>NC_069124.1:81868476-83289726 GCF_026914265.1 Mya arenaria
CTATTACTACTACTACTACTACTACTACTACTATACTACATACTACACTACTACACTACTACATACTACTACACTACATACTACTACTACTACTACTACTACTACTACTACTACACTACATACTACATACTACACTACTACACTACTACTACTACTACTACTACACTACTACACTACTACTACTACTACTACTACTACTACTACTACTACTACTACTACTACAACTACTACTACTACTACTACTACTACTACTACTACTTCTACTACTACTACTACTACTACTACTACTTCAGCTTGTTTCGGCTAGTACTACCACTACATTACTATTACGACTGGTTCAGCTAGTACTACTACTACACTACCGTTTCAGCTAGTCCTACCACTACACTACTAATTTTCCTGCTTCAGCTTTTACTACCACTACACTGCTACTACTACTATTTCAAATAGTACTACTACACTACTACCACTAATGCTTCAGCTAGTACTACCACTACACTACTACTGCTTCAGCCAGTACTACCTCTACACTACTAATACTACTGCTTCAGCTAGTACTATCACTACTCTACTCATGGCCGTAGGCCTGAGTGATATATTATTTTGAATAATAACGAAAACTTCGGGTTATTCTTCGATGAATCACATTCGAAACTTGTTATTTCGATTCTAACACGATATATCTTTAAAGAACAGTGTTAAAATAATGGTAACTACTTTTTTACGCGCCTGGATCAATAAGGATTGACTTCATCGCATTTGCACGTCCGTGGTATATTGCAGAATAACCTGACTTTGGTTTTTTACTATGGGTATTTAGGATATTTACTGATCGTATTAAAATTAAAGAAAATGTATAAAATATAGCTAGAATTCAAACTAATCATGCATTTTCTTTTATCTTTATAAATGTCTTCAAGATACATGTGTCTGCAAAACCCGGCATTGCCGTCCCAAGAAGACAAAATTGAATCTTTTTTCAAAATTATAGAAAAATGTATGCTATTTCAAAATATATTAAATAGTAAATATGCATTTGTAATATTTAGCAATAAATCAAAAACAATTCAGGCATTTTCTTTGGGTTTTCTTTTATATCTTCAAGACACTTATGTCTGCAAAACCCCGCAATGCCGTCCCAGGCAGACAAACCAAATTGAATCTCTTTTCAAAATTATAGACAAATGTATGCTATTTCAGAATTTAAAGACTGGCTATAATATTGAGCTAGATTACAAACAAATCATGCATTTTCTTTTATTTTTATTTCTTCAAGACACTTATGTCTGCAAAACCCGGCATTGCCGTCCCTGGCAGACAAAACAAATTCAGTCTCTTGACAAGTTTATAGAAAAATGCATGCTATTTCAGAATTTTAAGACTAAGATATTTAGCTACATTTCAAACAAAGCATGCATTTTCTTTTACTTTTATGTCTTCAAGACACTTATGTCTGCAAAACCCAGTATTGCCGCCCCGTCAGACAAACCAAATTGAATCTCTTCCAAAATTATAGAGAAATGTATGCCATTTCAGAATTTAAAGATTTGGGTATAATATTGGGTAGATTTCAAACAAATCATGCATTTTCTTTTATTGTTATGTCTTCAAGTCAGTTATGTCTGCAAAACCAGTCATTGCCGCCCCGGCAGACAAACCAAATTGAATCTCTTTCCAAAATTATAGAGAAATGTATCATTTTAGAATTTAAAGATTGGGTATAATATTTAGCTATATTTCAAACAAATCATGTATTTTCTTTTATTTTATTTTATGTCTTCAAGTCACTTATGACTGCAAACCACGGCATTGCCGTCCCAGACAGACAAACCAAATTGAATCTCTTTTCAAATTTATAGAAAAATGTATTCTATTTCAGAATTTATTAAATATAACATTTAATACTTAGCTAGAATTTAAGGAAATCAGGCATTTTTTTTTGTTTTTATTTATATCTTCAAGACCCTTATGTCTGCGAAACCCGGCATTGCCGTCCCTGACAGACAAACCAAATCGAATCTCTTTACAAAATAATACAGAAATGTATGCTATTTCAGAAAGATTGGGTATAATATTTAGCTAAATTACAAACAAATCATGCATTTTCTTTTATTATTATGTCTTCAAGACACTAATGTCTGCAAAACCCTGCATTGCCGTCCAAGGCAGACAAACCAAATTGAATCTCTTTTCAAAATTATAGACAAATGTATGCTTTTTCAGAATTTAAAGATTGGCTATAATATTGAGCTAGATTACAAACAAATCATGCATTTTCTTTTATTTCTATTTCTTCAAGACACTTATGTCTGCAAAACCCGGCATTGCCGTCCCTGGCAGACAAACCAAATTCAATCTCTTTACAAGATTATAGAGAAATGTATCATTTTAGAATTTAAAGATTGGGTATAATATTTAGCTAGATTTCAGACAAATCATGTATTTTCTTTTATTTTATGTCTTCAAGTCACTTATGTCTGCAAAACCCGGCATTGCCGTCCCAGACAGACTAACCAAATTGAGTCTCTTTTCAAATTTATAGAAAAATGTATTCTATTTCAGAATTTATTAAATATAACTCTTATCTAGAATTTAAGAAAATCATGCATTTTCTTTGGTTTTTATTTATATCTTCAAGACGCTTATGTCTGCGAAACCCGGCATTGCCGTCCCTGACAGACAAACCAAATTGAAACTCTTTACAAAATTATACAGAAATGTATGCTATTTCAGAAAGATTGGGTATAGTATTTAGCTAAATTACAAACAAATCATGCATTTTCTTTTATTGTTATGTCTTCAAGACACTAATGTCTGCAAAACCCGGCATTGCCGTCCAAGGCAGACAAACCAAATTGAATCTCTTTTCAAAATTATAGACAAATGTATGCTATTTCAGAATTTAAAGATTGGCTATAATATTGAGCTAGATTACAAACAAATCATGCATTTTCTTTTATTTTTATTTCTTCAAGACACTTATGTCTGCAAAACCCGGCATTGCCGTCCAGGGCAGACAAACCAAATTGAATCTCTTTTCAAAATTATAGACAAATGTATGCTATTTCAGAATTTAAAGATTGGCTATAATATTGAGCTAGATTACAAACAAATCATGCATTTTCTTTTATTTTCATTTCTTCAAGACACTTATGTCTGCAAAACCCGGCATTGCCGTCCCTGGCAGACAAACCAAATTCAATCTCTTTACAAGATTATAGAAAATTTATGCTATTTCAGAATTTTAAGTTTAAGATATTTAGCTAGAATTCAAACAAATCATGCATTTTCTTTTGTTTTTATTAATGTCTTCAAGAGACATTTGTGTGCAAAACATAGTGTTGCCGGCCCTGACTGACAAACTAAATTAAATCTCTTTTCAAAATTATAGAGAAATATATGATATTTCAGTGTTTAAAGATTGGGTATAATATTTCGCTAGATTTCAAACAAATCAAGCATTTTCTTTTATTTTTATGTCTTCAAGACACTTATGTCTGCAAAACCCGGCATTGCCGTCCCTGGCAGACAAAACAAATTGAATCTCTTCAAAATTATAGACAAATGTATGATATTTCAGTGTTTAAAGATTGGGTATAATATTTAGCTAGATTTCAAACAAATCAAGCATTTTCTTTTATTTTTATGTCTTCAAGACACTTATGTCTGCAAAACCCGGCATTGCCGTCCCTGGCAGACAAAACAAATTGAATCTCTTTTCAAAATTATAGACAAATGTATGCTTTTTCAGAATTTAAAGATTTCAAATTTATAGAAAAATGTATTCTATTTCAGAATTTATTAAATATAACACTTAGCTAGAATTTAAGAAAATCATGCATTTTCTTTGGTTTTTATTTATATCTTCAAGACGCTTATGTCTGCGAAACCCGGCATTGCCGTCCCTGACAGACAAACCAAATTGAAACTCTTAACAAAATTATACAGAAATGTATGCTATTTCAGAAAGATTGGGTACAGTATTTAGCTAAATTACAAACAAATCATGCATTTTCTTTTATTATTATGTCTTCAAGACACTAATGTCTGCAAAACCCGGCATTGCCGTCCAAGGCAGACAAACCAAATTGAATCTCTTTTCAAAATTATAGACAAATGTATGCTATTTCAGAATTTAAAGATTGGCTATAATATTGAGCTAGATTACAAACAAATCATGCATTTTCTTTTATTTTTATTTCTTCAAGACACTTATGTCTGCAAAACCCGGCATTGCCGTCCAGGGCAGACAAACCAAATTGAATCTCTTTTCAAAATTATAGACAAATGTATGCTATTTCAGAATTTAAAGATTGGCTATAATATTGAGCTAGATTACAAACAAATCATGCATTTTCTTTTATTTTTATTTCTTCAAGACACTTATGTCTGCAAAACCCGGCATTGCCGTCCCTGGCAGACAAACCAAAATCAATCTCTTTACAAGATTATAGAAAATTTATGCTATTTCAGAATTTTAAGTTTAAGATATTTAGCTAGAATTCAAACAAATCATGCATTTTCTTTTGTTTTTATTAATGTCTTCAAGAGACATTTGTGTGCAAAACATAGTGTTGCCGGCCCTGACTGACAAACTAAATTAAATCTCTTTTCAAAATTATAGAGAAATATATGATATTTCAGTGTTTAAAGATTGGGTATAATATTTAGCTAGATTTCAAACAAATCAAGCATTTTCTTTTATTTTTATGTCTTCAAGACACTTATGTCTGCAAAACCCGGCATTGCCGTCCCTGGCAGACAAAAAAAATTGAATCTCTTCAAAATTATAGACAAATGTATGATATTTCAGTGTTTAAAGATTGGGTATAATATTTAGCTAGATTTCAAACAAATCAAGCATTTTCTTTTATTTTTATGTCTTCAAGACACTTATGTCTGCAAAACCCGGCATTGCCGTCCCTGGCAGACAAAACAAATTGAATCTCTTTTCAAAATTATAGACAAATGTATGCTTTTTCAGAATTTAAAGATTGGGTATAATATTGAGCTAGATTACAAACAAATCATGCATTTTCTTTTATTTCTATTTCTTCAAGACACTTATGTCTGCAAAACCCGGCATTGCCGTCCCTGGCAGACAAACCAAATTCAATCTCTTTACAAGATTATAGAGAAATGTATCATTTTAGAATTTAAAGATTGGGTATAATATTTAGCTAGATTTCAAACAAATCATGTATATTCTTTTATTTTATGTCTTCAAGTCACTTATGTCTACAAAACCCGGAATTGCCGTCCCAGACAGACAAACCAAATTGAATGTCTTTTCAAATTTATAGAAAAATGTATGCTATTTCAGAATTTATTAAATATAACATTTAATACTTAGCTAGAATTTAAGGAAATCAGGCATTTTCTTTGGTTTTTATTTATATCTTCAAGACCCTTATGTCTGCAAAACACGGCATTTCCGTCCCTGGCAGACAAACCAAATTCAATCTCTTTACAAGATTAAAAAATTCATGCTATTTCAGAATCTTTAAAAGATTAAAATATTTAGCTAGAATTCAAACAAATCATGCATTTTCTTTGATTTGTATGAATGTCTTCAAGAGACATGTGCAAAACCCAGTATTGCCGCCCCGACAGACAAACCAAATTAAATCTCTTTTCAAAATTATAGAGAAATGTATGCTATTTCAGAGTTTAAAGATGTTAATTCTGAATATAAAGATTAGCCATAATTAAAACAAATCATACATTCTTTTATTTCTATGTCTTCAAGACACTCATGTCTGCAAAACCCGGCATTGCCGTCCCAGGTAGATAAACCAGATTGATTCTCTTTTGAAAATTATAGAGAAACGCATGTTATTTCATAATTTAAAGATAAAGTTTAAATAAAATAGTTAATAAATAAAATCGTGTGAAAACAGAGGTTCGCGGTCAATTAACTTAATAGCTAAACAATCTTCTTTTTTTCAGAAATTCAAATCTTAGTAGCTTCTAGTCTATTTCAAACATTCCCGAAGAGTCATAGTTTCGAATCCAACACTGGTCTGGGCTAAATATTACACTAGCTCGAAATGATGACATTTTGTACTATTTATGTATAATGTTATTTTGGATGAATTAATTAAACGATGTCTGAGATACATTATATGAATAATTTACGACGTTTTAATAATATTCGATAATCAATAAATATAACTCAACCGTTTTAAATTGATAATATATTCCAATCTTGTTGCAAACTTTTGGCAGAGATCTTCGGTCAACACATAGACAATAAATTGGATAAAACATATCAGAACGAATTCTTAATCATATCTTATATCAGCATAAAATAAACCGTTTTTATTAAAACTTACTTGTTGTGATTTGTCAGGCTCAAGTGTCATGCAGTAATTGAAATACACAACGTTACTTGACATTTTCACCTGAAAAAACATAGGAAATTTGAACATCTGGACACAAATATTATACCCAAAACACTCAATCAAAACAATGTAATACAGAATGTTTTTAGAAAATATTCAATAACAATTAAAAAATGATACTTTTTGAGAAATACTTTAAAGCAAATAAAAGAAAAACAAACAAAAAATATTAAATGTTGTGCAGGTGTTATTTAATACAGTCGAAACTCGTTATCTCATGGCTCGATATCCTCGTTGGCTCGAACCAGATTAAAAGGACCGATTTTTTTTTACTCTTTGTTCATATAAAATTCGATCGGATGGCTCGATAACTTGAGGGTCGATATTTCTCCACGCTCGAAGTCATTTTCGCGGTCCCAAGTAAGAATTTCACACTTTGTGGGAAATATTCGCTTGGGTTGATGTCATTCTCGCGGGTTCAGTTAAGAATCTCACACCTTGGTTTGTTTGCGTGCGAATCGATTAAAATTGCTTGACTGGTATAATAGTTATTACCAAATTTAAATGTTTTTTACAGTTTGAATAAACATGCTATCACTTTAAGTTCTGTCTCTAATTGTTATCCATCTATAAATTTCTAAGCCTTTAGATACAGCTTATAAGCTATGTTTGTGTTACCCACTGTTTAAAATTGCTTGTTTGTTGTTTCGCATAAATGTATTTTTATAATAAATAAAAAAAAATCAAAATGATATTTTCTAAGTATCGAATAAGTCATGTTACGGATATAGCGTAGCAAATAACAAACGCTGTAAAAAATACTTTTTGTAATTAATACAAAAATAACATTCTGTAAACAATCCCGCTTGGCTCGATATTCTCGAGGCTCGAAGTATTTTGGCCGATCCCTAAAATATCGAGCTATCGAGTTTCGACTGTAATTAACTTTAATGAACAGAACAATGATATCAACAAAACATTAATAGATTTAAAAGATTAATGTATTAAAAGATAATTGATATTTTTACAACAAACTGTAATACTTGTGAATAATAAAATTAAGTGCATCAATTATCTATTTTATATTATACAATACAATATCTTTTATTGCTGAGAAACAAATTACATGTTTATAGCAAATAAACAAACAAATTGAATTTTTTATTTCAAAGTTATTATTCATACATGTAATTATGTTTAAACACCTTTCTATTCACAGATACTGACAATGAGCGACATTTAATTAAAGTTAATTGTACAATTGATTATTTTCTTTGAATGATGTGTTGTTAGTGTGGGTAATTCAATCTTTAGTAAGCATTATCCTCGTAGAATCATATCTTCTAGTTAGCACCCTCAAATTGTAAACAATCCATGCGATTACATATATCATTGGCATAGAAAATATAATTTTATACAGAGTATATTAATTTTCTTGTATCGGCTTAATATTAAGAAATAAAATGATCGTAAAACATGAATTCTGTATACGTCGATTTTTCAACTGCTTGCAAAAACGTATTATGAAATAGAAAATCATTCACTTAAGAATTAGTAATATTTTTTGGGGAGTCTTTATTTTCATTAACCTTTTGTTTTTAGTTGAACTAAATTGGAAATAACATGTAGAAGTATTTTGATTTAAACGGATTCAACAAAGATTAATTTCGGGGCTCTGGTGTATACTGCATTGCCATCTTACGTTCAAACGGAAAATCATAAATTTTGGTTTCCTTTTTAATGCTAAAATTGAATATGTTTATTTTACTGCTAAACATTCAATTTGTATTGTTTGCGAAAAGATATTGATAAATTCCTTGATATTTCTTTTACAATTAAAGATATGAAATTTAACTCTTATTTATATATTAAGGTAGTCAGCTAAAATATACACTAGTTGATTGTGCATATGGTGTCACAAGGGCCATAAAAGGGGACAGGATATGCCGCGAACGTATAACTTTATGGGCGTGACTACCTAATTAAATCGCAATTTGACAGAATATTGCCCTCAGCCAATCAGAGAGAAGATTCAAAAAAGAAAGGTCTGCCGGTTCGATTGGGGGAGGGGCTTACCAATCTCTTTAGTTTCCGACACAATTCAACTTAAACTTCATGTTTTGTACTTTTCGGATTTCATTTAAAACCACATGTTTTATTCAATTATAATATAGAGCTTGAGCACATTTTAAGAATTTTGATACCAAACACGTCCTTTTTAGCTATAAAATGACAAGTACTGTTTTTTCAGTCCGATTGGCAGACATGAATCAAATGAAATCTTGTGAATCTTGTGCATCATTATCGCGTCTAAATAAAAACATGGAGGTTTGTAATGTTTGAAATGGCGTTAATTTACAAAAATAAAATACTGAAGGTTTCAGTTGCACTTTTGCTAGGATACAATGTACAATGTCATTCATTAATTAGTATATTAATTAATTCTTTCGTTCGATCGTTCGTTGGTTTCATCCGTCTGTCATCCATCCATCTTCGTTCGTTCTTTCGTTCGTTCGTTCTGTTCGTATCACTTACTCACTCATTTATATCCTTCACTGTTACGGAGCTACACTTTAATGTGAAAATATATGAGATATGAACAATAAAACATTCATCGCAAAATTACTTGAGGTAAAGATACGTAACTTTATCAATATTTACATAATAGATAACTGTTAAGTCGTTATTAGATATAAAAGAAGTCTTGAACTGTCATGCATTTCACAGTTAAATACCATAATTATCATGACGTGATGAACATCATGTCACACAGCACTGGTAAATGGATTCAATTTCTTAAAAAAACATTTGAAATACATAAGAAATATTCAAAATATATTTCACTCGCGAACATGATAACTTACATTCTTACTCGTGAACATTATTAATTATAAAAAGATAGCCTTAAAATTGGGAAAACTTATGTGACAGAATGTTTCAAACACCAACAACAATATTTTGTTTTAAATTACGACCAATTATAACTGCATGCACATATTTTCAATGGGGTTATTAAAAACATTCCTAACAGCAGCATGTCATTTCAGTACCAAACACAATACAGCCTTAAGTTGACATATTTCCCGTCAACCAATTTTTATATGACCCTTTAAAGAATTTAAGATCACTATCTGTAAGCGGTGCTTTATGATCTTTACCGCCCTTCCGGTCTATGAACAGTTGGGTGCAGTAAAACACAATGGCGCATACGCGTGAAACATGGAAAACAATCTAAATATACATAGATCTCATTTTTTATGCACCCAGCGTTCTTTGTGGATATGTACACGAGCCCGCAAATTTGCAATGTTCTTGTTTATAAATAGGATAGTCAATAGGAGTGGAATAGTAGCAGTTTTTGTACTTTTATATGTTGAAATAAGGTAAATTGAATTGAAAAGTACCTTGTTAATTTAATTTCAATGATGTTGATTTAATGTCAAAATGCTTAGAAAGATTGCAACACTAAGCAATCGGTACATGCGGTATGACAAAGTGTTAAATAGAAGTTAAAAGCGTAAATTGCACAGACGATACATTATTTGACGGGTCTTTTTAATCATAGCAAGTTGTATACTGTTATTATCAGCTTTTGTTAGTAATTTCAAAACAACATGATCATTATCGCACATTTTAAATATATTAAATACAACAATTATTCCCTCGAAATTGTCCGCAGTAAAATTTCATAGACAAATTGAAGACACGCAGACGTGGTAGTAGCTGTTCATGCAATTATATATTTTTATATTTAAATATTATTTCTTTCAAATTAATATTTTTATTCTAATGAATATAGTCTTAATTAACAACAAACATTTAATTTTTTCCAATAAAAACGATGATTTAAGCTATCGATAAATTTATGAATCGGTACAGGCAGCGCCTGCCACTGACGGCATCGCCTGCGTATGTCGATACAGGCAACGCCGGTATTTGACCGTGATTGCCTACCGTCTTGAGGCCTGTCTGTCTGTCTGTCTGTCCGTCTGTCCGTCCGTTTTTTTTTTGTCCGGGATTCATCTTTGTCGTTATTGAACAAATCTTTTTCAAACTTTCAGAAATTAATGGCCATGATGTAAACTTGCGCCTCTGTGAAATTGGTACGGGTCACATGACCCTGACCAGAGTTATCTCCCCTTGATGTGTTAAGCCCTGTCCGGGATTCATCTTTGTTATTATTCAACAAATCTTTTTCAAACTTTCAGAAATTAATGGCCATGTTGTAAACTTTCGCCTCTGTGAATTTGGTACAGGTCACATGACCCTGACTGGAGTTATCTCCCCTTGATGTGTTAAAGTAGGCAAAATAAGCCCTGTCCGGGATTCATCTTTGTTATTATTCAACAAATCTTTATCAAACTTTCAGAAATTAATGGCCATGTTGTAAACTTTCGCCTCTGTGAATTTGGTACAGGTCACATGACCCTGACTGGAGTTATCTCCCCTTGATGTGTTAAAGTAGGCAAAATAAGCCCTGTCCGGGATTCATCTTTGTTATTATTCAACAAATCTTTATCAAACTTTCAGAAATTAATGGCCATGTTGTAGACTTTCGCCTCTGTGAATTTGGTACAGGTCACATGACCCTGACTGGAGTTATCTCCCCTTGATGTGTTAAAGTAGGCAAAATAAGCCCTGTCCGGGATTCATCTTTGTTATTATTCAACAAATCTTTATCAAACTTTCAGAAATTAATGGCCATGTTGTAAACTTTCGCCTCTGTGAATTTGGTACAGGTCACATGACCCTGACTGGAGTTATCTCCCCTTGTAGGCAAAATTAGCTTTGTCCGGCCTAACTCCAGGGCAAACAACCTAGACATGGAGGGGTGGGGGGTATTCGTTAGCCTATGGCTTACAGTTCTAGTTGGATTGGGTTTTGGGCCCCTAGGGTCAAAGTCACTGTTTCTAAAGATATTGTTTGGTACTGAATAACTTAAATTAGGGTTGACTATTATGACAAAACTTTGTATGTAGGAATAGTTTATGGAGGACTAACATTATATTGCATTTGAGGCCCCTAAGGTTAAGGTCAAGGTCACTGTTATTGAAAATATAAAAAAAAACAGTTGAAACTGAATCTAACAACAAAGGCTTAAGTTCTTCTGCCAATCATTGAAAACCTGGTTTCGTCTCATTGGGGCGTTTTTACTTCTTAAATTGACCCTTTTTATTGCTTTTGAAAGGCACACATTACATCATTATTGTATTTACAATTGAACACCGTGAATCCGAAGTTGTAGGGACCCAACAAATTACTTCGGAATAGCGGTGTTTCAGATTAACAATTTTCCGCAAATGACAGCGTTCGCGAATTAGATGACGTGAAATACTAAGTCGTGAAAATTGCAATGTCGGTTACACGTTACCAATATGATATACTCGGTTTGAGTTATCTTTCATATATAAAACTATTTGTTGATTTATTGTTTAATAATTGACAAATAATTCGTTATTATACTTCTTTATTAGAACAACATAAAACATTTAAAACAAAATGACAGCACGTGTATGAATCTGATGACATTTTCGAATGATATTCAGAATGTGTTAACCAGCAATTATATACTACATCACTGAAATGAATCGCTCATTTTCTGACATCGATGTTTGTAACATACGCGTGCTCAATGTCATTCTTAAACAAGCGCTAATTGTGCTCCAATGTCACCTCAAGCCGTTGCCTGAGTGCATTCGCAGCAAGGTGTGAAAAACTATGACACGATCAGGTTCGAATTAAGAATTGATAATTAGGTGTGAAATACCAAATCGGAACCGTAATTTTTACTTCGGAATAATGATTAGTTCGGAATAGCGAATTCAGATTAAAGACCAAAATTTAGTTAAACAAAGAAGGAGTAAAATCGGGGCCGAAAAATAAATTCGAAATAGCGATAATTTTGGATAAACGATGTTCGGAATAGGGGTGTATTTTTAAGATAAAGAGGCATATATAATCGATCGTGCAAAGCTCTTATTATGTCTTTTAATCATACTTTTGAAATTTGGCTTTTTGATATGATTTATCATGGGATTTCTCTTAAATGACACTTAATTTAAATACAGACTGACTATAGAAGCAGTGTTTATGTATCAAGCAGATAACACTTTCAGATGACATAATTGTTACTTATGCTACAGTATTTGTTTTCTTTACCAACTATCTGCTAACCTTTATTTTAGGATATGTTGACCGTTCAGCGTGTGCGGGCTCTGCTGCTCCACTTGGGAACTACAGACTGGTCGGTGGTCACTGATATAATTTCATCCATGGTTTCATTCTCCGAAGCTTTCACTCTGGGCAGCAGACAGTGTACATGGACTGGCACCGTATGTCCGTCTATTTTTAGCATGACTGCTTGTCTGATTACACATTTTGCCAGTGAAAATATGTATGTATAAACTAATCTTATACATGACAATTCCTGGAATTTCCTCTCTGAAATGATGTCATAAATCAATTGCATTAATTCATCGGTGAATTTTCATGAATATAAACACAAACTGAGTTGAATTATTTCAGAAGAGTTTCTTTAAGGAATATCGAATATTCCTAAATTACAATGTTATAAGTAAATATCATAAAAAATTATACATTTTTTCGTATGAATCTAAACTTGATACAGAACATCAGACAAGTGTCACAAATATTGAAATGGATCCTACATTTTAATGGATCATTAAATATATAAGATTGGAATGTAAGTAACAATGAATTCCTTCACGCATTTACATTGTGCCACTGAAACTTTACAGCTGTGGCAAGTGACTGGAGACAACCTTGATCTTGCCTGTTGGGACCTGTTGCTAGGTAACCTGGTTGCTATGGAGACTGTGTTGTCGCAGGAACAGAGGAGAAAAGTGGCCGAACATATAGTCCAGGCTCTCCTTAACAAAGCAGAACACACAGAATGGTAAAACTGCTTGCATCAATATGCAATGCCTGAGAAATGATCAGTGTCAAATTCAGTAGCCATCGTGTTTGTTTTCATGAAATTTGTAGAAACTTCTAACATTAAAGAAATCAGCTACTCATAGTTCCTGGATAACAGTCAATCAGGTTGAAGTTTTGTAGATAGAGCATATTTTTTGTTAATAAAAGGACCATGGTACACTTAATTCCATTTGTTTGGTACTTAAGTTTTATTTCATATAAGTATGAATCAGAAGTGCATAATATACAGTACAAATATTTACACTTGCCTAGTCCTAATAGATGAAACTTAAAGTTTAGATTGGTACACTTAATTCCATTTGTTTGGTACTTAAGTTTTATTTCATATAAGTATGAATCAGAAGTGCATAATATACAGTACAAATATTTACACTTGCCTAGTCCTAATAGATGAAACTTAAAGTTTAGATTGTGTAACACACTAAGAGTTATGACGTCATTATTTAGTTCAATATTGCGCTCCGATTGGATTAGCGCGATGTCATTTAACAAATGATATACAACATTACAAAAATCAGCTATTCTTTTATACAAACGTATCTTGTTTGTTACATTTCTTTTAAAAAAATCCTCAATTGCAGAAGATAATTTTAATTGTAATGAATAATTATTTAAAATGTAATTATGCCCCCCTTCGAAGAAGAGGGGTATATTGCTTTGCACAGGCATGTCGGTATGTCGGTCGGTCGGTCCGTCGGTAGACCAAAGCTTGTCCGAGTGATAACTCAACAATTCCTGGACGTATGGTCATCAAACTTCACATGAAGGTTGGGCCTGACCAGTAGATGACCCCTATTGATTTTGGGGGTCATCGGGTCAATGGTCAAGGTCACAGTGACCTTTAATGGTAAAATAATTTTAAAGCTTGTCCGAGTGATAACTCAACAATGCCTGCACTCATGGCCCTCAAACTTGACATGGAGGTTGGGCCTGACCAGTAGATGACCACTATTGTTTTTGGGGGTCATCAGGCCAAAGGTCAAGGTCACAGCGACCTTGAATGGTAAAAGGTTGTCTGAGTGATAACATGACAATGCCTGCACCCATGGCCCTCAAACTTGACTTGGAGGTTGGACCTGACCAGTAGATGACCCCTATTGTTTTTTGGGCTCAATGGGTCAAAGGTCAAGATCACAGTGACCTTGAATGGTAAAAGGTTGTTCGAGTGATAACTCAACAATGCCTGCACCCATGGCCCTCAAAGTTGACTTGGAGGTTGGGCCTGACAAGTAGATGACCCCTATTGTTTTTGGGGGTCATTGGGCCAAAGGTCAAGGTCACAGTGACCTTGAATGGTAAAAGGTTGTTCGAATGATAACTCAACAATGCCTGCACCCATGGCCCTCAAACTTGATTTGAAGGTTGAGCCTGGCCAGAAGATTGTCCATATTAATTTTAGGGGTCATTGGGCCAAAGGTCAAGGTCACAGTGACCTTGAATGATAAAAGGTTGTCCAAGTGATAACTCAACAATGCCTGCACCCATGGCCCTCAAACTTGACATGGAGGTTGGGCCTGACCAGTAGATGACCCTTATTGATTTTAGGGGTCAAAGGTCAAGGTCACAGTGACCTTGAAAGCAAACTCGACAATTCTTGGACCTATGGTCATCAAACTTGACATGAAGGTTGGGCCTGCCCAGTAAATGACCCTATCGACTTTGGGGGTCATCAGACCAAGGTCAATGTCACAGTAACCTTTTAACGGAAAAAAGTTAACAAATCTTCCCCCACTGATATCTCAACAATGCCTGAACATATGATCATTAAACTTGATATGGGTGTTAAGCCTGACCAGTAGATCACCCTTATTGATTTTAGGATTCATAGAGCCAAAGGTCAAGGTCACAGTGATCTTGAATGGTAAAAGGTTGTCCGAGTGATAACTCAACAATGCCTGAACCCATGGCCTTCAAACTTGACTTGGAGTTGCATCTGACTTGTAGATGACCCCTTATGATTTAAGTGGTCATCGGGTCAAAGGTCAAGGTCACAGTGACCTGGAATGATAAAAGGTTGTCCGAGTGATAACTCAACAATGCCTGAACCCATGGCCTTCAAACTTGACTTGGAGTTGCATCTGACTTGTAGATGACCCCTTATGATTTAAGGGGTCATCGGGTCAAAGGTCAAGGTCACAGTGACCTGGAACGAAAAAAACTTGTCTTGTGATAACTTGACAATGCCTGCACCCATGGCCCTCAAACTTGACATTTAGGTTTCTGGTGACCAGCTGATGACTCTGGATTTTGAGTTCATAGAGTCAAAGGTCATGACGGTCATATCACACTTTATCCTCACACTTTAATGGTCATAATCTTAAAACAGCAACAAATCAGCTGTCATTTCGGTCCATGCATATTTCATTCAATTGTCCATATAATCCTGACAACATGGCGCTCAGGGGGGGGCATAATGTTTGACAAACATCTCTTGTTATTAATCAAATTTTTTCTTGCATTTATGCTGCAAGAATACAGCAGGGCAATGACTCCAGATCAGAAGTTTGCTTGTTCAAATCATGTCGGGGTCACTTTTTTTGCTGTTTCTTTCGGAAACGTGTGCATATTACCAAGAAGGGCTAGCACGCTTCATGGAATATTCTTACATGCCCTGCTGCATTCTTCTTCAAGATCAATGAATACACATGCACCTAAACGAGTACAAAAGATTCCAAAATTGTATTGTCTCATTTCCAGTTTAAGACTATTAATCAAAAACTTATTTTTATTTTTTGTAGCAATTATAAAACACCTAAAAGTGTAACCCAGGCTGTCCTGGATTCAGGCGTGTTCTTTGAGACAGGAGAACTGCTTACAGAGATAGTCACCCAACTCTGGAAGCATGGAACTGGCACATTGACACACAGCAGTCCGAAAAAGTAAGTTGTGCAGGAAAAGATGTGTAATAGTAATGCATGGTGAGTTTAAGCAAATAAGTAAATGGTTACGAGTTGCTGTTGGCAGCAAAACGATAACATCTCGCCTACACATGTATCCATGTTTCAGACATAAGAGAGCAAAGCTGGGTGGTGTACTGACCAGTTTGAGCGAACTGCTGACAGTCATCGGTGACCAAGAGACACCTTGGCACAGGGACATGAATAAGTATGATGCTGTTGAAATTGGTCAAAGCTTCAGCATTTTTTAACCAATGGATGTATAATTGTTGATAGATATATATTATGTTATATTATACCTTACATGAATAGAGCAGATTAGTCCGTTTATGACTGTTTTTCTTAAATTAAAGTTTTATAACGTCAGCCGTCCATAAAAATATATTTTTGGCTAGTCTGGACATGTCCAAAAGTATCTAATGGACCACTGATGTCTAATTTAGCCTGTGGCAGTGAAAAAACCTTGGCTTACGCCTCAGTTCATAATATACACCTTCAGTGGCTGCCTGGTAGGTCCTAATATTGTCATATAAAACCTCAGTAATGAGAAAAATATCTTAACTTTAGCATGAAATGTCTTTTTTTGATGTGTTTAACATATATGCATACCCTGGCCAAATACTTAACTGACATACAGATGGCACACTTTCTACCATTCTCTTTTAAAGAGCCTTTTATCACAAACAAAACTTCCAATATATTTTCCTCATAGGACAACAAATACATCCAACACTTCATATAAAAACACCAGCCCATCAACCTGCCAAACAAATGTTTAACTTCAAGGTGGAGCAAGATTTTTCCAAAATTCAAAAAATGATTTGTTTAAATTTGAACAAAAAAAGTCATCCCAAGGTTGAATCACAAAGATAAAATAACGTTTGTTTGTGTATACCAACTTAATCCAGATGTTTTTTTGAAATCACACAAAAAGATGATATGAGTGGTATTTGTTTTTGAATTTTACACATCATGAAATCATTTTGACCACATCAGCAAATGATGTAACATGAGTTCTTCTTTTTCGGGTTAAGTTAAACTACCGGTAATTCTGTATTATATTTCTTCTCATTTCCACTCGGTTTTGAGCAAAGTAGGGTCAAAGTATGTTAACTTTTAAAGTATGCTTTTCACTCAGACTGCAAACCATTTTGCTGCCCTCAGCAGTTAATATTGACATCAAAAAAGGTGTATTTACCCTTTCATATTATTTTCTATTTTGTCTCAGTCTTATTTTTGAAAACTTTTAAAAAACCCTCAACTTTTCATAATAATTACTCCTATTATTTCATCATTTAGTCTATTTTCTTGCATCTTACCGATTTTATTGTACAATCATTGCTGGTTTTCAATGAATTAGGCTTTGAAAAAAGACAACTTACTACTTATTATATTAATATAAGCTAAAACTACGTTGCTTTATGAAAATGGACCCTGAATAATAGGGCATAATTCAGTACGGCTCTCTTAGTCTTTTTTAAAACTCAACAGAGATTAATTGTAGTGGTATATTGTATGTTATAGGACTTGACAACTTCAAATAGTTTTTCACTTATCTGATATTATCATGATAGACAATTCTGTGTAATATACAAATGACTCCATATCATTATCACCCAGTGAGAGCCTGTTGCGGCTCCAGGAGTCTGCAGGCCACCTACAGCAGCTGATGTCAGACACCGGTCAGTCTCTACCTGACATGGACTGGACACCTTGGATCAACATTGGACAGGTACCACAGTGGGGATATAGTAAGGGGTGTAATAGCTACAAAACATCTCATAATGATCAAGACAAGTTATGCTTCTTGTATCTTTGCTCTTCGAGTTGTAATGTTCCAATGTGATTTTGAGATACAAATGTATTGTTATAAAAAAAAATCTACTGGTATCAACAACAAATGAAATTAGTTTGAAATCTTTGTCATTATTAGCTCGACTGTTCGAAGATTAGGTGGGCGATACTACTCGCCCCAGCGTCGGCGTCTGGTTAAAGTTTTAGAGCAAGTTGGGATTTTCACTTGTAAGTCCAATACCATTCATTCAATTGGCTTGATACTTCACACAGTTGTTCAAAGCCAACACATAATGAGGTTAGATAACTCCATATTATCTTTTATACAAATTATGGCCCCTGATTGACTATGGAACTTAGGTTAAAGTTTTAGGGCAGGTTGGGATATTAATTAATAACTTCTATACTCTTCATTCAATTTACTTAATACTTCACACAATTGTTCAGGACCATCACCCAATGAGGTTACCGAACTCCATATCCTTAATACAAGTTATGGCCCCTGATTGACTTAGGTTAAAGTTTTAGGCAAGTAAAAGTTAAGGGCAAGTTGGGATTTTAATAAAAAAACTTCTATACCGTTCATTAAATGCACTTAATAAAATTCAAAATTATTTACTACCATCTTACAACAAGAAACATAATAACTCCATTTTAACCCTACCGGGTAAATACAAATTATGGCTCTTGATTTTTTTATTTTTTTTTATTTTTTTATTTCTTTTGAAAGGCATATTTTTATATTCTTAACCAAATTTTCATAATGAGAAATCAAGTTATTTGAATGATTTGCGTCATCGTTCGGGCGGGCTGGTGGGAGGGCAGCATCAAAGTCACCTTATGTATTGAATAATTTTAGTTAGGTTTGACATAAAGAGACCAAACTTGGTAATATTACATCGTTATTGTATTCATTTCTAAGTCAAAGCGGTGTAGTCGAGCGCGCTGTCTTACGACCGCTCTTGTTTATCTTTAAAGCTTACATTAAACAATTTATTTTACATATGATATGCATGTGAAAGTTTTATTCAATTTGCAGATACTGTATCATTTTCCATTGGTTGAGCTGTGGCCATGTGACCAGTTGAGGGTGCTGATTGGTGTCCTGGCTGGGCTCTCCATTGCTGTTAGCAAGGTAACATTCATATAGCTGTGTATTAATGAATATATTACTGATGACAATATACATTTAAATATATTGGTATACAATTGTGTACATATTAACTATATGTGTAATGGTGATAAACCTCTTTAAAATTTCTAAATGGACTCAAATCAAATTGTTTACTAGTTTTGGGCATACCGGTACTTACATTATTGCTTAAGGTTATTTGACCATCTGTTTATGTATGTATTCAGGGTGAGGAAAGCGTGTGCAAGCTGTACCTTGAGCTGGGTACCAGGATGTTGTCGAGCTGTGGCCGGCTCCCAATCTTCCAGCTACTGCATGTGCCAACCTTCCTCACCTGGATGCTGGAACTCGTCAACAACACTGCACAGGTGAGATTACCGGTATTACTGCTTCTTAACTTGTCTGTTCGTCTCTGAAGTAGTAGTGAGATTGTTAAACTTAAATCCTTGGTGAAGTCAGCGTCTGCTGCATCATATTTTGCAAAATTGTTTTATCTTAGAAAAAAAACTGTTATACAATTTTAATTATTTATTCAGCTGTTGTAGATCATTGTAAATTGTCATAATAAAAATGTTCACAAGTTTTGCTGTCTGTCTGGAAAACAGTATGTTGAAATATCTCAAGAAGTATGCAAGCTAGGTTTAAGAACCTTTGATTATAGGACCATTAGGAGATTATACATATCATTTAATTTTTGTGTTTTACCAAAAAAATGAAAACAGTAAAATACCACATAACTGGCATCATTGAGAACATATTAAAGCTACCCGGTACAATATGAGGATAAAGGGCAAAAAGGAGATTATTTATGCCATTATTTTTTCTACTTACCTTAATTGTGGTATATATGTATGTGTCTCTCTATTCTCCTGATAAATATGTCAATATCTCAGTAAGTATGCAAGATTGTTTTATGAAACTTAAAATTTATATAGAAAGTAACAATAAAATAATGCATGTTCATGAAATGTATTTTGTGTTGGACAAAAAGATGTTATTGCCATGGCAACGAACATAATGAAATGACCTCACTGAGTAGAAAAGCAAAGGTTCACGAAATTAAAATTTAGTATCAGGACAAATAATAATAATGCAGATTATATAATTTTAATATTTTTGGACAAATATGGTTGCTATGGTAACTTGTAAATAATCAAAATACCAAACAAATGATGACAATACTATAGAAAATATCATGTCCCCTGTGAAAAAGAATTAAAATTGCTTCTTAAAAATGTGAACAAGGTAATTTAAGAGATTAATGAAAAATACCAAACAGTTGTTTCAGTTTTTATTGCAACTAAAACAGTAAAATACTATTTATGCTTGGGTTTTTTATATTATTTTCAACTGGCAGGTAAACCGGTAGGTAACTATTGTATTGCAAGGGTTACTCAGTGACTTGTTTTCTTGGATTCTATAACACAGTATCAATCATGCTTGGTTTACAATACAGAAGCCGGACATGTTGCAATACATGCTGCCGGCAGAGGTGTCATGTCAGGCCCTGGTTGGAGACTACACAGTGCTGGAGAAGTTGACACCCCATCTCACACAGGTAATATACGCACACCCAGAGTAGTGTCATGTATAAATATGGTTCCACAGTATATTACAATGGTTCTATGCTGATACATTCTATATTGAAGAAATAACTTAAAACAGTTTATGCTTGATAGTTTATTTCAGTTTATTTTCTGAAAGCTTAAGCTGTTATCAACTCAAAACTTTAACATGCATGGTTATATAACCACATACGTGTGTTTCAGTTGGTCGTAGAAGTTAAAACGGGAAAAACAGGAAAGCCAGGGGCCCTGACATTGACTTTTTTCCTGCTGCAGGAGATTTCAAGGGTGGGTTAAGAATAATTGTGTTGACATTACTCTTTTATTTTATCTTCTTCTTTTTCTTGGATCATATTTTGTCTGGAGCAGAGCTACTTGAAGGAATTGACTGTGATAATTTGAAGCTGTGCATCTTGAAATAATTGTTACCCTTGGGCACTTTGATGCAAAGTTATCTCCCCTCATAAATTTAAATAAGGGACAAAACCTAAAATCCCAGTTTATGTTATCATGACGACCTATTCCAATTCGCAGTACATGACAAGAACAACGGAATTTCACAACACTTTCTTTAGAAAAAAGGCATATCCATTGACTGAACTCAACGCAACTGGAAGCATGTTTATTTTTCGCCCAGTTTGCTGGTGACTGATTTCTCCAAATATATTGAAGTCATCATTCATTTAAGAAACATTGAACATGTAGTAGCCACTTAAAATATGGGTAATTGTTAATGATATCTCCATAACGAATTCCAGATTGTTCAGTTAAAGATGGTGACACTAATTTCTTTCAATATTCTATTATTATAATTCAGCATACAAAATGTACGAAGGGGTGCTTTTTCTAGAAATTGTTATTTTTCTTAGGAAGTCATTTTGTATTTTGTCAATTGACTCAAATTCCCAAATTTTAGACCCGTACATTAAATTAAGTTAAACTGTGGAATTAAACAATTCAAATTGCAAGTTGATTGGTAAGTAAAAATTTCTTGCCTGTATGAGTAGCAGTTGCATGTATTTATAACTATTGACAAGTTGATTTTATTTCGTTTTGTATTTCAAATGCAGACTGGCCTAGCTTTCTTGCTCCAAATACCATTACTTGGTTTTGCTTTTGTTAATATTAAGTTTCCAATACATACAGTATTTTTCAAATGCATTTACCGGTAATGTTTCTTGAAATTGTTTGGCATCTTCTGAAAAAATAACACTTGTCAGCATACTTGAGCACTACGAAGTTAAAAAGGTTGTAAAAAGTTCTAAAATTTCCATCATAGTAGTTTAGTTCAAAACCAGAGTTGACAAGCGACTTTAATTATTGTTCAAGGTGTTAAAATTAATACTTAAATGCAGAGGGCTTAAATAGTGGCCTTGCCATACACAACAATCACTTTCAAAAAAGGGTGACCGGTTTCTTTCCGGGTTTAGAAAATATTTTAAGTGTTTGTAGTGTAATGCCTTTGGCAGAGTGTTGAAAATATCTTGTTACTTCTGGACAATCTTTGAGTCTTATTGAACAACAAGATAAAGTTATGTGTATTTCCAATTTTACCCAATACCCATGCATAGCCAATACCAAATCCAAACAAAAGTCATTTGACTCCTGTTGCCCATGTTGTCTTGCTCTGAAACTACTTTTAGTTTAAGAAAAGTAGTTTTACCAGTAATTTGATTAAAAATGAAATTAAACATGGATATTACACACAAAAATGTACCTGTATTTGCTGATACATGTTAGGTAACATTTATTGGATTTTAAATCATGTTGATGTTTGTGTTCTTATTTGGTTGCAGCTGTGGAATCGTCCATACCTGAATGACAGTCTGAAGTCTGCCTGTGAGGAGATGTACGTGTTAATGGCAAGACCTGTATTAAAACTGGCCTCCAGTGTGAAAGATTGCACATACTCTCATCACGAGTCCCTGCTGGTCCGATCTTGCACTGCTGTGCTCACCTGTGCACATAAAGATACTAAAATAAAAGAGAATCTGTACAAAACTATGCCAGCCATCTTGAAGTGGTGCCACAAAGTTATTGATAACAGTCATGTAAGTTTCTCTATGTAGATGATTTAGGGAATAACATCTCCCCCATTAATGGGGAGACATATTGTTTTGGAGACATATTGTTTTAGCTCAAGTTGTCCGTCTGTCCGGTCCAATGTAGTGCGGTTCAATGTAGTGCGGTTCAATGTAGTGCGGTTCAATGTAGTGCGGTTCAATGTAGTGCGGTTCAATGTAGTGCGGTCCAATGTAGTGCTGTTCAATGTAGTGCGGTTCAATGTAGTGCGGTTCAATGTAGTGCGGTCCAATGTAGTGCGGTTCAATGTAGTGCGGTTCAATGTAGTGCGGTTCAATGTAGTGTGGTCCAATGTAGATGTGTTTAGGGGGATGAGTTCATTAGGGTTAGGAGTTTATTTGGTCATGTTTTCTATTGAAAAAAACAACAACACATTTTAGAGGCTTTTTTTAAAGAAGGAAAAAAAACATAAACAAGAAATGTTGACACCTCAGCTTTAGCCAGCCCATCTGTGTTCATATCCCTGATAATGACATCAATCATGCATTTCATGTTTGTTTAAGATTTTTCCTGGCCAAAACAATAACAAGGTACACAATTTACAATGCACATGTATATCTATGTGCAATCCAAGCATATCCGAAGATGTTGTGTTCATCGGATGATGAATCAATTGCTGAAAGGCCATTCATTTAAGGAATGGATGTTGAGGTGTAAATATAATCTCTTGAACTTTTTTAAGGATCTGAATTAACTTGCCACAAATTTCCACCATATAGTGACACATTTTTTAAATAATGCTATTGTAAAATTATTAAAAATGCTTTGCTTAATCTTTGATTGTAAAGATTTTCAATCATTACAGGAGAATGGAAATGTGCATGGCCGACTGGCTGCCCTATGGTTCCTGCAGACCTCAGCCCGGTACCACACCCTCCATGCATCTGTTCTCACCATGGAAACCAAACTGGCACTATGGCAACACTTGGTACAGGTGGTCAGGCAGGCCCTGAATACACAAACACCAGACAAGCAACCACCATTATGTATTGAGAATAGCAGTGAACACAGTAGTAGCCTGAAGAAGACAGATGCAACTGAGTATGGGACTGGACATTTGAGAGATTCTAGAAAAAGTAGAAAGAGAAAACATACATCTGTTTCAGAAGAAAATGAGATGGATACCTCTAGCTCAAAAGACAATGGCACATCTGATATAATAAACCAAGTTAGGGCCATTTTACAATGTAAAGATGACATTACAGGGAGCGAAGCTAGAGATATAGGTATCTGTACAGAACCAGACAAGCTGGCTACCAGTGAAGCCATTGAGCCACTGGACTTCAGGATACTGGTGTACAAGGGTCATCTACTGGAGAATGGCGACCTTCTGGTGCTGCAACAGACACAAACTGTCATGGCTGCCATCCTGGTTGCCCTCAACATCGACCAGTTTCAAGATGTGCTCAGACAGCTGGAACATGACATGGTACTAAATTTCTTTACAACAAAAAAATATTAAAAATCTGTGTTTTTATCCACACTTCATGGAACTGTAAAACTCAAATAAGTACATAAAAGAGTGGCCATATTGTGCTGCAGCATGGCTGCCATCTTGATTAGCCTCGGCATTGACAACTTCCAAGATGTACCCAGACAGCTTAAACCTGACATGGTATTAAATTTCCTCATCAAAGCAATATTATAAAACTATTAACATACTTCCATTGAAGTTTGAAGGATGGTTCTTTTCATACTATATAGAACTATATTATTCCTGAAAGAACATGCAAATTGAATGTGGTTATTGAGAGACATTGATAGTGCATATGTTGCCTATGATCAGGTATATTTGCATAAATTTCAGCACCCAAGCACTCTGCAGTCAGATCGGGGTAAAGTGAGTTCATCCCTGTTCATCTGGAGAAGTCTGTTAAAGCTGGAGTTTATACAAGAGCAGACCAAAGTGGTTAGGAAAGTGGCAAAAGATGTGAGAACAACATGTTTTTTGTCATTAATATTTGAATACAAATGATATCAAAGTAGTTTCGTGAATCACTTTGCCACATATTTTCTTTTAGCATTATTCTTTGCTTTGTTACTGGCTATGAAAAGATGAGGGGACATGTTTATGCTACATAGGCTTCATCACTTTGTTTACAGTAAATCTCCTCTTTAGCATATCTTTTTAAACCTGTGAAACGAATGAATCTTATTGTGCTGATGGTTACTTTACTTGAAGAACTCTGATTTGACCAGAACCATAATTTCACTGTTATTTCATCTTAGGGCATGGTTGTTTTTAATATATACCAATTGTGTTTTATCTGTCTATTGACCATCAAAAGGTCTTTTAAACTGAAAAGTTTTTGAATTTTCAAATTAAGTTTGACATACTGATATGCAAAATGCTACATGTTTTTTTTCCAGCTAATGTTGAACTGGCAGTGTATTGTTGAGCGACTGCAGGGCTGGGATGACCGATCGGTTGTCATGGAGATCACAGTGCCTCTTCTTCAGGCACAGCAACAATTGCTGCTTCTGGGCAAGGTAATACAAGTCACCCTAGGGGATGGAAAATTGTTAAGTGACTGGTATTAGTATTTATTGTATGTTGTACATTTCTGTTGCATCAACATACCAATAGGCGGATTTGTTGATTAATATGCAACAAAGAAATATGCATTTAATTTAGAATTTGAACCAATTTCAAACAGTTTCATTAAAAAGTCTCGTTATTTGAAGTTACTGATATTACCCAATATATTAGGTTTATTTCCCTTCAGACCACATCAATTTTATTTTGTTGTAAAAATACAATATTCTTTTTTAGTTTAAGAAACAGTTTAAGAAACAGGAAAGGGTAATACTTGTAATAAAAAAGTTCAAATGTAAGAAAAGTTTTAAAAGAAGATACTCTCAGGAAGGAGTCATTCACAATCATTTCTGATTTCTGTGTGATTTGATGAGATTTCTTGGTACATTAAAATATTTTTTTCATTCAGACTGATTTTTCTAATGTAATGATGATATCTGTTACCAGAAGTTCCTGCCAAGCCAGACAGTGATGTTGGCCATGCACAGCTGTGTATTCACCCCGCTAGAAGGCAGCACCTACCTGCCAGCCTTTCATGCAGTCTGTAACCTGCTTAATGCCCTCCTCGTGCACCACACAGAAACAGTCTTCCAGAATGTACCAACGTTCATAGCCTGTGCTAAACGTATTCTTGCATTTATTGTTCACTTTGTTTAGTTTAAACATTATATATATTACAAAGATAGTGAAGAAAGTTGTGATAACTTAAACTAAGTCACTCTAGTTTGCACAATGTTGTCGAGTGTGTGGCCTTGTGTTGTAGGAGAAACCGTAGTTCCCTGAGAAAACCCACTTTTCCGGCTTGGTGACCACTAACCAAACTCAGGCTGGGAATCGAACCATTGGTGAGAATCTAGTGCCCTAACACTGCACTTACCAGAAACATTTCACTTTGTTTAGCTAATAATGCTTCTTCTTTTCAGTAGTAAAATACAGCAGTTTGAATATGGGGTTTGAATATAGCAATGGCTTATATACATACATAAGAGGTCTTATTGAAGTGCAGACATTAACTTAAGCTTGTAAGTTATGCCTTCTTTGCTATTGAAAAGCAGAAATTGTAGAGTAGTTGTCCATGATGATCATATTCCTTAATATCTGTCCAGGCCTGCTGCTGTCTGTTGTGGAGCACTCCGACCAGGACCAGGTATCGGGAAAGGCGGACGTCATTGACAGTCTCCTAGCTTGTGCTTATCAGATGGAAAGGTAAGATGCAAACAAAGCATATAAAAACTTCCCTATTACTGTCCGTTTCCGCAGCATTTTAAACCTTGTTACTCTGTTTACTCTCCAGAACAGTATCTTTGTAGGGATAGGTCAGATAATGTTCAAACTCAGGCAGTGTGTTACCCTTGATGGAATCTCATCAGTTGTATATTTTATGAATTGGTCCCTAGGGGTAAAAAAAAAAATAAGTCATTAGATCAAAGTGGGTCACATGGGGTCAAATACTAGATCGTTCAGTCAAATCGTATAGAAATCTTGGGAATAAACAGCGGCAATATTTTCACTCCAATCTTTATGAAACTTAATCAGAATGCTTGCCTGGATGAAACCATAGCATAGGTCACATGGGTTCTAAACTAGGTTACTAGGTAAAAAAACTAGGGAACACTCCAGAGGTTAAATTTTTGCAATATTTCTAGTCCAATCTTCATGAAACTTAATCAGAATGTTTGCCTTGATGAACTGGGTCACATGGGGTCAATAACAAGGTCACTAGGTTGAATCTTAGAAAACCCTTGGGAACACTCCAGAGGTTACTTTTTTGCAATATTTATATTCCAATCTTCATCAGTATGTTTGCCTTGATGAACCTTTTTATGTTTGAAATTGGGTTATATGGGATAAAAGACTAAGTCACTAGGTCTAATCGTAGAAACACCATCGAATCACTAAATGCTATATTTTTTTGGCAATATTTCTGGTTCAATCTTCATGAACTTAATCAGAATATTTGCCTTGATAAACTATTTTAATAGATTGATTCTGAATAATGTAGGGTCAAAAACTGGGTTATGAGGTCAAATCTACATGTTACACTATAAACAATATTCTCTTTTTTTCAAACGGTTGCAAATTTACGCATATCAAATATGAAATGTTCATATGAGTATCACTGTGCAGCCGTATTGCATGTTTCCGGTGGAATAATTCACCTATAGTTTACGTAATTTTGATGCCATCTACTTTGCCTTATCTGGCAGGGGATTCAGTGAATTTGCTTGTTTTTTACTGCTATTATAGATTTTGGTTTCAGTATTGCTTACCTTTTAAGAGAAACAGTGTTTACAACGCAGGTTGAAATTTCTGAAATGACTCGCATGAATTTTTAAATTAACACTAATTAAATGACTTGTTTCTAAAATTTTAGCGAAAAAGAAATAGAAAAATTGCTGAATATTGGCGTTAGATAAAACTTGTATTCACTCCTTATCACAGAAAATTTCCACTTTTCTGAAATTAATTTTGATCTTAAACAAAAATAAGCAAATATCACCTATATATCAATTTGATGATAGTCATCACAAATAAAACTTGTGGCCTCTGACGAATCTACACTGAAATGGCATCTGGCTAACAATCTGTTTTTACCTGTGCAGGTTGTTTTCTCTGATAGCGACCCACAAGCTTGAGTTTGGCAAGCTGGCGGTGTATGTTGTGGCCGACTATGTCACAGCTGTGCAGAAAGTCACGCTCCTCCCTGCTATAAAGGTATACGACCATAGATTTTAGAAAAAGGAGAGGTATCATTGTAACTTTGGTACATGTATGGTCATTACGTGAAAAAATATCATGAAGATATTATACTTTGTCAACATATTAATAATCACAATACCTACCGTAAATCCATCCATTTAAACACTGTTCTAAATGGTGAGTTTATCAGGATTAACATTATCAACCTTTATTTTCAATAAACAACCAAAAAGCATGGAATAAGTTGCCATACTTACATTTGACAATACAAAAAAAAATTGGCACCAGTAGTAGAGTAGATATGATGAGTTTAGAACATAACTTATTTGTTAATGTGCTTGTTTTAATAAAAATTAAGTCTGTTGAAATGCTCTAGAAGAGGTGGTCAGAATTTAGGTACGGTTACTTGACCAATACGAGAAGAGAGTCCCATCACTGGCTTAAATACTGGAGTCATGGCCCTTGATTAACCTGCAGTGCTCTTGTTAAAATGATGCATTGTTATTAGTTGTAACTACTTGACAAATTTCTTATCAATCTTCAGATTTGTTAAAGAAACAGAACAATCCCAGTTCAGAATATACATTTATGTGTAACTTTTAACCAAATATTCAAATTGTAAAGAAATCATCAAATGTAGTTTATTTTCTCCTTTTGACATGCCTATCAATTCATGAATTATTTCTCTCTATTCCAGCGTGGAGTGGTACCTGCGGTATACCGAATGTTGGACCTGTGTGATCGGCATGCAATCCCCCAGTTACACGTTGTCCTTCCGCATGGCCTCACTGAAATCTTCAAACTTCTGTATGCAGACTACACCAAGTACCATAAATATACCGGCAGAGTGTGATTATGGAGCTGCTTAAGTGGTCCTGAGAATTATGAAATTTGACGGAATCGAACATGAGTTATTGGAAGTTTCAGATTCAACGGGAGCATACAGTATATATTTGTCTTCTCAAAATATGATTTTTCCTAGAAGTACATTGCAAATTAAGTGATTGAGCCAACGAAATAAAATCTTTGTCTACGTGCGAGATAATTGTTATCATCTATGGTGTCTGTCCATCCAGTTTTTAAGGTGTTTTTTCATAACTTTAAATCATTGGAGATATCAACTTAAACTTCATTCAGTCGATCACATGAACAATTCACTCTTGCATGAGAATTTAAATAACTCTTGCACATCAAGAACTAGAACTCCAATTGCTCCAAATAAGCCACATCTCTTTGGATAGAACATGTTATCAAATGAAATTACTTTTTATCATAATTTGAAAAAAAATCTGGTTGTTTGTGAACCTAATTAAACAAATAAGTTATTTTTCTCCACAATTGAAATGGTTTGGAAGGAATTGAATTAAGCATTTATAAATCACATTTGTAATATCGGAACCAAAACCTACAACCCTTTGACTCATTGTACATGATAGCTTCCCTTGATTTGACAATTATTTATTGATTATAGAAACATGTGGATATGGTGACAGGTTTTCATTTACTACAAACAAAACAATTGCATTTTTTTGTGTTTTATATATATGTACCATTATGTTGACAATTATTGGTTGAATTGAAACAAACTTGTACATAATTCATTGTTACTATTTAAGATTGTACTTGAATTAAATATCAATTATCTGTTATTTCTTCCTCTATTCTCCACAACATTGAATCCTCCTTTAGGGCAAGATATGGTCTTGTTCCCTGACCATGATATGTACATTGTAGGTTAACACCAGCGTTACATCAGGTCACATGACATGTACATTGTAGGTTTACACCAGCGTTGCATCAGGTCACATGATCATGAGATGTACATTGAAGGTTAACACCAGCATTACATCAGGTCACATGACATGTACATTGTAGGTTAACACCAGCGTAACATCAGGTCACATGACATGTACATTGTAGGTTAACACCAGCGTTACATCAGGTCACATGACATGTACATTGTAGGTTAACACCAGCGTAACATCAGGTCACATGATCATGACATGTACATTGTAGGTTAACACCAGCGTAACATCAGGTCACATGATCATGACATGTACATTGTAGGTTAACACCAGCGTTACATCAGGTCACATGATCATGACATGTACATTGTAGGTTAACACCAGCGTTACATCAGGTCACATGACATGTACATTGTAGGTTTACACCAGCGTTGCATCAGGTCACATGATCATGAGATGTACATTGAAGGTTAACACCAGCATTACATCAGGTCACATGACATGTACATTGTAGGTTAACACCAGCGTAACATCAGGTCACATGACATGTACATTGTAGGTTAACACCAGCGTAACATCAGGTCACATGACATGTACATTGTAGGTTAACACCAGCGTAACATCAGGTCACATGACATGTACATTGTAGGTTAACACCAGCGTAACATCAGGTCACATGACATGTACATTGAAGGTTAACACCAGCGTTACATCAGGTCACATGACATGTACATTGTAGGTTAACACCAGCGTAACATCAGGTCACATGATCATGAGATGTACATTGAAGGTTAACACCAGCGTAACATCAGGTCACATGACATGTACATTGTAGGTTAACACCAGCGTAACATCAGGTCACATGACATGTACATTGTAGGTTAACACCAGCGTAACATCAGGTCACATGACATGTACATTGTAGGTTAACACCAGCGTAACATCAGGTCACATGATCATGACATGTACATTGTAGGTTAACACCAGCGTAACATCAGGTCACATGACATGTACATTGTAGGTTAACACCAGCATTACATCAGGTCACATGACATGTACATTGTAGGTTAACACCAGCGTTACATCAGGTCACATGACATGTACATTGAAGGTTAACACCAGCGTTACATCAGGTCACATGACATGTACATTGTAGGTTAACACCAGCGTTACATCAGGTCACATGACATGTACATTGAAGGTTAACACCAGCGTTACATCAGGTCACATGACATGTACATTGAAGGTTAACACCAGCGTTACATCAGGTCACATGACATGTACATTGTAGGTTAACACCAGCGTTACATCAGGTCACATGATCATGAGATGTACATTGTAGGTTAACACCAGCGTTACATCAGGTCACATGACATGTACATTGTAGGTTAACACCAGCGTAACATCAGGTCACATGACATGTACATTGTAGGTTAACACCAGCGTTACATCAGGTCACATGACATGTACATTGAAGGTTAACACCAGCGTTACATCAGGTCACATGACATGTACATTGTAGGTTAACACCAGCGTTACATCAGGTCACATGATATGTACATTGTAGGTTAACACCAGCGTTACATCAGGTCACATGACATGTACATTGTAGGTTAACACCAGCGTAACATCAGGTCACATGATCATGAGATGTACATTGTAGGTTAACACCAGCATTACATCAGGTCACATGACATGTACATTGTAGGTTAACACCAGCGTTACATCAGGTCACATGATCATGACATGTACATTGTAGGTTAACACCAGCGTTACATCAGGTCACATGACATGTACATTGTAGGTTAACACCAGCGTAACATCAGGTCACATGATCATGACATGTACATTGTAGGTTAACACCAGCATTACATCAGGTCACATGACATGTACATTGTAGGTTAACACCAGCGTTACATCAGGTCACGATCATGAGATGTACATTGTAGGTTAACGCCAGCGTTACATCAGGTCACATGATCATGAGATGTACATTGTAGGTTAACACCAGCGTTACATCAGGTTAGGGAGTCGAACATCCTCAACATGTGGCTCTCTATAACTTGCTGGACTGAAATGTATTATGAATAATCTCAACTGCAAGTACATAATAGTGAATTTACATGTTCGGCTTACTTATCAATAAAAAATGTTAATCTGAAAATACATTGCAAAACATTAACTGTTCGGTACAGAACAGCTGACCATATGCCAGTTTACAATTAAACAATCAGTTTAGTTCTATAAATAGGATTAGATTTTTGCCGATAAATAATAGGACATGCGGAATGCGGATTTCCTGCACAACCACAAACAACATGTTTGGTAAGTTACATGTATTAACGGCTAATTGATTCACTTGACAGCCAAATTATATCTACTTGTGTATTTTATTACAATCCTTCCCTCCACACCTACCCTGCCTGTGCCCCTGACCAATAGTAAGGTCCATGGCGGTGTGTCCATTCTCATTCTCCAGTGTGAGGTCCGCACCTGCCTCCAGCAGTGCACCAACGCAGCTCCCATGCCCGTTGTATGCAGCATACATCAGACCACTACTACCCGTCTAAATCAAAACATGCATTACGATTATGTCGTACTGTGAGTGAATTTTAGGTATTGTAAGTTTTTCAGGTTTACCTATTCAGGGTGGTTCAACATTGTACCAACATATCTTTAATGCCACTTGGTAGATTTGATAGATATTTGGAAATGGCTTGGTCGTTAAGGGCCATAACTCTTGTTTGTTGAGTGCAATGTGACAAAAATGGCACTTCCACTACAGCCCACGCTGCCCAATTTACTTATGAAGTTCCATGACAATACAAGGAGTGATATAAATATGTGAACCTAAAATTTTTTTTATAACTTTGAATGCCTTGCTTTTGGTACCTACTACATTTAATATTTTCAAGGTTTGCTATTAAGTCTTTTGTCTATAAAAGGACAATCAGTAAAATATTCCACATTTGACCATCATTTGGTCCAGAAATATACATTGTTACTCTTTTATTATGCTTGTGTTATAAGTATTAAATCGCATGAATAGTTTTTAAATTACAAAAAAATCTACATATTTTTTTATCACCCCTCATACTTTTGGTGTTACAACTGCCACTGATGCAGACAAAGAAGCATACCGTATCTTGTTTCATGTGTGTAGGTTAATACTTCTAGAGCTTTTTTAGACAAAAGATCTTCATGATGTAATGTGAAGGGACTCATCACCATGGTTATGATGTGTACAAAGTATCCTAGTGATTTCTCTTCAACTGTGAAGCCATTCGTTTGATCAAGAGTATAAATTATATTTAACAGGATTTAAAATAGGATGGCAATTGGTCAAAAAAGATAGCCAGGCACTAACACACTAAAACCAAACATGGTAGAAATGTGTACCAAGTATCAGATTGATACAGTATCACTAAAATCGTGGCAAAAAGTGTAAAAGTCATATACTAGGGCACTGCCGTAACTCAAGATAAGAAAGGGGGAGATGAAGAATGTCAGAATGATACCTAGGGTTTTCAGCTCTGTCTCATAAATAAAAAAATTTTAGACAAAAAGTAGGTAGAGGGAGTTTTTAACATCAGTTTTAGAAGATTTCCTTGCAATTTCCAATCCTTACATTCAATTGTCATTGTCTTAAACTTAAATAAATCTTTGATGAAACAAAGATCTGTATGTTGGATTTATGTTCAACTTGTTGAAAAATATAAGCAATCCGGCCACTCAACATCGCGGTAATGTTTAAAACTACTGAATAAAACAGAGTGACCTCAACAGATAATCAGTAAAATTTTAATTAAGAAATGTATCATTTACCGGTAAATATAATTCAGTTAATTGACTAATATTAGTAATAAAAGGTGGTTTTGACCAAAAAAGGAAAAAGTAGGAACCTTAGAACCCTGGAAACCCGTAAATATGTGCACATCATCTCAATATGGTGAACATTTGATGCGAGTTATTTCAATATCCTATTAGTGGTTCATGATATGGAGCGGACACAAAATGTAGTCATATGACCTTCGACCCCCCCATTTGTGGGGAAGCCATAATTAGTATACCGCCATAATGCCCTTTATAAACATATTACCTCATCTGTGTAATCTACATTCATTCCAAGGGCCAGCAGGTGTTTGAGGATGTCAATGTAACCATAGCAGCTGGTAAACAGCAGGGCATTCTCTCCATGGTTACCAACAATATCAAGATCTGCCTGGTGGTCAAGTAGGTAGCGGGCAGTCAGACACTGACCATTGGCACACGCCCACAAAAGGGGAGACAATCCACTGTCATCAACCTTATCTATGTCAACCCCTGCAAGTTAATTATGATCACTAGATTTGTATCATTATTTTATTTTGTTAAACATATACAAAGCTAAATTGTGAATGTCAGAAGATACATGTATGTGATATGTATATGGCGGGATTTGTTTGTGATAAGTTTGTGTACATGAAAGCTTAAACCTCATATCTTGATCTGAGCAATCAAACCAATCAATGGCATTCCATTCACAGAGAGAGCACAAACCTTGTTCTACTTCATGTTTTAGTTGGTTGAGCTCTCCTTGGGCAGCCAACTGGTGGATTGTGATGGCTGTCAAATACAAAAAGACATTAAATTCATGCAAAAAATAATCTGAAATGAACAGCAATACTTTTGGTAACATTGAAACTCTAGAAACTCTACTGCTAGGCACAACAATATTCAATGTAAAAAAACAACCACACCTAAAAGGTGTATAAAATGCACAATAATTGTGTGTTTTCTAAAAGACCTTTCTAGAAATTTACATGATGTCAGGTTACCTAAACACTTTCAATAAGAACTGATTTAAGATAAAGATCAGATGTTATGTAGACCATAGGTACATTGAGACCACTGCAGGTACATTGAGACTACGGAAGTTACAATGAGAATACTGCAGCTACATTGGGAACACTGCAGTACATTGATTGAGACCACTGCATGTACATTGAGACCACTGCAGGTACATTGAGACCACTGCATGTACATTGAGACCACTGCAGGTGTACCTGAGACTACTGCAGGTACATTGAAACCACTGCATGTACATTGAGACCACTGCAGGTGTACCTGAGACTACTGCAGGTACATTGAGACCACTGCAGGTACATTGAGACCACTGCAGGTGTACCTGAGACTACTGCAGGTACATTGAAACCACTGCAGGTACATTGAGACCACTGCATGTACATTGAGACCACTGCATGTACGTTTGGAACACTGCAGGTGTACCTGAGACTATTGCAGGTACATTGAGACCACTGCAGGTACATTGAGACCACTGCATGTACATTGAGACCACTGTAGGTACATTGAGACCACTGCAGGTACATTGAGACCACTGCAGGTACATTGAGACCACTGCAGGTACATTGAGACCACTGCAGGTACAATGAGACCACTGCAGGTACATTGAGACCACTGCAGGTACATTGAGACCACTGCAGGTACATTGAGACCACTGCAGGTACATTGAGACCACTGTTGGTACATTGAGACCACTGCAGGTACATTGAGACCACTGCAGGTACATTGAGACCACTGCAGGTACATTGAGACCACTGTAGGTACATTGAGACCACTGTTGGTACATTGAGACCACTGCAGGTATAATGAGACCACTGCAGGTACATTGAGACCACTGCAGATACATTGAGACCACTGCATGTACATTGAGACCACTGCAGGTACATTGAGACCACTGCAGGTATAATGAGACCACTGCAGGTACATTGAGACCACTGCATGTACATTGAGACCACTGCAGGTACATTGAGACCACTGCAGGTACATTGAGACCACTGTAGGTACATTGAGACCACTGCAGGTACATTGAGACCACTGCATGTACATTGAGACCACTGCAGGTACATTGAGACCACTGCAGGTACATTGAGACCACTGCAGGTACATTGAGACCACTGCAGGTACATTGAGACCACTGCAGGTACATTGAGACCACTGCAGGTGTACCTGAGACTACTGCAGGTACATTGAGACCACTGTTGGTACATTGAGACCACTGCAGGTACAATGATACCACTGTATATACATTGAGACCACTGCATGTGTACCTGAGACTACTGAAGGTACATTGAGACCACTGCATGTACATTGAGACCACTGCAGGTATAATGAGACCACTGTATATACATTGAGACCACTGTAGGTACATTGAGACCACTGTAGGTACATTGAGAACACTGCAGGTAAAATGAGTCCACTGTATATACATTGAGACCACTGCAGGTACATTGAGACCACTGCAGGTACATTGAGACTACTGCAGGTACATTGGAAACACTGCAGGTGTATCTGAGACTACTGCAGGTACATTGAGACTACTGCAGGTACATTGGAAACACTGCAGGTGTATCTGAGACTACTGCAGGTACATTGAGACCACTGCAGGTACATTGAGACCACTGCAGGTACATTGGAAACACTGCAGGTGTATCTGAGACTACTGCAGGTACATTGAGACCACTGCAGGTACATTGAGACCACTGCAGGTACAATGAGACCACTGTATATACATTGAGACCACTGTAGGTACATTGAAACCACTGCAGGTACATTGAGACCACTGCAGGTACATTGAGACCACTGCATGTACATTGAGACCACTGCAGGTGTACCTGAGACTACTGCAGGTACATTGAGACCACTGTTGGTACATTGAGACCACTGCATGTACATTGAGACCACTGCAGGTACAATGAGACCACTGTATATACATTGAGACCAATGTAGGTACATTGAGACAACTGCAGGTATAATGAGACCACTGTATATACATTGAGACCACTGTTGGTACATTGAGACCACTGCAGGTACATTGAGACCACTGCAGGTACATTGAAACCACTGCATGTACATTGAGACCACTGTATATACACTGAGACCACTGCAGGTACATTGAGACCACTGCAGGTACATTGAGACCACTGTATATACATTGAGACCCCTGCAGGTACATTAAGACCACTGCAGGTACATTTAGACCATTGCAGGTACATTGAGACCACTGCAGGTACATTGAGATCATTGCAGGTACATTGAGACCACTGCAGGTACATTAAGACCACTGCATGTACATTGAGACCACTGCAGGTACATTGAGATCATTGCATATACATTAAGACCACTGCAAACACATTGAGACCACTGCAGATGAAATATAAAGCACCTTACTTTGAAACACAGGAGTTGTTGTTTGAACATTCCCTCTCTGAATATTTGTCATTACAGTTGTCGGCTGAAATAAGATGAAATAATACTATATATGCTAAATTTGACACTTGGTGATACAAGATGTAACATTGTAACCTGGCAACCATTTTTTTAATAACTTGAATAGTGTACTTGAGTAAATTGGTATATATACAAAGTGTTGCATTCATAGGTGTATAATATTTAACCCTCAATATGTTCATTGTAGTTGCCATAACTTTCAAAACATTGAAGTATAGTGTTCGACTTCAGGAGAAACATACTACCGGTAAATTAGTTTCAGAGGGTTTAAAAACCTTACAAAGACATTGACAACCATCCCTACCCTGACAGGAGTTGTAGTGAAAAAGACATTGACAACCATCCCTACCCTGACAGGAGTTGTAGTGACAAAGACATTGACAACCATCCCTACCCTGACAGGAGTTGTAGTGACAAAGACATTGACAACCATCCCTACCCTGACAGGAGTTGTAGTGACAAAGACATTGACAACCATCCCTACCCTGACAGGAGTTGTAGTGAAAAAGACATTGACAACCATCCCTACCCTGACAGGAGTTGTAGTGAAAAAGACATTGACAACTATCCCTACCCTGACAGGAGTTGTAGTGACAAAGACATTGACAACCATCCCTACCCTGACAGGAGTTGTAGTGACAGACATTGACAACCATCAATACCCTGACATGAGTTGTAGTGACAGACATTGACAACCATCCCTACCCTGACAGGAGTTGTAGTGACAGACATTGACAACTATCCCTACCCTGACAGGAGTTGAAGTGACAAAGACATTGACAACCATCCCTACCCTGACAGGAGTTGTAGTGACAAAGACATTGACAACTATCCCTACCCTGACAGGAGTTGTAGTGACAAAGACATTGACAACTATCCCTACTCTGACAGGTGTTGTAGTGAAAAAGACATTGACAACCATCCCTACCCTGACAGGAGTTTTAGTGACAAAGACATTGACAACCATCCCTACCCTGACAGGAGTTGTAGTGACAAAGACATTGACAACCATCCCTACCCTGACAGGAGTTGTAGTAAAAAAGACATTGACAACCATCCCTACCCTGACAGGAGTTGTAGTGACAAAGACACTGACAACCATCCCTACCCTGACAGGAGTTGTAGTGAAAAAGACATTGACAACTATCCCTACCCTGACAGGAGTTGTAGTGACAGACATTGACAACCATCCCTACCCTGACAGGAGTTGTAGTGACAAAGACATTGACAACCATCCCTGCCCTGACAGGAGTTGTAGTGACAAAGACATTGACAACCATCCCTACCCTGACAGGAGTTGTAGTGACAAAGACATTGACAACCATCCCTACCCTGACAGGAGTTGTAGTGACAAAGACATTGACAACCATCCCTACCCTGACAGGAGTTGTAGTGACAAAGACATTGACAACCATCCCTACCCTGACAGGAGTTGTAGTGACAAAGACATTGACAACCATCCCTACCCTGACAGGAGTTGTAGTGAAAAAGACATTGACAACTATCCCTTCCCTGACAGGAGTTGGAGTGACAAAGACATTGACAACCATCCCTACCCTGACAGGAGTTGAAGTGACAAAGACATTGACAACCTGACAAAGACACTGACAACCATCCCTACCCTGACAGCAGTTGAAGTGACAAAGACATTGACAACTATCCCTTCCCTGACAGGAGTTGAAGTGACAAAGACATTGACAACTATCCCTTCCCTGACAGGAGTTGTAGTGACAAAGACACTGACAACCATCCCTACCCTGACAGCAGTTGTAGTGACAAAGACATTGACAACTATCCCTTCCCTGACAGGAGTTGTAGCGAAAAATACATTGACAACTATCCCTGCCCTGACAGGAGTTGTAGCGAAAAATACATTGACAACTATCCCTACCCTGACAGGAGTTGTAGTGACAAAGACATTGACAACCATCCCTTCCCTGACAGGAGTTGTAGTGACAAAGACATTGACAACTATCCCTACCCTGACAGGAGTTGTAGTGACAAAGACATTGACAACCATCCCTTCCCTGACAGGAGTTGTAGTGACAAAGACATTGACAACTATCCCTACCCTGACAGGAGTTGTAGTGACAAAGACATTAACAACAATCCCTGCCCTGACAGGAGTTGTAGTGAAAAAGACATTGACAACTATCCCTACCCTGACAGGTGTTGTAGTGAAAATGACATTGACAACCATCCCTGCCCTGACAGGAGTTGTAGTGACAAAGACATTGACAACCACCCCTGCCCTGACAGGAGTTGAAGTGACAAAGACATTGACAACCATCCCTTCCCTGACAGGAGTTGTAGTGACAAAGACATTGACAACTATCCCTACCCTGACAGGAGTTGTAGTGACAAAGACATTGACAACCATCCCTGCCCTGACAGGAGTTGTAGTGACAAAGACATTGACAACCATCCCTACCCTGACAGGAGTTGTAGTGACATACATTGACAACTATCCCTACCCTGACAGGAGTTGTAGTGACAAAGACATTGACAACTATCCCTTCCCTGACAGGAGTTGTAGTGACAAAGACATTGACAACTATCCCTACCCTGGCAGGAGTTGTAGTGACAAAGACATTGACAACTATCCCTACCCTGGCAGGAGTTGTAGTGACAGACATTGACAACTATCCCTACCCTGACAGGAGTTGTAGTGACAAAGACATTGACAACCATCCCTACCCTGACAGGAGTTGTAGTGACAAAGACATTGACAACCATCCCTACCCTGACAGGAGTTGTAGTGACAAAGACATTGACAACCATTCCTACCCTGACAGGAGTTGTTGTGACAAAGACATTGACAACTATCCCTACCCTGACAGGAGTTGTAGTGACAAAGACATTGACAACCATCCCTACCCTGACAGGAGTTGAAGTGACAAAGACATTGACAACTATCCCTACCCTGACAGGAGTTGTAGTGACAAAGACATTGACAACTATCCCTACCCTGACAGGAGTTTTAGTGACAGACATTGACAACTATCCCTTCCCTGACAGGAGTTGTAGTGACAAAGACATTGACAACCATCCCTGCCCTGACAGGAGTTGAAGTGACAAAGACATTGACAACCATCCCTTCCCTGACAGGAATTGTAGTGACAAAGACATTGACAACTATCCCTTCCCTGACAGGAGTTGTAGTGACAAAGACATTGACAACTATCCCTACCCTGGCAGGAGTTGTAGTGACAGACATTGACAACCATCCCTACCCTGACAGGAGTTGTAGTGAAAAATACATTGACAACTATCCCTGCCCTGACAGGAGTTGTATTACAAAGACATAGACAACTATCCCTACCCTGACAGGAGTTGTAGTGACAGACATTGACAACCATCCCTACCCTGACAGGAGTTGTAGTGACAAAGACATTGACAACTATCCCTACCCTGACAGGAGTTGTAGTGACAAAGACATTGACAACTATCCCTACCCTGACAGGAGTTGTAGTGACAAAGACATTGACAACTATCCCTTCCCTGACAGGAGTTGTAGTGACAAAGACATTGACAACCATCCCTGCCCTGACAGGAGTTGTAGTGAAAAAGACATTGACAACCATCCCTGCCCTGACAGGAGTTGTAGTGAAAAAGACATTGACAACTATCCCTACCCTGACAGGAGTTGTAGTGACAAAGACATTGACAACTATCCCTTCCCTGACAGGAGTTGTAGTGAAAAAGACATTGACAACTATCCCTACCCTGACAGGAGTTGTAGTGACAAAGACATTGACAACCATCCCTTCCCTGACAGGAGTTGTAGTGAAAAAGACATTGCCAACCATCCCTACCTTGACAGGAGTTGTAGTGACAAAGACATTGACAACCATCCCTACCCTGACAGGAGTTGTAGTGACAGACATTGACAACCATCCCTTCCCTGACAGGAGTTGTAGTGAAAAAGACATTGACAACCATCCCTGCCCTGACAGGAGTTGTAGTGACAAAGACATTAACAACCATCCCTGCCCTGACAGGAGTTGTAGAGAAAAAGACATTGACAACCATCCCTGCCCTGACAGGAGTTGTAGTGAAAAAGACATTGACAACCATCCCTACCCTGACAGGAGTTGTAATGAAAAAGACATTGACAACCATCCCTACCCTGACAGGAGTTGTAGTGAAAAAGACATTGACAACCATCCCTACCCTGACAGGAGTTGAAGTGAAAAAGACATTGACAACTATCCCTTCCCTGACAGGAGTTGTAGTGACAAAGACATTGACAACTATCCCTTCCCTGACAGCAGTTGTAGTGAAAAAGACATTGACAACCATCCCTACCCTGACAGGAGTTGACAACTATCCCTGCCCTGACAGGAGTTGTAGTGACAAAGACATTGACAACCATCCCTGCCCTGACAGGAGTTGTAGTGAAAAAGACTTGGACAACCATCCCTGCCCTGACAGGAGTTGTAGTGACAAAGACATTGACAACCATCCCTGCCCTGACAGGAGCTGAAGTGACAAAGACATTGACAACTATCCCTACCCTGACAGGAGTTGTAGTGACAAAGACACTGACAACCATCCCTACCCTGACAGGAGTTGTAGTGAAAAAGACATTGACAACCATCCCTATCCCTGACAGGTGTTGTAGTGAAAAAGACATTAACAACTTCTCTTCCCTGACAGGAGTTGTAGTGACAAAGACATTGACAACTATCCCTTCCCTGACAGGTGTTGTAGTGAAAAAGACATTGACAACTATCCCTTCCCTGACAGGAGTTGTAGTGAAAAAGACATTGACAACTATCCCTACCCTGACAGGAGTTGTAGTGACAAAGACATTGACAACCATCCATACCCTGACAGGAGTTGTAGTGAAAAAGACATTGACAACTATCCCTACCCTGACAGGAGTTGTAGTGACAGTGCCTGGTGGCTTTGACTTCTCTGGAGATACAGAACATCCTACAAAAACGAAACAGCTGGATTTTATTTTGACTAAAGTGGACCCTCTAGTTTGGCAACAAATCAAATGCATTAAATCAACTTTAAAATCCTTGAATTAATATATAAATATGTTGCCTTGAACAAAAGAGTTGATAATACCAAAGTATAGCAATATTCCAGCAAACCTAATATGTACTGATCAGAGAAAACTGTTTCACATTTAGCATGAGCAACTACATTATTGTCAATTGATAGTACACAATTAGTTGATGTGAAATTTTTTCCAATGTTTGCCGTAAAATCATTGACTTTGAGAATTAGTGAAAGTTAATGGACATTAAATTGAAAGTTAATGGACATTAAATTGAAGTAGTAAAAACATGCCAACATATAAGTAACTTGCAACAAACCCTCAGCCAAAACTGAAGCAACCTCTAGGTCTATCATTTCCTGGTCTGTGTCGAAGGGTGATACGAGTCTAAGAGCACTGAGCTTCTTCACAGGGGAGATCATCAGACAGCGTGATGCCTCGGCATTATTTCTCAAGTCCAGGTCAGACTTGACCGGTGAGCTGTCTGATTCCATGTTCACTGAAAATAATTGTTAAAAGATAGATGCACACATAAAAAACTAAAAGGGATCTATGTTGAGTTGTGATCTAAACTTAACTCATTATTTTTCTTGCTCAACATATGGTATATATTTAATACAGTACATTTTTTTTACATGTACCAATTTTTTAAAAGTTTTCATTTCATGTGCATTCATAAACAATTTTCAAAAGCATCTACTGCAAACGAGAAGCATCTGACAGTACAAGTAAAGAAAATAATGTGAGGGAGGTGTTTACAACACTTGTAATTTTGTACCAGGCTCAATTTGAGAAAATCATATGGAGGCTGTAACACTCACAGATTTAGGCATTGGGATGGTCTATAGGCTGGCTTAACACTCATAGGTTAAAAATGTACTAATTCATTACCTGAGTTAGCCCAATCCAAACATCAAATACTTGACCTCTCCGTGCTTAAAATGATTCAAATTGTTTGTTTAATAACATCTTTTTACAAAGCATAAAATGCTTCAAGGAATGTGTTTTGTTTCCCCTTAAATAATCTGCTGACAACCACATGCCCATCACAACCCAAACCAACAACATTTTTGGCATTGTTCACAGTGATTTTTTTGGTGCAATTTACTGCCTTCCAAAGGCTGAAATTTAATCCATTTTACCCATTTTTTTCTTTTCCCAATTTGATTACTGTGGATTACGTTAATGAATAAAAAAGCAATGGATTTCTTGAAATATAAACAAAATCTTGACAAAACAGCATACCGTATGCATAAAAAGATAGAACATGTATATTTACCAAACATGTATATTTACCATTGTATTAGCTATTTTGGCTTGATTTTGTATTTTTCCGAAAGTAAACTTTTTTTCCCAATTTGCAAGACACAGGCGGTAAAAATAATTCCAAAAAGATCACTGGTTCATTAATACTTGTTATCTAAAATCCCTGCTTTTAAGTGAGTGTTTTACATCATTTTTGTTGCCAACTTATAATAATCTCCTGAGTGCCCTCAAAGAATGATTTGCCTTCTCTCCATATAATGAGATACAGCATGTACAATGTACATGCATCAATCGTTATGAATATTAATGAAAGCTTAAAAGGGACTAGACACCAGATGATTCCATTGCAAGAAAAAAGATAAAAATGTCAAAAACTTACATGAAATTGATATTGTTGTGTACAAGGTATTGAATCTTACTTACTGGTGTATCATATCACTTATGACAAATGTATCTTTCAGCTTTTGCATATTTTTCCAATTCGAAATTTACTGAGTTTGTCTAGCATGTAAATCCACATAAATGTCAAAATAGCGTGAGTAAATGTATCTGTACTAATCACTTGACTTTACATGCTAAATATAACACTATAAACTGGGAAACCAAGAGTTTTTTTTAAATGGGTTAACTCAGCTGAGATACTAGTTTGTATTGATGATTTTAGTGCTTTTGAGGAAATTCTGTGTTTGCAGTTTTTCGATGCCATTTGGTGTCTAGCCCCTTTAATACAGTTTAAGCTATGCCAAGAACCAGTTAACTATTTTTGGTTTCCATGGTAAAGAGTTTCATGATTGGACTTTTCCTTTTCGCCACCACAGGAATTTGACTCAGTGTTTGGTCTAAAATTATATATTTAAGTCATTATATGACCAAATACTGACAAAAAACAACAATTTCGGACAAAGAACTGGTCACTTATACTATCATTTTGTTAGTATTTGGTCATATAATGACTTAAATATATCATTTTAGACCAAACACTGAGTCAAATTCCTGTGCTCTCCACAAACCAAGTGTAACATGCGAGCCAAACAAACACCAACAGATCCCTTCAGGGAAAAGCATGCTCGACCCTGAAGGGGTCCACTGGTCTTTATATACACTAACTTCTCTATTCTTACAGATCCCACGCTTTGCTAATTTGCATATTACCAAGTTAACATATATACTACGAAGGTACTTCCGTTTTATACAGAATATTATGAACGCACAATCGCCTACAACGGACCGTTACACAAGTGTCATTAATGTAGCTTTAATCTTTAATAATGCCCAGTTTAAGTTGTATGAGGTATAAAACTATGCTGTGTGCTGTTATTTCTGTTTAAAAGGTGTGGGCATTCTCCTTATTGCCCTCTATCGATATATTAAGATACGAAAAACTATAAAATGGATATTGCAGGATCCAGTTTTTCCAAATAGATGGAGAGAAAACCTATTATTTATGGATAATGGAAAACCAGTTAGGACTAACCTAAGCGTATTGTTCTAGTCATTATTAACATAACGTCCATACAAAAATCAGCTGATTCTGAGAAAAAAACTAAAAAAATGTCAATACTGTCAGACTGAGCTTTAAAATGGGCTTTACAATTTACGATATCAATTCAAACGAAAACAAATTGATAATGGCGCACCATTACTATGATCAACTAATGGCTAAAGAAAAATGACTATGAGTCTGGTGCTTTAATTTCGAATAAAATAACAAATTACACTAACAGCGTCTAAGCAAAAATAAATAAGCCACTCCGTAAAGAAAGTGGCGTTTTTTATACAAGGGGACGAACTCTGTTACGATCCTTTGCTGTTTTCACAGTGTTCATATTGCAAAAATTTGTATTGTAGCGATAGAATTTAATATAACTAAATGAATATGTTGGTTTTGTTGGGTGCATAGCAAGAATTTTAATAAAAAAAACATATTTTAAAGATTTATAACTTCTCCGCGATAATAAGCAGTAACTCTGAGCATTACTGACTGACCTAAATTTCCTGATGCTCACAGTCTGACACGTTGCTTTCTATCAGTGGTTCATTTGTGTTATGCAGACTAGAAGTGCACCATGATGTTTAAATACCTTTTTATGAATGTTTTTGCTTTCTTGGTGATTATTAAGACAACAGAGTCATCTAAAGGGCTGCCGTTGCGTACCACCTTCAATGTGAAACCTGGTGGACAGACACATACACACAAGGAGGAAGTGGATGTGGGTGATTTTAATTTTCGTTTTCATATACTGTACCACTAATACATCAATGACATCTGTTACAAAAACTTTGATTATGTCTGGATCTGGATGGTACGTAGAAGGGCCTTTCAGCATATAAGCAACGGGAGAGAGGAGTTAGTCCGAATGGAATACGGCTGATTTGAAGCTGTCAACTGTCTGCTTTGTCGTTTGTGACATAACATGCATGTATAAACTGGGGCTGCAGTGCCCAATATACTGGCTAGCAATGGATAAGATTTTTTCTAAATAGTGAAATGCCCAGCAAAAAACCAAACAACATTAATGATTAAGCAAAGGTATCAAATACACTTAGCATTGACTACTGCAGTATTGTCATAAACATGACATGTAACCATGCTGGGTTTCCAGTCATTTTGATTTTGACAGAATTATTGTGAAAACAGTCATTGGATTATTGAAGAATTTTTAAAATAATTAAATGAGGGTCACAAACGCTCCCTAGTCAAAAAGCCCCCCAAGTCAAATAACCCCCAATTTTGGTCAAATTGCCCCCACTAACATTTTAAAATTGGTCAAATAGCCCCCCCCCAAAAAAAAAAAATGTTTTTATATGTATACATGTATACATGCACACTTATGTTATTCCAAAACATTTTTAAACATATAATTTTACAAAATGAAGTGCAACCAACATTATTTGCATATTGATAAATCTGACAATTTAACCAAGTAAGAATAACAAACGTTTTAAAATATTACTTATAAATAATATATCAAATCTACATTTTAAATGTTTCTAAGCCATAAGTTTTTAGTGTTTTTTCTTTCTTTTAATATTGATTACGCATCAAAATTAAAGGAACAATAAGAAGACATAAAAAAAAATTGAAATAATATGCACATGGTAACAACTTAGGGTTTTAAGGAATGCAATGTATATTTTAATACTTCTAAAATTACATGCTTGCTATGATGCTATCAGCAGAGAAGTGAACTCAATTATAAAATTTGGAGGCGGTACCAATATAGCTAGGCATGGTTGACAGATTGACATTTAAATAACAATAAACATTACACACATTGTTTTCTTCCCATATTTATTTCATATCTTTTAAATACAAATTTATACTGAATGGTAAAAATTATTTACATTGTACAATACAATATACATTAACATAGAAGGAAAATGTATATTATATATCAATAAATAATAATAATGTTCTTATGCAGGTATAGCTGTCACTAATCTTCTGTTTCATTTGGTTTTGGAACAGTGTGTACATATATAGAGGAAATATTTTTCTGCAGGCCGGTGTCTGTCAGTTGGCCAGATCTGTACAGGTCCCATACAGCAAACACACGTCCCTGCATGGACACCTGTACGCTGCCTCCTGGTCTGAGACAAGGCGAATCTGATTGTTGATCGAGTCAGCCTCAATGCTTAGCAGCCATACAAGGTTGTAGAAGGGTGGCGCGATCCCAGCACAGCTGTTGAGGTGGCGATGCCACCCTGATAATTATGAATAAATAGTTTTAACTACATAAATGGAAATATTGATTTTATATATAGCCTAATTTCCGATCCAAGTTTCATTTTAAAGTTCAAACTACAAGTGCTTAAGTTCGAATGTCAGCTGTTCATCTGGTTGCACCTGACCTAGTCTCAGATCTGGGGTGGACCTGAAGATAGTTGTTATTTTTCAAAATTTAAACAAAGGCAAAGTTGTGTTAATTAAATTTAATGTGCCATAATGAGCAAGTACAAAACCTTTCAAGTAAGTTGACTGGCTCTTCATAAGTTTTCTCTAACCGGGTACTGTTGTCAGCGCTGCTGTCGAGATTGGCGTTGCTGTGGGGATCGGCGCTGCTGTCAACATCGCTTGTGCTGCCAAGATCACTCATGCTGTCTATATTGCTCGTGCTGTCATGATCACTAGTGCTGTCTATATCCCTTGTGCTGTCTAGATCACTAAGATAAACTTGTGTGAACAGACTTTAATCTTTCTTTAAAGGATTATTGCACAATGTAATAATTTAGATGATCTTCTCTTATTAATAAGTCTTTAATATGTGCAAATTTTTTTTAATATATTTTAAAACATTTTAGTTGTCAATAAATGTTATGTCTTGAGATCAATTTATGAAAATATTACAACTTACCTTCAAATATAATTTCAAATGAAAAAAGGAGTGGGGGCTATTTGACCAAAATGGGGGCGTTTTAACCAATTTTTTCCAAGTGGGGGTTAATTGACCAAAAGTGTGGGGGCTATTTGACCAAAATGGGGGCGTTTTAACCAATTTTTTCCAAGTGGGGGTTATTTGACCAAAAGTGTGGGTGCTATTTGAACAAAATGGGGGCTATTTGACTTAATACACAATTACCAGGTACACTTATGAAAAATAAAACAATATTTCTTGACAGTGTCCACTCTCTATCTTGACCATTGTTCGCCCAATCTATCCGTTGCCATTATGTCTTAGACATGTATGTAAGATATATATGTAACCTGATAAATATTACCTGAAAATTCTATCTTGACCATTTTTGTCAAATCTGTCGATTGGTATAATGTGTTGGACATGATAGATATTTGTAGCCTGATCATATATCACCTGAAAGCATTTAATAAAGTTTGGTATCCATTTCCTTGCATTGTATATTTATGGTTCCTTTACAGTATACCGATGGCTCCTAAATGACAGGGCTTTGTAAATTGTTCCACCATGCAGCACTCTTGTTTAAATCAATTAAGTGTGTTGAGAGTTAAAAGTGAGATACATGTATTTTATTGTCTTGAAATGTATACCAGTAATTGAATCCAATGTTTCTTTTAATTTCAGGGGTTTTCCTGTGCATTTGAATATTCATGCCAAGGAGGTACGCATGAGGTATGTTTGTTTAACAACATCTCTTTGGAATACCGTAAAAATTATATAATAAAATTTATTTTGTTTGGAATTATTATGTCATGTCATCGGTGATGCTTACAAATTGATAAGGTTATTGAATGAACCCATAATCAAAACTAGTACAAAAGAGAGGATCATAGAACAAGAAAATTAAGACTGATTGAGTGCAGAAAACAGTAGAGACACAGAATAATGAACCATGAGTTAAGGCAATGTTAATAATGGGTGACAAACAAGCAAGATGTCAATTAATAAAGAATTGTTTAGCTTTTAATGGAAACTTTTTCAAGTCGAATATATATAACTTATCAGTAATACAGAGAAAGGTATTCATTTTAATGAATAATGTTCTTTTATTATAAGGCAGCTAACAGAAAGGATTAAATGACTATTAAAATAAAGCTGTATTTTCATCCATACATTTATGACATTAAGGGTAATGTACTTTTTTATTTTACGTACTCTTTTGTTTCTGATGTATCTTTGTTGACAGAAATCTGTTACAAATTAGAACTTGAATAAAATGTAATTACAATTGAATGTACAACAACAATTTAATATACTTGTAGTTTTACGTTCTTGATGCATGTACATGTATTACACAGGAATGGAAGATGGAAATTATTCTGGAACCAGGGTCCAATGAATACACATGCAAAGTGTTCCGGGAGGGAGGGACATCCTACCTGTTTTTCAGCGACTTCAAGTTGATGATTGATGGAGGTCATCTCAAGGATGCTGTTGCCCTGGTCAGTTATCTGCTCAGTATTGTTGCTATAATGATTGTTTACTTACAAAACTACATAGTTATGTCTCCCCCTCTCTGGGGGAGACATATTGTTTTTGCCCTGTCCGTCAGTCCGGTAGTCCGTCAGTCCGTACGTCACACTTCGTTTCCGATCGATAACTGGAAAACCGCATGACCTAGGATCACCAAACTTGGTAGGGAGGTTGGTCGTGAGGTGTAGAGGATCCCTATTGTTTTTGGGGTCACTAGGTCAAAGGTCAAGGTCGCGGCGACCCCCAATATAAAAAACATTTCTGCTCAAAATCTTGAGAACGGTTTGACCTAGGTTCACCAAACTTGGTAGGGAGGTTGGTCATGAGGTGTAGAAGATCCCTATTGTTTTTGGGGTCACTAGGTCAAAGGTCAAGGTCGCGGCGACCCCCAATATAAAAAACATTTCCGCTCAATATCTTGAGAATGGTTTGACCTAGGTTCACCAAACTTGTTAGGGAGGTTGGTCATGAGGTGTAGAGGATCCCTATTGTTTTTGGGGTCACTAGGTCAAAGGTCAAGGTCGCGGCGACCCCCAATATAAAAAACATTTCTGCTCAAAATCTTGAGAACGGTTTGACCTAGGTTCACCAAACTTGGTAGGGAGGTTGGTCATGAGGTGTAGATGATCCCTATTGTTTTTGGGGTCACTAGGTCAAAGGTCAAGGTCGCGGCGACCCCCAATGTAAAAATCATTTCCGCTCAATATCTTGAGAATGGTTTGACCTAGGTTCACCAAACTTGGTAGGGAGGTTGATCATGAGGTTTAGAAAACTCCTATATTTTGGGGGGTCACAAGGTCAAAGGTCAACCTCGCTGTGACCTCTAATGGAAAAAAAATATTTCCGTGCAATATCAGGAGAATGCTTTGTTCGTTTCCGATCGATAACTTGAAAACCGCATGACCTAGGATCACCAAACTTGGTAGGGAGGTTGGTCGTGAGGTGTAGAGGATCCCTATTGTTTTTGGGGTCACTAGGTCAAAGGTCAAGGTCGCGGCGACCCCCAATATAAAAAACATTTCTGCTCAAAATCTTGAGAACGGTTTGACCTAGGTTCACCAAACTTGGTAGGGAGGTTGGTCATGAGGTGTAGAAGATCCCTATTGTTTTTGGGGTCACTAGGTCAAAGGTCAAGGTCGCGGCGACCCCCAATGTAAAAAACATTTCCGCTCAATATCTTGAGAATGGTTTGACCTAGGTTCACCAAACTTGGTAGGGAGGTTGATCATGAGGTTTAGAAAACTCCTATATTTTGGGGGGTCACAAGGTCAAAGGTCAACCTCGCTGTGACCTCTAATGTAAAAAAAATATTTCCGTGCAATATCAGGAGAATGCTTTGTTCGTTTCCGATCGATAACTTGAAAACCGCATGACCTAGGATCACCAAACTTGGTAGGGAGGTTGGTCGTGAGGTGTAGAGGATCCCTATTGTTTTTGGGGTCACTAGGTCAAAGGTCAAGGTCGCGGCGACCCCCAATATAAAAAACATTTCTGCTCAAAATCTTGAGAACGGTTTGACCTAGGTTCACCAAACTTGGTAGGGAGGTTGGTCGTGAGGTGTAGAGGATCCCTATTGTTTTTGGGGTCACTAGGTCAAAGGTCAAGGTCGCGGCGACCCCCGATATAAAAAACATTTCTGCTCAAAATCTTGAGAACGGTTTGACCTAGGTTCACCAAACTTGGTAGGGAGGTTGGTCATGAGGTGTAGAAGATCCCTATTGTTTTTGGGGTCACTAGGTCAAAGGTCAAGGTCGCGGCGACCCCCAATGTAAAAAACATTTCCGCTCAATATCTTGAGAATGGTTTGACCTAGGTTCACCAAACTTGGTAGGGAGGAAGTACAAATTTCATGTCCATCATTGATTATTTCTCACCTACGACCACACAATGGGGGAGACATGCGCTTTTTCAAAAAAGCAATCTCTAGTTTATATTTGTATTTCTATAATTGTTGACTTGCCAGTAAACTCTAATTAAGTCCATTTAACATTAAATAAATATGACTTCTAGCATTTGCATAGCTTATACATAAAATGTAAACTGTTCATCATTGTAAGCATATCTCATAACATCTTTTATGTTTATAATACATGTTTTAATTATATAGGTAGTAACTCATATTTGAGTTACCAAACTACAAAACCATATTTCTTCACACTGCGATAGATTTTGATTTATTATGAGAATTTTGAAAAATTTGATAAGTAGAAGTAAATGTAAATGTTAAAAAGGTACTACATGTTGCAACAATTTTGACTGATTCAATAAATGAACTATTTGATTTCTTAAGGGTGAGGACAACAAAGCACTTATCAGTGAAGTGGAGTATGACCTGGATAAAAGACATAATAAAGGTGAGCCAAAATAGTTTAATACTACAACTCACAAGGTTAAAGGCATAAAACAGTTTCTTTAACATGTTTGTCAACTTTAACAAAAGCAACAAAGCAACAAAAACATCTGACCAACAAAATATCAATGAATAGTTTAAATTTCTGGTTATATTCTGATTCCCCATTCAATCCACGATCATGGGGGTATGAGCTGTTTATGGTTAACATGTCCGTGCCTGAGATAGTGTGTATATGGTGAGAAGATTATGACCAAAGTATAGTAGCAGAATCAGTCCTGAAGGGATAAACATCTTCAGCCCAGAAAAGATGCTTTAAAGGCAACAGAAACAGGTTTCAAATATGTATTAAAGGTATTCATGTGAACTTATATTGTATGAAGATTTACCCTGCACACAAGGTTGTACTATTCCCACAGTTCCCTAAGTTACTGCAATGCTCTTGTCCTATGTGTTTATCATTCAGCTACTTACAGGGAGAAATATACAGAACAAAGGCTACTATGTGTTACTGTACAAGTTTTAAGACTGTAAACACCTGTTTCAATATGCATCATTAAAGTCCTTGTGGCCTTATTTGTGTTTTGCAGTTAGCAGTACTGATGCCTTCAAGTCTCACCTCAGCTTTTTGATGGCTGGGTTTACAAAGGAGAAGGAAGAGTTGTGATGTCTCTATCCCCAAAGTTCACCACCACACAACCACATCACTCTATTCCATTGTCTCATCCAACACCAGGGTGTACATTTCCATTGTGTATTTTAATCTAAATTACTTACCTCCTTTGGGAGGATTATTTACATATCCATTGACTGTTGCAAAGTGTACATGTGATGTGATATTGCTCAGTGTTTTGGTTATTAAAAGTGCTCACTGTGAGTTAAACTGATTTTGTGATTATGCATCTATATCAAGTATCTACATCGTCATGTTGTTGAATATAATGGTATAACTTGGAAGTATGAATTATGTATGATAAATTTCTGAAACATGTTAAAGGTAATAGCCAATTTAGATGAAGAATAGGTGAAAAATCAAGTTTAATTCATTCATTTTCATTTGCATAATGTCTTTTTTTGTAAAATATAATATCAGCAGAGTATTATTGATAAAAAAAATGCTGTATATGTTACATGTGACTAGTTATACTATTATGTGTAATCATTTTGTCAAAAGGAATAATATAACTGACTTCTTGTTGAATTTTAAAATTCACATGTCTGATTGGACGTGAGATGTTCTATGAATATGGATCCTGACTGCAATATTCAGGTTATTGCTGGAATTTGTTCAGTATTCATGATTCAATATACAGGGTTCAATATTCATGGTTCAGTCTTCATGTTTAAATATCCATGGTTCAATATTCATGGATCAACATCCATGGTTCAATCTTCATAGTGCAATATCCATGGTTTAATATTCATGTTTCAATATCTGTGGTTCAATAGTCATGTTTAATATTTTTGCTACATTATTCAATCTTCATGGTTCAATAGCCATGGATGGTTCAGTATTCATAGTTTAATAGGCATGGTTGTTAAGTAAAGGTTCAATATTCAAAGTTCAGAATTCATTGTTCAATATTCATGGTTTAGTGTTCATGGCTCATTATCCATGGTTTGATATCCTTGGTTCAGTATTCATTGTTTGATATCCATGGTTCAGTATTCATTGTTTGATATCCATGGTTCAGTATTCATTGTTTGATATCCATGGTTCAGTATTCATTGTTTGATATCCATGGTTCAATATTCATTGTATGATATCCATGATTCAATATTCATTGTTTGATATCCATGGTTCAATATTTATTGTTTGATATCCATGGTTCAATATTCATTGTATGATATCCATGATTCAATATTCATTGTTTGATATCCATGGTTCAGTATTCAAGGTTCTGTATTCATAGGTTAATATCCATGTTTCAATCTTATGGATCAATATCCAAGATTCAATTTCCTTGGGTCAGTCTTCATTGTTCAATATCCATGATTAAATGGTCATGGTGCAATTTCAATGGTCAGTTTTCATGGATAAAGATCCATGATTTACTAGTCTTGGTGCAATTTCCTTGGTTCAATATTCATGGTTTCATTGAACACCTTTTCACAATAGCTAGGTGCAGTAAATTCTCAAACAACAATATATCAGAATGTTTATTATGATGAAATGTACGTCAAGTTTAATATTTAGATAAAAAGTATATGCATGTCACTAAGTCTTAAAGCTGCACTCTCACAGATTTACCATTTTTACAACTGTTTTATTTTTTGTCTTGGAAAGAGCAAATTTTTGCGTAAATATCTGCAAACCAATGATTGCTGAAAAAAATCAGATCGTAGATTTTCATATTTCTGTTAAAAAATTAATCTTTTATGGCTTAAATCTTTACTAACGGTTTTAAGAAAAATGCATATAACTTACAAGTCTAATTTTCTCTATAACTCCATATGCTTTTTAAGTATTGACTTCAAACTTCATACAAATATTGCTATTAGTACAGTCAACTCAATTTGATACCGTGCTATTCTTTTAAAAACTTATAGGAAAATATCATGCCTCATTTCAGAGAATTTATAGTCTATTTCTAATAGAACTAAGGAGCATTGATTTTATTGATGCCTTTTTACCCAATATAGCACATTCAAGGAGCATATATCACTTGGAGTGATACTTCTTATAAAAAGAAGGTGGTGTGGTGGAAGTATAAATCATAACCGGTGATAGCTCTAACTACAGCACTCTTTTCCGATGACCATCACCATTGTAAGAGAAACTGGCACTCTGTCTTGTCAAGGTAAATTTGCATTTTATTGCACCAAATTTGCATTTGTGTAGTTGTCCTTTGATCTTGGGAACACCTTTCAATATTCTTCTGGACATCAAAAGCAAGCTATTGTTGGACTACCCAGTGTCTGAGATCAAACAAGGCTAAACTATAAGGATCCCAAAATGTTTTAGTGTAAGATCAGCAAAGAGCTGATTTCCATTTAACAGTATTCTTTTTAGAAGTGTTTTATATGAAATAAAATACAATATTAAAATAAGAAATACAATGTTCACTTACACAAATTTTCATATTGTTTTTTTTATTTCACGCAATACACTGTTTTTAGCCAGGAGGCATGTTTAATTTTTTGGCCATGGCTACTGTATTGGAAGTGTAGCTGAAGGTGGTGCTTACCTTGACGCCAATTAGCTAGTTCTACCCGTTCATGTTCCGGATGTCATGGAAGATCTATATCCGCATTATTCCATTGTCTGATGCTCTTGTATTCATTGTCACCAAGATAGTTTCACCCAAAGCAACCCTAACACAAACCACCACCATAGAAATGATCAAAATGTTGTGTAATTTGTCATTTAATAGCCCACATTATTCTGAATTTTATTGTGTTTTTGCTGTGGTATAACGGTTTATGTATCAATTTACAATGATTGGGATAGGGTATGATCATGTAAACAGTATTGAAGGAGACATTTAAATGGAGGGGCAATGGTAAGGGAAAGATGATCCAGAGGATGATCTTGCGTAACTATAAGTGACCACTTACCGATGGATAGAAAACAAAAACATTAACATTAAATTTGTAAGAAAGATATTTTATTTGTGTTAGAATCTATATGAAAGTTAGAAATTCAACATTGAATATACAAATAATTCAAAACAGGATAACAATGCATGTATTATATTATTTTCACAGTAAATCATCACAATATATATCAATATCAGCATATGAGGCTTAAAGAATTTTTGCAGTCAAATAAAATATATAGCTTTATTTTTTGTAAGTATAATGAAAGACAGAGACATGTAACATAGTATGAGTATTTAGCAGAATATGGTGAAGACAAGACCGGAAACATGTATAGCAAGATGTCAACAGCCACCCTCTATATAACAATGGTATGATAATGTACCACCAAGTAAAATCAATAAGCTAAGTTGTTTAGTAACCCTTTTTATTTGCTTTCAAAATATTACTACTGCAAAGTATTACTGTAACCCAATATATTTTGTACTGAAACAAATAAAAAAGCCTGTAGCAAACAAAAGAACATCAACTGTACAAATCCAGCACCAATAAATTTCAAAGCATCAGTTATACTTTTTACAAACTATTAAATATGAAAAAGTTAAAATACATGTACAAGCTGCACGTATCAAATTCAGATGCTTTGCTAATAGCAAATAGGATAGAAGGCATACCGGTAATAAAAGGCCATCTTGTACAATTGAAGCTTTAAATAAGATAAACGAACCCAACTGAATGATAGAAGGGTTTAAAATTGGATTAGATTTATTTAATAATACACCCAGTTCGCTTTGGGGAAGACCCCCCCCCCAAAAAAAAAAATAATGTCAATACAATTCTGCATTTTAGTGCAATTGTGATCTTATAGTTTATAAAATCATACATGAACAAGATGATTCAGGAAGAAAAGAAAAAATACAACCTGCATTGGGTATACAGAGGGAAATTTAATACATGTTTGATGTACCGTACATGTATATGTTATTTTTTTAAACAATAACAGTTGCCGTCAATATTTGAGTTTCTGCTCCAGTAATATAAGTTTCAAATGAAACAAAATAGTTTATAAAAATGCAAGGGACAAAGATCTCAAGTACTGTAACAATATGGCACATAAGTTATATAAAACATTCACATTATTTAACACTATATATTTTGTGGCCTTTCAATTTTGATAATAAAGTATGCAATAATATACATGTTCTAATCTGTTGTAGATGTTGGTCTTCTGTGTGTTGATTAAAAAAGAAGACTTAGAGCAATTTTGAGCCTAGAAGGGATTTTTAACAGTGTATGACTACTCTCTCCTAGTTCTGAAGTCACTCCTAGCCTAGTCCTAGGATTCTGGAAGCAATATCCCTCAGATCTTCATTTTATATTTCAACATCAAATAATACTGACAAGTGTGCTGAAATATTGCATGATGTATTGTAACTATGTTAAATACTGTGATAAACTGAACAATTGATGTACATGTATCTGCATTGTGATAGGTACATGTACTTGGCATAAAGCTTTAACAGATCTATACTCGTTTAAAATTGTGCTTTAAAGCTATAAACAAGCAATGAAGAGACACTGAAATAAAACAAACACATACAGTCACAATATGAAAACATGGTGTATGTTAGAATGCACCTTATACAAATGTAATATGAGAAAAAGCTATTGGAATGTTTTGAACATTGTGCTGACATACATGACAAACTCTCATACACAGCATATACTTCACACTCACACTAGGATGCACACTGTTTAACATTTCACTGTCCGAGAAAGTTTGCCACACCAAGAAAAATGCCTGTTGGGTTCACCATTACAGTGACCTTGTCCTTGGACTTGTATGTACCAATCAGCTTGCCTGTGAACCCGTCTGTCACATTGTAACCCTGTGGGGACATTGCACCTAGCTTATTAAGTGGATAGCTTACCTGAAACAATTCAAAGGAATACTTTGTTAGCTAGTAACGATAAAAGCATGTTGCAAAGATATGTTGCCAAGAAACACATTAAATAGCTAAAGATTAATAGTGTACGAATCTTGATTGAGTGTATATGCAATATTCAATTTAACTGACACTATTAACCCAACATTTGATCATTTAACTAAATATAATAACTGCCTTAGGTCTAGTGTTAATGCTTAAGAATATGTCATTTCAAACAACTTAGTCTACATAAACTAGCTTATCTTCCAGAACAATTTTAAAAACCCCCAATGTTTCAAGTAAAGAAATGTGTTCAACTGTGAGTCAATTAACCAGGCTTTTAAAAAGGTAGTTTTTAATGTTGACAAACCAAACAGTCATATTAAATTTATACAGTTTTATTTAATTTTAAATTTTGTTAAAGGCAAATTCAACCCTGTCATGCAAGACCCTACCTTGGATGGTCCACCACCGTGGTTAAGATTGAGAAAGGCGAAGGCTATGGACTTTCCTTTTGGGGCAAGAGGCTTGACCCAAATCTCTAACCCATTCATCTGAAACACAACGTCAAACTCAACAATAAAGTTTCTTTCAAAACTTTATGAAATCCTGCAAGATGTGATGAAATGAAATATTTGGAAGTAGCATGCAGCAAACCTTTTATGTACTGATGGGCTTTCAAATGAATTTATATTAAAATCTGGTAAGGCATTTTGGAGCTACAGTCACATACACACATGGATATACATGATTGTAGGTGAAACAGAACCCCTATCAATACTCAAATGTTTATAAAGTGAAGAAATCAATTCAGTCAAATATGAACAATTTTATCAACAATATGTTCCCATCTGTAACTGAGATTGATAATGAAAATATCAAATATTTAAATAGATTTATCAACTGAACAATTCAGCAAAATAAGAGAAAAGTGACGCATAAAAAAATCTTTGAAAAAAAAAGAAATCTTAAAGGTATGATACTGAAAATTCATTGTTGTCAAATTGTCACCTTGACGATTCTGGTTCCCTGAATGCCGAGGGGATCCTGGTTGATGGCGATGATACGCCTGTTCTGTAGGAGGGCCTTTGACTCAGGCTTCACTGTTTCCAGATTGTTAGACATGAGGAGTGGGGATGCCATAATGGCCCACATGGCCATCTGTACACGCTGCTGGTCGTAACTCAACCCATAATCTCCCAATATTATCTGCAATGAATATGCATCACAAATATGGAAAGTCATTACTGATATAAACATGATGAATAATGCATTAACATACATACATACATGTAACAAGAACATACATTTGAAAGTCGTTCAAAGTCAAGTTGGCCTCTTAAAATAAGATCTGAAGAAATTGTTACTTTTAGCTTTTAGATAATTTTTTGATATTTATAATGGTTTTAAAATTTTCTATAATTAGGACAATTGTATTACTTGTAAGAGTTAATTTAACAGTTGACAATCTATAAAAACAAGAGCTGTCACAGTATGTGACGAATGCCCCCGAATGTGACATTGACCTACGAACAAGGTCAGTACATGAAAAGTTGATCTTGCCTTTACGTGTCAAATACATATGGCAAGTTATTTTAAATTGCCTCTGAACATAAAAAAATACCACCCATACTTGACAACCTACACTGTTATGTCCTTATATTCAGGATTTCCTTGTAAATAAACACTTAGTGTATCTTTCACCTTAGAGGTAGGGACATGGGTCTTGCACACGACACGTATGTGGAACACATGTAGCAAGTGATTTTAAAATCTGTCCATACAAGGGAAAGTAACAGCCCTGACACGACAACCTATACTCTATGTCCTTATATGCAGCACTCCATTGTGAATAAACACTAAGTGTGACCTTGACCTTTGAGGCAGGGACACGGGTCTTGCACACGACACGTCGTCTTGGTATGTGGAACACATGTGGCAAGTTATTTTAAAATCTGTCCATACAAGGGAAAGTTACAGCCCGGACATGACAACCTATACTCTATGTCCTTATATGCAGCACTCCATTGTGAATAAACACTATGTGTGACCTTGACCTTTGAGGCAGGGACACGGGTCTTGCACGCGACACGTCGTCTTGGTATGTGGAACACATGTGGCGATTTATTTTAAAATCTGTCCATACAAGAGAAAGTTATAGCCCGGACACGACAACCTATACTCTATGTCCTTATATGCAGCACTCCATTGTGAATAAACACTAAGTGTGACCTTGACCTTTGAGGTAGGGACACGGGTCTTGCACGCGACACGTCGTCTTGGTATGTGGAACACATGTGGCAAGTTATTTTAAAATCTGTCCATACAAGGGAAAGTTACAGCTCGGACACGACAACCTATACTCTATGTCCTTATATGCAGCATTCCATTGTGAATAAACACTATGTGTGACCTTGACCTTTTTGAGGCAGGGACACGGGTCTTGCACGCGACACGTCGTCTTGGTATGTGGAACACATGTGGCAAGTTATTTTAAAATCTGTCCATACAAGAGAAAGTTACAGCCCGGACACGACAACCTATACTCTATGTCCTTATATGCAGCACTCCATTGTGAATAAACACTAAGTGTGACCTTGACCTTTGAGGTAGGGACACGGGTCTTGCACGCGACACGTCGTTTTGGTATGTGGAACACATTTGGCAAGTTATTTCAAAATCTGTCCATACAAGAGAAAGTTACAGCCCGGACACGACAACCTATACTCTATGTCCTTATATGCAGCACTCCATTGTAAATAAACACTAAGTGTGACCTTGACCTTTGAGGTAGGGACACGGGTCTTGCACGCGACACGTCGTCTTGGTATGTGGAACACATGTGGCAAGTTATTTTAAAATCTTTCTATACAAGAGAAAGTTACAGCCCGGACACGACAACCTATACTCTATGTCCTTATATGCAGCACTCCATTGTGAATAAACACTAAGTGTGACCTTGACCTTTGAGGTAGGGACACAGGTCTTGCACGCGACACGTCGCCTTGGTATGTGGAACACATGTGGCAAGTTATTTTAAAATCTGTCCATACAAGGGAAAGTTACAGCCCGGACACGACAACCTATACTCTATGTCCTTACATGCAGCACTCCATTGTGGATAAACACTGTGACCTTGACCTTTGAGGTAGGGACACGGGTCTTGCACGCGACACGTCGTCTTGGTATGTGGTACACATGTGGCAAGTTATTTTAAAATCTGTCCATACAAGAGAAAGTTACAGCCCGGACACGACAACCTATACTCTATGTCCTTATATGCAGCACTCCATTGTGAATAAACACTAAGTGTGACCTTGACCTTTGAGGTAGGGACACGAGTCTTGCACGCCACACGTCGTCTTGGTATGTGGAACACATGTGGCAAGTTATTTTAAAATCTGTCCATACAAGGGAAAGTTACAGAGTCGGACGGACGGACGGACGGACGATTTTAATATGCCCACCTTCGGGGGCATAAAAACCTCCATTAATTGATTCAATTTGATAGGAACACAAGCTGAAATATTGCTTACCATATCCGGGTCATTAAAGTTCCCCGGACCAGCAACCTTGCTGAAGTTTCCCCCGTCTTTGCCATAGTACTCGATAATCCCTGACACATCATCCCAGGAGTCACCAATATCGTTATAGTTACGCCAGATGTTGCAGTATTTAGCTATCTTCTGGTAAAGAGCCTGGATTCAAGAATAAACACAGGAAAATATAAAATGTTAACAATTAAGAATATTCCCTTGAAAATATTTTCTCATTTACATTTAACAATAAACATTGTTCATATACTACTGAACCAACACTGTGTGCTATAACATAGTGATGAAACGATTATCAAGCACAACCGATAAATCGTCGCTGACAATGCTATGTCGGCGCAATCAATAGTGGTTGTCCAAAAATCTATGTCGCTAATGTTACTTTCGGTAACTAAGTATTTTCTTGTTATGCGGTTAAAGTAGAGTATATATGTTAATTAGTCTTTCCGGTAAATTCTTGTTGAGTTAATTTTAACAAGGGAGGTCACTCTCATACACAAATGCGGTCAATGGAAACACTTTTGCTTAAAAACTTGCAACCTTACCCAAAATGACAAATTGTTTATATATTTCATAAAACCTGAATAATCTGTCTCTATGGTGTGGTGGTTCCGGTCTTACCTGCAAATACCGGGGATCCTGGCTCAATGCATTCAGTTTTTGAAACCTTTTTTGGTATCGTGTGTTATTAACAAAGTCACTTTTTGTGAAAGTTTTATGAAATTTAGATATTTCAATGATATCTTCAATATTACAGGTTTTCGAATGTTAAGCTGGTTAACAAATATTTAATATGCTTTTACATGGATGAATGCTAAGATAACTTACTTGATGCGGTGTGCATCATTTTGCAATTGATGTGCAATTATTAAATATGTCTTTTGTTTATATGTTTTTTCGTTAAGTCATTAAAGACTGAAAAGGTTATGCTTATTTACTTACTGTTGCAAAAAGCATGAATATAGCATCACACATACTGATTCCAGGTTAAACCATTTAAATTATCAGGATTATACTATGTATAAAGAATGTATTCCTAAATGATATTATGAACTTTTGATTATTGTCCGATAGTAAATCGAAATACTTGGTCTGATTCGATTATCGATAGCAAATGGAGTCCGATTTTCAAACACTACTATAACATGTCCATATCAAGAAGTGCTAAAAAATCATTCACCACAAATCTTTAAAAAACAAAGCTTGAAATCTATACAAATACAGTATTTCATATTAATAACATACAAAATCTTTCTGTTTGATGTATGCAGGCCAACTGCAGGAGTACAGCATGGGGCGACCAGTCTGGTTCAGGTAGAATCCCATAATTGGATAACCTGGAAAACCAGTTAGTGGTAAACGTGCATTTTAAGAAAGTTAAATTATGTTAAGAACTTAAGGTTATACAATATTTCTGCCTTTACATGCATTCAACACTATATTAAGCTACATATAGATGGGATAAAAAAAAACAAGAGCCGTCGTAAGACAGCGCGCTCGACAACGCCGCTTTGACTTAGAATACAATAACGATGTAATTATACCAAGTTTGGTCTCTTTATGTCAAACCTAACTAAAATTATTCAATACATAAGGTGACTTTGATGCTGCCCTCCCACCAGCCCGCCCAAACAATGACGCAAGTCATTCAAATAACTTGATTTCCCATTATGAAAATGTGGTTAAGAATATACAAAATTATTATGCCTTTCAAAGGAAAAACTTAAGGGCCAAAATTTGTATTTAGGCTTAAAACGGAGTTATGTTTCTTGTTGTAAGATGGTCGTAAATAATTTTGATTTTTATCAAGTGCATTAAATGAACGGTATAGAAGTTTTTTTATTAAAATCCCAACTTGCCCTTAACTTTTACTTGCCTAAAACTTTAACCCACGTCAATCAGGGGCCATAACTTGTATTAAGGATATGGAGTTATGTAACCTCATTGGGTGATGGTCCTGAACAATTGTGTGAAGTATTAAGTCAATTGAATGAAGGGTATAGAAGTTATTAAACAATATACCAACCTGCCCTAAAACTTAAACCTAAGTTCTATAGTCAATCAGGGGCCATAATTTGTATAAAAGATAATATGGAGTTATCTAACCTCATTATGTGATGGCTCTGAACATCTGTGTGAAGTACATGTATTAAGTTAATTGAAAGAATGGTTTTGGAGTTTTAAGTGAAAATCCCAACTTGCCCTAAAACTTTAACCTGCCCTAAAACTTTAACCTAAGTCAATCAGGGGACATAACTTGTATTTAGGATAATATGGAGTTATGTAACCTCATTGTGTGATGGTCCTGAACAACTGTGTGAAGTATTAAGTCAATTGAACAAAGGATATAGAAGTTATTAAAAAATATTCCAACTTGCCCTAAAACTTTAACCTAAGTTCCAAAGTCAATCTGGGGCCATAATCTGTGTACAGAATAATATTGAGTTATCTAACCTCATCATGTGATGGCCCTGAACAACTGCGTGAAGTATTAAGTCAATTGAATGTAGGGTATTGGACTTATAAGTGAAATTCCCAACTTGCCCTAAAACTTAAACCGCACGCCAACCGGGGCGAGTAGTATAGCCCACCTATTCTTCGAATAGTCGACCTAAACATGACAGCAGCTGAAAAGACAATTGAATACTTTGTTACTTGTTTGTCCTTTTAATTTGTTTCTTATCAGTTTACCACTATCATTAAAACATGAAAGACTCTATGATGCATACATTTTGGATGTTTGTTCAGCGATTCTGACTTACCCTCGTCCATGTCGGAGACATCTGTGTAGCAGCCATCTAGCTTCACCATGTCAATTCCCCAGGCAGCAAATGTCTCGGCATCCTGCTGCAGGTAGAACTTGCTACCAGGGTAACCACCGCATGTTTTTGTTCCAAAATCCTCATATATTCCTAGCTTCAAACCTTTCAAGTGAACCTAGACAGACAAGATTACATTTAATAGTAACTTTAAATATCACTTTTGTCAAGTTTTATACATATAAATTATATAGATATAAGATATTGTTTATGAATAACTTAGCAACAACCATACTTTCAGAAAAATAAATAAATGATTCCAAAATTTATGTATCAATTTGATAAAATGATACTACTTTTGAAAATCAACTTTGTGAAACATGTTCATCAAACCGTTAAGTGTAGCGTCTGCAAATCACAGAGTCTGGCACATCCCAGTGTTTTTTCACCACTTTGAGAATGTGGACAAGGCCTTTCAGATTGGGAAAAATGCATCATTTGACTCAAATTTTGTAAATAAAGAATGCATAAAAAATATACAGAAAAAAGTGATAAAGTTTGTTCCTTTAAGAATACACAAATTATTTTAAAGAATAATGGTTAGCAGTCAATTTGTTTTTATTTTTATTTTTTCAAAACATTTATTTGTACACATGGGAATAAATATATACCAGTGCTATTTTTAGAACACCAAGTTTCTGGTTGTAGTTGTTAGCCAAATTTAGAGAGCAGTCACTATTAATACAGTATTTTTCCATTTCAAAGGTCATGAATCTGGAGTGACTGAAGCAACATGGCTGGTTATCTAGTCTGACCAAGATATTCTGCCCATACACATTCTGACCAAATTTGATGGTGATTGGACAAGGGCTTCTAAAGTTATTGATTAGACAAGATCCATCTTATTTTATAATTGAAGGGAGATAACTCTCAAGTGACTGGTTATAAAACTTGCCAAAGATATTATGCTTATACACATTCTGACAGAATTTGGTGATGATTGAACAAATGCTTCTAAAGTTAATGACTGGACAACATATTGGATGCCACAGGTGAAACTATTATACATTCTATGAACATGTGTATAAAATGTATATGTTTAAGTCTAAACCTAAATCGTTCCGGAGGCAATAGTGATTTGCAGTGGAATAACAACATACACTATTATTGTGTCAAAACCTCAAAACGCTAAACGATTTTGCAAACAGCAGTAAAACAAATTTTAATACACACATAGTTAGCCAATGATTTGATCCCATTAGGGAACCTGACAGGGTCTGGTTGGAGGGAGCCATCTTTTGACCTGTTGCGGGACATCCAGCAGTCATCAATGTTCACATACTTGTATCCCAGATCTCTGTAACCCTCAGATACCAACAGGTCTGCCATCCTCATATACAGCTTTTCACTAAAATGGATTGCAATTTAACTTGGGTTTAAAATTCATATAGCTATAGCACCATACATTTTTGTAATTATTTCAGATTTTTATCATTAAGAGTTTAAAAAAATAAACTGTCTAACCAAAAGATAGAAGATGCTAGGCAGAAAGATTACCATGTATTTTTGTGAGTCAACTATAAATATTATTTTGAAATGATATTCTTTTGAAAGAGTTTATCTTTTAATTTCAATAAGTTTTTATGTCGCTGTATATATTTTCATACCTGTAACTAAGCTAATTAAGAGACTGAGATCTCAACAGCAAACTTAATTGGGTAATAAAGTTGAAACAGAAATACAGCACCACTGTTTATAGTATCCACTACACAGTATACACTTACACATACATGTATGCCCACATACACATATAATTGTACTAATACATTGAAATTTTATTTTCCATTTTGTTCTGCTATAACATAAACCAACATAAAACCCTTCTGTTGGTACACGAAAAGGATACATGAATTACGAAAAACAAACATGCTAATTGCAAGAAAGTAAACTTGATAGTTCAGAAATGCCTGTGTGGTTCTTATTATATCTAAATTAATTTTTTCTTTATAGTTCTTTAGTTCTTCCCCCATCATCAAACAGACATCAGCCTGTAATATCAGAATACTGTAAAGGTTTTTGGGCTATTTTTTTTTATAGCTGTAAACTGGCTACGTTTAGAATCAAAAATGGTATATATTTTTACCAAATTATTCTTCGTTAATGAAGTCAAATACGGCCAAAATTTTCCAAAAAAAGTGAGTTTCCTCTGGAAAATCATAAATAGTCATATTTTTAACTTCTACTGGCAACCCTTTATTTAACAAATTTTAAGTATATTTCATTTTCAACAAACCTGATACAGTCGTCTGGATATTGGACACAGTCTGTGTTGCACCTGTATCTTTGCCATGATAACCAGCCCATTGGAGGAGTTCGCGCCAGTCCATTGTCCAGTGACCACACCAAGCCAGCTAGACAGACAACAAGCGCCACCACAGAAATCTGAAATCATCCTATTAACAATCACAAGAGCACACCATAGATTTATATTGATAACAAATTAGAAGACTGTTTGACTTCGCAGATTTATACGAACACTTGTACAGTTAAAACATCCCATCTAATACATTAAATAGTTTATTTTTCAAATCCCTTTAAAAAGTGCATTTCTCAATGTAAAAAAGATGGAATCTATTTATAAATTTCTGTAGTTTGTCATGCCTGGCATGGGCTTGAATCCTGGGGTAAGTTTATATAACAATACCATTAGACCATGATGAGTATCCATTGGCTAAGACCCCAGCAAGAGTATCAGTCTTGTTAAAGTGTGGGTCATAGTGCAAGATTGCAAAGTCAAGTCCTGTCAGTCAATGTCAGTCACTATTACGGTACACCACAGGGTAACATAAGGCCTAAAACAATAATAAATTGGTTTGGGTTACCCAGCCCTACCTATTTCAAGAAATAAAGTTACTCGATTAGTACGCTAAACCAAGAAAGATTATTACAATAAAGCTGTTAAAAACTGTAAAGATTCTAGGGTGTTATGGAAGAACCTCAGAGAGTTGAATGATAATAATAATGACACTACAAACAATAATAGTATAATATTACCACAATACCTTCATTCAAACGGAATAAATGTTGTTGGCGATGCACAAATATTAGACGTGTTCAATAAGCATTTTACTGACATATCCGATTGTATCAGTAAATCAGTGTTCGATGAAACACATTTTTCAAAACTTGGTACTAAATTAAATAGTTTGCTAAAGGGTCAGTACTTTGATATATCTTACATCACCCCATTAGAGGTAAAAATGTATATTGATAAGCTTAATACGGCGAAAGCTACAGGATTAGATGGAATAGGGCCTAATATCCTAAAACAATGTGGTGATTGTATTGTTATACCACTAACGTCCATTATAAATAATAGCATACGGCTAGGAATATTCCCAGACTCATTTAAAGAGGCTAAGGTTTTGCCTATATATAAATCTTCTGGTCACAATGATCCAAATAATTATAGACCAATTTCCTTCCAACACTGTCAAAGGTGTTTGAACGGCACATGGCAGATCAAATCAAAACATTTTTAAAAAATACGAATATCATACATGAATTTCAATCTGGGTTTCGAGAAAATCATTCTTGTCACACAGCGTTGATAAGAATAATTGATGATTGGATTGATGGAATTGACAATGGAAACTATGTAGGTGCTCTCTTCCTTGATTTACGAAAGGCTTTTGATCTAGTAGATCACCAAATACTTTTACATAAATTGAAATTATACAATTTCAGTGATAATACCGTTCAACTGATAACTTCGTATTTGAAAGATATACACCAAATTGTAAAGTTTGGGGGTTTCCAATCTTCACGAAGATGTATAAGGTCTGGAGTTCCTCAAGGATCCATTCTTGGACCTATTCTTTTTCTTATATATATTAATGACATTACCTTTGAAATAGAAAATTCCTTGATTGACTTATATGCTGATGATACTACACTATATGCAAAAAGTTCAAATACGCAGGAAATTGAACGTACGTTGCAAATAAATTTAGATATAATATCGGAGTGGTGCAAAATAAACAACATGGCAATACATCCATTTAAAACGAATTGCATGTTGCTGGGTTCAAATGCAAAGTTAAGAAATGCATGTGCACTCAAATTATTCGTAGACAATGTACCTATTGAAAATGTAACTTCGAAGAAATTGCTTGGAATCGTTATTGATTCATCATTGTCATGGAACCTGCAAGTTGACTTTGTCTGCAAGAAAGTAACTGCAAAGATAGCTCTTTTAAAAAGACGTAATTACTTTTTAACGGATCAAATGAGACATTTGTTTTATAAATCGTATATACTTCCTATGTTTGACTATTGTTGTAGTGTTTGGGGGAAAAGCAAGCAAACGCATACGAAACGAATAACCATGCTTCAAAAAAGAGCTGCTAAAATTATTCTCTTTAAGCCTATTAGAACGCCATCGCATGAATTATTTAAACAATTAGAATGGCTTCAATTTGAATACCGTTGCAAATATCAAACGGCTGTTATGGTATATAAATCTATTAACAATCTTACACCGAGTTATATAAGAGACATTATAAAGTTATCAAACAATACAAGATATGGATTACGATCTTCTACGCGACAAGACATTGCCCACATTCGACATAAAACTCATTACAAGAAACACTCGTTTGCATGCTACAGCGGGACAGTTTGGAACTCTTTACCAGAACGAATACGTAAATCGAACACGGAAAATACATTTAAAGCCTGCTGCAAGAAGTTCTTTTTACATCATCAATTGCAAAAACCGTTGTAAGAATTGTACGCATAATTCCATGACTATTGTTTTTACATTATATATATCTCGATTAAGGTGTTAAATACATGTGTGACTGTCCTACTTACTCAGTTAATAAATTTTAATGATACGATTTGTTAACCTTTAGGTACAAATTGATGTATTGTTCGGCATTGATCTTATAATTAATGTATTATATTCATGTTTCTTTATGTTTTCGTATAACATTTTAATACGTACCCTTTTGAAATAACATAAATTTATGCTTGCGTTTTCATTCTAAGCATTTATGTGTGTGTGCGTGTGTATGTTCTTTCAGAAGGCCACATTGTAAATAAGTCGTGTGTTATGTTTGTTTATAATATGATGCCTATGTCTTAATGTGTTACCTTCTTTAAATAAAGTTATTATTATTATTATTATTATTATTATTACTGACCCAGGGCTTTTTAAAACTTCATTGATGAAATTTGTTCAATTTTTGGATGTATCTCAACACAGTACTCTGGTTAACTGATTAACACTACAGCTATTTGAAAGGAATGTACTACATGTCAGGCAGACTTCCCTAAAGTTGAAAAAAAGTGGCAGACATTCGGTCTGACAAGACATAAAAATCTGTCAGACCGAAATAAAATCTGTCGGACCGAAACAAAAGGAACAAAAACAAAGTTATAACATTGCTTTATTTGTCAATAGCAGCTTATTTCTAAATAAAGGCTTTATAGTATGTCTCCTATGAAAATCATCAGTCTGTCAAAATTCAAAAGTTCATCTTGATATTCAAAACACTCCTCATCAATATTAGGGTTAAAGCTGCACTCTCACAGATTGAACATTTAACTCTCACAGATTGAACATTTTGACAACTTTTTTATTTTTTGTTTAGGAAAGAGCAAATTTTTATGTAAATATCTTTAAACCACTGATATAAGATTGCTGACAAAAAAATCAGATCATAGATTTGGATATTTCTGTTCGAAAATTAATGTTTTCTGGCTTTAATCGTTACTTACGGTTTAAGAAAAATCCATAAAACACTCATAAAGCAGTCTTAAATAACTGGTTTCTATGGATTTTCCCAAAAATGGCTCATTCCAAGACAAAAAATAAAAAAATTGTCAAAGTTTTCAATCTGTGAGAGTGCAGCTTTAAAGTCCAGTTTGTCATGAAGAGTTTTAAATCTCCATTTCAAGAGCCTGATGTAAGGACTTTCAAGCACATGATTTACAGAATCCTGTATATCTCAGTATCAGACAGACAGGTAAAAATTCTGAGACAAGGTCTATAATATCCTGCTGAAATCCCTGCTCAGAAACACTAGAGACTTTTTCAGTGTAGGACAAGGTAACATGCGCACCGATTGGTAATTCTACGGGCACTGTGCCGAGAGCGACCAACATCTACGGCATATACAACCCACTAAAACACAATGAAGTATCAAATCCCGGCGTACAAATCACCTCGCATACTCTATTGGGGTCACGGACACTACGGACCATGGACATTACGGACCAGACACTACGGACCAGATTTAGGGATATTACGGACCAGATTTAGGGACATTACGGACCAGATTTAGAAATTTACGGACCATGATTTATATTGTTTTTAAACATTTTTTTTTTTATTTATTCACTCATTGGTCTGAAATTTGTTAATAAATACTTGAATATTAGTGCTCAGTATGACAATTATCTTTAATGTAACTGAAAAATCCCATGAAATTCCAATGTTAAACATCAATGTATTTTTAATAAAGTATAATAATAATTCGAATAATAATGAACGTAATATGTGTTTATCTTATAATTGTAATTGCCATCGTCCGTATTCTGCCATCAACCCAGGTCCAGACGTTTGTGACTGACTTTGAGGCCGGAATCTGGCAGGGACTTAGAAGCGTGTTCAACGATCCCGACATTCGGGGTTGTGCCTTCCACTTCGGCCAGGCCCTATGGAGAAAGGCCCAAGAGTGTGGACTGCAGGTAATATATATAAAAGATGAGTTGATAAATAATATATCCATTTGGCTTTAAATGATGATACCACTACTTTTACTACTACAATAATGGAAATAAAAATGATAATATATCTTTTTTATTTTGGTGCTATTTCAGACTGCCTACAGTACGAGGGACGCCGTGTATCGGCTAATGCGTAAGGTCTTCGCGCTACCTCTACTGCCAGCGGGCGACATCCCAGCAGCCTTCAGAAAGATCGAGGAAAAGATGGACGCCAACGACGAAAGAATGATCTCCTTTCTTCAGTATGTCAGCAGCACGTGGATACAGAATGAGATGTGGCCAGTCGCTTCGTGGTCCGTCTTCGGCCACATTATCCGTACCTAATTAGATGTCGAGGGTTGGCACGCGAGGCTCAATCGACGGGCAAAAAAGGGAAACTTGCCTTTCTACCTGCTTGTTGAACTCCTGTACAAAGAGGCACAGGAAATTCCAATCATGTGCAAGTTGGTGAAGGAAAGGAAACTGTGCCGCTACCAACGAAAGGCTACAACATTGACACAAGGCCGGCTCATGAAGCTTTGGGCGGAATATTCTGCTAATGAGTTGACAACAAGCAGTCTGCTCAAAGCATGTGGAAGACTGTATGGGCCTGTTTAAATATGAATGGTGGCTTTGGGGACATGTGCTGTTTATTCGTGATTCATGTAAACACTGATATGTTCTTATATGTGCTCGATTTATTTTGGTAAATAAACTGTTTTGGATTCATGTAAACACTGATATGTTCTTATATGTGCTCGATTTATTTTGGTAAATAAACTGTTTTGAACATATATCTTCTGTTGCTTTTAACTGATTTAACTGCCGATCTATTCGAACTTCACGCGATTTTTTCACAGTTTTATGGAAGATATAACGTCATACTGAGCACTCATATTCAAGTATTTATTAACAAATTAAAAACTAATGAGTGAATAATTAAAAAAAATATGTTTAAATCATGATCCGTAAGTTTCTAAATCTGGTCCGTAAATTTCTAAATCTGGTCCGTAATGTCCCTAAATCTGGTCCGTAATGTCCCTAAATCTGGTCCGTAGTGTCTGGTCCGTAATGTCCATGGTCCGTAGTGTCCGTAATTCCTCTATTGTATGTTCTTATGAAAATGAAAGGGGTTCCCGGGTTTTAGCCACCCCAACCCCCCACGCCCTTCTCCGACTTCCCAACCCACTCTAACCACCAACAACTATGGCATACAACCCACTTAAACACAATGCAGTATGAAAATTTACGGGGTTTTCAGGTTTTCCCATGTTTTCGGTAATTCCACCGTCCACTATCAAATGACTGTCGTACAAATTAGTAAATCACAGTCATCAAAATTAGACTTTTGGATTAACAAGCCCGAATTCTTATACTATTGCTTGGCATAAATTTTTTGAACAAGCCCTACTATATAAAATTCAGAATATGATCAAGCCCGAAAGACATTTAACCAGTGCAGGCCCGGGCTTGCGGGCTCGTGTAAATTTCGACCACTGAAATCACACAGATACCAGTAGTGTATAAAAAAATAAAAGGCCTTTACCACGTCGGGGAGCATACATCATTCTCAACGATAATCTTTGTTTAGACAAGTTGCACTTGATAGCTATGATGGTGCATAAACATTTATGATTAGATCTAATAATTATCTGATAAGGTTGGTTACCTGTAAATCCGCCATACTTGTGTCATGTGATATGTCATGTGCTCGCTCCGTTAAAATCAGAGGATCTCCAAACGTTATTGAAACTGAAACACCGCGAAATGTAAATAAAACATATTTATTGATTTAACTCAGTTCCAGGGTACCGCAGTTCCGTGTTGTGGAACAGAATAGAAGAGATTATGGTAATCAGGGGCTCAGTTTTTGTACAAGTGTGAAAAATGTTACATTTAAAAAGCATTATAAATATTACTTAATTAATTTTAAGGATCCGATTAATTCAATATCCGAAAATTTATAAACAATGTTGACAACGAAGAGTTATTCCCAACTGCCAGCATATTTAGTCAAAAATCCATTTATAGTATTTCGTTGAAACAGGGATCCAAAATGAAATATTGATTGGCCACAATTTAAAGCTTGTTTGAGGGGGTCCTACTAAACACTGCAAAGCCTAGCAAAGTCAGTTTTTTTTAAACAAAGTCAGTTTAGTAGCACTTATAATCGTTATTTAATCCCGAAAGGATGACTATGTCGTATAAATGACTTATTGGGAACGAGAATGAAGCATAATTGCATGATACAATATCTGAGTCAAGCAGAGTCAAGGAAATTGAAGTGTAATGTGCAACCATGAAACATACACCAGATAGCCGAGCTTTCTGGCGTAATGAAACAAACACCAACAGATCCCTTCAGGGAAAAGCATGCTCAACCCTGAAGGGGTCCACTGGTCTTTATATACACTAACTTCTCTATTCTCACATAGCCCGGGTTTTGCTAATTTGCATATTACTAACCAAGTTAACATCCGGTATGAATGTACTTTCGATTTAACGGAACGTTATTATGAACGCACATCCGCTGCCTACAGCGGACCGTTACACTGATCCGCCGCCTACAGCAGACCGTTACAGAAGCAAAGTCAATTATGTTTTGAACAAAGTCAATGAATTAACACGCATTAGTAATATTCAAATACAAAAAGATGTCTTTGTTGAATAAATGACTACGAGAACGCAAATAAGGCATATTTGCATGCTGCAATATCAAATTCAAGCTACGTCTAGCAAGGTCAAGCTACGTCGAGCAAGGTCAAGCAAAGCCTAGCAAAGCCAAGCAAAGTCAGTGTTTATTTAAACAAAGTCAGTTTAGTAGCATTTATAATCGTTATTTAATCCCGAAAAGATGACTATGTCGTATAAATGACTTATTGGGAAAGAGAATATGGCATATTTGGATGATACAATATCTGAGTCAAGCAAAGTCATGTAAATTGAAGCAAAGTCAGAATAGAGGTAGAATTTGCTTGACCTTGCTCGACGTAGCTTGAATTAGAAATTGTATTGTGCAAGTATGTCTAATTTTCGTTCTCATAAAGTCATATATTCAACAAAGACATCTTTTTGTATTTGAATATTACTTATACGTGTAAATTCATTGACATTGTTCAAAATAAAACTGACTTTGCTTCAATTTCCTTGACTTTACTTGACTCAGATATTGTATTATGCAAATATCATGCAAATATGCCTCATTCTCGTTCCCAATAAGTCATTTATACAACAAAGTCATCTTTTCAGGATCAAATAACGATTATAAGTGCTACTAAACTGACTTTGTTAAGTGTTTAGTAAGACCGTGTTTGAGGAACCTTTTTTATCATTTGAACAATTCGGTGGTGGTGGTTTTTTTCCACTATGATGTTGATTAGCCACAATAATGCACGTTTAGGGAACTATTTTAACATTTGGATATTCATTTTGTTCCCTAAACTGTTAAAATGCCACAATTCGACTGATCCATACCAATGTAAAATATATTCTTCAACTGTCAATCCACAATACTTAACTCTTCACTGTTAAATAAAAACACAAAAGTTACACATTAATTATTTTTAGCCAATATCATTCTCTTATTAGCAGGTGCCCGTTATCTTTCCCTCTCAATATACTTAGCACTGGGATCTGTCATTCTAAGCTAGGAAAACAACAAGTGGGATATGGACTCGTAGAGTCGCCAAATCAAAATTGTCAATGACTCTGAAGCGGCTGTTTATATGGACTAGATGTCGATGTGCTGTTGACTTCGATCGTCATTATCATTTCGGTGCTTTCATTCTTTGTGTACCTAAACTCATTTTACTTTCTGTAGAAAAAGTTGCCAATGACTTTTATTGATGTTATTATAATGAGTTTATTTTTGTAATTATTATTATAAAAAGATTTCTTTTGGGTTTAAATTATGTACAGCCTGTTTCAGGCTGTTTGTATAGCACATTGTCACACATTGAAGTAACAATTTCTTGCTGAGCTCCAGTTAAAATGTCATGCACTTCCCTTGCCAGTACTAAGATAAGTTTTATTTTGAGTCGGCAAGATACAAACAATACAACAATTCCCTTGCCAGTACTCCTATTGTGTTGAGCAAAAAACATCATGCCGATGGAGAATTTCGTCTGTGCGCTGTTGTAGTCTATTTCTTGCGCCTGAGTACTTTGAGCAATGGAAAATATAATGTTGTGATGTTTCTGGGACTTTACATGACTGTGTTACAGCAGTTGTCATAATGTTCCAGAATTATTTTGGCCCAGTAATCTTTGAGGCGCGTATGTCCAAGTACAGTAGCTGATTAATTATGCTATACAATTTTTGCCAACACAAACCCTTTTTCAAGGTTGACAGATTGAATGTATTCATCTGCTCCATATAGAACAACAATATTTGTGGCTAACATATACACATTGTAAAATAGTTTTTGCATGTCATAGCTCAAGAGGTAATTAATTCGTTTTAGAAGTTCTATTTTAGAATTCAGTTTCCCACAAACATTGAAAACTTGCTCTTTCCAATTCAATTGGTTATCAAAAATAACTCCAAGAACTGCATGGCTTGTAACTTGTTCAATAGTAATATTTTTTAATAGCAATGTCAGGGAGATAGTTTTTGATTTGTAACTTGATCACAACTTAATTTTCCCTATCAATAAGGCCCTGACCCTCTTCTCAAAATGATGAGAAAACAATGAAATTAGTTTAAATTTTTAGAGATTATTTAAAGGGATTTTGACTAACCTGCCCACTCAATAGTAGGGGAAAACAGTTGTTTCACCATTTTTTTTGAAAAGTGATCGGGATTAATGCACTGTTAAATACTTTTTCAGGCATGCTCAAATTCTGGATTTGATTTTGCATGGCTTGTTGAAAATTTTGATGCAAGTTTTAGCACTGATGGTAATGTGTAAGACCTTAAAAAGAAAGGGTTGAGTTCACATTTCAAGATAATTCTATCTAGCAATATTGGTCATATAATTTTTAACAAACACTTATTCCAGGCAAACCATATGGTAAACCTATGCCAGATCTGGTGTTTTTGTTGAATGTTTCATCATTCATTTTCAAAAATTGTTTGTTGACAATAGAAGCCTGATTTGTTTTATGTGAAGATGTCAGAGGAAGTTGCTGGTTGGGATGACGATGATGAGGAAGATTGGATGGACACTGGCTGGGCCCAGCCCCAACAAAGTGGGATCATAGGTCAGCACTCACCAACTGGCTACCCAACACAAAATCAGGCCATGGTGGATGGTTCCATTTATATGGATGGGAATACAGAGACAAAGACACTTTCATCTTCTGATTCAGCTCATAGTGGTGTAAAGGAGAGTTTTAAAAGTAATGAAACAATAATTACTGTGTAAACATTTTCAGTTTTCCATTTAATTTAATAAAAACAAAAATGAATGTTCAGTCTAGGTATTTGGGTGTTGTTTGAGTATATTTACCGTATAATGATTTACACATGTATAAAACAACCTTATTGGTGAAAAGTTTGCTGTGTCTTTCATGTTTGTAAACCATAAGCTTGATGTTTCAGTTACTGACATTATTTTTTAAGTGTTGTAGAAAATAGTTCTGAATTGTCTTTTTCAGGTGATTTGCCTGAGGGGCTGGTGGGACGCATGTTGCTGAATGACAACAAGGCCGGGATGGAGGGGCTGGACAAGGCAAAGATCAACCAGATCATACATGAGGCATCAAAAGGTACTGTTGGATATATCTTGAGATGACGACTATCTCTCTTGCTGTAAACCTCTCCTTCAAGGAAGTGTTGTCAGAAATGTTCAGATTGGTGTTTTTGTAACACATCACCTCCTTTGATGTAGTCAAAGAACTTAGAATGGCAAACTTGATGAAAATGAATAAATAGGTGTTGGTAAATATTAACAGTTTAAAGTGGTATGATGTTGACTGCTTAATGACTTTGTTCACATATTTACGACCGTGGATGTTTGTTCACCATACAAGATATGATGTTTATTGATTTAATAAATAAAAAAAGGCATTACAGTCAATGAAGCATAATTAACTGCACATCAACCAAGCTTGCATGTGTACAGAAGTGCTATTTGGCTATAGTAAAGATTGTTATTCAGAAATTCCAAAATAAAGCTCAAAGTATGTCCAAAATGTAACATAAAGGTTAAAATATGGAATTTCATGAATCTGACAAAGCATGATATGTTATTAAGGTTCCAAGTTCTTTGAGAATGAGCGAGAGAAGGAGGCCCAAATGAAGGTCCGAATTTCTCAGCAACACGAGAAGGTGGCCCTTATCACAGCTGAGCAGCTTGTGCAAGGGAAAACTGAGGTAAACAGTGCAGAGTGTATACATTTTCTTCATTATGTCTGGTGACAGACTGTCACCAGAAATACAGATAAATCTAGATGGTTTGTTGCATCAAGTGTCAGATTAAGATATTTGTAGCACATATAAATTTCACTAACTAACTGACTCTTACTAAATTGCATTGCTTAGATAGCATCAGCCTTTTGAGATTCATGTTATATAAACTAGGCTGACAAGCTTTTGGAGGACTTTGAGCAGCAGCGGGACCTGAGCCGCACTATTGTACACGTAGACATGGACATGTTCTACGCTGCCGTGGAGATGCTTGACAACCCCGCCCTCCGCAACAAACCAATGGCAGTTGGTGGGAACTCCATGCTGGTGAGGAACAAGTCATTTCCTTGTTGTATTATCTTGGTGAAATTCTACTTATGAAATATGCTTTAAAATGTGGCTTATGAAACTCATGGAATCTCCATCTAATGTTGAAATTTCAAAGGAAGATCAATATGACCATGTATTATTTCAGTATAATTGAATTGTGATTGTTTGAAGACAGCACCTTCTGTGCAATGTGTAAGTCAATTGTTTTGTGGAACAGACAGTGAACACCTGAAAAGGTGACATATAGGTATTAGTTTTGATGTTGGTTGCTGTGTCTGTGGTGTCAGCTAAACTTGGTGTAGACAATAACATATAGGTATTCAATGTAAAATTAATTTTGATGCCAGTGTTTGTTGGCATTATGTCTTGGTCTTTTTCGATTGAGGTGTAAATCAGATCAGTAAGTCCAGAGTTTTGCCCTTTTTGCTTTTAAAGTTCAAGTCTAGTTCATGGAATACTAGTAAGTTGAACTTCAGTATTTATTTTTCAATTACATGTATGATGATTGAAACTTGGTCACGTTTTTTGTCTGCATTATGTCTAGGTCTTGTCTGTAATTGGTTTGACTATGATGGGCGCTCCAAATAGGTGAATCATGTAATTCCACAGAAGTTTTCTTTCTTATATATACATTTTTCATAAACAGTAAATTTAAAACTGAATATGATTAAAGTATGCTTTGTGTTTGATTATTGTCCTGCTTGTTGAATGAATACCCAGAGTATGCCCATGGTAGGAGACCAGCCAAGTAGTTCAGGTTCATCTTTTAACTCATTTTTATTTTTCAGTCTACTTCCAACTACAATGCGCGCAAGTTTGGGGTGCGTGCAGCTATGCCTGGCTTTATTGGAAAAAAACTTTGCCCAGATCTGGTCATTGTGCCTCTCAATTTTGAGAAGTATACAGCCTTTAGTAAACAGGTGAAAGCCATTATATCCATGTATGATCCAAACTATTGCCCTATGTCATTAGATGAAGCTTATCTCGATATAACCGACCATTTGGAGAAGCGAAAATTTATGACAAAAAAGGAACGGACAGTTATATGTAGAGACTCTGCTTACACAGACTCCAGAAACCATTGCCTGTGTGATTTAAATGAGATTCATCCAAAACATGGGAAGGAGAAAGCCACAATAGACAGTGAATACAGTCACAAGAATACACATGAAAAAACAGATGCAGATACTATGGGTCCAGTTTCAATAGTTTTAGGAAATGAATCAAGTAATAGCTCACCAGTTAATAAATTAACTTGTGATACTGACATTGCTTCACCTAGTAAAGAGAGAGAATCTGTGAAAGCTGTGTGCCCTGAGTGTGGTAAGCTGTTTCCTCCCTTTGAAGAGCAGACTTTTGGTACAAATGATGAGGATGCTGTGCAGGAAATGAGATGCAGAATAGAACAGAGAACAAGGCTTACAGCTAGTGCAGGTATGCAGACCTATTTCTGGGTATTTGGGGAACAATTTCGCGCACTTCAATTTGGGAAAATATATCACTTAAAAATGAAAAATCCAGGAGGAACTTGTCGAAAGGACCTTGGTCACATGTATAATCAATTTACCTATCTTAGATATGAAAATCGATTTTTCACAATTAAACCAGAGTGACCTTTATTATCATATGTTAAAATAAACCAAGTATTCTTCACATGATTCAAAATTGAAGTGTCTGAAAGAAGTGGAACATATTTAAGATTTTTAAATATGAAATATGTGTTTCACTATATTTTACATATAAATTAGTTTTTTTGCCCTATGCACATTGTTTCCCATTGTACATCAAGAAAAGCTTTTACGGTACATTAAGGTGTTACATATTGAAGCACCTTATTGTCATATGTGAAATGACTTACGCAAGGTGGAATACTTTAAACCATCCATGGTCATGTATATGTCTACTCAATTGCATAACCCAATAACAGAGTAAATGACCCAGATTAAAAACAGTCATCATAACAGTAAGGATCAATACATGAGTTCCGTATTAATAATATCTGTCATGTGTTACCGTTCCGGATAGAAAAATCCGACCCGAGGGCACCTGCGTTGCCAGGTAACGAGGCTTGCCGAGTTACCGGCAACGCAGCGTGCCCGAGGGTCAGATTTTTCTATCCGGAACGGACACATGATAGATATTTTTCTAGCACAAATTAAATTACATTTTTTGTGAAGAAAATACATAAAAAAGCGCATTTTTGTACATATCACCAAAAAGCGCTTGCGATGATGTTTACTGACGTCATGACGCGCAGTAATTTGTAAGTTCCTTTAATATCACGTCTTTTAAGGGTAATTTGTTTTGTTTTTGAAAGTACATTTTTGTAAAGTTAATGCTAATGGAACTCATCTATTTAAACCTCATAAATATGATTACATAAAGTGTATTATAAAAGGAATTGAAAATATTACGTCACAGCGCGTGACTCATCTGGCCAGATGGAGTTTTCCAGCACGGCTGACGTCAACGGAAATGCCTATCCGGTGTGCTAGAAATGCAAAAGTATGATGATATATTAAATATAAACAATGAGGTTGTTCTTTATCACTCAAAATGCACCTATGCCTTTTTAAATACTGTAGTCATGAATGTGAAATTGAGTACAATAGTATGGTGAATACCATCAGACCTATATACTTGACTATTGTATTGCTAGCAACAGTGATTTATTTTGTTGCACCTGCTTATTTCTGTTAGTAAGTAGACAAAAATAAAACAGTGAAGAAATAAGCAGATTACATCACTTCTAGGCATAGCCCCTAACATGATGCTGGCGAAGGTGTGTTCAGACAGAAATAAACCAAATGGTCAGTTCAAGATAGCAGCTGAGAGAGAAAATGTCATGGACTTTATCCAGGATCTGCCAACTAGAAAGGTATAGGTATACTGGAAGCAGTTATTGACAAGACCATATCTGGTATTTCATTCTATTGAAAAAAACAACCATTGTCAAAATGAAAACAGGCTATAATGCGGCGTACCACATTGCCCCTTCATAACTCATCTGTTTCTTGGGCAGACAACAAGTTTATTTTGTAAAAGCTTTGGTGTCCTTGTCAATGCTGCTGGTGTTTTGTAAAACCTATTGGCTCTTATAGTGTAAAAGAAACATATTTACATTGACTTTGTATACATGTATACGTCCCATAACTCTGGCTAATATGTCATTTTTTGCCCCTTGGTTTAGTGTGGAAAATGGCTGACTTCTGTTTGTGATGCTCCTGCTTAGCATTTTGTTTACTTTATGTTGTTAATTAAAAGTCTAATGTATCAGAAATACCGGTGTAAGTGCTTGTCTTGTACCCGTGTCAGATTCTTCTCTTGCAGATCAGCGGTATAGGCAAGGTGAGTGAGGCAATGTTGAATGCCCTCGGTGTGTGTAAATGCCGGGACCTGTATGAGAGAAGGGGGCTTCTCTACCATCTGTACTCACCTATTTCCTTCAACTACTTCATGCGGATCTGTCTTGGTATCGGCTCCACTACTGTAGAGAGGTAACAGGCTACTGATGGTTAGGACAAAATCCCACACATCAACTTTATGTCTCAGATTTACCACAGTGATTTTTTAAAACTTTAATTCTTTTTAGCTATTTTCCTGCACCAAGAAAGCAAATTTCAAAGTAAAAATGTCAGAGCAGATAAATTTTCATAAACCTGTGATCCAATTTAAGTTGTTGCCCTTATCTGATATATACAGAAAGTGATTGTTTGTTTATAATGTGATGAGGATACACCTATTCACTTTTGTTTCCTCTTTTTTTTACAAATTTGCGTTGGCATCCCTTATAAGAATGAACAGCATGCAATGAATTTCTCTCGTTTAAATGAATTACTCTTTGTGGAGACTCAGGAGTTATCTTTTAAATTGCAGTCTTGAAATGTTTGGTTCTTCAACAATGTATCATCTGGAGGGGGGGATCAATTGTCAAATTTTCTTGTTTTAAGTTTAAAGGTCAAGGTTCTTGTATTAAAATTTGTATTAAATTCAACAACATTTGGCTCTGCCAACCATTGAAATATCCAATTTGTGAAATTCAAGTTTTTAGAAAAAAATCTGATGACCATAGGCATAACATAACTTTGATGTGGGCTTTTGAGATAGGTTATCTTGTGAAACAGTCGAAACCTGTTGGCTGGATTTGCTTGGCTGGATTTCCTCGTTTCTAAAACTAGATTGTAAAGGACCAATTTTGTTTTACTCTGTGCAAGCATTCCTGATATTGAGTTAGCAGGTTTCGACTGTATTTGACAAGATATGTTTGAACTGGGAGTTTTATGTGTAGTTGCTGAAGTTGGGATGAAAACAGTGTATACAACTAGTGTATTAAAAGAAATAAAAATTTCAACATGAAGAAGACAAAAACTTGCCACTTAATCATACTGAGCACAGAACATGATGACATTGAAAACATTTTGACTGGAATTCACTTCAGCATTCCCCATCAATTTTGGGATAACTTAAATTGAACATTGTAATGAATTCTGACTGTCATTTTGAGATTCATTGGTCTACATGAATAATATGTTGGATATCTTTTTCAGAGATGGTGAAAGGAAAAGTATAAGCACTGAAAGGTTTGTCTGATTATTATCAAGAAAATGTGATCCGTAGTATGATCTACCATAAAGAAAAAAATGCCTATTCAAAGAAGTAATTAATATCCCTTACCCTGTACCACTTGAGAGGTCAGCTAAACCACATCTTGACCAGAACAGATGGCTCTAATTTTAAGATTACTTGCAAAAATAATTTTAGGGAAAAAAACCTGATACTTGTTACTGTACTTATTGTTTTATTTTCATTGCTTGCCAGCGAAGGTCAAATAAAAAAGTAAATTTGTAAACAATTGGGTATATATGTTTATGTTATATTGACATTCAGCTACTTTATTTTAAAAGACCTGTGAAAGACTGTTAATTCCTTTTGATGTTCAGGACTTTCTCTGAGCTGAGTCGGCCCGAGGATTTGTACCTGAAGTGTGAAGAGCTCTGCTGCTGTCTGGCTGATGACCTCAAAGAGGAACAACTGAAGGTCATCTACCAATTTTCTCTCCTTTGAGTTGTATACCTTCTTAAGATTTTGCATATGCTGTGTTATATATTAACAAATAATCAAACACCATTAAATGTTTGGCTTTAGCTCGTATTCCTATTTTGGCTAAGATTTTTTAAATAGGCATATATAACCTGTGTGGGTATTTTTCATTACCATATTTTTTTGCAATTCAGGGAAAAACTGTGTCAATCAAGATCAAGACTGTAAAGTTTGAAGTTAAGACGCGTGCTCATACTCTACCGGACTACACCAATGACGCTGCTGATGTTATAAAGGCTGCCACTGCGCTGCTGAAGACTGAGATTCAGAATGCTGCTCCTCAGCCTTTACGACTCCGACTGATGGGTGTGTGTTGTAATGTTATTTAATAACAGTTTATATACATATATAGATGTTTTTTTTCCATTGTAAAATTGTAGAAAGTTGTTAATAGCTGGTTTGGTTGGGAGGAAGTTTTAAAAAATGGTAGAGGTATTCCACACTGTTGTATAGGTGGTCTTTGATTTTTCAGAAGCTCTTCAAACTTCTGAAAGTGCGGGTACACAGCAAATATTGTTTGACTCGATTTTTATACAAAAACGAGGGATAACATATTAAAATATTAAATGCTTCCCCGCTCATGCATCTTGTCTTGTGCATGCAAACACATACTGTGGTATGTCATGCTTTATTAGTTTGACCATTGCGGGGCTTTAATCCTATTTTGATGGTCTCATTCAGTGTCTTTGGCTGTAACCTTGTACCTCTAAACATGATATACTTATATTTGATTTTTTTATCCCTGTAGTTTTCATGGTATTATATGTCTTCTTGTCAAATGACATAAGTTTGTGGGTTTAAAAGTATGTCAAGCATATTTAGCATTATACCAAAAACTGATGATTTATTTTAACCACAGGTCCTATTTCCCTGGTTGCATTTCAAATACAAAGTTGTACCAACATGCCTATGTCTTTATCTTCTACAACTATGTCTTGCTTTCAGATTTTATGTATGTTATCACAACTGAGATATTTTAGCAGTGTTTTTTTCCTTTGTTTGTCTGACCTTAAAAAAAATCAAGAATTAGTTCCATCAAGCAAGGACCAATACAGCTGTATAATTCTGATGTTTTGAGCTGTCAGACAATGAAGCTGTCTTTTCTCAAAAATTGCAAAAATAGAACTATTGATCAACTAACCAACCCCCACTCAATGCCCTACAATTAAGTGGTTTGAAGTAAATAGTTCCATTCTCTTTTATCCTCTCTTTTCTCAACTAAGAAGAGCTTATCTGAGTAAGATTTTCATATACATTTGCCCAAAGTAAGATGTTAAACTGCAGAGATTATTACATCATCTTTACTATAGTAATCTGCAGTCAGAATATTGTATGTTGGGACAATATGAATATTATAAATTATAATATTATTATAAATCTTTGTATTTCAGGGGTCAGGATGTCTAATCTTCTTCATGAGAGCCAGTGTAAAGGTGTGAAACAGAACACCATTGTTGGAGCATTTAAGAAACTGGCTAACAAGTCCCAGAATGATAAGGACAAATCTACAAAACATTTAAATGCTCATAATGAGGCACAATGTGATGATTTTGATAATGTAAAAACAAGTTTGAAGAATAGAAACACTACAAGCAACAGTACTGCACAGACACCTGAAACTGGTTTAAATCCATCAAACAAGCAAAAGGAAATGCCTCAAATTATTGAAGATAACAAAACACTTCCTAAAGATGTCTCCAAATCCGAGACAGACATTTGTGATTCTGAGATGTTGCCTGTACAGGAAACTCAGGTGTTCAACAGTAATGATGTAAGAATTACAAGCACAGTCTTAAAGAGTTTAACGAGTGATGATGACAAGGTAGTTGTGATGGTGGGCAACCAAAGGCAGACGAGGAGTGGGACAGCAGGCACCCCCTGGGCTGAGAGGAGAAGGAACCGCAGGAACACTGCTACTGAGCAAAGGCTTGCGTGTCCCATTTGTGGGCGGACTGTTGTCTGTACAGGCCTGGCACAGTTTAATGAACATGTGGATGAGTGCCTTGAGGGACAGTCTACACAGCCCTTGAATCTGGACACACAGGTGAGTCCAGCAGAAAAGACAAGTGATACTGAGAATGAGGGACAGCTTGAGGGGAAAAATAAAAGAAACAAAACGGAAAATAGTGAGAATGTGAAGGGAAAGGAAGACTCAACTGAACATGTAAAACAGGCAGATGCATCAAGGAGAGCAGGCAGTGATCAGGAGAAGCATGAAAACAATGTGCCAGTGTTGTTTGGAGGCAGGGGTGTAGAAGCAGATTGTCATTTAACAAACGGTGAATTCATGGAAAGCAGAGGACCAAACTGTAACAATGAAAACTCATTCCGGATGGAAACTGAGTATATTGAGAAAGATAGAATACAGGATAATGATGTTAAACTGATCGTCGATTTTAATGACCATAACATTGATACTGATTGTGAAGGGGTTGTTCTTATTCGAGAAGAACCTAAACTAACTAAAGAAACTGAACATTTAGATATTCAGGAGCCTTGCAATGCTTTGAAATCTAGTGAAATGAACAATATTCAGTCTGCTTTCATCCATACAAATATGACTTCAAAGTTTTGTGGTAACGATAAATGTAAAAGCAATGCATCATCAAACCATGTAACTAATGTTGACCATGAATCTGGGAAAGAAATAGATGTTTTATTAAATGGACAAGTATCCCAAACCTCTGATGCTTTATTAGCAGTTGTTGAAAAGTTCTGTGATAAATCAGATGTTGAATTGTCAACATCAGCCAAAAACTGCAAACAAAGATATTCCAGTGATCCATCATTACCATGTCTTAAGTTGTATGGCCTACAGGACTTAAACTGTGAGGTCAGTAAAGGTGCAGAGGATAAAACAATATGTGATGATGAAGATTTTACGTTGCAAACATTCAACAGTAATCAAATAAATGAGGACAGAGTAGAAAAAATAGACATTAGGGAAACTGCTGCATGTACCAAATTGATGAAAGGCTCTCAGGCAAGCACAAGCTTATATGAGGTAACATGTCAGCAAGAAACTGAAAAAGTTTCATGTCCATTTGATAAATTGACTGAAGCTAGTAGTGACATTAGTTCTTATGAACCAGAGCCCTCCACAAGTACAAGTTTACATTACTCAGACATTGACCTAGCATACTCTGAAAAAGAACCTATGAATAGTAATCAGAGTGCCTTATCTCTGGCCCCAGATTCGCCCCCTGCTGGACGACCCTCTGCTTCCCTGCTGGTGTGCCCTGTGTGCAACACTGAGCAAAGGTTGCCCAGCCTCGAGGCCTTCAATAGCCATGTTGACCAGTGCCTTAGTCGAGGAACAATCTCTGAAATCCTGCGACAACAGAACCGGGAGCGAATAAGTGTGAAACGGTATGAATATACACCTTGTTTTCATGGTCTGTTTGGGCATTTTGTTTTACATTTGGGGAAAAAGTAGTAAGCTTTGGGAATGGAGATAAACTTTAGAGCAAAATTGGTCAGAAAAATACAACACTTGCATATATATATTATATCATGAGGACTAAATTGATTCATTCACTTGGTACAATTCACAATTTAACCACGTTTTTTTAAGAAAGTCCTGGTTATTATATCAGGGTATGCCATTGGGCGTCTTGGCGTCAAACAACTGGTTTCCACACAATAAATTTAGTTAGCATTGTAATTTGATGGAAAGAGATAGAACTTAGTGAGTAGGTAGCTAATGTGAAGCCAAGCTTGGGATTGCATTTTTGGTGTTTAAAGGAACAAGTTCAAGGTTATAGTTACTAAAAATAGAAAAAATGGTTTCTGCTCAGTAATTTCAGTTAGCTAGAGAGTGATGAATGAAATTTGGTGTTTAGAAAGCTTAAGTGAAGGCATACCTTGGGATTGTTTTTTTCTTAGTTACTTGAGAAAGAACTGATGTATAGGATTGAAATTTGGATATGTACATCATTATTGCTTTATAGGTTGACTTGATGAAGGTAAAGGTGGCTGTAATAAAAATAGAGCAAAGGTTTCTGCTAAATAACTTGAGTTTAAGTATTAGTTAGTGTTGGGAATTGGTTCCAATTTTACAATCGATAATCGGTTCCACTCAAGTAACCGATTATCGATAGTACAATCGTTTTTTTAAAATACTAGATAAAACCTTAAGTGAAGTTTTATTCATGCACATTATTAAACTCTTAATCATTATATGCATATACGTTATGTCTATGATTGAAGTAATTAAGTGTTATATAAAAAATAATTCATTTTTACTTGCTCATTGTGGCTTTCATCTGCCATTTTGTTAAAGATAACGTCTGAACACTTACTTATATTTTTTTCATTTTTTTTTTCGATGATCGATTATAACCAAATATAATCGATTGTCGCCGATTTCAGGCCCAATCAATCGATTTTCGATTATAATCGATCATCGGAACATCACTAGTATTAGTTTAGAAATAACTAATATGGATTAAACTGGTTGGGTAGAAGTGTTTAACAAATACATTGATAATTAATGGTTGCATACAATTTTATGAAAGTGATAACAGATGTTTGTAACATCTGCATTTAAAGCTTCCATAACACTGTTGACTGTTATCTTGATGTTGGATCAACTAAGGCTCCACCCATGACCATGACTTTGGCCTACATACAATACAGTATCTATTGGTCAAGGGCAAATTACCACTGAAGTTTCATCATCCTAGGTTCAATCATTGTCAAATTATTGTATAGACATAATTCAGGTCACATTAACAGTCTTAAGAAACATTGTGTGGCACATAATAATCTAACAGTCCATTCCCACGTTTTCTGATAAAAAAAATGCACATGAGGGATGTGAAGGGTTCAATATTTATGTGAAAAACTACAGAAACAAGCTCAGTAGTCGGCCATTAAGGCATTGACTTATATCCATTATTTTAAATACTGACAGAAATGCCATACTAAACCATGATTTGCTCAAACTACTTCATTTAAAAAGTGAAATTGATGATTTTGTTTATTTCAGCCCACAAATTACCTCCCCCTCAGCTGCGTCCCAGCGGTCACACAAGAAGAGAAAAACAGTGATTCCTTCAAGCACAGTTCCCTGTCAAAGTATCAAATCATTTTTCCAGAAATGATTATTCCACAAATAACATGACTGTAATCTTAAACAGTAATTGATAAAGAATCAATAGATATGCTTTTATTAGATGGATGGATAAGGATCATGCAACATCAATGTTGACAAATCCGAATAAATATGTTATTGACTGAAACAGTGAATGTTAGTTTCTATTATACGCCCTTGCCCGTTCTAACAATGGAATGCATTATAGTTTAACCTGTAGCGTACAGGTGGGCTAGTTGCGACTAATATGTTGTCTGATTAGTTACATTGGAGCATTTGTCCAATCATTACCAAATACAAACACTGGTGAATGAGAGTGAATTTCTGGGACAATTTCACAAAGTAAGTGAGTTAGGTGAATAATGATAATAATAATAATAATTTGATAATAACTTCATAATGCTGTCTTCGGTCTTATATAAATACACAATCATGCAATACAAAACATACAAAAACGGAAACACTATAAAAACCCGATACCAATGGTATAAAGACTATAGTATAAGTGATCAAATGTGGTCTATAGTTACTTGGCATATTCAACAGTTAAAATATCTGTTTTTAACAACATGGTATTCCCAAGTTGAAGTCAATTCTAATTTGCCGGTATTTCTCACCAATACGTGCATACAGCGTATTGGCTCAGCCTCCGCGCTTTGGCTCCAGCTCCCTGGCTTTTGGCTCCAGCTCAACCCAGAAAAAGAGTATAAACATGCTTATTCCGGAAAACAGGCGGTCATTTTTATTCCCGACAAAGTAAAAGCACTCGATAATAATTTTTTATCTTAAATGTAAGCTTCTTGAGTAAAATTCAGCTGAAAATTGGTGAAAATGTTCTACTTTCGTTTGTAAACAAGCATTTGTTTGATGGGAGAATCGGTTTTATAACTCCACAAACAATATGTTTACAAAATAACCGAAATACGTGTGAAGATTAAACATATTTATATAGCACTGCATTCCCCGATTTCTCAAATAAGCCCTCATAATTGTGATATTAGATAAAATAACGAGTCATACTTACGTTTAACGATGCTATCCGTTCTTTTGCTCTAGTTCGGAAGTGTCATTGGCTCTTTTTTATACACAGCTCCTAAAAGAGCTGGAGCCACTGTTTCTCACTCGTGTAATAAGACATTAAAGAACCAGTGTATCTCTAAACCAAAGTTACATTCTGTATGTGCACTATGCTTAAATAACTGAAATTGCTTACAATCTTATCAGAGTACTCGCCGAATGGGCCATGCCCGAGTGTGAGTATAAATAAGCTTAACACGAGATCCAACTAATTTTATCCACAATGCATCATGAATTGCTGTGTAAAACCTCAACAAATGCACACTATGATTTATGCCTGTCAAACTAATGCAAGTAGGATTGAAATACAATAGGAGGTACTCATAAATCAAAACTGTATACATGTGTATGTCCCAACCATTTATCATTTCTATTTCTAAAAGCTTAAGACATCATCTACTCTTGGCAATTGTATTAACCAAAGTTATTCCTCTAGAATTTGAAGAATCTGAACGGTCACCTTTTTCGAACAAGGAACAATGGCCCATTATGGAATAAGTAATGAAGTGTTTTTGTCAAATATCGAGCGATAAACTATTTTAAATCGATAAAAAAATCCTGCAACATTATTAGAGATATCACTTAACCTGCTAGAAATGATTTCACTAATCTCCTCAACAGTGAACTCACAGTCTGATTGATAAATACTGACTCATGTAAATCTTTTTAATTGTTGGAATGAGCTAGGTGCCATTGACATAGTTTTGAAATGGTAAATTTCATATCATTATAATTATTATTGATTACTATTGATTGATATATTCGAAACTGTTGCTAAAGTACTTGTGTTGCAAAAGTACATCTTTCATTTAGCCACACAAGTACTTAAGCAACGCCATTAACACGGTTTTGTTGTGCGTATGTATTTTCCTTAGCCAAATACATACACACAACAATAATGGTGTTAATTGAGTTTACCTATTCTTTTTCACAATTTGTCTTGATGTTTTTAGTTTTTTTTTCCTTAGCTAAATACATACGCACAACAATAATGGTGTTAATTGAGTTTACCTATTCCTTTTCACAATTTGCCTTAATGTTTTTGCATTTTCTATGTTTGCTTGTCACTTGTGAATACTTTGGACTTCCTCTATTCGGTGAGTATTAACTCTGTTTTTCAAAATGTTTCCATGATATTTTTAGAAACAACTTTGTGCACCGAATGAAAAGCAATGGCTTGTTTACGATAAGGCCTGTTTTAGATGAAGATTGCGTTTGTATTAAAATATCTCGTGAAAACAATGGGCGCACCTGACAAAACTACCCTTGGTTTCATAACAGTAATATGATCATTGTGCTTTCATTTTTCAAGTGTATTGCTTGTTAAAGTTAATTTTTTAGATTGTTTAAGAGAAGTAGAAAGAAAATCGCTATACATTTTAATTGCATCGAAAGGATTACGAAACATTCTTACGTCTTGGAAATGGGGTGATCCAGTTTAAAACGTGCTTTATTGTTGAAGAAAAGAGCTCTACTAGAGACTTCTAATCTTCCATTCCAGTTTTGGATAAAATTATCATTAACATAAGCGAGAAATAGTTTATCATTTTTACTCCTAGGAAGAGCCACACCTAACAAATAGGGAATGAACTTAACAGATCTCGTTATAACGAACACCAACTTTTTTATTAGGTTACCTTTCACAGTCATTCATTTAATTTAGATATATTTTTTTCATTGAATTTATTAACACAAATGTACATACTAACTTAACTCAATAATAATGTTATTCAATATTGTATCTTATTGTCTCGTAATATACACTTCCAAACTCACCCAAACAATCTTTACAGCTGTGCATGTATTCGCTCTAAGGCATTGCCTTTGACCCACCCACCCTTCACTACCATAATTAAAAATTGGAGAAATAAGCTTATTAAACAAATCTTACTTAGGTTTGTTAGTAAGGTCCGTGAATTTACACAAATACTTGTTCATCTTACAAATTGCTTTAAAGCTTGACCTTCAAATGTATTTTGGGCATCTGGAAATGAGCTTCCGTTAAAACCGTTGTTAAATTATTAAACTTATTACCAATCTATATTTCATTCCCATTGTGATTGAAATAAATATTTGCCGTGAGCTGCCTTCCCTTTCCAAAAATCATTATTTTTGTTTTACCATTATTCACAACTTATTTTCAACGTTCACAATATTCTGATAACAAATAAACACTTTCTTGCAATTCCGCAGCATGATTAGCAAACACACATATCATCAGCATAATAGTAATACATTTCCGTGGAAAATTGACTGTTAATAATTTAAAAACTTCGAGAACAAGAAAAGGTGATAAACATGCAAGTTTAAGACAATTTTTTACGTTTTTACTTTTTTATATTTAACACAGCACATAGTCAATCACATTTGGAACTACATTCCCCGATTTTCGATTTTTCTCGTATAAACCTCTGAGTTGGAAAAATAAGAGACCATACCCTCCGGATACGTTCAATTTCCGTTCATTGGCACTACAGCAGAAGACGCGTTGGAGACCTGTTAACACATTGAGTGTTGTAGGTACATTTAGTGCCCGCCGTGTATTCATAATTGATAGTTGTTTAAACTTTAATCATGTTCGTCAGTGTTCAATTCGATTTCTTGTTTTATATTTTTTCACAATTATGTGTCAACTTATTGTTTCAGATATTTCATTTTGACACTTGTATTCACCTGTCCCATCATATCATGTCAATTATTATTTAACCATATATAAACAAGTGGTGAAATAGTAATTGACACATATTACATATTTCTATTTTTTCTCGTCTCTCTCTCTCCCTCCCTCCCTCCCTCCCTCCCTCTCTCTCTCTCTCTCTCTCTCACTCTCTCTCATTTCAAAATTCTGTTGATAACTAGTCGGTTAATTGTATTATTCCTTTCCGACTTTAAATACAATCTTATCTTGAATTTATTCCCACAGAAAGGGAATGATAAAGCCTACCCTGCCCTTACCCCGCAGTATTTCGGGATGATGTTAACAGTGAGAAAATGAATGCAGTTGGGAATTTATAAAGACATCGTCAATAACGAATAAGTATTGTCTAGAATGGAATGTTTTGAAATATTACATGAATGTATTGTGTATATCCTAACACACGCACGCACGCACGCGCGTGCGTGCACGCACGCACGCACGCACGCACACACGCACGCACACACACACACACACACACACAAGAAATAGTATGAAACATGGCTGAGATTTGTCAAACCGTAAATACAGAACGATGTGCGGCGTCCAGGCTAGGTTTAAGTCATAAAACAATAACAAAAAACATTCGTCCGTAACACTTATTTTTGGTTATTTTTTATTTCGCATGTCTCAGTGCGTTTTAAGGCTTTTGAACATTTCTTAAAAATACTTATATAATATATTCATCATTAATTACTTCAAAACGGATGCAGGAAATTCAAAGGTATTATAATATAAAGCATATTTTTTGAGCACCTTCAATTACTAGGGTTGAATTTCTATTTCGGCAAGTTTTTGGACCTGCTGCCACGAGATGTTTTGAATATTGATTTTTTCTATTTTATTTTTTATTCTTTTTTTTTAAATAAAATAAAATAAATAAGTATTCACTGCATTGTACTTTACATTAATGATAATAGCCACAGACTCAGGAAATATACGTTCAGTTTTAAAGTATATGCTTTATCTTACAATATTATTACATAAACAATGTCTTCATTGTGTAACATCTTTGTGACTTATAACATGTAATATATATTGTTGTATATACTGTATATATGACCGTTTGTTTGTTTAATATGTTTAAATCACTTTCGGGTTGAAAAAAGAGAATAATAACCAAACAAAACAGTAGGAGTATACATGTCTGTTTTAAAACAGCATGCCTAACACTATAAAATGTCACTGTTTTGGAGTACTATTAATCTGGGACCAATTAATCCCAGTATTACTTTACCTGTACCTGAGGTCAATATGTTTCAGAAAATATTCTGTCTGAGCAATACTTAAGCTAGTTCATGAAAGGGAAGTCAATGCGTAGATTTTTTTTTTTTTTGTTCACAAGTAGTGTTGTCTGCTACCATATTAATACAGTTATTTCCCTTATTAATAATTCGTCATGGCATAATTTCTCGAGAAAGCAGGTAATTGTCTCACATTTTTCAGAATACATCAAGTTATATCCCATCAAATTTATCAAGTTTTCATATAAGAGTATCTATTCTCGTTTCTTATGCAGAGTATTCACAGTAATCACTTTTTAGTCTTTGCCAAATGCATGTTGGGAGTTTTTGGTACAGTTACTCGATATATGGCTCCAGGTGCGACTTTGAAATCACCTTACTCTGATGAGATCTAAGATTCAGAAAGCCTACTTGTTTCGTGAAAGAACCATATTCTTTCATAAGGTTAGGGTCAGAGTTTGAGATTAATTATTATTGAATCTTGCATATATTGTTATAGCCACAATAGTACCAAATGTTTTTAACATTTGGATACAAATGTTTTTAACATTTGGATATTCATTTTGTTCCCTAAAGTCAACTGATCCATACCAGTGTAAAATATATTCTTCAACTGTAACTCAACAATCCTTAACACTTCACTGTTCAATTGAAAACACAAAAGTTAAACATTAATTATTTTAGCCAATACCTTTCTCTTATTACACTTAAAGTTTAATGAAACACAAATAATTAGTCTACTTCAGATGGACTTCTTCAACAAAGCAACGCCATTTTGAACCATCTAGCAGCTGCAGGTTATCTTTCTGCTCAATATACTTAGCGCTGGGATCTGTCATTCTTGGCTAGGAAAACAAGTGGGATATGGATGAGTAGTCGCCAAATAAAAAATCGTCGAAGACTCTGAAGCGGCTGTTTATATGGACTAATATTGTCAAACAGTTAAAGAGAGTACCTGTGGTTGGGATGTTACTTTGTCATGAACAGAGGGATTTCAAAATAAATTTGCAAATTTTATGTGCTCGGTACATGAAGTCAAGGAGGTTTTGTGCAATACCCGTGTCCCTACCTCAAAGTTCCACTTGAGTGTTAATTATTAATATGAAATGCTGCTTTTATACAAATAAATATCATCTAGTTGGTGTTGTCTGGGCTGTAATTGTCATGCAGAGAGGGATTTTAAAATTACTTTGCACATGTGTACTGTATATAAGGGCGATGTGTCACTTTTAAAACCCATGCCCTACTGCAAAGGTCAAGGTCAGACAGGTTTTTCATTATGGAATGCTGCATGTATGCAGATAAAGTAAAGTGGGTCTGTTCTGGGCAGTGTGGGGTGTGGCATATGCTTATAGTTTACGTTAGTTCTTTAGAAAAGTAGGTATATTTGTAATTACATAATCCATTTAACTAAATGGCATGAGAGGGGTATTTGTCACTTACAGTGACAATTTTTACAGATACATCTCATTGAGGAGAAGTGCAGTGCATGAAAACCATAACTTTGAGTGAAGAATTATTTTAGTTTTTGCCCTTTGTTTATTTTCAATCTTAGTTTTTGTCCGGTGCATAATTTGAAGTCTTTGAGGTACTTCAAACTTCATATACAGATAGATCTCATTGATGAGAATTGCAGGACACATGTCCGTAACTTTTGAAGCAGATTATTTTAGTTACTGCCCTTTGTTAATTTCCATTCTTATTTTTGTACGGAGCATGACTTCAGGTCTTTAAGGTATTGATTTAAAACTTTATATACAGATAGATCTCATTCAGGAAAAGTGCAGTTCATATAATTAATAGTATTAATTTAATACATATGAATTGTAATCCTTTGTTGTAAGGCAAAGTCGATAATGTTCTTAATTTGGCAGGGGATAATTATATATAGATGGCAGTCGGTGTCTGCTCTGTGTTATGCACCAGTCAATTGTAACCACGCCCCCCCCCCCCCCCCCCAGGTCCGGGGGTATACCGGGGAAATGGGCCGTGATTTTACCTTTCAGGTGACCCTGCAGTGCCGGGTGAATGCGGTGGTTTTGTCTTCGTGCAAAATATAGCGGGGAATTTGCCTTACCTAGGCCCCCAGGGGGCATTTGGCGGGGATTTGACCATCAGTTCGTCCCGGCAGGGCAGAGATTTTACCCGGGGTTGGCTGGACCGAAAGTCAAAGTCCCCGCTATTCCCCAGACCTGGGGGGCTGTGGTTACAATTGACTGGTGCATTTAAGCACAGTAACTATACAGATGAAATATATTCTAAATTGTTTCATACTTTTGATTTATACAAGATATGAAACATTTCAGTTGACAATGATCTGGCTATAAGTATGAGGGTCTAGATTTATATTCAGAATTTCACCTTTATGTTGAAATGCGATTGAAATGACATTTTAGGATCAACATTTCCCTTTATTCGGACTCTTTCTGTAGTGAAAAGAAGCTGTCATATTTTGACCCAGTTACATGCCCTTGGAGACTCCTTTTTGTTAGTTTTTTGGAAATAGGCCAGCAGCTTTCAATTGTGGAAAATGTGTGAATTTGGATAAATCAATATTTTAAGCTCGACTATTCCAAGAATAGACGGGCTATACTGCTCGCCCCAGCATTGGCGTTGGCATCCAGTTAAAGTTTTAGGACAAGTTGGAATTTTCACTTATAAGTCCAATACCCTTCATTCATTTGACTTAATAGTTCACACAATTGTTAAGGGCCATCACATGATGAGGTTAGATAACTCCATAATATTATTCTTTACACAGATTATGGCCCCTGATTGACTATGGAACTTAGGTTAAAGTTTTAGGGCAGGTTGGGATATTTATTAATAACTTCTATAACCTTTGTTCAATTGACTTAATCCTTCACACAGTTGTTCAGGACCATCACCCAATGAGGTTACATAACTCCATATTATCCTTAAAGTTATGGCCCCTGATTGACTTAGGTTAAAGTTTTAGGGCAGGTTAAAGTTTTAGGGCAAGTTGGGATTTTCACTTAAAACTTCAATACCATTCATTCAATTGACTTAATACTTCACACAGTTCTTCAGAACCATCACATGATGAGGTTAGATAACTCCATATTATCTTTTATACAAATTATGGCCCCTGATCGACTATGGAACTTAGGTTAAAGTTTTAGGGCAAGTTGTGATATTTATTAATAACATTAGCATTCTATACCCTTCATTCAATTGACTTAATACTTCACGCAATTGTTCAGGACCATCACCCAATGAGGTTACATAACTCCATATCTTTAATACAAGTTATGGCCCCTGATTGACTTAGGTTTTAGGCAAGTAAATAATAAGGGCAAGTTGGAATTTTAATAAAAAACACTTCTATACCGTTCATTCAATGCACTTAGTAAAATTCAAAATTATTTATAACCATCTAACAACAAGAAACATAAGTCCATTTTAACCCTAAATACAATTTATGGCCCTTGATTTTTTTATCTTTATTTTTTTTATTTCTTTTGAAAGGCTTATTTGTAATATAATTCTTATATTCCAATAATGGGAAATAAAGTTATTTGAATGACTTGCGTTATTGTTCGGGCGGGCTGGTGGGAGGGCAGCATCAAAGTCACCTTATGTATAGAATAATTTTAGTTAGGTTTGACATAAACTGGCATGTAACATTTTCATGGTGAAACATTTTAAAATTGTCAGTTTGACTACAATCTTCATATATTGTATATTTTTATTTTCCAGATTACTCTTAGACTTACCCAAAGGTTATAATTGCTAAACTCCGGGGAGGAAGAAATCGACATTAATTGCAAAACCATTTCGAAATACAATTAATATCCAATTAATTAGAACATGAAATGGTTACTTTGTTAAATGTTACAATGCGCATCCTTCGAAGAAAATGGAAGATTTTTGCAGCTGCACTCTTTGTGAGTATACTGTTGTTGTGGACTATAAACTGGTGTGGCAATAGGCAATCAAATAATGCAGAACATTCCAAGACCTCGGAACCACTGAATGTATTGCCCAGTTTAACTGTAATTATTCAAGATTTTGATGTCCTTCAAAATGATGTGTTCACATCTGCTAGTTATATTGCAGGGAATTTATCAGATGTAAATGTACTTATAGTGTCTGAACAAATACCTTACCCACCTGTAAAGATTCCAACACTGGAAAATGTTAAATTAGTAATATCCCAACCTAACCCAGGTCATTCGTTAAATTCATCTAGACCAGAATTGAACATCAGATCAAATTTTGTTCTGTTTTTACCAGATGGATCACTGATAGGTCAGGATTTCTACAGAATATACAAGTCCTTTGTTAATAAATTAGACTTATCTAGAAATGAAGCATTTGCAATTACAGTGGACAATTCGCGACTAAATTGTTATGGATTGGATTTTAAAATGAAAACTTGGACGTTGAACATAGGTGAGAGACTGGATTCCAAGAGTTGTGGGTATGTGAAAGGAGATCATGGTTTACTGTTGCAAGCCAAACATTTGTTTTCTTTAATGGATCCATTCATGCCTTCTACTTTTATGTCATTGTATATTCAGTTATCATTAGTATATGTCAAGGTTGTGATGATAGAAGACCTACAGCTACAGCGGATATCAACTGCTCCTAAAGATGCTAAAGTATTGTGGGAGCAAAAACAGTTCAGGCAGAGAAAATCAGAACAACTGTATGCTAAAGTTGGAGTAAAAAAAGTAAACTATGCAAATGGTCATACAGAATGGTATGGGTGTAATAAAGAATCAACCAGATGTTTTGACACTGTGTACCAAAATATGCCTGAATATCTGTATAATGGGAGATGGACACCTCCATGCTGCCTGACACACCTGAGGGAGACGGCAAGACATGTGTTTGGCATCTTGGACGCCTGTAAAGCCCGATGGTGGCTGGAGGGTGGGAGCTTGCTAGGTGCTGCTCGGGACCATGACATTATTCCTTGGGATTATGACATTGATATTGGAATGTATCGGGAGGACATGCTCAAGTGTAATCAATTGTTAAGAGTTTCCAAAGAAAGATTTGTAGATGAAAAAAGGTTTTCATGGGAGAAAGCAATAGAAGGAGATTTTTATCGTGTACAGTTCAGTGAGAGCAATCATTTACATGTAGATATATTCCCTTTTTATCCCCAAAATGGTATAATGACGAAAGATACTTGGTTCAAAACTCATAAACAAGACACAGAGTTCCCAGAACATTTCTTAAAACCTTTAACTCGAATTGAATTTGCTGGAATTAATGCATCTGCTCCAAATAATGTAAGAGAATTTTTAGAATATAAATTTGGCAAAGGAGTGATAGAAAGTCCAAAATACCCGAATGAAGTAATAGCTTTTTGAATCTTGTTTATTCAATGACAATGTTTATTTAACAGATAATAAATCTGTATTCACTTTTGTAAGTATGTTTTTATGCAAAACAAAATACAAAACCCTTAACATGTTTGTTTTTTGTGAAGCATTTATGATATTTTATATAATGATTCTCTTGAAAACTACCGCCAAAGTTCCATTAAGTCAATAATTTATGTTGTTTACCATTGTGAAACCTGGTTATTAGGATGACATACATCGTTATTCGGCCATGTGGATATTCAAACTCACCAAAGAAAACTGATTAACTTAAAGCTGCACTTTCATAGAATGCCCCTTTTGACAACTTTTTTATTTTTGTCTTGAATTGAGCCAATTTTTGCGGAAGTGTCTGGAAACCAGTGCCATAAGAAGGCTGCCTAAAGATTAGATTGTGGTTCTTCATATTTATGGTAAAAAACTGATGTTACTAACGCTTTAAGAAAATTTAAGTTTTCAGCTAAAACTAATTTTTAAACTGTCAATCTGTGAAAGTGCAGCTTTAAGTTAGGTTTGACATATTGTGACTAAACTTGGTATATTAAAAAGTTTATGGAGACCTTTATGGGACCTGGGGTCAAGGTCAAATTTACTAAAAAAAAGTGAAATAGAACATCTTAAGCCACGGTTGACTAATTTTGACCAAACTTGCTATGTAGGAAGAGTATATGAAGACCTGTCATGGGAATTCGAAATGTGGCCGTGGGGTCATGGTCAAGGTCACTTTTACTAAAAATAGAAAAAGTGGTTGCAACTGAATATCTTTTAATAGTTTGGCTTGACATACTGTAACGATATGTATAACTCGGTATGTAGGAAGAGTTATTTGAGACCTTTTATGCGCTTTGACCTCTTTAGTCAAGTTTAAGGTCACTGTAGAAATCAAAGTGCTAAAAGCACTGATGGACTAGGGCTTCATTTAGGGGAATGTTGATAACCATGTTCTAAGCATTTAACAAATTGGCTCACATCACAAGGGGTCACTGTTTAATGGGCTAGCTTAAACTTTAGACTAAAACTGCTTGCAAGCTGCAAAGGAAATTTTAAAAGTGTGGGTAGGGGGGGGGGGGGGGGGGAGGGGCTAAAGTGTTTAATCAGATAAAGTCATAGTTCTTTTGAAAATCTCAATGTCGTTAAATCAGACCTAAACAAATTAATTTACGTGGTTGGCGTATGTTAATCAAAGTACACATACTTGTTTAATTTGATTAAATCATTGTATATCGAAGGTTTGTTATTTGCAGTTTCAGAGAAGATTTTCAATGATGTAATTATATCCTATATAGAAAACCTGTCACCTCTTTTTCAGGGGAGCTTTAAACCACAGGGCCATACTTAATGGATAATATTTGTAAAAGACATCAATAAATGCAACAGTAGGCCATGCTTGTATTGTCCTCTGTCTCTGTCCTGATAGCTCCCTATCTCAATAGTTGCAAATGGTTGTAGGTTCATGATTTTCCTGGTCATTGGTCATACAGAAAGATGTTGAATGTAGAATCAAGAAGCTTCCATTTCAGGCACTCCGAATTGAATAGAACTGTAACATTTGGAGTGCCTAGAATTTGTAAGATTCCTAGGCAACATGTATCAGGTGTTGCAGTACATTTACTTTACTACAAATACTTTTACCCGTCCTTGTAAATCTAAAAAAAGCTTTCATTTCGCAAAAGTAGTTCATATATTAAACTATAATAAGGTTGCTAAATCAGAGTTTGAATAATTCTGATATCTAGATGTGCCTTTAATTGCAGCAATTTAATGTCCAACTCATGATGTCAATGGAGCTGGTTAAGCAATACTGCATTTCCTTGGTGTGGGGATTGCATTATATACTTGAATAAACAAACAGTTTTTGCGTTTGAAAGTACAATGTATTGACAATGTTACATGCAATTTTCTTGACCCGACTCCATCCAAGCCTTAAATCTTAGATCAACATGTACTTGGGGCTATGTGTTTTATCAATGAGAACTATAAATTATGTTCAATTTAGTGCCACTTATGATATATCATTCCGAATACAAAAACACTAGCATTTTCTTTAAAACCACTAGCATTAATATCGTATGTTATGATAAAACCATTGCCAATGTGGTAATTTGAAAACACTAGAAATTTTATCTGGTCAGGGTTTGACATAGTCTTTCTAGGCAGCTGGACTTGTTTTGCAGTTACTTTGAAAATCTTTAAAAGCTAAACTGATCAAGACTGGAGTAAAATCCTCACAATACCAAAAGGGATTTTAAAGACTTACGAGATCATTCTCATATCACCAATACCATTAGTTTTTATCTACAAACTTAAGTCAACATAAAAATGTTTTACATTAATATTGCAATGAATAAAACATATTGCAATAACATAGCAATCAAGCCTAAACATGAGATTTCAACATTTTCCAGATAAACAATAAATAAGTTTACTTAATAATTTTCTCGATACTTACACAAGCTGGAAAATGGTCTCTTTTTGAATACTTCACATATTTCATGGCTTTCATCATTCAAACTAACATTTCGCTTGTTAATTCAATATTCAATGATTTGGTACTAATCATGCCTACCAAAAACACCTGACTGACCAATTAGAATCCAATTTCGGCAGGGCTTATTGGTGGTTCAGTGAAATCAACCATGACCTCCCACAATCTGCACTGATCAACAGTAAATGCATTGTCTCCATTTTCATAAAGTTAGAAAACAACTGCAGTGAATAAAATTTATTCCTTATCACTGAGAGAAAGTTTAGAATGAACGAAGCCGACGGTTACATTTAGTGGGATATCAAATCCTACAAATGTTTTCATCATTTTCTGTAACCGTATTTAGTATAAATGTTAAAGTTTTGAAAGTCTAGAAAGTTTCAATTTTTGTATATTTTGTGCTTCATTTAATTTCATTGAAATTTGTTTTTCTTAGTGTTCAATCCCAAGCATACTTGTTCATATTTAAGTGCAAGAATTATGATCTGAATAATTTTTTATATTAATGTTAGATGACATAAAAGATAAACAATGTATTGTGCTTTTTAAAAATAACAGTTTTTCATTTGTTTAAAATTATTTCAAATGCTGTGCATTGAAATTTGATTATGAGTTTAAACTATGACAGGAATAATTCAAGGGAATTTTTTTTTTGTGTGATTTCTAGCATTTAAATTGTCTGAATCGCATGAATATTTATAAATTACCTAAGGTACCGGGTATTCTCAAATTGGTCACACTTGTTGAACTTTGTACTGTCTTCTTTTTATGCCCTCGAAGGTGGGCATATTTTAAAATCGCACCGTTCGTCCGTCCGGCTCTGTAACTTTCCCTTGTATGGACAGATTTTAAAATAACTTGCCACATGTGTTCCACATACCAAGACGACGTCTGGCTTGCAAGACTCGTGTCCCTACCTCAAAGGTCAAGGTCACACTTAGTGTTTATTCACAATGGAGTGCTGCATATAAGGACATAGAGTAAAGGTTGTCGTGTCCGGGCTGTAACTTTTTCTTGTATGGACAGATTTTAAAATAACTTGCCACATGTGTACCACATACCAAGACGACGTGTCGCGTGCAAGACCCGTGTCCCTACCTCAAAGGTCAAGGTCACACTTCGTGTTTATTCACAATGGAGTGCTGCATATAAGGACATAGAGTATAGGTTGTCGTGTCCGGGCTGTAAGTTTCTCTTGTATGGACAGATTTTAAAATAACTTGCCACATGTGTTCCACATACCAAGACGACGTGTCGCATGCAAGACCCGTGTCCCTACCTCCAAGGTCAAGGTCACACTTAGTGTTTATTCACAATGGAGTGCTGCATATAAGGACATAGAGTATAGGTTGTCGTGTCCGGGCTGTAAGTTTCTCTTGTATGGACAGATTTTAAAATAACTTGCCACATGTGTTCCACATACCAAGACGACGTGTCGCGTGCAAGACCCGTGTCCCTGCCTCAAAGGTCAAGGTCACACTTAGTGTTTATTCACAATGGAGTGCTGCATATAAGGACATAGAGTATAGGTTGTCGTGTCCGGGCTGTAACTTTCTCTTGTATGGACAGATTTTAAAATAACTTGCCACATGTGTTCTACATACCAAGACGACGTGTCGCGTGCAAGACCCGTTTCCTTACCTCCAAGGTCAAGGTCACACATAGTGAATAAAGTGTTTATTCACAATGGAGTGCTGCATATAAGGACATAGAGTATAGGTTGTCGTGTCCGAGCTGTAACTTTCCCTTGTATGGACAGATTTTAAAATAACTTGCCAAATGTGTTCCACATACCAAGACGACGTGTGGCGTGCAAAACCCGGGTCCCTACCTCAAAGGTCAAGGTCACACTTAGTGTTTATTCACAATGGAGTGCTGCATATAAAGACATAGAGTATAGGTTGTCGTGTCCGGGCTGTAACTTTCCCTTGTATGGACAGATTTTAAAATAACTTGCCAAATGTGTTCCACATACCAAGACGACGTGTCGCGTGCAAGACCCGTGTCCCTGCCTCAAAGGTCAATGTCACACTTAGTGTTTATTCACAATGGAGTGCTGCATATAAGGACATAGAGTATAGGTTGTCGTGTCCGAGCTGTAACTTTCCCTTTTGTGGACAGATTTTAAAATAATTTGCCACATGTGTTCCACATACCAAGACGACGTGTCGCGTGCAAGACCCGTGTCCCTACCTCAAAGGTCAAGGTCACACTTAGTGTTTATTCACAATGGAGTGCTGCATATAAGGACATAGAGTAAAGGTTGTCGTGTCCGGGCTGTAACTTTCTCTTGTATGGACAGATTTTAAAATAACTTGCCACATGTGTTCCACATACCAAGACGACGTGTCGCGTGCAAGACCCGTTTCCTTACCTCCAAGGTCAAGGTCACACATAGTGAATAAAGTGTTTATTCACAATTGAGTGCTGCATATAAGGACATAGAGTATAGGTTGTCGTGTCCGGGCTGTAACTTTCCCTTGTATGGACAGATTTTAAAATAACTTGCCACATGTGTTCCACATACCAAGACGACGTGTGGCGTGCAAAACCCGTGTCCCTACCTCAAAGGTCAAGGTCACACTTAGTGTTCATTCACAATGGAGTGCTGCATATAAGGACATAGAGTATAGGTTGTCGTGTCCGGGCTGTAACTTTCTCTTGTATGAAAAGATTTTAAAATAACTTGCCACATGTGTTCCACATACCAAGACGACGTGTCGCGTGCAAGACCCGTGTCCCTACCTCAAAGGTCAAGGTCACACTTCGTGTTTATTCACAATGGAGTGCTGCATATAAGGACATAGAGTATAGGTTGTCGTGTCCGGGCTGTAAGTTTCTCTTGTATGGACAGATTTTAAAATAACTTGCCACATGTGTTCCACATACCAAGACGACGTGTCGCGTGCAAGACCCGTGTCCCTGCCTCAAAGGTCAAGGTCACACTTAGTGTTTATTCACAATGGAGTGCTGCATATAAGGACATAGAGTATAGGTTGTCGTGTCCGGGCTGTAACTTTCTCTTGTATGGACAGATTTTAAAATAACTTGCCACATGTGTTCTACATACCAAGACGACGTGTCGCGTGCAAGACCCGTTTCCTTACCTCCAAGGTCAAGGTCACACATAGTGAATAAAGTGTTTATTCACATTGGAGTGCTGCATATAAGGACATAGAGTATAGGTTGTCGTGTCCGAGCTGTAACTTTCCCTTGTATGGACAGATTTTAAAATAACTTGCCAAATGTGTTCCACATACCAAGACGACGTGTGGCGTGCAAAACCCGGGTCCCTACCTCCAAGGTCAAGGTCACACTTAGTGTTTATTCACAATGGAGTGCTGCATATAAAGACATAGAGTATAGGTTGTCGTGTCCGGGCTGTAACTTTCCCTTGTATGGACAGATTTTAAAATAACTTGCCAAATGTGTTCCACATACCAAGACGACGTGTCGCGTGCAAGACCCGTGTCCCTGCCTCAAAGGTCAATGTCACACTTAGTGTTTATTCACAATGGAGTGCTGCATATAAGGACATAGAGTATAGGTTGTCGTGTCCGAGCTGTAACTTTCCCTTTTGTGGACAGATTTTAAAATAATTTGCCACATGTGTTCCACATACCAAGACGACGTGTCGCGTGCAAGACCCGTGTCCCTACCTCAAAGGTCAAGGTCACACTTAGTGTTTATTCACAATGGAGTGCTGCATATAAGGACATAGAGTAAAGGTTGTCGTGTCCGGGCTGTAACTTTCTCTTGTATGGACAGATTTTAAAATAACTTGCCACATGTGTTCCACATACCAAGACGACGTGTCGCGTGCAAGACCCGTTTCCTTACCTCCAAGGTCAAGGTCACACATAGTGAATAAAGTGTTTATTCACAATTGAGTGCTGCATATAAGGACATAGAGTATAGGTTGTCGTGTCCGGGCTGTAACTTTCCCTTGTATGGACAGATTTTAAAATAACTTGCCACATGTGTTCCACATACCAAGACGACGTGTGGCGTGCAAAACCCGTGTCCCTACCTCAAAGGTCAAGGTCACACTTAGTGTTTATTCACAATGGAGTGCTGCATATAAGGACATAGAGTATAGGTTGTCGTGTCCGGGCTGTAACTTTCTCTTGTATGAAAAGATTTTAAAATAACTTGCCACATGTGTTCCACATACCAAGACGACGTGTCGCGTGCAAGACCCGTGTCCCTACCTCAAAGGTCAAGGTCACACTTCGTGTTTATTCACAATGGAGTGCTGCATATAAGGACATAGAGTATAGGTTGTCGTGTCCGGGCTGTAAGTTTCTCTTGTATGGACAGATTTTAAAATAACTTGCCACATGTGTTCCACATACCAAGACGACGTGTCGCGTGCAAGACCCGTGTCCCTGCCTCAAAGGTCAAGGTCACACTTAGTGTTTATTCACAATGGAGTGCTGCATATAAGGACATAGAGTATAGGTTGTCGTGTCCGGGCTGTAACTTTCTCTTGTATGGACAGATTTTAAAATAACTTGCCACATGTGTTCTACATACCAAGACGACGTGTCGCGTGCAAGACCCGTTTCCTTACCTCCAAGGTCAAGGTCACACATAGTGAATAAAGTGTTTATTCACAATGGAGTGCTGCATATAAGGACATAGAGTATAGGTTGTCGCGTCCGAGCTGTAACTTTCCCTTGAATGGACAGATTTTAAAATAACTTGCCAAATGTGTTCCACATACCAAGACGACGTGTGGCGTGCAAAACCCGTGTCCCTACCTCAAAGGTCAAGGTCACACTTAGTGTTTATTCACAATGGAGTGCTGCATATAAAGACATAGAGTATAGGTTGTCGTGTCCGGGCTGTAACTTTCCCTTGTATGGACAGATTTTAAAATAACTTGCCACATGTGTTCCACATACCAAGATGACGTGTCACGTGCAAGACCCGTGTCCCTGCCTCAAAGGTCAATGTCACACTTAGTGTTTATTCACAATGGAGTGCTGCATATAATGACATAGAGTATAGGTTGTCGTGTCCGAGCTGTAACTTTCCCTTTTGTGGACAGATTTTAAAATAACTTGCCACATGTGTTCCACATACCAAGACGACGTGTCGTGTGCAAGACCCGTGTCCCTGCCTCAAAGGTCAATGTCACACTTAGTGTTTATTCACAATGGAGTGCTGCATATAAGGACATAGAGTATAGGTTGTCGTGTCAGGGCTGTAACTTTCCATTGTATGGACAGATTTTAAAATCACTTGCTGCATGTGTTCCACATACGAAGACGACGTGTCGTGTGCAAGACCCATGTCCCTACCTCTAAGGTGAAAGATACACTAAGTGTTTATTCACAAGGACATTCTGAATATAAGGACATAACAGTGTAGGTTGTCAAGTATGGGTGGTATTTTTATGTTCAGAGGTAATTTAAAATAACTTGCCATATTTATTTGACACATAAAGGCAAGATCCACTTTTCATGTACTGACCTTGTTGGTAGGTCAATGTCACATTCGGGGGCATTCGTCACATACTGTGACAGCTCTTGTTGTCTGTCTCAAATTTAATACAGCATTGGCTTCACCTGTTGTTTATTAAAGGGGCTGTACACCAAAATGGCACCAAAAAAGTTGGATTTTTTTCTTTAACGAATCTAAGGACAATTTTTTAATAAACTATTTTACTCTTTGATATCGTTATTGTAAATAAAATAACAAAATGTAAAAAAAATGCAGTGCAGTGTCGAATCCACTATGCTATGAAGACTGGGTGGAATTTCCAGATATATACCTAACTCGCTTAAATCACGTAATTACATCAACGGCAGATTACGCATAAGGAATGAATTATACTCGGTAGACATACAATGTACTTAGTATTTTTTTCAATGAAAAAACACACAAAAAACACGAAATAACTGCTATTAATAAATCATTTGTAAACTATGTTCATCATCAGTTAGTAAGTTTCAATGCATTAATTCGGTACACATCGATACCAAGTTAATGTCGGGTTTCTTTAAAAAAGAAAGTGTTTTTTTTTTCTTTTTCATTATTAACTGAGTACAGCCCATTTAAAATGTACCTAATAATGTCTGTGACTTATCAAATATTTAATAGTAATGGTCTGCAACCAAGATTTGTTTGAATTATCAAGGTTTCAAACTGCATTGTGTATGCGATTGGAAAGCTAATCTTGAAAGCACCCTTAGTATATTTTTTTTTAAATAACATAGACCCTGCAAGGTACTCATATTTGGATGATTCATAAAGATTTGCACAGTTATTTATGTATAATTGCATTTATTGATACAGGTTACCTTTTTCAAATCTATGATTTAAATTGCAAAGTATCACATATATAAATAAATATATATTCTTAACTTTTAATAAGTAATTAGTTAATTTGTCAACTGCGCACCAAAACACTGAATCTGTATGTATACGCAAGCTTATACATCAGTCAATTAATTGTAACCATGCACCCTCCCCCCCCCCCCCCCCCGGTCCAGGGAATAGCGGGGACTTTTACTTTCGGTCCAGCCAACCCAAGCTAAAATCCCCGCCCTGCAGGGTTGATCTGATGGCAAAGTCCCCACCAAGTCCCCCAGCACCCAAGGGACATTAGTTTAAGCCACATCCACACTGTATTTTTCACGAAGACCCGATACTGCGAGGCCACCTGAAAGGTAAAAACACGGCCCATTTCCCCAGTATACCCCCGGATGTGGGGGCCCTGGTTACAACTGACTAGTGCATGCTGATCCATAGTAATCCAATCTCATGCCAAGACGATATCTGGTCTGACATCTCCAGGTTAGTTATTCTTAAGCATAAAAAAGCCTGGACAGCATTTGAGAAAGACTGTTGTGAGGATAAATCTTCATTACTTCACTATGCCACAACATTGGGTGATTACTGATTTTCATTCCTGGCGAGGAAACAAAAAGTGAGCTCAAAGCGTCTTCAGAAAAAGAACTTTATGCACCAGTCAAATGTAACCATGCCCGCCCCGCCCCCTCCAGGTCTGGGGAATACTTTGACTTTCAGTCCAACCAATCCCCTATAAAATCCATGCCCTACCCTGCGGGAACGAACTGGTGGTAAAATCCCTGCCAAATAACCTCGCACCTCAAGGATCTTAGGAAAGAGTAATTCCCCGCTATATTTTGCAGGAAGACAAAACCACTGCCATCATCAGGCACTGCGAGGACACCGCTGAAAGGTGAAAACACTGCCCTTTTCCCTAGTATACTTGTGTGTGTGTGGGGGGGGGGGGGGTAACAATTGACTGGTGCATAATAAGAATAGAAATCAAAAGTGAGCAGGCAAATGGCGATGGTTTATCACGCAATGTCATTGAACAAAATGTACTTACACTGAGAATGGCCCCAAGACATTTCTATGCACATAGGTAAACACTCATCATATTCATAAGGCAGATGCTATGCACATATTCATACATTTGACTTCATTTAAAATGAAACTTTATAAATAAGTATGCGCATATTTGATATTTCTTTACCTCCATTTTGCAAAATTGAAATCACATGATTTTATCAAACGAACTTGTATTGCTTGAAATTCTACGTGTCAAATTAAACATGCTATCCACGGTAAGATGACAATAAATCCGTTTGATGGTGGTAATCATTCAATGGCGACTTTATTGGTAATTAATTAATCGAGCTGGAAGCGACACGTGCATTTGAATCAAGTGTTAATGACGATATAGCCAAAAAGCAATCTGCCATTGATAACACCCTAAAGGCCGAACGAGATAAAATTGCTAGACTTGAAAAGGACCTGGCAGAAGTTAACTCGGTGCAGGAGGACATTACTGACTTGAAGTCCCGTTCAATGCGGAACAATTTGTTATTTTTCGGTTTTCGTGAGAAAAGTTCACCTGATGATCGGAAAAACGAGGATTGCTCAAAAATTCTTTATAACCATTTCCGGGATGTTCTTAAAATTGAAAATCCCCAGGGCTCAATCAAATTCGAGCGGGTACATCGCATTGGAAGATATGAGCCTTCAAAGAAACGCCCGATCGTAGCAATGTTTAATCATTTTCCAGACAAGTTGCTAATCAAGCAGAAATTCCGGGAACATGCCGAGCCACCGACGACTGATGGCCATAGATCCCAGGATACAAACAGAATCCGGTGTAGTGAGCAATTTCCGCCAGTCATCCAGGAGCGCCGGAAGCAGCTTATTCCCGCCATGATCAATGCCAAAAAGGACGGCAAGACAGCATACCTGTCATATGATAAACTTTACATTAATAACAAGATCTATACCATAAACACTGTGAACACTTTGGTTATAACTAGGATTGTGATTGGAAACAGTTAAACCTTTCTCGTATGGAATGTCCAGGGTATTCACTCTAAACTTGATGACCCTGATTATTTAAACTTTGTATTTGATTTTGATATTCTGTTTTTAACTGAATCATGGAGTAGTAAAACATCCAATATAAACATTGGGGGATATGAATATTTCAATTGTCCGCGCCCAATCATTAATATTGTGTATTTTAAAAAGTGCTACTCAGACCATATACACTTGATTGAGAATAATGATAAAGGATATATATGGTTTAAGTTAAAAAAGGAATTTACTAACTCTTTAAAAGATTCCTATTACTGTGTCTGCTATATACCTCCGCATGATTCCAAAGTTTACAGAAATCCGAACTCAATTTTATTTCAGTTTGACTTTTTTTAACAATTGTCCTCTGACATTCGTAAATACAGTGACCGTGGGAATGTTTACTTGACCGGTAACCTAAATTCTCGGTCTGGTGATCAGCTGGACTATATCCCAGAGATACACCTGGACCGTTATGTCAACATGCCAGAATTAGATTCATTAGTAAATAGTTTACCTGTACGTAAAAACTCCGATAAACTGTGTAATGCCTTTGGTTTAAAATTATTAACTCTTTGTAAAGAGAACAATTTATGCATTTTAAATGGGCGATTAGAAGAGGGAAAATATAAAAATATACGTACCATGGTGTTTATAGAAATAACCCTGTTGCCAGCACGGTTGACTATCTAATTTGTAATCATGACTGTTATAACTCGGTTACTAATATGCATGTTTTAGACCTGTCCGAGTTATCGGATCATTGCCCGATTACGTTTAGTATAAATATTCATAATACGTTGATTGATAATAGTTCTGTGCACAAAAATAAAGTAGTTTGGAATACAGAACAAAGGGACATATTTTATGAGAATTTACATAAAAATTCCGAGTTATTTAATGAAATAAATACTGATTTGTTGTCTGGTAATATGTCTCTTGATGAATGTATGGAAACATTTTCAAATACTGTTTACGATATATCGTTTAAATGCTTTGGTAAAACATATGTTACAAAGGCTTCAAAATCCCGATACAAATGTCCTTGGTTTGATGAAAATTGTAAAAAGAGCAAGGATTTATTTTTAAAAGCCAAGCGATTATTGTCTCTAAATAACAGTGATATAAATAAGATTGCTTTCCTTACTGCACGACGTAATTTTGCTGCAGCTAGGAGAAAATCTAAAGGATTGTTTTATAGCCAGGAAAAATCAAAGTTGTCTAAAATGAGTACATCTTCTCCACGCAAATTTTGGAAATATATTAAAAAAATCAGAAGTACCTCAAGCAGCAATAATTCTGTAAATGCTGATGACTTTTTAAAACATTTTTCTAAAGTATCAAATTGTACTGAAGGGCAATTTAATAGGGATGATCACGATTACGTTAGAAATGATACTCTGAATATTAATCAACTCGACTGCGCTATTACCATTGAGGAGATTAGTAAAACTATAAAACTGATGTCCCGTTACAAATCATGTGACTACGATAATAATGTAGCGGACTTTTTCATAGATGCGAATGATTTTATTTCACCATATTTATGCACTATCTTTAATATATATATGACAATTGTGTTTACCCTAAATCTTGGTCTAAGGGAGCTATTGTCCCAATATTCAAGAAGGGGGATAAATCGGATCCTGCTAATTACAGAGGTATTACATTAGTTAATGTAACTTCTAAAATATTTTCTTTAATTTTGAGGAATAGAATAAATAGTTGGTGCGAACTGAACAATAAGTTCAGTGATTGCCAGTTTGGTTTTCGTGATAAGTATTCTACAGCTGATGCCATTTTTCTTTTACACGCTATTATCCAAAATGTATTAAACAACAAGTCAAAGCTTTGGTGTGTACTTATTGATTACCAGAGAGCCTTTGATACGATAAATAGAGATGCGTTATGGATAAAGTTAATTCAAACAGGAATTAGCTGTAAAATGACCAACATGATCAACTGTATTTATAATGACGTACAGTCATGTGTTAAACTATGCTCTGCTGGCGAGTTGGAATTTTCCCAATTTTTCGACGTAACAGTCGGTCTGAAACAAGGAGAACCTCTTTCTCCTCTTTTATTTATATTGTTTATAAATGATATCTTTGAGAATTTAAATTTTCAAGCATTTACTACTAAGGATTTAGAACTTTTATCAATGTATATGATTTTATTCGCTGATGATATTGTATTATTTACCACAGATCCAGCAAGTTTACAAGCCCAGATGGATGCTATTTACCATTATTCTGTTAAATGGGGTTTAAAAATCAATGTAAATAAAACTAAAATTTGTGTTTTTGAAAAACGGAAGCAAGCTAGAAATGTACAATTCTATATTAACAATGAATTGGTAAATATAGTAGATAACTTTACTTATTTCTTTACTTATTTAGGTGTTAACTTTTATTATACAGGCAATATGTCACATGCAGTAAAATGCTAAATGATCAAGCTCTAAAGGCCTACCTTAGTCTCTTGTCATTGTTTGACAAAGTTCATCTCGATGTTAAAACCAAATTGTCTTTGTTTGACACTATGGTTGTTCCAATTTTACTGTACGGTTCAGAGGTATGGGGTGTATATAACTTTAAGGAAGTTGACAAGCTACACATTAGATTTCTTAAGTATATTTTAGGTGTAAAGCAACAAACCCCTAACGCTGCTGTATATGGTGAGCTTGGCAGATTTCCTTTATCCATTTTATGCAAGGAACGATCTGTTAAATTTTGGTTAAAAGTAAAGAAAAATGTTAATTCACCAATACATATGGTATATAATGATTTGAATGCTAATATAAATAATTCTTCTTGGGCAAAGAGAATAAATTCCATTATTGATCATCTTGGTTTTATGGATATAAGACTAAACTTCGATGTAAACATCAATTATATTCCTTCACTTAAATGTAGAATTCGTGATCAGTTTATTCAAGAATAGGATGCTTCTATAAATAGTATGCCAAAACTTTCATTGTATTGTAAACTTAAAGAAAAAAATTCTTTTGAAAATTATCTTGTACAAATTAAAAATGATAGGCTAAGAAAATATATGACGTGTTTTAGATTATCAGCACATAATCTTGAAATTGAAACTGGTAGATATATTGGTACTGCCAGAGCTGACAGAAAATGTAAATGTTGTTCTTCAAATATGATAGAAGACGAGTATCATTTTATGTTATGTTGTACACTATACAATAGATTGAGACAAACTTACTTAGGCAACACCTCCTGGCCTTCTATAAATATGTTAAAATCTGTTTTACTAAACAAATCAACTAGTAAGTTACTTAATACTGTAAGATTTATCAAATTTGCAATGGAATTAAGAAAATCTACCCTGGAACCTTAACTGTTTCTAAAATTTACTAAAATAATTAAGTATAAATCAAGTATTATTATTATGTTTTTTTGTTGTTGTTTTTTTTGTTGTTTTTTGCTTTATGTTTTTGTGTCTTTTTTGTATTATGATCTGTACTGTACTTCTGAATTTTTGTGTGTTTCTATTTGTGTATATTATCACCATGACTATGTGTTTAATGGCCATAGGCATTTGTTTGCCGATCTTTGCCAATAAACTTTGAACTTGAACTTGGTAAATTTCTTCAATATAACACGTATAAAATTCACATCATCAGCATCCGGAAGTAGTGATAACATGTACATGTGTGAATCATTCGACCGCTCTGATCAGAGTGACATTCGGAACTTCTCGGCCATTTTATCGAAAACAACCTCGGATGTATGCCGGTACATCAGTTGAAGTAGTTCGTAAATTTTTGAATTATATCATTAATTAAATGTATTATTTTAGAGTTGTATTTATTGATCTAAGTTTAAATTAATTGCCAGTGAAGTAAATTACTGTTAACAAAATTAAGATTCCCACGAGTTAAGTCATAAAGTTTAACTACTTAATAAAATTACTACGCGATCTACTTGCAGCGGACTTAAACGTGCCACTTTTTGAGTATGTAAACCGTCCAAAATACATCCGAGGTTGTTTTCGATAAAATGGCCGAGGAGTTCCGAATGATCAGAGTGAATGAGTCAATACAGTAGACTGGTACCCGAATTTACTTTTCCTCAAGAACACAAGTTTTAACGGTATACAGGTACGCGGCATATGGTTTTTTATTTTACATTAATAGTATTTAAACAATCAATACCAAAAATCATGCTGTATTTAAAAAAGTGCTGAGTGACATGCAATGATTAGTTAAAAAATAAACTTTGTATTTAAAAAGAAAATGTCACGGCAACATGCAAATTATGTCCAAAAAAAGAACAGCCCTGTTAATAAATTAATACCAACATTCTATACAAAGGATAACAATACTTTTTTAAAACAACAACAACAAAAATCTTGGTTGTTTACTACTTAGACCGCAAGCTTGATTCGTTTTACGTACCCACAAGACATTTCGAATGCGCGACGGGCACCGTGGTTAGCAGATACTGGTCTCTTTTCGGATAAAAGAGAAAGCGGCTACCAGTCTTATCAATCAAGAGCTTTGAACGGAAAATGTCGATGCGTATTTTCCCAATATGTTCATATTCTGATTGCATTTAATCTGACCGTATACAAGAACATTCATGTAGTTAACCCGATTAACTCACTCGCTACGTACCCATTTCTTGTGCTTCATTAAAAGAACATACAATTAGCTTGTCTTGTTAGGAGAACTATTTTTATTGGAAGTTTTCATTGTAATCAGTTCTGGTACTACTTTGATTATTGAAATTTACTAACGGCAATCCAATCAAAATACAGCGTATGAATACATTACGTCAGTGAACCCCCAGATTCGGCTTGAAAATGCAGACATCGCGATTACGGTTATGAACTAGGCCACAAGTGCCCTAGTCCAAAAACGGTTATAACTGAATATCTTTAGTTTGGGTAAACATATTGGGACCATGCTTGGTTTATAGGAATAGATTATGGACACTTTTAATGGGATTGTGTTTGGACCCTTAGGGTTCCAGGTCATTGGAACCATTACTAAAAATAAAAAAGGGTCGAAACCAAATATATAGTTAGTTACACTTCATTTATTATAACAAAACATTGTAACTATTCGTATAAAGTACTTGGAGTAGGATTGGTCCCACGTAATAAGAACATGTTTTCAATCGAGTCCTGTTTTCAGGAATTATATATCATATATTCCAACCAATTTAGGGCTACAGCAATGATATATTTATCTAAAAGCGGGGCCACAAGTCAAACTTGTATAACTTTTGTGTATACTTTTCCTTAAATTGCGGTGTATTTGCAGTAAAGATGATTTACGCTACAATATGAATTGAATCATGACATCAGATGCAATCGTCTTAGGGCTTTATCACGCATGCAAATTTCGGAATCCACCTCCTCCTCGACTGATAGCATAAGACAGTTGACTCCCTTTTGATACAACTTTTATTTTTACTTTTGTGTGTACATATTGTAGTCATTATAGTCAATAAAATGTATTATATAAAGGGTGTATGTTGATTTCGGTGTAAGATTGTATTTTATTTCACGTGTGTCACAAAAAAACTTATCTCCATGAGTGGCAAAGCCAAGAGTGAAAATATAGAATGTCGATGATCACGAGTGAAATTAATAACGATTTTACACTGTTATCGACAAATATCATCTATGTATTAATTTCTGTTTCTTTTAGCTTATTTTTAGAGTTTTATTAGTATATTAATGTATCTTTCTGAATGCATTCTTTTGGAAATTAGTGTTTTCTACGCTGCTACCCATGGGACCGATTCGTTGATAAAAAGTTCTCCGATATTTCTTTATAGTGTATTATTCAATCGTTTTTAGTGTAAACAAATTATGAACACTAATAAATGAACTTTTATTAATGCACCTATGTTAAAAAAAGAACAGCAATGCCTAAAATCACTTTCAAATTAAACAGGTCATGAACACAGGGGCAGGGTGCGTTGTTTTAACAACACACCCCTTTGACCACACCCCTCCCCCCCCATGTTTTTAAAAAAAAATAATCCCAGACTTATTAATAATGATGGGGGGGGGGGGGGGGGGCTGTTACTAATGAAAACTTGTTCATATTGTTTTTTCGAAGTTATAATTAGTAACAGTTAGAAATGACACCGGAGGAACAAAAAACATCGACGTGGTCATCGAGAACGACGACGGGGGCATTGAAACGCCACGTGGGTATTTTACACGAGTATAGGGGCTTTATTTCACCCGTCAAAGGATAACGAAACACCATGTGCGGTAATATTTTATTTATCGTAGGGCCTCCATATAGATATAACCAATAGAAACTGAGTTCTTGAGAACAGACTGTAATGATCGACCTCAAATGTAGTAAGCCAGTTCCGTTGGCTTTCAACTTAACTCTTATAAAATATGCAAATATCAACTTAAATGAAATATCATTAAACAATTTATGTTAACAGCAAACTAATATCAAATAATGAAACATAAAATAACTCTTCATACTACATTTAATTTCAAGAATTTTCCTTCTTTACCTATCTGGTCATCAATTGGTCAGCAATTGTTCTATTTGTACATCGTTAGTTAATAGGTAAGCAATTTTTAGCACGCCTCAAAATGACGTTTTTGTTAAGCAGGTCTCAATGCAAGGAAGGAAAATAAACAGGAACGTATTACGGCCACAAGAGGATGACACCGTGACTGAAAACTCAAATCATATTTTGAAGTCCCTTTTGGCCGAACGTATTATGAATGTTTGACATCGGCGATTTTTGTACATTTTTCAATTATACATATTATATTGGTTATGAAAAAAGTCTTAATGTTGATCCCTGCTTATTCTTTCTGAAATAAAACTACAGCAGTGAAACTTTATTTTTTACAATAAAAAAAGATTATTTCACGGGTAAGAAGGTCTTGCAGCTAAGCCATTGTCCTGATTCTGTTGAATACAGTTTTTTATTTCCAAATAAAACGCGCAAGCTTTTCTATAAACGATTAAAGATCTGATTCCTCAGCATTTATATAATAATATTTTCTTCGAAAATCAAGTATTATAAACAAGTCGAACGTGATCCGATTGGTTGACAACGCTAACGTGTTTCTCGATTGCGTTGATTAGAAATGTATGTTAATTAAAGTAATATATCAGCTATTAACCATATTTGATATGGTCTATAATGGCAAAAAGAAATTTCACAGGCGTTACAACAGATGGTACTTTTTAATCAAATAGACAAATATTGTATTAAAAAGAGTTATTAACACTAAGAATCAACTACAAATCAAACTTTCATATGTCACTTTTTTATGAGAACACTGAAATTGATATAAAATAGTTTATGATATTATTTTGGTATTAATTAAAATCCCATCAATGTCAAGCTGGAAATTATTTATGTGTTCTTCTATAACGAGATCGAATATATATGTTTATATAAAGGTGAAATGGTAGTATATTTCAACTTCATATAGATAATGACTTTGAATAGAATAACTAAATATGTTTAACAAAATGTTGACCAAAGTGGCTATTATAGTGTTAATGATTGTTGTTGCAACACGTTCCAATGTCATGAGTTCCACGGAAACAATACAGACGGAACTGTTTCGGACATGTCCATTTGGCACCTGCCAGAGAGGGTTGATGGATACATCTAGTGAATGGTCGGAGAAAATAATAGAATTTATTTACTGCAATTTTACAATCGGTAAGTGGTTATCATTTCTATTTTAGATAAAAATATTCAAGCGTCCTTTTAATTGAATAATGGTTTGTCAAAAGTTTTTTTTCTAATATCATTCCCAGTGGTTTATAGAGATTAATCGATGGAATTATTCAATGAAAATATAAATTTTATCTTTCACACTTTTTAACATTTGTAATTTCTTACGTTCAAATCAAACGTCAGGGAAAATAGGGTTTGGACACAAGTTTAACGAAGTGATTTCAGAAATTGCTAGTTTCGTATACAATTTAGTGCGCTAAGATATAATTACTCACTATACTTACTCGTCATTTGTCCATTGGGTTTTGATTTAAGGAAATTGTTTTCTAAATAAGGCCTGTCAAATATTTAAAAACAAACACACATGGACTTTTGCTTGCAGACACAGGCGCCGAAGGCACTGACATTTGTTACATACCAGACTTCTCCGATGAATCAAATATGGAATGTGTTCAGGCGTCGGTCAATGATCAAAAACAAGGTTTTAAATTAGAATATGGTTACAGAATGGTCGCATTCTGGCCAATTGGTATTTATCGTGGGAACGAAAAAGAAACAGACGTTATCTTTGATACGTTCAGAGATCTTGAATTTTTACTAGAAGAAACCGAAGAAGTTGACAGAGAAGTGTGGAAAACAAAGTACTGTATGAATGACTGTCGTTCTGCTATACAACAATGGGCAGGACTTTGGCCCGTGAGTGACATATTTACAGAAACTGGGGACGTAGTCAGAGAAGTTGTCTACGTCAACAAATTATGCGCTGTTTGTCACGACGCGGCTAATATAACTGTTTGGAAGGCAAAGATTAAGTGCGAAACAAGTATTCGTAATGAAGATCACATGGACCTCATTGTAAATTTCATTCAAAATAAGAAAGCCGATGACCGATGCAAGGTACAGTTTGAGCCACCTATTAACAGTTCGAACCAAGCGATTGAAAATACCCTCCTACAGGACAATTATCGATGTGTTTTACATAGATTTACATCGTGTTATAAAAACGAATCTTTCATTATTCCCCCGAATACGAATTTATCAAAACAAGATATCATTAAAGGATGCGAAGCAAACAATGTATATTCACAAAAATTGTATATAAATGAAATTTTCAGCAACAAATTTTGTGAGATCTGCAATGGAATTTACGACCTAAACGAAACATCAAGAATTTTGATGCCAGATAATGGTAACATTATTACCCCACCGCTCATTTTGCACCTGAACTACTTAGATCTGACTGTTAAGGGTCTGCATGACACGGAGACTACAGTCAATACACCAGAAGCTTGTAATCCAGACAATAGTGTAAGTACAGCACTTTCCAATCTCATATATATTACTTGGTGCCAATTATTAAATTTTGCTTTTGTGTAGGTATATTATATCTGATTTTTTTACCGGATGTATATTATCTTTGATGTATATTTTCTCGGATTTATATTCCGTCTGCTGAATTGATATCTTTTATCTTTAAACGAACAATTCTAAAATGTCAATCAATTTCATATGTATCCAGCAGACTGCTTGTATGGTTTCCCAAACTTTCATTTAACTGTAATTTAATTGTCACTTCTCGTGCTGAGTTTGTTTACTACTATTCAATCGTAGTCCAATAGAGTCCTGAATATTACAATGGATTTTAGGAGGACTGCCGACCCATTCTTTGTCCTACAGGGAGAGTACGAAGTGCTGAGGGACAATGTCTGCTCATAAATAGCCGGACCAGGCTGTCCAGCCATTTTCACGTAAGTAAACTCATTACCAATATAACAATGAACACTTAAAAATGAAAATTGCGGGTTTGAAATCCAGTTGTGGAAGATGTATTTAAAGCGTGATGTTTAAAAAAACAATATTAAAATTTCCCTTTGGGGGAAAAGTATTTGTTCAACGTTTGGACGTGTTTTTCGAGATGTTGGTGTTTTCGGGTGAAAAATTCTTTCACATATAAGACTTCCAACAACAGAAAGGAAGTATTCAACTATAAATGACAAGAGTATTTTTATTATTTGTGTTCATTTAAGACTGTTAACTGTGACAGTTATTCTGTTTCTTATATCTATATTTCTGGAATTATTGTTTTGCATAAATGATTAGAACACGTAAATTTAGGTAGGTAATGAAAATCGTCAACAATTTCTCCAGAGTTAAAAACGTAACAATTTATATCATAATTTTGTATATTTTCCTATCTTAGCTTCTGTATAGGGACATGTTGTTACGCATTCTTAACTAAACATATTTATACAGATTATGGTGATAACACATCAAATAAACATAATCAAATGTATTTCCAGTTAGCTACGGTAGTTGATAAAAACTATTGCTATGCACATTTGTAAATACTGATAATGTTTAAACTTTAGTTAACAAGATGTGTCTAACGTCTAAACCATCAAAAGTTCAGGTTTTCCATACATCTAAACTAGACTTATTTTTTTTCACCAACTATACAATGTATTATTTTGAACATAGCGTATACATATATCATAACAAGAAGGATGATAGTTTATATTTGATATGATATCATACCAAACTCCATTGGTTTTTTTATTGATATGAATATGAACAGGGTACCTACCAAGATCACCGTACAGCAATATATGGTGTGTAATATGTTTAACATGTAGTTTGTGTTCCATAAAGTCTGAATGCACTTTTACTAAAATGACACATCTACATATAAGCTACAGACTTCACATCAACAACTGAAAATTGATAATTAAGTATAGACTTTGAAATTTAAAAGATCTATATTTTTCTGTTTCAGGAAACTTATAAATACACTTTATCCGTTGAGATGACAAAAAGCGATGACCAAAGTGTCATCTTTAGTGACTTTATCGTCTCCTGTCACGGCGATTGTCGAAGTTTATTGCGATTTCCGAACGAAACCGAATGTGGTTTCTGCGACTGGGAAGTTATATATTTTGGTGCCGAATATGATTTTTTTATTCCACAAGACGCATATCTTCATAAATTCATAATATTCCTTGGATACTTTGGCGAATCGGCAGATATAGAAAACATATTGGAAGAATCCCGGACGCTGGCAGAAGGACAATGGGGGATGGTCTTAGGTGATTCCTTAATATTCTTACAAGCTGAATTCTATAAGCCCATTGAGGTTTCAGTCGAGGAGGTAGAGGACACTTCTACTTTTCCTCGACGCAAGCGTTTTGTCAAAAGAGAAATTGGGTCAGGCGTAACACCCATTATACTGTTTGAAACAGTGCCGACATGGGCATTATATGCATATGCTATCCCGAGAGAACTTGATGTTCAAAAGCAGCTCGTCATATATAAGCATCCTTTGCTTACTTTAGATAATTATCGTGATAATGATGAATCTTATATATTAACACGCATGTACTACAGATCCAATGGAAACCATTTCACAAAGATGCACTACTGCGATCAGATTCATCTATTTGACACGGAGTTCGATCTTTTGTTTTCTGATAATATACTTTACTACAAGCTACTGGAGAAATACTTATATCTTGGAGAGTTTGAGCTGCACAGAGATCCTATGTCTGGCAAAGGTACGAACATGGCAAGGGTTTGTATGAGCGCTACCAAGTTTGTGGTTTCACCATCGTCTGATTCGATGCTGCCCTCTAAAATGGCATTGCCATCAACCGGGAATGCATCTGTTCAGAAAATGTTGTGTTCAGTTATCCTGGTATATATTGCTACCATAATCATGATTGAGTAAGCTTAGCCGATGATGTGAATGGGACATTTTACTGCACCTGACGCTGCAATACCAGTGCCGGTGACTTGTTACTTTATCGATTTGTGTTGTGTTTAGGCACCAGTCAATTGTAACCACGGCTCCCAAGGTCCGGGGAATAGCGGGGACTTTGACTCTCGGTCGAGCCAAGCCCAGGTAAAATCTCCGCCCTGCGGGGGCAAACTGCTGGTCAAATCCCCGCCAAATGCCCCCGCATCCCAGGGACCCTAGGTAAGGCCCATTCCCTGATATTTTGGCACGAAGACGAGGAAGGTGAAACAAGGCCAATTTCCCCGGTTATCCCTGGTATACCCCCGGACCTGAGGGGTGGGGGGGGGGCGGCTTGATTACAATTGACTGGTGCATTATTGTTTATAAACATCTAGTGATCTGTCATACCAGTGTCTACGTTGTAATTTTTTACTTTGTACGTGTATCAACTGTTTCAATGACTATTAATAGCTACAATTTTGAATAATTCAAATATTAAAAGTTTAGAGATTTAATAAAACCAATTTAAGGTTATACGGTGACACAGGTAGGGGCGAAATAAAAAAAGTTAATTTATCTTAAAAATACAACATAGTATTACCTCAGGTCATCTTAATGTCTTAGAATACTTCCCCTTTGGCTGACATTATAGCGTCCGATCTGACGCTAGGAGTGTGTATCGGATGAGTGGCAGTAGGCGGACCTTTAAACACCCGCAAAAGTTGAAATTCTTAATGATTAATCCAAGTTCTTAATAATTGCTTATCTGCTCTTTCATTGGCTGAAAATGTAGGTTGTGTACTTTTATTATTGCACCCCTACCCCTACCCCAAACATCAGGCATTGCTTCGATGACCTAGGTTATGAAAGATGGTAACATTTACCGCACCAAGCCTAATGTTTGTGTAATAGGTTTCACTTTGGTTAATGTAGTTTTGTTTCCGTAACTGGTGGGTAAAACAATCATAACAATGTATGATAAACATAGCCACCTTTACTTTGTACTCATTACAAAAGCGTTAAATCTGTATATCTACTTCGGGCGCAAAACATACTCGACAGCGCCACCACTACTCGACAGCGCCATTACTAAAGTAACAGCGCCACAACTTTTATATAAGTGTGCATAATTCCCTTTTAAGAAGAGTTTGTTAGTTGTGTTGTGTTTAGGCGTTAGTACTATACATTACAGTTATATTGGTATGCACCACAATGTTCTCACGTTGTGTGTAAGCAAATGTACTTGCTAGCAGATCTCAAAACAATCACAAGTCCAATTCGGGAGAAAAGCTCCTGGCACCACAGTTCGCTCAATATTGAAACGAAATCGTAGCCTACCTGCAGAAAAATTGTTCTTAACAGTGTGCCATATTTGAAAATATACCGTTTGATAAAATTATCAAATAAAATATAAATCATACTCACGTGTGTAGAAGTTAACACAAGGCACAGCTGCAGTGCGCACGTGTCGACATCTCATTTTCTTTGCACCACCGTTCAATGAGTAGATGGCCTCAAAACTTCAAAAGTAATTATGGCGTATGAATATGTTCGGCATAATCTGTAGGGTACATTTTAAAGTATTACTAATATTTAAGCTAACGTTTCATACCATTACTGATGTCCAAAGGTGATTGCTATTACTGTAAGAGTATACTGTCAAATTGAGCTAGATATCAACATTTTCCCCGGTATTTTTAATGTGCAGTTAACCTTCAGTGATTTTTTTTTATATTTTATGAATTTTATGAAAACAACTGCATAGGTGTTATCAAAATATTTGGTACTGAAGGCGGTAGCCAAAATGTGTTGTTTTCAGCAGGTTTTAATATCATATTGCAGCTGTTTCATTTAAAAACACATCTAAATAAATAGATGTTTGAGCATTATAAATAATCTTGGATACTTTACTATTAACGTTTGTACTTTATTATGGATATTTGGGATAAGCGTGAAGTTGTGCACACAATTTAAACTACTTAAGCCTCCTACCCGCCCAGTAAATATACATTTTAATGACCGTTCCAAGGCGGTACCTAACACCTTGATACACACCCTTGGTTCTATATATTATACATGTAGCGTGTTGTTTGTGGAGTTTGTGTGTTTCTTCCGTGTTTCTGGTTTGTGAATAAAAAAAATCTGTTCTATGTCATTGGCGTTTATCTTGTGCCATTGAACGGGATTTATGTTTAAACTTTCGACTATTGAACTTGTTTCTGTAATTTTCAAATAAATATTGATATTGACAAACAAAATTAAGCATTTCAATGTTAATGTCAAAGTCATTTGCCTGTCAAAATACAAATATTACCAATTTCGACAGCATTGTTACTGAATTCTTCATTGTTTGATTGGATTTTGTATATGAAAAGAAGTCATTAATAAAACCACCGAACAGTTTTGTAATATTTCTACTCTTTTCCCATATTGAAAGTCAATTAAATCACAAATTATCTCTGATATAAAACTATTAGTTTCATTTAGGCCCATCCATATGGAAGGATCACTTTTTGAGTCCTTATGATGATGATCCAATGTTGTTCAACGTACCTAACTCCACTGAGTGCCTTTTACGTGGCTCATTTTCAAATTGTCTCTTGTTGACGCAAAAGGTCTCCATCCCTGTATCCCTAATGTGCTTACATTCAAGTCTGAGCTGACTAAGAAATTCTACAAAAGCCAAAGCTCATTCAACCATATGTTGGCAACAATCAGCTCTAATTTGCCAGACAGTCATCACAGACTGGCTCTTCTCAGGTCTACCGTGTGTCCAGCAAACGTTTTGACACGCTAAAGCTGCCAGACATACAATAAAGGTGCTATGTAAAGCCCATGAAGTGTCCAATTAACAATAGTATTGCTATATTTTAGACTATTAAGTGTAAATAAATCATACAGGTACTACGACAGCCAATTCAGTGCTCAGTAAATCCATACTTTGCTGCAATAAAGCTCGTCTAGTGCCAAACACAAGAGCAGCCTTTTTAACTGCAGAAGACATCTACACAAGCCCTGGCAGGATCGGGCACATCATATTGTGATTACAGTCAATTCTATGCATCGATAAACAAACCTCAGAGGGGCTATACTTAAGTAAGTCCAGTTCACTATCATTTAAATTGTGACAACGACAGAGTGAGGAATCACGTGACTTTAAATGGGTTCTCACATGGGTCACCGTCGATGTAAACAAACTAGTAAGTAACGTTAATTTCTAAATAACTTTTTTGACAGAACATTTATGAAAATATTTATTAGCCTATAACAGACTATGCTATTTCTGCTCATACACGAACTATTTTAAATTTGTGTATATAAATGATGAAATCCTGGGGCAATATTTCAGCTTTGCATCGTTCTACCAAATTCCGTCAATTGGCCAAGGATCGCAAGGATCAACGCTAACTATTAGTGTGAATATAAGTAATGAAATGCGTGACTGATGTTATTATCGGGGATATGAACGCAGTTGGGCTAGTTAAAGTAATAGTGGAGTCCTTTGGATTCCACTCACTTTGACCAGTACAGCTGACTTCATACTCCGATAATGTTATCACGCAATTCATTCCTTAAAATAAACACCATTATGGCAACCATACACGCCATACCGAGCAAAAAAAATTGTTGCGTTTCTTTAATGAAGCGTACTCCGTGACAAGCAGAATACGTCTTTGCGACCATTAACTCCATTTAGAGGCAACACACCCATGTTTAGTTCTTCTAAGGCCTTCTCAGTGCCAAACATAATATATACTGGCTCTATTAAGCCTTCTCAGTGCCGCAAAGTCTGCATAGACGCAATTATAAAGCCCATTCAAAGCCCATTATAGAACCATAAACAGTTGTAATTAAGTTTACTTTAAGTGCCAAATAGACCAAACTTTGGCAACTATAAAGCTCATCAGATCAGCTCACTGAATATCAGATCACAAGCTAACAATGTAGAGAGTCATAGCCGTAACTGTCGTTTACATTGATGATATACTATCATCGAGCGTTTTAAATATTTATGGTGACATCACGTACATAACTGAAAGTAGAAAGCACAATCTAGATACGTTATTGATGGATGGATGGATGGATGGATGGATGGATGGATGGATTTATTCGTGCATATATATATGTCATAGTAACAAACCAAATATCTCATAAAGTTATAACACAGACTGATTAACAAAGTATTAGTGATGATATCTATACCAAAGCACAACATCATTAAAATGCTTTGGATATATACGTGCGTTAATAAAGATTTAATTCAATGTGACAAATATATAACACAGGATAACCCATTAAAGTTATTCAACTTATTTCCAATGGGGTCCTTATGACAAATATAATTATTTGCCAAGATCTCAGTTGTAAGCTGTTTAAATTAGGTTTTCTTATACAAAAATAACATGCATGTACACTTGACCAGTTAAAGAATGATTAAATTTTTGAGATCGAACTTTTACAGATATAATGCAACCGACTGTTAAAACCATATGACACTTTAGCATAATATGACAAAAATCTTTGAACTGATATGCAAGATTAAATGAATAACAATTAATAAAATAGGAAATCTTCCATTTCTGCACATTTCATACCAACAATGAGATGTGATTTCACTTCTTTTTTAAAAGTATTCTTATTTTTCAATTCTTTTAACTTTATTGGAAGACTGTTCCAGTCCTGGATTGCTTGATAAAAGAAAGAATTTAATATAAAACTGTCAGCCTGTGGCACTTTAAAATTTCCAGCACTATGTCTACTGCTGTAAGAATGTGTGGATGAGACTCTAGTAAAATGTTCATGTAAGTATGATGGGCATTTGCTATTTAAGATTTTATGTACATGGTTTAATCGTAGTTGCTTTATCCTATTTTCTATATTAAGCCATCCAATATCACTGAAAGCCGAGACTTTCAGGGAAGTTCTACAATCATAGCCATAAATAAATCTGACAACTTTGTTCTGAGTGACCTGTAATCTGTTCTTGAATTGTTTAGATATACCACTGTACCAAGATGTCGATGCATAGTCAAAATGACATTGTATTTAGGAGTTACATAACAATCTTCTTAGATTCATATCTAAAAAACGATTTTGTCTATATATTTTTTTAGCCTAGAATTAACATTACTGACAATATTGTTAATAATAGATGCAGCACTGATATCATTGTCCAGTATACTCGCAAGATATTTAACAGATTGTTTAGGTTTTATGATATGGCAATTGTAGTTTACATTAAAGCTATCAACTTTTGTTAGTTTTCTTTTAGTCCCAAATAGAATACATTCTGTTTTTCCAAGATACAAAGACAGTTTGTTGTCAACTAACCATTTACTACAGTTTTCAAGTTCCTTGCCGAGTACATTAATAATAACAGACGGATCTTTGTGTGAGAAATGGATAGCACTATCATCTGCATATAATATTAATTTACATTTTTCACTTATGCTTATACTCATATCATTGACATAGCATAAAAACAGCAACGGTCCAAGTATGCTTCCTTGAGGAACGCCACAAGAGATGTTCATGAATTCAGACGTTGTATTATTTACATTGACAACTTGTTTACGTCCAGATAAATATGATTGAAACCATTCAATTGAATCCACACCAATTTCTTTTAGTTTCTGACATAGAATTTTGTGATCTACGGTATCAAACGCCTTTTGAAGATCCAGCATAATCATACCTGTATATAGACCTTTGGAATTTTGTTCTTTTATATGGTCGGTCAAATGAATTAGGCAGGAGTCAGTTGAATAGTTACATCTAAAACCACTCTGAAGTTCGTATAATAATCCATGTTTAACAATAAAAGATTCTAGTTGGTTGTATACAACTCTTTCTAAGATTTTTGAAACTATACATAGTATGCTTACAGGTCGATAGTTTGAAACATCAGATCTGTTGTTTTTCTTAAACAATGGTTTAACTTCAGCATTTTTGAGTTCAGATGGTACAATGTTACTTGTGATAGAGCTGTTTATCAGAAATGTTACTGGTATCTTTAAAAATGGTGTAGCATCTTTTAAAAATCTTGCAGGAATGTTATCTAACCCTGTGCTTTTTGAACAATTTAGTTTACATAGTTCCTTGTAAATGTATTCTTCACTAACAGTGTGAAGTTTAAATTTAACAGAGTCAGGATTTCTATCTTTATAAAATCGTTTAAAACAGTCAGGCTCATAGTTAATCAAATTGAAGGGCAAAGGTAGTTTTTTTACTAAAGCTGAGGCTACAGTAGTAAAAAAAGTATTAAAGTGATTTGCAATCTTACATGGTTCAAAACAATTTTCATCATCAATGTTCAAAACAATATTTTGAGAAGATTTACTTTTACTATTATATCCAAGATTTTTTTATATCTGACCACAGCTTTTTTGGATCATTTTTATTTTCTTCCAGCTTGTTCGACATATATTCTGATTTGGCCTTAATTACTTCTTTCTGAACAAGGTTTCTGTAAAAACGATATTTATCTAACATCTCCTTCTGTTTGTATTTTTTGAATTTGAAATAAAAAGCATCTCTTTGACTGATGAGTTCCAGAATGTTAGAATCTAACCATGGTTCACTTCTTTGTTTTAGTCTGACTTCCTTAACAGGAGCAAGAGTGTTCAAAACTGACAGAAATGTTTCTTTAAAAGACAGCCATGAATCTTCTACATTTTTTTGCAATAAACATGTTTGACTAATCGCACAGTTTAAGTTTGTGAATAAAATGATCTACATTGTAATGTTTCAAAGATCTTATAACAACATTCTTATGCACATTATACGTCCCTTTCTGTGTTTTACGCGTACAAAATACAGGCAAATGATCACTGAGACCTATCGGAAGAGTACCAGACTGAAAATCTTGTCTTGATGGCTACATACAATGTGATCTAACACAGAAGAGGAGAACTCTGAGATTCTGGTAGGGTCATTTATGATCTGTTTTAGATTAAAGATATTAAGAACTTGCTCAAACCTTTTAAAAAGAGCTGATTTCTTTGCAAAAAAACAAATGTTAAAATCACCAAGGATGTACCATTCTGTGTCAGATCTAATCATAGATAAAACATTTTCAAAAAAATCAACAATTTGTACTTCCGAGTCCATAACTGAATTGTCCAGCCAGGTCTCTGAAAACGCTATGGCTGCAAATCTACATTTTGACATTAAATGTCTCACTTCGGGCAACTTTGGTAATAGAGATCGTATGTTGAAATGAATAAAATGAAGTCCTTTAAGTTCAAAGCAGTTAAAATTACTACACGATTCAGCAAAACTATTGTCATGTAAATCTGGCAAAATTCCATCATGAATATCGTTTAAATCATCACAAAGATAAAAAGGTAATAATTATGTGACTTCTTTAATGAAGGACAAACAAAATGACTGAATGCTTTAAAAAGGAAATGAAGTGCTGATTTGGTGTAAGAGCGGGCGCATCTTCTTGGCAAATTTTTTGATGTGTACCCTCTTCCAGAGCCTACTTCCCAGAGAAAGTGTTGGTTAATTTTAGTGTTCACAGTGCATTCTGGCGTTTTTTTCCACTTGGACATATTTAGGACCCACTCCCTTAGGGAGCTGGTGAGTTTCATTCTTTTACAGATACGAATCGATCGATTGAATGTTTTATGTTCCATACGGTCAAATGTTTTCAATCCAAGTAAATCTCTAATCGTAACACTAATAATAATTTTGCGTTTTCCTGTCGTTGATTAGAGCCCCGGTTCACGGGTATCATATATCTAAACTGCTTTGTCGAAGAATTGCTATACTAAACAATGAAATATAAAGAAATACAGATGCAGATGCTCCGCTAAGATTGTTAGCCATTTAAATTTCTTTTTGGGCATGATTTTAATCTAAAACGAGCGTCATCGTAAACAAGCAATTGCTCTTCATTCGGTGCACAAGGTTGTTTAAAAAATATCATTGAAACATTTAGAAAAACAGTGTTAATACTCGCCGAAACGAGTACGTTTTTCACCACAAACAGTGAACCAGGAAACCTGGGCGCACCTGACAGTACTGCCCTTGTTTACATAATTTACATAACCCGCGCGAGAAAAGACTGCGTTATTATCCAAACACTTAATAAATTGTCTCAGAAAGAAGAATCTTTCACGATTTGATAGAGTTATAATCTCTGAATACATCAATATATCATATATCATATTATAATGAAATTAATCATTAAAATTAACAAAGACAACTCAAATAACTGTAGATTCATGCTACATGAATATCACCAAATGACCCAGGAAATTGAACCTCCAAGTCAGCAGAAGTATGGGACCAAGGGGATAGTGACCAACAATTTCAGGTAAGAAAACACTAGGGTTATTATCACTGCGTTTTGATCCGGGAAGTATTCGATTCGAGTGGCTTTTTTGCACATTCTGATTTAATGAGGCGCATGTTTTCAAAATAAATGGCATTTAAATGACGGACTCTTTTGTTTTATGACATCCTTTTAACATCGCGTTATGATACGCGTATGCTGTGATGTCAGCTGAGTGGAATACGGCCACACTGCACTGGAGTGGACTACGGACTACCATTTTTGCGATATATATTGCGTGTGAAATTAACCCTTTGCATGCTGGGTAAATTGTCGTCCGCTCAAAAATGTCATCTGGTTTATTCTAAATTTCTTTCAATTTACTTAAAACTTTGGGGATATATATTGACTGAGTGGCAAACAGCTTGGAACCTGACCAGACGCTGAGTTACTCGGTGTCTGGTCTGGTTCCAAGCTGTTTGCAAAGCCTTTAAAATCGCCATCAGCAGCCTAAGGGTTAAGATGGGTAGTTAGCGTATATAACGTTACTTTACACCTCAACTTCAATTCCTTAAATGAACTGCCTTTCGTCAGTTGCAGTTTTCATCCGAACACAACATCTTCGGGTATGTTTGGATCGTGAATCATCGCATAACAATATACATTGCAATTATTAATCTTGTTATTGTTTGAATCGTGTCAGCAGGTACCGTAAAAATAAATCAACCTTTTAAGAAAGTGTTAATTTAAGATATGTTAAATGCATTGTTGCCATAAAGGTTTCAATCTGACGTTTATATGTGATTTCAAGTGTTTGATCTTTTCCCGCGTTATTGTGACGCCATTTGATAACAAGAGCCGTCGTAAGATAGTGCGCTCGACTACGCCGCTTTGACTTAGAATACAATAACGATGTAATAATACCAAGTTTGGTCTCTTTATGTCAAACCTAACTAAAATTATTTGATACATAAGGTGACTTTGATGCTGCCCTCCCACCTGCCCGCCCAAACAATGACGCAAGTCATTCAAATAACTTGATTTCCCATTATGAAAATGTGGTTAAGAATATACAAATATGCCTTTCAAAGGAAATTAAAAAGAAATAATAAAAAAATGAAGGGTCATAACTTGTATTTAGGCTTAAAACGGAGTTATGTTTCTTGTTGTAAGATGGTCATAAATAATTTTGAATTTTATTAAGTGCATTTAATGAACGGTATAGAAGTTTTTTTTTAATTTAAATCCCAACTTGTCCTTAACTTTTACTTGCCTAAAACTTTAACCTAAGTCAATCAGGGGCCATAACTTGTTTTAAGGATATGGAGTTATGTAACCTCATTGGGTGATTGTCCTGAACAATTGTGTGAATTATTAAGTCAATTGAATGAAGGGTATAGAAGTTATTAAACATTATCCCAACCTGCCCTAAAACTTTAACCTAAGTTCCATAGTCAATCAGGGGCCATAATTTGTATAAAAGATAATATGGAGTTATCTAACCTCATTATGTGATGGCTCTGAACATCTATGTGAAGTATTAAGTCAATTGAATGAATGGTATTGGAGTTTTAAGTGAAAATCCCAACTTGCCCTAAAACTTTAACCTGCCCTAAAACTTTAACCTAGGTCAATCAGGGGCAATAAGTTGTATTTAGGATAATATGGAGTTATGTAACCTCATTGTGGGATGGTCCTGAACAACTGTGTGAAGTATTAAGTCAATTGAACAAAGGATATAGAAGTTATTAATAAATATTCCAACTTGCCATAAAACTTTAACCCAAGTTCCATAGTCAATCAGGGGCCATAATCTGTGTAAAGAATAATATGGAGTTATCTAACCTCATCATGTGATGGCCCTGAACATCTGTGTGAAGTATTAAGTCAATTGAATGAAGGGTATTGGACTTATAAGTGAAAATCCCAACTTGCCCTGAAACTTTAACCGGACGCCGATGCCGACGCCGAGGCTGGGGCGAGTAGTATAGCCCACCTATTCTTCGAATAGTCAAGCTAAAAATGTTTCCGGTTACAGTCGGGTCGTTTAATTTACAGAATGGATAAGAAAGATTACTGTAAGGTTTTCTTATATGAAAAAAAAGTATATTTTTTACAATTCTTGAATGAAATAATGAACTATTGGTGAATATTTAAGTAACTAATTGCGGAATTGATGTCATTATCGGGGATATGAACGCAGTTGGGCTGGTCAAAGTACGCGTGGAGTCCAAAGCACACACTTTGACCACCCTAATTGCGTTCATATCCTTGTTTTAATACTTAGCCCCGTCTCATTTACCATTTTTAATTTAATGTAGTAAGACCATAATGGGCATCATTTCAAACCATGATCAGCTTGATAATTTCTTAATACGTATTATTTCTTACATTCAAAAACAAATTTTATCGCCAAATGACAATTTTATTTTTAACTTGAATTACGTTTCCGCCATTTCAAATTTTCTTTATGAAAACGACATTGCCCTAAAAACAAGAAAATCCTTTATTTCGTTTATTGCCCAACATTTTGTTATAATTTTGTTTCAGAGTCACAAGAAATATACATGTATTTGCTTTCAGAAACTAAACATTATTGATCACATTAAACAAACAATCAAACTGTACTGAAATAGCCTTATGATATTACAATTTTAACATAATGTTTAGGTCGCCATTTTAACATACATATGTTTTACTCATGACCTGTTTCTTATTAATAATTCACTTTAACATTTTGGCAACATGGTGCCAAAAACTTAAAATGTTTACCGTGCCATATGCATTTAAAAAAATAATTTCAATTTACACCAGTTGTGCCTGCAAGTTGTGAAATATTCAAAGAAGCTTAAATTTATGTGTAGAAATGTATTAAATTATTTTTTAATGAATATACAATAAAAACTTCTGTAAAAATTGTGAGCTAATATTTACAGCTCAACTTCCATTCCTTAAATGAACTGCCTTTCGGCAATTGCGTTCATCAATCGATGATATATTACATCTTCGGATATGTTCGGATCGTAATTCATTGCATAACAATATACATGAAAGCTATAGATCTTGTTATTGGTTGTATTGTGTCTGCAGGTCCCGTAAAATATAGATCAACATTTTTAAAAGTGTTAGTTTATTATATTTTAAATATATTGGTACCAGAAGTGTTTTAATTTTACGTTTTAACGTGATTTCAAGTGGTTGATCTTTTCCCGCGTTATTGTGACGTCATTTGAAAAAATGTTTCCGGTTATAGTCGGGTCGTTCTATTTACAGAATGGGTTAAAACGGATTACTGAAAGGTTTTCTTAAATGAAATGAAGTATTTTTTTAACAATTCTTGAATGAAATAATGAACTATTGGTGTAAATATAAGGAATGAATTGCGGGGTTGATGTCATTATCGGGGATATGAACGCAATTGGGTTGGTCAAAGTACGCGTGGAGTCCTTCGGACTCCACACACATTGACCAACCCAATTGCGTTCATACCCCGATAATGACATCAACCCCGCAATTCATTACTTAAATGGAAACAAAGAAAAAAAAGCTGTTTTTTTTATGGATTTGAACTTCCTCTACATTGAAACTCTCGCACAATTGTATGTCTGTGCTAACAACATAAAAAAGGATAAATCTGAACAGTTTTCATTAGGGTTGGTCTACCTGGGTCTTTTTGATACTCCATCCTCAGGCAATCACTAGGCACTTAGTTATACCAATTATGACTGTATTATCAATTGCAGTATGAATTAAAAAAACTCCATAAAAAAACAAAGAAATACAACTGCAATGTTGCTTTTTAATTTATTGGTGTTCACATACTATCCAATAAATAAAATTGGAAATACAACATCACAGAAAATGCCAACAAATTATCAACAACAAATAAATAGATTTATACTAAGATAGTATCAACTGTCATTAGATAAAATATTGGCAGGGGTATTTTCGTATTGTTATAGCTGTGTCCATATCCAGCAAGGTCATAGTCCACGTCAGTGTACACAGCATATTTACAATTAATAACCACCTTAGGTGCTGTTCACAAATAAATTAAGCTGTATTTAGATTCGTATGATAGTATCTTTGTTTAAAGTTAGAGTATCTGATATTTCATACTACTGTAGATCCTTCAATATTCCACAGAATAAATAACAACCGAGAAGATTGAAGTTGGTTGGTATGTTATCAGCAGTACAGGCAATGGTTGGTGTTTTGCTCTAGTTCTTGCCCTCTGGGGGATCACGCACCATAAGCAAGATCTTGTCAAGTTTGGCGATCTCTGCTTGCTCACGTGCTGCCGGGTCTGGGGCTGCAACGCCCTTCTTCTCCTAAAACACAAACATTGTTTTACATAGAGCCAAGGGTACAAGTGAAGAGCAGAAGGGCGTTTGTGTCTGTTTTAAGTTTAGAGATGACAAGTTTATTCAACATACAAAACAGTTGATGAAGCTCTTGTGATGAATTTGAAATAAACAATAAAATGCCATCCTTTCCATTGTTGGAAAGAACATTAAAACTGTGACAAAAAAAACTACTCACTAAAAGACCACATCGCGAAATAACTTGTTTTCTTCCAATGCACTGTTAACCAACGTTTTTTATTGACACAAACTGATATATGATGCAGAACTCTTATTAACAATTCAGCAAACAGCACCAGTTGAACAGCAGTGGAATGGACAAAATAACTGCACATATAAGGGCCAAGGACTGCATGTTATTTGCTGCATGTTATTTGCTGTTGACTATGGAAAAAAAAACTGAAACCACCTAGGCAGGTCTACTTTAACAATTTAATTGAATTTGATAAATACTTATCATTATAGTATACATGCAGGATAATTTTGAAGTGTTGAACAATAATTATAATTAGAATAATAATAATAAAATGAATATGAATTACTAGTAGAATACCAAATATTATCCTCAATGAATCAGAAGAAAGGCAAAGTACATGTACATGTGGCTATCATGTGGCTATAAAAGGTAACTGAATTCAACTCGAGCTGTCACGGGAGTGACAAAACAAGCCACCTGGACACAGGAATTGTAGGCTTTGATAATATGCCATAACACCTGTATTTTATGGTGTAAAACATGTTAATCGTTTCATAAGTTATTATCCCAAAACCGTATTTTTGGCAAATTTTAAGTTGAAAAGGGGCTGTTTAATACCATTTTACTGTTAATAAGTTATCATCAGGAAACCAAATTTGGGCAAATACTAAGTTTTTTGTATTTAGGATGACATGGAGTAATGTTAAGGGATACAAAAGATTATTTAAATATGTCCCTTTCATGAGTCATTTTCCGGACACCTGTAATATTTTTAAGTTGAAAAGGGCAAAAAACTCCACCAATTAATAGTTTGTAATCAAAGTCAAACTTGACGTTTATCTTAGGGTGTTAAACATGTGAACAAAAATTCTTTAAATTATTGACCTTTCCATGAGTTATTGTCCAAAAAGACCGACCAACTGTATAGCTCACTCCCATATACATCCCTAAAGATTGTGTCCTACATAAAAGCGTGTTTTGCAAGTTTTAGAGGTAGGACAGTGCCTGTCGACAATACATTGTACTCACTTGGGTAAATTGGTAATCACTCGACATAATAAACAAAAGTAAGGGTAACTGTTGTTCATAAAATAATTACTTTTTTTTTAAAAATGAACAGAGAGCAATAAATTTTTATGTAATAAGTCCAAATTTTTATGTAATAAGTCCTAATAGTAAAACATTATATATTCTTTAATTTTGTTCTCATTTCTATATGTGACACTACTAACTAACCATGCAAAAGTAACAATATGTAATCGGGTATATTTTTTATCAAGAACACAGTGATCTATCTTCAAACAGAATTCAATGATAAGTGCCATCCAAAGGGAATTGTTGACTGTTGATCGTGTTCATTTCATATGAACTTTTATTTTAAAAAAATAAATAAAACATACAGGAAATCTTACTAACTGTATGTGCAAGAAAAAAGCTAATGAAAACATCATAGAGATAGTGCACTAGTTGACATGTGAATGATGTCCTTATTGACCATATAACCAACCATTCTCATCATGCATGTGATAAATCTTAGGTTGTGTTGTCATGGAACTCCATGAGCCGATAGTTTGTAAATGCCACCTGCTGTGTAAGTTGTTGGATACTTTCACAGTTTTTACCCCATAATTAACATTTTTCATTCATTGAAGTTAAAGGCTTCTTTTATCGTTTTTGATTTGGTTCTTATTTCAGAATTGCACTAAAAAAACCTATACGTTAATGACTTATGAAAGGCATTTCTGGCCATATCCAGCATAAACCAACCAGTTTCATAATATTATCAGAATGTACCTATCATTTTGACTTTGATTTCACTGTAGAATTGTATTTCATTATTTCAAGCTTCAACTTGAAGTCAATGTGTTTGGGTAGCAGGTGACATTTCTTGATTACGACCTGGGTTCCAGCAATCATACATTCCGCCAGACTTACAACAAGCCGATGATAAAGGACAGATAAGGGACTCAAACTGTCCTCCTCCTCCTCATTAGACTTGCAACAACATTATCAACATTAAAACAACGGAGTAACATTAGCAACAAATCCAGCAATGCACCATTCTTTAAAATAATTGAGAATATAATAGTTCTTTTTTAACAAAAACAATGCCATGAAAAAAAGAAAATGTGTAAATTGCTTAATATGTCAATATATATTAGACCAGATGTAATTTCAAAGAGCACAAGCATGGCAATATCTCTGAATACATAATTTACATTTTAAAGCAAATGTATAATAAACGTTACTTTCAGGCAATACTATGGTAGTGAAAATTTATATGAATTGGAAAGTCATGAATGTTAAGAAAAGGGCACCGCAAACAATTTTTATTTTTAGACATCATCATGTAAATGTGACTTATGTTCCAGGAATATCTACAAGATGTGGTTGAAGAGTGCAACATATTGTAGTGAATAATCTAATAATGCTTTATCCAATAATTTTGCATCACCACTGTTTTTTCCACCTCTTTGTGGATTGGGCCAGGGCTCTTAGAATGGTGAAAATAGAGACAAAATGCCGGAAACAGGAGAAAATTTCATACAAAGAAAAAAACAGCAAAGCCCCCTTTGAGATCTTTGGTATTAAGAATATTAAGATAAATAGGTTTCTTTTACTTATTTAATTACGATGGTGAATTTTGAGACTAAACTTCTTTAGACTTTTAGTGACTTTAAAAAAGCTGAGATTCAGCTTAATTTTCAGTTGAAAAATAACACTGTCAACTGAACATTTGCAAATGAGTTTGAAAAAGATCCATTGAAATATGAGTGAGAATATGCTTGAAGATTAAAATAATCTCAATAATAAAGGGTAAGACCCTGCTTTAAGGCCATCCCCGTAACACAACTGAATATGTGTGAAATATTGTCAAAGATGTAAATGAATGAGGAGTTGCACACAATGTAATTAGCTTACAGACAGAAGGATGAAATACATCATGACATAATTGGTTTCCCACTTGCTTATAACAAAAAAACATGTACACTTTCGGTTATAACTAACATTATCACATAATATAACTAGTCGAGAGCAGAAAATTATTAGTATCAGAAATATACAAAAGGAGTAGAAATAATTTTGATCTCTTCATTACTTTATGCACTTTCAGATAAATATCAAAAACAGTTACCCTCTCTTTCTTTCAATACTTACTTTTGGTTGTTTTCTAAGATTTGGTGAAAGTTTGCAACTGGTAACAGTTCCCCTGAAACAAAAATGACTTGTAGCAGAGATCAAGAACGCAGAAATGTTCCTGTTAACTAAATAAGGAAGTTTTGCAATATTTTGATATTTTCAAACAGTCTTAAGCAGTCATGCCAATTAACAAGAAGGTGACATACACATGTAAGAATTCTGAAGATCTGAACACTAAATCACAAACTGAGAAGGACTACAGTTGTCTATTGTACCTGTCATCTCCTACTATAACCATGGGATAGACCGGGTTAAACTCAAGGTGGGTGAGTTTGGTTTTCTTTTTCTGTGCCACCATCTGCTCACACAGCGGCTCATACTTGTTCACATTCAGATCATATACAAACAGCTGAAAATGAAATAAATGTGTAATCATTACAATTCACACTCTGTAATGGTTGTCTTAGCCAATATAAATTCCATAGTATATTGTTCTGGAAATTATATTGAAGTACAATTTTACATGGCAACTATTATCAGGTCCACACAGCAAGTACATGTATAATTAAATTAGTATATTATCATAAAAAATATAACAACAAATCACTATATCTTGACTATGTTTCAGGCTAGTATCACTTACACACGAACACATATCACTATATCGTGACTATGTATCAGGCAACTATCACTAACATGACAACATATCACTATATCGTGACTATGTTTCAGGCTAGTATCACTTACATGACAACATATCACTATATCGTGACTATGTTTCAGGCTAGTATCACTTACATATGACAACATATCACTATATCGTGACTATGTATCAGGCAACTATCACTAACATGACAACATATCACTATATCGTGACTATGTTTCAGGCTAGTATCACTTACATGACAACATATCACTATATCGTGACTATGTTTCAGGCTAGTATCACTTACATATGACAACAAATCATTATAGTATATAAAATCATGGCCCGTTCATATGTTAACACAATATTAAAACATATGGTTTTATCTTCAAATTGTGGGTAAACAGTAAAAGTTAAGGACACAAAAAGGACATATCATTAACTAAAAAAGGTAAACTGGCCACATAACATACCTTGCCATCGGCAGTGACTGCAGCAAACACAGTGGATGAGAATGGGGCCCAGGCTACGTCTCCAACAGAGTTGTTTAGATCAAAGGTGAACAGTGGCTTCCTATTAGCAATAAAACAGTTTCTCAATATCTTCATACATAGAAAATCTCACACATGTTATTATTATGTTCAATTATTTTTTACATACATAAAGAACTCACCTTCTGCTAGTATTTTTTGAAGCATAATGTCATTGTAAAGTCAAGTTTTAACTTATGAACATACTTTGCTGAGGAATCTCCTGATTCATTTTTGTCTGATGCAGATTTTGTTCCACGTTCCCAGATCTTGACCGTCCAGTCAGCACTGCATGTGACATAGATGTCGGGGTGGTATGGGTTCCAGCGAACCTGAAATATATATGGACAAAATTAATTTTACATAGTTATTTTAATTAATTTAATAAATTGTTATTCCAGGACAACAGTAATTTGATACACAATAAATGTCAGCAAAAATTATGGCTTACCTTGTATACAGCCATATTTTGCTTACCTTGTATACAGCCACATTCGGATTACCTTGTATACAGTAATGATGGAACGTGTGGAATGGGGTCCGATTTTCAAACACTAGTATACAGCCATATTTGACTTACTTTGTATACAGCCATGTTTGGCTTACCTAGTATACAGCCATGTTTGTCTTACCTAGTAAACAGCCATATTTGGCTTACCTAGTATACAGCTTTGTTTGGTACCTTGTATACAGCCATATTTGGCTTACCTTGTATACAGCCATATTTTGCTTACCTAGTATACAGCCATATTTGGCTTACCTTGTATACAGCCATATTTTGCTTACCTAGTATACAGCCATATTTGGCTTACCTAGTATACAGCCATATTTGGCTTACCTTGTATACAGCCATACTTTGCTTACCTAGTATACAGCCATATTTGGCTTACCTAGTATACAGCCATATTTTGCTTACCTAGTATATTTGGCTTACCTTGTATACAGCCATATTTTGCTTACCTTGTATACAGCCATATTTTGCTTACCTAGTATACAGCCATATTTTGCTTACCTTGTACACAGCCATATTTGGCTTACCTTGTATACAGCCATATTTGGCTTACCTTGTATACAGCCATATTTTGCTTACCTTGTATACAGCCATATTTGGCTTACCTTGTATACAGCCATATTTGGCTTACCTTGTATACAGCCATATTTGGCTTACCTTGTATACAGCCATATTTTGCTTACCTTGTATACAGCCATATTTTGCTTACCTTGTATACAGCCATATTTTGCTTACCTTGTATACAGCCATATTTGGCTTACCTTGTATACAGCCATATTTTGCTTACCTTGTATACAGCCACATTCGGCTTACCTTGTATACAGCCATATTTGGCTTACCTTGTATACAGCCATGTTTGTCTAACCTTGTATACAGCCATGTTTGGCTAACCTAGTATATGGCCATGTTTGGCTTACCTTGTATACAGCCATATTGTGTGCATCCATGGAGTCAAGGAACTGGCTGCTGTATGCCTTTGAGCATGTGTGGATCTTGCCCTCCTCTGTCCCCACCACAAACAGGTAGTCGTTCTTACGGTGGAAGTCAAAGGCAGTGCCACAACCTGTTCACATGCACACATTTATATACATATCTGATACATGACTAAAGCTTTTGTTGCAATCTTTCAGAAATTCTTAACAGATTCTTATCAATACACTGAATAAACATATTTAAACAATGACAACAAATAATCACATTAATTAATTGTAAATTTCCAAATATAAAATATATAGCCAAGAAAACTTTAATAAAAAGGCAGCGTAGTTATAAGTCTTTCAATAATGAAGATAGAACACTTGACATGGGCTCACCTATAGTGCTTATCTTTGTACCATCTGGACCTTCAGCTGGGGCGTCAGGTAAGGCGAGCTTGATCACATCTTGGAATGTCAACTCATTCTACAACACACACATTAGTTGAAATGACAAGCAAAAGCTTAAAGAAAGCATAAACCTCTATCAGAGTATTAACCTAGTGAAGACAAACAACAAAACAAACAAAAATATACATCATTCATTTTTAAAGAATGCTTTTTATAAAACAAAATTCAAAACAGAATGTTAACTCACCCTTAACTTCCTACAATTCTCTAAGAACCATTGATAATAAGTTTTCTGAAGTATGGTACTTCCACAGACAATAAAGCCATAAAAAAGCTGGCATGCTTACCTTAAGTATGGTCCAGTGTGCGATTCGGCCATCGGAGGAGATGGAATAGAAGTTGTGGTTGTTTTCAAGGTCATCCTTCTGCCAGCGAACCTGATATTAAGACAAGTCATTCATGACCAAATAATTACCCCTTTGTATTGTCTTAACTACATTGGTACTGAAAACCACTGTTGTGGATGTGCCTCAAATCGTATACCTTTGTATGAGAATTTTACAGACAGTTAGCTAAAGATATTCATTTTCTTTACCTTAGATCACTTAACCATTAGTCTTCAACCTAAAAGTCCATCAATTAAATACAGAAAACAAAATATTATGTGCAATATTACTTCTAGATTTCAGTTTGAAGAGCCTACCTGCCAGACCGGGTCAGTGTGTTTGCCATTCTTGGCCGTGCATCTATGGACTGGTCCATCCTTCTTCTGTACATTGTACACACCTACGCTGCCATCATAGAAACCCACGGCCACCATATATGGGTGCTCTGGGTGCACATCAAGGCACATAACTCCGCTGTCGGTCTCAAAAATGTGCTCAGGGAAAGAGGGGTTCTTAAGGGAATAGAACAAGATCATGCCATTTCCCTGCTTCATGAAGTCATCTGAAAGTTGTATTTTCAACAGTGAGAAAAAACTTGGTTTATTATGTGCTATCCATTGGATTATAGACAAGAGCTGTCACAGAGACAGCGCGCTCGACTCTTCCGCCGCTTTTCAGTGTATGGATTGAAAAGTTTTGGCAAAACATGCATGGATCACTGTTAGATTAGATTTCAATGCAATACATAACGTGCATAAAAGTTTCAAAGCCATATGTCAAAAAAATTATTACTCGGGGATATAATTGATATCTTAGTGTTATCATGCACTGTTATTTTAACCAAAAGCTGGGACAAACAACCAATGATTTCCTGAATGGCTTGACGTCATCAAAATTTTAGGGCACTTTTGCAACTAAAGATGAATTGACACCCTTTTAATGTCAGTTTAACTGACTGAGAAAATAATATATTTCTGATTTTGGACCCAAAATTTCCGTGATTGCATCCCTAATTTTGGTGTTCAATGCAGCTTCAACACAAATTAAGGTAAGGTATTTTACATTAAAGTATTTCTGCTCAATGAAAGTGTTCTTATGTTTGACAATACTTACAGGATCCAAAGGAGACAGCGAACAGGTCTCTGTATTTTGGGTTCCAGCAAAGGGAGGTCACAGCAAGCTTCTTCGCTTTCTCAAATGAGAATCTCCACAGTGGGAGGAGTGTTCCTTCATTGTCACGGTACTCATCGGACGGATCCTCCCAGTACTTGAAATCTACATGACAGATGCACATTTAACAAGTTGTTGTTGCTATATTTTGACACTGAACTTCTATCAAATGTTGTTATTTTTATTTTGTGAGCACATGTGAAACGAACAAGGATCTTAAATCATTCATCATTTTTTGTGTTAACAACTATCAATTTCATTACTTATTGATTGGTAAATTACATGAGAAACACACAAATTTCAGACTGGGCTTAGTGAAATTGCTATGTTACTGTTTTATTAAAAATCATGGAATTTTAATGGAAAAGTAATTTTTCCAGGATTTTTTTTTTATTTTTTTACGAATTTTGGCAAATCTTTTGTAAGATTTGTTTAAGGACTTGTAGAGCTGCTGGAAAGCTTGCAATAACTAAAGCAAGCTATATGTACCTTGAGCAATATCATCGTATGTGTTCTGGTTAACCATTCTCTCCACGATCTTGGAAGCTTTTGAAATGCGTGACACGTCATCACCCTGTAGAACAAACAAAGGAAAACTGAAACATGAGTCATGGAATACATCTTACTAAATATATTTTTGGTCACATAGCAAAACACGTGGAAATAGAATGTATGCTGTATGCTAGAAGGTTAAGAAATATCTATTGCAGATATGTCAAATGATATTATCGCTGAGTCTTGTGTTAATTTTGTTACAAAATCTGTATTTCTAAGAAAACTCTTGCTTATTTCAAACATAAAAGTAAACGCTTACTTGATGCATTTGCTTACTAGCAAATTTTAAGATAATGTAAACAAGAAATTGCAATTGATTAAGCTTAACATCTGTATATGTCAACAAATTTGAAAAAAAAATGAAATAGACCCATAGTATTTTTAATTGTATAAAAGACATTAGTAGAAGTTTGTTTAACAAGCAGAATGCTTCTGAAGTTGAAATGTTAAGCAAATTACTAGTGACGCAGAAATCAGTTTGAATTGAACAGACCAAAGCCAGAAATTAGACTGAATCTGATCACTGACACTGATGGGAGGGTAATGGAGTATGGTTGTTTAGATGATCACTGACACTGAAGGGAGGGTAATGGAGTATGGTTGTTTAGATGCAGGTGTTCAAAAATGATTGTTTGTTACAATTTCTGTCGATATATTGAAAACACACTGTACAGGTTAGGCAGGGTTCATTGTACTTTTATACACAAACTATTAGTTTCAGTGCTAAGGAAAGACATTGAAGAAGCAAATGTTTGCTTGTGTTTTTTATCATGCAGCAAAAACTGCCATTCTTTAATTACCACCGGCAACAGTGCTTTGCCAAAAAGTTCAAATGTTAATTGGAGAGCACTATATACATTCCATGAGGGAAACAGTATTATAGGCACTTGCATAACCAAAAATATGTTAAGTCCAATAAACAAATATGAAGGTTGTTAATGTATAAGTTATCTTAAATCAGGAACAAGACCAGTTAGATCAGGTTGGCAACATTGATCTTATATTACCTGCTGTAGAGTTTTAAAGGAATAAAGGGAGTTGAGTTATTTTTCATTTAAAGCTTACAAGGTGAATATATTTAATCGTCACTAATTATGATCCTCATATTCTTAAGAACTGAACTAAACCTAAAGAATTTTTTATATTTTCAGTACTGTTACAAAACAACATAAGAAATATATGTCAGTATATTGTTCTGTAATTCATAATTTTTACAACTTTTAAAGCGAGTATTTTCTCTTGGACTTACCTGCTGTAATAAAAAAAGAAGAAAAAAAAGATTAGTGAGAGAAACATAAAAAATCAATGTTAATATTTTACATGCCACTAAGAACAATTTAACTGTATTCTTTAACACAGGATTTAAATATCATCAACCAATTGGAATTGACACAAAGAAAGGGTTATAAACCAAGCTTTATTTATGGGGAGACAATTACATACGAGTGCAAGCAGCCATTATGACACAGACCTACGTAACCTTGAAAGGTTCCATTTTGCAACCATCAGGCTGTTCCTGGACTACCGGTAACCAGGCTGAACAGCATTTACCAAAGTCACAAAGTTATGAAATGTTGCAGGTCCTTACTCGTCCAGTAATGGTGAGGTGTTTGCATGACTTACCGAAGTCTCAGTAATGGTGAGGCGTTTGCGTGACTTCTCCTCCTCCTTTCTTCCTGGGATCACCTTTTTCTCCTTGTTCTTTTCCTGAGCAATACATAAGCAAAACATGACAAATCTATACCACTAACATACAAAAAACTAATGAAAAATAATGGCATAATATTTTAGTCAATTCTCTACACCTATCTCTAAGTTTGTTGAACTTTCAATGTTCATCCATTGAAAGTTCATTGACTTCGATTCTGGCCAAACTCCAGTTATTTCTCAATCTCAAACTCAGCTTTTTTTTCCACATTACAACATGACATTTTTCACAATTACTAATGTTTTTTTTTATTTTTGAAAGTTAAATCTCTTGAGCATTATGTTAATAAACAGCAATGCTCAATATTCTAAACAGACATATTTCTAGAGCACAAAATGTACTTAAGTATGAACTCAAAAATAAGAAAATGGACCTAGTAAAGTACCAATTTTTGCTCTATAATTACTTTTCATGAAAACATAATCTATGAGAGAAAGTGCTTAAAACAGATTCAAGCATTTAAATCATATCCTACCACTATGTGATAAAATGAGCTGAGACTGAGAATTGACTTCAGGTTTTTAATGATATTGGGGCCTTGTACTCAACGAATAAAGGTCACAAATCTATATAAATTTTTGTGTACTAGAAAAATAGTAAGCTGCATAAATATCTAAGAGTCAATTGACCTATAAGCATCTGAACCTGGAAGTCAGGGATAGGCTAGCTCTGACCTGTTTCTCAAAGTCCTCTTGGTAGGCATCAAAGATCTCCCATTGTGTGACATTTGAGGAGAACACAGCACGTGGTGGTGGTTCTGTCGCTGTTCCCCTCTCCTGCAAAGCCAAAGGTCTGATGTTAGAAGCATGTCTTTTATTTTACTTCAAGAAACATTTCATCATTTAGGTATATAATAATGCAATTATATCAAATTCAAAGACCATAAAAAACAAATCTGAATATGGCAGGGTCAATGTTTAATCATGACAAAATGTTTGCAAACTAGTAAGAGAAAACATATTGCATGAATCTGTACATTTTTTTTTATTCTCATAGACTAACCGTGTTGACCATTTTTTATTTTTTGTCTTAAAATGAGCAAATTTTTGCGTGAATGTCTTGAACCAGTGATATAAGAAGGCTGACTAAAGATTAGATCGCAGCTTTTCATCTTTAGGTAAAAAAATTGTTGCTTTATGGCTAAAAGCGTTTCTAACGCTTTATGTAAAATCAAACTTTTCCGCACGTTTTTAATCAATTGAGATCTGTTTTATTGTGAGTTATCTTGCATGACTAATTTTGAAGACATGTACACTAACATCGGCTTAGACAAAACTAAATGTCAAAACCTTCAATTAGTGAGAGTGCAGCTCTAAAGTGCCAAAAGGCACTGAATTTTCAGGTGAGAGGGGCACTTACCCTATAAGGGTTGTTGTATGTCTGTGAGGCCCGTTCACTGTAGTTGAACTGGTTGGTGAGTTTCCGTGAGGCACCTCCGGCTGCTTGTGCGGGGGCTGGAGTCACAGCATCCTCTCTCTGCTCATCCTTGGCCTGCATGGGATATTTGACATGGGATGGTTAGGAATTTACATTAATACAAAAAAGCATGTGTTCCACTGCAAAAGTGGAATAGGCTAATTGTTACAATCAAGGTAAGATCATCTAGAAAAATTGGTTCAAAGACATTAAATTGGCTGATGGGAACCATGTTAAATTGAAAAAAAGTACATAAGAAAAATAAATTTGCCATATTGCATACAAACATAAACAAAAGTTAGCTACTGTTGACAAGCAATGCATGTTCACAACAGTGACACTGAGTCTAATATCTGTAATACAAAAAATATTTTGCCGGAAATGTCCAATACTTATTTTAAACAAAATGCTTTACTACTGATAAGCAATCACAAGTGAAAAAACAACAATAATTTGCTACAAATACAATGCAGTGTTTCAGTCAAATAAAAGCAATAAAATAGATATATTTAAAAGACATTTCATTCTCCATGTAATGAAAAAGGTCACTGAAAAAGAAGGTGCAGAATTGAAACTTGGAGTGCAGTATTGGTGAACAACATACATTCACTTTTATGCAAACAGAATTCGTAAACATTGTCATCAAGCCCTGTTAAAATCTACAAGCAGAATCAATGGATTGTATTTGTAAATGTTGTATTTAGAGATTTGATTAATACAGGATCAGCCAAAATTGTGGCGTAACAGTTTAGAGCCCAACCATGACAGTTAAGAGCCCAGATATGACAACAGACTAATTTTCTGCTTGTAGATTACAGAAAATAGTGAAAGCATTGGCTACAGTATTGTCACCTCATCCATGTCTGCTTCCTGCACGGGGGATTGCTACCAGGTAAATACACCAACAGTTACCCAAAGAAATTGAATTTTGAACACCACACACAAAATAGCAATCATAAATCAATTTTTTATCTTAGCAGACAGATTTTCCATTATCTATGTTATTTGAGTAGCAACTTTACAATGCTATTAAAGTTTAAAATTTCAAGACATGAATCAAGGCACCGGTAGTCTCCCCTGCTTTACTTTATCTGGCTAATGCCCGCCTCTACTAAGAAGTTCATCTAATTAGTGTCCTTGCATACATTATATATATATATATATATATATATATATATATATATATATATATATATATATATCCTTATCCTTCTCTCCTACCCAAACTATATAGCATACCTCCTCTTTGGCCTCCTCTCCCTCAGCACCAGCGGAAGGGGCCTCTCCTGCCTCACTTACTGCGTGCTCACTGTGAGCTGAAAATATCCCAACCACAGGTCTTTTTAAATTGTGGTCTTTTTAAATCTCCATGGAACACATTCAACCAGACAACTTGCATAATAAACACAACGTAAATATAATACATTCATATCTTGTAACTGTATTGGTATGTGTTATTGATACTTGGTTGTCATGAATTCGACTGCAAAGACATCTTCAACCTTGATAAATAATGACAAAAACTAACCCTCAGGAACCCCCATTTTGGCCTGCTGCCTCTGTGCCTCATCCGAGTCTTTGTGGATCATGTTGCCATCCAGGGCAAAGTGGATCGCCAGCTGGTCCACACTTGATGTCTGCTTGTACTGCTTCTCCTAAAAACACACAATACATAACTGGTTTTGAACTATTTTCCGAGACTTTACTCCATTTTGTAGTCACCTTCAACTCTTTCGGTGCAGCGACGTGTGTCAGAACAATTTGCCGCTCATCATAATATTCACTATTCATTGGCAAACGAATGAAAAAAAGAAGAAAAATTTCAACTATTCGCCTTTTTTGCGTCCATTGTACAAAAAACACTCCTGTTTGTCATTTCAGTACGGCATATAATTTGGCTTTATGAATGGATTCCGACTCTAGGTTGCAGTTTAAATATTGAACAAGGTAATCAGATTATTATTGCTTTATTGTTTTTGTCTTCTATTTTCAGTTGATAACTGGCATGAAAGAAAAATCATAATATAGTGTTTTTTTATGACTATAGAATGTGGAAGTGTGAGAAAACCCCAAATATGTCTACAGTGTGTATAATAAGTTCTGTTATGATCAGAATTTTACCTAATACATAGATAATAAAACATGGTTAAGTCAGTATACAGGTAGTCTTCTAATCTAAGTTGGTGTAATTATATAATGCTTAATAGCTCTTGTACTCAAGTAAAGATGTGAATCTACCAGTTTTACAATGGTGCAACCACCATAAATATTAAAAATGAGTTTAATTTGCATTTACCTTGAAGCTGTATCTGACGATATTCTGTGGGGCATGAGGGTTGTTGGCTGTCAGAATACGTGTGAACTCCTCCTTCAGCTCCTGTGGGTGCGGACATGTTCATATGTTACTTAACACCAAGTGAAGGAACCTGCACCTTAGGTTTAAAAACTGGTACTTAGTTTAAGAATAATAAAGTTTATTGTCAAACATAATATATGCATTTATATGAATAAATAAATTATATCAAAGGTACTATGATATATTTTCCACTTTATATATGCTGATTTCTACATAAAAAATAACACATGACTGTGTATTCAAATAAATTTGAGAAGTGCTGCAAAGCAAACACAAGTGCTCATCTGTTGTTGTGTTTTTACATTTCAACAAGGGGCATAACTCATCAATTATTAAAATGAGAGCTATGGGCCTGGCTGCACATGTACACATTGTGTCTAGCAATATTCATTGTACCATGTTTCATTTAAAAACAGTGAACTGTTGTTGAGTTAGCGCCATGTTTTTTTTTTAACAATGTCACCAATGACGACATCAAGGCTATGACAATATCTTGTTTTTTGTAGGAAAGCAGACAAGCTTATAAATTAACAACTTTCATATAAATATAGTTGAAAGTGATTTCTAATAATTAAAAAATGAGAAGTTAATGCAGAGGTGTATATCGCCACCTACCTGTTCTGAAAGGTCCAGCTGGTCATCTGGTTTCACCAGCGTCTTGGTCTGAAACATAACAATCATTTAGGTAATATAATAGATACAATTATTTATATATAAAAGTACTATATATAAATTACGAAATGGTACAAAATAAAATGATATTTATACAAAGGAGTGAAACACTGACATAATCAATTCTTAAACATTAGCTAGCAAATAATATATGAATACTTACATTCACCCATTCATCATTGTCCGTGCCATCAATGTCTGTCATGTCATCACCATCCTGTCAAACACAAAGTCTTCATGAGCAATACACAGCTGGTTCATTCAGAGGGTTAGATTATAGTAACAACTTTTACGCTTACTATTATTTAAATAAATCTTTAAACTGCATTTTATTAAGTATGATTGGATTTAATTAATTTTGCACTAGATTTCACATTTAATATTACATATTGAAAATATAATATGAGAATGTTTGGTTCTTTCACCAGGCAAGTTCTAGATCCGCCAGCTATCTACAATTTCCTCTTGAGTTAACTTTAACTAATATTTCACTGGCAAACACAACAATACGCAAAACTAAAATGAATATTACTGTTGCAAAACTTGAACACAGACAGGACATTTTTATACAGGTACGTGTTACTGACACATTTAGAATATCTTTTTGTCAAAAAAAACAGCAACACAAACACTAAAAGCATAAATTAAAGACAAACAATCATAAACTGTAACATATAAAACCATCTTTGTTGCAAAATGAAAAATGCTTCTTTTTTAATGATGCTTGTTCATCTGGAAGTTCTTTTAGACAAAAACGAACAGTTGCAAAAACCTAACACCAAACAAGCTGCCCAGGACTGTGTGCAATTAAAACTCTACGGGGGTGTCACTGCTCTCTTTATTTTTAAAGGTAACACAATCAAAGCATTGAATTGATTCCAAAATGCTTCAAAAGTTTCTGAGTTGCAAAATAAAATAAGAAAAAACTTAGGCTTATGTGAAGTGTTTCATGTAACAAGATAATCTAGGTTATAAACCAATACTCGTGATTTGGTATAATCATCCACACAAGATTTTAGCAGAAATATCATTAACAGACCAGAATTGGACTGGAAAGCAAGTATTTGTTACTAAAATGTCAGAGTTTTTTTGACAGGTAAATTGTTTAAACTGGTCCCAATTTCTCAAAAAAATCATAAGTCTCTTGTAACAGGATTAAGCTAAGCTAGTTTTGTTTTGGTATATTTTGTGTTATATCAACACACTTAAGAGTTCTTGTTATTTAAAAAAAAAGATCTTTATTATAATCATGATAATCTTATTTTTTTCTAGTAAAATCATGATTAAGTTAAAAATTTGGCTTAATGAAATAAGCTACTTAAGCACCATGTACCCTTCAGAACATTCAAGAAATTTGGGCCTGGACTTTTATTCAAAATTTATGTCAAATGAAAGTAAGCAATATATTACAAATTTACATTTGGAAACTAAATTGAATTATTTTCACTTATTAATTTTTAATGATTTTTGTTTGCAATTATTTTGGGCATACATAAGTATATACACTGTATTACTAATACAAAAAGCTCTTAGCATTTTCCACATTAAAGATAAAAATACTTGAGAAAAAAATGTTTCACTTATGGTTGGAAAACTGTACTGATGATTACAATTTCATGAACCAAATTAGTACATTTTGAAATACACAAATTAAAATTCAATAATTTTGATATATGTACACAAATTACTTACTTATTAAATGCCCTTTTAGGCTTGGTGAAGAAAAAACGCTTTTTCATTGTCGCACATTTCAAAAATAATATAACACTAGATAATCAAATCTGATGAAGGCACTCTGACTGTATGGATAGTATGTGCAAAAGTGTACAAATGAATATGTGACGTTAGGACATTTACATAATAAAATCTTACTTACAAATATTAAGAAAAAGACTAATTGTTATTGTTTGAGAGTATTTCCTTTTTTCATTAACTACCATATTGAAACAGTGAAAATTAGGCAAGGATTAACTGATTAATAACAGGTATGTAAATATTTGACAATGCTCTTCACTTATATGAACTCTTAAGTTATTGAATCATGTCCTTGACAACATAGTATACAACAGTTTACATCACCCACTACCCTCGTATTTGAAACTATACTCTTGCACAAAACTCTTATTTATGTGATATTTAAGTAATGATAACTTAGAGAAATATAAAATAGTAAAAATGAAATACAACAAACGTATTGAATAAGTGTTTGATGACTGAAATAGCAAAGCACACCCCAGCAGAGAAACTGCACACAGAATGTCCTAGGGAAACACAGGTCTTACCTTCGCCTTTGGGCGTGTAGGTTTGGCCTTAGCCGGTGCCTGATGAGAACAAAATGTGACACATTATTTATTGGTGTTCACTTAAATATCAATGCAAGTAGAATGTAACTTACACGAATTCTGGTTTGCCTTCTTTTCATCATGTTAGCTACTCCTGACATGCCCTCCTAAAGTTGAAAGAGGCATATTTTATACTTTTTCTTTAAAGGGACTCCCTCACAGATTTTATTTAGTTTTTTTAAACTTTGTTCCAAATATTTATTTTACTTTTATGAACAAAACTAAAATGCAACCAGCAGATATAGAACTTTGTACATCCAAAACTTAAACTACTTAATTTCCGATAACTGGTATTACTGATGCTTTTCGACAAGATAGGGCAATTTTCATTATATTTTAAAATAACTATTAACAAAAGAGCCTCTAGTTTGAGCAATCGAAAACAAGCATTTTGTTCACATTTCATACAAAATTGATTTTTTCGTTGTCTGACCCTATAAAATGTGAATGAGTCCTTTTAAGCATTTTTTTCAAAAGTAACAACATTTAAAACAATATGGTAAAGAATATCTGGAATACAGAATATAGCACCATGCACGAGATATTTCTTGTATTGACAACTTGAAATATCAAACATCAGAATGTTTGGGCTGGAATGGTGACTTGATAACTTGATAAATTTTGTCCAACATCATGAGTTTTCTACAGTAACTTATCCTATCATTTACATGTATTTATGATTAAGTTCTTGACTACATGATGTATTTTTTTCGATTGGAATGAACTTTGGACGAGGAGTAGCTGAAATATAAGAACATGGCATAAAGTATGGTTGAATTGTTTATATGTAAATATAAATTTCAATAACGCTTTTACCATTTTGTGAAGTCACGTGTGTCAATTTTATTATTGTAATTAAGCTACTGACAGATATCTGGAGCAAATAATTAGCATGGCTTATAACCACTGCAGTACATGAACATTCATTAATAAATTAAAAGCAAGTGTTATGGACACAACAAATCTTCAAATACCAAAAATCTCCTGGCATCTTTTGTATGTTTCACATTCGGTAAATCTGGTTTTGGGTTGAGCCTGAAGCAGGCTAGTTCAAATTTCTTAAACTTTTCTTTTGCTCATAAGGCTTCCATCATGTCTAAATATGATGCTCATTTAAACTGTACACATTTGTTGCCAAAATTGGGTTTGCTGGAAATTTTAGTATATCGCTTATTTTTCATCAAAATCATCTTTTGGAACGAGAAATATGGAATGCAAACAATGATATATATAAATACCAATTAAACTTGTCTTAAATCCAGATAATTTCAACACACATTAAGATGTGTGTAGGCCAATGCCTGGATGACTATGTCACATGGGACCTGACTCAGCATATAAACAATTATTAAATAACTCCATATAATCACAGGTAGAACTGGGTACACTTAATGGTGATTTATATTAAACATGTAATTAAAACAGTCATCCAAATTAGACTATAGAATCAACAAGCCTGAATTCTAACATAACTGGTTGGCTACCGCTGTACAAAGTCTAACAATTTTGAGAATTAATAGTTCCTGCTAATTTCAACCAGTATCAAGATTTTCTAAAATTTGTTAAATTCTGATCATGGTCAATTAGGCAGAAACCATTTTGGGTTAATGCAAAATTTTGTAAATTACTTTAAAATCTATTTTGATTTTTGTTGTTTTATTTTAATTAAACATATGAACAATGCTATTGAATAAAACAAGTTGCAGTTAAAGATCTCCCATTTAATTTCTGAAAATATAATGATTTGTTATTAAATTACCGGCTTTCCTTTGCCCAGTTTTGCTGGTGGCATTTTTGAGATCTTTCCCAAACTTCTGTTTACAACTAGTAATGGCCGACTAAGTTGCTATAGACAACAATGTGACTGGTATTGAACGGAAAGAAAAATCAACGACAAGTTAATGTAGTGCGCCTGTGCGACTATCGCTCAATATTTATGGTTACGGGCCACTAATTAATGTCTTTATACATTTCAAGTAAAATAGGCTATCTTCAGACAGACAAGATAGAAGTATAAGGAAATTGCATACAACACCTTACAATTGTTAATTAAAGTATAATAATAAAAAATACATTAATTGTCGGCCCTTATATCATTTATACTGTAACCGCTGTGCTCGGGTGATTTACGACCACCCTCGGTTCGGTTCAGGGTATGTCAATGCTGGGAGTTCAAGGAGGGAAAAAATGACTGCACGTTTCTTTGACCAATTATCATAATTTTGTTGATAGTTTCTATATGCCATTGCTTTTGCAGTATTTTTTTTTTTGATTCAAAAGAAACAGTATTTGACATAATATTTAATTCTTCGCAATTATGATCTCATTTAATTATATGTTTTCAAAAGAAGGTAATGTCAGAATTCTCAACTACAGGGACAACTCCGCGTTTTGCTACACTCGCCATTAAAGAACAAATACGCCAGTATCCTGATGCATTTTGATGCCAATACTGTGAAGTTCCATGCTTTTATTTTGTATCACTCATATTTAACATAAATAGTGTACATGTATATGTTCTGTTATTTTGATAATCATATTGGTGTAGATTGATGATTTATTGAAATTTTTATTTAGTTATCTACGAATATATGAAAAAGAATGTTGTTAAATATATAAAACTGACATTATTGTGTTTATTTGTGGTTATTCAGATTTTTTTCGTTAAGATTAACCAAAATTTTGCGATAATTTTAACGTTAGCTTTTTCCCGACGACAACGACGACGTGGCAAATGATGATGATAATATTGACACTTTTCTAATAAACCGTACCAACTTTTGGAATTGCTTACAAATGATGATGAACTGAGAGGTATTGCATTTGGAAAACTGTTCGAAGATACTGTTTTGACTGGTTGGTTTTATTGAATAAAGACAATTTATAATTCGATCTTTATTGTGTCAACTGTTGTTAAAACTTTTACATATACAGTATTTAAGATCAATTCAAAATACCTGATAAAATCTTCAGACATGATCCAAAGACTAAATACACGTACCCCTGAAACCGACATTATTTTTTTTCACATGGAGGGTACTTCTTCTATGCGCATGCACACCGGAAGGCGATAGTATGCGGGTGATAACACGACAGTACGATGATAAAAACATGACACTACGATGGTGAAAACGCGAAAGTACGATGATTAAAACGCGACAGTACGATCATGAAAACGCGACAGTTTGTTGGTGAAAACGCGACAGTACTATAATGACAACACGATAGTACGATAATAAAGACGCGAAAGTACAACGATGAAATCGCTACATTGCGATGACAAAAACGCGACATTACGATGATGAAAACGCGATATTACGATGATGAAATGCGACAGTACGATGATGGAAACACGACAGTACGATGATGAAAACACGACAGTACGTTAACGAAAACGCGACAACACGATACTACGATAACGAAAACGAATTATTACGATGGAGAAAACGCGACAATACGATGGTGAAAACACGATAGTATATCGCATTATCATCATCGTACTGTTGTATTATCGCGTTTTCGTTCTCGTGCTGTCGCGTTTTATCGTCGTACTGTTGCGTTTTCACCATCGTACTGTCGTGATTACGCATTTTCATTGTGGTACTTTCGAGTATTGCGTTTCAGATCAACACATTCACAGGCGATGGCCCTAACGGCATTCCGTAGTCGGGCTCTGTGTTTACATTGTTTCGCAGCAGTTTTCCACTTCCTTGCACTGACTTACCTTTTCGGAAGCAATCAAGTGTGTATAATTAGCACGTGAAAGTCACGTGATGAGTATCGATAACTATACCGACGCTAATTTTAAGCTTTTCAGAATTTTTAACAGCCAAAAATGTAGGTTGATGCTTTAGAGACATTTGGCAACGGTTGCCTTTTTATATTAGAAAACGCAATTTACAGTCTATTTTTTCTTATATAACGGCCTAATAGCAGAGGGCTTGTGTTTTTGCCACGAATGCGGTGAATTGCTGATTTATTTACCTCGGGTGCGGAAAATGGTGGGTACATTTGCCTCGGGTGCGGTAAAACGTGGGTTCATTTGCCTCGGGTGCGGAAAATCGCGGGTTTAAATGCATCGGGTGGTATGACGGCCAACAGTAGATCTTTCGACTGAATTGGTGTAAACCGAAAAAGGTTCACGACTGATTGAAGGCACATGTTGAACGACAGTTAGTTTAATCGTATTTTATTGTATATAATATACGCACGTCATATAAATCACTTCAACAAATAATATAATTATACAATTGGGTTGGGCCAGAAGTTATAACAACGCTAGAAAATGGCCCTTCCCGCAGTGTGTCAGACTATCGGTTAGATTGAAAAGTTATGACAAGATCAATTTACATGTGCATAAATAAATAAAACTTCATGATAATAATCAATTTTAGGTTTTGAATTTGTAAGAGATTGACTTAAAGATAAGTTAACGGAAGAAAGAGAGAGAGAGAGAGAGAGAGAGAGAGAGAGAGAGAGGTGGGGGGGGGGGGGGGGGGGAGGGAGAAAGATAGAATGAGAAAAGATACATGTAAACGAATCTGTTGTCGCCAAGTCCCCGTGGCTAGTACTACAAGTATAATGATAGACAGGCTACTGAACTCCATTTATTTTAAATCTGTTAGTAGCAACAATATATGTTTGCACTTTGTGGAAAATGCATGTTTTCGGTTCGTCATTCAGATAACTGTAGCCGTGTAGTAATTTATTGGTATTCAGTGGGTGATATTGCCTAGTTTGAAGGAATAATTGCAGCCGTTGTGCAGTAAACCGACTACATTAGAAAAGATAGTGTCATTTGAAACAAGTCGAGCAACGGGGTTTCGATCACTTGTCTAAGTAACACACTCCGGATGAAACATCACTTTCCGACTCCTAGAACCCGATTTTGAGTCATACCATACTTCATTGGGCTATTCTTCTTCTTAACCGGTGATGCCGCAGTAACATATTTAGAGGGCAAAAAGAAATTTCTAGAAAGTCTTACGAAAAATGTATTCCATCGGAATATTTTGCACCTGAGTATCAGTCAAGTCCACTTGTCCGCAGACTTGCCCTTTCCTGTAAGGGAACTACATTTCTCCCCATACCCGTTCACCAAGTTTTTAAAACAGCCTTCATTACCTTGTCGTCATAATCGTCTTATTTCGCTTAGCAGCCTTGTCTACCACAGAAAGGCATCGAAGAAGGGGCAGTAGCCTTTACTAATATGAATGGATACGTTGTATGCATGAAAAAGAAGAACAAAAATTTACAACCAATTGTTCTTCTTATCCTTAACGTTCCGTCACCCCATTCCTAATCGGATGATAAAAGAGTTTTTCTTGACTTCTGAACTCCAGCTAGGTTACATATCTCCTGAACCACACGGCTCTAAACCTTTCGACCCTGGTCGCTATGAAAACGAGAAGGAAATTCATAGTGAAGAACTTTCAAAACAAACCTTGGTGGTCATCGTGGCCGTTTGATTTCTATTCGGAATCGCCTGTGTATACAGTGTGAAATAATCTGTTATCGCAATAATGTTTTGGATTCCACCTTTGGAAGGCTCCAAAGACAAATAATCCATGCAAACTATTGGCTGCAGGGAATGGTTGTTAACTAATTTTGCGACAGTTTCCACTTTGCACTATAAAACGAGGAAATGTCGAACTAAAGATTCAACGTCGTCATATTCTAATGCAGGTCGATACAATCGAGAAAGAAGAATGTAAATGGTTCGATCCCGGACTTTGCTACCGACATAATTATGCAGACATTTCAACATAGGCAGTACCAACTATTGAAAGTACGGCCATTTAGAAACACGATATAGCAAACCATTTAAAATTTAAAAAAACTTACTTCTCCCACCTAAATACATTCAAACAGCTGGCGATTCAGCCCTCAAAGCGCTCCCTTTACACAAAATACCAAACTGAACCAACTCGAACACACGACGGCTTTACCTTTTCCCTGCTACAATACCCAATGGAGACCATTTAGACTAGAGCACTGAACACGCTCAGAACCCAATCCCAAGATTCAGAACAACAAAGGACCTCTAAGAAGGAAACAAAAAGAATAATTCTGTGAACGGGATAGTTTTTTTCATCACCACGTTACCATACTGCCATCAGCAATAACACGGTCTTTGTTTTCTTGAAATTGTCACAAAATTCTAAACCTTTTGTTTGAGTATTAAAGGCTCGTTATTGTGTATCTGACCAGTGTCATGTGAATTTGTATGGTGCTTTGTTTTCTTACTTGTGGAGGTACCAACAAGAAGATCATTCAGGTTTCGCCAGTTGGTAGTGATCTTTAACGAAAGGTCGGTTATAACCGGTACAACCCTAGAGGGAGCGCAACAGCATGACAATTTTAGGACCAGCTCAAATGTCAAGAGAAGACAACTCTGTAGATTTGGGATCAGTCGCCATACCACTAACGCTCCATTCTACAATGGCGCTTGTTTATCTGAAAAGTACAAAAAAGTATTGGAAAATACGACGTAACTCATGAGACGTGTCTGTCCAAGATAAAAAAACGGGCCAATTTTAGATAACAGTACATTAGCGAGACTTACGCAAGTGTCTGTCATTGTGTTTGAATATACATGAATTTTATACAAGATCTGCCAGTCAGCTCTTTCTAGCTGTAAAACTGCAGTTAGTGAAAGAGGCTCAACCCTCATATCTGTTCAAGTATTTTGGCAACCCTACCGACTTATACTTTTAAATCATGAAATGAGATGGGAACCACTATTATGTAGGCTGAGAGTAAAATTCCGTTTCTATATTTTAAAACACACCTTTATGCTAAAATCTTAATTGAATTTCATAAGCATGGTAAGCCTCATTAAAACAACAACAGCACATTTCCAGGCATCCTCGGCTACCCAGCGTATCATAACCAATTATATAGGTTATGCTACGCTGGGGTGCCGAGAATGATTTCCAGGAATCATTATGGTAACGCCTGATTTTTGAATATTCGTAACTGAATCATATGTCAATCATTTTCTGCAAACTTACTTTGGAGAAAGACACTAGAACCATCTCATTAGCAACGCAGACCGAGCTACGATCAGATCCATTAAAGCATACAAAAAAGGTCATATAGAATCAGGCTAATAATACCTCCTTGGCGAGACCCTTGTGTAACCGGAAACCATGACCATGTCTAGCAGATTACTATCTTGTTTAACAATAATAACAAAGAACGAGTCATGTAATTCATATTTACGTAATGAACAAAATACTTCGAAATTATTTTTGATACGATTTTCAGCCCAGAGAAACTTATTTCTGTCATAATGTCGCTCAGACATCTCATAATTTTATTAAACCTGCACCGTTGCCAACATTATTTTCTTTGCAAGACAAATGGTGTCCAACCAATATCTACATTCACATATGCATTATGCGCATAATCTCCTACATTTAAGAAATATCTAACACTTCTAAGCTGTTTGGCAAATATTCAGTTATATTGTCCAGTAGCCAACAATACAAACATCTTCCACCTTAAGTAATGATGTTTACAGCTTAAGTTTCATACAAATTGAAAAGTACAGTGTTTTACCTTTACTCCTCAAAATTGTTTCGATAATAACAAATTACTCAGATTCATTGAGAAATGGGCGTGCGTCGTTCTTGTTGTACTCGGATCATGAGAACAAGGCAATGTATCGTTCTTATTCTACTCGGATCATGAGTACGAGGCAATGTATCGTTCTTATTCTACTCGGATCATGAGAACAAGGCAATGTATCGTTCTTATTGTACTCGGATCATGAGTACAAGGCAATGTATCGTTCGTATTGTACTCGGATCATGAGTACGAGGCAATGTATCGTTCTTATTTACTCGGATCATGAGTACAAGGCAATGTATCGTTCTTTAAAGTATTGCACACCAAAACAATGTCTATGGTCTTTCATCTGTTCAAGTCATCCAAAAAAATAATCTTGTATTGATATATACAATTTATTAGGCCAAAAACGAAGTTATGAGAGAGAATCCCCCCCCCCCCCCCGTAACAGGTTTCAGACCCAAGACCTCTCCATTGGATTGTAGGTTACAACCTATTGCATATTGGAAACGGTTTTCCGAAACTAATAATTATGTTATAATTTCATGTTGAAAAAAATGTTTTGTATGATATAGTATATCTAGCTACGTAACACTTATACATAAGGAGTCAAGTCTACGTTCAATAGATCATTTTACTGATAAACAATTTGAATAAGGATCCCATATGTTCGTATATATATATATATCGTATTAGCACGATAAACAATTTAGTGCCATATAGTTCTAGTTTACCGTATCATGTACACAATAACATATATTTCTATCAAATTTCAAACTAAATTTAATTTAGAGGTATACAAAGTACATGTATGTTATAAATCTATAAAACCGCGCGGTTGGTTATGTAAAAGATGGTATTGTCTAAAAACACTGCTGGTTCAAGAAGAGAACCACAAAATGTTTTGTACTTTGAAGTGTTGTCACAAATGCAGGCTTTCTTTAAAGGAGTATTTAATACCCTTTAAAAGGTGATACTATTAAAGGGTTAAGTATTCCGCTAGCTTGATTTGAGTCCCTATTAAACGAATTTAATACGCATTCAGAATCAGCATGATTCCAACTAATAAACACTCGAGCTGCTTTATAATCCCATCTCCCTATCTCCCCCTGGCGAGTCGAACTTCTCTCGTTGACTGCTCCGCCGAAATATAAATGAAATATTTAATCGCATTCGGAAAACTCTGTTGGATATAAAGAAAAGCTATTCATCAGATTAAAAATGAAAGGAACAACAATTAAGCTCGTTTTAAGAAACTAGCCTTGCAACTACAATGTGATATTGCCAATTAAGGCTTCAAATGTGTTTGTTTGCACATTAAGGCATAGCAACTGATGTAAATGAAATAAATGCAATTTTAACATCAACAGTTTCAATATAATCGCCATAATACGTCTAGGGTATTTCATTCATGTATTTTAAACTCGTTGGTACAATAATAATATGTACTAATCAAACACATGATGAATGGATTGGTGTGTAATAAAAACCGAACATGCCAATGTATGATGGATTGGTATGTTATTAGAACCAAATATGCTCATGTATAATGGATTGGTGTGAAATAAGAACCGAACATGCCAATGTATAATGGATTGGTGTGAAATAAGAACAGAATATGCCAACGAAGAAATGGATTGATGTGAATAAAGAACCGAACATGCCAATGTATAATGAATTGGTGTGTAATAAGAACCGAACATGCCAATGTAGAATAGATTGTTGTGAAATAAGAACAGAACATGCTAATAAAGAAATGGATTGGTGTTAATAAAGAACCGAACATGCTAATGAAGAAATGGATTGGTGTTAATAAAGAACCGAACATGCCCATGTAGAATGGAATTATGTGAATTAAGAACCGAACATGCCCATGCAAAATGGAATTATGTGAATTAAGAACCGAACATGCCCATGTAGAATGGAATGGTGTGAATTAAGAACAGAACATGCCCACGTAGAATGGATTGGTGTGAATTAAGAACCGAACATGGCAATGAAGAATGGAATAGTATGAATTAAGAACAGAACATGGCAATGTATAATGAATGGTGTGAATTAAGAACCGAACATGCCCGTGTATAATGGATTGGTGTGAAAATAGAACCGAACATGCCCGTGTATAATGGATTGGTGTGAAAATAGAACCAAACAAGCCCATGTAGAATGTTAAATAAGAACCAAACATGCCCATGAATATAAGATTATTGTGAAACAAGAATGAAACATGCTTATGTAGACCATATTGTTGTGCAATAAGAACCGAACATCCCTGTATAGACTATATTGGTGTGAAATAAAAACACACCATACCCATGTGCTTTGAAATATAAACCAAACATGCCCATTATTACTAGATTATGTGCACTGGGTTGTTGTACAATGCTGACTTAGAACTCCCATGTATTCTAGATAGCTGTACAATAAGAATAAAACATATATATTTACATAATTATTAACAAATTTGTTTCGAAATGAATATTATATTGGATTAATTATTCAGCTGTTGTCTTTTTTTCTAAATCTAAATACTCCTTGTTATGCATGTTTTGATTTACAACTGTGTAGCATTGCATACATATAGGGATGATGTTGGCCGACGTCTTCGTTGTCGTCCGCGTCGTCCTCGTCCATGGCACACATTTGTTATCGATTTTTAATTTTTTACCAAACTTGGTAACAATGTTTATTGGCACACTGTCTTGGCCGAGTTAAATAAACAGATCGCACTGTTAAAGCCCGGGGTGCATGACCCAAAATATCCAACCGGACAGCAATTAAGCATTTATGGCAGAGGAGGCGTGGTAAATCGGGTTTATGAGGCCTGCTCTGGTCAGCAGTTTTGACTGTTAACATTCACATTGCTTGTGGTGTTATATGATTCTGTTAGACAGGTACAGAATAATTTTTCTCCCACCTCAGATAAGTAGATCCATTAATTTAACCATGCTAGAAATTCTTATCTTGCCCACGGGCGAAGATAAAATGCCCGTATGGAACTTCTTTTAATGGTCACCACATTGTAATTACCTCCCTTGTTGAAGACTGTTGTCTGTAGCGCATCATAGAAACCTTGTCTTGTGGCAATATTTAGAACGCTAGTTAATTATTTCTCGCTTCGAATGTCACCAGAAAACAGTTTTCACGCACCTTTCAAGAAATAATGCTTCACTCTTCTTAGAACTATTTAAAGACCGATCAGACCACATACTCTGAATCACTGCGCGAATATCCATGACAACCACGAATTAACGCATATCCGTACGCAATTATTTTCACTAAGAACAAAATAGTTCCAGCAAAAAAATACATTTTTACTTAATTTTGTTTAACTGAGGTGGGAGAAAAAGCATCTACCATAGCCGCTCGTGTAAGATAGGTTCATCCCGACCCTCGCGCAGGGTGTTTTGCGGAAACTCGGTAAACCTCGTTTCCGCAAAACACCCTACGCTCGGGTCGGAATGAACCTATCTTACACTCTCGGCCATGTGAGATACTTATAGTCCATTGGTTTCTCATTTTAAACAAAGCAAAATGAGCCTTTATGTGTCATAATGTTTTCAAGTTTCATTTTGTCCATGCGCTCACTCAATAATTGTTTATCCAATATTTACAAGATTTGGCTACACTTTGTGTTTGTGGGTGTAATATAAAGCCTGGGTTTGATCAACAGTCTGATTGTTATGTTTTTCATTTTTACCAGTCTTTTTTCTCGAAATATATGCAAATATTGATCGAATGTAATATTTTGCTATTTTAACCTATGTTAAACCTGTCAAAAAAACATTGAATATATATAAAAACAATTATCTGCATTCGCTATGGCGCATAAAAATAATACTTAGTTGTGTTTGATAATGATAAGCACTCCAGAAAGCACATATCCGATTCGCGAATTCATGTATATATTTTTTTTTTCATAAATCATCAATGTGGTCAACAAAATAATCACAGTTGTTTTATCCGATAATTTTGATGGCGAAAGAAGGGCGTGTTTTACAATAACAATTCTGAGAAAGACAAAACAATGTATTTTTGTTTACTTTTAACAAAGAGAACGTATCAGCTCCTAATTATCACTATCAGCATCTTACGTTATAAGATTGCAATTTGGCGTACATTGTAACAAAGAGTCTTTTAGTATCATCTGCGAATAAAGTTGCTAATATTGCGCCTGTCACGTAAAGAGATTCGTCCTCGTTTGCCGTAATGGGCCTTTCAGATACATCGCTTTATTAAATTGCAACTCTAATACAATATTAAATTAGTTTACTCTTTGCAGATGACAAGCTCAAATTAAAGTGATTCAAAACCGCCGCCGAGATGTAAAGTAATTGAACGAGAAATTTCTGTTTATTAGCTTTTGTCCAAAAAACAGCGTTGTAATATCATTTCCGAGTAAACCATTTTGGTGGTAATTTGAAGAAAATTAATGAAATTGTTACCCTCAACGAGATAACCAGAATTCTTAGAAAGTAGCTGATCAGGGGTATTTGTCGGAAATTATCTCGTCTGAGAGGCTTTATTGGTTCTCAATGAGCTAAGGAGGTTAGATATTGTCCATTATTTAACGTAAATCGAATAAATGAACCGTAATGAAAATGCCTCACATGGAAATGAGCGGCTGTGAAATCAGAAATGAATGGGTCACGACTTCGCATGTAGAAACAGTCCAGTTACGCTCCGCCATGCAGCTATTTAAGGCTATTTCTTTGTAATTATCAAATTGCTAATAATGCAAATAGTCCTCATACATTTTTTTTTGCTTATTTATGCTTGTTAGAAAATCCAAGATTTTTAATACAACTTGCTGCTAAAAAATAGACAAACAACAACTAGGTAATTAACGTTTTTGATAGAGAAGCGTTTATTTTATCTGGTGATTGCTTTATTACAAAAGTCATTTCCAGCTCCCTCTACATTAAAGCCAGAATCTCTTTAACAGGAAAGATATTTAAATAAACAAGCTAGTTAATGCCCTCCATTATTTTAAGACAGTTATTTATCGCCAAATAGTGTGTAATGGAAATGAGATTTAAAAGCAATGAAATTCCAATCAACACCAGTGCCGGAAATCGAATGGGACTTATTTCGTGGTATAAACGCATATTACATCTCGTTTTGAAACGCAATTCGTTTATTTCCATCCTTTCCTAACAAGACCATGATTGGTGACGTTATTAGGTAGATCAAATTAAGAGAAGTTCGGAAGCCGATTTACAAATCTGTGACTGGTAAAATAATAAATCAAGCGCGCCCATTAACACGGCGGATACCTTCTTGTAACTAGATTCCGCGATCGCGTGCAAACCTTTAGAATGCGTAGTTAAACGTCGCTACAAAAACGAACTGGTGGTGAATTTGTTGATTTGACTTAATATCCACTAATGGGGATGCTCTATAAAATAATAGTTAACATATCAACGGTTAAAAGGAGACAATAAAATTAGCAGTCATGATGTTCGTTATTTGTGTAGGATGGCGTAGAGACGCCTATCTAGAGCATCAATTAGCAGGGGGTCCAACGTGAAATGTGTTCGCCGAATTTTAAGTGAGGGAAATTGTGTGAAGCCGAATAAAACGGCGGCGTTGAAAGGAATTTCGGTGTTTCAAGGATGTATTTTCACCTGGTAAGTAAGTTATATCACCTTTATCGCAATATAATTACGCCTACCCGGAGACGACACGTGTAAGCTTCTCTCGGTTTTTTAACCTATGTTTCAAGAGGCCTTTACAAAAAAGTTATTGAATGTATAAGCTGAACGATTGATTGTTTACAAAGTGAAAATAGAAAATTGCGTGACTTGAAACTGTGTTTTCGGCCCAAGTTTACCATTCTTGTACCTGTTTTAGCTATTTGTTATTGAATATTTGGATTATTTATCTTTTCGACCGCTACTGCACTTACATTGCACTGATAACAAATACACGGTGCGTTCAAATTTCCCTTTGTTATAATTATTAACATGTGTTACAGCTCATGTTTTAATTAAACTTGTATTAACGCATGTATATTCTGATTCTGCTTCACACAAAAACTGCATAAAACTTCGTCGCCCAACATAAAAGGTGTTTAAACATGAAAAAAATTGGCCGTATAATACCCATGTAAGTGCAGTAGCGGTCGAAAAGATAAATAATGCAAATATTCAATAACAAATAGCTAAAACAGGTACAAGAATGGTAAACTTGGGCCGAAACACACAGTTTCAAGTCACGCAATTTTCTATTTTCACTTTGTAAACAATCAATTGTTCAGCTTATACATTCAATAACTTTTTTGTAAAGGCCTCTAGAAACGTAGGTTAAAAAACCGAGAAAAGCTTACACGTGTGGTCTCCGGGTAGGCGTAATTATATTGCGAGAAAGGTGATATAACTTACTTACCAGGTGAAAATACATCCTTGAAACACCGAAATTCCTTTCAACGCCGCCGTTTTATTCGGCTTCACACAATTTCCCTCACTTAAATAAAATTCGGCGAACACATTTCACGTTGGACCCCCTGATTAGTGTTCCTTCTTCTTTAAAAATAGACCTTTAGTTAAAGCTGCACTCTCACAGATTGAACGGTTTGACAACGTATTTTTTTGTCTTGGAACGAGCCATTTTTTGCGAAAATCCATGGACACTAGTTAAATAAGACTGCAAGCCATAAAACATTAGTTTTCGAACGGAAATATGAAAATCAGCGATCTGATCTTTTTGCAGCAATCTTTTATCAATGATTTGCAGATATTTTCACAAAAATTTGCTCTTTCCAAGACTAAAAATAATAAAGTTGTAAAAATGGTACATCTGTGAGAGTGCAGCTTTAAGGCTTAAATTAATTTACATGCGTACACTATATCACGGAGAATCTATTTACAAAAATAATAAAATCACTAATGTTAATGCAGGGAATACGTTCATGTACCGTAAAAGGAACTTATGAGGTTCATGTTGTAAACAACGGCAACTGTATGTTTTATCTCATTGAAGAGACGTATGAAGATATATTGTATATTAATATCAATTATCTTAATGTGGAGCACCATTCCCGATGTCGTCTGCAGCAGACTATGTGGCCACCATGATGCCGTCACTTGCAGACGACATTCTCCCCGTCCAATTACCAACCACAGCGCGTGATCGTTAGTCGAACAATCGCTACAATTACCCTCCCTATCAGAAACCACAATTATTATTATTCTCTACAAGAAGGAATTATCACTTGTAATGAAAATCTAGTTAGGCTTATTCGGAACAAGTCCACTAGCTACCAGTGATATTGACGCTTCCATTTCATAATCATAATCATACAAAAGAATTGTGATCTAATTTGGTTCGTTTGGGAATCGGTTGGTCAATTAGGACCAAAATTAGCACAGAACTGAGATTGTCGGCTGCTTAATAAATAGCGCGTAATTTGTGATGAGAAGATGATTAGTAAATAGGGTTGTGATAGCCTGCTAATGACTTTAGCAAAGTATTTTCTACTGTATGTTCATGAAACGGTCAATCGCTGGTCATGTTCAGTGGCTAGATCCTTTTATCAGCTTATTCCGTAAATGACTAAAATACATTTCCAAATTTTAGCACTAATGTGACCATGGCGACAATTCCGAATACTAGTGAAACTTTTTAATGCCAAACAGTGAAAACACCTTGCCAGGGTAGTTAATGCTTTTGTATCACAGTTCTTGCGTATATTAAATCATGTGTACTCTTGCTAGTTGCATAATCATAATGATAAAGAATAAAGTGCACTTTGTACCTGTTCTCAATCCGTAATGGTGTTGAATTCATTGCGAAAATGTGACGTTTAGCTCGGCTTTTCGCCGAAAAGGTGCCTCGGTATTGGAGTTGGCTTAAGTTTTACACGATTTCAGGATTAAGTTTTACAGTAAGCCAATATCTCATAATCATCATGTATTGAAAAAATACCTATATATTCATAGGCCAAGTACATTAACTCCAGAAAAATATATAGGCCTTTGAAATAATTGGGTTAAACACTATTTATTTTAAAGAATGGTCCAAGCATTAAGCAAGTACTATTAGTTCGTATTGATATTGACGTAGACAGAATACACTGGCACCGGATTTTCAAACTTAATCATTTTTATAAAAAATCAAAAAAAATCTTATAATTCCTTACTAAAAAATATAATATTGAATATGTGAAAAAATATTAAAAAATATTATTTTTTTAAATATGAACTTTGTACTGTATGATATACTAACATGTACCATTTATTTTATTTTTTTAAAAAAATGATTAAGTTTGAAAATCCGGTGCCAGTGACAGAATACGTTAAATTGTTCTATGTCTCGCATATGGTTACGTTTAAGATGTTTGTGAAAGTGAAACAGTTACGGTTGGTGTATGATACAATGACATTGAAATAAATAAATGAATCATCTAATTGAAATGGAACTTAAAAAGTATTCGAGACGATGTATAAATAAAAAGTAGAAATATTTAAGGGAAGAGTAAGTGGAAAGAAAGGAAATTGCAAAACAAAACAATGTAAGGAAAAGATCAGCACAAAAAGGTAGAACCGAGCTATAAATGTATTGACATATTTAAAACATAGAATTGTAGGCGTGTAAATTTAGAGATGAGCCGTCCAACCACGGTGCACAGTGGCACAGATTCTAACATACATGTACATGTAATTAGTCAAATGCGTAAATAAACCTTAAAAGGCGGGGAGACAAATTATAACATGTATATAACGAGACAGGGAAACAAATAGTAAAACACATGTAACGAGACAGGGAGACAAATGGTAATACACATGTAACGAGTCAGGGAGACAAATGGTAACACACATGTAACGAGACAGGGAGACAAATGGTAACACACATGTAACGAGTCAGGGAGACAAATGGTAACACACATGTAACGAGACAGGGAAACAAATAGTAAAACACTTGTTACGAGACAGGGACACAAAAGTTAATGGTAACACACATGTAACGAGACGGGGAGACAAATGGTAACACGCATGTAACGAGACAGGGAGACAAATGGTATCACACATGTTATGAGACAGGGAGACAAATGGCAACACACATGTTTCAAGACAGGGAAACAAATAGTAAAACATTTGTTACGAGACAGGGAGACAAATGGCAACGTACATGTAACGAGTCAGGGAGATAAATGGTATCACACATGTTACGAGACAGGGAAACAAATGGCAACGTACATGTTACGAGACAGGGAAACAAATGGTAACACGCATGTTACGAGACAGGGAAACAAATGGTAACACGCATCTAACGAGATAGGGAGACAAATGGTATCACGCATGTTACGAGACAGGGAGACAAATGGTAACACGCATGTAACGAGACAGGGAGACAAATGGTAACACGCATGTAACGAGACAGGGAAACAAATGGTAACAAACATGTAACGAGACAGGGAGACAAATGGTATCACGCATGTTACGAGACAGGGAGACAAATGGTATCACGCATGTTACGAGACAGGGAGACAAATGGTAACACGCATGCTACGAGACAGGGAGACAAATGGTAACACGCATGTTACGAGACAGGGAGACAAATGGTATCACGCATGTTACGAGACAGGGAGACAAATGGTAACACGCATGTTACGAGACAGGGAGACAAATGGTAAAACGCATGTTACGAGACAGGGAGACAAATGGTAACACGCATGTTTCGAGACAGGGAGACAAATGGTAACACGCATGTTACGAGACAGGGAGACAAATGGTAACACGCATGTTACGAGACAGGGAGACAAATGGTAACACACATGTGACGAGACAGGGAAACAAATGGTAACACACATGTTACGAGACAGGGAGAAAAATGGTAACACACATGTTACGAGACAGGGAGAAAAATGGTAAAACACATGTTACGAGACAGGGAGAAAAATGGTAAAACACATGTTACGAGACAGGGAAACAAATGGTAAAACACATGTTACGAGACAGGGAAACAAATGGTAAAACACATGTTACGAGACAGGGAAACAAATGGTAAAACACATGTTACGAGACAGGGAGAAAAATGGTAAAACACATGTTACGAGACAGGGAGAAAAATGGTAACACACATGTTACGAGACAGGGAGAAAAATGGTAAAACACATGTTACGAGACAGGGAAACAAATGGTAAAACACATGTTACGAGACAGGGAAACAAATGGTAAAACACATGTAACGAGACAGGGAGAAAAATGGTAACACACAAGTAACGAGACAGGGAAACAAATGGTAACACGCATGAAACGAGACAGGGACACAAAAGTTAATGGTAACACACATGTAACGAGACGGGAACACAAATGGTAACACACATGTAACGAGACAAGGAGACAAATAGTAAACAGGCATGTAACGAGACAGGGAGACAAATGGTAACACACATGTTACGAGACAGGGAAACAAATGGAAAAACACATGTAACGAGACAGGGAGGCAAATGGTAAAACACATGTAATGAGACAGGGAGACAAATGGTAACACACATGTAACGAGACAAGGAGACAAATGGCAACACACATGTTTCAAGACAGGGAAACAAATAGTAAAACACATCTAACGAGACAGGGAGACAAATGGCAACACACATGTAACGAGACAGGGAGACAAATGGTAACAAACATGTAACAAGACAGGGGGACAAATGGTCATACACATGTAACGAGTCAGGGAAACACATGGTAACGCACATGCATATAGACAGGGTAACAAATGGTAACACACATGTAGTGAGTCAGGGAGACAAATGGTAACACACATGTAGTGAGTCAGGGAGACAAATGGTAACACACATGCAGTGAATCAGGGAGACAAATGGTAACACACATGTAGTGAATCAGGGAGACAAATGGTAACACACATGTAGTGGGACAGGGAGACAAATGGTTACACACATGTAGTGAGACAGGGAGACATATGGTAACACACATGTAGTGAGACCGGGAGCCAAATAGTAACACACATGTAGTTTAAAAAGGGGACAAATGGTAACACATATGTATCAAGACAGTGAGACAAATGGTAACACACATGTAGTGAGACCGGGAGCCAAATATTAGCACATATGTAGTGAGACAGGGAGACAAATGGTAACACATATGTATCAAGACAGGGAAACAAATGGTTACACACATGTAGTGAGACAGGGAGACAAATGGTAACACAAATGTAACGAGACAAGGAGACAAATGGTAACACACATGTAGTGAGTCAGGGAGACAAATGGTAGCACACATGTAGTGAGGGGGTGGGGGGGTGCAGTCATTTATTTTTACCAAGCGTACAATAAGGATCGTGCCTGAAAGAGAATGTCTTGTTTATTAACCCGCACGCGGCTTATTCCACGGTCAGAGCTCTGCCTACTGAATACAGTTCTGTTATGACAATAAATGTGTTATGAGGCAGGGAGACAAATTACAACAAACATGTGTTGACACAGGTTGACAAATTACAACACACCTGTTATGAGACAGGTTGACAAATAGCAACAAACACGTTATGAGACAGGTTGACAAATAACAACACACATGTTATGACACAGGTTGACAATTTACAACACACATGTTATGAGACAGGTTGACAAATAACAACATACACGTTATGGAACAGGTTGACACTCCTTCGCCGGACGTACTTCCTCAGTTTTGACTTCGTTTTTCCCATGATCTGAAAAAGACATTTGTGTTATATTTATAATTGTGAAAAGTAAAATACCACTTATACATTGTCGGAAACATTAGTTTCAACTTTTTTTAATCGCTTATATTGCTCTGTGTCAAGTCTATTTCACCGTTTTACCTGAATTCTATATAATCGTAAAATGAAGGAAATGACCATCCAAAAACTCCATTTTAACCACTTCAAAGGTTAATCAACATTAGTCGTAATGTGATAAATAGTCAATATTTACATTTATGGCTTTTGCTTGCTATCATGCCCTACTGCATGTATACAAATATATAGTTATACTTGAATTGTTCTAATTGTGTATGGTTATCATAACTATGGAAGGAGAATCGGGTTATACACTTTTAAATAACCTTTACTTCGATACAAAATAACGAATGCCCGGACTGTTCAATAGAATTCTTATTTATACTAAAACAATATTAGAATAGACATTAGAATAGATATACAACCTGTATAGTACTATGCTGCAGAAGTAGTATTCATTTTCAGCTGTTCAACGACTAGTTTATCAGCCTGAAAAACAAATTCAAAACACGTTTAAGATTACGTAGTGCTTGGTTCGAACAATACTTCGTAAGTGCTTGGTTCTAAAAATGATTGTAACATTATTTCGGAAACATACGTACGTTGCAGTGGAAACAAAACTTAGGGCATACCGATAGGTGTTCATGCAATGTTTTTAAATAGCTCTGTAAACGAAATTGCGTATATTAAGGACAACATTTAAAAATAAATGACAGTTCATGCTTGGTTCTAAGATTTCCGAAGCACATTTCGCTTCGATTGAAAACTTGTGACACGCATTCCAAATAAACTACAGAACTGTCTAACAAAATAAAGGTACCAAATAACGGGGAAAAATGGGCGCTGGAACATGGTCGATGTTACGAAATTTAATTGTTTAATTATGAGAGAAACTTAACAAAAATACATACCGTCTCACTGGGCGCTGCCATTTTTTAATGCTTGGTATCAAAACAATGTATCACGTGATAACCGCCTCTGAATATAGCAACGAACCATTCGCCAGTCTTGATGCGACCTTCATTGTGGTAAAATGTTCTGGTAAAGGTGTTGCATCTCTGTTCATTTATGTGGAAGTATGCCGTGGTAAGCTTTTAACGCGGTCATTTGAAACCATTGCAAGTAATATAGAAGCTGTGAATTCCTCATTTAATAATGAATTATAATTGTCTAGGTCTGGCGACAAGCGTCTAACAATCAACACACACCTTACCCAGATTCTGAGTCTACTGTAGTGACGAAACAGCCAGCAAGATGATATCATTAAGTATATTTGTCGTGATTATCATGGCTTTAATATCATTTTGTATGCTGATTGGTCGCCATTTATAGCCATGAGTCATTTATAAGTCACATAAACCTTCACACTCTTCAATAGAATTGCTTTTTTGGATAGTTGTCGCACTTCAGCTTAGATTACTATACTTTTTGACGAAACAAATGCTGTATTTTAAAATAACCAGCGATCTAGACTCCGGTCTTGAATGTTTTGAGTTTCAACGAGCAACAGTATATATATATATATATACTCGAGCGAGAGGGCGAATTTTAGACGCTTTGAGCTCCTGTGCAGTGGGGCATAGTGTGAACACAATTGGAAGTGGTGGTTTATCAATGAAACATCTGAGACCGAACTTCCTAAGCCATTTCGGTTTAGGACCTAAGCCAATTCGGTTTATGTGCTAAAGTAGGAGTTGATTTCCTATATGGGTCTAGACAATCAAAGCATTCCCCGACGCTCGGTTAAACGCGGACCCTAATATGAACATAAGTGAGAATTTGGAAATATAACACATGCTCATGCTACATGCTATATAATGTAATATATGCACTAAGAAGAGTTTTTTGTCGGCTGCGTAGAGTTAAGAACGTGCTGTCTTTTTTTTCAAATCTAACCTTAAAAAATGGAAATGATGCTCTTCTTAATATTGAATGAAAAGCAATGTTAATGCAACATATTATTACCCGATTCCCTATATAAATGTAGTTCACTATTTTCGACTGTTTTACAGATAGTAGCCAACATTAGAATATTTTGAACTGTTGACTGGTAAACAGTATGAACTGTAAACCGCGCGTGAGGCTACGTCATAGGTACGTCATGGGCTTAACCGAGATTCTAAAAACAAATTGCATATCGTGAATTGCCGGTATTGGTTTTGTAATTTTAGTTGGTGGAGAATACCGAAGAAATTTCAAGCGCTCAAACGTCTTTATGATCAAGATCATTACCAGACGTAGACATTTGTTGTTTTTTATAACTGTTTTTAAGTTAATTTGCAGTTGTACATGAAGTGAATATTTCTCATGTGATATTGATGTGTGTTGTGAAACTTCAATATATTCGAAAGTATTTGTCGTTTTCGTGATTAAACAAAAACATATAATCAGGTAATAATACAGTTGTTGCATGGGCATTTGTCTTTGCCCATCGGCAACAGTTCAGAAGTCATCCCCTCCACCTAGGGACGACAGTTTTGACTGTTACACAAATGCCCATGCAAAAGCTGTATAATAATCCTGAATTACAGTCAAATTTTGACAGTCTAGCTGACGATCAACAATGCGTAAAAAATGAATAAATGCACTTTACCAGGATAACACGGATATAGTTGATATGGATTTAGGGTTGTGAATGATGGAATGGTGAACCAAAAATGTTAAAACCTCAGTCCGTAATTTTGGTCTTACGGATATTTAGCATTAACTTTCAGAACTTACGTAACATAATATATGTCAACGAAAAACACATTCAAAGAATAGAGTATTCAAGGGGTTAAACGAATCGACTCGTAGCTTAGCAACAGAGCGTCGACCATTTTATCAATATTGAGACGGGATAACATTTTCTAATTGCATGATATTTGATAATAATACATGTAAAGCAGATAGTACGTTGACCCGAATATAAATACAGATATTATATTGATGTCTAGTTACAAATAATTAATATGTTGTAAACAGAACGGCATTTGCGAGCATATTACTTTTCAAAATTGATCAATTTGATATTTAGAGTATAAAGTTTTTCAATGAAAAGGCAAGTTACAAGTAAAAATCACTATTATTGAATTAAAAAAACCGACAAGAATTTATAAAAATATCTTTGTTTGTTAAAGAAGCTTTGTATTTAAAGCGAACAATACTGAATGTGGAAGTGCGATGTTGTTTCTGTTCATCCTCACCTTATTTGAACATATTATGTATACTTTTTAATGGTTCATATGTTGTATTACCTTTTTCGTCACAAAACGCGGGAAAAGATCAACCACTTGCAATCACTTTTAAACGTGAAATTAAACACTTATAGAACCAATACATTTAAAATATAATAAATTAATGGTTCCTTAAATGTTGATTAATATTTGACAGGACCTGCTGACACAATACAAACAATAACAAGATCGATAGTTTTCATGCATATTGTTTGCGATGAATTGCGAACCGAACATATCCGAAGATGTTGCGTTCATCGATTGATAAACGCAATTGCCAAAAGGCAGTTCATTTAAGGAATGGTAGTTGAGGTGTAAATAGTATTTGATAGCTTCCTTCGTTAACCGTACAACAACTTAATCGTAATTGTTGAAACATTATACCAAGTGCAGTATCGGCAGCACATTATATCCCCAATGGGTCAGAATGGAGTACCGTACCTCAGCGCCTTGAGTGATTTTATTTTCAATTTATAAGAAAGGGTGGAAAGATAATGTTTCTCTCCTTAAATTGACGTAATGTCAAAATAAAGTTTAAGGAGAAGCTTTGCAACCTGAGCAAAACCCACAAAAGGACAATAAATGCAATTTAACAGTGCTTTTTAACTTTTAATAACATAATAATTAACAACTCCATGGCAACAAACAATATTTAACAACACGCAACAGATTCAGTAATAGTACACATGTAACAATTTTGTCTGACAATTTCAATACATGCATGCATGCATTATAAACGTAATATCTGCACTCACGATTTATCTTGTTTTTTTTTGTTATTTCCGCAGTTAGCACTATTTCATTGATACAGGTACATATAACGATAAAAATACTTTAACACACCCTGTGATCCGTAAAAGAAATAATACAATGTCCACTTGTCACGAAAGCTGTTCAATTATTGCACATGCGGCCCGGACTTTGGCATGGACTGTGCGATTCGGGGGAGCCGGGCTCTGACTTGTCTCCCTGGACTGTATGTTCCTTAGCTTTTAACCTAAGTTTGTCTATACTAGAGCGCCGGAAGTCGAGGCCCTGTTCTGGCTCGTGTGCGTAGCGGGCTGCAAGTTGGCCGGAGAGAGCAGCCGCCGCCTGCGCCTGAGCTGCTGCTGTGATCTCCGATAGGCCAGCGCGCATATACATGGCCGGCAGTGATCCCAAATGACTACCTGCGTTGGATGTAAAGTAGTTTGTGAAAAAGCCACCGGAATTCATCTTATTCATATACTGGGCCATGTTCCCAAGCATGGCGCTCCCATGCGGGACGGAGAGTAGTGGGTTGAGGCCCGTCAGATTGGGCACACGATTCGCCCAGTACGCCTCCAGGGGCGACTGGAATCCCAGATGAGGGGCTCCCAGGTCTGCCATGCCAAGCCCGGGCTCTCGCTGTAGGAAGTTCGGACTCTCACGCCCAAGTGTTTTCTCACGCTTACGCCACTTGGCACGCCGATTTTGGAACCACACCTGAAATAGGTACAAACATTGTCAGAGCACAACTTACACTTTGGTCATCTAGATAGTTAATTTAGGTTTTAAAAGTATGCGATTACTTAACATTTAGTGAATGTGTTTCTTCGATTTCAATTAAATGAACCAATATTAATGCATCAACTAGCAACTATATTATATGGGTTTTACGGGCACAAAGTGCTAATTAAATTGCTTATGTATTGGACATCATTAAATGTCTTTGTGTTCAGTTCAGCACGACACGACACCTGTTAGCGGCTCTGTCGGCGGTCCGATCGTCATTAGCGGGTTACACAGCTTCACCGGGTAGTGATAATCAAGTGTAATACCATATACAATACGGAGCCCACTTCTCTAGCGTCTAAGTTAAATTAATCTTTAATTTACCAAAGGACTGCTATCTTATTGGAAACGTGGTCTAAATGCGGTTTTCTTGCATCACCTTATTTTAAATAGCTGCAATTAAAACCAATCAATTATGGTCGTTAGTGCTTTGTGTGCGTTGTGCAACGTGTTTATATTTACAAAGTCTCTAGCTGTCTTACCTGTACGCGAGCCTCGCTTAGGTCGAGGCGGAGGGCCAACTCCTCTCTAGTGAATACATCCGGGTACTGCGTCTTCTCGAACGCGCGCTCCAGCTGGTGCAGCTGAAAGGTCGTAAATGTCGTGCGGCTCCTGCGCAACTTCCGGGGCCTGTTCCCCCCACTTCCGCTGCCATCGTCGTCCACTTCGGCATCAGACAGGGAGCCGTTCAGGTCTCTCTGGGAATGATCCAGACCGGAACTCCTGTCGCCTCCGTCGGATTTCTCCGGGCTCGAGTCGAAGTAGTTCTCGCCGTTTCTCGAGGTGCCCGGGGAGCGGTCGTCGGATTCCGACTTGCAAGGACTCTGCACCGACAGAAGCGATGACCTTTGTTGACCTGTCGAAGAAAAAAAGCAATACACGGTTAGAAGACGCAAAAGGATGAGGGTGATAATAAACTTACTAAACATGTGAACACGAAATTAACATTTTTTACAAATAAACAATTATTACTTACTGTAAAAATGCATAATCCTTTAACAAAATATATCACTACAGTTGAAAGTGTCTAGATACGGAATAATACTAATTTGAAATGGTCGGACCTTTTATGAACCCAAACACTAATGAAAACCGGTATATAACAATGACTATTTGTAATTTTCTTTAAGAACGAACTAAATTTTCCAAAATGATTTAAATTTTCAAAGGTATGCAAACATTGATTTGATCATCAGTTTAAAAAGAAGACGTTATTAGTAAAATAAAAATCAAACAGTAAATTATAGCACTTTTAAATGGTTACAGTTCGTGTATGAAAGCATTAAAAGCTGTATTCTTAGATAATCTTAATATTTCATTATTCTGCACATCTTTTCACATTGTTGATTGAATTCTATTTATGATACAAATTGGTATTAAATTTGATTATTATATGTCGCGTGCGTTCACATAATGCCAATAAGAAAATTGATATTTTGTTAAAAATCCTAAAAGGGCGTTCACAGGAACGCGCCCGAGTGTCTGGCAGAAGAAAATTAGAAATTGTTCCTTCATTTGTAAAATAGACTTGATTATCTAACATCAAAACATTTGCTAAGTTGTCATTATATATTGAAAAACAGTAAATTATCTCTTTTTGCACAATGTTACAATTTGCAATAATTTCAGAATCATTTAATGCAAGCCATTATCCTTCATAAAAAGGTATGGGGCCAATTTTCCGTTTCTTTTGTGAAGAAAATTCGGAAGTATTATTTCATTTCCAGAATGTTTGAAAAATAAATGATCAGTATAAACAACAAGTTGTCTTTGATGTCAATCAGTATCGAAGTGCATTCGATTTCGACAAGGTAACACATTTATTAATGCTAGGTATTGCGATGCGTCATATTGTCACAAAATGGCATTTTAGACATCGAAAACGTGTCCAGCCCTGTGCATCACTTGTAAATGCAATGTCTGACAGGCGCCACTTCATCAGTTGGTATTTAAAATTGGCAAGTGCTTGTCTGATTGTTATTTAATTCAATAATTTAACCTTCCAGTGATATGGCAGCCAGATGGCTTATTGACAGATAGCAGTTTGTCAATCAGTGTATTCTTACACAAATACTGAACTCATATTTCACTAAATCGCTTATGAAATAGTCCGCATGTATAGATAACATAGTGTGTATATATAAGTAAATAGTTATGTACGTGCTACGGGAACCCTAGTAATGCAATTTGTATAGCTATTGCAACTCAACTCAACTCAATATTCATTTAAAAATGTTCCTAACGTGTTTGTTTCAATGCCATTGTCTTCTGACACGATATAATATTTTGAACATACATTATCATAAATTTCCACTTTTATTTTGAAATAGGCAAAGTTTTGCAACTCAATTTCGCCAGCGGTACATTATCCGTTCAGGAACATCTAGTCCATTTCACAATTGTACCGACAAAAAAGATATTTTATGATTCATATACAATAATATTAGAAACACACACAGCGTCCAGCAACACATTTAAAAGTTATTGTTTGTATCGAAGAATGATTTATATTTAAATATTTTATCAATTTCACAAATGATACAAGATTGGCATACATTGACTCATGCATCTCCGATTAAGAGAGATAAATTATAATGACATTGAAAAAAAGTAATTGTTACGAAAAAACACGAAATGATAAATCATATTAAATGCGCCTTTTAATTTAATTATATTTTTTTCCAGAAACAAAGAAAAACGAAACAAATTTACGATTCAGTAACAAACGAAATTCTATAAAAAAAATCGCGAGGTTGTCAATATGATCTCATTTCTTTTGCTTAAATGATTACTTTGTTATGAAACAATAGTACAACATTAACTCAATGTGCACTTTTTAAAGTGGTACCGATACGTGTCTACGGAAATGACCTTCCCTTAAACAGAAATAGATTAGATTATATGTCTTAAATTAATACACATCGAATACATTTCCTTTGGTAAGTATCTTTTTATTAATGTTTTAGGGCCTTTTATTTCAAGCTGTTGTAGAACGCGATTGTTTGACCGAAATGTTAACGCTAAAAATTGATTCACCAGAGCGGGCTAAAACTTAAAAAAGTGAACACTATCAAATTGGTTCTTCCATGGCATGAAAGAGTAAAATATCAAATTCATTTTACTGATAAATCTCTATCAACCATCAGAAACCAAATAATATAAAATGCAATGAATGAATAAATGAATGAATGAATGAATAAGTGAATGAACGAATGCACGAATTAATGAATTAATGATTGATTTGATAAATAAATAAGTTAGTAAATACATAAATTAGTTAGTAAATAAATAATTAAGTTAGTAAATTCATGTCTTTGTATATGTCGTTATTGCCATTAACATGTATATATGTTTAATGCAATACACATTGTGAAGTTGAGTTTAGTTGAAATAAATAAATATATTAAATAAGTACTTACAAAGCATGGTCGGCGATTCCCTCATTTTTGCCACATCGTCGGGAATGTCGGGGATCCTACGGTCGGGTTTACCAAGGATACTGTCTATACTGTATTTCACCGACGACGACACCTTTGCCTTGGCTTCCATATTTGTTATTATTAAAATGAATAAACCACGAAAAAGAAATAGTTTCTATACAGATGTTAAATATAAGAATTGTCCACCACAGTGTTCATTCCAAGCACTCCATGTTTTCTTTACTGAATATCAGACAAACTCCTGCTGCTGGTCAAATATAATTCTGATCGTTTGCCAAAGAAGATTTCCAATTATATCTCTCTAAACGCTGAAAGTAATGCCTTTTAAGGTAATTAAATCGCTAATTTGCCTATTCAGTAAAGGACAACACTCGAGAATGAATGCGAGTCTCTCATTGGCTAGTGCTATTGTTACATCGTTATCTGTCTATTGAAAGGAATAAATATTTATTAACTGCGGGAAATCGATCCACCATTGATACTGCCTAATCCGCCAGTAGGGGGCGGAGCTAGTGGCGAATCGCTCTTTCAATGCTGCTGACAATGCCAGGAGACTTGTCGTTACACTCCATTATTTGTACTTCTGAGGAGAGATTTCGACGGTTTATTAAATCGTAATAAGAGATTTGAAATCTTCCTCATTATTTGAAGCATGGTAAATTGGCATATAATTCGCTTCAACAGATCAGGATAAAGTTGTTCTGACCCCCAAGTGATTGCTTAAACGCTTCATTAACTATCTTTTTATCGTGTTCTGTCTTAAATATAGCAAGTACTGAAGATGTTACTGCGATATTATAATTTACTCGATTTTCGGGATTTCTATTAACAAGCCAAGACTATGATTAAGAAAGATTCGCTTCAATAATAGAAAATTAAAGATGAATCTGTGTCTTTCAATGACATTTTAACGCGTGTGGACATAATCAATCGCCTCTTCTCTGGAATTAGCTTTCATTTATCACCAGCCATTGTACTGTACAATTAACGGGTGTCTTGCTAGACGAATATGCGAATAACAGGGCTGCAAAACGCAAGCTGGCCTTCAAGTGGATGATACAAACTATGAAATTCGTTGATAAGGTAACAATCTATACAAGTGTGACACTTCGCAAAATGCAATCGCCGAAGATTGTGGAAATTTTATTGATAATTTATTTTCAACAAGGTCAGACAAAGAAATTTCTCGCTCACGACGTGTGTCCATTTAACGATAATGCGATTTGAAGCGATTTTTGAAGAGGAAAACATATTAGGTTTGTTTGACAAACATTTCGAGTTTGTTACCCCTTATCGGTAGAGATTTTCGTGACACTAAGCTGGAAATGGTGTGCAAAGTTTGCTGAAATACTAATCAAATACCACATTTAATTTTGTAACTTCTTCAATGATCCAGTTCTGGCAGTTGCAGGTATAATTAAGCCGTTCTTGGCGCAAGTGTCAGGGACTCGAGTGTTTGCGCAACAAATTAACCATTTAACCGTTCATGGTGTAGCCCCATCATTGACCATATTGATTAAATAAATAAAACACACTTACTTTACAACTGGTAAGTAAAGCATTGTTTCTGAAGGAGTCGTTAATATCAATGTTAAATAAATATGCTTAATATAATTTAGGATCTGGTACTTTTTGAAAATAACGGAAATAAAGACAAGTGTTTCCAAATTAAATAACCATACATAAATTTTGTGAAAGAGTACTTACTCCCAATTATAACAATTTACTAATATCATCGAAACGTTTAGTTTAACTTAATATTGTTAAAAAGGCACACTTCGTTGAGTTCAATTTTCTATGTGAACTTTGGTTAATGTGGGGAAGAGTTTTGTTATAGCACATTGTGTATATTATTTAAACGTTCAGAAAGTAAGGTGTTTAAACCTCATAACCATCGTTGTTATGGCTATCGGACCAGACACTACGCTCCTCCACCTGACCTCCGTTGATTTCGTTTGTATCATATATATATATATCTATATATGATTTTAATGAACTATAATTACAATTAACTGCATTAAGATAATACATACAATTTGATTAACATAGATTTAAGGAAACAACCCGATTGCTGAATAGTGTCAAAATGTAAGTCTATTTGGTATGAATAGAAGACATACAAGATTAAAGACTTATGTCGAAACAAGCAGCTAAGTGTCAACGGTTCCCTGCAGTTCCCTACTTTACTGGATGTCTATCCTAATTCCCGGATTATCTCTGATTCTAACATTGAGATTAACAGATTTTGAAATAATAATTTGTTAAAAGTGGATAACATTCTGATTTAAAAGCATTATCTTTGCTATTATGACAGCATATTGCATTAACCATTTGTTGTCGATTGGAAGTTCTTTTGTTAAGTGATAGAATCGATTAATGTTGGTCCTCTAGTTCAGAATTGTCATGCAGCCAATTTTAGCTAATTGAATGTAATTCACGGTTTACAGGGACGTGTGGAGTCTCCGCAAGGTGCTCGACAATGACGCTAATAGACGTCAGGTCTTATCGAGGTTTGTTAATTTGTTTACTTATTTTTTTTCAACATTTTCCACCCGTTGAGTATAAACGTGCATGTACTCTTAGCCCTCAATATAATAAAATGAAGATTTATAATATATTTTAGCTATAGTCCCATTATGTACATGCAAAGCACGTGAAATATACATACACATATGCAATGAACCATTATACTATATCCATCCATCATGATTGTACGAATACTTACTTATTCATATTGCTTTCATTATATTGTCTTTATCTGACCATGGGTGATATTGAACTTCTTGAGACATATTTGTTTTCTGGATAAAGTTTCTTCTTGTTTCTCTTAATTATATATAACAATTCCATTATACTGTCACAAGATTATTACAAATTGATGTAGTAAAAACTTTCAATATTGCCATAGATGAACAATATTCTCCATATTTAATTTCTAGAATACTTGAATTCTTATTTTTAGTGACTACCTTGTTACGACGATATTGCTTATGATAAGACTTATATGCGCACATTTGCAAACCTTCACTTCGACAAGTTTGCTAACAGATCGCTGCATTTGAGACAGTTAAACATTTAAGCAAAATATAATTATTTAGTAAGTTAGAGCTATAACTCTCGGGACATGATTCGTCTTGTTAGATCAAACAGCAAGACAAATCATAAGAGACTGAACGGAATATCGGTTGGATACTTTAGTTGATGTACGGAAAGCAATATTCTGCATAAGAAATGCTCAATAACGAATCATTTACACTCTTCGCTTTAAATATCGAAAAGAAATACAATCGCAGGCATGTGCAGGATGAACGTTTTTTTTTCCGCGCAGTCAACCACGTTACATAAACCAGTTCAATCTATTCTGTTTAAATAAAACATCTACCATACCAATATGATATAATAACCATATACCATTTTTGGCCAGACAACGAAACAAGAATTTAATTTGTTAGTATTGAAGACATTTTATGCGCTACAGCAAGTCATATTAACGCACGTGTCGTACGATCCTTTTTCGCATTTATAATTAGTACATTTGTAGTAGTTTTAATATATCTTTCGAAATTAAGAGCTTTATACATCAGCTAAATCAAAGTATATAGATTTATAGTTTATAGTATATTTATGAGTTTTTAAGTAAATTACGACATTTTGTCGATCGCTCGTTGATATAAGATGGCCCATTGTATAGACGATCCAATTGATCATCTTCAGGGAAACGTATATAATTTAGCGCTGCAATATAAGAAATATAGAACTGCAAAATACATTTGCAACATAACACTGCAATAAAGCACTATACAATATAGAACTGCAATATAGAACTGCAATATAACACTGCACTATAGAACTGCAATATAACACTGCAATATAAAACTGCAATATAACACTGCAACATAACACTGCAATATAGCACAGTGACTGCATTATATCACTTCAATATAGCATTTCAAATGTGCCAGTGAAGTATAACACTTTAACATAACAATGCAATATGCCACTGCTATATAAAACTGAAGAATAACCCTGTAATATAACACTGCAACATATCATTTCAATATAACACTGCAATAAAGCACTGCAATACAACACTGCAATACAAAACTGCAATGTTGCACTGCAAAACAACACTGCAAAACAACACTGCAATATAACACTGCAGTACAGCACTGCAATACAGCACTGCAGAACAAGACTGCAGAACAACACTGCAATATAGCACTGCAATATACCACTGCAATATAACACTGCAATATAGCACTGCAATTTAGCACTGCAATACAGCACTGCAATATACCACTGCAATATAACACTGCAATATAGCACAGCAATTTAGCACTGCAATACAGCACTGCAATATACCACTGCAATATAGCAATGCTGCAATACAGCACTGCAATACAAAACTGCAGTACACCACTACAATATAACACTACAGTACACCACTACAATATACCACTGCAGTACACCACTGCAATATACCACTGCAGTACACCATTACAATATACCACTGCAGTACACCATTACAATACAGCACTGCAGTACACCACTACAATATACCACTGCAGTACACCACTACAATATACCACTGCAGTACACCATTACAATATAACACTGCAGTACACCACTACAATGTAACACTGCAGTACACCATTACAATATACCACTGCAGTACACCACTACAATATACCACTGCAGTACACCACTACAATATACCACTGCAGTACACCACTACAATATACCACTGCAGTACACCATTACAATATAACACTGCAGTACACCACTACAATATACCACTGCAGTACACCATTGCAATATACCAATGCAGTACACCACTACAATATACCACTGCAGTACACCATTACAATATACCACTGCAGTACACCATTACAATATACCACTGTAGTACACACTACAATATACCACTGCAGTACACCACTGCAATATAACACTGCAGTACACCATTACAATATACCACTGCAGTACACCACTACAATATAACACTGCAGTACACCACTACAATATACCACTGCAGTACACCATTACAATATACCACTGCAGTACACCACTACAATATACCACTGCAGTACACCATTACAATATACCACTGCAGTACACCATTACAATATACCACTGCAGTACATCAATGCAATATACCACTGCAGTACACCACTGCAATATAACAGTGCAGTACACCACTGCAATATAGCACTGCAGTACACTACTACAATACAGCACTGCAGTACACCACTGCAACATACCATTACAGTACAACACTGCAATACACCACTGCAATAAAACACTGCAATATAACACTGCAATATACCACTACAGTACAACACTGCAATACAACACTGCAATATAACACTGCAATATACCACTGCAATAAAGCACTGCAATATAGCAGTGCAAAACAGCACTGCAATACAACACTGCAATATAGCACTGCAATATAACGCTGCAATATACCACTGCAGTACACCACTACAATACAGCACTGCAATATAACACTGCAGTACACCACTACAATACAGCACTGCAGTACACCACTGCAGTACAACACTGCAATATAACACTGCAGTACACCACTAGCACTGCAGTACACCACTACAATACAGCACTGCAATATAACACTGTAGTACACCACTACAATACAGCACTGCAGTACACCACTACAATACAGCACTGCCATATAACACTGCAGTACACCGCTACAATACAGCACTGCAGTACACCACTACAATACAGCACTGCAATATAACACTGCAGTACACCACTATAATACAGCACTGCAGTACACCACTGCAATATATCACTACAGTACAACACTGCAATACACCACTGCAATAAAGCACTGCAATATAGCACTGCAAAACAGCACTGCAATACAACACTGCAATATAGCAGTGCAATATAACGCTGCAATATAACACTGCAATACAGCACTGTAATACACCACTGCAATATAACACTGCAATAAAGCACTGCAATATAGCACTGCAAAACAGCACTGCAATATACCACTGCAATATGTCACTGCAATATAACACTGCCATATAACGCTGCAAAACAGCACTGCAATACAGCACTGCAATATAGCACTGCAATACAGCACTGCAATATACCACTGCAATATAACACAGCAATATATAACTGCAATATAAAACTGCAATTTAGCACTGCAAAACAACATTGTAATATAACACTGCACTATAACGCTGCAATACACCACTGCAATACAGCACTGCAATATAGCACTCCAATACAGCACTGCAATATACCACTGCAGTGCAGCACTGCAATAGAGCACTGCAATACAGCACTGCAATATAGCACTGCAATACAGCACTGCAATATACCACTGCAATATAGCACTGCAATATAGCACTACAATACAACAATGCAACTGAGCACTGCAATATTATAGCACTGCAAAATATAGCACTGCAATACAACACTGCAATATGGTTCTGCAATATATCACTGGTATATATCACTGCAATATAGCACTGCAATACAACACTGCAATATAGTACTGCAATATAACACTGCAACATAGCACTGCGATACAACACTACAACAAAGCACTGCAATACAGCACTGCAATATAGCACTGCAATACAACACTGCAATATAGCACTGCAATACAACACTGCAATATAGCACTGCAATATAACACTGCAATACAGCACTGAAATACAACACTGCAATTTAGCACTGTAATAGAAAACTGCAATATAGCACTGCAATACAACACTGCAATATAGCACTGCAATATAACACTGCAATATAGCACTGCAATATAACACTGCAATATAGCACTGCAATATAGCACTGCAATATCGCACTGCAATATAACACTGGAATACAACACTGCAATATAGCACGGCAATACAACACTGCAATATAACACTGCAGTACACCACTGCAATATAGCACTGCAATTTAGCACTGCAATATAGCACTGCAATATACCACTTCTTTATATCACTGTAATATATCACTGCAATATACAACTGCAATTTAGCACTGCAATACAGCACTGCAATATACCACTTCTTTATATCACTGTAATATATCACTGCAATATACAACTGCAATATACAACTGCACTCTAGCTTTGCAATATAAAGCTGCAATAAAGCACTGCAGTACAGCTCAGCATAAATAACAATGTAATATAAAAATGCAATATAACAAATATACCACTGTTATAAAGGACTGCAGTATAGCTCTGCAATAAAGACTTGCAGTAGAAGACCATGTTGTTACTGAACATGTATTACTAGATAGCGCAGAATGATGGAAAGCACGGCTGTAATGTACGTTATTTCTTTAACATGTACGTCTCCATTTTAATTCCATATGTGCTTTTTTATATAAATGTTATCATGCATTAGATGTAAACATACTTTGGTCTAGAATCAAAGTATAAAAGCGATAGAAACAATTAAAAGTCAGTCTGTTGTCTTCAAAAAAACAGTATAAAATACAATCAATAGTAACATCATTCTTTTAACCATCAAAGTTAAATATTGCGATATGGTTTGGGTATGAAGTATATCGAGAAATAAGAAAGAAAACAGTCAAAAATTCCTTTAAAAGACAAGTGAAAAGGGATCATTTATAACAAAACAAACGTCGCTAAAGACAAAACATGATTCATTTAATCATTCAAACAATGCGATTCATTATGTGTGTCAACAAGACCACTATGTGAAATCAAGCACTGCCCGGAGGTAAAAACCATTTCAAGTGTTTTCAAAATTCCTTGGTTATTGCCCTTCGTAATCCTTAAAGATACTCTTCATCTCAGAAGGCGGGAAATTGGCAGGATAAGCACGTGCTAATGGCGGTGCGACAGAGATAGGGCCCGATTTTCTAAAGCATCAACAAATAATGAAGCAATCTGCTCTTAGTTAAAAGCAATTAAGAGACTATTATGAAGAAAACAGGATTAGAAGTTTAATGTATTTGGAAACTAGTGTACACAAAGTTATCATTATTTCTCGCGCGGTATCGCGGAAGCTGGCACGCGCCTGATATGGGCATCTCAGAGTTTGTATTACTTCGGCTTATAGATAACGAAGCCGTGAATACTTTCTGTTGAAGACATCACATTTTATTTGAAATTGTACAGATTGACAAACAACTAAATAAAATGTTCTCAGTTCAGTTGCATAATTTATTGCTTAAAACAACACCATCTTTGTAGCAAATACATCCGCAACAAATGGATAAGACAATCAAACATGACACTAAAAAAGTAAAAAAAAGAGTAAGGAACGAACATTTATTTGTGAGATTCGAATTTCATTTGCAGAATATATAAACCTTGAAATGTTATGATGAAAGTCATGTTTTAATTGAGCTCATTATAAGGTCAAATTTGTCTAAACTAAAGATGGTTTAATGGTATGATTTAAAAATGTACTTCTCAGTAGTTGACTTCCGTTATTATACATCCTTTGTTTAGAAACGTTGTTATTTAAAGGTAAAGGATGATGATAACAAATTAAGGTTGTTTATACAACTGATAACAGATATATTTCATGCATATGCATGGGTGAAAGAATGGGACATACTACAGGGGCGTTCCAAGACTTTCTAAATGGGGGGGGGGGGGCACAACTAATTATAAACATATTAAACTTTTTTGAATTAATTATTTTAATCATATAATGACATGGAATTAACATTTGTCTTCACTGTCAATGATGTTTGGCAGAACAATTGAATTAAAAATATAGCATTTACTGATCTTAGATAAACCTTTAAAAAACACACACACAAATATATATAGTTTGGGGAATCGAACCAGGGTCGACAGATTTACAGGTTATGTCGTTAACCACTCGTCCACCTGAGACACAGATATATGCAGTAAAATAAATGCTATATAAATATTTATGCAAAAAGCTACAGAAACAAGCTCAGTAGCAAAACGTTTAAACATAAACCCGGTTTAGTGGCACTGGGTAAACGCCAAAGACATAGAGCATAAAATCACAAACAAGAAACATAGACGAACAGCATAAAACTCCACAAACAGCACAGTGCATACATACAATATATACAAAATTGGTATGTTTATCAAGAATTGTTAGGTACCGCCTTGGAACGGTCAGTAAAATGTAAATTTACTGGGGTTTTAAACCAGTTTAAGTGCACAAACCTCACTCTTATCCCAACAATCCTTAATAAAGATAAGACGCAAAAGGTAAATCTTATCAAAGAATGCATTAACTTGAGGAAACTTATCAATAAAACAAATAATAATCAACGTATAGGTAAACCCCAAGTACTTCAATGATTAGAGATCCCAACTCTATCTGCAGACGGAGGGATACAATTCAGAGCACCTAATGCAAAAACTTTTTAAAGATACAATGCAGTCATTGTTTGAAACTATAAACGATACTCAACGATACTGCAGGTACCTCGGATGTCATTCTTATTTAAATTAACTGAAGTAATAACAACTTGACAACAGATTCCAAAAAGGGTTTTAAATAAATTATTATGTATTTATTTACAAAGGCTCTAGCATAATTCCGAGAACTAGACGATAATAAAGGCCGAAATGGAAAGTTTCAAGGTGGCAACGTTTTGAATTTAAACTTTTGTTAAATGCACGTCATGCGCACACATATCTTGTTGACACACAATGACATTATTAAAAGCAATGAAGAACATATAATGTGCACATGTTAACAGTTTTAAACAACTTATATTTCTGGTATATGATATATTCCAAAAAAAATAAACTTACGCGTATAACTGCAGCCATATTTGTCTACTTTTGATCAGTCTGTGTAAAATACGGCGCCGATTTTTTTTATCGAATGTTCGGGTCCCGATGTCATTTTCGAGAGTCTTTTTCGTTTCGTATACTATATTATACTCGATAATGAGGTCCAATTGTTTATTTGCTCAAATGCTTATACATGTATACAAATTTAATTGTGACAACACAACTTATTTGTAAAATTAAATCAATAAATATGTGCCCCAAAAACATTACTTGCCTATCAGGTGGGGGGGACACGGGCCCTCTGTGCTCCCCGGTAGAACCGCCACTGTTCTATTTTCACTCTGTTGTATGTAGAACTACATTTTACAAATGTTTGGTGAACTTCCGGGTGAAACGTTGAATTTTTGAGAACATTAAAAAACAAATTTGGAATTGGCGATGAAGACGACCGCACATATTGTATTATTTGCAAACACTATAATACAATGGATATATTCAACTGAATCTTTAAGAATAAGTATATTAAAACACACACACTAAATTTTGGTATAATACAATAATAAGTACTGGATTTAAAGTCCTATTCTGTTATCGTGATGTAAACTTTTTTGTACATATATGACTTCTCTTCACCTTTTTGATTTTTTCCCCCAAGAATGGTCAAAATTGTATTTATCGCAATTACAAATGCAACAAAACCGAAATTATAATCTAAATTTAGCGCGCACAACGTCATTACGAAATGCATACCTCAATACTTTTTGAATACCTAAAATTCTATGTTGCCTTATATACTTTTCTAGCACACCGGATAGGCATTTCCGGTGATTTCAGCCGTGCTGGAAAACTCCATCTGGCATCCCCCCATGCCAGATGAGTCACGCGCTGTGACGTAATACGTTCAATTTCTTTTATTAAACACTTAATGTAACCATAGTAATGTGATTTCAATAGATGAGTTCCATTAACATTAACTTTACAAAATATTCCTTAAAAACAAAACAAAATAAGCCTTAAAAGACGTGATAGCGAAGGAACTTATTGACGTATGCAGTGAATACAAATTACTGCGCGTCATGACGTCAGTAAACATCATAGCACGCGCTTTTTGGTGAAATGTACAAAAACGCGCTTTCTTATGTATTTTCTTCACAAAAAATGTAATTTAAGGTATGCTAGAAAAAATATCTATCATGTGTGTTCGTTCCGGATAGAAAAATCCGACCCTCGGGCACGCTGCGTAGATGGTAACTCGGCAAGCCTCGTTACCTGGCAACGCAGGTGCCCTCGGGTCGGATTTTTCGATCCGGAACGGGAACACATGACAGACATTATCAAACCAGTTACATAGAAAAAACTTTGATGTTCTTCGTATGCAAAGAGTTATGACGCATTGTTTATTTAAGGAATTAATTGCGGGCTTGATGTCATTATCGGAGTATGAACGCAATTGGGCTGGTCAAAGTGTGTGGAGTCCGAAGGACTCCACGCGTACTTTGACCAGCCCGAGTGCGTTCATTCGGACTCCACACACTTTGACCAGCCCAATTGCGTTCATAACCCGATAATGACATCAAACCCGCAATTCATTACTTATATTTACACCAATAGTTCATTATTTTATTCAATAATTGTTAAAACAATACTTCATTTCATTTAAGAAACATTTCAGTAATCCTTTCTTAAACATTCTGTAAATGGAACTACCCGACTGTAACCGGGAACATTTTATCAAATGACGTCACAATAACGCGGGAAAAGATCAACCACTTGAAATCACTTTTAAACGTAAAATTGAAACACTTATGACAACAATACATTTAACATATCATAAATAAACATTTTCTAAAATGATGATTTATATTTTACGGGACTTGCTGAGACAATACAAACAATATCAAGATGAACAGTTTTCATGTATATTGTCATGTGATGAATTGCGATCCGAACATATCCGAAGATGTTGCGTTCATCGGATGATAACCGCAATTGCCGAAATGCAGTTCATTTAAGGAATGGAAGTTGAGGTGTAAATATATCAATATTGAGCTCTGACTGGATAAGCGCGACGCCATTTAACAAACGATATTATAAGTTACGGGGTTAGTAGGTGACCCGATATGTGATATACGAGGCGAAGGAAACCATATCGGATGAGAGCGAAGCCCTTCGACAACAAACGTCAAATACATCACCGCTAGTAACGTACATGTATATTGAAAATTAAAGCAAAATCTGATAAAATTGCAACAACAAATCAAACTCAAAATCACTTTTAGTTTTGAACAATGTATAAATTTACATATTGTCAGCGGAATCACATAAACAAATAGTAGGGATCCATATGACCTACAACGGATATTGCTTCTTTTTCCCTGCCATTTGTTAAAGGAATAATTTTATGCAGCCTTGTTGGGTACAGAGTCCCGCGCAATTCTGGGAAATGATAAGGCTGGGCTGGAAGTAAAACATCATCAAGATGCAAAGCAATATATGCGAGTGTGTGATATGCACAAACATTCTGTCGCCATCCAAGCCGACGATATGCACTGCGTTTTGTAACAATCACTGATGTGAATTGTCAATGATTTTTGGACAGTGGTTGATGAGGAAAAGAGGACGGCCAAACAAAATGCAAAGGGAGATAATTCAAATTTTATAGAAGGTAAAATCAATGTGAACGTTCAAAATGCTTAAAATTTAAATTGAAAAATGTAAGGAATGATGAATTCGTCCTAAGAAAACAATAAACGTTCGGTGTAAAGCCCCGAGTCAGTTGTCATGTTTTATTGGTAACCATTACTGAGTACTCAAAAGTTCAAGTTCTTCATCCAAAGCCTAGCGCCTGGCAATGGCGCCTCGGGTACGTTTTAAAATTGATTTTGATATTAAGCGTTCATGGTTTGAACCCGGGACCTCCCGCCTCGGAAGCGTGCGCTCTAATACTAAACTATTTTCCTATTTAGGTACCTCTTGGATTCGGCGGAGCTACATTGATAATTCATACCGATTAAAACGGTCACAATACCACGCCTAAGATATATTTTTATATAAATTTCTTATCAAACAATCAAACACGTTATTTGTATAGGTGCAAATGGAAAAATCCGACCTGAAAGCGCGTTTGAAAAACGGCAATTATTTTTTTCCATCCGTACCGAAAACATTTTTCTTGCATATTTTTAACTTTCAAATTTAAACAAATTGAAGTAAAAAAAAAACCCATCGTTTTTACACTTTCACCGAAAGCGCGTGCGTCGTTGTTTACATGTGTCATGGCATTCAATAATTTGAAGCTTGGGTTCGTATTTGGGGTTGGCGAAGTGGGAGTCATGTTAGGTGTCAGCGAAAAGATCTTCCACCTAATTACATCTGTTCATAAATTCCGTCCGTACGTACGTATGTGCACGTATGTCAGCTTATTTCTAAATTGATTCTTTGTTTTTGACAGGAGACATCCGAGCGGAAAATGCAAGAAATCCGAGTGAGATACCCATGCTCTTGTCAAATGGACACCTTTGTTCTTTATCACCCATGCATGTGGGTTGAACCCAAGATTACCTGTATAACATACCAGGAAAAGGAGTAACTGGCTGGTGCCCTTTTTAACGTCTTTAAAAAACAGGTTTCAATAGAAAATGCTCGACATGGTAAAATTAAAATAAAACCACACAAGCGTTTAAGACATGTAAACGGAAATAACACGTTAAGCAAACATGAGTATATAAGAGGGGCATTCAGTATGTAGTGCAGCAAAGGCGACTGAGGCGATGATATTGCTATTGTAGACATATGCCAAAAGCATGCTGTGTATGCCGATAAAACTACGTTTCAGTTACACGTTTGTAAAAGAATTCGGCCAGAATCTTTCAATTTTCGAAAATTTATATGGAAAATTTCAAGTCGGATTCTTTTATCACACTCGATAAATTCACTCAAAGCATAACGCCATTTAACAACATTTAATGCATAACATTTACTATTTAACAAGGGCAGCTATGTGAAACTTATGGTATTGAGGTAAGCTCGTTGTCATGAAAGAAGAATTTCTTTTAAGAACGCTGTTGTCTTAGTATAAATCAATGTTGTTTGAATGTCTACAAAATAGTTTTACTAAAACACCTAATAGCATTCTCTCAATATTTTTAAAACACGTGATATTTTTCAACTACCGCATGTTTACAAAAATATACATGTCAGAGAACGTTTCCATTGTGATATATTTGATTGTTTCAACAATTTAAAATTCGTTTTAACTACCCGCCAACATTAACGCTACAAAAGTATTGCAATGATATTTATTTGGTTATAAAGGGGATCAGCCAAAATAATTTTTTTGTATACAGTGTACATAACAGAAGTGTGACTTTTTAACATAATTATAGCAATATGAAGTCCTGGTTTCAAATATCACTCACAACAAACCTCAGTTGCATTACACACTGAACGCCCCTCGTATAACAACAGCAAAGCATATACTTTTTAAGTGATCATTCTGGATGCGAAAGGATCGTACCCACATGGTTCAAGGGAGGTCAATAAAACTCAATCAAAAGAAGCCATAACCCCATTTTGTTTTATGAATTAGTGTCTTTGTTTAGACAGCGTAATGCAACTTAATTCCAAGAGCAGTGAATCTGTCTCTGTCACGGTATGGCTTCGTAACTCCTGATTAAAACCATTACGCACGTGTCACAGCGGTGATTACCGGTAATGTACCTGTGTGACTAATACTCCTCATGGCAGAATCAAAGGAAGCCATAAACATTCGTTTCTTAAGGAGGAAATTGTTTTAAGAAAATCCATTAGTTATTGTTTCTTTTTTTAACAAATAAAAGAAGATTAATTAAACCATTTTCTATTGTTTTTAGTGAAAATTATAACATTAATAATACAATTGAACTTGTACGACAGAGATGCATGTTATCCAATTGTAGATTACCATTGATTTCATTGCGATGCACGTTATAAAAACACACATCTGTTAGATGCAGTCAAACAATTGTACAAATTACCCTTTAATTACAAAATAAGTATAATTATATTGGAAAATGCACCGACATAATTATACCATGTTGAAGTCAACAATCTACCTCAAAATATGAGGAACAGACAAATCCTCGGACAGAATGCCCCACCAGCTTTTTAAACAGGCGGAATGGCTCACTTGTCGTTCTATTTTCTAAGTTTATTTAACATAGATCGTATTTATATATATATATATATATATATATATATATATATATATATATATATATATATATATATATATATATATATATATATATATATATCCTTTGGTGAATTTTAACATCATTTCTACACAAAAAGAACTTGAGAGTTACGGACGGATCGAGAATTTGATGTCAGATAGAGTGGAACTAAGAGCTTCCTTCCCAGTACAAAATCCAAATATTGACTCTATCCATGGTACGGTGAGTTTAGGGGTATCTTTCAATTCGGCTTATTGACATCGTTTGTAATAGGTTTCAATGTTGTACCCTGGTGTGTCACATGATCAAAATGGACCAGCCAACATTATTATTGTAAAATAAAACATTTGTTAGATAAAACAATCTTTATGAACAAACAATTGTATAGATCGATTAAAGGAAAATCAAGAAACAAAAAAGTATGTCTTATACCGTTATTACAAACATTTGGACACATATAATGGGTATTTAATAACTTGTTCCCAAACTCGTAGGCTTTGTTTTTATAGCATGGTTTACGAACCTTAGAACCCAATTCATCAAAGCTCAGAAAAAAGTTTGGGAGGATGTTTTCCTGAATTAAAATAATCCGTTTTTTAATAAATGGGTAAACTTGTCAATTCAAAGACAATTCATTACACATAACAGTATGAATGATATAAAGTAGGAACAGAACCTAATCAAACTATGCAATAAGCATGGTCGTATCATTGTCTTATTACCCCCCTTTCTTCAAATTTATATAATTTAGTTTTCACTTGATTTTTAAATTAAAATAACAACGTTAGTATGATTATTTTGTTTAAAAATATTTAAACGAATTACTTCTTAGTTAAAATATGAAAATTATACGTATATAAAGCAATATGGTATACACATGATGACGTCGTGTGCGCTAAAAATTCCTCTTTTTTACATTAAACTGGGAGTTAAAAATGTCAAAAAAGGTTAGAAAAATTCATTTGGATATACATACTTTTTGATAAGTTTATATTACTTGAATATACTGGAACTGGGGCTTTAAACATATAGGATTTTTGTAGTTACATTTAGATACATAAATTAATATTACTTTTATTTCTATGCTAAAGCAGTTACAAAATCTTGAAGTTCTAATATGAATTTGGCAATACATAAAAAGAAATTGAATAAATTTAAAATGTTTATAATTTACCTAAGATTCTTCTGAAATACCGGCCACGGTGTACTCTTTCAGTACAGTTTGTTTGTTCAGACCATTGTATCATTGCTTACTGTTGAGTATTCATTCATGTGAATTTATTTTAAATATCATAAATGCTCATTTTTGATAACAACTTCTATTAAACTTGATATATTTACATTGAATTATTATTATTATATACTGATGTATATATATAGGTAATATTATGATAGGACGCTTTTCTGGTGACCTGTATCACGTCGAGTTCGGTGTGTCCGAACGAGACGTGATGCAGGGTACCAGAAAAGCGTCCTATCATAATATTCCATTTATTATATACCTGCATATTTAGTTATTCCTTTTTATTTTTCGGTTTCAATTTGATTTAAATTTACCGCCATCTGTCAAATGCGCGTATGAATTCGAATGTGTTACGTAGTTTTGAGTAATGAAGTCAATGGAGGCTAAGTACTACAGCGAAACGAAGTCAGAAGTTACAGAATTCACGTTATTGAGCAAAATAAAAACAAAATATTTATGTTTTAGCAAAATTATCAAATTGCTAATACGAAAACAATTATTAAATGTCACAGCACAAAACACAACAACAAAAAACGGTACTTATTCAACGAGTATACATAAATCGTCATTTCATGAAGACGTAACGCGGCCATTTTTAAAAAAAAGTAAACATTCGTGGGATTATTTGACGATCATTATATGCAGAATTGAGGGATGTTCGTGAGTAAATCGCTATTTCTATTTATGACGCGAATTCGCCTTCTTCTTTGTATTGGCGAGCTGCTTATATTTTATGATAATATACATGGATAATGCAACAATTTATGAACTTCGAAATGGCAAGTACAACTAGTTCACCAAGTAGCTGTCTAGAAAGATTGGGAGTGTTCTTTGCTTCGTGCTTATCCTCACGGTTCTTTAAAGAACATAAGAACCATGTTCCTGAATATTTACATGCTTCTGGAGCGATAGTAAAGTTAGATAATTTATTGTATATAAAAGTTGACAGATTTAACCATTTTTTTTGGTCACGCTATATTTAGCAACGCGAAAGTAGTTCCGAGATTACACACGGTACTCGCATGATACGGAATCAGAAAACGACAGTGTCATGATACGGATTTTTCAATACGGCGTTTTGTAGTTTTCACTGTTGGATATGGAAAAGGAATTTGATAGGCATATAATAAATATATATATATATGCTCCTGGGCTGGTATTCATGAAATATCTTAAGTCATTTCCTAACTTACGTCATTTACTTTGGTTAGGTATCTCACTGGTCGTATGATATAATAACTTAATTACATATAAAATACTTTATTTCTATTATTTTATGTTAACCCAATACTTTTCTGTTAAACAACTTGTTTTTTATTATTATTTGACAATGAACATTTAAGGAAATCGACTTAAGTAAAGAAATGACTTAAAATGTTTTATGAATACCAGCTCATTTTTATTATCATACCTCTTATAAACTGGATGAGTATATAGAATATCCCTTATTCAATCCTTGTGTCACAATTAACTCATTACTAAAATCATTAAACCTTATTTTTATAATTTTTAGTATTAAGCACCTGTTTTTATGCGTAATCGCTGTTAACAAAATGAGATTTGAAGAATAAGAGGCAAAAATGGTAAGTGGAGTAAGCGCTTATATGGAATTATATGGAATTAATAAGAAGGATGAGAAAGGGAAAACGATGACAGTGGGCGATGTGGACAGGTGTGGTCAGTGGTGGATTCAGGTTGTTCTTCTGTATGTAGGAGATCAGAAACGTTTCGCTTGTCGAATATATTGTTGAACTTGTTGGAATATAATTTTGTTTGTCTGAAGAATGGCTTCCTATGATCCAAATATAGTATATTCTGGAAAGACAATGATTGATATTGGATAACTGGTCAACAAGATGATTTATTTGAGCATGATAAAGTGGGCGGGTGAAGAAGATATGATATGTATCCTCGATATATCCAAATTGGCAGTGGGGGTTATCGACAATGTTTTTTTAGAACAGATATTTGTTGACATTGCTACAGTGCATTCGCAGTCTTACGTGAGCAACACTAGATTTGCGATCTCCATCATAATAGACTTCGCGTACTGCAGTTCCATTCTTGCTGAGGTTATGCTTGAAAGAAGACAACGATGGAGAAGAACGAACATCTCCTGATAGAACATTCCAAGAAGATATGGTAGATCTAAAGAACGCTAAGTTCCAAGGACCTTAAACTTTTTTGGCAGGTTGGTCGTGACCGGCAGATAAACCCTACTGTTTTTGGGATATGTGAGTCAAAGGTCAAAGTCGTTGTTACCGTTAGCTGAAAATACGCAGCTTCCTATCAATATTTGAAAAACGAGCTCGAACTTGGTAAAGGTCCATGAAACACGACCAGCACCCTAGCTATTTTGACGTCAGATGGTCAAACGTTTAGGTCTAAGTGACCTTTAGCAGACAATCGGTTTCGTTCAATAACTAAGGAATGCTCGTATCTAGGTACATGTATCTCGAAGTTTCTATGCTGGTGAACCGCATATCGGCTTCATTTTACTAATGTTTCAGAAACATTAGCTGCGTCTTTGATGCTTTGCATCAAAATAAGTCTTGTTCTAATCTAGAGTGAACTAATCCTAGGAACATTGTTACGACCGCATTGACATTTTACGTTCACTTGCCCCACCTGGATCCGCTAGTGAAGATACTGTGAAAACGTACGTCGGTGATTTCGTGATGATGGTGTTAGAGCGAGGGGTGGGGAAATCAGGGGAATTCCGTTCCATTCAAACACCATCAACATCCATTTATGCAACCAAAGAAGCAACCATGTGCATAGCTATATAAATGCGATTCCGAACACTGCAAGTTCGACAGCGATTAATTACTAGTTCCAAGAAGGTAAATTGTAGATTCAAATTTGTCCGAACTGTTCGTTTTAATGTAGCCAACTTATCAATTATAGTATGGCATTCAAAGGGGTATCTTGCTCTTAACGAAAATATCTCCAGGCCTCGTTATAAGGTTGAAAACAATCATTTGTTAATTATCATTTGAAAATAACAACTATATTAAGCTTATCAGAGCTAGAGCCTTTAGTGAAGCATAGATTGTGACTCATGTATAAGTTATGCACTTTAAATGTGATATTTTGCAATTTTCCTTGCCATAACAAGGAGCTACATGATCTTCTAATGGCCATCTATACAGATATAAAATTTCATATGCGTAGCTTTAAATATTTTAGAGTTATACGAAAACCCGGATAACAATTGGTATATACATGTATACACTATATATGTATTTTCCTTTCCATACCAATCACAATTGTTGCTCAACAAAACAAACCGACGGACATAATCTCGTTATGGCCCTTTATCTACATACCATTTGGATGGGATTGACCAGTCTGTTTGTGACATTCTTAAATGAAATTGATGCAACACACACAATGATAGTTGAAGTGTGGCAGATACTCCACTGTCAATGCAAAAGAACCTAATAAAATCCGAAAATTGATTATAGTGAATATTCCCTGAAAATAATTCACCGTTTTCTATCAATAGAACAAAACAAAAAGATGGGTAATTAAACTTGTTACGTATTGTGAATTTATGAATTAAGGAAATAATAATGATAAAGAAATGTCCTCACTCTGGGAGTTGGATTTGTCCCAGCCTAAATGAAATAAATGTACAGGCGAAAATCATGTATACGAATAAGAATAACAAAATATAAAAAAATTCTCGTAAAATGTTCAGGTCTAAGACGCCACAATCCGGAAATCCTTCAAAATATTTTAAGGGAATATACAGTACAGTTGTAATTATAAAAGCCAAATTTTGCTAGCATATTTAATTTTCTTTGGCCTTATTCAACGTCCAATTTTTCTTTCCTCAGTTGACGAAGCTGGCCAGGATTGTTTCTTTACACACTCGCAGCTTTCTTTGCTCTGCTAATAAGGGGTAGTAACTGCGTTGGAGCTTGCTACACCCAGATAAATACTGTCCGTTACGACTATGTAATTACAGTGCGGCAGAGTATTTTTATCCGCCAAAATGGACGACCCCAACGCGGAAGTCAATGTAAACAATGATGAAAATGTTGCCGAACTTGAAAATGAACTTCAAACATTGTACTTAAACTGCTTAGAATCTCACAAAACAGCGGTTCAGATAAAGTCAGCTGCAAAACCGTTTCTCCAGACACCTTCAACCATGCCAGGATCAAACGGCAAAATAACTCTTCTCAAGTTTGTTGTTCTTCCAGTGGTGATGATTTTGCTTGGTGGGCTTCTTTCCAACCAATCTTGCAACCAATTTATGAAGCATTCCTTTAGGAGAACAATCATTCATGTAAGTGCATCAGTTTTAGATTAAGGGCCTGTTTTATTTACTAAAACCAAAATCATTAACAAACTGTACCACAGGTGGCAGTTATGTTGACAGGAACCTATCTTTTGGCCACGCATTCCTCAGCCCCTAAAAAAACTATTATAAAAAAATCAAGACCAAAAAATGATTGGAATATACTCATTAATTGCAATAACCTTGTGATTAGTCTAAAATAATAGACGTGTTATACGGGATTCTTCCAATCCCTAACGTCTAAACGGGAATGTGCAAAAAACGGGGGTGTTTTAAAAATATTGAAATTGTTTTAAGTGAATTATTTTATGGTTGAAATTGATCATAAAGAGTTATATTCATATTTTACCATGTAAGTGAAATGTTATTTTGCACTAAACAAGTATTTAATGCATTAAAACAAGTTGTTTACCTTTCCAATTAAACGAAAGTTGACTGACACAGAAAACAATTATGCGAAGGGGAACAACTCTATGCAATCGTAATAACTCGGCCCTCTCCGACAAAGCTTCAAGATAGACCTCGTTACACAATCGTAACAACTCGGCCATGGCCGAAATGTTCTGAGCGATTTAAAACTGTTCCCTGAAGCCTTGCAGGTGCCCTTCATGTATATATCGTTATGTTTTGACAGAATGAAATGAAGAAAAGCCGTCAAACTCATAATTATAAGTTGGATATTTATTTTTTGTGTACGGAACTTATATAAAATAACATTATCTGGTAATATTTCTTGTTTTTATGATATTTTATAGAGGCTATATGCTTTAACCAGGAATTCTGACCGGAACAACTCCCACTTTTGATACTAAACAATTTGTAAGTGAAGGATTTGCCATATCAAAAATCTAAAAAAATCCGTCAACGTACAATTATTTGGACTACCTTGTGATTAACCAATATTCCAAGCATTTTTTTTCAATGTATATCCAGGAACAACCTATTTTCGACCACAATCTATTTTTGACCACAACCTATTTTTGACTGCCCCCTGAAAATAGGTTAAACACTTCTATTTTGCGTCACTTCCAGTAAAAATAAGCTCCATTTGTTAACCATAACAGTAGAACTGTCAGAAAACTTCATTTGAAAACGAATGGGAATGCTGGTGTAAAAAAATCTTCAGTTTTACTTGAAACAACACCAATTAGTCATTTTGAGCTCTACTGGCCAAAGGCCAGAAGAGCTTATGCGATGGTAATGTGTACGTAGTATGTGCATCCGTGCGTCCGTGCGTCAGTGCGGTCGTGCGTCTGTAAACAATTGCTTGTGAACACGATACAGTCTTCAGTTTTGATTGTATCTCGATGAAACTTGTACAGTATATAGATATCCATTAGAGCTCGGTTCCTTTCGAAAACCAGCCAGATCCGTCCATAAATGCCTAGATTATAGGCCATGAAAGTTCGTGCATCCATGCAGTCGTGCGTCTGTAAACAATTGCTTGTGAACACGATACAGTCTTCAGTTTTGATTGTATCTCAATGAAACTTGTACAGTATATAGATATCCATTAGAGCTCGGTTCCTTTCGAAAACCAGCCAGATCCGTCCATAAATGCCTAGATTATAGGCCATGAAAGTTTTAAAGAAATGCTTTCTATTTTTAGCCAGGTCTGCATGAGCGAATTCTATTTTTAGCCAAGTTTACATTTACATGTAAATTCAAGTCTAGAGTTAAGGGAGACAATTTGCAAGTCTAGGATTTTTAGAGACAATTTGCTTTTTGCTTCTGCAGCTGATTTTGTGAATTACTCTGCCTTGTTCTTGTTGAAAGCCCAAAGGCCATTTTTTAGCTTAAAGTTCTGTAGTTTGCACATTCATCTTAACAAAATTGGTTGTGAATGTTTAAGTTATGCACCTGGTGTCATTACTGGCCACACCCAGGGTTCACAGGTTTGGTAAACATAAATCTGGAAAGGTTTGAAAATCTTTTTGTGTGTTCGTGCATCCATCTCAGCACAATTGATTGTGAATATTTTGTTCAAATTGATCAATGTTGTCCTAGGATGCCCTTGACTTTGACCTTTCGACCAACTTTTTTTAACTTCTAAAACTACAGAAATTTTTACTATGAGTACAGTTTTGAAAGCATTTTTTTTTTTTGTCAGATGACTTTTACTTGGCACATATTAAAATAGTTCATGCAACTAATCTGCTTACAATACTTTCTGGGGGCTCAGATGTTGAACTGCTACGTTTTCAGGTAACCCAAACACAAAACATAAAGTATATGTCTGTTGCCTTTTGCCCATACATACATGCTCTGGATTGATATGACCACAAAAGCCATGCCAGTAGAGCATAGGCCCTTTTGGGCCTCTTGTTAATTAATGCCAAATTAAAACCTTCATTTATAATGATTTCACTTGTAAAATACTTCTTTAAAATCGTGTTGTTTTTGTTTGCCAGATTTTACATATCTACCAGAGCCTAAAAACTATCCCCTATCGTTTTCTAAGTATAGTGCACAACATTAAAAGCGCATCAAAATATGGTACATAATGTATACTGCTTATTCTAAATTTTATGAAATTTATCTACAGGTAACTATCTTGAATTATAATTGGGCTCTCAGTTATCATAAAATTATACATATTGCAGCCTGGGCAGGTCATATGAGGCTCATTCAGAGTTGGGCCAGTGGTACCAGGGTTCATGATGGGTGAATTTATTATTTTATACCCATGTGAAAGCCATAAGAAGGGATGATGCATTCATTTGCCCCTCTTGTGGTGATAAGTAACTATAAAGTGACTGGATGGCAAATATATAAACATTTAATTACTTTTTTAAAAATAAAATACTTGAAACTGTAAAAAAAACAAGTTATACAATTTATAATGAAAAATATTGTGCACAAACTTTTGTTGTGAAGTATAATTAATGGTCATGGTCAAAAACAGGTTGTATTTAGGTCAAATACAACATGTGACAGCTGCCATTTTGGATGCAAAATGTAAACAACAGAAGATTGAAACAGATATTATTATTTTATTTTTTTTCAAAGATGAATGATTGCTTTAAATGGTACACACAAACATTTATCTTTTATTATCACTTATTTATGATTGAAATGTAAATAATCCTTAGGCAGTCGAAAACAGGTTGTTCCGGGATACATGTATATTAACTTATTAAAAATGGACATGTTAAGGTCCTTGCAAACATTCTTCATTCTTCATTATGCTAGTGACAATATCATAACATATTTGATATATTTATTTAATAATAGAATACAATATTACAAAAGTAAAACATCTTTTTTTTTTAAAATGTAATTTCTACTCTAGAACATATTTAATAAAGAACAATATTCATATTGTTTGCTTCATTTGTCATTTAAACATTCATATAATTACCAGTTATTGTTCAAGTTTACCATATCGGATTACTATTACACATGTGAAAACAATTACACCTTTTTTCAAAAATACAAAATATTGAGGTTTTATGTTTGTGGGAAACATTTCTAAGCCTGTATAAATGCTTGTTATGGTAAGGTAAATAATGCTTTCCTAACCTTTGTTATCAACCTATAAAAAACTTTTTTTCTGATCTTTTCAAAGACTAGTCTAAAACAATAGACGTGTTATACGAAATTCTTCCAATCCCTAATGTCTAAACGGGTTTGTGCAAAAGAAGAAAATATTGAAATTGTATTTATTGAAGTATTTTATGTTTATATGGATAATAAAGGTTCATATTCATATTTTACCATGTAAGTGCAAAGACATTTTGCACAAAACAAGCATTAAATACATTAAAAAACATGAGTTACCTTTCCAATAAAACGAAACTTGACTGACACAGACAACAATTATGCAAATTGGAACAACTCGACCAATTCGTAATAACCTAGCCACCTCCGACAAGCTTCGAGATAGACCATGTATATACAATTGTAACAACTCGGCCATGGCCGAAGTGTTCCGATTGATGTAAAACTGTGAACTGCAGCCTTGCAGGTGCCCTTCATGTATATATCGTTATGTTTTGACAGAATGAAATGAAGAAAAACCTATAAAACTCATAATTATTCGTTGGATATTTATTTTTTGTGTACGGAACTAATATAAAATAACACTATCTGGTAATATTTCTTGTGTTTATGATATTTTATAGACGCAATATGCTTTAACCCGGAATCCCGATTGGAATAACTGCCCACTTCTGGTACAAAACAATTTGTATGTGAAGGATTTCAAAAATCGTAAAAAAAATCCGTCAACGTACAATTATTTCAACCATTCAAAGACATGCATGTGAATAGGTAACAACGACTTCATATGAAATATGTAAAAGAACAGTATTGAATAATTATGTCAATTCTTGGTTACCAAGTTACCTCTTGAATTTGCAGCCAAAGTCACAAATAAGAATATTCTCCAAATAAAGCAAAGCATTTATAGAGCTGTTGTAGTGACATCTTGTTGTTTTGTTGTGCCTTTCAAGACATTTTTATGACCCCCTTTGAAGTAGAGGGGTATATTGCTGTGCACATGTCAGTCGGTCGGTTGGTTGATCGGTCGGTCCGTGGGTAGACCAAAGCTTGTCCGAGTGATATCTAAGCAGTGCCTGGATTTATGGTCATCAAACTTGAAGGTTGGGCCTGACCAGTAGATGACCCCTATTGCTTTTAGGGGTCATCAGGTCAAAGGTTAAGGCCACAGTGACCTTTAATGGTAAATCAATTTTAAAGCTTGTCTGAGTGATAACTCAACAATGCCTAGACCTATGGTCATCAAACGTGCCATGGAGGCTGAGCCTGACAAGTAGATGACCCCTATTGATTTTAAGGGTAATTGGGTCAAAGGTCAAGGACACAGTGACCTTGATTGATAAAAGGTTGTTTGAGTGATAACCCCACAATAACTCCACCCGTGACCCACACACTTGACTTGGAGGTTAAGCCTGACCAGTAGATGACCCCTATTGCTTTTGGGGCTTGTTTGTGTGATAACTTGACACTGCCTACACCCATTGCCCTCAGACTTGACATATAGGTTGGGGGTGACCAGTTGATGACCCCTATGGATTTTGAGGTCATAGAGTCAAAGGTCATGGTTATAACTCATATTCGTCATATTTATTTATTCCCTGCTGCTTAGATGATACATTTTATCTGCAGATATCAGTCACCATCTGAACATGATTAAAAACTGCACCTACTATCCCCAGACTTTGAATGGTCATAATCTTAAAACTGCCTTAAAGGCACCCAATATCAATTACAAAGTCATTTCGGTCCATGCATATTTTATTCAGTTGTCCAAATAATCCTGACAACATGGCGCTCGGGGGGGGGGGGCATAATGTTTGGCAAACATCTCATGTTTTCATTGTCAACGTCATATGTTTGTGAAGAAATGGTCTATAAAAATGTGATAATTTACGTGGCCGAACACTGAAAATAAGCTTGTTTTTAAGGTCGTTTATTTGTAGTAGTTTCTAACTAAATGAACGAAAATCGATCGCATACTTTAACTAAAATATTCGAATATAAGAGGCATAAAAGATATGGTGTATCAATTTGTATTGCCATTCTTTAATTCAGTAGTCGCAATATCTAAGGGAAGTAACTCTGTACAATAAAGAGTATCACTTTTGTATATGTCGAACGATTTTAAGGACATTAGTATGAAGTATATAACATTTGTTTATTTTTTGAAACGGAGTGAAATACTCCATCCACCTATAGGAACATAAAATTCAAAATATACCTAAATCTGTATACATATTTTCTATTGATACATATTGATTAGTGTTATGGTTAATATTAAACGAAGAGGAAACTAACACACCTTAAATTAGGATAGAAGTAAATAATAGTAGGCTAGTTTTTATTAATTTCTGTAAAGTTCTATGTTTTATGATACTCGGTGTCTACCTCTTTAGATATTGCCTATCAAATGCCCATCATGAGTTATAATTGCCGTTTCAGCTTTCAAAGAAATATATCTTCGATTCTAATTTTTAGTCCCCACTTGGACGAATACATAATGAAATAATTGTAAGTAATACGAAATCATCTGCAAACACTATTATAAATAAAGGTAATGTATCACTATCAGACTCAGTTTTTAACACCATTGATTAATAATAGCAAAAACACGGCAAATAATGGCGCCCCTTGTTTCAAACCGATTTATTGTTAATCATATTTGCTTAATACATACAACTTAGCATCCTTAATATAACAATACAAGCACATACTTATATAGAGATTTTAACTGATGTTGTTCACTAACATGCAGGGTCAGTGGTAAATAATGCGATGTTATGAATAATTATATCAGTGTGGTTTGGCGTTATGTTAATTCATTTGGTGTTATTAAATATCTTAATTTCTAAACAGTAATGGAAAAGAAATAACTTCGAAATCTAAGTCACACAGAATTTAATCATAATGATAGACGAGAAGAAATGTTATCCTCTAAGGCTACACCAATCTGTTTTCTTTTGATCTGCAGCAAGCTAGCGGAATACAAACACCCATTTTGTTTTAAAACAGGAGCAGGGTCAAATGAAAAACATTTTTTCCAATGCATTTGTAATATATAAATGATTTGGATAAAAATATTCAATAATTTTGACTTTATCAATAAAAGGCCATTCTGATATTTAAAAAAAATCCTTTTGGTCAAAAGTACAAGCTGTTGATTTGAAATCAAAGTGCATTTGCTTTTTCATAAAAAAATACTCGCAGTAATATCGTTGTTTTTTTCATTTTTGGGAAGTCAAATTTAATGGAAAAAATGGAAGACTTAATTTTTGCTCTGTCATTTGGCAATTATTTATGTTAACTTTTTGAGGTGTAATACAAGGTTGAATAAAAAAATGAATCACTTATATTACTGGTATGAAACAAATGAAGTTGTTCGTATTTTAACAGAGTTAACATTCACCGTGTATGATCACTTTAGGTGCTGCCTTTTCTGGATTGGACACAGCTGTACGAGACGAACTGTTTTGTCCCAAATCCGTTAGCAGAGAGTTTTGATAGGCCTCTTCTCAATGAGGACTGCAAGGTAAACAAAATGCCATCAACATCTTCTATGAAAGTAAAACAGATACATAAAGTATTATTGTTTGTTTCCATGACGTACATTTTATATAGCTTGAATGGACCATAAAAACTACTTTTAATTAAAAGGATATACGAAGTTACTTATAAATCTTAATTCAATGCAATGTTATGGCATATGCTGGTACATAATATAAAACAACCTACAATATGTACCTATACGAGATATCTTAAGTATTAAAAAAAGTCTCGATTTATTACCATTCAGTACAGCATTTTATATTTAAGACTGCACCGAATTTAGTTGTGTTGTTATTTCAAATGTAGACATTTTATAAATTATATATATTCTGGCAGATTTGTTCGAATGTCTCGGAAGTGACGGTACTATTGGACACCTCAGAGGAAGATATAGCCAACCACTTTTCTGAAAGTGACATGCCGTTGGTTATACTCGGCCAAAATCTTCAACCAACAGTTTCCATGGAAACTCTGGCAGAGGTTGTTTGAACGATATATTTTAGGTTACTTCAGAAAAGTATATAAGAAACATATGCCGCATGTAAAATTGTTCCACAACAATTGAATGTAAGGCTCCATTTATGGAAAAGTACGAACATTTATTACATTTAAATTTTAATAAAACATTCAGCTATGATTCCACTTATGTCTATGTTTAAGTAATATTCTGTTTGTTCTGGGTTCTGAATGACTTTACACTTTGAAAATCAGTTAGGGAAACCGACCCTCACGCAATCTAGTTCTGTTAACCTTCATGTTAAACTCATTTTTGCCATTATATCATTTTCGGTAAATGTTTTTCATTTTCTTATTTGTTCACAAAACCTTTTCAAATGATAACGAAATAATATGGGGTCACCATGTATCCAAAATTAATATATTGGTGAGTCGAATTCCTTAAGTATTTTTGTTTGTTATACTGTACTTAACGATGGTTCTTCCCTCAACAGCTTTACTTAGACGAGGAAAACATGAACATTTACACGAGTTGTGAATTTGCAAGCAGTCTTCCGATTATGGAAGTGAGAAACCAGAGAGGTCTTTTATTGAAAGCACGTGCAAAACAAATACACAACTTCTACGCATCATGGTGCGTACATGTTTACGAGCAGGATAAAACAGTTGTCGAATAACAATATTCATATACTATAAAACGTCGTCCATTTTCAGTAAGTCGTTCTAGGTGCAATTAGGTGCATTGACCTTATATAAGGTTGTTTGTATTAACGTGTCTTCCTCGAATGCACTCCTGTTTTCTACTTAAGTATATGTTTGGTATTTTTTGTCCTTGCACTATCATGATACCTATTGATAAGGACTTATATACCGTTAGATATAACCATTATATGATAATAGTGCATCAAGAATAATCCTAATCAATCGTTCCAGGCAAAATTGCTTCACTGAAGCTGCAAAGACATTCCGGCAGCTTTACACGAAGCCAGAATTCCTACCTTCCGCATTAGAGCTCGACGCATCAAACTGGGTGTTTATATGTGAACAGTACACGGAACGCAAACTTATAAAGGTGATCTTTTAAATTATGTTTAGTTGCGCATCGATAATAAGTGAGCAAGTTGTTTGACTTTTAACTGGTTAAACTCTTATAACGCTGTTTTTCATACTCCTAATATATATCATTCTTCACAAGTGACACAACAGTTTCCCTTTTTCCGCAGATGCCTATGTTGGACCAATTTATGGTACTGCTTCAGTTGAACGGGGAACTAGAGTTAATTTTTACACCGCGACAACCGTGTTTAAACAACTGTACTCAACTGACAACAACTTTGGAAAAGGGAGGATCTTGTAAGTGTCTTTCAGTCTGTCACTTCCTTCTCGGGTTTAACTTTTCATTTTTTTCTTCGAATTTTACGTTAACACTACTCTGAAACAGTGCATTTTTTTCAAACCAATGACTAAACATTCTTATCAGGTTTACTTAATTAAAGTTTGATTTTCTCTCTTCAATAGGCAAAATTACACCCATCAGGAAGGAACATATATTGTTACAATTGTTATAACTCACAGGAGTTTGAAGCAGTGGCATTTTGGCTCTGTTTAAAGTTACTTTTGACTAGCAAATCCTAGTCTGAATGGGTGGAAGTTCCCTGTATGTTTAAGAATAACGGTCCCCTCATTTCAACACACATACACAGGTCCTGTATAGTATTGAATCATTGAAGGCATACTCACTATTATTGTAAATTAGAGGCATTTCATCAAACAAAACAGTTACTCAGTTAAACCTGCGCATACTCGATCACAGCAAATAAATGATATGATATATGCTTTCAGACGCCTATGTGCAAGATAGCTATTAGTAAGACATTGCTCATAGTCAAAGAAACGGTTCTACGTATGATGAGCATATCAGAAATCCTATGGAATTGTTCAAAACATCGAGTACGAAATTGTTCATTGACCCGTGCCGTTGTCCACTTGGTGTTAAATATTCTTCTATTTCAGTGATGGTGACCGACTTCTTGTACGACATTGAGTATGTAACTTGTCTTAGTCGAAGCAGCCTGACTGTCGGACTGGCCGGAAGAATTGATCTCTGACACGCGTCATGTCCGCTGCGTTATGCAAGTCTAGAGAACATTTAAGCTCAGCAATTGTATCTCTTGAATTTGAATTGTTTGTGTATAGCGGAAATTTTAATATACATGTATATGTTTACTTTCAAGCAAGAATAAACCTTATACACATTTTATTTTAACATTGTCCTTGCTTTAAGAATGTATTCTCAATTAATCCCCCCCCCGAAATATATTGTTGAGAAATGGGAGAGCACATAGCTAAACGGGAAATGTTACGTAATTCGCTTGCTGCCCTTGAGGATATTCAAATTTCGTCTGCTGCAATACTGCATAATGTATTTTATCGGGTTTTGCGGCAGCTATTAGCATAATATAACACAATATGCATGCACTGCGTATGCACAACTTGTAACATGCTCTAATTCTCAAGAAGAGCAGGGTTTGTTGATTGTAGGTGAACCAAAATTCACCGAGATAAGGGAACCTGCGACCCGCGCTGTTAAAAGGTCGACAAAAACTGACGTTTTTGCATTACAATAACAGTTCTTATAATGTGCAAGTGGAAGTAAAGATGAGAGAAAGTAAAAATATCACAAGTGCGAAGTCAATAATGTTACATTATAATGTTTATAGACCTAATTATAAAAATGTGGTATAATAACATGCTTCTGTTTGTTGGTTTGATCGGAGTTATCGCCTTCTCAGTTGGTAAGTTTATTTTATAATGAGGATATTTTGAAAGAAGAAATACAACTTAAATGTAGAACGATTTTAACAAAAACGTACTGACACTTCTTAACCTTCCCTGCCAGTAAGGTCTTAAAAGCAAGATGGCGGATTAACGGTTTATGTAGGTCACGAAGGTTTACTGTTCTTATCAACAAAGGGAAAATGAAACCATGGCTTCCAACAGCGGCGTAAAATGGGCATTCATGTGAATATTGTTTGTATTTGCCTTAAAATGATGTCAGTATATGTGTAAGCACTGATTTAATACAAATTTAAAATTGAAAATCCATATTGAATATTTTGGAAGGACTTGTCGACGCGGTTGCTCAGGGATTTATTTGCCATTTCACTGGTTTCATGTTCATACGCCTGAAAGGGATGAAGGAAGTTTGTTATATTTTAATTAATTTCATTGCTTCAAATTACAATTCAAAGTACATCGTTAAACTACAGACCTCTGACATATCTTTAAAGGGGGTTTACCTCGCAGAATTAGTGCATCTTTCTTGAAAAGATCCTTGATTTAATTTAATACGTCATAGGTTTTTAAATATAGTGCATATGAATCTATATTCAACACTGGTCAGAACTTTTTTCTGTTTTTATTATTATTTCGTCTCGCAAATAAATTTGATGCACAACCTTGAATAACACATTACAGTTCTTATTTGAAATATATATTTAGAATGGAGGTTATCACTAGCGGATCTAGGAGGCAAGGGTGAATACCGCGCCCACACCCCAAATTGCCCGGTTTTCATTTTACAATATTGGAGGACAAATGAATAAAAATCACAAAAATGAACCATTTCGGACTAAAATAAGCCAAAGTCAGGGAGGGCGTTCATTACATTAAAACCATATTATAATTCGTTTCGGTTTGGCATTTTGAAATTTAAGTTAATTACGTCCCAAATGCTTGACCGCCCCTGATTACTCAAAGCATTTGAAGAATGATTATTTCTGGGGGAGTATTTCTATCTTTTTTATAACCGCTTAACCACTAGTTATATGTTTTCATTGACCAGTTGAAGTTGTTCATCCCTATATTTATTGATTAGACAATTTCAATGTATAAATAGTTTGCGCTTGATCTCGTGTGACGTCGTGTCCCTCTTTCAGTATATGTGAGATAGGCTTTTATTTCCCTCCAGTCAGGAACAAGCGATACTTATATACAAGATAAGACACAAACCTTCGAGCATATATACATCAAATGCACACACCGTTGATAGTATGTAATAAGATCAGAAATAATATTTTGTAATTGATAAAGTTTATATTTACAAAAAATCGAAAAGCTGAATGAGGCTGCAACTGCAGAATATACAAGAAGCTAGATTGAAAGCGAAATTCTAGCTTTCAACCTGCATCATATAAAGTTACAATAACTTATTTAATCATTAAAGCTTGTGTGGGCTGAAATAAATAGGTACGTGAAGCAAAACAATTAAAGTTCGATACATTACAATAGAGCCTGTGTCAAGTAATGCTACAGAACATGCTCATGGTTACAGTGTAGACTGCTGAAAACTGGAAGTTTCCATCGCAGTTTGTGGACAACACCCTTCTAGTCCCATAGGTTGGTAGAGGTAATTCTTAATGTTTAGAAGTCCACATGCACTTGCAGGTGCGGATCCAAAAAAATGATGTTAGATTGGGCGTAACTTAGGGGCACAGCCTTATGACTTTCGACCCTCCCCCAAAAATCGAAATTTAAAGGTTATAAAATATTGGCAGGCGGGTTGGGGGTACTCCCTACAGACAATTTGAGCGTATTTTATTGCTTTTGTCTCTTATTTTCACATAAAAAGTCAATTTAAGTGTGTGTGTGGGTGGGGGGGGCACCGGGTCCACCCCCTCCCTGCTGATGGCCTAATGTGTTATAAATAATTTAATTCAATTATCTTTATTTTTTACCAATTTAAAAAAAAAATCAGAATCGAATGGGAAAGAAAGAAAATAACGACAACACACATACACCATTATATACAAGGTATATTCAACGATGTTCTTTAAGAAGCTTACATTGCAAAGGTTTCATAAATTCATAGTATTGTTTATAGCAAGAAAATGTGTTGACTTTCGACTCAATCTTTAACTTGTATATGTATGTTGTTTATTTATTACTTGATACAATGTGTTATAAAATAAATACTGTTTAAACCGAGAAGTTTCGAGATATAATCTGTTACAATCTAATTACTATGTCGTTATTGTAATGCATGATAAATGTGCCGCCACTTGACTACATACATTCGCATCTAACACATTTGCCGGTGAACCATAATGATATATTCAGACAGTCATGTTGAATGAAAATTGTTTCATTAGATAAGTCCTTGAAAATATTCGACGTCTACTTGCAGTAAGTTTTCAGTAATATTTTCATCCAGTTCGGCAATGTCACAACATAACTTCCATGTTAATTGTTTTGTTACTTGAAAATATTACATATATAAGGGAAAAATTGTCGCCACAAGCACAATGTGTTCGATAAAAAAAAGTGCGAAAAGTTGAAATTCGCCAATTCCTAAAATAAAATTTGCAAAATAACTCTCGTGAAGCTAAATTACATCAAGCACATCTGTGAATACCACATACTTTAAATGTGCCCATGCATGCTTTGAAATCATAGTAGGTGTAAAGATTACAAGGTGAGGTTCAGCTTTGTATCAGCGAGAACTTTGAAGTTACGCTGGGTTACTTGCCTGTTTCGAGATTTTGTAAAATACATATAAAGGGAAATATGGACAGGGAATGCACTATTACGAAAGTACTTTCAAACTAATTTTTACTGCAAAATAATGATAACCGAGTATTTACTTATATAAATATAAGGCGATATTTGAAATTGAACTCAAAACGACTAAACAAAATCTACATATCAAGGCCATATTTTTCATTGCTCAGTTGTGTGAACACAATCAAATTCGCTTGTAGATTAATGTACACGAGAGCTTTTGTAAATTTTCTCATAACTTTTGAGTCATGCATTTTAAATACGTGTCACCATTTTTAATAGCAATGTATTGCATATTGAGTTTGAGTGTACATCAGTCTTTTTAATATCTCTTTAAAGCATTTTCATACACTAAGTGAAATGCCTTAATTATATGATATGTATTGCCAGTGCCATAGTTTATATAGTCAATGTTGTCAAGCACGCCCTGGTTCTGCTGAGCAGGCACATAGGGATCGTTTTGCCCGATGTCGTCGTCCAAACCTTGTTTATTGGCATAATATATAATTGACTGACTTCGACCAACAGCGAGTCAACAGCACGTTTACACTATTTTCTAGCCTTGACCAAATACACGCTGTCTGCTGTCTTGCTTCAGCATTTCGTATCCAATATTTACCAAACTTGATTATAATGTTTATAGGCATAATGTATCGATGGAGTTCGATCATTTGCACGATGGACTTTAACTATGAAGATATGATCCTTGATTTATGAAAAAATGACCGAATTCACAATCCATTCTTTAACTTAAATATTTCTTAATCAATATTTCAATGGGCACACTTCCTTCAGTCTTGTCAATGTGCGAGGAACAGCCCGGACGCACCATTAACTCTGGAGTTATGGCCTTTGATTTGTCAACATTTAACCAAACTTACGTCGACTTCTCCCTTTAATACCTTATCAATGCTCGTGTCACTTGTAAAGGCAACATATATGTGTTCCTATCGGCTGAGGCGGCGGCGTCAGCAAAACCTTGTGCAGATAATAACTTAAATTTTAAGTACCCATTCATGATGACACTTTTTGACAGTGTTTGTAGGCGTTAAGTCATTGTCAAGACCAAGTATGCGGTGAATTTCCACCATCTTTTGCACCAATATACAACCAATATTCTCAGCCAATGAAAATGCAGATAGGCAATCATTAAGTACTAGGCTTAGGGATCATTACGAATTTCAACTTTCGCGGGGTTTTAAAGGTCACACTTTCTGTGTCAGATTTTGCGTTGACAATGTGTCAGTCAATCAGGTTGTGTTCAAGTCAGTAAGATGATTACGCTCACTCCGCCCATTCTTTATCATTAATATTTGACTTCATGTCATCTAACTATTACATAACGTCGTATTTTACAATACAATATAGTTGCTTCAACACTTGTACATACTAACTTAATTATCATCCACGATTCAGCCTAGTGACCGTGTTTGCGGCATAGTGTCTTCATCTTCTAACGGGAAATAAATCTCTCAAGTGACACCACAGCTGTGCCCCTTCTACATTCAATGCAGTTGGCTTACTTATTTATTGGATATATTGATCCCTTTACATTAAAATTGATATTATAAGTGGTTTGAATATGATAGGTCGCTGCAAACATGCAACACTTCCATTTTCGCGGAATGCTAACATATAAAATCTTTACAAATTCGGGTAGCATTGTTTCATGGGCATGCATCCATCGAAACAATTTGAGTTATGGCCCTTGAGTATTCAAAATTTAACGAAGTTCACTTTGATATTATCTAATCAGTTTTTGATTAACAGCCAGATCACATTTCCAGAGTTATGGCCCATGACTAGTTCAAGGTTGACCAAATTCACTTTGTCCATTCTCTAACTTAAGCGTTTCTTTTTCAATCCCTACCAAATGTATGTCTATATGTATATTTCTAAACTGATGTCAATAAACCACCTTTAGCACACTCTTCACTCAGGCGTACGAGCCTGTATACTTGTCGAAATAACATTGTATGCTCCTTCACTCAATCTTTTGCTATGCACTCTTAATCAAACCTAATGTTTACAGGCAGAGTAAATTGCGTTTAATAGCCTGTCAGCTTGCAACATTTATTTTAGAGATATTGGCCTTGAATTATCTTGTTGACCATTTCTTAATATAAAACATTATGCGTTTAAGCTATAAATGAATCCAATTGAAATAAATACATTATTCAAAATTATTAACCAATTAGATTCAAATGAATCACCTGTATCAATAACTTAACTAACTTTTGGTACACATGTTTAACACTATTATGGTTACACACCACTCAGTTTTGACGAAGAAAAGCCCCATTTAAAACGTACAAATTGCCTAAAATACGATGTCCGGACAATAACCCATGAAAAGGTTGACAGATGCATATGATTTTTATTAAACATGTTTAACACCATAAACACAGTGCAAGTTTGACTTTGGTTACAGACCACTAATACAGCATTATCTCCATATCTCGGCGGTCAAGTCCGTCTTACTCTATTCCAAATAATTGTACGTTGACGGATTTTTTTAGATTTTTGATATGGCAAATTCTTCACGTAGTTAGGGATTGGAAGAATCCCGTATAACACGTCTATTATTTTAGACTACGTCTTACCCTGGATTGCATTATACCGTCACGAACGCAAATCCTATATACAGTAAAACTGCGATCGCTCGAGGTCGGCAGGGACCGAGCCAAAACCTTGAAGAACAATGTATCATAAATAACGGGGTTAGTAGGTGGTCCGATATTGGATATATAAGGGGCACAGGAAACCATATTTGGGTTCGAGCGAGAGTATAAATCATGTCGAAAATTGTTTAAATTGATAAATGTTTCGTTTATTCATCGGAGTCAGAAAAATAACGCCATTCGGTACGATATCAAGATTTAGTGACCCAATATGGAAACATATTTGGTCACCGCGACCAGTCCTTGACCAATGGCGTTGCGTGATTCATGTTGGAGGCGTGATATAATGAAATTCATCACCGATATCTCTTCTACCGTAATTACGTTTCCTTAGGCTAAAGTCAATATTTGTATATCTTCCTGTTTTCACTGGAAACTTATGATGTGATGTTCTGATTGTTGACATTGGGATCCTTAAAGATGGGTTTAGATTTATAAGGTAAGGTTCTAATTGCAATTGGTCTTAAATTAGTTTGTAATGTAATCTTTAAAACATAAATTATTCATTGAGGTTTTGCAACGTGTGTATTAATGAATCAATTAAAGTTTGTTGATTAGTTTGTCGATTACTTTTGGAGTATGTGACTTGCGTTATTCCACACATGTGAATAACCAGTTTCACCTAAAGTTGTTTTGACATGTTTATACCATTTGAAGGAGTATCGTGTTGATAAAGTCAGGGTCTTATAACTTAGAAAACTAAGTTTGTCATCATTACCTGTGATAATTGTTCTCAAGAAATTAATCATTTTTTATTTAGTTTGAATTTCTAAAGGATATCAGCCGATTTCACCATAAATCATACATGACGGTGAACTTTGTCTGGTTTAAGTTATTCTGCGCAGAAAGGACGGATGCACTTTTTCGATCACTCTCAGTTTTTTATACCCCCAGATTTCATAAGCGTAGCAAATTATTGGTGTAATTGTGTTATCGAATCACTGTAAGGGCAGGCCAGCTGGTAAATCAAGATTTGGTATTCTTCTGTATTATAGATGTACAGCCTTATTCGCTTGTTCTATTAAATGTTTCTTTATATGGATAGAGCTTCCCGAGGTACTAAATTCAACCATATATATATTTATAGGTAATTAACATTAATCAACGTTCATCACCTGTACTTTCATTGTTTATTTGTTCCAAATATAACTACTTTTGTCTTGTCAATATTTACCGTAAGCTGCACCTCGTTGCAATATGCATTAAATTGATTGCATCTCATTTTCTTTTTCTGCGAACAGGACATTGTTATCAGCGATAAGTAATATTACTATTCATAAGGACGTACACGTCTGCATCTTGTATATTAATTTCAATTCCGTTACTACCTTTAGCTATCTTGTATTGCTCTATGTAGTTTAAAATACATTGTTAAACAACACAGATGAGAGGTTTTTACCTTGCCGGACATAATTGCTCATTTATATGTATAACTCATTATTTTCACCGGAAATACAAGGCTTGCTATTTTGGAATGAGTTATGTATCAGTTGAAATAATGTTCATGTTATGCCGTTATGTAGTAATTTGCTCCAAAGAATTATTCTTGAGATGTTATCAAAAGCAGCAGCAAAGTCAACGAAACATCACAAGAGTTTCCTTTTCTTTGACCTTAGTAATGAAATTAATTTGCGTAAGACAAAAATATGACAATGTTGAGTAAATGTTGTATTATGATCGAAAGTCAACTTGTTTGCACTAAATAAATGAGTATCGTTTAGAAACGAAATCAATCTGATATTAAGAACAGAAATAAATAATTTTGCCAGGTGGCTCAAAACAGTATTATGTCTGTTGTTTTTACATTAATCTTTACTCCCTTTGTTTTTGAAAATACGTTTGATACTTCCTATTGACCACACTTTTGAAGTTAAACCCATTGTTAAAATAATGTTTTTCATTTTATACAGGATCAACATTAGATGAGAGGTTCTCTGTATAGACTCTGTTAAAATCCCGTCAAACTTCGCTGGACATTTTCCATAATTAAAATTCTGTATAAAAGTTTGAATATTTCAATTTTTGGGGCATTGATTGTCTCCCTCGTTTTTGATTGGATTAAGGGAGTCACCTCCTCACCTATGCTCCTCTCCGTGTTCAAAGTAACTGTATAATTCTGTTAGGGGTGGTGCATGGCTTCTATTTTTAGTTTAAACAGAGTTAAGATTTGATCAATATGACATTGATTTATTATGTAGCATCAACCAGAGGTCTACTCGACATGAGTCTTGTGGTACTGGCTCTGATCTAAAGCACATTGTTGTTTCACATTTAGGACTCCTAAATGGGCAGATTTGCGCTATTGTTAGACACTTTTCAACGAATGGGTTATTTCTTTTATCAATTTCATACGAATGGGCAAATTTGAATCCGAAATTACATCAGAATTTCTGGCAGCTAGGCAGCGTTAGTAGGACTTAGTGGGTATACTTTCATAATTGATGTATGGAAAATACCTAACAAAGGTTGATATGTGAGAACCGTTCGTGATTCCGTCCGTACTTATTATTCAAATTTGTGTCACTCCAAGACTATTTGACCGATTGTCTTGAAACATTAGAGGAATGTTTTTGAGATGACGAAGTTTTGCATCTTGGTTTTCGTTTGCAGATACACATAGTAAGTGGATAATTATGGCCCTTTAAATACCGAAAATTGGCATTCAAAACTTTAAACCTGTGTGACCTAGACTCATGAAACCAAAGGATTATGTTTTAGGGTTGAATAAGTTGTGCTCCTGGGATTGTTTTGGAGCTGCACAGTGCACATAGATAAGAGAGAGTTATGGCACTTCAATTAGCAAAAATTGACATTTTCGAATTATGGTTCTTGTTTTGATGGAAGTGACAGTTCTATTAATATGTTGTTTTTTTAAAGTAAATGGAGTTTCATGTTTACAGCTCTAAATACTCCAATATGTTCACGAAGCAAAGTCAGTTAAAATTTGGGTCCCCACAAAAAAGGGGGGGCATATAGATTTGACCCTGTCCGTCAGATCGTAAGTTTACAAGTATCCGTCGCTCTAAACTCCAAAATTATTTTTGTCAAGTAACCTTGGCGGAATGTTTTTATTTACGTGATAAAGTGTTACACCTGGAATTTCGTATCCTGCTTCACTCAGTAAAAAGTTATGGCCATTGAATTAGCAAAAGTAGGCATAACTGGACTGGTGTCGACCAAAACTCCAAAAATAATTCGCCACCTAGAGTCATAAAACCTGTATATTTTGATAGTTACGTATTGAAGTTGATATCAGTATTGTTATATTGCGTTTATAATGAATTTTGATATGCATATAGAGTTTCTTTAGTTTTTGTTTGTCAAACAAAAACATTGAGCATTGTCATCTATCATTTCTAAGTTCAGCTCGATTTTGTAATCTTGATGTACTGTATTACGTATAAACGATGAACACATGAACCTTATATCATGGGAATATGGGTGTGTGGGCGACAGTCCCCCCCCCCCCCACATAAGGAGTACAGTATCAAACATTTAAAGACTCACAACATAGGTTGATGTATCTTTTATATTAATTCATTATCATGTTAAACTCATTTTACTTTAATTAAAAAAAACAACAACATATACTTTATATACAGATAGAAAATATTAGCCTTTTATTAATGTTTTAATTGATAGCTACATGGCCACAAACTCTTCGGTTAAAAAGCTTCAAAATGTCGTTGATATTCATACATGATAATGCTTTTAAATATAAAGAAAACAATCATAATAGGAATTGTTAAAACGTTATCCAACAGAAAGACTGTTTCTAATAACATTAGAACACGGCCCAATAATGGGATTCTAAAAAATGGATCTTTCTATTTGTGGGATTTGTTCTATACATATACCAAAACATGCTTTTTCGAACCATACATATGAGTCTGACTAGCCAGTAGTTTTGACTTTTATTTGTGACATCAACTTAACGTTTTCTATCCAAATGTGTTCATATTTTGTCCTTACTGTACGGGATGACCCCTTAATGATGCATTTATCACTAGTCTAGAGAAGTTTTGCTGGCTTTTGTATTTCTCGTTTGTGACAGATTCGTTTGTGTGTGTCCTTAGACTATTAATCATTGAGACTCCCAAAGTGAATTCATGTGTGCTTTGGCTGACCGAGGCAACCCCACAATGTTTTGATGTAGACCCTGATGGTCTTTGTCTTGTGCGTTGTGTTTGTTTCTGTGGGTTTTTTTCAGTCTGTCTGTCATTTCGGTTTTGCTATATTTTTCCAACTGAAAAACGCATTTCACATGTACCAATATGTTTCGGTCGACTTGGCTAATCTCTGTATATTTTTTTTTCTGAAAATAAAACGATTACAATGCTTTCATAAGCTTCTAAGACATCAAGGAGTACATGACTGAACATTTGAACATAGCACATTCAAAAGCGGCCACCTACAAAGATGTTTCATTCCATGCTCAAACCCTCCCAAAAGCAATTTCACATAAAACATTCAATAGCTGCCCTCTACCAGGATGTTTCATTCCATGCTCAAACCCTCCCAAAAGCAATTTCGCATAAGACATTCAATAGCTGCCCCCTTCCAGGATGTTTCATTCCATGCTCAAACCCTCCCAAAACAATTTCACATAAGACATTCAATAGCTGCCCTCTACCAGGATGTTTCATTCCATGCTCAACCCTCCCAAAAGCAATTTCACATAAGACATTCAATAGCTGGCTTCTACCAGGATGTTTCATTCCATGCTCAAACCCTCCCAAAAGCAATTTCACATAAGCCATTCAATAGCTGCCTTCTACCAGGATGTTTCATTCCATGCTTAAACCCTCCCAAAAGCAATTTCACATAGGACATTCAATAGCTGCCCTCTACCAGGATGTTTCATTCCATTCTCAAACCCTCCCAAAAGCAATTTCACATAAGCCATTCAATAGCTGCCCTCTACCAGGATGTTTCATTCCATGCTCAAACCCTCCCAAAAGCAATTTCGCATAAAACATTCAATAGCTGCCCTCTACCAGGATGTTTCATTCCATGCTCAAACCCCACCAAAAGCAATTTCACATAAAACATTTAATAACTGCCCTCTACCAGGATGTTTCATTCCATGCTCAAACCCGAAGGACAATTAGACAGATGTATTGAACATAGTTCATATAATACGTGTATGTTTACTGGGTTCACTAACGTGTTAAAAGTTCTTTAGCTCTTATGCAATAGTTGTAGCACATTATTACTAGTAGTTAACGGTTTTGAAGATAATAGACTACGTAAAATAAATCTGACAAATGCCAGCCCCAATGAACGTCAAACTCTTATAGGGTCAGTTGTATTAAGGATGACTCTAGCTAATTCAAACTCCAGAGCTAGCTTAAACTTTATTATACTCCTATGCAAATGATTAACTTTAAAAGTAGATATAGCGAGGACTTAGGTAAAACATTTAGCAGTAATCTGACTAGCTTTAAACTAAATAAGTATCCAGTTCTCAAGGGTAGAGAGGGAGAGAATTTCATTCACATTTAAATCATGCATCTCATTTATATGTAGGACGGGTAATACATTCCAGACCACAAACGAATCTTTCAATGTCATTTATTACGGTCCAAAGATCAGGTCACACAACAATAATGGTTTAAACAGGCTCAGTTTGATGTTCTAAATGTTCTTATTCATACTTCATAGCTGCATTTTGAAACACAAGATGTATTGTATGAAATTGATCCTGACATGAGTGGTGTAATTTTACTAGTATTTAAAGAGATTCGATCTAAAAAATGTTATTTAAGTAGGAGATATTTCTAACAGAAGAACTTGATGAAATGTATCCCAGGCCGCTGGACTTAATTTACAAATATTTTTTGCACCGGATACATGTCGAATATTATGAGCGCTTATGAGTCTATTTTAACCTATTGGTGTAATTTATTTCACTGTTCATAAGTAAAACAACTATTTGACAACGGGATATCCCCCTGTCAAGATGGTTGTGTGCAATATGTATATAATAATACTACTTTTTTAGCTCGCCTGTTTTTAAGATAAGAAGTCGAGGTCTCGGTGTCGTCGTCGTGCAAAACGTAAGCTCTATAACCGGTCAAGATATTCATTTCAGGCTTGGTACACATAATGCCAGCTCAAATAAGCGCATGTATTTGAGGTGAATAATTCTAATAATTGTCAGGTTTCGCCCATTGTTCAATTGCGAAAAAAAGACCAGCGATAGTGTTGGCCCTCCGCGCTCTTGTAATGTTTAGGAGGACAGTACACTCTTTTACACCAACAAGTGTTATAATATGACTTTGAACATCAATGAGCCATTTCGAAAACAATTTGTTCATTAAACAGATTTGGAAAGAATATGCACTCGTTAAAGCAAACCCGATAAGATTGTACTCATAAACCAAGCAAAATTGCCCAAAAGGCAGTCATATGAAGACAATTTATATCCGTCATTACTTCAATTGTCGTATAAGGTATTTTGTCATGAACTATTTTTACAACGTTTTCGTTAGTAATTATATTTATGACTCGACTGACATAGCGCACACTACAAACATCCAATTTTTTTTATCAACTTCCAGTAATATCTGTCCTTCCCTCCATCAAACAATCTTGTATTGGTTTTTATAATTGACAAGCAAGCTGAGTAGAAGTGCAAAACATAGTTTTGTAATGGTATAAGTGACAAGCACGCTGAGTTTAAGTACAAAACCTAGTTTTGTAATGGTATTAGTAACAATCAAGTTGAGTAGAAGTGCAAAACATAGTTTTGTAATGGTATTAGTGACAAGCACGCTGAGTTAAAGTGCAAGACATAGTTTTGTAATGGTATTAGTGACAAACACACTGAGTTTAATTGCATGACATAGTTTTGTATTGGTATAAGTAACAAGCAGGCTAAGTAGAAGTGCAAGACATAGTTTTGTATTGCTATAATTGACAAACACGCTGAGACGAAGTGCAAAACATAATTTTGCATAAGTATAATTCGCAAGCGCTGAGTAGAAGTGCAAAACATAGTTTTGTATTGGCATAAGTTACAAGCACGCTAAATAGAAGTGCAAGACATAGTTTTGTATTGCTATAAGTGACAAACACGCTGAGACGATGGCAAGACATAATTTTGTATTAGTTTAATTCGCAAACGCTGAGTAGAAGTGCAAGTCATAGTTTTGCATTGGTATTAGTGACAAGCAAGCTGAGAAGAAGTGCAAAACATAGTTTTGTATTGCTATAAGTGACAAGCACGCTGAGTTAAAGTGCATGACATACTTTTGTAATGGTATTAGTGACATGCACGCTGAGTATAAGTGCATGACATACTGTTGTAATGGTATTAGTGACAAGCAAGCTGAGAAGAAGTGCAAAACATAGTTTTGTATTGCTATAAGTGACAAGCACGCTGAGTTAAAGTGCATGACATACTTTTGTAATGGTATTAGTGACAAGCACGCTGATTATAAGTGCATGACATAGTTTTGTATTGGTATAATTCTCAAACGTTGAGTAGAAGTGGAAGACATAGTTTTGTAATGGTATTAGTTACGAGCAAGCTAAGTAAAAGTGCAAGACATGGTTTTGTATTGCTTTAAGTGACAATCACGCTAAGACGAGGTGCAAGACATAATTTTGTATTGATATAATTTGCAAACGCTGAGTAGAAGTGCAAAACATAGTTTTGTATTGGTATAATTCACAAACGCTGAGAAGAAGTGCAAGACATAGTTTTGTATTGCTATAAGTAACAAGCACGATGAGTAGAAGTGCATGGCATAGTTTTGTATTGGTATAATTCGCAAACGCTGAGAAGAAGTGCAATATTTAGTTTTGTATGGGTATAAGTGACAAGCACGCTGAGTAAAAGTGCATGACATAGTTTTGTATGGGTATAAGTGACAAGCACGCTGAGTATTATTGCATGACATAGTTTTGTATGGGTATAAGTGACAAGCACGCTGAGTAAAAGTGCATGACATAGTTTTGTATGGGTATAAGTGACAAGCACGCTGAGTAAAAGTGCATGACATAGTTTTGTATGGGTATAAGTGACAAGCACGCTGAGTAAAAGTGCATGACATAATTTTGTATGGGTATTAGTGACAAGCACGCTGAGAAAAAGTGCATGACATAGTTTTGTATGGGTATAAGTGACAAGCACGCTGAGTAAAAGTGCATGACATAGTTTTGTATGGGTATAAGTGACAAACACGCTGAGTAAAAGTGCATGACATAGTTTTGTATGGGTATAAGTGCCAAGCACGCTGAGTAAAAGTGCATGACATAGATTTGTATGGGTATAAGTGACAAGCGCGCTGAGTATAATTGCATGACATAGTTTTGTATGGGTATAAGTGACAAGCACGCTGAGTAAAAGTGAATGAAATAGTTTTGTAATGGTATAAGTGACAAGCACGCTGAGTAGAAGTGCATGACTTAGTTTTGTATTGGTATAATTCACAAACGCTGAGTAAAAGTGCAGGACATAGTTTTGTATTGTTATAGTTCACAAACGCTAAGTAGACAAGCATGCGGAGTAGAAGTACAATATATAGTTTTGTTTTGGTATGCAAAACATATAGCAAGCTGAGTAGATGTTTGTGGCATAGTTTTGTATGGGAATAATTGACAAGCACGCTGATTAGAAGGGCAAGACAAAGTTTAGTTAACCTTGGCATTGGACAATACATTGTATATATTATATATATTTGTTACATACATCGTCATTATTATTTGGCATACTATAAGTGTAAATTTGGTGTGCACTTTGTTACTCTAAACCTTTTCAAAGGCTTTCATAAAATGAATGAATGTTTGGTAGAAGCGACAAATACGATTTTTTTTTACCTTGGTCTTTGCAAATACTAGTTATTGCCCATGTAACATCGATAACATTATGTTTTTGCTCTTTGTTGACTACTTTCATAAATTGTAGAAAGGATAAAACGGACGAGGGACATTACGTTTCAATAACGCTCATTTCTACTGTGTATACCCACTTTGTTACCAATTGGCATTCTGAAAAGTGTTGTTGGCGGGATAATCATTACTCATTTCATGAGTCAACTGCTAATTAAGTGTCCATACTTTGAATTTATTTTTGTATTTTTGTATACGCGTTATTAAGTTTTTCTACGAATACACATAGTGACCAATGTTTTATCGAGATGTTATTAGGGAATTCATATAAGCTTATCAATGTTCCTAGACCAATGATTTCTTAACAATTGTATTTTTTACCATTTCACGTATTGAACTGAGTTTGACACGAGATTCTATTTAAAATCATTTTGATTACGTAAATACTACTAGGCTCAAGTGTGGTGTAGTGATGTGGTTGAATTTGTTTTTGTGTCATATGTTTCAATTTGTTACGTGATTGAGACACAAATAAAACAAATACAATTCCCAGATCAGTGTTAATTAAGGTTTGAATGAATATTTGGTATTGTTTGTCAAAATCTACATAATCCTGAAAAAAACGCTATTTCTATTAATTTGAAGTGTTCAAGTGTTGATTTAATGGTGAACGCTTGTTGGTGCCAATCTTTCAGAGTCCATGAAAGGCGTCTTAAATTTATGAACAATTTTGACACTAATGAGCTATTTTCGTAGTGCTTCAGAACAATCTAGAGTCGAATGTGTACGTGTGTTAACATTTACGCTTCACGATAACGGTGAATGGAACGCAATTGTCAGTATCTTTAGAAACAGAGAAAAGAAAGCATGCAGTTTAAAGGGCAAGTAACACCAGTTCGGAAGTGCCTACTTTTTGTTTACATTTTCACCCTATTGTTTGTGTTCATACGTCGGATTTGGTCACTTTATCGAATAAACGGTTACGTTCAGTGAATTATTTTTTCCATTTAGAAACGTATTTTTTCTTCACTTTGTTTAGTGTTAAGTACACATGTGTAACTTTCTCCCCATAGATGGTGTTCGGGTCATGAAACTCAAGAAATCAGTGTTATTCTTGCAAATTGGTCAATTGTGTGTAGAATATATAGGAATTGTGTTTAGTAGTCTGTGACCTGCTAGTGGCATGTACCTTAAAAATATGATAATTTTCAAGAAAAATATAAAAATTCCATTTGTGATAAAGCGAACCAACATAATACAAGAGGTCAACTTGCAATCGACATGAGATATGTTACTAAATAATGCAGTCTAAATCTATAACCAATTTAAAACCTTTTAACAGCACACTAAAACTATCCTACGTAATGTTCGGCATTTGTACAATGTGTGTTGATGTAGTCCCGAAGTCATCATTAAATGATGTGTTATGTAGCATTTTGTTTCATCATTGTTATTAAGGAACTCTCAATCGGAGCATTCGCCCTTTTTTCAAAGCGTCAATATTTCAAGCCCGATCTAGAAGTCGGATGAATGAATGGATTATTTCGGTTACTATATCAGTCTTTAGTGTATAGTAATTTAAAGTGTGCTCTTCAAACTATGATTAACCAGCGAACCGCAAGAGCATGCCGAAATGATTTACTCCAAGGACGAGTAGGCGAACGTTACTAATTAGTTGCCCATTCTCATAAGACACCGAAAGAGCGGACACTACCACAATGAGTGTGTTTATTCCTATTCCTGAAATGGATGACATTTATACGTTTTTGTCGGTGCCATGCACTATGTTATCTAGCAGTATGTCATTGTTTTGTGCTAAGAACTGAATGGATCATGAACGATTACTTATGTACGCAATATTAGCATTTCATGAATTAATAACTGTTCTGGTCGGAACTTATCACTTACATATATGGAACTTATCACTTACATATATGGAACTTATCACTTACATATATGGAACTTATCACTTACATATATGGAACTTATCACTTACATATATGGAACTTATCACTTACATATATGGAACTTATCTTTAACCACATTCAGGAATCATTATCTGAATCACTAACCTTCTAACTTTTAACACACAATCTTTACCCCCCCCCCCATTCTGAACTGAACTCATGCAGGTGTGAGTTGAGCGGATCTGAGACTTTTTTTAAATAAAACGTTCTGATAAACCAAGACCCTGCATGTGTAAATGTTTTCAATTGCTGTCGAAGAAAATAAGTCTGAACTGTTTGTTTCAAGCAAATACATATACAATGCCTTGAAGACACGTACTTGTGTACTCTGTGTAATGCAGTGGCGATACTACTGTTTAAAATCATCTTTCACTATGTTATTACTTACTGGCATTTTTACAAAGCACTAATAACGTATGTTATAACTTTACTTAATAACTTAATTATGTTTTATTCCATTTGTGCAGCTGTTTGCCATGATAGTCATTCCTGACTTTGTGCTACAACCGAATTGCGTTTAGTAGTGTTGTGCCGATGATCGATTAAAATCGACAATTGATCGGAAAGGCCTACTTCGGCGACAATCGATAGTGAAATTTGAACAATCGATTATAGAAACAAGGGACGTTACCGCTACATACGTATTTACTTATTTCTGATTAATGCTAGTTTGAGTTGAAATGTTAAGGTGGTACTATGTTTAGTTATGTACTCATTATCTTATCAAGTCAATAAGTCACTACAGTACCTAATTACAAATGTTCTTTGTAATTTAACAGCTACAGGATTGGTTCTCAACTTCTCATGTTTGTGATTTAAAAGGGATTTTTAAAACAAGATACCGTTTACTTATGTAAGAATTTAGTTATCTTAGTTTTCGGAAAGAAACTGTTCTTGTAAAACATAGAATATTCAACTGCTTGTTGTACTTGTTACTGAATGATTATTAAAAAGAAATTGATATCTTTCTTTGTGTTTATTTTACACATGTATACAATACTAAATTTAAGACAAAATAATAGAGCCTGTGGTCTCATGTTCTGTAAAAATAACTTGTTAACACAAAACGATAGTTGCTTTCTGAATAAATAATGTAATTTATGTAGAGAAATTGACAAACAATATTGCAAGGGAACATTTGTGCTTAAAACTTGTGCATGCACTGTATCTTTATGCCTTTAATATGATGACCAAACATAATTAAATAATAATTTAAAATCGATTAATTATCAATCATTGATCGGTTTCATAAACCGATTATCGATAGCATTTTTTCTGTCCGATTCCAAATACTAGCGTTTAGTATGATCTGCTTCGAATGTATTTATTAAACAGTTTACATGAATGAAATACTGTTCTGTTCTGTTCTGTGATCCGATCAGTGAAATCAGTGTTCTGTTCTGTTCTGTTCTGTGATCCGATCAGTGAAATCAGTGTTCTTATACAACTACATGTATCACAGTTGCTATAAAAGGAGTTTTATTGCCAATAAAAAGCCAAGAGCAATGCATGTGTAACACATAATGTGAGTAGGCTAGTTATAGCTTATTGTATACTTAGAGATGTATATTGAAATTTAACGAACCATTTGAACACAGTTGAACGACCGTTCATCTTTCGTAAAGACCTAAAATAAATGATAACGCATTTCATGTGCAGACTTAATTTTGAAAACTGATATATCATGCCGCGCCTTATTGACTTTCGCCGCTTTGTTTTTAAGCTACTCTGAACAAACATGCATGTGGAAGAAAATGCTTACGTCATTTTGTGGAATCAGTGTGAGAATTATTCTCTTTTTTGACATATAGTTTAGAAATTAAAATAAACACAAATTTGTCAATTTATTAGATCGTGTATTAATACTATAAATCAACGATACGGCATTTGGTGCCTTGCTCATTTCTTTGAATTTCGGTCCATGAAACTTGGTAATGAAACGTAGTCTCAAGTCTTGCTGATTTAAAACTTTGAGGTTTATTTTGACTTCCTGCATCACACAAATGAACGCTCCGTTTTAAGATGAACTTCACACGATCTCCAACTTACAGCAGTGAGCGTATATAAATACATGTACCGTAGAATCACGATCAAATATAGTGAAAACGTGTAAAACATTGTACATCCGTTTCATTTCAGGATAAAGAGAGGTTTAGACAAATATGTTTATTGCGTGTGTTTTTTCTCATTTTTATAAACGTAGGATCTGTATTAATATAACCATGACGTATATTTTAAAATCTTCTGCAACGACCTTGGTCCAAAAATAAATTAATTCATTATAGTGTCATATTGTTCAATGCCTGTCATAGAATCAGTGAATCAGACTTGAGTTCATATCTTACAATTATAGATATGAAAAATGAAATGTTCAAAATGTTAACTTCAAATTCAATTAGTTAACGTCTTCCGCAGTTGTCCTCACGGTCATACATACCAAGCTACCCGCAACACAAGGACGCGAGTAGTTCTCTCCCCTGTTTTAGTACTCTCAAATCTCAAAGCACCGGTTGTCTTTCTTGCGTTGAAGCGGGTTTGCGCTGGTTTCGCCTGCTCGCTATCGTCTGATGAATTTTCAAACCTATCTTCATATGTTTTCGCTAAAAGGCTGCCTATTTTTAAAAAACCGCTTCCAGGCATTTTCGTTTAGATTTCCAAAAATGAACAAAGAAAACCGGTTCTTTGCATAACAATGTCACTAAGTATGCATGTAACGCAAAACGACCAGACATTTATTGGACTGTTATGTAAGGACCCTAAAGTGAAACAGCAGAATTAGTTATTAGTTAAAGATTGTTTTTATTTACAACTGTTGTGAAAGAAGTGATAACAACATATATTAATGATAATCCCTCTCGTTGGCACGATGTCTGGCGAGAGGGGCTTACACACGCAACAACCTTATACATTTGCAACATATTAATTACTGTAACTGATCTTTTAAACAGTTTGCGCCGGAAAAACAAAAATCAACAGAAAACTATTACTATTTTTTACTGTTTTTCACTGTCAGAATGAAATGCTATTTTTTTACAATAATTTCGTGAATGCATTGTAACATACTTCTTTGCAGAATCAGTCATAACAATACCTCAAAATGCTGCCGTTCACACAACTAAGAATCTCCTCGAGGTACGCAAAAACAGTAAAGTGGTGCTTGACTGTAATGTGACATCAACCTCATCAGTACTTGAGTACACATGGAAGAAAGACGGGCAAAATATTAAGCTACCTCAAAAACGGGTATCTATTTCATCAAACGGGTCCTTAATCATCGAAAAATTCCTCAGCAAACGCCAGCGGGACGACAGCGGTCTATATGAATGTTTCGTCTCCAACGCAAATGGAGAATTCATCGGAGCACAGATTTACACTTACGTTACAAGTAAGATCACACACAACTGTTTCATTTTTAACCTGTTTTAGTATTTGTTTTATTACTACCATATATATGTCTCCCCCATTCAAGGGGTGATATATTGTGTTTGCCCTAATCGTCAGTCTGTCCGTCAGTCAGTCCGTCAGTCAGTCAGTCAGTCCTTCCGTCAGTCAGTCTGTACGTCACACTTTCTTTACGCTCAACTTGGGACCGCTTACACCCAGGAACGTCATACTTGGTATGCCAGTCATAACTAGTAGATTTATATTGGGTATGCAAGTTTATCATGAGGATGGCCCCTGTTGATTTTGGGATAAGTAGTGGTCAAAGTCAAGGTCGCAGTGACCTTTAGGAAAAAAAGATATGTTCGCGGTGAATCCGGTGACCTAAAGCTGAAAAATGGTTTCTGCTCAATAACTAAAGAACACTTGCACCCAGGAACTTCACACTTGGTGTGCTACTTGGTCATGACAAGTAGATGAACCCTATTGATTTTGAGATCAGAAGGTAAAAGCTTGAGGTGAAAAAAACCAAAACGGTTTCCGCTTAATAGCTTAAAACGCCTGCACCCAAAAGCTTCATACTTGGTATGCTAGTTTGTCATGACTAGTAGATGGCCCCTTGTTGATTTTGAGATCAAAAGTTCAAAGCTCAAGGTCACGGTGACCTTGAGGTGAAAAACGGGTTCCACTCAATAATTGAGTATTCTTTAGGTGGGTCACTTCATACTTGGTATGCAAGTTGGTCATATCTAGAATATGACACCTGTTGATTTTGACATCAGTAGATCAAAGGTCAAGGTCCGGAGACCTTCTGGTGGAAAACGGTATTTCTGCTGTGAGTCCGGTGACCTGAAGCTGAAAAATGGTTTCTGCCCAATACCTAAAGAACACTTGCATCCAGATACTTGGTATGCTAGTTGGTTATGACTTGTTGATGACCCTTATTAATTTTGAAATAAGTAGGTTAAAGGTAAAGGTCGCAGTGACCTTGAGTTGAAAAAAACGCTTTTCACTTAATAACTATAGAACGCTTGCACACACAATAGGAGAGACTAGCGCTTTAAAAAAAAAGCAATCTCTTTTTCTGTATATGTTTTGTAGACATGTTAGAATAACGTATGATATAATGATAAAAACAGCATACGTAAATTGCAAAATAAGTACAATTTCATTTCGCGTTTTATAAATACGCTTTCTACTTCTGCAAACGTCTCCCTCTTATTCCAATCACTATAGAGCCTTCCATAACGCTGACTCCACGCAGCCTGGACGCGACTGCTGGGAGCACGGTGCGTTTTGAGTGCGCAGTGAGCCATAACCATGACCAATCCGCCTTGTTCGCATGGCTTCATCCCGACGGTACCTCAGTTTCAACAACCGACCACAGGTTTGTACCACCAAATACAATGGATTCAAAACACAAATCAGCGGGAACAACTTTTTTGTATTTTTTTAGAAAGGTACAAAATCCTGCATAGTGGCCACATATTTATATGGGTATCATTTGAAAGGTTTGCTTGTTGAATAAGAGTACAGTTGTTAGTGAAACAGATCAAAGATTGCAACAATAACGTGTCGATCGTTATATTTGTCTGGTCATATACTATAGTATACATACATTACATTAGTCAATAGAAACTACAGGGACATTCCATGGAGACAGCAGCCTTAAGTTTCATAATAACTGAACCTTACATTTACCAGAGGAAAGACCCATATGACGTCACAAACAATTTTGTTTACATGTGATTTTTCCACGTGTTCAATGCTCTTAATAGTACTAAGTTCACGTATGGTTGCCAGACATCGTAAATATGGATGAAATACCTTACAGTAAATGGTTATGGCTTAACGACAGCTATCTGATAAGCTAGCAGCTACACGAAGTTTCTAAAGTGACTACACCACTATGCAACCAGTTGGACGTTTTGAAGAACATTTCTTAATTATGATTACGCATAATTAAATAAAAATATTCCTAGGCTAGTTTTGAAAATACATGATATTTTTTGCTGGAAACATCAAAAACAAGTAATTAACCATTTTTAACAAATTTTGCAAGAAAGAGTGAGTTAACTGTTACTAAATAGTCATTAGTCATTGTACGTTCCCCATAACAGAAAGGAGGGTGTTCATGTGAATTCCTTTACAATTGTAGAAAATTAACACAAAAAACTGCGTTTCTCACACAAGCATTTGCGAAACAAAAAGATGAACTTTGATATATAACTTCACCTTGTTTTAAACGAGATAATAACATCTTTCTTGTTTTATGTCTACTTTTTACCGGAAGCAGCAGTTTTGATACGGCATGGGAAACAAATAAATTGGTTAAAGTATTTGTGACAGCTTCAATATCATCGTTTTACCAGTGTTATGGTTCAAGCACAGTTTCTAAATCTTATAATTTCTTTCAGGCCTTTGTTTGAGCCCAAAGACTGCCATTTTTTTTTTAAACGTGTAGATTTTCGTTACTTTCATAATCTTCCATATCTTGTTTCTACGACTTTATGATTTGAGAAACCAAAATCATTAAGTCAATAAAGTTTAGATTCAATCAGAAACGCCTGCTTTTTATCTTTGGTTGGCTGTATCAGTTTCGGAATGACCAATGCTCTTTATTCAAATACAACGGAATAATACACTTGAGTTGTTTTGAAGCAAACAAATGCAATCCAGAATCAAAATCTGAATGTTGATTAAAAATGGTATCGTGTCATAGGTTTTAGCAATTCCCTCACATATTTTATATTTTTATTGACAAAAGGTTGCCTCTTTACAGATTTGGGAGCTTTATTTGCTATACTGGGTACACTAGGCTCGAGTTTGTGATCATTGTGGCGCCAATCTATAGGTTGTGGTGCCAGTGAACTGTGGAGGTTCATGCATTGTTATTTTAGCTCTTTCTTTCATTTTTTAATCGATTACCGGGCTTCTGTTTTAAGCTGTTTATGCATTTGCTGTGAAATGTCCAACTTATTTAAAATAATATTTATATCTCATCTCAATTACAATTGAAAATACTTCACTATATGGTATTTCAATGATATAAGAAAGACTACCGATTGACTTGTATGTATGTCATCGGTTTAAATAATGTCGAGTGATTTGTATCCAACAACTTCTATTGATTATTCCATTGGCTGTTTATGCATTGCTGTGTTTTGTTTTTCTAAACAAGATCACAGTATCCTTTTTTTATGGGCTTGACCATTGACATTCAACTATAGTATCTAGGCCCTTCATCATTACACAAGTGGGTGGAGTTGACAAAATAGTCTAACGTTTTATTCTTTTGGAGGTAATTGTTTTACAAGGACATATCATATTACCTTTGATATAGGCTTTAATGTGTTAAGGAATTAGGCGAAGGAAGCTTTCATCAGAGGTGTGTTATGAACCCGTTTGCATATCGAAAAGGTATTTTGATAATCAAGAAACTGCCGAGTATCAAATCAACATGGTCTTGTGTTTTTTTGGTGACATCTGTCCAAATAAGCGCGTTTTTTTTAGAATTAGATATCTGCAATATACTTATTTGTGAAACAATCCAAACTAATAAAGCTGAACTGTCACAGATTGACAGTTTTGACATTAGACATTGATATTTTTTTAGTCTTTGTCTCAGAATCAGCTGATTTTGGCATCAATGCCTTCAACTTAGTCATAAAAGAAACCTCACAATAGAACAGAGCTCAATTGAGAATTTTTTTACTTAAAGCATTAGCAACGCTTTTAGCCAACAAAAATCAATATTTCAAACGTAAGTATGAACAAAAACTATGATAAGATCTCTTTTCAGCAGTTTTGTATCACTGATTACCAGACATTGACGCAAGAATTGGCTAATCCCAAGACCAAAAAAAAAGTTGTTGAAACAGTCATCATAAACGTTCAATGTATTGAAGGTTGGAAAGTTTCAAACAAATGCACACCTGAATCATGTTTTAAAACTTTTATGTATGCGTTTGAACACAAAGTTCCTATATATATCGATGTGTTTTAGATGTGAGGTAGATAATACCAGAAAAACTTGCCTTTATTACCGATATTATAAATCATCAAGTTTAAACGGATACCTGTATTTTATGTGTTCAATTTATTGCCTAAATTTGCATAAAAGATGATTTTTGAAAGTGTGTGATGTAGTCCTTGAAACTCTTTTTTTGCATCGAAGGGATCAAATAACTGTAATATATCATTAAATATCTGATATTAATAGCGATACTATTGCTATTACTACAGCGCTGACTTCCCTTTTTCTTATGCAGGATATCTGCGTTGGCGGGCGTGCTGTACCTGTACAACGTGACAGAGGGGGACACGGGATCATACATATGTCAGGTGTTCCGTAGCGGGCAGGACATAGACATCCAGCAAAAGACCGCCACACTTCTCGTTCAACCCGGTAGCATAAACTATTATATTTGAAAACTTATATTGGTATAACAAAATGAGCGAAAACTGACCATGCAAAAACATAAATATATCTTAAAATGTTTGCGAAAACTAAAGAACACCGAGAACACTGGAACGAGCCCTGTTTTCTGCACCTGGTGTGCTATAAATTCTTATAATCAAATTAAATTACCGAACAAAATAAAAATGAGCATAAATCTGTCAAAATACCAGCGGTATCTGCTTGTTTGTGTACAATGTTCTTATTCTGTTCGCTGACAATGCTAAAGAGAACTTATTTGCGAACCTAACACTTTGTCTGGAAAGTCTGATGCTTGGTCTTGTAAGGTTTTACTTCATTTGATTCTGTACAAGTTCTTGTCAAATAGTGACACGACAATGCTTTATGCGACCCATATTGAACATTTACATTGATAAACCTTGATAAGAGCATCACTTTCAAATTCATTAAATATGTATTAGTAGTTTTAAAGCTTGTACACACTATTAATATATTGATGAGATATTATTTGCATGTGTGCTATGAACGATTGTTTTTTGTTTGAATGTATTTGGTCTTTGTAGCATACAACAATGAATACAAACTGCCGGGACAATGTCAGTTATTATCAAAACACCGTATAAAATCTACTTGTAAAATATTGTATTGTGAAGCTCAGGTTGAACCAGGAATGTTTTATTGGTGTTATAAGTGTTATTTTACATATAAATATATTCCGATCAGGTTCGCCGCCGACGACGCCCAGCTTGTTACCTACCCCAAGAACGGTGACTGTTGCGGAGGGCAGACCTGCGCTCCTCGAGTGTCTCGTCACCGGCGGCAGCGGCGTCTCCATCAAGTGGATGCGCACAACAACAAGTAGGGGAAATGTTTTGCTTCTTATGAGTGTAATAACAGGCGAATACACAACGGAACAAACTTGACCTGAAAGAAATTAAAAAACAGTTTTATTATATACTATTATTAACACAATATATAGATATGTTGTTCCACAGAGACAAACTCATGCCAACCCATATATTTTGGAGCATATTTAATATATTCCGCAGCGCTATATCCATTGCGGCAATATAAACTTTATTAATTCTTCAGATGGCAGTACAATAATGGCAAAAGACGATGGCAGATTAAAGATTTCAGGCAGCTCGAGCCTTTTGATAAGCTCCACGGTGAAGTCTGACGCCGGGGAATACACGTGTGTTGTCAAACACTCGAGAGGACTTGACGTCACCAGAAAATACACACTTGATATACTGAGTAAGGCTCAAACACTTATTTCGACGTGAATAATTGTTCAACACAAAGTGCCTGGCTGGGTTGGTACAGTTGTTAGGTCACCAAAGCGCCAAACGGTTCCTCGTCCATTTCCACTATACGAAGACACCAGTTTCACAAAATGTATACATATACATGTAACAAGGAGTGTTCATACAGAGCTGTGTGGTTTTGGTTTGATATAATACTTTAGTATACCTCACTTCTATAGAACATTTAGTAAAAGCGCCAGGGCAATGTTTTCGACCTTCACCACACTATCGCCTTCTACGCACTGTTTAACCTCTGATGTCATGAACTCTTTTGTTAGGTAAATTAAGATAGATATTAACTGCCTTGGTCGACACTAGACAGTATTTACCTCATGTTGATAATATGCCGTGTGGTCCACTAGGCAGTCAATATTCATATAATACTATATCTGAAATGAATGTGTAAATGGACATATACTGACCACTCGTCTATAACCTACGAAGAAACAAGTTTTACACTCCTATATTAATCTAACAAGGACAACAAATTAGAGACTGGTCGAACAACACCGTATTTGGGTTTAATGTATTAAAAGAAAATGCTATACTACATCCGAAATGGATGTGTAAATGACCACCATAGCCAATAAAGTGAACAACAATGTGTGTGGCATCCCACTTTACCTCTTCTCTTGGGCCATATAAAGAACAGAACAGGCAATTTATTTTCAAGAAAGTCAGTGAACTACATTGCCGGACATCACATCATACAGCCAATACAGCTGACTCATTGTACCACGTACAATACCATAATATGAACAATATCGGATTTTTCTAGTTAAAGCTGACTATTAATTCGTAATAATTTTGCGTATCGTTACCTTGCCTTTTTGGCTTTTTTAACAGCTTCAATATAATCTAATCATATCCTTTTTCATTATTAGTCCAGGTATTTCGTAGGCAATTTTACAGGGGAATGTTTAGTTTTCGAAGAAATCATTTTTAATAGATCTCACATCGCGCGCCCCGAAAGTGTTGACCACTCACGAATTTGATTTCTGTTTATCTTTTCGTCTGTAAAGAACACAACTAAAACAACAGGGACAAACTGAGTACATGTTGTCAAATATTTAATCGAAGACCCACTTTTAATAATTTGGCCATTTTAGTTGAACTATTCAGAAATAAGGAGACTTTTACAGTCATGGTAGCGCCATCGAGGTCTGCGTTGCGATCACGGCTTTGTGAAACATTTCTCAGTTAACCTATTTGCACCTGATTCAGCGTAGCCATAGGTATCAGACAATTCAGCTAAGTATTGATTTGAAGGAGTGAATGCAAATGAAGGCCTTGTATGACCGTCGAAGTATTGCCTGCAAGCCCAAACCAAGTCCATAGCCTAGAATGACATTGTTAGCAAGCACGTTATCAAACTCTATTGAAATTAAATCGAAATTTTGTCTTTTTCGACTTAAAAAATCCAGCAATGTTATAAAAAACACAAGAAAACTTCGAATTTCGAATTGAATACAACATTTGCCTTTGATTGACTTATATTTGCATACCGGCTTCATTGACATGTATTCTATGTTTTTAGTGTGTGTCACATTCAGTCAGGTTCAAAAGTGTTTTATCCTACAGCGCCCCCTGTGTTCCTAGAGAGGCCCCAGGTTTATACTCGAATTCTGGTACAGAGAGACCGTCTCAAATGCGTCGCCACGGGCAACCCCAAACCAAGCATCACGTGGTACAAAAATGGCTACAGGCTCTACCCAGCCAACGGAGACCAGGTACTACCTCTTTTGTGCCAAATATAAGTATTAATGAAAAAGTCGTATGGAATATTTAACAAAACTAAATTGTTATTGTTGTACATTTGTTCAGACTCAGTTTAAAAATCAAGTCATTTCAATAATTTATATCTTTAGTTTTTTGTAATGGGAAAATACGTATTTGAAAAAAACAACAACAACACCTAAACATTTAGCTTTAACGGTTGAGGCCATTCTATTGGTCCCACATGACAACATTTAGAATAGAAATAACAGTTTGAGTGTCGTTCTTGTTCAATTGGTAAAAAACACCAGCCTTTACAAAATAAGAAATACTTACCTCGGGCATATCCAAAAGACCTCACCAAAAGACAGCTGTCCATTGTAGTGTTTTCGAATATGTATTGATGTCCTCGGACTTTGACTTGGGATAAATCTTTATTCTATAATAGTGCATGTTAAGTCTCATTTAATTATGGTTTGTAGGACCTTATTATTCCCAGATCATATTCTTCACAGGTCTGGGAAAAATAGGATCCTATTCTTCACAGTTTCAAACTGTGACATATCTGATTGACCAAAATGGTGGTAAGCACGAGAATCATATTCTTTACAGATTTTGTCGATGACATTGCTTTTTGATAAATTTGATATTAAAAATAAAATAATAAAGAGAAATAAAAATAATAAAATAATAATAATAATAATAGCATGATAAAAGTAATAATAATAATAATAATAATAATAATAATAATAATAAGAAGAAGAAGAAGAAGAAGAAGAAGAAGAAGAAGAAGAAAACAACAGCAACAACAACAACAACAACAACAACAACACATATTCTTAAAACTACGCCTAATACAAAAACCCTAAAACACCCGTACAGCAACAACATAAAAAAAAAAAAAATACAACAACTATCTCTACAACAACCGCCACTGCGCCTACAACTGCAACCAACTAACAGCAGCAATAACAGCAGAAACGACAACAACATAATCAACGATTTTTTATGACAAGAACATATACGCATACATGTATATCAACATAATATATCTGCAATACTGGAAATAGCAATCGGTGACAAATGTGACTCAGTTGTAAAATTTACTTTTTTTGTAAAAAAATGATGCAATTTTTGACCTGTGAGGAATGCGATTTCATGCACACTTAAAAAACCGGCTTCGATCACAACTTTCCCAGGAGCTGTGACAAATATGTTCGAAATGTGTGATAAATGAGATCAAATTTTTCCCAGCTGTGAAGAATAGGATCCTATTTTTCCCAGGTGGGAAGAATATGATCTGGGAAAAATAAGGTCTTACAATGGTTTATATTAATTTATTTAAGCTCGATTGTGATGAAAGCTGATAGCTTACACTCTCGAGTCCATTTTCCTAGGCAGAAACCAGTACTGTGGCCTTTTTGTAAGAAAAAAACACCTGGTGGGGATCGAACCCACAACCTCTTGTTTGAGAGGCGGACAACTATACCGCTAGACCACCCTCACCCTGATTTTATTTTCATTGTTGTAACTCCAGCTTGGCGTCACTTGTTCAGACTGCGGCAATGCGCATGCTATTTCCACCCATACTATGTTTTATAAAAAGCGACTGATTGAATTTATCATATGCTAACAACAGTTTGACTACATTATAATTGTATTCGGGCTACGACAGGTCGCGGAGTACTATGCGTGCATCTCATGTAAACGATTCTCATTCAGGTTTGATAATGATACATTTATTTGTTGTATGTATACACAGTATCATCGCTCTTGTGTACGAGAATGATGAAAATAGATGCACAAATAACCTTTACACGTTTACCATATCTTAACTCCAGCTTGACGACACTGTAATACTGTTCGGACTGCGCCAGGACGCGGCGTACTATCAGTGTGTGGCCAACAACTCCGTGGCAGTCGCCTTCTCAACAACCTGGATTGACTTCAAACAACAACGTACGTATTGGTCTTCAGATTGAGACATGTTTTCCAGGTTTTCCTTCACTTCAGCTTACACAATAGGAAAACCAGTTGTATGTCGAAATATCAGAAATAAAGGCGTCTTCATTTGTTTTCAAGTCATTGAGAACAATAAAAAAAGATTTCCAGAATGCATATGATAACTCCAACCATTTTCGATAGATCAGTGTATTTTTGTCATCTGTCATTGGTTCTGTAGTTTTTAATAGCTATACACATACGATTTCGACATTTTCTAAGTACGCTTGTTTTTTATTTTAATTTAGCGAACACTCCGGGGCCGGCGAGTGATGTCCACGTCGAGCCTCTTTCATCAACAGAAGTGCAGGTTTCCTGGTCCCCGGCTATTCTGCCGGAAAGGTTCCCTCTTCGTGCGTACACCATCGACTACTCCAAAGTACATGGTGAGTAGTTATTACTATTTCATTAAACGTTTTATAATATCATTATGAAAGTTTTATTAGTATGCCTTTTCAAGATGCTGTATTTGGAAAACCTTTTCAAAATTATAGGAAGTATTATTTCGTGGTCGATCTATTTAAAAATTTTTTTTGAAGAACATGTTACCAATTAAATTGTTGTTTAGACAAGGCTTGTCCTGGCCATTGCCGCTACCTGAGCGAGTACAAGCGGGAGGCCACTCAGAACACGCATATCCGTATCGGAGGTCTGCATCCCTTCACACGCTACTCGTTCGCCGTACAAGCATACAATGCGAATGGCGCCGGCGCGCTCTCACAGCCTGTTGTCGTAAGGACGCTGGAAGCAGGTACTCGTACCAGTTTTATGACACATTCATCGAACCGTTGCTTTGTCGTTGCTCCTCAATTATAATATGATACTTATGTATAGAACTGAACTGTTTCATTTGAATCAATGAAAACACATTATACGTTCCCCACCACCTCCCACCCGAATCCGCTCAACAACATATAAATTATGCTTTGACGTAGTTGCTGGAATTTTTAGTTATAATTATTTGTAAGGAGAAATACCATTTTTACACGAAATACGTAGAAAACAAAGCCCAAATGCAACTGTTGGAATGGAATCCCTCTAGATCTGCATAGACAGATTACAACACGACCGCGTTATTAAGCTATCCAAAAATACTTGCTTAAATTTTCAGTATTAACTCAGAAAATCGGGACCATGTATAATGATGTAACTTAGTATGCGTATGTTTTATTTAACTATGCATAACTTTAACACATTTAATGACGAACATACCTACGTGCTCCACAATGCATTGCAATCTTAACGCGCGTGACTTCAAATAGGTGGCAATTATGGCATAGCCAGCAATTGAAAGAGGAACAAACCTTTGAAACTTAATTATTTCGTGAAACCTGACCGATTTGAATAATTGTTTCATCTCGTTCTTTCGTATGAGATCATTATTTTAAGCACATTGGATATATGCTATTCTGTCTTTTAATAAGCAACACTCTGGGATAAAATAACCAGTTTTTGTCGGTGACCGTTTCGAGCGTAGCTCTCACTGTCAACAAGACCGCGATAGTTCACGATTAAGCATTGTGTAATTAGTCGTGTAATGCTCGCCATTGCATTCAGGATGTAGCCTTCAGTCGCCTATCGACATCGTTGTCTCACCTGTCCCTGTAGATTCCATTGTATTTTCGAACTGGCATTGTAACCTTTAAAAGTTTCGCCATTTGATCGTTTTGTCAGCAACATAGTTACTCATACAGCATGCTAAAAAGCAGAACTTGATCACATTTAAGGCCAATCAAAAAGGTTTAGCATTAAGCCATTTGCCTTCGTTATTTTTTGTTTTTAGAATTTCTCGCCGTACACATTTCGTAACTAACCGTCATCAGTACGATAATGCGCGAGAGTTCTACGAGTATCGACGAGTACAGACGGAAATTGACTTCAACAAATACAATATTTACAGCTACACTATTTCTTAGCACTCATTGTAAACGTAGATAAATCGGGGAAATTGTTATTTAAGCGAGATTACTTTTTGTATTATTTTAACATTGTTTTGTAAAAATACTAATGTATCGTACATTCCACGCCATATATCGCACTAAGTTGAAGGCACGTACTCATTCGTTGATGTTTATTTTCGTAAATTAAATATGATATTATGATCATAGAATAATCGTTTACATGTTATGTCGGGACTTCAATCTTTCAACACAGTTTACATTTCCTTTACGTGTCCTGAAGTATGGGGGCGTTGTCTTGGCAGTGAGAGCTATCACTTAACCAAAGCACTTGAACTTCTTTTTGAATTACAAAAGTCGTGACTTCACTACAATTTAAAGCAGTTCCATAACATTCGTTGCCATGACTACACACGATCCTTCAATATTGATACAGATGCCGTCACGTATATGAACATGTCTGGATACGTTTTTATCTCTTTACATACCCGTCTTGGAAACAAACAAATGATAGCTATACTTAATGTTGTTTAATTTCAGTGCCGTCTGGGTTCCCGGATGTGCAGATTTCTCATGATTCCTCCACAAGTTTCCGGGTCACGTGGTCGGAGCTGCCCCCATCAGAAGCTCACGGACTGATCACCAATTACAAACTCTGTTATGGCATTAACCAGGTGATGTCGGTGAAAATCTTGTCCGCAGATTCTCGAAAATACCTTGTTACAGGTAAATTTTTGAATTGTTGTCATGGTATAATCAGATTTATCCCACTTACAGTTGTATTTGTATTTAGACATCAACATTATTGTTTTATTAAAGTCTTATCTGCATTGACAAACGAAACACCATTCGGAACAGATATGACATTGGTCAACTTATAAAGAATAGTAAGAGATTTTAACAGTATAACATCAGTAAGGCTAAATTATTCTTAAACGATATTTACTAAGCCGTCAAAATTCACTCTTGTCGTTTCAACACAAAGGATAACAAATAGTTTGTTGCAAATTCGTGGCGTACAAGGTTTTACTCAAACATACATGATGCACAATACAGATTCATTCGTTGGACTTCCAACCGATAAATGTCACTGATATTTCCACTCACCATAATGTTGATGTCTGGTGGACCAACGTATTGTTCTGGTATCAGTTGAAAGGGCGTTCTTTGTTGATTACATTTTATATAAAGATCACAACTATAGGATAGATGAAGTTATTCTAGTTTGTACTTTTGTTCCTAATTTCAGCTGAAACCAGTCTTGAAATAACCATTTTTGCAATCTTTCAAGGCAAACAATACTTATTTGTAAAGCTATTTTCAGTATCATATTAATTATTCTTTCTCTGCACAAGAAAACCTGCCATATTATACCAAACTAAGATGGGGTCACACGGCATCCAACATTCACAATTTCACATCATTGTGTAACGGATACCTCAACTGCCGATCAATTGTTTCAACCGAACCAGCTGTTAATATCCTGATCAGTACGAGTACGTGCATTAGGCTGGAAGGAAAATATACATTTAAGTTATCATTTTCCTTTTAATGCATTACACACAAGTCGCTGTTATTATTGCAGGTTTGTTACCCGACAGCGTGTACCAGGTGCGCGTTTTGGCAGGGAATTCGGTGGGCTTCCCCGACGCTGAGGACAACTGTTTCCCGGAGACGGACGCCGGCTGGATGAGATACCACACGGCCAAGACGCCACTCACAGGTGAAACAACCATGGATTCTTCGTTCAGTAAATTAACATTATACATTTTATATGTTTATTACTTTATGTGATGCTGATGCCGAAGACGTTTAGGTGATTGAAACAGATATTCATTTATAGTGAATACATGGAGGATAACTGTCTTTTTTCAGTGTATTATTTCACTGAGTGAGCACCGACAGCTATAGTGCACGAGTGGTGTAGCTAAAATTTCAAAACAACGAAATATATCAAATATTATTTCACTGTTTGGAGCAGTGGAATATCATTGTTTTCACTGATAAATCTCTATAAACCACCGTTAAGCATATACTAATTGGCGGTGCGTAACGTTATAGTGTACTCATCGTATTTCACAGGCTGGCGCAGGTTGGCTTCCTTTCTTAGGTTGTAATATTAATAACATATTACTGTATTTGTGTCTACAGAGACGTCGGACACAGTCCTGCACGTTGAGTCAGTCAACGCGAGCGCCTTGCAGCTGAGTTGGTCCCCAGTGAATGTGAGCGGCATGAGTCACTTCCGGGTGGTCGTCCAGCAGATGATCCATGGAGCACCGGTCATGGAGTTTATACTCCCTGTTCACACTTTAAGCCTCATCGTCACCGATCTAGGTTTGCTCTATTGGGATTTCTAGAGTGATGGAATGATGTAGCCTTAAAATATGTAGAATATGATTCAAATTTAAGTCTACATTGTTTTACATAAACCAAGAAGTAAAAAGGTAGTTTAATTGAGTTGATAATAATTCACATCAGTGCTTAAATCTGGATTGGGAAATGTTTTTTTTCTAATACGAACTTCAATCCTAGAATAAAAGGTCTTGAGACTTATACACGTAAACAAATGTCATCAATGTCTTTTTTCAGTACCCCGGAAGTTCTACCAGATAGAATTTGACGTAAGAAACGCTGATAATGATGTGATGGACCACGTGACCGAATGGCACCAGGCGCTTGGTCCAGATGACCTCCCAGAGCCCCCTCCGCCGTTCGTCCTGACCCCGACCCCACTGTCTGCTATACAGATTAAGTTGACGTGGGACAAACCGCCAACACACATGAACATCAGCCATTACACCGTCAGCTACGAGCGACAAGGAGGAGACAAGTTACCAAGGCTGGTTCAGGCGTATGTATTCCCAAAACTGGTTATGCACTTAAACTGAAGTTTGGTTTAGTGTCAGCGACACGAAATTAAATTTATTACGATCAGTATATTAACTATAACCTCTGTTTTCATTTACTAATTTATGACTTTTCATCTCACTCTTAAGGGAATTCACCCACACTTTGTTGACGGACCTTCAGCCATTCACGTGGTACATGCTGTGCGTCCGCACCCATACCAGTGACCGCTACGGTCCCTACAGCAAACCCGTCATTGTACAGACCAAAGAAGGAAGTACGCTACAGTTTCTTGCCACACAAAAAATATGATCACATTTTGTAAGAAACGAAGAGAGAGAGAGAGAGAGATACATATATTGTATTAAAAATACTCATTGTAATATGCGGCAAGGTTGACAAAATAAAAAAGTTTAACAAATTTATTGCTTATATATCTGTTTTGTTAATTATGTCGTGTGTACGCATAAGAATACATGGCAGACAAATGCTGTGATAAATATCTGAAACATTGATGCTAAAGTATAGCCGTGTTGTTTTGTTAGAACCTTCACCGCCGCAAATTCTTGTTGCGGAGAATGTGTCGCCGGGCAAGGTAAAGCTGGAGTGGGGGCCGCCGCGGCACCAAAATGGCATAATCACGTACTATATCATCTACTTCACACCGGGAAACCCGCTCAAAGGCGTCCCCGACGATTCATGGTCTTCCTTTCATCAAAATGGTTTGTACCGTTCACATAAATTCAAATTTCATAGGAAAATAATTTCTATTTTAACATTAAAAAAGACAAATAATGCTGACGTTATGATAAGATAAAATCTGGGTCTCATAAAAGCTGTTTTTGTTTGCCAGCTACGACTACCTCAGTTGTTCTTGAGGACTTGACTGGACGGCTGTATTTCTTCAAGCTGGGGGCGTGTACTAACGCGGGTGAAGGTCTCCCTACCCAGATTGTTAGTGTCGACGTGCGCACGTGCGACTCGTGTCCGGACTGCACGACCGAGACTGGCTGTAAAGTGAAAGGTACGTGACCCATCTGTGTTCGTGCGTCCATGCGTCTGTAAACAATTGCTTGTGAACACGATACAGTCTTCAGTATCTAGATATCCATTAGAGCTCGGTTCCTTTCGAAAACCAGCCAGATCCGCCCATGCATGCCTAGATTATGGCCCTTGATAGTATAACAAATTATATTGTGTAAACAATTGGTTGTGAACACGATACAGTCTTCATTTTCGATTGTATCTCGATGAAACTTTACAGTATCTAGATATCCATTAGAACTCGGTTCCTTTCGAAAACCAGCCAGATCCGACCATGCATGCCTAGATTATGGCCCTTGATAGAAAAAAAATGCTATTGTGTAAACACTAGCTTGTGAACAAGATACAGTCTTCAGTTTTGATTGTACCTCGATGAAACTTGTACAGTATTTAGATATCTATTAGAGCTCGGTTCCTGTCGAAAACCAGCCAGATCCGACCATGCATGCCTAGATTATGGGCCTTGAAAGTATTAAAAAATCAGTTCGTCTGTAAACAATTGCTTATGAACATGATACAGTCTTCAGTTTTGATTGTATCTCGATGAAACTTGTACAGTATTTAGATATTCATTAGAACTTGGTTCCTTTTGAAAACCAGCCAGATCTACCCATGCATGCCTGGATTATGGGCCTTGAAAGTATAAAAATGCTATTATAAGCTAAGTCTATTTTTAGCCAAGTCTACATGAGCGAAATCTATTTTTAGCCAAGTTTACATGTAAAGTCACAATTGCTTGTGAAGGTTTGTTCAAATTATGCCCCTTGGGTCATTACTGCCCCCCCCCACCCCACGGAGATTGTCCCGTAAGGGACCAGTGCGGCAAATGCAAACGACCTCGGCGACGTTGGCGGAGTCCCAGAGAAGAGGTCTCTTTTCTTTGTAAGGGACGGACCCCCCCCCCCTTAAATTGGGAAATGTTAAAAACCTTTTTGTCTGAAACCACTTTGCAAATCCTTGCTATTTTGGACAAGGCTTTATTTAGTGGTCCACTACCATGGTTGTTCAAATTATGCCCCTTGGGTCAAAACTGGAACTGCTCTGGGTGTCACAATTTTTATAGAGACTTATTTAAGAAATATTTTCAAAATCTTCTTGTTTCAAACCACAAGGCCCATACCTTTGATATTTGTTGTGGAGCATCATATGATGCAATTGAAACATTTGAAATAATGCCCCTTGGGCAAAAGTTGGCCCCACCCCTTTTGACTTATTTATTAATTTTTAAAGCTACAGTAATGAAATTTTGACCATGTGAACAGTTTTGGAAACTAGCATTAATGTTGTCCTCGGATGTCCTTGACTTTGACCTTTGACCGACTTTATTTTTAAAGCTACAGAAATGAAATTTTGACAATGAGTACAGTTTTGAAAGCATTTTTTTTACTCTCGGATTACCTTTACTTGGCACATATTAAAATAGTTCATGCAACTAATCTGCTTACAACACTTCCTGTCCTCAGATGTTGAACGTGCAGCGTTTTCAGCTAACCCAAACACTAAAAGTGAACTATATATTTGTTGCCTATTACTCAAACGTAAGTCATGCCAGTAGAGCATAGGCCCTTTTGGGCCTCTTGTTTTCGAAAACAACCTCGGATGTATGTCGGTACATCAGTTGAAGTAGTTCGTAAAATTTTGAATTATATCATTAATTAAATATAGTGTTTTAGAGTTTTATTTATTGATCTAAGTTTAAATTGATTGTCAGTGAAGTGTATTATTGCAAACATAATTCAGATTTCCAAGAGTTCAGTCATAAAGTTGAACTGTTAAATAAAATAAAAACGCCATCTACTTGAAGCGGACTTAAACCGGTACCTCTTTTTGAGTATGTAAACCGTCCAAATACATCCGAGGTTGTTTTCGATAAAAATGACCGAGGAGTTCCGAATGTAGAAGTCTCTGTTTGCACAATTTGCGACACCAATAGTAAGGGAAGTTGAACCGATAGGAAGGAGAAAGTTGTGCGTGTGAGAAGTAGTCTCCCATTGATCTTGTCTCATTCCATTTGTAACACAATAGATATTGCCCTAACTTACGTAAATATTCACAAACAAATATTTCAATGAACCTTATTGAAATGCATTGAAAATGGAACCTCGTGTCAAGGGGCCATGTTTTAAATGCAAGTGTATTGATTTTGTGAGTACATATTTCAATGAAAAATTGTGACATTCACTCAAAATGCTTAATCCAACGATATTTTGTCCTACATTCGTTGATAATATAACTATCCTGCCCTGTTTAGGAGGTCCTGAAGAAGACGGCGAGTTTAAACAGCGCCTGGGGATTCTGATTGGCTGCGGTGTTGGCGTCATGTGCATTGTCGTCTGCGTCACCTTTCTCGTGTACAAACACAAGTAAGGTGTTTATCATAGACAAAAACACGTACGACCTACTTCAAACATCCTTCTTGAACGATTACTATTCAACATAAATGATACTTTGTTTATCACATGTTACCAAAGTTATATACGTCTCAAACGAATATTCCGTACTCAGGTGCACGTGCAAATTTGGCTACGAAACATTGTAAAATTAAAAAGTTTAAAATGTGATAGAATCATGTCGGCGTTTTATTATTTGTTTGAATTTCAGAATGAAAACTTGACAGTATAAAATGGCCGAAATTTAAGTACTCTTAAAAGATAAAGAGCTGTTATGTAACCGGCTTCCTTTTTATATAACATTCAGATATTCGATTTTCAAACGTTTGTCTTTTATGATTTCTTGAGTGAAAGATATGAATATTATCCCAACAATTGTTCATGCCGAACTTATGAAACATATCGAAAAGTGGCCGGGTTTAGGTAGAGACATATTTAAAATCATTATTATTGCAGAACGCTGTGCGTAATATAACTATTTAAACATGGTAACCCAAAAAATCAAAATCCTCCTGTTTACCAGGAACCTGAGCCGTATGTATGCCGAGCGTGCTGCGGCGTTGAGCGCCCAGAAGCAGACCATCCAACAACCACCGGATGCCGGAGTCGCCCGCTACATGCACGACGCGCAGGCGTACTCACCTATGCTAAGCAGGATGATCGCAAACAAAGATGTCGAAAATGAGGTATAAAATGTAAACGACGTTTTAGCACTAAATTTCTTCAACTAAGATGATAAAAACTAATACAATATACCCACGCATTCAAGGGCTTCACATGATAAAAGAAAAGTAGGGTCGGTCGTAGTTATAATAATATTATACCACATACAATAGCTTATGGAATCGACTACACAAATATTTGAATTTTAGATGCCTTTGGTGAACCCACACTATTTGATTATAATTTGACAGGTTTCTGTGTGCAAAACAAGAACATATCAAAAACGCCTAACACATTTCTTTAAAGATTGTAAACAATTTAATTTCGTCTATTTTCATAATGAACACACTTAAACAGTGTTATTTCTTGTACATGTGGTTATACTTTATATAATTTTAAGTAATCATCCAGCAGATACCTGTAAAATGATACCACAATTGTATGGGGACAGCAGGCATCAACATTTCATATTCAGGTTAAGGGAGATATCTGTGTGGGGTCGGATTCCTCATATCATTCAAATCTGCACATTCTTTTAAGGCGGAGGACAATGACAGCGGGGCACTCCTATCGTGCAGCTCGAACGGAAGTGAACCCGGAAAGACCGCCTCCACCAACGTGGAATCCTGTGAGAGTAAGCTCGACTGCCTCGACTGCGAGCACCTGTCGTCACCTGGTAACCGACATGTGTTCCTGGTCGATGCCACTACCTCCAAAAATAGAGACTCTGTTAGTAGCCTTGGGTGTTCCGCTCATTCTGATGTCTGCTTTTATCCTAACACAGAAAATGTTAACATAGTAGCGGGGATGGCAAATTCCCGACCTGACAGTCAAACTTAAATATACAGGTTCTAATAAGCCCTTTGGCAGGTAATATTCATTTAATATACGGATACTGCTATGGAACTACCTCAGATTCACTAGAACAGGGAGAGCCTCATACGTGCTTTAGGCGATCAAAAGCCGCTCTGTCAGGAAATTTGTGGCCTCTGTTAGATCCTTATTCAGGGAAACAATTTTGAAAGTTCGGGTTATTATATTTCTTAATTACGATTGATTTATTGTATTCTGCTGTTTGGCATCTTCGTAATCTCAATGTTTGGCTTTTGATTTTCACTGTGGTTTACACGAACCAGTACTTGCCATTATATTTATCTTCAGACTTTAACACATATCTCATCGGTCTAAACGGACCCGCATTTTACAAAAAAACAGTGACCTCTCAGATGTTATGCCAGGGTTTAAGAAGGAAGACACAACCTGTACATCAGGTCCGATGATTTGTTGTCCTAGGAGCAATAGTGTACTCGTCAATGAGATAGCATCAATGCAGATATTTTCTATGTTTCGATATTTTTGCTCGTTGTGAATATCCCGGTATGTTGGAACCTAAGTCATTGCCATTCAAACTATCGTTAGTTAGTAAGTTATTATACTGGCATACCTGTGTGTTTGTAAATAGATATGTGCTTTATTTACATGTAGATGTCTACAAGCATGTTAATTGTTAATGTTTATAGTATGACAATGAAATGTCAGGTTTATGTTTTCTATGTATTATAATTGTTTGTTGCCATACTTATAGTTCCACATATATCTTAGGTGTTCTTTTGCAAACTGACAACTTTCAGATCTAGAGGACTTTTCTTATTTGAACTATTTCAAGAAAATATCTCACGAGGCTGGAATTGGGCCGAGCGTCTTTATACACGTTTTATTTAATATCTTCCCGTTTACTCCCGACGGTATGTCTGTTTTCCCTCATTACAACCAACCATCTGTTCTTACACTCTGTTTTAGGTTATTCTTTAGAATTGTCAATGCTGCGTCATCCTGTCCTCAATAAAATAATATGTTAGACTTCAATAGTTGTGAACATTCATAAAGCATCTGTTCACTTTAATTAGCCTCACTGTCGTTGACACACGTCATAATTGGGCATTAATCATGAAATGTTTTGATCCACCAGTCAAAAAAGTAGCCCGTCATAATTGCAGATGTATCATGCAAGTAATGCTTGCGTGTTTAAATCGCTCGTCGCTTCCACGTCCTACTTTGAGATATTTTCCTGAAAAAGCCCTTAAGCCTAACAAGTTATTGGATTGGTTTGTTAAATGTCAAAATTGGGCGGATTAAGTGAAGGTGATCAATTACGGAAGGTAATATTATCCTACAAGTGTGGAAGTATGAATGCTTTGGTTAGCGCATTAATCGGACACAAGTGGTCAGGGGCATAATTATTTTGATCATTTGTTTATAAGTTATGTTTTCACTGTAACCGATTTACAGCACGATTATTGACATAGATAATTACATTATATGACAGTGCACAATCAGTAAATCCCATTTAACAGCAAAGCACTTTAAAACATCAGTATTAGGGGGTTACGGCCCCGCCAATAGCGATGTTGACATTACTATACCTCACGCTTGGACCACTTCTCTACCATTTGTATATATACATTTCAAATAAAAAGATACGGCCTTCATTACCAATGGTCACAAGGAAAGTCGCAATCGTCTGATTTACGCCTCACTAAATTACTTTTTTTTATATTTCTGTCATCAGCACATTTTTTAAAAGGCCGTATCTTTTATCTGAATGTTCAAGTTGTATTGTAATTTGTACTAAATTAAATATGGAATTTATATACCTCAATTTGCCTAAATGTTTCATAACATGTCATCATCGATGTTTCTTTCCATTTTGCTATACCTTAGATGATATATTTTGCTGTTCTGTGTGTTTTTCACGGTTCTGTTTCTTTCAACGGCTTGTCCTTGTTACGTAGACGTCAATGTGCAACTTAAACATAACCATAAACATTTGACCAGTAAATTCATTTTAGTCGGCACAACGTACATTCAGGACTTTTGGGCCATTTCGTACACCATAAAATATACCTCGGTACATACAGATGCATTGATATGACTATCTACAACATTGTGAATGCCTAACAACCATGACATAATATTTGAGTTTATTCGTCTTTTATCATCGTTATTGATGTTTTTTTGACTGTTTTATGAATATAAATTATAAACCTGATGAATCAAATGACATGGTTTTTCTCCTGGCAGATGAAATAAGCAGAACTGTATAATTAGATCTGCATTTTATCAATGATATTTTCATGTATTTGTGTTTGTGTTTTCTGTACGTGGTATTACCTTAGCGGTAGGACCTCATTTTGTTCGAAGAAAAGAAGCCGGGCTATTATCATAGCCCTGGCGTCGAGGAATTGTCAAAGTCATGGCGTCGAGGTATATTCACATAGCCCTGGTGTCGAGGTTTTGTCGTAACCCAAGCGTCGATATCGCTGTCGGGGTCGGTGGCGTCGTCGGCTTGCAAAAACTAAAACCTTGGTCATTACTCAAAAAGTGTTCAAGATATTCATTTGAAACTAGGTACCCACGTTGCCAGAGACAATAATGCATGTAAAGCAAAGCACATAACTCGGCTTTAATCATTGTTGGGAAATGCAACCCTTTTGCCTAAAACATAACAGACGAGCGACGAACTTTATACATGAATACTTGATAAGCCTTTAGATATACATTCACCCGAGCAAGAAACGGACTAGGTACTCTTCTTATTCTAGTTCTGATATACAGGTTAGTTGTTGACAAATTGATAGTGGTATAAGCAGAATATTTCATCGCTTGCTTAGTTCAAATCATAGTGAAGAATTAAGTCACATGCCCTTTATTTTGTTTATTAACCTACCTAAGGAAGTCAATTTATTAATTTCGCATAGTTGATAAGCTATTAATTATAGTTAATGTGCTACGAATTAATCTGGATTTGTTCTGAATTCGCTATCGCTGTTTTGGGAGGTTTTTATTTAATTTTCAAACATGAATTTAATAACAAATTATTCCGCTTTAAAGGAGGACAATATAATTCTACACTGAATGCACAAAAGAATCTTTTTAATTTTAATGCATTATTATATTTGACTCCTTTGAAAAAATATAAGCCTTCACAAATGTGGGTTTGCAATTAATAGCAACGTGGCCAGAAATTCTCAAGTAAAAATGTTCCAAAATATCGCTAATATTTTTTTCTTACCCGAGAAAAGTGTTTCCTTACCAAGCCCTCTTTGTCTGAGATGCACAAGTGTATTTTAACGGCAAAAGTTTGACAGTTTCTAGTCGACTTGGCTGTTTTACGGATACCAATCGACTTGTTTTTCAGATACAAATATTGCTTTTCATATTATATACACTGATATAAATAATGTGTATATTATTACTATTATTATTATCATCATCATAAATATCATTGTTGCTATATGTGTTGCTATGTTGCGCATGTGATGTTTGTTGCTTTCTTATTTTGTAAGAACGTATTGAGATAATGTACACCTTCGATGGTGACCGTAATTCTAAATTTGGTTTTGAGTAAGTGTTGTCGACTCACTGGCTGTCATAGATGTTTGAATTTGCTTCGATAAATCAAAAATGTCTTCGGGGCGTATATCTATAGAACTCTGTTTTGCATATAGGCCATACATAGCAGGTAAAATCAATCAGGATTAATAAGTATTCTGTTGTATAAATGTACCAGTATTTTATTTAATATTTCGGGTTTGAAATTAGATTGATTAGAACCAAACATTCGTTTAAGTAGCCACAATGTATATAAGCTAAGCTTTTTTTGAATGTAAAAATCGCGTATTTAAGACTGTAGTTAAAGATTTATACAATCTAGATGCTGTTTCAATCACTAACTCAGGACCTGAATTGCCATGCACTCGCAGCCTGCTCATCATGTGAATCTCAGGAGGTTTCGTCTTGAGGTGACAAAGACTGTGTCAAGAAAACTGTGCAGTTAGGCCAGCAACATCATATAAGACGACGTGCTCTCTCTCCTTCTAAACTATATGCGCATCTTAACTAATGTTAATTTGAGTCAGTTCTCAGCTGCAAGTCGTCGCTGTATTGCAAAAGACATTGCTGATGAAATCACTTGAATGATGGCAGGTTTGATATTCGCTTCTCTCTTGACGAATATCATTTTGTAACGTTACCAAGGGCATTTTAAACCCAAACATTTTATATGCGAAGTGAATGCATGAACAAGTTCTTAAATAAACGAAATTGCATATTATACTTTCAAAGCGGTGTACAGCGTTTAATTGTATTTGTTTTTCAATAAAAAACAATCGTGCTCTTATTACAAGATGGTACTTCCGGAGAAAACAATACCTTTATAACATACTGTATGACATGCTGCTTACATTTTGTGCCAATACTATCTAGTTATATGTGAATTGTGTGAATGGTTCCTTCTAAGCACCATTGTCTGTTGTGTATTTTTCTAAATAGTCAACATCATGCCAGTGCATAGATTATATACATGTTGTAGAATGACTGAATCAGGTTTAAGTGTCAGTATATTTATTCGGACTAGATGTTTGAGTTCATAAGGAGTGTGTGTAACAATGCATGCAACACATACTCTATATTAGATACTGATAAAGGAATACGACTCCTACAAACATGCATGTTAGTTGCATGGTGGACCGTGAACATACTATTTTGATATCCTTTGGAAGGGTTTTAAATGTAAAACAATAATACTATTATTATAAACCAGAATTGTTGGCCTTCAAAGGCGGTATTTCAAATCCGATTTCAGTTTAGATAAAGAGCAAGAAAACAAACTGCAATGACGGTATATATAAAGAAATTTATGTAATTTATTTACAATACCCTTCCGAACAATATAAAATGTGTATGGGGTCACCCGGCATCAACAGTGTATGGTTTGTGAGTCCGGTTCCTTTATAATGTTCAAAACGAGTATACACAGTTTACGGCGTGTTACAGCTGTTGATACTGTCCATTGTGAGGAACATCTTTTTTCGATGTTTGTCTGTTTCCGTACTTGTTTTATTATGTGAATACACGCTAGAGTACTTAGCCGTGCTTATTACTATGTATGTACAATATTATCACGATACCTTAACAACAAATGTCTGTCGGTGGAACACCCGTATCAAACCGTCAATGTTTTGTATACCAATTACTCTCAAAAACGGTTTACCGCGTGTATCATTATGGGTAAAAATAAAAATGCTTATAACCTACGACCAACCTGATAGGGATATCTCGATTGCCTCCCTCGCCCCTTGAAATAGTGAAGAAGGAAGAGCGAAAGTTCTTTGTTACATTATCGCATTTTTAGTTCATTCAATTTCGCAGTAAACAAGTTTTCTCCTCCAAGTCCATAAAACAAACTCGCGATATTCAATGCTATGTTCTCGCCAGCTCGCCTCCGCATCCCAGACTTACTTTTAGACACGAATATGCAGAGGGATTTTACAATAACATACACACAGTCTCCGCAAATAATACATAATAATGAAAACTCGAATCTCAATTTTATCAGGAAACGAAACATATTAACATATTAAATTATTAATGAATAAAAAAAACGGAAGTGAAAATGAAATATGGCATCTTTTCATGGATTTCGAGCAGAAATCTCAAATGTTTACAGTATGAGTTGAACGAAAAAGAACGATGCAATTATTTAACATTAAATCTCGCGTATTTTTCCTTTGGCAATTTCAATGGACGAGAGGCAGACAGCGATGTTCAAAACTGGATTTGGTAGAAACCTGATATGTATCGACTAACGATTTCCCTTTGTGGTCGGTTGACTTTCTTGTTCATTCACATTGCTCATTTACATTTAAAATGACAGTTTTTAATTTAGATGATGTATAATTTAAACAACACTAAAGACGTTATGTTATGAGGATGCTGTAACGTTATCCATTTACTAATACTTTGAGTGCAATTGAGCAAAAAGTGCTCAGTTCGTGACTCTATGAAGGTTGCCGTCTTTCCATCGTCTTTTATACATCTGTATACACTCGTGTGAATTGTTTTATAACTAATTCAAATCATACATGGATACGATTATTTTTTTCTGGACGAAAAGGAGTAGTTTCAACATTTTTGGAACACATGCAGATCGCTATTGCCAATAATGGCAGATGTAACAATACTCCAGGAAGCGATATTGCCCTCCTTATATATACATTTTTTGTCAAAATACATTGTGAAAAATCAATATTTGGTTTCATTTTCGTTTGTCGTTGCATTTTACACTGTGCATTCTTCTGTTCTTCTGTTGATGTATTCTTGAGTAGAAATACGTTTCTTAACATATTTGAACTTTGTTTGAATATACTTTGTATAAGGAGCATTAAGATAATTCGGTGTTGTTCGATGTTCTTGTTGTTTACAGGTGCATTATTAGGTTAATAAAATATAGAAATAAGACAAGATTGTTCTGCATTTTATTAATGACATTATCCCATGGTACCTATTACTACAGTGGCACCACTTTTCAACCTGCATTAAGTGGTCACCTGCCTTAAGCAGCCAATTTGACCATTTCCCAATGGTGGCAACTGAATATAGGTTATACTGTATTCTATTATGAGGGATTAGTTTTATCCGCTAAGTCCCGGTTGGTGAAAGAATTATTTTTAAATACATTTTTATCGAAAGAAACACTGAAGACATATGTCGATCTGACATCGACTAACAAATATTTGATCCCAGATAATGACTGCTCAAAAATCTGCAATGAATAATTCCGGTATTTGTGCAGCATCGTTATTACTTGAGTGTAAATATATAATGTCCAAGCAAGGAAACATCACATCACATGATCCCTCCAGTATGTCTCCTTCAAACGACGTTGAGAATTTTCTCCCCTAGTCCGAGGTCTCAGAGTCCCAGAATTATGATCTTTACTTTACTAGTAGTCATATTGGTTTAGTTTTGTATGCATTTCCTTCAGAAAATGTAAAATATATAATATGAAATGGTCAAAATCATTGTTTATTTTCATAAAAAGGAAAAGGTCAACATTTTTTTAACCAGCTAATACTTTTCTGCACCTTCACCAACTAACATATTTGAAATAACATGGCTGGATTTTTTTTTACTAGAGGCACTTTTTATCAGAGGAATATGTTTAATTTTGAAGTTTTAGATAATGTAGAATGCTGCATTTGAAGAGCCACATAGGATAATGCGCCAGTGGCTATAATTTTGTTTCAATATTTAATTACTCAATTTGCTGAAAACGCCATGTTTTACGTATAATATCGAGTCATTTATATGATGTTATATGATGTGTGGGGTACCGCTGGTTCTGAATTTGAAATAGTTAAATGGTATGCATTGTATATATTAGCTGTGTGAAGTTAGCTAAACATACGACATTGGACATTGGACATTCAAAAGTGAAAGTCGTGCTAGCACGACATTAGACATTGGACATTCAAAATCGAATGTTGTGCGGGCACGACATTGGACATTGGACATTCAAAAGTGAAAGTCGTGCTAGCACGACATTAGACATTGGACATTCAAAATCGAATGTTGTGCGGGCATGACATTGGACATTGGACATTCATAAGTGAAAGTCGTGCTAGCACGACATTGGACATTGGACATTCAAAATCGAATGTTGTGCGGGCACGACATTGGACATTGGACATTCAAAAGTGAAAGTCGTGCTAGCACGACATTGGACATTCAAAATCGAATGTTGTGCGGGCACGACATTGGACATTGGACATTCAAAAGTGAAAGTCGTGCTAGCACGACATTGGACATTGGACATTGGACATTCAAAATCGAATGTTGTGCGGGCACGACATTGGACATTGGACATTCAAAAGTGAAAGTCGTGCTAGCACGACATTGGACATTCAAAATCGAATGTTGTGCGGGCACGACATTGGACATTCAAAAGTGAAAGTCGTGCTAGCACGACATTGGACATTCAAAATCGAATGTTGTGCGGGCACGACATTGGACATTGGACATTCAAAAGTGAAAGTCGTACTAGCACGACATTGGACATTGGACATTAAAAATCGAATGTTGTGCGGGCACGACATTGGTCATTGGACATTCAAAAGTGAAAGTCGTGCTAGCACGACATTGGACATTGGACATTCAAAATCGAATGTTGTGCGGGCACGACATTGGACATTGGACATTCAAAAGTGAAAGTCGTGCTAGCACGACATTGGACATTGGACATTCAAAATCGAATGTTGTGCGGGCACGACATTGGACATTGGACATTCAAAAGTGAAAGTCGTGCTAGCACGACATTGGACATTTAAAATCGAATGTTGTGCGGGCACGACATTGGACATTGGACATTCAAAAGTGAAAGTCGTGCTAGCACGACATTGGACATCGGACATTCAAAATCGAATGTTGTGCGGGCACGACATTGGACATTGGACATTCAAAAGTGAAAGTCGTGCTAGCACGACATTGGACATTCAAAATCGAATGTTGTGCGGGCACGACATTGGACATTCAAAAGTGAAAGTCGTGCTAGCACGACATTGGACATTGGACATTCAAAATCGAATGTTGTGCGGGCACGACATTGGACATTGGACATTCAAAAGTGAAAGTCGTGCTAGCACGACATTGGACATTGGACATTCAAAATCGAATGTTGTGCGGGCACGACATTGGACATTCAAAAGTGAAAGTCGTGCTAGCACGACATTGGACATTGGACATTCAAAATCGAATGTTGTGCGGGCACGACATTGGACATTGGACATTCAAAAGTGAAAGTCGTGCTAGCACGACATTGGACATTGGACATTCAAAATCGAATGTTGTGCGGGCACGACATTGGACATTGGACATTCAAAAGTGAAAGTCGTGCTAGCACGACATTGGACATTGGACATTCAAAATCGAATGTTGTGCGGGCACGACATTGGACATTGGACATTCAAAAGTGAAAGTCGTGCTAGCACGACATTGGACATTGGACATTCAAAAGTGAAAGTCGTGCTAGCACGACATTGGACATTGGACATTCAAAATCGAATGTTGTGCGGGCACGACATTGGACATTCGCAAGTGAAAGTCGTGCTAGCACGACATTGGACATTCAAAATCGAATGTTGTGCGGGCACGACATTGGACATTGGACATTCAAAAGTGAAAGTCGTGCTAGCACGACATTGGACATTGGACATTCAAAATCGAATGTTGTGCGGGCACGACATTGGACATTCAAAAGTGAAAGTCGTGCTAGCACGACATTGGACATTGGACATTCAAAATCGAATGTTGTGCGGGCACGACATTGGACATTGGACATTCAAAAGTGAAAGTCGTGCTAGCACGACATTGGACATTGGACATTCAAAATCGAATGTTGTGCGGGCACGACATTGGACATTGGACATTCAAAAGTGAAAGTCGTGCTAGCACGACATTGGACATTGGACATTCAAAATCGAATGTTGTGCGGGCACGACATTGGACATTGGACATTCAAAAGTGAAAGTCGTGCTAGCACGACATTGGACATTGGACATTCAAAAGTGAAAGTCGTGCTAGCACGACATTGGACATTGGACATTCAAAATCGAATGTTGTGCGGGCACGACATTGGACATTGGACATTCAAAAGTGAAAGTCGTGCTAGCACGACATTGGACATTGGACATTCAAAAGTGAAAGTCGTGCTAGCACGACATTGGACATTGGACATTCAAAATCGAATGTTGTGCGGGCACGACATTGGACATTGGACATTCAAAAGTGAAAGTCGTGCTAGCACGACATTGGACATTGGACATTCAAAAGTGAAAGTCGTGCTAGCACGACATTGGACATTGGACATTCAAATCGAATGTTGTGCTGGCACGACATTGGACATTGGACATTCAAAAGTGAAAGTCGTGCTAGCACGACTTTCACTTTTGAATGTCCAATGTCCAATGTCGTATGTTTAGCTAACTTCACACAGCTGTTTATATTTAGTTCTGGCTTCCATAACTTTAATGTTGATATTTATTTTTTTGATGTTTACAACACATTATCCAAAAAAGGTAATATATAACGTGTTCGCTGAAGTTCTTTAGCTATTTACATTAGCCATACATGTTTATCTTTTTTTTTTATCTTGACCAGTACAAAGCATTTTACTTTGATCAAATATATTTTCACAATATCTGATTTACTTTCAAAGCGTCAAAATGTATAGACGTACATTGAAGATGTCTTCAGTTACAGCAAGCGATAGCGATTTCTGTATAGGTATTACATCTAGATCCCCTATATCAAACCTGGGGTCATAAAACCTAATTGATATAGTGTCTACATTGCATCTCCGTAGTGCCACGACACTACGACATCCACATGTCCAGATAAATATGGAGTTCGAATCTTGTCCATCAACGGACGTGGTAGGTAACTATGTCTAAGTTTTTAAACAATAGGCAAAATGGAACGTGATTGTTTAGAGAAATAATTCTTTACTCCTTGGTTTGAATAAAAAGGCAAGGTAGCCTGAGGAAAACTCATAGAAGTTCTACGGCACCTATTGGACAAACACATATGATACATGTTATCATTTTTTATTAACATACACATGTTGGAACGATACAATTGCAATAAATGAATGGCTTATATATTCATTATTATAACATAACTTACGGAACAGGAGTGATATAACCCCATGCAATATTTTTCATATATAACTAGTGTAATAACTATGCAAATTAGGTAACCGCATCACAGAAAAATGTATTCATACGCGCTGTCGAAAACGTAAACAAACATCAGAAACAATGTTTCAAAACAAATCCTGTCGATGTCAACAAACTCAGCTCAACGATAAACGAATGATGAAGAAGGCTTGGTTTAATCCAAACAAACGACCCCCTGCTCACAGCGCCAGAAAATACCTCGTGCAGGAATTAAATCATGAATGACAACAATGTTCCTGCGTACATGATTATGCAAATAGGGGGACACAAGAACACTGCATCTTTAAACAACCGTAGCCACATAAATCCAAATCAACACAAGGAAATATCCAACATTCTGTACTCCAATGAAAATACCTGTACAATGCTAAGTCTATGCACACAGTTCGCCTGCAATGCTCAAGTTCACACAGTCACTGATTCCACACGAAATCGCACTTTTTCTGTTGGATTTTAGAACAGTTTTGATGCTCCATTTCACGGAGGTAAAACTCATTGTGCATATCCATCAAATGAAAAAATCCATGATGTTAACCAACAGCTACAAAGCGAATTCGCACTTCTGAAAGCGACTGTGACGCTGACGAACAGTCTTTTTAAACTTCAACCGCCAAATGACATGTACACACTCGCGTGATTACTAATGATGTCACGCAGTTATGACATTGCTCTAATTGTTGATTTGCTTGATTTATTTGGATTGAAATATGTTCGCTTTTTTAAGTGAAACCTTTGAAAATTGGTTGATAATTGAGACATGAAATATGTTTTTATTGTAAATAACACGAGAATGTGTATTGAAGAAACTTTGACCTGTATTTGGACCGTAATTGAGTTATGTTATAATTAGAATCTCAAATTCGTGATTATTTTGTATCAACTTTATCAAACTCGTCAGTTAAAAACGATAAACATTTCTATCATTTTAAAATGAACTCGTTTAATAAATTTGATACAAAATAAACACTCATTTGCGATCCTCTATATGTGAAGTATAGCTAACATTAAATGCTTCCGATATAAATTTGCTTAACATAAATGTGTCAGATTTTTTTGTGTATAATGCAGCTGTTCAAGTTTAAACATACTAGGTGAAACTCTATTATAACATCTATATAGGTTTCTCTTTACTGAACAGTTGGTGTACACTAAAACATAAAATTAAATCCGTCTTGTATTTAATTTGAATCACACACTAAACAATGACATGAATGATATATACCAGTATACACTCTCCGAATATGACCTACATTTTTAGTCAATGATACTGCAGTAAGGCAATCATTAAGTACTAGGTTTAATCATAAAGACTTTCAACTTTCGAGGGTGTTTAAAGGTCCGCCTTCTGACCCTCATTCGATACACACTCCCTCCGTCAGAGTTTGCGTTGACATTATGTGTCAGCCAATGAGGAAGTATTCTAAGAAGTATTCGCTTCGCTCAATTCGCCCATTCTAAATTATAAAAAAATATTACTTCATGTCATCTGACTATTAACTAAACAATGAGAACATATACGTTATTTTGTGAAAGCAATGCTATGATTTTTAAATTCTATACCATCTAATTAAGATTCAAGTTCAAATGAAATTCTCTATATACACTATTCAACACCATTTATATTTGCAAAGCATTACACTGGTCATTCGTCGCAACAATACCTTATGATTTGTGAACGGCTAATATCATCTTCCAGCCATTTAAAGAGGCCATTGTCTATCTACATTATCTACTCTCCCTTCGAACGACACTATCATGGGAACATTTTCCGGTATAAGTCGAAACGGCAACCAATCTGCAATGACCCTTTCATGCGGGAAAAGATACCCGCTTGATGACTCCCCCTACATTTACACGGATACAAAATATATCCTTATCGTTAATGAAGAAGGTTTAATCCAACACTTGTATCATTATGTAATTTCTATTATTTAAATGCCTTCCTGAATGTTTCAACGAATGCGAATGACAATTCAACTCGATTTACAAGTCCTAGATTCAGTTTAAATATTTACGTCATGCTTTACAAGAATAGAAACAAAACTTGATGTAATTTAAACAGGAAGCAATACGTGTAAATATGTAGATCTGTGTGTTTACCCCAGAACAAATGAGCACGACATGTTCTGTGTTTACCCAAGAACAGATGAGCACAACATGCTGTGTGTTTACCCCAGAACAAATGAGCAAGACATGTTCTGTGTTTACCCAAGAATAGATGAACACAACATGCTGTGTGTTTACCCCAGATCAAATGAGCACGACATTTTCTGTGTTTACCCAAGAACAGAAGAGCACAACATGATGTGTGTTTACTCCAGAACAAATGAGCAAGACATGTTCTGTGTTTACCAAAGAACAGATGAGCACACCACCCTGTGTGTTTACCCAATGACAAATGAGCACATTATGCTGTGCGTTTACCCAGTGACAAATAAGCACATTATGCTGTGTGCTTACCCAATGACAAATGAGCAAAGTTTGCTGTGTGTTTACCGCAGAACAAATGAGCAAAACATGTTCTGTGTTTACCGCAGAACAAATGAGCAAAACATGTTCTGAATTTACCGCAGAACAAATGAGCAAAACATGTTCTGTGTTTACCCAAAGAGAGATGAGCACACCAAGCAGTGTATTTACTCCAGAACAAATGAGCACAGCTTGTTCTGTGTTTACCCCAAGACAGATGAGCACACCAAGCTCTGTGTTTAATCCAGAACCCATGAGCACAGCATGTTATGTGTTAACCCCAAGACGATGAGCACACCAGGCTTTGTGTTTACCCAAAAACAAATGAGCACACCAAGCTGTGCGTTTACACAAACACAGGTAGGCACATTAAGCTGTGTGTTTACCCGAAAAACAGATAGGCACAACATGCCGTGTGTTTACCCAAAGAGAAATAGGCACAACATGCCGTGTGTTTACCCAAAGACATATAGGCACAACATGCCGTGTGTTTCCCCCAGAGACAGATAGGCACAACAAGCAGTGTGTTTACACAAAGAAAGGTAGGCACATTAAGCTGTGTGTTTACCCAAAGACAGATAGGCACAACATGCCGTGTGTTTAAACAAAGACAGATGAGCACAACATGCGTGTGTGTACCTAAATACCGATTGGCACAACATGTTGTGTGTTTACCCAAAGACAGATAGGCACAACATGCCGTGTGTTTACACAAAGACAGATAGGCACAGCATGCCGTGTGTGTACCTAAATACCTATTGGCACAACATGTTGTGTGTTTACCCAAAGACAGATAGGCACAACATGCCTAGTGTTTACACAAAGACAGATAAGCACAACATGCCGTGTGTTTACCCAAAGACATATGAGTACAACAAGCTGTGTGTTTACCCAAAGACAGATGAGCACAACATGCCGTGTGTTTACCCAAAGACAGATAGGCACAACATGCCGTGTGTTTACCCAAAGACAGATGAGCACAACATGCCTGGTGTTTACCCAAAGACAGATGAGCACAACATGCTGGGTGTTTACCCACAACATGCCGTGTGATTACCCAAAGACAGATAGGCACAACATGCCGTGTGTTTACTCAAAGACAGATGAGCACAACATGCTGGGTGTTTACCCAAAGACAGATAGGCACAACATGCCGTGTGTTTACCCAAAGACAGATGAGCACAACATGCTGTGTGTTTACCAAAAGACAAATGAGCACAACATGCCGTGTGTTTACCCAAAGACAGATAGGCACAACATGCCGTGTGTTTACCCAAAGACAGATATGCACAACATGCCGTGTGTTTACCCAAAGACAGATTAGTACAACAAGCTGTGTGTTTACCAAAAGAGAGATAAGCACAACATGCCGTGTGTTTACCCAAAGACAGATAGGCACAACATGCCGTGTGTTTACCCAAAGACAGATAGGCACAACATGCCGTGTGTTTACCCAAAGACAGATTAGTACAACAAGCTGTGTGTTTACCAAAAGACAGATGAGCACAACATGCCGTGTGTTTACCCAAAGAAAGATAGGCACAACATGCCGTGTGTTTACCCAAAGACAGATGAGTACAACAAGCTGTATGTTTACCCAAAGACAGATGAGCACAACATGTCGTGTGTTTACCCAAAGACAGATGAGTACAACAAGCTGTGTGTTTACCCAAAGACAGATAGGCACAACATGCCGTGTGTTTACCCAAAGACAGATGAGTAAAACGAGCTGGGTGTTTACCAAAAGACAGATGAGCACAACAAGCTGTGTGTTTACCAAAAGACAGATGAGCACAACATGCTGTGTGTTTACCCAAAGACAGATGAGCACATCAAGTTGTGTGTTTACCCAAAGACAGATGAGCACAACATGCTGTGTGTTTACCCAAAGACAGATGAGTACAACAAGCTGGGTGTTTACCAAAAGACAGATGAGCACAACATGCTGTGTGTTTACCCAAAGACAGATAGGCACAACATGCCGTGTGTTTACCCAAAGACAGATGAGCACAAAATGCTGGGTGTTTACCCAAAGACAGATGAGCACAACATGCCGGGTGTTTACCAAAAGACAGATGAGCACAACATGCCGGGTGTTTACCAAAAGACAGATGAGTACAACAAGCGGTGTGTTTACCCACAACATGCCGTGTGTTTACCAAAAGACAGATGAGCACACCAAGCTGTGTGTTTACCCAAAGACAGATGAGCACAACATGCTGTGTGTTTACCCAAAGACAGATGAGTACAACAAGCTTTGTGTTTACCCAAAGACAGATAGGCACAACATGCCGTGTGTTTACCCAAAGACAGATGAGCACAACATGCTGGGTGTGTACCCACAACATGCCGTGTGTTTACCCAAAGACAGATGAGTACAACAAGCTGTGTGTTTACCAAAAGACAGATGAGCACAACATGCCGTGTGTTTACCCAAAGACAGATGAGCACAACAAGCCGTGTGTTTACCAAAAGACAGATGAGTACAACAAGCTGTGTGTTTACCCAAAGACAGATGAGCACAACATGCTGTGTATTTACCCACAACATGCCGTGTGTTTACCAAAAGACAGATGAGTACAACATGCTGGGTGTTTACCCACAACATGCCGTGTGTTTACCCAAAGACAGATGAGCAGAACATGCCGTGTGTTTACCCAAAGACAGATAGGCACAACATGCCGTGTGTTTACCTAAGGACAGATAGGCACAACATGACGTGTGTTTACCCAAAGACAGATAGGCACAACATGCCCTGTGTCATAGGGTGTGACTTTTATATTTCAATAAAAGTGTTACAAATATATTTATTTGTATTTTGTTAAAATACCCTAATTCTCATTTATTACTCCGCCCCGTAAATTATCAGGTTTGGTACCTTTTACATATAGTGTAGTGTAGTTTGTTAAATATCGAGTAATAGTATATATTAACCTAAAACTAATCCGTCAGTGTTTTAAATTAACCAATCAACTTATTAATACTTTCACTTTTAAGTCAACAAATCTTCACGTACAACGCCATTTTTATACGGTGCTTTTCTATCCAATTTATGCAGCTACTTATTTAGAATACTGCAGGTAATTCATTAAATCCCGTTAATATAATCTGTTATCTTTGTATTGATCTATAGTGTTATAGGTTTTTGTATGTCGTGAGATATTTACATTGCTTCAATGTATTGTTTAATGATCGCGCCATTGTTTATCTGAAATTCTGTGTTCGAGTATTTGTACATGTTCTATGTTAGATTATATACTTTATCATTTAAGCATTGTTTAGGAGGATGACGATGACGTCGATAGTATAGGTACTATTAAAATGATTGGCACGAATTCACGTTTGTTCTGTTCCCCATCTACCGCCCAGTAGAGGTCATAGGTGGCCCGGCAACACGTGTGTGTACGTAAAGACCGATTGGCACAACATGCTGTGTGTTTACCCAAAGACAGATAGGCGCAACATGCCGTGTGTTTACCCAAAGACAGATTAGTACAACAAGCTGTGTGTTTACCAAAAGACAGATGAGCACAACATGCCGTGTGTTTACCCAAAGACAGATAGGCACAACATGCCGTGTGTTTACCCAAAGACAGATAGGCACAACATGCTAGGTGTTTACCCAAAGACAGATAGGCACAATATGCTAGGTGTTTACCCACAACATGCCGTGTGTTTACCCAAAGACAGATAGGCACAGCATGCCGTGTGTGTACCTGAAGACCGATTGGCACAACATGTATACAATTGAAGTGCACATGACAGCTTTTCATGACGACCAGTGCATATGCTAATCCTGAGGATGCAGTTGTATGATCTGCTATTACGGAGACTCGGGAATAGAAGCTTACGAAAGATAGAAATTGCCTACGTCTTCTGGATTAAATCAATTTTAGCTTTTTGAAAAGGTTCTTACTTGGACGGGGCATACGAAATATAACCTTAATGTGTTTTATTTAAATATTTCCATGGAATTTGGCGCGTTTACTGGAACATGAACATTCACTAAACACTAAAACTGAAAATCGAAGGCGTGTTGGATTTAATGACTCAAAATATACAATACAATTAGCGTACAATACATGTTGAGATTGGGTTTAAAATCATGCTATTTCAACGATAAATAAGCACTTTTATTTTACTACTCGCTCTATCCCAAAAATTGACAAACCAAACACTAGTTCGTTCGCTCGCCCCAGTTTCCTTTAGACAAAAATCTGATGACCATGATACCAATGTGGTTGAGTTTTAACATTGTTTTGGAGATAATTTTATGGTGTTAAATTTACTCTTCCTTACACGGATGTACGCAAATTAGCCAGTATTTTATTATCTGCAATTACAACAGACGTCACGTAATGTAATAATCATAACTATAATAAGAAGCTGTTTCCAGTTTCAACAAGCCTAATAAATTTATCGGCTTGTGAACGACAGGAACACGAGATCGGGCTCCCCAGAGAACCTCCCGCCATCAGGGCTGGTTTTTGTCTAATCCTACTTCTAACGAACGTCGCTTCGTCATGTGTTCCACAGCCAGGAACTAGCGTGTCGAAGGAGATGATGGTGAACCGAATTAGTCGACTAACCGAATGAGCAGTTTTAAACGTGATCTTGAGAAATTGTATTTTGTAAAATATTTAAGGATTGATCCGTATTTTACGTGCGTTCATGCAATATGAGAACGCTCGTAATCGACATATGAAGCGGTAACGCGCTTTTTAGGAAATTTGCAAGAACAAATCATTAATATAACGAGATGGTGTATTTTGTGACATAATGACTGGTGCAATTGTTATTTCATTTTTATTCGTCGTAAAAATGAGTACGCTCATGGTGTGTGTCGTCCCAATACTGGTGTAGAGCTTATTCTGAAAGACATGCATCTATATAATCTACTAAAAACTCTGACATTAAACTGACTTGTTTATAAGTTGTATTATTAAAAGAAAAGTATATTTCAACGTACAACCTTAATGCAAAACATTGTTTTATACACTTTGGCCATTTGAAGCAAAATATTTACACCAACTGTGTTAGTCGATATCAAAAACAGAGCAGAGCAGTTAGCTAGTAACTAGTTCGTCTGCAATGTATTTTATGAACTCTTTGAGGACTGCTGGTAACTCTCAACGCGCGTACATAAGCGTGTACAGAAGCATTACTGTGTTCTAGTTACTGAAACATGTCACCAGTATGTTACCACAGAACATACACACGTAGACGGGAATTTACATGTGTATAACCGGGTTCAGAAAGACCTTCAACGCGATTTTGCCGTGTAAGGTAATAATTTTCACAGATCACATTGACATAAAAAAGTATTCATATTTCATATTATACGACTGTCTACATATGCTCTACAGATTGTTGGATTATGACTTCAGAAATGTACTGGTATTTTGGTTTCAAGACCTGCACTTGTAGTATTTGAGGCCTGATGAAGCGTTATTAAGGCTGTAATATATATATTATATTTGTTAAACTCAAGCTTCAATCAAATGTAAGGGGGTCACCCTTTGTTTTCACGACAACAACAACATATAGCGGCATGCACACAAGAATCTCAAAACTGGGATATGTCGGTAGACCTTTGGGAAAAAGTTGAAGTTTCCTGAGGAAGTGGCCCATACCACCCTTCGGCCAGACATAGTTCTTTAGTCAAGGTCTCAAAAGCAGGTTGTATTGGTGGAGCTAACAGTACCCTTGGAAGGGAGATGTGAGGAGGCATACGAGCTGAAGAAGGAAAAATACCAGGACTTGGGAGAGCTGCAGAGAGTGCGTCCATTTGGCTCTGGCTACGACGCAGTGAACTGACTTGGAAGCCAACATAGACGATGCCCCGCCATCTAGAGGGTGTACCAAGATAAGGGGCGAAACACTCGCCTGAGGACGTCTATGTTAAGCAGTACAGCTGTATCTTTACAACACATAGTGAGCCAAGGCTCAAGCACTCTGAAATTGTGCTGCTGCAATGTGACAACGATCTCAAATTTACGTCATATCTTCCGCTGATAACATGTGGTTTACAAACCTACGCAAAGGTACTTTTAAAAGAATAATTAACATTTGAGTCGATTAAATAATAAGTAAGTGTTTATCAATTCTACTGGTCGTTCGGTAAGGCCTTCCATTTCACGCACACCGATATGAGTAAGTGAGAGTCTCAGAATACATTCCTTCAAAGTCTTTTGTAGATGATTAGCAATATTGACCTTCAGTGATACAACGAATAACGAAACGCATAGGTGACATTTAAAGTACAAATGTATTTTTTTTCAATGCTATTTCGATTTATATTACAAAATCAAACAAATACCTTGGTAAGAAGAAGCTTGAATTTTAGTAATTTTACTGGTGGGTCATATTTTTAACCTTATAAGAAATGACAAATGTACGTGGGATGCAAACAATTAAATTCATGACAACGACGAACAAAATGTCGATGCCAATTTCTGAAGACGTTCTTGGTTTAGTTATCAGAATTGATATTTTGGAGGTTCAATTGAAAAGGATCGTTTTCATTAGTCTGAATTCAACGGTACTAGTTAGTATCTATTCTAAATCACCAATACGAAGCTCGGTATATTTTCAAAGAACGAGGGGGGATTATTATCTCGAATACAGATAAAACACCAGGTAATTGATACTACAACATATGCTCACTATTTCACAATTACGCTCATTATCTCCAACAACGCCTTCAGAAGGTTAACATTCTCTGTCTGCAGGGTACAGCAGCACATATTACAGAGGTATTCGTGAACTTACAGAAATAATTACAATACTGAGAGAAGATTACTAACCTTTTAGGCTCACAACTTCACTCGTAATTTTCGTCATACAATTCTTTGATACCACGTGTTTACCGTTAACTTATTTTCGCAATTTGAAAATGCTAAAGGATTTTAAATGTTATGTTAAGTAATGCACTCCCGGCATTGTTGTTATGAAAGAAATGAAGGCTAATGTCGTTGTCAAATCAGGTTCTTATATATAATATGTTTGTTGGCTGATTTCAACCCGCCAAGACTGACAGAGAAGGACATTGCCAGTTGGAACTTAATAAAAACCTACGGTTCAAACTGTAGCTCGGCAACGTTTGCAATTCAATTAAGGAATGAATTGCGTGGTTGATGTCAGTATCGGGGTAATGAACGCTATTTGCCTGGTCAAAAAGTACCCGTGGAGTCCTTCGGACTCCATACACTTTGACCATCATAATTGCGTTCATACCCCGATGATGACATCAACCCCGCAATTCATTACTTATATTTACACCAATAGTTCATTATTTCATTCAAGAATTGTTAAGACAATACTTCATTTCATTTAAGGAAACTTTTCAGTAATCCTTTCTTACACATTCTGTAAATGGAACGACTCGACTACAACCGGAAACATTTTATCAAATGACGTCATAATAACGTGGGAAAAGAGCAACCACGTTAAATCACATTCAAACCTATTTAAACACTTATGACAACAATACATTTAACATGTCATGAATTAACACTTTCTAAAATGTTGATTTATAGCTTACGGGACCTGCTGAGACAATACAAGATGAACAAATGTCATGCATATTGTTATGCGATAAATTGCGATCAGAACATATCCGAAGATGTTGCGTACATCGGATGATAACTGCCGAAAGGCAGTTCATTTGAGGAATGGATGTTGAGGTGTAAATATTAGTTGTTGTAAATATTAAAAGTTTTAGAATCAGCTCAAGATACATCTCTTTAAATAATATTAAACATGAAATGTTTAAACTGTTATGGGGCAATAAACCTGACAAAGTTTCGCGAAATCAAATCATTCAGAATTATGAAAATGGAGGTTTAAAATTGCTAGACACATTAAAATTCGAATGTGTGCAATAAAATCTAAGAATCAAAATAGGTAAACATTTATGAAGCTATGAGTGATCAATTTGGAAATGACTTCATTTTAAATATAAGCTAGTCCAAAATAAAGTCCAGCAGTTAGAAATAAAATCTTAGAGTAAAGAAGTATACTATACAACTAAATGATACATCTGAAACAAAACTAGCAAAACATAACGAAACAAAATAATAACAAGTTTTTCCTTTCCTAATTGGTACAATAAAGGTGTTCAATTTATTGAGAAGCTTAACAACATTTCTGTATTATTTTGATGACTTATACAGACTATATAAAATTAACAAAACAATTTTTTTCACGCTTTTAAAATGTAATCCTAGAACGTGGAAATCAATGCACACACGCTGTTTTAGATAAGGTAAATGAAACCCCCCCACTAAACTATGCAACTACTTTTATCCCAAACTAATGTGTGACCAAAGGCCCGAGCTGCTCTACAGCAGCATTTAAAGGCTTCTAACGAATGGCACGCCTTCTGGCAATATACTTCAAAGCGAAGTGTAAAGGACACTCTTTTTTTAGTTGCTTTTGCTCCATACTTTTCAAAGCGACAACACACTGGAGAAACGATGGCAGTAGCCAAAAATAAATTATGTTTCATGGTAGATGGACACAGGCACTTAACAGGCTAAGTTCTTGATACCTGGAAATAAGTGTTGTTATTTATTAAATAATTGTGTATAACGCAAATGCCAATTCCATAATTATAATTACTCACACAACTACTTCTACTACCACCATTTCCTACTAACATTTAACAAAACAAAAAAGTTCAACTTTTGTTTTAAGAAATCATTTGTTACAAGCTCCTGATTCATTATGTTTTTTTTATTCAATCTGTGGTTCATTATCGTTGTTATGTTCGTTATTGACATCGAATTTGGGAATTAGATTGTGATGGTTCAGTTGGAGCCGTGGATGAAAACGTGGATGAAAACGCATTGTTGTTTTATTCTGTTGAATCAATTATTACACTGTAACTCCTGTGGTGTGTTCACATCGGAAATACGTATTTGTTTCTGAATAGATTAAATCAACATTTAATTATGATACATTTGATTAGTTTTGCAGTCCAAAATACCTCGAGGGTTTAGTCAGAACTATTTTCAATCATTTTATTGTCTGAATCGAAATATCACACCTGACTTTTAAGTCATTTTCGTTGCACTTTGCAACCTCTCTTTATAATAAGGCTATCCGTTTTGGTTTATTACCACCTATTCGTCCGTCGCGAGTATTCGCCAACTCGACAATATCCTTTATTTTAGCAAATAAATTTGATTATACGTCATGAAAATGGTATTTTGTGTTTAAATGAAGCTTCAAAATAGGAAAAAAAACTTTGAAAAGTTACAACTTTGAGGTTGCAACATATTTTTCAAGAATATTTTAAAACTAAATTACCTCACACCTATGACTCATGACATTCACAGCAGTCTGATTAATTTTACATGTTATGAAAATAACATTTTCAGATGTTAAACGCAGAATATGAAAAGTCTGCTTCCATATTGTAATGAAAAGTTGTTCTTTTGGCAAGCTCTGGAATTTTTAACAAGAATAAGCACCATTATTTTGGAAGTTAAGTTCTCCAAATTTGAATAGTAAACAGGAACCAGCTGTCATTAAAAGATCGTGGCAGTCGTTTACTGTTTCTTTTATGTTTATATCTTCATATTTCAAACAAGGAATTAATCATTATCATATTGTTTGAGTGCATAGGTTTTAACTCCTACTTTGACGAGCTGTACCAGATGAGTTTCAGTCTATAATTGTATCGTTCCTCTGAGGAATCCTATTTATTTGTTCCTTTGCAGGCAATGATTATATCCAATTATAACTGATACACAATCAATACTTGTCTTATTTTTATTGCTTTGTTTATTATTTAAACAACTAGACGTCCCTGAATCAGATGTGTCGCCTGTTGGAAGCGCATATTGACATTCTAACAAATGTCACCATCCTCCTTTCCTTTGACATATTGGCACCCAAAATCATAAGATATCATGTACAGACCCTGACCAGATTGCAAACCAAGTTTGAATACTGTACAACTATTCCATTCATTTACAAGACACAAAAGTGTGACGACGGTTGACAAAAGCAGTCCTATTGTGACTATCATGCTTCGTAGGCGATACAAACAGCCACAACAGAACAACTTAAGTTATATATCAAGGCAAAAGTCAATTTGTAATATACGTAATTAAAATGAGGACTCTGTTGAAAATTTCATTAGTTTGAGATTTAAACTACATTTCAATGTCACTGCCTTTATATGATCATGTCTAAAAGTGGTATTGCTAGAAAAACCGGCAGGAAACTGAAAGTAGTAAGTGTATGAGTATGAAGTGTGCAGTTGAAGATAAAATGGTCAGTTAAAAACATATAACACTGTGAAAAAGGAGGAATGGAAGTGATGATGATATCTAAACCAATGGTATTTTCATCGTTGTATACTTGTTGGCCCTAAAAGCAGCATTCTTTATTTTTAGAATTAGCAATCTCAACACCCATTGTTATTATAAGTTATAATACACATGTTATTTCAATAAATCCAAGATGGGCTGTTTACTGAGTGAGGCCCTCAGTGATGAACACATTTAATTGTTCGGTCTTATAGGGAGGGCATTAGTTGATACTTCTTTGTAAGAACTCTATTTTTTAGATTTCAAAGAATTTAACTTAAATAAGAAAGTCACAAATATTTCTGTCTTTAGCCAGATGGATAGATTCTTTCAATTTTATTTGATGTTATTGGAGGGGTGATTTTCAGTTTGTTATTGCAAATATTCATGATTTGTTCTTCAAATGACATAGTAGCTATGTGACATTTCAGTTTAGATCTTTTAGTATATTGTTCTAATCTATTAAGTTTGTTCTCTGTTTCATCAATTTTGCCATTGGTTTAGTTGAGCTGCTGCCTTAAATATGTATCTTTCTTCTCAAAATCATTTTATTTTTGAAGTTTGGGTGTCAATGTTGGTTCTCATGTAACCATATCAGTGGAAGGATTACAAAATTCAAAGCTTTCATTTTATGAGCCGATTTTCGGCGCTTTTGACGTCGCACGCGCCGTTTAATTCTTGTCGCTAATGAATATTTTCAAGAGTGCAAGGGAAAATATCAATAATGTATTCCCGGTCGTGACCGAAAAAATCGACTTTCGGCACGCTGCGTTACCAGTTACCAGATAGAAATATCCGACTACACAGGTAACGATGCTTAAACAATTTCCTAAAGCATCGTTACCGGTGTAGTCGGATATTTCTATCGTTGACATCAAGTATTCTAAACATATTTGCGCTTAGTTTGAATATACTATTATAATGTTAATATAGAAACTTCGATGCTGCTCAATATTCTTGTTGTGTGGATATACATTACTCTAGGTTAATAAGCTAACATAATAATTGTTTGCATTTATGTCCCGTTATGTAAACGTATACAAAACTATTCTTGATTTTATTTTTAAAGAATGGCAAACTCATTTGGAAAGGAAATTTATACTTAAGGCATATTCCAATATGCTGTACACAAAATGTTTTGATTTAAAGAAGCGTTTGTCAAGTTAAGTGGTAAAATGATCGGCTTATTATTTGTGTGCCCACTAAATATCGCGTCTTTAGAAACACGCGTTTGCATTTGTGTCTCTAGGCATTTTAATCTGAAATTTAGATTTAATTTCGAAATTCATAATGTTGCTAAAGACTGATTTTGAAGTGTCTAATTGAATTATTCGCCGAAGGCTTTACATCAGTTTCACAATTAATTTGCAGAAACCCTGTTCTCTCTGTGTTTCACCATGTCATTATAATGGCTTTATTTGTAAAACCAGTTCAGGAATGTCATACTGCCGAAAAACAGTGACATTTCATTACAAAACATTTTTTACCCAAACATGCCTTGCCATATTTATTTAGTACTGGATTTACCCTGGACGCCTGGTGCAATTGGCGGTAGTGCAGTTTTTAGATTGAGTGTTGCCCATTGCACTGATTTTGGCACAAACGTGTTATCAAATTGACAGGCATTTGAGAATGACATGATTGAATACATACACGATAAGGATATAATTCTAGTTAATATTACACGATGTTCTCTGTCTAGTTCACAACATAAGCAATTTAGTTTTACATAATTAAGGATTTTTACACTGTTGATATACCTTATTTTTCAACAATGTACCGAGCCCTTCTAATATAATAATGAAATATTACCCTTATTTTGTGGACTATAATGTGCGGTGTTTAGCGCTAATGCTGACTTTGTAATACATACGCATGTCATTGGGTTTGACATTTAAGTCTATTTTCTTAGATGAGGTATTAAGTAACCCTTCTGTACAAGGCTTAACACAATTATATGGTAGTTCATTGTGTGTGGTGCCAACTCACAGAACGTTATGTAACCATTCTAGAGATAATTAGCTGCCGTTTTCATTTTCAACAGACCTAAAAAATCGGTTGGCATGTGAACGCAACACGAGATCGAGCTCCCAAGAGAAACTCCTTCCAATTAGGGCTGGTTCTTGCCTCTTCCCATTTGCTACACATACAGATACATGCTAAAATAAGTCCGTCTTATACTTTGTTGTTTGTAGACAACTTGAAGAAATTAAATGGTAAGCAATCTTAATCACCTTAAGTCTATATTGAAATGACTCATAATTGAACCATTCATTGTTAGTATGCATCATGGTTTTAAATACGCTTTCAGGTATCAGAGAAGGAACTATATAACCTGTAAAAGAGGACGTACTATATAACCTGTAGAAGAGGACGTACTATAAAACCTGTAGAAGAGGACGTACTATATAACCAGTATAGGAGGACGTACTTTATAAGCTGTATTCGAGCACGTAGTTTACAGGCTTTGTTCGAAGACCTGTATAACATTGGTAAAACATTACGCTGAAATTGAAAATAACCCTAGTAGTACATTTGTAATTTAAAATATAAATTCTTAAAATAAAAGGGTCATACATATACTTATTCTGCAATAAAAGGATATTGAACTGGAACCCCGCTGCATAGCTTTTTGAAGCGGATCTTATTTCAGTTTTAGTGAGTCAACAAATGTGCAATTGCCAAGTTGAATAGGTTTTATCATTTTAATATATCATCTTGATTTCTCATTAATTCGCCTACTTTTTATTCTTGACAAAATGCGTATGTAATGGGATTTGGTATGTGTTTGTTTGTAATGCAGAACAAATTATATGGTGTTAATAACTACAAAACTAAAATTAAGAGTTAAGATTACATACAAAAGCAGAAACTGATTGTTAAACACTATATCACTGTTTGTCAATAACACGGAAATATAACTGGAAGACTCGAACTTTGAACCTCTGTCGAGTCTAGATCAGACAAAGAAATACTTCTACAAACTTTTCCCATCGTTTGCTTAAGCAATATTAAGGTTTTGCTCAGATAATAAGACCATGATTTAAAAGTCACGATATACTTAAACTTATGTTTTAATATCCTCATATAGTCAACAGCACAGACAAATTAATTCAAACGAACTATAACATACAACGTATTGTAGTATATTATCAAGTTTGTTGTCTTTCGTGGCTCTTTTTTGACATATTTGTTTGTAGCTGTGTAATTAAAAAAATCTTGGATTATTTTTAGGATAAGTGGTTGAGGAATCGAAAATAAAATCCAAACCCCTTCCCATGTGACACCATTGTTTTATGTATCGTTTCATAGCGGTAACCCAAATATTTTTTTATAACGAAATTAAAAAAATAAATGTAAACTGTGGCAGCGTTTTTGTGAGTTCGTTTGTCTCTCGTTAAATGTATAATTGACCTGGAAAGTTGTGGCATTAGTTCATGTTCGCTGGTATTGCATATAACTACAGGCAATAAATTATTTGGTTAACAAAGTAAATTAACAGTTCAAGTGTTAACACAAGCTGCCTGCCCGTTATCTTACGCAATTTGACAACACCAATAACTAAGTAGTCATTACCGAAAATCATTTTTTCGTTATATTTTGTGAAATATTTGCCCTTACTGCGCGTATTAAAGCGTGTTAAAAGCACTATCGTGTTCTGATTATAGAAACATGGTAACGATATGTTAACATCAATCGTGGACAGAACTGTTCTTGTGAATAGCCAGTTTCATGTGATAAAGGAGGTTTGCGGCTGGGCGAATACGTTCTCTCGAAACGTTTCATAGGCTTATCAAAACAGGATCTTGGTTACATATAGGGCTTATGGGTCCGTCTCTGAAGATTTGACTGTTTTATGTTACATAGCACAGGCCTTTAGTGTTGTTACAACCTTCATAATTTAGCTCGCTGGAAATCAATAAATGTAGCTGTAATGAACTTTTAATTGAGTGATGTTTAAAGCATGAAGTATACTAATTGTGTACAAATGTGATTAAAAAAAACTGATATTTAGGTGTTAAATGAAGAATAAGCCACCTAAACTCATAAACTAAATATTCATATCGCTTGATCGCTTGGTTAGGAAACTCACAAAAACATTGTAATTATCAAAACACAAAGTGCCGAGGTATGATTCTGAAAAGCATCATGCTTGCAAAGTAAAGGAAAGGATGAAACCTGGATGTCAAGTAATAAGCATGACGTGGTTTAAAAGTAACTTTAAAACAAAACAATAATACACTTGTTAACAAGTACTGAAATTATTAATGGATGTATGAATTTATTCCCACAAAAATCGACTTCCAAATGTCCTTAGTATCTTCAACAAATACAGTTGTAAGCAATCTCAAAATATATGCCAACATTTAAGTACTTGTATTTATGCAAGTGGAATATAAAATAGCGAGTTTGCTCACACTTACACTGAAATTTGCGTTTTAACGTGTGCTGCTTGTAACGCCATTCTTGTTTTACCAACAATTTTATTAGGGCCAATCATTTTGCTTTGTAAAGTAAACTAACCTGCTTTAACTGAATATGAGTAAGCTTACAAATGTATGAAGTCTGTGAAATCAGGCAGAATAAAAATAAAAACATTAAGAATATTCAGAACTCAGAATGGGCCGTACTTTACAGGGTTGGCCCGTCCAAGTGAACAAGAAACAACATCTTAATGTGCCGAACTAAAGTATTTCGGAGCACTCGCATTACTAAACTGCTTTGTGTTTGTTTTCTACAATGTTTCAAGTTTGTTCACCTTCACAACCTCCATTGTTATCAGAAACATCGTGTAAAAGCTCCGATGGGCATTTTTTCTTGTGTAAGAATATATGTTTCATGTGTGGCATATTGTACCCATGTACATTATTGTTCTTTACTATTATATATACTTGGTTGATTAATTGGTTTTAAATATGAAACAGAATGAATGCATATATCGTCATTAATAAAACATTAATCAAAAAGTATTATTGAAATAATGTTATCAAAATATTTATTTGCAATGCATCTTCTTCAAGAAATAAGATTTAAACAAGTATTTGTATAATATGTTGTTAACAATAGAGTACTCATCAATTATATAAGCCCTCGAGATGGGTTTCCTAACATTTGAACTAACTAAAATTTCAGGTGGATAGCTAACTAAATTGCTAAGCTAAACATTCAAATACATCGGCTACTTCGGACTGAAGATGCAAAATTACGTGTTTCCTCACATTCTCATATATTGTCATTGATCCCATAATTCTGTACTAATTTGCATGTAAATATCTGTTATAACGGTTTAACATTTTGAGACATGTCCATGCCCAGAGGTTTCACACAACTCAGCTGACCATGCAAAAACTGGTCGTCCTTGTACTTTTACAATGAATCCTTCAGTACTACGAGAGCATATAAATGCATATATTTTCTGAATGATCTTGGTTTACAAAATTGTTTTTAACCTCCGCTGATATGAAGATATGTACAACTGACAGGATGTGTACACTTTGAGTTATTTCCTTAACATCGATTACAATTACTGAATAACAATATTTGAGTGTCTTGTGACCATTTGTTTTATTATCATGCCTTAGTGTCATCAATGGGCCTATTGTACAGAAATTTATTGAAATTAACAACGTTGGTAATGGCCTTTTTGTTAACTTACCAATATTTACAACTCGTTTCATTAAAACATTTTTTATCTCCAGTACGTCTTATAACTTTGGAGAAAATTGTTTCAGATGTGCTTGTTTAATGAGGGAAATATAACAGCATCATACAACAGTTCACCAACAATCGAGCCAATCTGACTCAAACGAAACTAGGTAGACTTTGGAACAAAGAGAATATTTTATCGAATATGAATGTACCATCGGGCCATTAGTACTGAAAGATAAAAGTGATATAGTGGTAAAGATGACCGCCTCTCACCCAAATGGTTCTGGATTCCATCCGAACCAGTGGTGCTTTCTTAAGGGCCCTCACAATGGATGCCAGTACCAGTATGCATTGGTGAGTGATTTGCTTTCGTAACAATCAAGTAAATTGTAATAACGTATTTATACTGCAGCCTTTGCTGAACCAATGTCTAAATTACTCTCAACAAAGCTTTCAGGAGGGTAACATACTCTGTCTGCAGGATGCAGTATTACACGCCACAAAGGTATTCTTGAATTGTCAGAAATCATTTGAAAGACAAAGAGAATTATGAACTTTCTTGTTTCACATATTACTCGTAATTTTGTATCATTCAACTATTTGTTACCATCGTTTTTTCATTACTTATATGTCACTCTGTAATATATATAAAAGCAATTGAATTTATAAGTAATGCACTGCTGGTAATGTTATTATGAAATAGCTGAAGACGTTCTAAGGTTGTTTACTATTGGATTCAATTCACCAAGACTGTCAGAATCTCCTTGAGAAACAAATGCTGTTGCAACTACAGTAAACCGTTTTAAAGAGGATATTGCAATTAACATGCAATCTAGTTCAAAACTGTTTTCATTATATTAAATAAGTATGTGGTTCATTATAGTTCTGATTCGGTCGCAACCATGGAAGGAAACACATTGTTGTTTTATCAGATATGCTAAGTCAATTATTATTTGTAATTATGGCTAATCTTGTGCTTTATTATTTTTTAAGATACAGGTTTTAATTAAAAAAAATCAGCGTTTAATCATGATATCTAAACAGTTAGTCCAAAATGTGAATTACAACATAACTAGGGCCTAAATTTATAAGCTAAGACTGCTTCATCTGTATGTACAATTACACTCGGTTATTTAAGTATTTTTCTTTCGATTTGGAATCGAATCGTACCAAGCATTTCAATTTACTATAGGACAGTAACCAAAAGTTCATAATATGCTTAAGGAATTTATTCATTATACATATTACCATCATAATCATTTGAATAGATTGAATGGATTGACCTAGGATCAGTTAGTGTGAAACATTAGTCATTCTTTTTGGAAAAGAAAGTGAATTTTAATACAGTTTTACTGTCTTAAATAACTCGCAAAATACAAAATGATGCAAACCGCATAAAGTAATTTGTCTTAGCATTTTATTTTTAATGGTTGTTCACCTTGAATAACCTTTTATGTTGTGAATTTCAAACCAAATATCTGAATTTCATAATTTAATTTTGTTCACAAAAAAGTAAATTACAATCGATATCAAAGTGTCGCACGAGCCGGGATCCCCGGGATTGAATGACATTAAGACAAACTAGTAAATCGTACAAAGGTCAATTTTATTCAAGATTACATAGAATTTCATGCACATTTAACATGTCTAGGTTGTCTTTCTTTCGCAGCCCTGGTCTTTTTAGAACCCGAAAAAACCTCCTATCGTTCGACCTGACTTTGCCTGGGTAGGGAAATACAACCTTCTCCGAGGCCACGGCGTCATCACCAGGCGCCGCCATTGTGAAAGATAGTAGCATGCCTTATTAAAACTAAACGACTATTCAATTGAAATTAAATCACTTTTACTAGACTTTTATCGCATTACAAAAATATGTAAATTCTGGAAATAACATTAGTGATATCGATTTTGGACAACCATTATCGATTTTCGCCGACATGATAATGTTAGTATCAATTTGTTGTTTGTATTTAATAATCCTTAAATCTCTTATTAAAAATGATCCTCTTATTTCTGACTTTTTTAAATGTGAGGACAAGGCAGATTATAAAATAACAGCGACCATGATTCAATATACAAATCATACGATATTTGCTAAAGCAATGAGCATTTAATAAACTTATTTTAGAGACAATTCAAATATAAGACTTAGGCAAAAACGAAGATATTTAGGGTAACCAAACCCTTCCTAGCACCCCGGACTTAGAAAGGTTTTGATCGGGAAAAAAAGCACATAGAGAATTGAATTGAAAAAATCAAAACTCTGTCTTGTGCCTACCTACTGTTGTTATCGGGAATTATTTCTCGTTTGTGTCCTCAGTTGAATTCATGTTTTAATGTGGATCACGGACTTCACTGCTTAGCTATACATTTATACCGGTTTATGGAGAATACTAGGTTAGTGCCGTGGATGGAGGAAGTTTATCTGGCAAAGCGGAGGAATTTATCGGGTGAGCCGAAGGCGAACCCGATAAAATCCGCAACCGAGCCAGATAAACTTTCTCTTTCACGGCACTAACCTAGTATTCTATTTATCCTGTTACTTTGTTAATTAAACACTATAAAAACCTTAAAAATATTAAGTATCTTTAAAAGTAAGGGGGCAACTGTTTTTTCCCTGTTGACGTCATCACACCCGGTATCCATGTTTAAATCGCCCCCAAAATAGTTCTCAAAACTGTTCAACTTTTTTCAATACGTTTATATTCAAAGTCATTGCATTTTAATACGTAAATATCAATTCAAAACATAAAAAGCTTTTAAACGTGCATAAGCATGGATCAGTCTCCAAACATTATCTGATGATGTAACAATTATTCCGCAAGTCACAGAGTAAAGTACACAGGTCAAGGATTAAGATCACGAGTGTTTACAAACAATCGACAAATATTATTTGGTTTTAATTCATGTTAATAGTGTTGGATGTTCAGAACTGCACCGGCAAAGAGATCATACATTTCTGTTGTAAGTGAGATTTTGTCATTCACCACAGAAATGGAATAAACTATCGACGAGTATCGTTGAATGCTGTTTCACAGTTTCCAGCATTAGCGGGTGGGGTAAGATTTTCACAACACATGTAGATTTTCAGGTTGATTGTTTTGCCAGTGCCATTATTTTGCATAATGATGGGACTTTATGGGCGAGTGATTGCTGAGGTCGGCTGTTGGTGGTCCATTGATAAGATACTAAAACAGTATTTGTGCTGTTCCTCTGACATTGCAGGATATAGAAAAGAAGTTCGTTTTCGCGGTCACATAACCACCTGACTGTAGATAAACATCACGTGCTCTACTATCCTAATAAACTAAAATTTACACGGCACCTTGTTATTGGATCGATATGTATGCAAGTGACATGATAAAAGGTTTTACACGACTCAGCCGACACTTTCAAAACTGGTCATCCCTGTACTTATACATCAACATATGCAATACTTAGAACAAACACACATAAATGTGTGTCTTTTTACAAATTATCCTACTATTTCAGAGTGTCCTGATAGTACGCGCAATAGTTGTATCATTTTACCAATAACGTAGATTATATAATTCACCGCACTGACAATCTTACTAAAGTGCACGATCTTACTGCGGTGGATTTGATGATCCAATCTTATATATGGTGTATATATGTTCTAAATTCTCCGCCGATAAAAAATATATTCAACTGACAGCCTGTGTTCATTTTTAACGTTATGTTGACATGCATTTTTATTTACCTCATGTTATTGGTCGCAAGGAGGAAGACAAATTTACTTGTAATACTCTGATCAGGAATAGATTAGACGCTAGTTTTGTTGATTACGTTACTGTCAAATATGATATGTTTCAGTTGAACAAACATTTTGTCGTGAATGAATTTAATATTTTTTTCGGTCCTTTGTCCAATACTTTTTACAACAAAGCTAGACAATATAATAAATGACGTATGATAAAGGTATGTGGCATGATTCTAAACAGGAAGATTTTTTTTATCAAAAACAAATGATAATAATTGGTTCAAACAATTGTAAATGAAACACCTAAAAAGGTAATTTAATCCGTGATATCTTCTCATCTTTTCACCAAACCAGCAAAAAAATAAAATTACTAAATTCATTTCAATGAACTGCCATTTTCAATAAAAATACACAAACAGTCGTCTTTACGTACACTTTAAGGAGTATATAAAATAAATTAAACAAAATAAGTCTTAGAAAATCTTTAATTTCAAAACTTATTTTTTTTTTCTTCTTTGTCTACACGGTCAGCAATTGGTCAGCAACTCTACTCTATTTCTATATCGTCAGCTTACTCGTCAGCACTTCAGTACGTGCCCAGAAACGGGATTGACAAACAACATTCTTTTGATCGTTCTTTGATGTGGTGCAGATAGTTTTCCAAAAGTTGTGAGGCTAACATTTAAAGCTACATTTACAATTAAAATAATTAATTCAAACAATTGTAAATAAAACACCTAAAAAGTAATTTAATCCGTGATATCATCTCATCTTTTCACCAAAACAGGAATTTTTTTAAAAATTACTCAATTCATTTCAATGAACTGCCATTTTCAATAAAATACACAAACACCCCTCTTTACGTACACTTTAAGGAGAATATAAAATAAATTAAACAAAATAAGTCTTAAAAAATCTTTAATTTCAAAACCTATTTTTTTCCTTCTTTGTATATATGGTCAGCAATTAGTCATCAACACTACTCTATTTCTATATCGTCAGCTAACTCGTCAGCACTTAAGTAAGTGCCCAGAAACGTTCCGAAAACAAACGTACGAAAGACAACTCTGTAAAAAAATAGACTGTGTCTACATTATTTATGTCAAAGTAACACCGTTTATTTAATGACGAGACAATCATTATGGTAAGAACGACAATTCATGTATTCAAGGGAAGAATTGACTGTGTCTACATTTTCAGCTCAAAAGTACTTGAATTCTTTAGGAAAAAGAGACGCATATTTTCAACCAAGTTCTTAAGTCGCCATAAACCTTTTACTCACCACGTATTAAATATAGCGGGCCACCGCAATAAGTCTCATTTAAAAATATTGTTGAACATTAAATAAACGAGTCCGTTGATTTAAACACTTGTATTGATAATTTGTCCACACTGATACATGATGTATTGACGTACATTGTTAAAATATTCGTATGTCGAGTTACAGCAATATTTCTCAAGAAAAAACAACAACAGTCGCCTTGTTTTGACACCTAAGCAACGTGAAAAAGAATTTTTAATTGTATAAGGCTGTATTCTGAATATCCTACACATGATAATACATTATTATTTTTGAATGCTAGAACTGTGTATTCTGAACCCAAACACATCTAAACAAGGGCACTTATATAATGAAAAATGTACATTAGGTACACTTAGCAAGACAATTTTAGAGTAAATGTCAATACGAACAAATGTAATAAAAATACAGCATAGTGATTTAAATAGTTGTATTACTTATGCTCAATAACATTAAGAGCCAAAATGTAAAGATTTCAAATATTGAAAATTGTTCTGTTATTTCCTTTGGTTGAAACGGTTTTAAGCCATATGGCCATTGTATTTGTAATTATTTGTCTACGATGTTTGAAAAATGTGTGGTGCGAATCTTTGCATGCATGAACACCATTAACAGCACATAGTTTATAGTTAATGCAGACCTTTTCCGGACCATTTGTTTTGGACCCGAACTGTAGTGTCATCAATGGACCGATATTTCAAAACGTCGTTTATGTTAACAACGTTGTTAACGTCCTTATTGTTAGCTTTCTTATATATTTCACTTGTTTCATCAACACAATTTTGATCTGCAGAAGGTCTTTTAAATATTAAGAACACTGATTCAGCTGTGCTTGTTTTATTCGAAACATATCAGCACACCATACATCAGTTCACCAACAATCGGCTCAAGGTGAACCGAGCGCTCACAAACCTTGTTTCACAGATTCTTATACTAAACTAGTTAGATTTTTGAGTAATTTTAGCATGTTTATCGAATATGAATGTACCATAAGGCAATGCTTATGTCTTTCACCCAAGAGGTTGTGGGTCGATCCAAACAAAGGGTATTTCTCATATCTCTCCCAATGGACGCCATGACTGGTTTCTACACAGATTGGATGGTGGTTATATTAGCTATCATCTTGCGTAACAATCGAGCTTAGTAATGAAAAAAATGTACCAACTTCAACTGCAACCTGTGATTAATCAATATCTCTATTACTCTCATTAAATCCGACAACGCTTTCAGGAGGGTAACATACTCTGTCTGCAGGGTGCAGTTTTAGAAGTTACAGAGGTATTCGCGGACTGTCAGAAATCATTTGAAAGACTGAAAGACAATAACGAACGTTCATGGTTAACATATTACTTGTAATTGTGTACGTTACCATCGGTTTTCCATTTACTTATATGTCACAATGCAATTTATTAAATAATGTGAAATGTTAAGAAATGCTCTACTGTTAAATATTGTTGTTTTGAAAGAACTAAATACTATGTTCGCTGTTAAGATACGTTCGTTCTAAAATGGTCTTTTACTGCTTCAATTTGCCAAGGCTTTTAGAATCTCCATGAGAAACAAATGTTGTTGCAGTGCGAGTTCAGGAGACCGTCTAACCGAGGAAATGGAAAATAAACATACAACCTGATTCAAAACTGTTTTCTTTTTTATAAATCAATATTTGGTTCACTATAGTTCTGATGTCTGTGTTTCACATCAATTATTGGAGTACCATTTTGGAGCATTCCGTCGGAACCGTTGGAGGAAAACGCATTGTTGTTTTATCAGATATTATGCTAAATCAATTATTATTTGCAATTATGGACACTCTTGTGCTATGTTAACTTCAAAGATACATATTTTGATCCACACAGATAAAATCAGCGTTTAATTATGATACATTTGATTACTTTCACAGGTCGCCTAGAAAGGAAGGAATGCGTCAGAACTATAGGTTTTTCTATTATTAAAAAAATCCCCGCGCTTTGAAGACTAGTCTCTTAATATACATTATTCTGAAGGTTAGTCAGTGGTCTTGATTTTGCTTTTTATTTCAGTTTTCTACAGAATGTTTGTCTACACTTTTTTATTTCTATAGTTTGTTAATGATTGTACGGTGATACAGTCGTTATGAGACAATAACACATATCAATTGGCCAACAATCCTAGTCGTTTGGTGGAGCCGGCCATGTTTTTTCAATGGGGATACCACAATATTCGCAGTGTGTCAGATACATTTGATGTATTCAGATGGGAACTAAGGTGTCCATAGCTATAATTCAGATTGTTGTACAACATGTTTCAGCGTGTTTTGTTGACATTAGGTCTAACGCTAACGAGATAAAGCCTTAAACATGCCTATGCCTACCAGATTATTTCCATACTAAACATTACAGGTTCATACATAAGTTTAGATTCTTTCCTCGTTGCTTCACACGATGACAAAACATGCCAGCATCCATTCTAAGGCACCCTATAAGAGTGAAATGGCCAACCTGACCTCCAAACAGCGTCCTTCCATATCAGTGACACGGTCTCATCAAATGATTTCAGATATGCCAGTGGAGTTTTTTTCCTCATAACTTTCATATTAATACCAAATATTTGCGCTCTATATCTAGCCCCGTCTAATTATGTCTTTACTTATTATGTTTTTCAAAATTGATAGACAATATTTCCCTTCCATTGTCTATATGCTGAAACGTTTAATTAAAAGTTAGGTATGTATGCATTTCGGTCAAACAATTTTTATAACCCCCCATAGGTAATTATAAGAATCGCCGATACGTCTTTCCCTTGTTTGTATCTTTTATATGGAGATCGTAATTATATTATTATCAAATTAAATTCCAAATCATAGTTTTAAGCAAAATATTTATACGCCAAATTGAATGAATTAATAGTGTTATATTTTGTTTTCTTGATTGAATTTTTTATTCTTTTATTCAAAAAGGACCATTCGGAATGACCGCATCCCCAGGCACTAGGGTTTCCTCTTTTCTGGTATCCACCACACATGAAAATTTCCGTAAACAAGTTGATTACCATCAACTTCCATCGATTTCCATTATAAAAGTAAAATTTATTTATGCCATATTATTATGTGTTCCTTTTTGACGTTTGAATTTGATCTTTAATTTCTCACTGAAGAATGTTTTAACTTTCTAAATTGAGCCATGTTAGTTCAGTCGTCAAAAACACTTCTAATAAAGCTACATTAAATATCCCGGTTATTTTAGCAATGAACGAGTTCTTGCGTTTTACTAACCTGAATATTGCCTAGACATCGTGTCTAATAGTTGAGTTGGGCCTCAAACTTATTTTTCTAGTATTGCCTCTATCACTAAATCTCTTTAAAGATTTTGGAAGCCAATATATAACAATATTGTCAATATATACATCAATAGTTAGTCTTAAAACTTTCTCATCCCCTGTTATTTCTTTTCTGTGTTTAATAACATTTAAAATCGTATATTCTGTGTTAATAGCACGTTCTCCATTTCAAGACGTGTAGGTAGAACAGCGTATCATTGAATGAATAATGACAATCCCTCAGTAATCATGCCAACTTTGTGATCAGTTCAGCTTAATATGATCTCTAGTTTTTAATCCGTTTCAATATAGCCACATATACGAGTAATATTATTACAATAAGATATTTTATAATGTTTCAATCTGATGTTTTATAGAAAAATTGTTGAATACAATATATTTGAAAAATATATATGCTGGAGGTACCAATCACAATTTCCATTTCACGGATGTTTGCATAAACTTCCTATCGAATTTGCAGACATGTGTCAATTGCACGATTGTAAGGCACAGACGGTATGGACACCATTCTAGTTGATAGTATATACTATTCTCTTCATGTATCATACCAGGCTCAGTTATGACTCTCATATCATTAGCCAGTAAGTAATCAACAAACAACTAGTTTGTAAATGGGCTTATATTTACTGCCGTAACAACTATATACATCAGTTGTACAAACATGGCACATGTTGATGATTTATGTGGCGGCCGCAGTGCTTGTTCGTTGAAGACAAAGACATTATGGCGACTGCGATTTCATTGGTTTGTAAATAGCACGTGATGTCCTCTTTACAATTTGATTGGTTTCTGTAACAGCTGTATATATGGTTCGTGTTTCAGTTAGCAAAACAATTTCAATGCGTATCGTCACAACGAAACAGTTTAATTAAGCAATAAAATTTCTTGCAAGCTACTTAGATACTTTTATGTCCCATTAATGTTATTTATAATTCATAACATATATAATTATGTTTCATGTAAGTATGGATTTTGACACTGTCGATAGATCTCGTATTACAACAGTGAACTGAGTTCATTTGTGAAACATAATGTGACGATGTTTAACACATCGTGTGGCTCAGACACCAATATTATTGTTGGTAACACATGTCCTTTGGTTTGATATTGATCATTGCTTTCGTGCAAGCACTAGTTACCATTCTTTACAAGGCTAACACAATTTTATTGTCCTTCATTGTGTTCGTTACCAATTGACGAAGCGTTATGTCACATTTCCAGCGATAATAATGATTGTTTTCATTTTGAGCATCCATAATAGATTGGTCAGTTGCTGAACGGAAAGAACACGAGAGCGGGCTCCCCAGAGAACCTCCATCCTCCTGGTTTCTGCCTACTTGAACATGTCATTAATTGCTACATAGGCAAACTCATGTGTGTCAAAGGATAGTTATGTTCGTTATTTTTTGCATAAAGACACATTTTAGGTCATAAATGAAAGAAATTTTGCGTGGTGTTAGTCGATTGATTTAATCACAAAGTGTGCCGAAGTGTTTAAAACGATCTAGTCAATTGTTTTACGTCTATCTCAAATCACTATGAGTAAACTTTAGATCATAATGGCAAAGTGTATATTTGTATATGATTTTAATTAGATAACTTTGTATTGATCATATGTCTACAAAAGTAAATCAGTAGCTGGAGCCTCTTTCTCTTACTCCCTCTTCGTTCAATATTTTTTCCCCACACCTTTTACTAAAAAAGTATATTTACCTTTACTTTACAGATAAACAGATTAACAATGTACTATGATTTAAACTTTACTTGCTTAAAAACACCGTTGCTTGGTTATTAATTTGATTTTTTTGGAGATGGCCGTAACTGATGTTGGTAAAACTCGTGATCAATCCCTTTGCATGTTTTATTTGACTCAAATACTATATTAAACTGTTTATGTTGTTTTGATTCTTTCATTGTTGAAATATTTATGCAATAGCCTTTTATTAAAATTCACTTCTTTTCAGATTTTCTGGATAGTGCGCTCAATACACGGATGTGTTTAATTGATAATTACGGAACAATTCTAAGCAATGTCTTTTGTATGTGAACAGCAAATTTGACCTTCAAGGGTTGAAATAATTAAGTTATTTTGAAAGTAGAAGTGTTAAGATTGCAAATATTGAGCTTTTAACTGTCATTTATTCGAGTTAAAACTCTTTATATCATTTGGCCATGTTTTTTTAAGTGTTTGTGCAAATGTTTGGTGTAAATCATTGCATGTATGAAAACAGACACAGAACATCGATGATAAGTACTGGAGAACTTTTTGTTTGAGTGTCTTAAGACTATTTACTTTGAAACAGATTTTTTTTGTCATCAAAAAGCCAATTGTTAAGAACTTTGATTAAGTCATAGATATCGTTAACGTCCTTGGTTTTAACAAAATTTATTCAAATATTTCAATCAGATTTTGTACATAATTTGGGCATACACATAATTAATTTGCAAGGTTAACATCACAAGAAAAAAGACAATGTCCTTTTTGTAAGCTTTCATCTACGTCCTTAAGATATTGAGAAAACTGTTTCATCTGTGATTGTTTTATTAGAAATATATCAGCACACCATACAAAAGTTCATCAACAATAGATCCGAGGTGAATCAAACGCAAACAAAAGTTGTTTCACCGACACTGATAAGAAACTGGGTAGATTTTTAAATAACGAGAGGATTTGTTAACCATCAAGCCAATGATACTGAAATATAAGAGTACTCTAGTGGTTTGGATGTCCGTCTCTCATCCAAAATGTTGTAAGTTCGATCCCAGCCAGGTTTTTTTTCTCACAATGGACACCAGTAGAGGTTTCTCACAAGGAAATACATTGTAGAGTGATTCTATAATCAGCTTTCGTAACAATCGTACTAAACTAATTCATACTGCAACCTGTGCTTAACCAATATCCAAATTACTCTTATTATACCCAGCAACGCTTTCAGGTGGGTAACATACTTTGTCTGAAGGGTGCAGTATCATTGTCTGAAAGACAATTACCAACTTCCTCGGTTCACATATTACTCGTTATTTTGTAGCATTTAGTTATTCAGTTCCATTTACGTAAATGTCACAATGCAATATAATCAAGTATTTGAAATGTGAAGAAATGCAATGCTGGTTATTTTGTTATAAAAAAACTGAATGCTATTCCCGTTATCAAAATACGTTTTAAGCTTTTTCCTACTGGATTCCATTTGCCAATATTGTCTGAATCTCCTTCAGAAACAAATGTTGTAATAGTGCAATGTAAAATGACTGTTTTACGGGGGAAATATGCAAAATAACCTAAATCCTGTTTTCATTTTTTTCAATCAGTATGTGGTTCATTATAGTTATGATGTCTGTTAATCGCATTCATTTTTGAGCATGAAGTCGGAACCTTGGGGGAACGCATTGTTGTTTTATCAGATATTATGCTAAAGCAATTATTATTTGCAATTAAGGAAACCCCTGTGCTATATCGAAGATACATATTTTAATACACGCAGATTAAATTAGCGTTCAATTATGATACATTTGACAGCTTTTACAGACCGAGTAGAAAGTAAGGAATGCGTAAGAACTAGAACTAGATCGAGAACTATAGAGTTTCCTAAAATAAAAAAAAAATCCTCACGCTTTGAATACTTGTCAGTAAATACACACATTTATAAAGGCCAAATTAGTGGTTTTGTTTTGGTAACTTAATTCAGTATTCCACAGCATATTTGTTTACATGTTTGTTTGTTTCTCTTATTTTTTATATTTTGTTCATGTTAAGATTTCATGTTAACACAATGATTCAATCGTTTTGAGACAATACAATCTGTCAAATGGCGGAGATGGCCGTTTCCCGATTGGGATTCTACAAAATCAGCTAAGTGTCGGATACATTTAATGTAATCAAATGGGAATCAAATGTTTTACAACTTTACTCAGAGTTTTGTTAAAAATAACCCCACGCCTATCTTAATCTAGACATGCCCATGCTAGATTCCTTCTATACCTACCGGTTCATCGTTGCATCTTACTATAAAAAACCTATCAGCATCCATTCTAAGGCACCCTATAAGAGCTAGATGACTAAGCTGACCTCCAGACAGCGACGCTTCACATCAATTACATATCATCATCAAATGACGGGTCCAGCACTACAGAAACTGAATTGAAATGGTATAGCTTTGATTTTTGATGAGGAATTGTAAAGCCTCATTTACTTTATATTTTTCATATTTATACAGTAGCATATCGAGCACGTGTCTTATTTTGTCGTTATTATTTTTGTTTTTCAAAATCGATATATATTATTTCTCTTACATTGTTTATTTGCTGAAACGTTTTATTCAAATTCAGGTATGTGTGCAATTTATTTTGATAGCATATATACAATCGTAACATAATATTTTATGTTCCAATCTGATGTTTAATATATATGAAAAAAGATATTTAAAATAGATGATTGCGAATTGAAACAATAACACATATTTTATTGAACATATATTTCGGCCTGTGACATACACTGTTATGACTTTGCAAGTATTAAGTATTAGGTTCACACAGGACGTCGTGTTGTACTTAGCGGAATTGCAGTTCTTTGATTGAGTGTATTAACGCCATCTATCTGCTTGATGTGCAGACTTGCAATTTCCGTTTCACTGATTCTTGCACTGACTTATTATCGAAATGGCAGACACGTGACAACTGCATGATTAAGGGGCATACGCGGTATGGAAATATTTCTCGCATACTTCAGACTCTTCCCTTTATAGCTCACAACTTAAGTAATTTGATTATATGCAAGTATTGATTTCTTCTGTACAAGGTTTATCACAAGTATATGGTCATTTATTGTCTGCGATACCAAGTCCACAACTTTCCACGAATATTAGTTAACTTCAGACATATTTTAACTCAACATAAGAGAGCTTTCGACGTACGGACACCTAGATTACTGTTTCAAAATAAATACATCCTACAACTGTGCAGTTTTAATTTCATTTGCGTGAATCTTATTCTTATTTTCTTTCCCAACATGGTATTCTGACTAAAGTCGAATTTGATAAAGTTAGGGAATATTTATTTGTTTGTAATGCAGAATAAATTGTACGGTCGGTTTTGATCTTATTAATTTTAGAATAATTGTATTATGATTTGGAGTTGAGATTACACAATAGATCAGAAACCATTTTTTAAATACTAAACCCCCTTTCGTCAATAACATTATAGACAAGGAATTTAAACTGTTTAGAAAAACAGAAAGTACTCATTAAAGTTAAGTTCCGACAATAGCATGCTTATACCAAAAAGCGTATGCCGCAGTTTTATTATTCTATTGCCCAGATAAATTGGTTTGACATGTTTAATATTTGACAGCATTGGCATTCATGTTTTCTTCCTACCGATGACTGCCCTATCGAACATATTTCGTTATCCTAGGTGTATTTTGAAGTTATTATCAGGACGTACCTTTTCCTGCATATCATAATAGTCACGCTAATCTTAAATATACCAATTAATACCCTATGGTGGTCAACAGCCCAAACATATTCATTAAACACTGTGTCGCTTTTTGCCAATCTTTAGTAAATTCGTACACATGTAGCCTTGAACATCGAAGTTTTGTCGAGTTTACCTCTGACAAATGCATGTTTTACTGACTTAAATCAGCGTGTGCCTCAGTAATTACGTTATAACTGATATAATACTTACAATATTTCTATATAATAAATAGTTATCAGAAGTGTCTTCCACTAGATGTCTTACTTATTGCATAGGTTCTTCTTCAGTTATTGGGAGTATCATTGTTTAACTGACCGTTAATGGAGACCTGTACTGGTTTTTACCCAGCAACCGGATTCGAGAGTGATTCTATAAGCGATCAGCTTTAATCACTATCGAGTTCAAAGGAGTTAGTATAAACTAACTAACTGGCCGTTCCAAAGCTGTTATTCGAACAGTTACTAATGACGATATATTAGAAATTATGTAAGCTAGGTCTTTTTCTTGTGATTTCATGTGTCTCATCGTGAGGGTCTGTTTGACCTGGAGTGTTGTACCTATCGGAAAGCACAATTTCGCTTATCGACTCATAAAGTTATGAGGTTCCCATGACATTACCTATATGCATACATTATAACACACACGATTATTCAACTTAGAATTATATCGCTGTGACTAACATATAACAACTCTAAATGCAATCAATCATTTTGAAAACAAATAAAACGCACAAGAGAAGTTCTAACACCTGATGCCTGAACTTAATCATATGCCATTTGAGAAGACAACACCAGGAAAAAGTATTTAATATCAACAAGAGCACGTCTGTATTATATTGTTAGAATTCTTTAGGGACTGCTGTTTACTTTCCATGCCCGCATAAAAGCGTGTTCGCAATAATTTACGTGATCTGTTTTCAAAAACATGTCACCCATATGTTAACAAAAACATGGAAATGTAAAAGGGCATTAGCTTGTGTATACTGGTTTTATGAACAACATTCACGCAATGTAGCAGATTTCCAGATTAACCTGTATTGGCTAGGCTTGCGACTGCGCTGTTATTCCACTAGATACATTCTGAAGGTCTCTTAAAACATTAGCGTTAAGGCCACTTGGCACATCCCTGTATTGACATTCATGTCCCGAAGTGGTAAAAAATCCCAGCAATTAAACTATTCGTAAATCTCAATTTTACTTCATAGCTTCTCCTGATAACATATGATTAACAAACTGATAGGTACTTTTAAAAGAGTCCCTTAAAGCCATAAACTAAGCAAGTATCTGTTCTACTGGTCGTTTGGTTAAGTCACGTTCGGAAATAAACATTGTAATTGAAATGTTATTAACATGTCAATTAAATTCCAAAACATGGATGTGTTTAGAACTATGAGATGCGTGTCTCAAAATACTTCACTGCAATTCAGAAGTTTCATCAAGGATGTAATGGATACCGAAAAGCTAAAGGAACATTGAAAGTAAACGAAAATAGAGCAAGGACTTTAAATAAATTCACTTGACCACTCTTTATAATGATATGCTTAAAGTTTGTTGCAAACATGTATATGCAGGAAAAAGACAAACATTTATCGGTAACTGAAGAAGATCTTGTTTGAAGTACTAGAATTAAAATGTTAGAGACAATTTGCATTGGGGCAGAACTCTTGTTTAAAACAGTATTCATTCAAATAATGTATACACGTGAAAATACACAAGCACTATGCACGAACAAACAAAAACAGTTCAGCAATTTTAAACAAATGGGAAAACGCATTTTTAACAGAATGGAGAAGAAAGCGTTACTAATATACAATGTATCATGTCTACCATTGTTTCAAACTGTTTCTTTGTGCAAACAAAATTGAATTCGATATTTAGTACCTTACTAAATGCCAAATTAGAAGACTGTTGGAGAGTATTGATGCTTGAGGACGATAGAAAATTGCTAGAGCAAATAAAAAAGAATAAAAAGTGTGCCATTTCGTGTTAACATGAGCAGTGTTCGTTTGTAGCTGGACAAGCTCTGATGCTATTGGATTGGCGAATGTGGAGTTGGAAATGTTTAAATAGTAAAGTTCATGTTGCTCGTTGCGTCTTTGGAACCAAACTTTAAGCAATGGGGAGACACGGGTCTTATAAAGATAGTGTATTAAGTAGGATAAGTCTTATGTTACCGCAACGAACAATGAGAAGAAGTAGTGGTAAGTGTCTACAATAAACATGAACTGGCAAAAAAAAATGTTCATCTTGTTAAGGTTGTATTTAAATGTGAACGACTGTCCAAAACAACGTCAGCTTACTCATGTCAGAGTCTTATGGCAGTCGTAAGAAGTATTTCTAGAGATATTCGGCCATGGACATATTAGAAAGACCGCATTATATCCATTCGCAGCAAGGTCGTTTGCTCGATGGAAGCGATATGCCCGTGAAAGTCATGAGGGATTGAATATAAACAGTTGGACGCACTGGTTTGACTTTCTAGTGAAAAAGAGGGTCGTTGTCCTCGCTGGATTGAATGACACCAACCAAAAGAATCGATACGAAGAGAAGACCTTTTGACGATAATATCCGGCATCTTCCGGATAAATCGTCTGATGTAATGCACAGACGGTTGCAAAAGTAGGGACATTTTACCAGATCAGACATAAAGGTTGACATATCTTGAAAGGTGTGAGATATTTACATCACTTTGTCTTTCAGTGCATAGCTTTTTATGAAATCAGGTTCCACTGCCTTGCCGGGGTTTGAAACCTTGATAGAGACAACGACATTCTGGCGTGATATATCAAAATCAGGTATAAGTGGACTCTCTCAGTGTCTGTAGCAATAATGGAATGATTTTCAGGAACATTCAGGAACATTCAGGGCAGATTGTGATTGGAAAAAGTCATTGAGCAGATTATCATTGTTAGAGGTTGATTAAAACATGCTGACACGATGGACGTGTTCGGGAAGGTTGGAAGTAGACCATGGATTAACAAAGCTTCATTTAGAATTTTCTCAAACCTTCGAGGAAGAGCTGCTTTCACGATTACATTAGGCAATATTTCTGTAGTGAGCTTGTTTTACATGTTTTACAAGATTGTTAACATAATCCATGCGTCGATCTTAATTAAGACAATGGAGGTCCATGTTGGTACGCTTGGCTTGTCAGTATGGTATTTGTCTATGTCGTATTGGATTTCTGACAATTTTGAATCAAATGATTCAGTAAAATGAGTAGTATTTCTAAAGATATCCGGCCATGGACATATTAGAAAGACCGCATTCTATCCATTCGCAGCAAGGTCGTTTGCTCGATGGAAGCGATATGCCCGTGAAAGTCATGAGGGATTAAATATAAACAGTTGGACGCACTGGTTTGACTTTCTAGTGAAACAGAGGGTCGTTGTCCTCGCTGGATTGAATGACACCAACCAAAAGAATCGATACGAAGAGAAGACCTTTTGACGATAATATCCGGCATCTTCCGGATAAATCTTCTGATGTAATGCACAGACGGTTGCAAAAGTAGGGACATTTTACCAAATCAGACATAAAGGTTGACATGTCTTGAAAGGTGTGAGATATTTACATCACTTTGTCTTTCAGTGCATAGCTTTTTATGAAATCAGGTTCCACTGCCTTGCCGGGGTTTTAAACCTTGAAAGAGACAACGACATGCTGGCGTGATATATCAAAATCAGGTATAAGTGGACTCTCTCAGTGTCTATAGCAATAATGGAATGAATTTCAGGAACATTCAGGAACATTCAGGGCAGATTGTGATTGGAAAAAGTCATTGAGCAGATTATCCTTGTTAGAGGTTGATTAAAACATGCTGACACGATGGACGTGTTCGGGAAGGTTGGAAGAAGACCATGGATTAACAAAGCTTCATTTAGAATTTTCTCAAACCTTCGAGGAAGAGCTGCTTTCACGATTACATTAGGCAATATTTCTGTAGTGAGCTTGTTTTACGTGTTTTACAAGATTGTTAACATAATCCATGCGTCGATTTTAATTAAGATAATGGAGGTCCATGTTGGTACGCTTGGCTTGTCAGTATGGTATTTGTCTATGTCGTATTGGATTTCTGACAATTTTGAATCAAATGATTCAGTAAAATGAGTAGAATTTCTAGAGATATTCGGCCATGGACATATTAGAAAGACCGCATTATATCCATTCGCAGCAAGGTCGTTTGCTCGATGGAAGCGATATGCCCGTGAAAGTCATGAGGGATTTAATATAAACAGTCGGACGCACTGGTTTGACTTTCTAGTGAAAAAGAGGGTCGTTGTCCTCGCTGGATTGAATGACACCAACCAAAAGAATCTTCCGGATAAATCGTCTAATGTAATGTACAGACGGTTGCAAAAGTAGGAACATTTTACCAGATCAGACATAACGATTGACATGTCTTGAAAGGTGTGAGATATTTACATCACTTTGACTTTCAGTGCATAGCTTTTTATGAAATCAGGTTTCACTGCCTTGCCGGGGTTTGAAACCTTGATAGAGACAACGACATTCTGGCGTGATATATCAAAATCAGGTATAAGTGGACAATGGAGGTCCATGTTGGTACGCTTGGCTTGTCAGTATGGTATTTGTCTATGTCGTATTGGATTTCTGACAATTTTGAATCAAATGATTCAGTAAAATGAGTAGATTCATTTATCTTTTGCGACGGACTAAATTGTTGAAGTAAAGATTCGGTCTTATGAATCTTTGATGTCACCAAACACTTTAAATACACTATTACTTATGCAATAAAGAACATGAGAATTATACCAAACAAGATACGCCAACGTAATACGTAACCAGCGACATTCTCGTTAAGTGCGAGATTGGTTAATTTCAAATCAAACATGATTTCACATCTCTCTATAAGGAGTATATAAGAGGAGGGAAACACGTCCATGATATTGCTACTATGAGTGAGCCAGGTTTGGGTTAAAGAAGGAACATCATGAATTCAAAATGTAACTTCAGAGTGGGAGTTTAAAACTCAATAAGTCCACAATATTTAAGGATGTTTCGACGATAATCGATTCTAAATAACTAATACGAAACACTATTTTAAAAACAATTATGAATGTTTCACATAGCAATCAATTCTTCAACCTCAAGTACGCTCAAAATATCCAACAAAGCTTTGAGGAGGGTAACATACCCTGATTGCACGGCACAGTAGGACTTGTGACGAAGGTATTCTTGGATTGTAAGCAAACTTTTAAAAGGACTGAAAGAAATTTTCTAACTTTCCGCGAATTTGATCAAAACTAGTAAATGTTCTGCTGTACAATACTTGTAAGACCGATGTTTGCAATTCAATTATTCTTCTCAATGTAATTTAAAAATTAATTTATAATTTTATAATCACTTTTTACGACATTTTAAATAAAGCAGTGGTGGAATAACTTAATACTACTCCCGCTGTCAATCATTGTTCTAATAGTGTGCCTGCTGGTTTCAATTCGACAAGACTGTCATACATTGTTGGGAATGTAGTTGTACTCGTGGTGGAAAACGCATTGTTGTTTTATCATAGACAGACAGCTAGACAGACAAACAGTTTAATGACTTGCACTTAATACATCGTCACAACACATATATGCTATAATTCTAGTCAACGTGTATGAGCAATGATAATAACAAACAATGATACATTCACATTACACATACAAATATGTAGAATAAATCAATAAACAATCAACACGAAGAAGGTGATCATGACTAATAGATGCTTGATCATACATGCTATTGAATCAGTTATTACTCGCAATTATGGCGCAACTCCTGTGGTATGATAACTTAAATATTTGTCTTTCTATAAATAATCTATATATAATCTATACAGATAATAACAACGTTTAATTAGGACAAATTTTATTAGTTTTGCAGTCCGAGCAAGACTGCAGAATTCGTAATAGCTATTTTCCATTAACATATTTTTTGTTAAAGAAAATAATCCCAGAAAGCTTTAAAGATGTAATTTGCATCTATCTTAAGATCCAGTAAGTGGTATTTTGTTATTTATTTTAGTTTTGATTTCATGAACATATAAACTATTATAAAAAAACACTGTTCAAATATGACTGATAAAGTCCGTGACTATGGAGGGCTGCTTATTTGTTCGCAAGTGGTATGTATAACAGGTTAAAAAGAGGGTATTCGATATTACAATGGATATTCGGATTATTTTGCCCAAACGTATGGCATAGAAGTAAGTATTGTTATAAAGGTCATTAGCAGTGCTAAATCTGACAAGTAATTATTGGCGCTTTAATTATAAACAATACATAAATTTAATTAATGTATGAGTGAATGATTCCTTCAAGGGGTGAACATTGTTACCCCGGCTATTTTCGTTCATTGGTTAGTAATGACTCTATCTAAACTTCAAGTACCTATTTATTGTAAGTATATATGACTTTTTGTTTAATCATTCTATATCAAATGTGATTTTCAGATGGTGACAGTTCAGTGCAGTTTATCAAAGATGATGAATTGTCCGAGCGTCAAGAAACAAACTCCTGGTCAAAATGAGAAACTGCTTAACGGTTGTAGGAACTGTCGGGAAAAATTAAAGCATAGAAATTAGGGTCGACAACAATCTGAGTTAGCGTCTGTTTGACGTAGTAGCTGTGAGGGGCCGAATGCCAAAGCTTGCCCGGGGGCTGGAAATCAGTTCGCTTCGTTCGGCAGTAGTAGCTCTATGTAGAGGTTTGTAGGTCTGCGACTTTCCTGGTCCTTGAAAATGTTCCCCAGGTGGGGCTTGGTGATAACGGTTTGATTCACTATTGCCTGATAGTTTTTATTTCTTCATTCTCTGATATAAACAAAATACTTTGGTTTGTGAACAGAATGCTACTTCAATTGATATGATGTTTGAAAGGCATATAGAACGGCGTACCGCTTAAAGGATAATAAAAAGAGCTCACTTATCATGCCCATGCTCAGTTCGTCTGGACTTATGTCCAAAAGGTAGGTTTAAATGGCGACTTAAGACTATAAAAGACGTTTGTTTTATTTTTTTATTAATCAAATTAACCATTCACAAAATAATAATGGAATGAACACATGAGTTAACATATAAAGCCAGTGAGTTTGTGATACACTTGTTACCACATGACACAAATACATTATGCATTCACTTAAACCGAATGCTTGAAATACAGGAACAATTTTAATCATTTCATTTCCTTTCACGTATGTTTGTATATATATATTCGAATTCATTCAAGTCTGACCTGATGTAAATGTGATAATTCATTTGGTAGGGAGAAAACAATGAAGCATTGTATTTATTAATATCAAACTAATACATCAAATTCCTGTGCGCGATTACATCTTCTAAGAACACATCTTTCAACACCCGAATGTTGTCTTATCGATACACTTTGATTCCGTAAAATTAAAACAGTTAGATGTTGAAACTGGCATAATCTACAAGCTGTTGCTGTCAAAGGATCTTGTAAACTGACAAGTTCCGTTACTATCAATATGCCAAATGAGTGTCCATTACGAGAGTTTTAATTTTGATATACAAATATTCTGTGAAACAAAACGCACTACTGTTAATATTTACCCGCATCATAGAAACATTACGAAATTTGACTATAAAGTAATGTTTGTGAACTGTCAAATGACCATTCTTAATTAGAAATAAAACAATGGAAAAGAAGGATAGATCCAAGTTTCCACAATACGAATGAAAAGAAACCGATTTTGTTTTCATATACAGAACAATAGCTGACATTCAGATTGTTTTCTTCTTTGTTAATAACATTGGTTTTTCCGTTAACAAGAGCTAGGAAAAGGTCTAACATATATTAGTGATTAATAACGTACTACGATGAACATTAAACTTCCATTTGCACAACGGACTATACCGATTTGAAACATTTATCATTTCAAACTTATTAAATGAAAGAAACTGGAACAAGTTTAGAAGTTATACACTATGCAACTGTCCGAATTTGACCTTTTGAAGTCGCCCTTTGATCAAGCGTCTTTTAGTTGTACACACGTAACCTAACGGATTGTATTGCAGCTGTTGGAAAGATATATAAGTTATATACCCATAGTAACTAAACAATCAAACAAGGTTTATGTTCATTTAAATAAAGAACAACCAACTTCATTAAAAAAGGATGGAAGTGATACTTTCGGAAATGCTTCTGAGATTTTTCTTTCAAAAAAATAGATAGTATTTGCTGACACACTCTTTTTATAGTCAATGTTGCTATAATATGCCAACCCGATGAACATGCAATTTCACTTAATTGATAGAATGTATTGTCACTTAAGATTTTTGCACAATATATATCTGTTTAAATTTAAAAAAAGTATCATAAGTGTCACAACTTTAAAACAAATAACAACAACTAGAGTTAACACTTGCAATGACAAAGTACGTGTATCCCATGCGCTGGTCAAATATCAAACATATGGTATTAAGACATAACTAACAAGCATGTCATCTCTAAAAGTTATGCCAACAAACTTTATTCGCCACAAAACTCATCAAAGCGAATTTGTTCACTATAACCACTTTGACAGAGAAAATGACGGCATATAACATTAGTTCTTCCAGTTTACAGTCTACTCCAACGCTACGGTTCTCGTAAACATCAATAGGTGTCCAACGCAGTTTTATAAATTACCGAGAGCGTTATAGAATCGGACAAATGCCACCTGTGTCAGACAAAACGATACCAATTTGAGAAAGGTCACCATCTGACTTGCAGATGAGCCGGAATCAAGTTTGTAACTGGTCTTAGCGTCGTCTGGTTCTGAAATAAGCAGACATCAGGTTTTAATTACCAAGAACAGTGTACTAAAAGAACCGCCGTTGTTTCTTCTCCACAAAATCTAAACAAATATAATCATACAGTAAATATGTACAAGGAAAGAAAATTTATTGTATAAATTATTTCATTAGACTAACATAACCTGTGTGGGAAAAGATGTCCCCAAAAGTATATAATTTCAAACCCCGTTGGCTCTAACTCCCAGGGACCGGTCCTTTACATTTAGTTTGAGCAAACGAAGAATTCGAGCTAAGCGAGTTCGTGCCAATGGGGTTCGACTGTGTTCCGTAAGAACGTGAGAAACTTAATGCATAGTTTTACTCATTGTATTTTGACATCCAATCGCTTAATGGACTAAGATCATTAAAGGCTAATTGATTAGTTTTTAACAGGTGCTCCATCACTGATTATTCGTTTTTAACGAACATAGCTTGATCGACAAAATACAAAACAAGGTGCAAACAAAAACCCATTTAAGTGAACTTACTATTTAAATCGTTGACTTTGACGCTGGTAACCTGAAGTCCTACACGAGTATGTTCCAGTATCGGAAGTAATATTAGTACAGTGATAACAGTTTTGTTATTCTGTCGGGATGAAGTGATCCTGTTATTGTTATACCTGTAAAACCAAGATAATCATGTCCACCAAGAAATAAGAGTGCCATTGAAAGAAGATATTGTGTACAATGGTTAAAACTTCTGCAGTAGAAGGACAAAGGACAAGGAATAGGACAAAATGAACAACGTCCTAAATATCTCTGATTTGAATTGTTATTTTGCTTTAGAATGTTTATTAACTTCCTTGCGGAGGTATCGGTCCCGCGAACTGATCTGGCACTCGTACATTCCGCTGTCCGTGGTCGTTACGTTGGATATCATCATATTCCAGTCGGGGGAATCCTCGATGTGAGCGACCTCGAACCTAGAGTCGCTCGTCATAGGCTGGGTACCGATTGTTAACAAGTAACTTTCAGTGGCGCGTTTCCAGCTTACCTGAAATGATACCAATCATTGGGGTTCAGTTATGTACATCACTGTTTAAGTCTTTCGTCTTTTCGGTGTACTTTAGTGCCTTGAAAGTCATCAGTAGGTTATCAGAGATGTAAATCCATTGATAAGAAATCATTGAATCCGGAGGGCGTACTTAGAAACTATTACTTTCAGTCGAGTGCGCGTCATGTTTCAATTAACAAGTGAGATATTTACTTAGAGGTAAGTATTACATAATGCGTGCTGCGTTGATCTCCAGCGACGTTTGGGGAGGATAACATATTGTGTCTGCAGGGCGCTTCCACGTAACAGATCAAAATATTTATTTTATATCATTACTTATTTGCTTAAGTGAAACAATATTTCTTTGCTTCTGATGAACCGAGCGCCTGTCAACTCTAGTTTGATTGGATTCGTAAGACATGGATTATTTCTGAAACAAATATTGACAGAGGAAAGAGCAACTAGAAGAATCTAAGTCCTAGTTAAAAGAAAGATGCAATCAATCCAATTTAATTCCAACTTTAAATAATGACGCAGAATAATGAGTTAATAACATCAATGGGTAAAATTTCAATTGCGTCATGTAATACCTAATTGAATATCAAAACCAATTTGAAGTTTTGATCTTACAAATCTCGTGCTGCCAACACTCCAGTTTCTGTTTCAGGAAGTTTTATTCCCGCTTGGAGCCACCAAATACTTGTTGCAATGTGCAGCATTCAGCGCATACTCATTGAATGATGAATAACTGAAAAGATGCAAACGCCTTTCAGTTTAAACATATTCATGTCACATCGAGTCTTCCATCGCGTAGACATAATTAATTTACATCTTTAATATTTCTCTTTAGCAAGTATTTATACAAAATAATTTGCATAATTTCTTACATGAGGAATTTATGTAAGTGGTCACGGCTTGAGTAGTGGACTTAAACGATAAATTATAAAAAATCCAAATCTGCTGCGTTTAGTCCTAATTTTGCATTTGCTCTTTCGATATAAATACAAAACATCTTAAATAACATAATTTATATTCGTATAACTTTGACATACAATATTAATGCGAAAAGCTACAGAACAAGCTCAGTAGCAAAAAGTTTAAACATTAACCCGGTTTAATGGCACTGGCTAAACGCCAAAGACATAGAACATAAAATCACAAACAAGAAACATGGAAGAACAGCACAAAACTCCACAAGCAGCACAGTGCATACATACTATATTTGAAAAACTAGGTATGCTATATATAAAAAACTAGGTATGAAAACTGCGTAAAATAATCAAATTCCAGTACCTTGTGAATGTTTGCTGGCCCCCTCATTCTTAAATGGGATCATTGCTATGGACTTTGAAAAGAGTACATTTCAATTTATCTCAACAGCGATGTAAAACAAGTCATTGTTTTTTTCACGAAAAAGCGATTACATTAAAATGAATGTTTTAACTAGAAAACTAAGATCATTAGTCGTCAACTTTCTTTTCATCTAACGTCGTGTGGAAGATTTTAACAACAGTTAATGCTGTACACAAGGCCTATGCACACTGTGTGTATACAAAATGGCAAAGATAAGTACTTCTCATTGCATGCGACATTTACCACATACAAATATGACCCTAGAGCAAACTTTAAAGGAGCGTTTAGAAAGCACAAAAACCAACTTTCTCAGAATGAGTGTTATTTAGACTGTTTGAGAATGATTGTGACCTCGCCTTTATTGATTAAGTTGTTTACGGATGACGGACATGCAGCGATGGGTTGTTAGAATTTAACTGTGAATCTTTTTTTGTAATCTAGAAATCAATATACGCAATTATCTCGATATGTTTTCAAACAAACTTTTTGATGTAATTTGTCGACTCCATTCAGCAAGTGGTTATGTTTTCACCATGTTTTTATAATGAGTGTTTTACCAGTACAGGAAGAGCAACATGTGTTCCAGATCTTTTAGATAACTAATTACTTATGGTTTGTCAAGAATGGAGAATAAACCAAAGCAATATCAGTAGCGATGTGGGCCCCGCATGATGACGTTATTCGAAAGAGAAACAAATATGAAGACATGTTTAAACCAAATGAGTGGAGTATGTGAATATGGACCATTCATAAGAATAAATTGCTCACACAGGTGAGTGTACAAACATAAAATCGTGATCGCTTCACTAATATATTTTGCAGGAGCCTTTCTAGTGGCAAGTCGTTTGTCTTGATGATACTAGGACTAACTAACACATACAGTTCAAACGGGAACTAAACAGAGCAGATAACACGCTTAGAGGAAACTTACTATAAAATAAAAATATCAATTTCTCTTGTTATCCGCAATGCAATTCGGAGATAATTATCTTAACAAGCATAACGAAAATCATTTCATATATGACATTACTCCCAATATCTATCAAGCATCTCTAGCAAACACCACTTGTGTTTTGTGTTTCATAAAGTATTTGCAACCACTGATTTATTTCTGGCTATATCCCCAAAGGCGTTTTGCATAAATGCGAGAAAGCAAGGAAATAAATATCACAATATTTCATATTCAATTAACCAGGATATTAGGAGCACGCTTTAAGTATTTTACATTGTGTTGTCCGTCCAGTGGCTTAACTTGCCGATATGTCTTCACCAATAACGAGCCTGGGCTCTCCTGGGAAATCAAACAACACTAAGGGCAACATGTGGAACGCAACGTCTAGTACCAGATAGACAGTGCATACTTTATGGAATATAGCATTAATATTTTATGTAAGTAAAACAACGAACATATGTTCAAAGCTAATCCAAAGACCCCAATGAGTACGTATATTGTAACTAAAAAGAAGGAGCGAAACGCCACTTGTTCGAGAACGTGTACGTGTGGACTACGTTTTGCGCACTTCGTCATATAGGGTCTGTGTATTTTGTTCAAGTTGAAAGTGGGCAGCCGATATCCAGCGCTAATTAGTTAAATCTGTTACGAGAAGGCTTGTTCAAGTTGAAGGGAAATGACAAAACCGAGATAAAAACGTTTTTTTATGAGATACGATACTGATACACGTGGAATCTTCGCAAGCGACTATTTAGACCACCGCACGTGTGTTCTTCATATTAACCAAACAGACGACATGCGGCTTTTCTTGATTGTTGCATCTTGGGTCGTTATAAACAATAATACCATCACATAGGATTCAGGCAAATTAAATCAGCACATGTTAAGATATTCAAAATGTGTATAACAGAAGGACAAATGTTTTTGCTTGAAATTAACTTCATTATTTCTGTTGCTTTTCAGATACTTAATCTTTGCAAACGATCTGGGTGGAATTTCACGCAATTCAAAACCATGGAATATTGAGGAAATGTTAGGGAGGAAACTATTTGAAAACTGACTTTGGTGATAGAAAGGATGATGATACCAGAATAAAGAGAACACTGATGTTGCGTTAATTAAAGATGTAATTATAAATATCCGTGGAGACCGGTAATAACATTTCTTATTGAAGACTTTTTTGCTGTGCCTATTTTACATATGCAGTGGCACACCATTATTGTAATCATGATGTGGCAAATAAGTGTTAAATGTGTACCTTACGGTTGAGCTAAACGCTAGAAAATGGATGATATACAAAGGCCATTGCGAACAGGTTCATTACTTAAACCTTCTTCATACATACACTGTGATAATTATGAGAGTTCATTTTTGCCATTTCGAGGTCATGAATATTCGCAGCGAAAAATGCGAAAATAGGGCGAAGCGAAAATACAGAACATTAACGCGGCGCATATTTACCCCTACACACGCATAATCACCCCACCACATGCAGATTTTGTCTTGCCACACGTACATTTCCCCCACCACATTCCACATGTTCTCCCCGGCGAGTTTTTAACCTCCGCTTTCCCGCATTTTCGCTCGTTTGGCGCAATATATGAAGAAAGAAAAACATTTAAGTGGATGTCGTCTGTAAAAGCCCGTTTGATATAAAAGGAGAAAGAAACTGCACTCGAATATTAGTTATGTTATTGATCAATAGGTATACCAGCAATAACATGACAAAATGATTAAATTATCAAATCGCCGTATGCTTGTTTTGGCAATCAAATGGCAACTAATCCAGTAGTTCTTTTGCGATAATGGTTTTGCCTTTTTGGTCATATAAAAGATAAGGATGAAAGGAGAAAATTAGAAATACCTTCCATAAAAACAAAACGTACGACCTCGAAGAAAAATCGTTTTCAAACGAAAAAAACAACAACAATTGATGCGACTCAAATCATTGATAAACTTAATTTGATATTAAAGTCCGTTTAAATAAGTTTGTAATAATGTTTTATATATCTCCGTTTTCTAACATAAAAGTGCACTTACATTTTTATGGTGTTATGTAATGACTTTGGGAAATATGGAATCAACACAAATAATAATACTCCACTATGAATTTAAATGCTTTATTCAACTTATTTATCAGTTCACGCTTTTATTTAAATATTTATAATACAGTGGAAACTACAGGGACTAGCCCATCAGCATGTTTTCTCATTTTGTAAATCATAAACCAGACTATTTGTTTTATTTTTAAAATATAGTACTAAACCTTTGCAATTATTTCTCACAAAAATGTATTTTAACAGAAATGTCGTATCATGTTCACATTTTCAACATACTCAAACAACAAAAGTGTTAACGTAACTAACGGCGAAAACATAAATATGTCTCCGGGAATAGCTGAATTCTACTCCTAGGAAAAGAAATTGTTAGTCGAAGGTTACAAAACCGTGACAGCGCGTGTGACTTTTAAAGGAATTGAAAACGAAGTCATCGCAATTAAATGGCACTCTTTACGGCACGGCTTTCCCATAATTTGTCTTGCGCACTACGTAGTAGGTTTTTACCTATTCATTTTCTCATGCGAATAGTGTAGATTACGTTTATGATATAATGGCAAGCAAAGGTAAATAACATTGCAACTAAGTTTGGCCTGGCAAGTACGTGTACTTTGTTTAAGTTTGTCAATGCGTATATACATATATATATATATATATATATATATATATATATATATTTTTAGTTATGATATGTACAATTTGGGATCTTTGGAAGTTATCGCTGCACCAGAAACTAATGTCGGCTGATGGCAAAACGTAAATGTGCATTCCTAAATCAATGCTATCACTGCGGTTGTGCCGCATCATGAAATATCAGCGAACATATCTTATACTGTTGATAAAATTGTCTGAGGCGGTTTAACATTGCGAAACATGATAAGTGTTTAAATATTTTACATCAATATTATATTCATTATCAATAACATGCTTAATATATATGTAATGGTAAATCACACTAGCACTTTCCTTCCATATCTAATTGCGTTAATCGCCTATCATGTTCATTTCTCCACTAATATTAAATGGACTGTAAGAGAACGTTCACATAGCCACATAATCGCAAGAAACTTTATTTATGAGCTAAAGTGAAACATTGCGTAACGATGTGCTGTCCGTTATTATATGAGCCTACAGGTTTTGTTTTTAAAAAAAATCTTGTCTTAAGCAAGACGACATATTGGTAACATACTTGGAATTGCAGCACGAATTAGAGTTTTTTTACCATTTTTTAATCATGACAATATAACATTTTACATTTTAGCAATATTTATTTACAGTCTTGGTCTATTGAATGTGTTCGATTGGCAATAGCGGAATGGTAAGCTATTTACTATAAAGAAGACACGAATTCAGTTGTCAGCTAAATTATTGCACAAGTGATGGTGACGACCCAAAACAGGTATCCTACATCAGGATTGTAGTTAGACAATGAAATATATTATATACTCAAACTGGCTGTGAAATGAGAAAGGCATAGCGGTTTGAGACATCATAGCTGAAACGCATAATGTTAAAACCAAATGAACATGTGCCTTTGGACAGAGGATATTACTCCATAATATAAGATACTATGTAAGTCATGAATTATTGTGTACGTATGCAGCACCATATGGATCAGCTGATTTGTGTTTGACTGAAAGAAATGCCCAATCCGATGACATGTGTAGTAATGTGACAGAGTTCCTTCACATGCGTCTCCTTAAGCTTTTTTTGCGACATGATGACAAATGTACTTTAAACGAACGCAGCGGCACCATTGGCGCACTTAACCATTATGTCTTGAGCTCTTCATCATCACATATATAAACATTATTGTATTTAAATAATAAATATACATTATAAAATTGATACAGGCACGAGCTAACCTTTATTTTGAAATCCGTGTGGAATACTCACGAAACGAGATATTGAAACATAATGGAGTCGTTGTCTTTAGATGCTATCCTGCATCTGGGACGAATATTAATTCCTCCCTGCCAGCCTCAATTATTTCAGACATTTAACTTATGATTGTATTCATGTATTTACACAAATATTGTAAATATCAAAGTGAATGCAATTAATTTGTAAAAATCTTTCCCAGTGAATAAAACTGAAAGTCCCCGAAACAATAATTTAGTTTACCGAAAATAAGACATGTATGTTGCATTTTCAAGTTTAGAAGCAGGAAAGGAGGAGTGTTATAATTCCCATTGCGATTAGCCTTCGACGTTTCCTGTTTGTTAAAATGAAGAGAGAGAGAGTAATAGAGCAATAAGCAGACGAGAGGAACTGTCGAGGCTATTAAGCAACCATTCCTTTTAAAATATTTAAGACAACTTTTATGTGTTTTTATGTTATTTGACAATATTTATCTTCCAATGTATTGAACGATATGACTTAGACGTGCAGAAGTGTGTTCTAAGTTTCATGGTCACTTGATTATTAATAAAGTGTGTATGTCCTAGGTTATATTTTGTACTATGAATAAATTAAAACAAGAATCCTTCGTGAACAAGTTAGTGGAAACTTTCGCATGGCAAATTATTTCATCCTAAGGTAGATTATGAAATTTGGATGCGAAGTAATGGGTGATTATATTACGGCCACCACCATAGTCCTAGACAAGACACTACTATACGAATGCACTGGCAAAGTTTGTAGTGTACTCAGTAAGCCGCGGTAAAGGTTATTGCTAACCAAGTATCAACTTGTGGAGTGTACAATGTTGTATATGATAATGTGTTGTTTGTTTATTAAGGATGCAGACATATAAAACACATATAATCCTATTGAAACTTTTTGATATACATTGAACCTGCTGACCCATTTCGAAAATATGTTCATGAAATTTATTCGCCACTCAATCTTTTGGCAATAAATGGTGACATGCTTTACAACATATCAAAAATCACCCATGTTATATGTCTTGAAAAATAAAGTTTAATGAATGCGGATAACGGTTTCAGGCACAGTGTATGATGGGAATGCTCATACTCAGACCATAATGCAGCACCAGTCTATCATTAAGTATCACTGATACTATTTTACAACACGTGAACAAGCTGTTGTGCTCAATAGAAGCATGTTTTTTTAAACGTTTAAATGCAAGCAACAAGACCGGCTCAACTCTCAGTGCTGCTGCTTTTCGTATTTCGATTTTATAAAGTATCTTAATATATGAATTTTAGATAGGTGTATTAAGGTCAGTAATGCTCCCAATTATAAGCATTTTGTTTTCCAGAAAATAACGTAGTTATATTAGAATGGAAGCTATAACCGGTCTGTGCTATCGTGTTTGGAAGTGATTCATCTTTACATTAGAATAATGTCGGTAAGTGCGGAATAACGTTGTGTACGGCCAAGGATAAAGTACATATTTTTTGGACTTAAAATGGGTGAAGCTTTGAAAGCAGTCATTTACGATAACGGCATCGGGAATAAGTAAATAATAGCAGATTCTAGGTTGTTAACCCTTGATGTGTTATTTCTTGAAATGAAATTGAAGTGATAAGATCAAATATGTCTATGACTTACGCTAGATGAACGTCATAATAATGTACTAATAGTCGTCAGGTGAACAGTAGAACGCTGTAAGCTAATGCCGAAATGTACAGCAGAGCGCAAAAATGCCGGATGTACAAAAGGACGCTGTAAGCATTGGCGAGAAGTACATCATGGCGCTGTAAATAGGTGGCCATAGGTACAGCAGAACGCTGTAAACAAGTGGTCAGATGTACAGCAGAACGCTGTAAACAAGTGACCAGATGTGTAAAAGAACCCTGTAAACAAGTGGTCAGATATACAGTAGAACGGTGTAATCAAAATATCAGATGTACAGAAGAACGCTGTAAACAAATGGCCAGATGTACAGCAGCACGCTGTTATCCAATGACCAGATATACAGCAGAAAACTGTAAACAAGTGGAGAGAAAGCAGAATGATATAAACAATTGTCCAGATGTATAGCAGAACACTGTAAATAAATGTCCAGATGTTCTGCAGAACGTAGGAAACAAAATGTCAGACGTACAGCAGAACGCAGTTAAAAATGCCAGATTTACACTAGAACACTGTAAATGAGTGTCATACGAGCATTAAGAATGGGTAATCCATACTTTAAACAAAAGAAAGCTGTATGCTCCTTGTTTCCGTATGCACATGAAAGAGAAATGAAGTTAAAAAGGATTATAAGCAAACACTTTTCTGACTGATTCAACAGCGACCGGTAATCTGAGAGTTTAAAACTAATACAAGAACATTTCTTGGCGCTGAGTAATACAGTTTAATGATAACATTTAGTTATATTGTTGCAAAGTATTTAGAAATCAATTCAACCCACAATCAGAAACTGTAAATTATAAATACTACTTTACTCAAACAGTAGGCATTTAAAATGATAAAACAAAATCTTCTGTAAACTGCTCTTTTATCTTCATAAATAAAATTTGATTGCCTTCTCAAAACAAGAGACCATTATTCTTGATTTTATGAAACAGTATTAACCAGTGGAATCATATCATGCCGATTCATATTTCTGTTGTTATAAATACCTAATGTTAAATAAATTGGCGTAATAATTACGCCTGCTGTACAAAGTTGAAGGGATAAACAGGGATAGTTAATCCATCGTATTGAAGCCTTTATCTAAGGTATTTTGATTAAGAGCTCTCAATGGCACGGGACACCGCCCACCTCCCCCCCCCCCGCTCCCTCATTTGGCCGTGTAGGAAAAATTAACAGAGGGATGCTATTGAAACATGACCCTCTAGTTGGGCGAATTTTTTCATTTACCAAAGTACAACTGGACTGTTATGTGATTTAATAACAACTTAGATACGAATAATTACTTTAAATATTTAAAACCGAAGTTAAAGTCCCACTTCAACAAACCGTTTCGACATAATTGGGTCATTACCAAGTAAAAGCAACTTAGTTTTGTGCAAACCAGATATACATTTCCTGGACACCGGCATTTCCGGAGACTTAGACGATGTTAGAAAACTCTATCTGGCACCCCATGACAGATGAGGCACCCGCAACATCGCGCCACTTCTTATCAAATGTATCAATCATGTTCTACTAGGTCTTTATCGAACCTCTTAACCGTTATTACGCGCTTGTCCTATGGTCGGACTTTTCAATCTGGACCGGAAACAAATGATAGATTATTACTTTCTATTTATTTTGTATGATTTTGCTATTTGACAAGTAAGTTAGTACAGTGTCTAAAAGCTGTAATATCAGTGTTGAAAACGTGTAATTAAGCCAAATCATTTATAAATTAAAGCAACAATGGTACTTCTTTCTTAAATAGGTAAATTGTTCAAAGCAGATAAAGACAGTTATATGAAAGCAATGAAAGAAACTACACAGATCTATCCATAAACATGCAATGTGAATGTATATAATGTGAAAAAATATCAATCTACTTTAAAGAGCAGTTTAGAATGTATTTTTAGATAATTTTAATTGCGAAAAACAGTGCCAATGAATCCAGCAGGTACTTACAGTCTTTCCCATTAGAACGAACAGCATGAATATGCATAAAGCTTGTATATCTAAAGCCATTAGTTCCTTCATTAAAATGGATTGAAACAATATTACATATCTATAGAAAATATTTCTAAATATCAACACTGAAGCTTAGTGCACGAATAATATGCGTGACACAACCCTCCCATGGTGGTCCACAAATGTGTAGAAATTAATTGAATTCTCAATGATAGTTAAAATGTTATGGCTGTGACACGAGTTATTGCTATAAAATCCATATTGTATAAACTTTACCTCAAAGATACAAACACCGTCCCATGGTGCTCTAAAATGCATGGAAATTTACCGAATTCCCATTTATTGCAAAATAATTCATGGGTCAGGCACAAACTAATGCTATGAACTCAATATTGTTACATTGACCTCCAAATGTGAAATAAGAGAATGAATTGCGCGTGTGACACATCTTCCCATGGCGCTCTACACATCTGTAGAAATCGATAAAATTTCCATTAATAGTTATGCCTAGTTACACATTTTTTGTTTGTGCTCTACAAATGATGTTTTGAAATGGATTGAATTCCCGTTAATAGTGAGACACGGATTCATTGTATGAAGTCCATATTGTATGTATTGACCTTCAAATGTTACCTCGACCTTGAAAGAAGGTCACGATTTTATGTGAGACACATCTTGCCATGGTGCCCTAAGTATATGAAGTTCAAATGAAATAACGCAATTAGTTTTTTTTTCTGAAACAAGGTTGTAACGGATAACTATACGCAAACCATTAGGGAGCATAAATATGCTAAGTAGAAAGTTTCAATAAATACCATGTAAACATGTTAGAAAGAGTAATAAAAGTAAGTGACTTTACTTTTATTTTAATAATTGTATCTTCGGCATATTTCACATGTTTCTATAACATTCGATTTGGGCACCTTCAATCACCACATATTCAGATGTTCATCTCAGTCTAATAGCGCCTAATGGTCTTTCCTAAAATTAACTTCATTATTTTTATTGCTTTTCAGATACTTAATCTTTGCAAACGATCTGAGCGGAATTTCACGCAAATCAAAACCATGGAGTATTGAGGGAATGTTAGGGAACAAACTATTTAAAAATTGATTTTGGTGATAGAATTATTGATAGAACCAGATCAAAGAAAACACTGATGTTGTGTTCTATAAAATGGAATGGAAAAAATAATAATTGCATAATTACAACTAGTAATTTTTACTAAACAAAATTACTCCGTTTCCTTAACTGGGTAATATTGTTCGGCTCTCGACCTTTATTGTTGCCATAGTTATTTGATATAAAGATATTGTATTGTATTGGGTTGTGTTGTATTGTATTGTATTGGATTGTATTGTATTGTGTTGTATAACAACAATGAGCTCGTTTAGTGAATTAAACCGGTTTTGATTCCAACAAACAATTTCTTCCTCCCGAAAAGCCTTTTGTAACAACAACAAAAGAAGTTATTTGCCATAAACGTATTAAGTCATTCACATACTGTAGAACCAATTTGTGTTATTCACATTGCAAAATCAATAGTTAAATGTTTCTTTTTCCATTATTTTGTTATTTTAGATAAATACTTTAAGCATAAGTTGCATTTGATCCAGAATGAATAGTACATTGAACAAAAATTAAGATTGAAACTATATCAACAAGAATGCATGGTGTCAAATGTCTACACTAAGAGATGCTTGAATTTTGAAAGTATATGATTCGCAAGTTGTTTGTTTTTCAAATTTGCTATTCAAAATAGTGACTTCAGTATCAAAGCTGACTTTTAAGAGCGTTTTCTTTCTTGGTGAATTGATTTTTAATGTTTTATTTTTACTAAATGAAGTGAGATCAGGGTCTACACATTTTAGATTAATTACGGCATTGGTGAGACATGCTGCATCCTCGTTACATATGAAGTAATACTTATAATACTTAATAATAACAATTATAAGACAAATTTTCGCATCGCCACTGGGCACATTTTGAAATGTTCGTACTTGATGGGTTTTACATTTTCGCATTCTCGAATGCGCACTTTCACCGCGAAAATGCGATAACATGAGACGGGAGAAACATCTATGGATACTGGATACTGGAGCTATAAATGCAGAACGAGTTAGTGTCGTCTGTAAAAGCTCGTATTTTAAAAAGAAGAAATGCGAAGGAGACTGCATTCATCTGATGGTTAATAATTAATCAATATGTCTACGGAAAATAGCAGGAAAAACATGATTAAATAATCCTACCGCCGTATGCGTGTTTTTGAGCACTCATATAACAACAAATGCCGTAGATCCTTCGCGAGAACGTTAAACCTTCTCGGTCCTAAAATAGACGAGTTATAAAAGTATTTATCAGAACGAAAAATAGACAATGAAAACTAAAGCTTTAACCATATCGACTTTGAGCAAAATCTTCCTTAATGCGATACAAATCATTCATAAAACTATTTAAGATATCTTAACATTTTAAGGCATTTAAATAAGAATATTTTTGGTGTTTAAGTTGCATTTGTGTATCCTATTTTTGAGGAAAATGTGCATGTCTTTTTCCATGGTATTACATAATGCTTTCGGGGAATATGGGAAAAACACCAAGACTAAAATTTGTTTATTTTTAAAATCCATCAATTTGTTCATCAGTTCACGTTTATATTTCAATATTTAGTATATAATGGAAACATCTGAGACTAGCCAAATACTCTGTACACTCATATTTAAAAAGCTGACATTGCCTAAATCATAAACAAGCTTTGTGTCTGTATTAAGAAATTGTTTCGCAACGATATAGTTATTTGTAACGAAAGTGTACTTTTACAGAAATGTCGACCGATTCCATACTTTCAATTTAAAACATCAAGGGAAGTGTTAACGCATCTAGCTGTGAAGTCATAAATATGTCTTCAGCATAACTGAATTCTACTCTGTGGAAATAAAATCGTTATTCGAAGGTAACAAAACTGTTTTATGCTTCATAGAACTCAGAAGAATGAATATTCAATAATAGTCTGTATATGGCTTTTATGACAGAGAAAGTAACTTGGCAATGCAAATGGGACGCTTTTTATAGGAATTGGAAACGATCGCCATAAAATCAACATTTCGATGGCTTTCGCGGCCTTTGTTTCACGTAATGGTGTACTTGTTTTTTTTCTGCTTTTTATTTCCTCATGTGAGTTTTGTAGCTAAACTTTATTAAGTAATTGCAAAGAAATGTTATAATAGCAAGGCGTATATACAAACACGCAGATTAACACATATATGACGTTTGTTAGGCTTAACACCTGTTTTGCAACGCACTGTATCAAACTGACATTGTTTAAATCAATCAGGCAACAGCTTAATATTATTTTTTATATCATATTGCAATAACTAAACTTGGGCAGAATGCCAAGTGAATAAAAAGAAAATATTGTCGGTCACAGGCAAACCATATATTCCTTGATAATTGCTACCACAGTGGTTGTGCCAATAATCAAAAACATGCGAACTTTTTTTATATTGTTGATAAAACGGACGATTTAACAAATCTCATGTATTGGATTGTTTCTGCATTGACGCGTGCAAAGTGATATCGAAGTGTTATCAATTATCAGTAGTTTTAGTTGAATTTTACACTCTTTATAATCGGTAGACATTCGGCGTCCGAGGAGCGTCGTACACCATCAAAGAATATCCAAGAACCTACATTTCAAAAGTTATTTTAATGAAACGGAGACACAGTCGTAATTGCGACAACAAATTGATGGTCGTAGTATGTCAAAATGCGCGACCTTATCATTGCATCTTCAAATGTCGAATCTTATAACCCATGTTTATGGTCACGATATAACAGTTCAGTTCAGGGCCAAAATTGACATTGGGGTAAAGATTTTTTGCGATTCCTAATGTTATATGACATAACAATATTTGATAATGTTATCCGTCCTTCATACTTATTTCTCCACTAATCTTAATCAACAGTATGCCAAGTTTCATAGCCACAGAGTCACAGTCAACTTTGGTTATGGTCTTAAATGGACCATTGCGTGATGAATTATTGTCCTTAATTATGCGACTATACAGGAACAGATTCGAAATTGTTGTTTGTGGAGCACGAGGGCATTTTATTTACATATTTAGTATGTATCACGACCAATTACCAAGTTTGTCTCATTTAGCATTTGACTCTTTGAAGGAATCGTAAGTTATCTCTCGGAAACAATTGTCGGAAACTATTAAAATGTTTTCAATGTGCATTAAAGAAATAAAAATCAATTTTCTTAAAAGAAAAACAAAACAAATAGGAGATCAATCTTTGCAAAAGGGATAATGAAAACTAACATAAGGTATCCTACATCAAGAGAGTAAATCAAATGAACAGAAACTGACAAACGATTGAATATGATTTATCACAGACGTAGCACAGGATTCTATAACCCAATGAACATTTGCACTTGTAGAAAAGTATAAATGTCCTTCCGATATGTAATGCACCCTATGTTTCTAATGATTTGTGTTTGTCTGATGGAATGCCCGATCCGATCAGGTTGACATAGCTTGCTTCTGCAAAGTAGTTAACGCCCTTTGTTTTTCTAGACGGTAAAAATAATTTGAAGACGCAACTGGCAGAAAAATCCTGACCACTTAATGATATATACATATACATATGCACCAAATAAATTATATTGTTTTATATCAAAATCAAAACATGAAGAATTTGAAATGGTTTTAGACACAAGGCTCACGTTTATTTTTGATCTTCTGCGGAATACTGAAGACATGAGGTAGTTACATATACTGGAATCGTGATTTTAATATTCTACCCTGCATCGATTATTGGAGACGTTGTTAATGTATGTAGACATGTATTTGTACAAATATTATTTAAAACAAAGTGATACCTTTTTGAAAGTTTCTATCAGATAGTTAAATTTTTATGAAAACACTACAGAAACAAACTGAGAAGCCGAAATTTAAAACATAAACCCCGTTGAATGACACAGGGTAAACGCCAAAGACATAAAACACAAAACCATTCACAAACCAACTAGAAACATGAAACAACAGCACAAAACTCAACCAACAACACAGTACATAAATTATATAAACGTTGGATATGTGGAACTTTTGGCCAATGTACTTAATGTTCACGAGCACAATGCAATTTATAAGAAGTCACCATATCACTGAACATTTGTTGACGTTGAAGTGTATTCTGAGCGTCCTTGATGTTTTTATTTTGTTTAACCGGAAATAGCCAGTATCAGGCATGTGTGTTTTGCATATCCAAGTTCAGAATAATAAATTAGGGAGATGATCCCCACGGAGATGTGTGTTCGTATTTTTCTGTTTGTTAAAATGACAAGAAATTGGACAGATGAACCCCATGGGGTTGTGTTCGTCTTGTCTGTATGTTTAAATTAAAAAAGCTATAAGGCAATTATGGCCAGACTGGGGGACTTGCTGAGGATTTGCCGATGGCTTCTGTCGAAGACTACCCCAATGACATGTCGAGGACTTGCTGAGCTCTTACCGAGACTCGTCGAATATGAATAAGAGATACCAGGCCGTATTTAAAGCTCCTAAACGCATTTTCGTAATTTACTTATATTTGAGGTTTATATGGCCGGAGAGATTAGTTTGGTGAGAATCCTTTGGCATATAGAAATGGATCCACTTTCTCATGGAAAATTGTTTCAGCCGAAGGTAAATAATTGAAATTTAATGCAATGAAATCTTTGGTTATATTATGGACTCACTAACATTCGAGTGCATTGCTCAAATCAAGCGGTGTAGATTATTGCGTATGACATATCAGAAAGAATGAAAGTATTAATAGCTTACGTTTATGTTTGGCATAATTATGCATCAGAACAATTGTGTTTGTATAATGAATTATTGTTGTTTCATAAAAAATTCAGATATGTTGAACCAAATGAGTGAATATAAGTATCTTCCATGGCCGAGAGTGTAAGATAGGTTCATTCCGACCCGAGCGTAAGGTGTTTTGTGGAAACGAGGTTTACCGAGTTTTCGCAAAACACCCTGCGCGAGGGTCGGGATGAACCTATGGTAGATGCTTTTTCTCCCACCTCAGTTAAACAAAATTAAGTAAATATGTTTTTTTGCTGGAACTCTTTTGTGCTTAGTTAAAATAATTGCGTATGGATAATTCGTGGTTGTCATGGATATGCGCGCAGTGATTCAGATTATGTTAATAGTGAAATCGGTCTTTAAATAGTTCTAAAGAGAGTTAAGCATTATTGTGTGAAAGGTGCGTGAAAACTGTTTTATTGTGACATTTGAAGTGAGAAATAATTAATTAGCGTTCTAATTATTGCCACAAGACAAGGTGTCCATGATGCTACAGACGACAGTCTTCAACAAGGTAGGTAACTACAATGTGGCGACAATCAAAAAGCAGTTACATCCGGGCATTTTATCATTGCCCGTGGGCAAGATAAGAATTTATAGCATGGTTAAATTACTGGATCTAATTTTCTGAGTTGAGAGAACATAATATACTAGTATTCCCCTTTTTAACATAGTCTAAGCTTTATATTACCATTTCTAAAAGCCATTAAATATATTTGTTCAAATATGGGAGATATCATATCGGAGCAACCGTTTGATCTACCGCTAGGAAATAAGTTCATATTTCGGGAGTAGTTGACATGCGTTATGAAATACTCACTATACACTTGATATATATATTAAAGACCGCTTTGGGTGTTTCGGTTACGGTTACATCCAAAGCGTCTGTTCCTAATGCTCATACTAAATGTTTTTAAAACACCAGTTTATCATTTAGTACCTATTTTGCCCTGCTAGTGTTATTGCAAAAAACGTGAATTAATCGTTGAGCTCAGTGGAAGCAATCATTCATTGAAACTTTTCGACGCAGCCATAACACCACCTCAACTATTCTCTACAGCTACATAGTCGTGGCATTTCGGAAATATTTTAATTGCTTTAGGATGTGTATTTTACATCCATGTTATTAGGTTTATTATGTTTTCTAATAATTAGTATTTTTCTTTTCAGAAAACTACTGAATAAGATTGAAAAACAATTTTAACCGGTCGGTCCAATCGTTTTTGGAAATGATAAGAATTTACATTTAAATACAGTGTTGAGAGTAACACGCTCACATGACACACTTGAAGATAAAGCGGAAGAGACACCTTTCTGCATAATAAGTCATTAATAATGGATGAAAGCATTGTTCAACATCAGGAATGAGAAATATTTCCTGGTGATTGGAGATATTAAATCTTATAATTATGTTTATAATTTGCCCCAAAATGTACATTAGAACACTTTAAACAATAGGCTATTATATAGTTATCATACAGTTATATCTAATGCAATTGTCCTTGTCTATGAAAATAATGTTATAGTGTAACGATGTTGAATAAAACCTATCTTTATCACGAAAAAAAAGAGATATTAGCATTAAACGTGCTAATGACGGTCTAACAACTTCATAAATAAAGTACGTTATGACTACATATACCTAAAAAGCTGCCTTAAGAACAATTACTAGACTCTTAAACAACACATCAGTGTGTCCTTCAGACGTCATTAACCGTGCACTGCCCAAATATTCTCAAACACCAATGAATCGTAATACTAGAACATCCATTCAATGAAAGAATATTCTCCTTGCCTGATTCTGATTGCTATACTAGTACACAATTGATTTGGACTCGTACAAACACTCAGTTCCGTGGCGAGTTCTTTCTTGCCGTATAACGCAAAATTTCAGGGAGCCTGACGCGATCTGACTAGCCGTATGATGGGAGAAATTTCGTGTCAGATTCCTGGCGAGTTCTATCAAGCAGTATGTCGTGGCATGTGGGGGGGATTTTGTGTCAGATTCCAAGTAAGGTCTATCCAGCAGTATGTCGTGGCATGTGGGGGGGATTTTGTGTCAGATTCCAAGTAAGGTCTATCCAGCAGTATGTCGTGGCATGTCGGGAGAAATATCGTATCACTGTGACAAGGGCAATTACGACAACTGACCCATAAACATAAAGCATGGGTAGAACATACATGTAACGCTTGAAAACTGTGTGCATCCTGTAGTTAGATGCTATCAGAACTATAAAATGATTGTACTACATAAACGATTGGTAATCTGACGGTTTACGACCATCTTTAGTTTATTTCTCGACGCTGTGTAATACAATATGAAGATTGGACTCGCAAATATGCTCCCAAATTTGAAACATGTTCTGTAGACTGCTCTTTTACCTCAATAAATGAAATGTTATTGCTATCTTCTAAAAACAAAAGACCATTATTTGTTGATTTTATGAAACAATATTTACCAGTGGAATCACATAATGAAGATATATAACAATGTTGCTTTTGATATCAAATGAAATAACAAACGTCTGTTTCTTCGTATTGAAACATTTATTTTAAAACGCAATATTAAAACCGATCGTTCTACAGAGTCACTGAACAGACATGCAAATGTGGGTTTAACACCAACATCTTCAGCATTTAATACAGATCTATATAAAATTTGATTTTACCAATAATTTTCGCTTTTCATCATTGTAAATTTACTGGGGGTTTAAACCAGTTTGTGTGCACAACCTCACTCTTATCCGTACATTCCCGAATAAAGTAAAAACATAAATGGTAAATCTTATCAAAGTATACATTAACGTAATCCCCGTTTAATGGCACAGGGTAAACGCCAAAGACATAGAATACAACAACAGACAATCACAAACCAGATACATGGAACAACAGCACAAAACTTCAAAAACAACTCATAACACATATACTATTTAAAAATAAACTAGGGGTGTTTATCAAGAATTGTTAGGTATCGCCATGGACCGGTCAGTAAAATGTAAATTTACTGGGGGCTTAAACCAGTTTGTGTACGCAACCTCACTCTTATCCCAACAATTAAGTTATATTTTAGGAAAAACACATCCAAATTTATATTATTCTATATATGTTTTTTAATGCCGAACTACTGTTTTGTATGCATTGTATCAAACTGACAGTTTTTTTTCACATTGCATTCTGATAAAAGTCGTATTTTATGGAGTTAGATGATATTGTATATATTTGTTTGTAATGCATTATAAATTGTACGGTCGGTTTTGATATGATTCATTTTAAATACTATATCCCTTTTTGTCAATAGCTTAAAAGGCTTGGAAGTAAAGCTATTTAGAAAAACAGAAAGTACTAATTAGAGTTTACTTCAGACAATGGTATGCTTAAACCAACTTATTCCTCGTATGCAACAGTATTATACTTTTATTGCTCAGATAAATATTACATTGGTTTGACATGTTTAATATTTGACAGCATTGGACATGTTTCTCGTCTAACCAATAAATGATCTGTCAAAAACAGTTTCGTTATCCTACATAGGTGTATTCTGAAGTTATTGTCAGGACGTACATTTTCTTGCATATAATAATTGTCACGATAAACTTAAACATACATATTAATACCCTATGATAGTCAACAGTCCAAACATTTTTATTTAACACTGTATCGCGTTTTGCCAATACCATAAGAGGCAATGAAATTTAACTTCCTTAGAATATATTTTAAAATAGCAAAAGGAATACCGCAACAAGTTAAGTCGTTCCCGTGCAGCCTTCAGCATCGAAGTTATGTCGAGTCTACCTCTGACAAGGCATGCTTTTACTGACTTGTATCAGCGTGGACCCAGAAATAAAGTTATTACTGATATAATATAGATGTTTTCTGTAGTAGACAACGACATCGTGGTGTGATATATCAAAATCAGGTATGGTTTGGGATCTCCTTGTCTATAGCATTCATATAATGATTGTGATTGGAAAAGTTGTTTAGCAAGTTAGCCTTGTTAGAGGTTGAATACCGCATTCTGACACGATGGACAAGTTCGGGAATGTTGGATGAAGACCATGGATTAACAAAGCTTCATTTAGAATAACGACAATGAAGATCCATGTTGGTACGCTTGGTTTGTCAGTATGTTGTTTATCTATGTCGTATCGGATTTCTATCTTCAATTTGGAATCAAAGGGTTCAGTAAAATGAATAGCCTCATTTATCTTTAGCGACAGACTTATCTGTTGAAGTAAATATTCGATCTTATGAATCCTTGATGTCACAGAACACTTAAAATATATAATTACTTATTCAATCAAGAACACGAGAACTATACCAAACAAGATACTCCAACGTCTTACCAAAGACATTCTCGTTAAGGGCGAGATTGGGAAATTTTAAATCAAGCATGTCTGATTTCACATATTCTATAATTCAACCATGTGGATCAGTAGGCCTGTGGCCTCTATAAGGATCATATGAGAAGAGGAAAACACGTCCGTGCTATTGTCAATACCGTGAGTCAGGTTTTGGTAAGAGGGAACTACGTTATTTTTTCGGAACTTAATAGTGTGAATCCAAGCATCCATAAGTCCACAATCTTTAAGGATGTTTTGACGATTATCGATTTAATCACTCATATGAAACACTTTTTTTAACAAAAATAAATATTACACATGGCAATCAATTTTTCAACCTCATTTATGTCCGTTATATATAAAAAAAATTCAGAGGATAACATACTCTGATTGCACGGCGCAGTAGTACTTGTGACGAAGGTATTCTTGGATTGTTACAAATAATTTGAAAGGAATGAAAGAAATTTACCTACTTTCTACATAATATAATCGAGACTCGTAAATGTTTTCAGTAAAATACTTGATAGACCTAAGTTTGCCATTCAATTATTTATCACAATGTTATATAAAAAAGAATTGTATCATTTCTTTTTACGACATTTTAGGTAAATCACTGGTGGAATAACTCAATACTACTCCCGCTGTCAAACTATATCCTAATAGTGTGCCTGCTGGTTTTAATTCGCCAAGACTGTCAGGATCTGATGGAGGAACTTTTTAATTAAGGTTTAATTTTGAAATCAATTAGAGGTACATTATTGTTGTTATGTACGTGATTGGCATTGATTTCCGGATATACATTGCAAAGAATGTAGTTGGACTCGTTGAGGAAAACGCATTGTTGTTTTGTCGTAGACAGACAGACAGACAGACAGAAAGACATAATACATCGTCACAACACGTATAGTCACAACACGTATATTTTATAATTCAACTAGTCAACGTGTATGAACAATGATAATAACAATCAATAATGAATACATATTACAAAATACAAATATGAAGAATAAATCAATAAACAATAAATGAGAAGAAGGTGAACATGGCTTTTAGATGTAATTAAGTAATGACATTTAGTAACCTTGATCATACATGCTATTGAATAAATCATTACTCGCAATTATTGCGCAACTCCTGTGGTATGTTAACTTCGAAATGATATATTTGTTTCTACAAAGATCGAATCAACGTTTAATTAGGCCAATATGATTAGTTTTGCAGTCCGACAAGACTGCAGAATTCGTTACAGATATTTCCATTACCATTTTGTTCGTAAAAGGAAGACAAAAAAATCGCAGAAAGCTTTCAAGACTTCCCATGTCCCTGAAAAGGTGCCCCAGGTGAGCTCATCGGTGTAATTCACTATTGTCAGAGAACTGCTATTATTATTTCTTTATTCTTTGATATGAACAAAATACTTTGGCTTGTGACCAGAATACTACTTTAAGTGATATGAAGTTTGCACGGCATGTCAGTAGAACGGCGTACGGCTTAAAAGATAATAAAAACATCTCACTTATCATGCCAATGCTCAACTCTTCCGGGCTTATGTCCAAAATGTAAGTTTAAATGGCAACTTAAGACTACACAGCACGTTTATTTTATTTTTATTAATCAAATTAACCATCCACAAATAATAATGGAATGAACACATGAGTTAACATATAAAGCCAGTGAGTTTGTGATACACTTGTTCTACACCTGTTACAACATGACACAAATACATATTAACTCGAACCTGATGCTTGAAGTACAGGAACAATTTTAATCATTTCATTATCTTTAACGTATGTTTGTAAATATATTCAAATTCATTCAAGTCTGACCTGATGTAAATGTGATGTTTGAGTTGGTCGGGAGTAAACAATGAAGCATTATGGGTATTAATATCAGACTAATACATCAAATTCCTGTGTGCGATTACATATTCTAAGAACAAATCTTTCACCACCCGAATGTTGTCTTATTGATACACTTTGATTCCGTAAGATTCCAACAGTTAGATGATGAAACTGGCATAATCTACAAGCTGTTGCTGTCAAAGGGTCTTGTCAACTGACGAGTTCCGTTACTATCAATATGCCAACTGAGTGAGTCAATTTCGAGAGTTTAAACTTTGATATACAACTTTTCTGTGAAACAAAACGCTCTACAATATTAACCCGTATCGTAGAAACAAAACAAAATGTGACTATAAAGTAATGTTTGTGAACTGTCAAATGACCATTATTATTTAGAAATAAAAAAATGTAAAAGAAGTTTACATCTCGAAATTACAATACGAATTAAAAAACCGATTTTGTTTTCATATACAGAACAATAGCTGACATTTAGATTGTTTTCTTCTTTGTTAATAACATTGGTTTTTCCGTTAACAAGAGCTAGGAAAAGGTCTAACATATATTTGTGATTAATAACGTACTACGATGGACATTAAACTTCCATTTGCACAACGGACTATACCGATTTGAAACATTTATCATTCCAAAATTATTAAATAAAAGAAACTGAAACAAGTTTATAAGTTATACTCTATGCAACTGTCCGAATTTGACCTTTTGAAGTCGCCCTTTGATCAAGCGTCTTTCAGTTGTACACACGTAACCTAACGGTTAGTATTGCAGCTGTTAAAAAGATATATAAGTTATACTTCCGTAGTAACTAAAAAATTAAACAAGGTTTATGTTCATTTAAATAAAGAACAACCAACTTCATTAAAAAAAGGATGGAAGTGATACTTTCGTAAATGCTTCTGAGATTTTTCTTTTAAAGAAATATATTATATTTGTTGACACACTCTTTTCATAGTCAATGTTGCTATAATATGCCAATCCGATGAATATGAACTTTCACTTAATTGAAAAAATGTATGGTCACTTAAGATTTGTGCACAGTATATATCTGTTTAAATTTAAAAAAGTATCAAAAGTGTCCCAACTTTAAAAACAAACAAACAACTAGAGTTGCAATGACAAAGTGCGTGTATCCTATGCGCTGGTCAAATATCAAACATATAGTATTATGGCATAACTAACAATCATGTCACCTCTAAAAGTTATGCAATCAAACTTTATTGTCCATGAAACTCATCAATGCGAACTTGTTCACTATGATCACTTTTTCAGAGGAATTGACGGCATATAAGATGAGTTATTCCAGTTTTTAGTCTACTGTAACGCTACGGTTCTCGTAAACATCAATAGGTGCCCAAAGCAGTTTTATAAATTACCGACAGCGTTATAGTTTCGGACAAAAGCCACCAGTGTCAGACAAAACGAGACCAATTTGAGAAAGGTTACCATCTGACTTGCAGATGAGCCGTAATCAAGTTTGTAACTGGCCTTAGCGTCGTCTGGTTCGGAAATAAGCAGACATCAGGTTTTAATTACCAAGAACAGTATACTAAAAGAAGCGCTGTTGTTTCTCCTCAACAAAATCCAAACAAAAATAATCATACAGTAAATATGTGCAAGGAAAGAAAATTTATTGTATAAATTAGTTCATTAGACTAAAATAACCTTTTGAGAAAAGATGTCCCCAAAATTATATACAGTCAAACCCCTTTGGCTCGAACTCCCAGGGACCGGTCCTTTACATTTAGTTCGAGCAAACGAAGAATTCGAGCTAAGCGAGTTCGTGCCAATGGGGCTCGACTGTATCCCATAAGAACGTGAGAAACTTAATGCATAGTTTTACTCATTGTATTTTGACATGCAATCGCTTAAAGAACTACGATAATTAAAGGCTAATTGGTTAGTTTTTAACAGGTGCTACATCACTGATTATTCGTTTTTAAAAAGCTTAACTTGTATGACAAAATACAAAACCTTACCTCTTTTCTGAGACTTTTTATTGGCTGGAAAGATATTAAAAGTGAAGTGAGCTAGATAAGCACAAAATGTATCAAGCATATACTAGACGACAATCAGAGCATACATGTTCGCAATTTATATTCATTGTCTAACCTCGAGGTGCAAACAGAAAGCCATTTAAGTGAACTTACTTTTTAAATCGTTGACTTTTTCGCTGGTTACCTGTAAGTCCGAAGTCCTACACGAGTATATTCCAGTATCGGTCATCTCCGTCGAGGATTTGGTCAGAATACTCGTAATAGTCTGAGAATTTATTGAAAGCTTTTTACGCATTTCCACTCTTTTCCGTCCGTCTGGAACAATTTTATCCCGTCTTTGAACCAGTCAATTGACTCAGGAGGTGTACTTCCCCTGACACATTGCACAGTGATAACAGTAGTGTTACTCTGTCGGGATGAAGTGATCCTGTTATTGTTATACCTGTAAAACCAAGATAATCACGTCCATCAATAAATAAGAGTTGACATTGAAAGAAGATATTGTGTACAATGGTTAAAACTTCTGCAGTAGAAAGACAAAGGACAAAGAATAGGACAAAATGGACAACGTCCAAAATATCTCTGATTTGAATTATTATGCTTTAGAATGTTTATTAACTTCCTTGCGGATGTATCTTTCCCGCGAGCTGATCTGGCACTAGTACATTCCGCTGTCCGTGGTCGTTACGTTGTATATCATCATATTCCAGTCGGGGGAATCCTCGATGTGAGCGACCTCGAACCTAGGGTCGCTCGTCATAGGCAGGGTACCGATTGTTAAGAAGTAGCTTACGTTGGCGCGTCTCCAGCTTACCTGAAATGATACCAATCATTGGGGCTTAGTTATGTACATCACATTTTAAGTATTTCGTCTTTTCGATGTACTTTAGTGCCTTGAAAGTCATCAGTAGGTTATCAGAGATGTAAATCCATTGATAAGAAATCATTGAATCCGGAGGGCGTACTTAGAAACTAGGCTAAGATATAATACTTTTAGTCGAGTGCGCGTCATGTTTCAATTAACAAGTGAGATATCTACTTAGAGTAAATATTACATAATGCGTGCTGCGGTGGTCTCCAACGACGTTTGGGGAGGATAACATATTGTATCTGCAGGGCGCTTCCACGTAACAGATCAAAATATCTATTTTATATCATTGCTTATTTGCTTAAGTGAAACAATATTTCTTTGCTTCAGATGAACCGACCACCTGTCAACTCTAGTTTGATTGGATTCGTAAGACATGGATTATTTCTGAAACAAATATTGACAGAGGAAAGAGCAACTAGAAGTATCTAAGTCCTCGTTTAAAGAAAGATGCAATCAATCCAATTTAATTCTAACTTGAAATAAGGACGCATAATAATGAGTTAATAACATCAATGGGTAAAATTTCATTTGCGTCATGTAATTCCTAGTTGAATATCAAAACCAATTTGAAGTTTTGATCTTACAAATCTCGTGCTGCCAACACTCCAATTTCTATTTCAGGAAGTTTCATTCCCGCTTGGAGCCACCAAATACTTGGTGCAATGTGCAGTGTTCAGCGCATACTCATTGAATGATGAATAACTGATAAGATGCAAACGCCTTTCAGTTTAAACATATTCATGTTACATGAGGAATTTATGTAAGTGGTCACGTGAGTATTGGACTTTAATAATAAAAAAATATAAGCAAATTCCAAATTTGCTGCGTTTAATCCTAATTTTGCATTTGCTCTTTTGATATAAATACAAAACATCTTTCCATACGAGGGACATACAGTATATAATAAAATAACATAATTTATGTTCGTATAACTTTTACATACACTATTAATGCGAAAAGCTACAGAAACAAGGTCAGTAGCAAAAAGTTTAAACATTAACCCGGTTTAATGGCACTGGCTAAACGCCAAAGACATAGAACATAAAATCACAAACAAGAAATATAGAAGAACAGCACAAAACTCCACAAGCAGCACTGTGCATACATACTATATATAAAAACTAGGTATGAAAACTGCGTAAAATAATCAAATTCCAGTACCTTGTGAATGTTTGCTGGCACCCTCATTCTTAAATGTGATCATTGTTATGGACTTTGAAAAGAGTACATTTTAATTTATCTCAACAGCGATGTAAAAAAAGTCATTGTTTCTTCACGAGAATACGATTAAATTAAAAAAAAATGTTTGAACTAGTAAACTAAAATCATTAGTCGTCAACTTTTTCTCCCGGTTGGAAAATTTGGTTTTAGTTTTTATAGTCCCAATAAATGTGAAATATAATCCACGTTTCAGATTTTAAAAGAGATGTTAAAAATTCGAGAAAGTGTTGACTGAGAATTTTAACAGCTGTAGTGCTATATTCTTATACATTTTATTAAAATATGTCAAGTTGTTTATCTTAATTCTTGAATTGTCTAACATGTTTTACGATACGACAAATCTCATTCATTTCTGAATGCCCCCATATGCATGATTCATTGAAATGTTTGTCAGCTCATACGTGTGTTTTACATTCCGTTTCTTCTTACCGGTTTTGTGCCCAGGTATTTGACGGAGCAGTACAGGATGGCCCGCTCCCCTTTGTGGTACGTATAGGTGTCCTTCGTCTGCAGGAAGCGTGGGGCAGGTGTCGAGTACCGGAAGTCCTTCACCCTCCCGCCTTCAGCTGTAAATATGTACAATGCTTATTAACACTGCTTTTAAGAATTCGCTTTAATTCATATAGATGCCATTAACATATTAATTTAAATCGCTCATATTAGTAACAGGTCCATAATTGTGAAGGTCATCAGTGTTAAATGAAAACACATAGTTTTCTTTTCATTGAACGTAGTTTGGAAGTTTTTGACACCAGTAAATGCTGTACACAACGCTTATGGACACTGTGTGTATACAAAATGGCCAAGATAATACATCTCATTGCAGTACGACATTTAACACGTGATAAGATGACCCTAGAGCAAACTTTAAAGGAGCGTTTAGAAAGCACAAAAACCAACTTTCTCAGAATGAGTGTTATTTAGTACGTTTTAAGATTTATTGTGTCATCGCCTTTATTGATTAAGTTGTTGACGGATGACGAACATGCAGCAATGGGTTGTTAGAATTTAACTGAGAATCTTTTTTGTTATCTAGAAATCAATATACGCAATTATCTCGATATGTTTTCAAACAAACTTTTTGGTGTTGTTTGACGACTCCATTCAGCAAATGGTTATGTTTTCACCATGTTCTTATAATGAGTGTTTTACGAGTACAGGAAGAGCAACATGTGTTCCTAGTTGTCATATCTTTTAGATAACTAATTACTTATGGTTTGTCAAGAATGGAGAATAAACCAAAGCAATATCAGTAGCGATGCGGGCCCCGCATGATGACGTTATTCGAAAGAGAAACAAATATGAAGACATGTTAAAACGAAATGAGTTGAGTATGTGAATATGGACCATTCATAAGAATAAATTGCTGACACAGGTGTGTGAACAAACATACACTGAGAGTATGTCTTGAAATACCTGGGTTTCAAAGTCCTCAAAATCGTAGTTAGAATATATTTGAGGAAACAAATAAGGAACTTATGATATTTAAAAAGACAAAATTAAGAAAAAAAGTTAAAGCACATACACTGTCTCGCTTTGAGCTTATTCTGGAATATATAGAAATTAAATTGATAGTTAAAAAGAAAACATTGTTATTGTCAATGGTCTTCGTAGTTTGTAACATATCGGCCACATAAGCAAAATGTTGTTAAGGGATGTTCATCATTACTCGTATTGCAGAGACCTTTTGTAGATGCGATGCTTGAAATAAACACATTCATGCGTTTTAATCGCTGCTGAATATAAATTCAATTAGTAAAAACATATTTTACCATGCGCTTTTTTCACTATTTTACTTTTTTCGCTACTAGTTATCCAGTACATTGTTTCCTATAGCTATTGTTAAACTTAGTTAGGTGTCAAGTGTCACAGACAGGAAAGAAAACACTTGTCAGATAATCGTGAAATGCAGACAAATGTATAAATAAATGCATCTTTAGGCCCGCGAAATAACGGCACCATGCACCGCCATTATCATATTTAAACCGTTCAATCCAAAACATCAAGATATTAGTCAACGTAATTAAAGCATAGAAGTAAAGTATTCAGAGTTGGCAAGATTCATACTTTAGCATGAATTAATAACATTTTGTTTTAGCAATAATATTAACTACAAACAATGAAACTATGGTTTAACAATCTAAACTGTAGTAGGACTATTTGCCCTGAATGTAGGTTTATTTATATTAACATATTTCAAAGATGAAAACAGATAGATTGAACGCGTTGACAGGTGGAATGCGAATACTGGTGCATGTCCCGCACATATAGCAGTGGGAAATCTTGACATGGAAAACTGGAAATATATGACGTTTACCAAAAACCTATGGGTTTTTCTAGTAAAAAATGGATGTAATTCATAATTAAAAAAATAATGCGTTGTTAATGAAACGTTATCACTATACTCTGTCGTTTTGTGCTTGAGATGGCCACCTTTACCATGCGTTGTAAGACGAGTTTAATTTGAAAGAAATGAGCATAAAACACGGAATAACTACCTTATAAGACTATAGACTATATAGTAGACCACAGTAAATCGTTTAGCATTCACAAATCATTTAAAACATTTAGGTGTTCATCTATAAAATACACGGTTACAATCTTGCTATAAGTAATTAATATTTCCATAAATGCATTATTTATTAAGTAGTTAAAGGTTTATCAGTCAAAATTGATGTTTTTTATACATGTGTATGTATGTTTTGAGAGTGTCACTTTATGCATGCACCCCAAATATAGAACACCCTTTTTCAGCCAGAGACGTTCTTAGAATTGTTCATCCTCGCATCCTTAGGGAATTCGAGGCAAATTGCCTTGCTTTTCCAGTAACTGCTTTTGGCGCTGCCGGATTTACTTACATCATTAAACACAAAATAGGAATTCGTATAGAATCAAATCCAGAAAATCCCATTTAAGTTATGCTTGATAGTCGTCGCACTGTTATACCAGGTAATATTCTAGTAAAAGGGTATCATGAGCTTTGGACCTAGGGCCCTATAGTTATATTGATGAAAACTGAAAATATTTTGATTTTGTTTAAAAGTGGAAAACTCCCTTCTTTCGACATAGGTAACATATCAGTTTAACGGGTCCTTATGTTCCTATGTTCTACACTTTATACAATTTTGGCCGGAAATGTTATGACACGACTTTGGCAATGTCTTCGCTGGGTGGGACGCTGAAGCGTCTGTTGAATCTGACAACCATCTGTTTTGAAACCAAAATAAGTAAGCGTCGTTTAGCTAAACCATTTTTGTAAAATGGTAATAAAAACATTATGTTTATTAAATGTATGTAGCCTACTGTTTCCACAGCTGTGTGATTAAACAATATTTGAATAATCCATTATGCAATATATATATATATATATGTATGTATATAATGTATGAAATAATGTAATTACAAATTTATGTTTCATCTATTTTAAACAGAGTTGTTTTTTTTTGTTTACGATGATACTGCTCCAAATTCGATATGAGCTAAATTAGTATAAATAGTTTCTTTGGAATGTTTCTGCCAGACGAACATTATTTTTTAACGATACGTGTGGAGGCATTTTAGAATAAATACTATCTGTTTATTATTATATGTAATAAACTGCCATTACCATTGACAATATTGTTATTATTTAGACAGGTAGAAAAACTCTTGAGCGATTGTTTAAAGAAATGCTGCTTAGCGTACGCTGTGTGAACACCTGAAGAAAATCAAAGATTCCTGTAGAGTTTATGCATCTGTTCAATGAAAATCTAACTACCTGACTTAACGCTGCATAAAGAAAAGTGTCTGAATAAGACCTAGATCATCACGTTTTAAAAGCAGCAAAGTCGCTCTCCCTTAAAACATAAGTCACTAAGATTGTGATTTTTTTTAAAGGACCATCGCAATCACAGACAAAAATCGTGATCGCTTCACTAATATATTTTGCAGGAGCCTTTCTAGTGGCAAGCACTTGTCTTGATCAATGGTACTAGGGCAAAATAACACATACAGTTCAAACGGGTTTTCAACAGAGCAGATAGCACGCTTAAATGAAACTTACTATAAATTAAAAACATCAATTTCTCTAGTTCATCCGCAATGCAATAGGGAGATAATCCTCTTTACAAGCATAAAGAAAATCATTTCATATATATGACATTACTCCCAATATCTATCAAGCATCTCTAGCAAACACCAATTCTCGTGTTGTGTGTTTCATAGTATTTCCAACCACTGATTTATTTCGGGCTATATCCCCAAAGGCGATTTGCATAAATGCGAGAAAGCATGGAAGTGAATATCACAATATTCATTCAACCAGGATATTAAGAGCACGCTTTAAGTATTTTACATTGTGTTGTCCGTCCATTGGCTTAACTTGCCAATATGTCTTCACCAATAACGAGCCTGGGCTCTCCTGGGAAATCAAACAACACCAGGGGCAACATGTGGAACGCAACGTCTAGTACCAGACAGACAGTGCATACTTTATGGAATATAGCATTAATATTAAATGTGAGTAAAACAAAGAACATATGTTCAAAGCTAATCCAAAGATCCCCATAAGTACCTATATTGTAACTAAAAAGAAGGAGCGAAACGCCACTTGTTCGAGAACGTGTACGTGTAGACTTCTTTTTGCGCACTTCGTCATTTAGGGTCTGTATACTTTGTTCAAGTTAAAATCGGGAAGCCGACTATTTAGTTAAATATGTTACGAGTAGGCTTGTTCAAGATGAAGGGAAATGACAAAACCGAGATGAAAACGTTTAATATTGGATAATATACTGCTACACGCGGAATGTTCGCAAACGACTATTTAGACCACCGCTATTGTGTTCTACACAGTCACCAAACAGATGACATGCGGTTTCTCTTGATTGTTGCATCTTGGGTCGTTATAAGCAATTATACCATCACATAGGATTCAGGCAAATTAAATCAATGAACATATAAAAAGTTCAAACGACCGCTAAACAACCTAGAGATGGCATTTGACTTTCCAACACACACGTTGCAAATCTCGATTGCGCTGTGATCGACATGTTCTCATGAACAGTGTTTCGGAAGACAAGATACATAAAACAATGCCCAAGTAGGTACATTATATGATAAACATCATTAAACACTATTAAACAGCTAAAATACGTCGAAAGAATCAATTTAAATATCAAAGTTCAAGCAGAAAACGGTAATTACACTCATTATTAAAGACCTTTTATTTACATATGCAGTGGCACACGCTAGAAAATGGACGTTATACAAAGGCTATTGGAAAAAGCTTCATTCATTGAGCCTTCTTCATACAGACACTGTGATAATAAGGATAGCTCATTTTTGCCATTACGAAGTTATGAATATTTGCAGCCAAAAATGTGAAAATAAGGCGAAGTGAAAATAGGAACACTAACGCGGCGCATATTTACCACTCCACACACAAATTCAGCCCTACACACGCATATTCGCTCCTTCCACACGCATATCCGCTAAATTCCACATGTTCTAACCTGGCGAGCTTTTAACTTTCGCATTCCCGCAATATCGTTCTTTCGCCGCAATAAATGGAAAAAAGATAAACAACTGAGTGGATATCGTCTGTAAAAGCTCGTTTTATCAAAAAGGAGAAAGAAACTGCACTCTAATATTCGTTATGTTATTAATAAATAGGTCTACCAGCATGACAAAAATGATTAGTTGTCCTATCGCCAAATGCTTGTTTTGGCAATCGTATGACAACTAATGCAGTAGTTCCTTTGCGGTTTTGCCTTTTCGGTCAAATACGACAATATAGACAAGATTGAAAGGAGAAAAGTAGAAATACATTCAATGGAAACAAAAAGTACGACCTCGTACAATCTCAGAGAAAAATCATTTTCGAACGAAAAAACAAAAACAATTGATTTAACTGAAATCATTGAAAACTTATTTTATTATTAAAGTCCGTTTAAATAAAACTGTTTGTAGAGGTTAATTGTTATTGTAATATATATCTCCATTTTCTAACATAAAGCGCACTTATATTTTTATGGTGTTTTTTAGTGACTTTGGGAAATATGGAATCAACACAAAAAATAATACTCTTCTATGTATTTTAAAACTTTCTTCAACTTGTTTATCCGTTTACGCTTATATTCAAATATTCATAATACAATGGAAACTACAGGGACTAGCCCATTAAGATGTTTGCTCATTTTGTAAATCATAATCACATTATTTGTTTTTCTTTAAAAATATGATCCTAAAACTTTGCAATAATTTATCACAAACATGTCGTACCGTTCCCGTATTTTCAACATTCTCAAACAGCAAAAGTGTTAACGTATCTAACTGCGAAAACATAAATGTGTCACCGGGAATAGCTGAATTCTACTCCTGGGAAAAGAAATAGTTATTCGAAGGTAACAAAAACATGGCAATGCGGCCACTGGTGTGACTTTTATGAATTGATAACGAAGAAATCGCCATTAAATAGCACTCTTCAAGGCTTTCCCGTCATTTGTCTTGAGCACAACCCAGTTTGTTTTTACCTATTCATTTCTTCAAACGAATTTGATAGTTAACTTTTATGATATAATGGCAAACAAAGGTATATAACAATGCAACTGATGATCTTGCAAGTACGTGTACTTTGTTAAAGTGTGTCAATGCGAATATACATATATATATATATATATATATATATATATATATATATATATATATATATATATATATATATATCATATTTTTTTGCCGAAGGCTTCATTTACTTAAGAAGCGAGTATATTATTGCAAAGTATCCTACAGACATAGTTAAATCAGGCCATAGGTACTTATTCTTTGTTATGATATGTTCATTTTGGAGTCTTTGGCAGTTATCGTTACCCCAGAAAATAATGTCGGTTTATGGCAAAACATAAATGTGCATTCCAAAATCAATGCTATCACGCGGTTGTGCCGCATCAGGAAATATCAGCGAACTTATCTTATATTGTTGATAAAATTGTCTGAGACGGTTTAACTCGAAACAAGTGTTAAAAAGAGTTTACATCAATTTATTATTTATTATCACAAGTATGCTTAATATATATATATATGTAATGGTGAATCACACTAGCACTTTCATTCCATATCTAATTGCGTTAATCGTTTATCATGTGCATTTCTCCACTAATATAAAATGAACTGTAAGAGTACGTTCATAGCCACATAGTCGCAAGAAACTTTATTTATGGGCTAAATTGAAACATTGCGTAAAGATTTACTTTCCGTTATTATATGGGTCTATAGATTGTTTTCAAAAATATTCTTGTCTTAAGCAAGACGGCATATACCTGAAATACTTGGAATTGTAGCACGATTCAGAGGTTCTTTACCATTGTTTTTAAAATCATGACGAATATAATACTTTACATTTTAGCATTATTTATTCACATACTTTGTCCATTGAATGTGTTCTATTGGCAGTAGCGGAATGGAAAGCTATTTACTATAAAGAACACACGAATTCAATTGTCAGCTGAAGTATTGCACAAGTGATGATGAATCCCCAAAACAGGCATCCTACATCAGGATTGTAGTTACAATGAAATATATTATATACTCAAACTGGCTGTGAAATAAGAAAGGCATCGCGGTATGCGATAGATATCACAGCTGAAACGCATAATGTTAAAATCAACCGAACACGTGCCACAGAGGATGTTACTCTATTAAAAAAAATACTCTGTAACTCATGAATTATTGAGTACGAATGATGGATCAGCTGATTTGTGTCTGACTGAAAGAAATGCCCAATCAGATGCCATGTGAAGTAATGTTCCTTCACATGCTCCTGTGTAGTATACGCTCACTATTTCAAAAGGATATTTTGTTATCTATCCTTAAGCTTTGTGGCGACATGATGCCAAATGTACATTTAACGAACGCATCGGCACCATTGGCGCACTTAACCATTATTACTTGAGCTCTTTATCATCACATATATAAACATTATTGTATTTAAATAATAAATATATATTATAAAGTTGATACAGGCAAGAGCTAACCTTTATTTTGAAATCCGTGTGGAATACTCACGAAACGAGATATTGAAACATAATGAAGTCGTTGTCTTTAGATGCTATCCTGCATCTAGGACGAATATTTATTCCTCCCTGCCAGCATCATTTATTTGAGACATTACTTATGATTGTATTCATGCATTTACACAAATATTGTAAATACATATAAAAATAAGTGAATCTTTGTTGAAGAGTAATATATTAACCGTTTAATATTTCAACCCTTTAGTGAATGCATTCAATTTGTATTTCCCTGTGAATAAAACTCGGGTCCCCGACACAAATAATTAGTCCACCGAAAATTGTCGAAATAAGACATGTGTGTTTTGCCATTTCAAGTTTAGAAGCAGAAATGGAGGAGTGTTATAATTCCCATTGGGATAAGCCTTCGACGTTTCCTGTTTGTTAAAATGAAGAGAGAGAGAGTAATAAAGCAATAAGAGCAGAAGGGAGGAACTGTCGAGGCTATTAAGTTATCTTTCCTTTTAAATATTTAAGACAACTTCAATGTGTTTTTATGTTATTTGACAATATTTATCTTCCAATGTATTGAAGGATCTGACCTACACGTGCAAAAGTGTGTTCTAAGTTTCTTGGTCACATAATTATAAACAAAGTTTGTATGTCCTAGGTTATACTTTGTACTCTAAATAAATTAAAACAATAATCCTTCATGAACAAAATAGTGTGATTAACTTTCTCATGGCAAATTATTTCAGCCTAAGGTAAATTATGAAAATTGGATGCGATGTAATGGGCGATTATATTACGGCCACTTTCATAGTCCTAAATAAGAAACTACTCCAATGCACTGGCAAAGTTTGTAGTGTGCACAAGAAGCCTCGGTAGAGGTTATTGCGAACCACGAATCAGCTTGTGGAGTATACAATGTTATATAATAGTATGTGTTGTTTGTTTTATTAAGGATGTAGACATATAAAACCCATATCGTCTTATTGAAACTTTTTGATATACACTCAACCTGCTGTCCCATTTCGAAAATTTGGTCAAGCAATATAGGATGTATGTTAATAGGAGCAACAGTTCTATCATTCGCTACTCAATCTTTACATTTGACGAGTAGATGGCGACATGCTTTACAACATATCAACATTCACACAAGTTATATGTCTTGAAAAATAAAGAAGGTTGATGAATGCGGATTATGGTTTCAGGTAACGTGTATGATGGGAATGCTCATACTTAAACCATAATGCAGCACCAGTCTATCATTAAGTATCACTATTGCTCTGCTGTTATTATTTCACAACTCGTGAACAAGCCGTTGTGCTCAATAGAAGCATGTTTGTTAAACGTTTATATGCAAGCAACAAGATCAGCTCAATTCTCAGAGCTGCTGCTCTTCGTTTTTCGATTTTATAAAGTATCTTAAGATGTGAATTTTAGACAGATGTATTTAGGTCAGTAATGTTCCCTATTATGAGCATTTTGTTTTCCAGAAGATTACGTAGTTATACTACATGGCAGCTATAACCGGTCGGTGCTATCGTGTATGGAAACGATTCATCTTTACATTGGAATAATGTCGGAATAATGTTTTGTACGGCCAAGGATGAAGTACAGATATTTTGGACGTAAAAAGGGTGAATCTTTGGAAGCAGACATTTACGATAACGGCCCCGGGAATAAGAAAATAATAGCAGATTCTAAGCTGTTAACCCTTGATGTGTTATTTCTTACACGTCAGAAAAAAGAAGCATTTTGTAATGAATGAAATGAAATTGAAGTGATTAAATCCAATTTGTCTATGACTTACGCTAGATGAACGTCATAAGTATGTACTCTAGTCGTCAGATGAACAGTAGAACGTGGTAAACAAATGTCAAAATGTATAGCAGAACGCAAAAAAATGCCGGATGTACAGATGGAGGCTGTTAGCAAGTGACGAGATGTACAGTAGGGCGCTGTAAATATGTGGCCAGACGTACAGCAGAACGCGGTAAACAAGTGGTCAGATGTACAGCAGAACGATGTAAACAAGTGACCAGATGTGTAAAAAAACACTGTAACCAAGTGGTAAGATGTACAGTAGAACGCTGTAAACAAATGGCCAGATGTACAGAAAAACGCTGTAAAAAAGGGGTCAGATGTACAGCAGAACGGTGTAAACAAAATACATATGTACAGAAGAACGCTGTAAACAAGTGGCCAGATATACAGCAGCACGCTGTTAACCAATGACCAGATGTACAGCAGAAAATTGTGAATAAGGGAGAGATGTAAAGCAGAACGAAATAAACAAATGTCCAGATGTACAGCAGAACGATGGAATAAAATTGTAAGACGTACAGCAGAACGCTGTTCAAAGTTGCCAGCTATACACTAGAACACTGTAAATGAGTGGCATACGAGCATAGATAATGGGTAATCCATACTTTACACAATATACTGTATGCTTTTTGATTCCGTAAGCTCTTGAAACAGAAATGAAGTTAAAAAAAGGATTATAAGCAAACACTTTTCTTACTTTTTAAGCAGCGACCGGTAATCTGAGAGATTAAAACTTATACAAGAACATTTCTTTGCGCTGAGTAATACAGTTTTATGATATCATTCGATTATATAGTTGCAAAGTATTTAGAAATCAATTCAACCCACATTCAGAAACTGTAAATTATAAATATTACTTTACTCAAACAGTAATCAAAAGGCATTTAAAATGATAAAACAACATCTTCTGTAAACTGCTCTTATATCTTCAAAAATAAAATTTGATTGCCTTCTTCTCAAACCAAGAGACTATTATTCTTTGTTTATGAAATAATATTTACCAGTGGAATCATATAATGCCGATTCATATCCATGTTGTTATAAATACCTAATGTTAAAAAATGACGTAAAAATTAAGCCTGATGTGCAAGGCTGAAGGGATGAACAGGGATTGCGCACGAATTGTATGCGTGACACAACCCTCCCATGGTGTTTTACCAATGTGTAGTAATTAATTGAATTCTCAATAATAGTTCAAAAGTTATGGCTGAGACACGAGTTATTACTATGAAATCCATATTGTATAAACTTGACCTCAAAGACTGACATACACCTCTGAGATAAAATCATAATTGTTATGCGTGTTACACTGTCCAATGGTGCTCTACATACGCATGGAAATTTACTAAATTCCCATTTATTGTTAAAAATAATGGCTTGAAACCAACTATTGTTATAAACTCAATATTGTTACATTGACCTCAAAATGCGAAATAATAGAATTAACTGCGCGTGTGGCACATCTTCCCATGGCACTCTACACATCTGTTGAAATCGATAAGTTTTCCATAAATAGTTATGTCCAAGACATGCATTTTAAATATGAAATCCATGTTGTATAATGTGTGATATTGATGACCTTTAAGATTAGGGCACGACCTTGAGGCCTGACACATTTTTCCTTCGTGCTCTACAAATGTGCTGAAATGGATTTAAATTCCGTTAATAGTAAAACAAATAAGGCTGAGACACGAATTAATGGTATGAAGTCCCTTTTGTATGTATTGACCTCCAAGTGTGACCTTGATCTTTGAAAGAAAATCATGATTTTATGTGATATACATTTTACCATGGTGCTTTTCAATTATGTGAAGTTCAAATGAAATATCGCTAAAAGTTACCTTTTTTTCTGAAACAAGGTTGTAACGGATCGACAGATGAAGGGACAGAGCAATTACTATACGCCCACAATTATGGAGCATAAATATGCTAAGTAGAAAGATACAATTAATATTATGTAAACATGTGAGAAAGAGTTATAAAAGTAAGTGACTTTACTTTTATTTTGATAATTGCATGTTCGGCATATTTCGCATGTTTCTATAACATTCGATTTGGGCACCTTTAATCACCACATATTCAGATGTTCAACTCAGTCTAAAAGCGCCTAATGGTCTTTCCTAAAATTAACTTCATTATTTTTATTGCTTGTCAGATACTTAATCTTTACAAACGATCTGAGCGGAATTTCACGCATATCAATCCATAGAGTATTGAGGAAATGTTATGGAACAAACTTTTTGAAAATTGATTTTGTTGATAGAAATGATGATAGAACCAGAGTAAAAAACCACTGATGTTGTGTTCTATAAACTGGAATGGTAAAAATAATCATTGCATAATTACAACAAGTATTTATTTACTAAACAAAATTACACTGTTTCCTTAACTGGGTAATAGCTTGTTCGGCTCTCAACGTTTATTGGTGTATAGTTATTTGATATAAAGATATTGTATTGTGTTGTATTGTATTGTATTGTATTGTATTGTTTTGTATTGTATTGTATTGGATTGGATTGGATTGGATTGGATTGTGTTGTGTTGTGTTGTGTTGTGTTGTATTGTATTGTATTGTATTGTATTGTATTGTATTGAGTTGTGTTGTATTGTATTGTATTGTTTGTATTGTATTGTATTGTATTGTATTGTATTTTATTGTATAGTATTGTATTGTATTGTATTGTTTTGTATTGTATTGTATTGTATTGTATTGTATTGTATTGGATTAGATTGTGTTGTGTTGTGTTGTATTGTATTGTATTGTATTAGTTTATATTGTATTGTATTGTATTGTATTGTATTGTATTGTATTGTGTTGTATAACAACAATGAGCTCGTTTAGTTAATTAAACCGGTTTTGATTCCAACAAACAATTTCTTCCTCCCGAAAAAGCCTTTTGTAACAACAACAAAATAAGTTATTTGCCATTAACGTATTAAATCATTCACATACTGTTGAACCACTGGGCACATTTTCACACTTTCGTACTTTATGAGTTTTGTATTTTCGCATTCTCGAATGCCCACTTTCGTCGCGAAAATGCGATAACATGACACGGCAGAACCCACTATGGATACTGGGTACTGGAGCCATAAATGCAGAACGAGTCAGTGTCGTCTGTAAAAGCTCGTATTTTAAAAAGGAGAAAGACGAAGGAGACTGCAATCATCTGAGTGTTATATTATAAATCAATATGTCTACAGAAAATAGCAGGAAAAACATGATTAAATAATCCTACCAGCGTATGCGTGTTTTTTGGGCACTCATATAACAACAAATGTCGTAGATCCTTCGCGAGAACGTTAAACCTTCTCGGTCCTAAAATAGACGAGTTATAAAAGTATTTATCAGAACGAAAAATATACAATGAAAACTAAAGCTACGACCCAAACAACTTAGGGCCAAATCTTCATTAATGCGTTACAAATCATTCATAAAACTTTTTAAGATATCTTAACATTTTCAGGCATTTAAATAATATTTTTTTAGTGTTTAAATTGCATTTGTGTATCCTGTTTTTGAAAAAAAATGTGTATGTCTTTTTCCATGAAATTACATAATGCTTTCGGAGAATATGGGAAAAAACACCAAGACTAAAATTTATTTATTTTTAAACTTCCATCAATTTGTTCATTAGTTCACGTTTTTATTTCAATATTTAGTATATAGTGGAAACTACTTAGACTAGCCCAATACTCTGTACACTCATATTTAAAAAGCTGGCATTGTCTAAATCATTAACAAGCTTTGTTTCTGTATAAAGAAATTGTTTCGCTTTTATGACAGAGAAAGTGAGTTGGCCATGCAAATGGTGCGCTTTTGATATGAATTGGAAACGATCGCCATAGAATATACATCTCGCCTTTGTTTTTCTGCTTTTTATTACTTCATGTGAGTTTTATAGCTAAACTTCATTAAGTAACTGCAAAGAAATATTATAATATCAAGGTGTATATACAAGCACGCAGATTAACACATATGCCTGTTTTTTAAGGCTAAACACCTGTTTTGTTACACACTGCATTGTTTAAATCAGGAAACAGCTTAATATTGCTTTAATATTATCTTACAATAACTGAACATTGGTTGAAATGCCTAGTGAATCAATAGAAAATATTGTCGGTCACAGGAAAACCATATATGTGTACTCCTAAATAATTGCTAGCACCGTGGTTGAGCCATTTAACAACAGATGCGAACTATCTTATATTGTTGATAAAACTGACTTAGACGATTTTACAAATCTCATCTATTGAACTGTTTCTGCTTTGGTAAAACGCGTGCCAAGTGATATTGATGTCGTTGGACATCCGGCGTCCGGTGGGCGTCGTACACCATCAAAGACTGTCCAGTTTACATCCAAGAACCTACGTTTCTAAAGTTATTGTAATCAAACGGAGACACAGTCATAATTGCGACAACATATTGATGGTCTTAGAATTTGAAAATGTATGTCCTAATCATTACATCTTAAAATGTCACATCTTATAAACCATATATATGGTAACAATATTACGGTTCAGTTCTGGGCCAAAATTAAATTGAGGGTAAAGGTTTATTGCGCTTCCTTATGTTATATGACACAACAATATTTGATCATGTTAACCGTCCATCATGTTTATTTCTCCACTAATCTTAAATCATCCTTATGAGAATGTTCATAGCCACAGAGTCACAATCAATTTTCTTTATTGGGTTGAATGGACCATTGCGTGAAGATATACTGTCCTTTATTATACAAGTATACAGGGAGAGCATGGAAATAGTTGTTTTGGGAGCACGAGGGCATTTTACATATATCTTATTGGTATGTATCACGAGCATTTACCAAGTTTGTTTGAATCATGTCAAATATAGCATTCAAAACTTTGAAGGAGCCCTAATTGATTTGCTGGGCAAAGAATATCGGAAACTATCAAAATGTTTTCAATGTGCACCTAAGAAATGAAAGCCATTTACTTGAAAGAAAAAAGTCTTCAAATAGGAGCTTAATCTTTGAAAAGGGATGATGAATGCCAACATATGGTATCCTACATCAAATTAGTAAACTAAAAGAAACAGACAATGACAAACGATTGGATATGAGATATCACAGACGTAGCACATGATTCCAAAGTATGTGTCTTTGTAGAAAAGAATAAGTGTCCTTTCGATCTGTAACCACAGTCGGCATAACCTAAACTGTGTGTGTTGTCAGCGTATGCAGCACCCTATAGTTAAAATGATTTGTGTTTGACTGATGAAATGCCCGATCCGATGCCATGTAAAGCAGGTTGACAGAGCTTGCTTCTGCAAAGAAGTTAACGCCCTTTGTTCTACACGGTAAACACAATCAGAAGTGATAAAGATGCAACTGGCCGAAAGTCCTGACCACTTTATGAAATATACATATATATGCATCCAAGAAATTATTTTCTTTTCTATCCAAATCAAAACATGAAGAATTTGAAATGGATATAGACAAAAGGCTCACGTTTACTTTTTATCTTCTGCGGAATACTGAAGGCGTGTTGTAGTTACATATCCTGGAATCGTGATCTTAATATTCTACCCTGCATCAATAATTGGATACGTTGTTAATGTATGTAAATATGTTTAAGCACGAATATTATTTTAAACAAAGCTATTCCTTTTTAAAGGTTTCTATCAGATAGTATTTATATGAAAAGCTACAGAAACAAGCTGAATAGCCGAAATTGTAAACATAAACTCCGTTGAATGACACAGGGTAAACGCGAAAGACATAAAACACTAAAAACATTCACAAACCAGAAACATGAAACAAGAGCACAAAACTCAACCAACAACACAGTACATAATTTATATAAACGTTGGATATGTCGAACTTTTGGCTAATGTACTTAATGTTGACGAGCACAATGCAATTTATAAGAAGTCATCATATCACCGAACATTTGTTGCCGATGAAGTGTATTCCGAGCGTCTTTGATGTATTTACTTTGTTTAACCGGAAATAGCCAATATAAGGCATGTGTGTTTTGCATATCCAAGTTCAGAATAAGAAATTGGGGAGATGATCCCCAAGGAGATGTGTGTTCGTATTTTTCTTTTTGTTAAAATGACAAGATATTGGGAAGCTAAACCCCATGGGGTTGTGTGGTCGTCTTTGTCTGTTTGTTTAAATGAAAAATTTATAAGGCAATTTTGCCGAGGGCTTCTGTTGAAGACTGCCCCGAGGACTTGTCGAGGACTTGCCGAGCTCTTGCAGAGACTCCTCGGATATGAATAAGAGATACCAGGCCGTGTTTAAAGTTCCTAAAAGCATTTTCGTAATATACTCATAATTGAGGTTATGTGGCCGGAGTGATTAGTTTGGTGAGAATCCTTTGGTAAATAGAACTTGATCCACTTTCTCATTGAAAACTGTTACAGCCGAAGGTAAAGTATGGAAATTCAATGCAATGAAATCTGTGGTTATATTATGGACTCACTTACATTCGAGTGCATTGCTCAAATCAAGCGGTGTAGATTATTGCGTATGACGTATAAGAAAGAATTAAAGTATTGATAGCTTAAGTTTATGTTTGGCATAATTATGCATCAGAAAAATCATGTTTGTATAATGAATTATTGTTGTTTCATAAAATATTCAGATATGTTTAACCAAATGAGTAAATATGAGTATCTTCCATGGTCGAGAGTGTAAGATAGGTTCATTCCGACCCGAGCTTAGTGAAAATTATTGCGTATGGATATGCGATAATTCGTGGTTGTCATGAATATGCGCGCAGTAATTCAGATTATGAATAGTTCTAAGATGTGTGAGGCATTATTTCTGGAAAGGTGCGTGACATTTGAAGCGAGAAATAATTAATTAGCCTTCTAAATATTGCCACAAGACATGGTTTTCATGATGCTACAGACGACAGTCTTCAACAAGGGAGGTAATTATAATGTGGCGACCATTAAAAAGGAGTTCCATACGGGCATTTTATCTTCGACCATGGGCAAGATAAGAATTTCTAGCATGGTTAAATTACTGGATCTACTTATCTGAGATGGGAGAACAAAATATATTCCCCTTTTTAACATAGTCTAAGCTTTATGTTTCCATTTCTAAAAGCTATAAAATATATTTGTTCAAATATGGAAGATATTATATCGGAGCAACCGTTTGATCTACCGCTAGGAAATAAGTTCATATTTCGGGAGTAGTTGACATGCGTTACAAAATACTCACTATATATACGTAATATATATTTAAAAAAAACAAGACCTGTTTGGGTCTTTCGGTTACGGTTACATCCAAAGTGACCATACTAAATGTTCTTTAAAACATCAGTTTATCATTTAGTACCGATTTTGCCCTGCTGTTATTATTACACAAAAAGTGAATTAATCGTTGTGCTCAGTGGAAGCAATCATTCATTGAAACATTTGACGCAGCCATAACACCAGCTTAACTCTTCTCTACAGCTGTATAGTCGTAAGTCTGGGTATTTCGGAAATATTTTAATTGCTTAAGTACTTTAAGATGTGTATTTTACATCAATGTTATTAGGTTTATTCTATTTCCTAATTATCAGTATTTTGCTTTTCTAAAAACTACTAAGATTGAAAAACAATTTTAACCGGTCGGTCCAATCGTTTTGTAAGGTGATAAGAATTTACATTTAAATACAGTGTTGAGGGTAAAGCGCTTATTTTGACACACTTAAAGATAAAGCGGAAGAGAAACCTTTCTGTATAGTAAGTCATTAATAATGGATGAAAGTATTCTTCAACGTCATGAATGAGAAACATTTTGTGGTGATTGGAGATATTAAATCTTATAATTATGTCTATGATTTGCCCAAAAATGTACATAAGAACACTGGAAACAATAGGCCAATATGTAGTAATATCTAATGCCATTGTCATTGTCTAGGCAAATAATTCTATAGTGTCACGATGTTGACCAAAACCTATCTTTATCACGAAACAAAAATCTAAATTTATTAGCATTAAACGTGCTAACGGCGGTATAAGAACTAGATAAATAATGTACGTTATGTCTATATATACCTACATATAAGTACTAGACTCTTAAACAACATATCAGCGTGTCCTTCAGACGTCATTAACCGTGCACGGCCCAGACATTTTCAAGCACCAATGACAACTGCTGTGAACTCGTACAAACACTTAGTCCCTTTGCGAGTTCTATCTTGCCGTATGACGCAAAATTTCAGGGAGCCTGGCGCGATCTAACTCGCCTTATGTCGTGGCATGTCGGGAAAAATGTTGTGTCAGATTCCAAGTAAGGTCTATCCAGCATAATGTCGTGACATGTCGGGAGAAATATCGTGTCACTGTGACAAGGGCATTTACGACAACTGACCCTTAAACTTAAAGCATGGGGGAAAACATACCTGTAACGCTTGAAAACTGTGTGCACCCTGTAGTTAGATGCACTTGAATCAGAACTGTAAAATAATTGTAAATTCATAAACTATTGGTAATCTGAGGGTTTCAACCAATTCAAGTTCATTTCTCGGCGCTGGGTAATACAATATGAATATAAGACTCGCATATATGCTCACAAATTTGAACGCACATTCTACCGCACTTCTTATTAAAATATAACACTAATCAAATGGCATTAAAAAATATAACAAAAAACATTTTCTGTAGACTGCTCTTATACCTCAATAAATGAAATGTTATTGTTATCTTCTTAAAACAACAGACCATTATTCTTTGATTTTATGAAACAATATTTACCAGTGGAATCACATAATGAAGACATATAACAATGTTGCATTTGATATCAAATGAAATAACAAAAGTCTGTTTCTACGTATTGAAGCAGTTATGTTGAAAATAATATTAAGACCGTTCGTCGCTCTACACAGTCACAAAACAGACATGCAGATTTGGATGTAACACTAACATCTTCGGCATTTATTACAGTACTATATAAAATTTGATTTTTTCGCTTTTCATCATTGAAATGAAGTCGCGCAGTTAATGCCAAACTGTTTTCTGATTGGTGGAAAATGCATTTCTGTAAGTATTTAAGCTATTTAATTTTATTTGTGTACTCAATTACATGCCATTAATTTATCAGTTATATAATTTAACATTTTTATATACTCCGATATTCAGATGTTCAAATGTGTATGACATGTATGCCTAAAAATTTTGCTTAAAATCAACATCATTATTTTAATTGGTTTTCAGATTCTTTATCTTCACCAACGATCTAAATGGAATTTCACCTAAATCAAAGCAATGGAGTGTAGAGAAACTTGTGTGCAGCAAACCAATAGATCATTGAACTCGCTAATACAACCAGGGTTAAGTAGCATAGTTTTGTTTCATAAGGCAAACATAATAGTGTACATTGCTATTTGAACTGGGTTATAATGTTTGTTTTTGCCATAGTTGAATTACGTAACTAGTCAATGATTTCTGATATATATTGGCTAAATCCCTAACAGTAATATGCTCGTTAAGTTCCTCAAACCTGTTTTGAATCCAGCAAACTATTACTTGGAATCCAAGAAGTTATTTCATATTTTCCATCACGAATGCATCCACATAGTATCATTTATTCTATAGAACTGAGAAAACTAAGAGAAAATTCTCTACTCTAATGTTTTTTTTATTTGGATGAAATACGTCGCGCCGTATTTGCAGCTTATGCAATCAAAATTCCAATATTAAACATTAAGATTTTTAATTTTAAGTTTAATGTAATGCAGAATAAAAAAATCGAAATTAAAACATTAAGAATGAAACTATTTCAACATTTTTTTTAAAAGATATTGTCAATTGCCTGTATTTATATCCCGAAAACTTTAAGATATTCGATATGCCTGAGCCTTAAAGACATTTGGAAATTTCATGTTTTTTTTTAAGCTGAAGAGATTTTGAATTTTTGGTGTTAACTAAATTTAACATTCCCCGGGACAAGGAAGGACTTTTAAGTAGTAGTAGTCCTAGGTAGATTCCCGCAATGTAGATAGAAAGATAGGAGACCTAGTGGACTTCAGTCATCTGTAAGATTTATTATTGATTAATGTGTCTATAGCAGGAAGGAAATGATTAAATTGTTCTACCGCCGTATGCATGTTTTTGGCACATGTACGACAACAAATGCAGTAGTTCGTTCGAGTTATTGGATTCGCCCTTTGATTCTTAAAATAGATGAGTTATAAACGATTGAATATGAACGTACCACTGGCACCGGATTTTCAAACTCAAACAATTTTTTAAAAAATCCAAAACAATCTTATAATTCCTCACTAAAAATTATAATACCGAATATGTGAAAATATATTGAAATTTTTTTTTTTTAAATATGCACTTTGTACTGTATATTATACTAACATGGTATTGAACGTTTCTCTACCCGGGTCACGTAATCATCTTAATACTCAGTTCAAAAGAACTTCTGCAGATTGACAGTCATCGCAATCTAAGGACATGATATCCATCTTCAAAATACTCAACCTTAACCCGCGAAGAAATTCGCCGGTCATACGATTTTTTTTTTACTTTATTCCCATTTTTCTGTTTTCCTTGATTTTCTACCACCCTTGACTTCCGGTTTGTTGTTGTTTTTCGCTCAGTTTGTAACATGTGATTTGATTGGTCGAATGAAAAGGCGGCGTATTTAAAATCACAGATCGTTAACAAATTGAAACTCTAACATTTTGGCCCTTCTTCTCCGTTATCAAGCAAATCATGAATGAAAGTCCACATGAAATATGAATTTGTAATGATTCAATGCAATGGTTATACAGATTAAGGCATATTTATAACAGAAAACAACGGTCACTCTGCACTCAACATGACAATACATTTCTTATTTACGAGTTCACTGTATTGCTAAATTCTTACTGTTCGAAACGAAGTAAAATCGATAAATATAATAAAAAACTTTATTGTTCTTGGTATTTGAGTTACTAACCACTAACAGCTATAGGAAAACGCACCTGGCACATGCCCCCTCCCCTCCCCCCCCCAAAAAAAAAAATAAAAAATAAAATAAAATAAAATAAAATATAGATTTTTTTTTTTTTTTAAACTTTAATAAATAAAATTAAAATAAATACATATTCCTATAATTGGATAAAAGAGAGAGATTCATCTTCTGATAACGTTTCCAATGTACTAGTCAAGAAGGGTGAGAGACTGGTTTGGTGGAATAAGATGTATGCCTCCAATCCAAGAGTGAATTGGTTATATCCAACCTGGTGACAAATGGAACATTGCTCTTGAACGTACACAGTACTGATTTCCAGGGGCGTAGCTAGCCCTCTATTCATGTGGATTCATGATTGTGCTGGGGGGGGGTATGAACATTTTGAAAACATTGAAGCAATCTGGTGTATTTTGGGCATTCATAGGTCCTTTAGTACTTGTAAATTGACAGTTTAAGGATAATAAATCAACAAATTTATTTTCTCGGCAGATCTTTTCTACAAAATATCAAACAAATAAAGTTCGATAATGTGAAAAACACTCAGATTGTCTTACAGAAGTCTAATTGTCTGTCCTTTTTGCCATTGAACTGTATATTAACATACTCAATGACAATGTCCATGCTACTGTTTCATCATGTACTCAAACAAACATAGTGATTCTGTAGCTTTGGCTAAACTGTTTTATTTTTTGTCAGAATCATGTGGATTCAACCGTGTATTTCGCTTTTAGGCAGCTATGCGCCTGCTTTCTACCTGCCAAACTGACTTGGCTGTTAAGTTATCAACTTTCATCACAATCAAGCAAATTATTCTATATATATGTTTTATTAGACAAATCTTGCAATATAAGTTTAAGCAATATCGCAACACAACTACATTAACAACAAACATGAAATGGTTATAGTGACTTCTGACTTGGTCACAATTTATAGAGAGAGCAAAATAATTAATTTTCTTATTGATAAAAAACTAGTTAAAAAGGTAAAAAAAACACTTAAAGTTCCAATATAGCTAATTTAAAAGTCAATACATCACTATTAGTTCCAATAGAGCTCTATAATGGAGTCTATTCATTTAAGAAGTTTAAAAAATGCTTTATTTTGCTGAAAAACATTGGTAACACTTGCTACTTTAAAGGGCGCCTCTTTTAAAGCATGGATCTTCAAATGATTTTGCTTTTGCTCTATAGTAATTTAAAGCTGCACTCTTACAGAGTGAATGTCTGGTTAACAGTGATATAAGACTGCTAACAAAAGATTTGAATGTAGGTGTTCATGTTTTTGTCAGAAAATTGATGTTTTATGGTAATATTTGAATGTAGTTTTTTCTATTTATGTTAGAAAATTGATTTTTTATAGTAAAAAGCATTATTAACGCTTATTTTATTTTAGATTTTGGCGTTCTTTCTTACAATTGAGATTTGTTCTATTGTAAGTTACCTTTATATTGATAACTGAATTGAAGGTTTTAATGCCAACATGAGCGTATTCTGAGACTAAACCCCCCAAACATTTCATATCAGTGTCAAACTGTGAGAGTGCAGCTCTAAAGCCAAACTGGTAATACAAATTGAAAACATTTATCCTGTAAAAAACAATAGCATTATGTGCTCCCTACTAAAATGTTATAAAATGGTCTGAGAAACTAAACATTTACTATCCATATATTGAGCTGAGGTGAACTACATACATGTATATACCTACAAAGCATTATTCCTAAATAACATTTCATGCATTTCTTAAGATACTATTTCAGCAACTGTAAGTATCTTTTACTGAGAAAGCACACAAAGCTGGACAAAATCCCAACTCTTGCAAAGATAAAGACAGCAGATTGTCATTATATAAGTCATTGTTTCCAGGTTGTAGCGATATCATGTTAAAACTGTTAACAGCGCAATGTAACATCTCCACTGAGTCCAGATCTAGGCGGTGGGATAGGAGATAGTGCCGGTGTGTCTCACTCTGTGGAACTGTAGCCCACAAGCCTACACTTCAATACATATGACAGTCAAGGATACCGGTGTTGCCATCCATCACTTCCCTGCAAAGATATAAAAAAATATGATTTTAAAGGTTTATTTTAACCTAGCTACAACTGTACATTCATTTTAAATCTATTAATTAATGCACAATGTGCACATGGACTTGTAGCATCTGCATTATAATAAATGTTTTGAAAATATTTATTGATATTCAACTTTGCAGCAAAAGCTGGGGTATGTGCCTGTATAGTTGAGTGGTTTATCCATTTTCCTAATAATTTACTGGTTTCCACAAGAAGACTCGAATCAAATTTGGGATCAGTCTCTTTTGTTACTTATTTTCTATTTTTTTTTCTAAAATTATGATATCAAACATTGAAATATATATACATGGGATTGTGATACAGGTAAATGTAAGCATAATAATATTAATCATTTTCAGTTTCAGGAAATTTAATTTTTCACCACAAAACATGACCAAGTCCCTTTAAGAGCATTTTGGCAATTGCAAAAGAAATTGAGATGGCACTCATTTCTGTACGCATGCATAAAAAACAAAGCATTAAGTTAAACTACAAAATGAATTAATCAAAGGTGTTCGTCACATTGCCTGCATGGATACAGTATAGTCCAAATAATTGTACGTTGACGGATTTTTTTTAGATTTTTGATATGGCAAATCCTTCAATTGTACGTTGACGGATTTTTTTTAGATTTTTGATATGGCAAATCCTTCACGTACAAATTGTTTAGTATCAAAAGTGGGTAGTTGTTCCGATCAGGATTCCGGGTTAAAGCATATAGCGTCTATAAAATATCATAAAAGCAAGAAATATTACCAGATAATGTTATTTTATATTAGTTCCGTACACAAAAATTAAATATCCAACTTGTAATAATGAGTTTGATGGCTTTTCTTCATTTCATTCTGTCAAAACATAACGATATATACATGAAGGGCACCTGCAAGTCTTTAGGGCACAGTTTTAAATCGCTCGGAACATTTCGGCCATGGCCGAGTTGTTACGATTGTATAACGAGGTCTATCTCGAAGCTTTGTCGGAGGAGGCCGAGTTATTACGATTGTATCGAGTTGTTCCCCTTCGCATAATTGTTGTCTGTGTCAGTCAACTTTCGTTTTATTGGAAAGATAAACAACTTGTTTTAATGCATTAAATGATTGTTTAGTGCAAAATAACATTTCACTTACATGGTAAAATATGAATATAACTCTTTATGATCAATTTCAACCATAAAATACTTCACTTAAAACAATATTTTTAAAACACCCCCGTTTTTTGCACATTCCCGTTTAGACGTTAGGGATTGGAAGAATCCCGTATAACACGTCTATTATTTTAGACTGTTAGGGATTGGAAGAATCCCGTATAACACGTCTATTATTTTAGACTAGGATACAGTAATACATTTATTTTTTATTTTTTATTATAAATATTTTTTTTTTTTTTTTTTTTTTTTTTTTTTTTTTGGCAAAATAGTGAATATATGTCATTTAAAAATATATTCCACAATTTTCCATGAAAGAAAATTAGTATAATATATAAATAAAAATATAATATGTTACTTAATAAATATACATGTGTAAATGAACCAAACGCATGTATACACACAAAATATGTGTGCATGTTTCTACAATTATATAGATTATTATTTAACACGGCGTATTGGTAAACAGCTCTTTTTTTATAAATAAAACATTTTGCACTTCTTACCTGTGAAACGTTTTTGCGATCAGATCGCTGTCAAGGAAACAAGTTCAACAAGTCAATCCTGTGGTACATATTCCGTTGTCTCATGCAATTTCATATTCGGCTTTGATGGTATGTGTAATTCCAGAACCAGTCTGACCCGAAATAAGCACGCTCAAGTCTCTCAAAGCGGAATTTAATGTCAAAGACTTCTCTGTGATTAACACTTTCGGTCCAAATATAACAGTTGTTGACACTTATACGCGAAATGTCTCGCGGAGTTCATGGACCAATGAAATCAGCCGTTATAAAACCTTACTCTGAAACCGGAAGTCAAGGGTGGAAGAAAATCCAGGAAAACAGAAAAATGGGAATAAAGTATAAAAAAATCGTATGACCGGCGAATTTCTTCGCGGGTTAAGGTTGAGTATTTTGAAGATGGATATCATGTCCTTAGATTAAGTACGGTAATTCGGGTAAATACAGCGTGCCATGATCTTCCAGATTTGGGATGAACCTAGGTTCTAAAAATGTACAGAATGAACCAGCAAGCATTTTCGTAAATGAGCCGATTCAACTCCAAATTTCGCTGTCTGCATTCAGAAAACAATAGCAATACTTTTATTGTCCAAAATAAAGCATCGGGTGGGGTTTGTACGCAAGAGAACGGTATTAAATAGTTGTTTTGAAGCAAAAAATGCATTGAATGAGTCGGGAAGCCTAGTAAGAACGTGCATTGTTTTCACGAGATATTTTAATACAGACATTATTTTGATCTAAAACAAGCGTCTTCGTAAACTAGCAATTGCTATTCATTCGGTGCACAAGGTCGTTTCCAAAAATTATCGTTGAAACATATAGAAAACAGTGGCAATACTCACCGAATCGAGGACGTTTTCCATTCAAAACAATGAACCGGGAAGCATGGACGCACCTGACATTACTGCCCTTGATTTATATCATATTACGAAAGGGGAACTGGTTTTCTCATTCACTTGCTTTACATTGCATTCTGACAAAAGTCGTATCTGATGGAGTATGGTATATATTTGTTTGTAATGAAGAATAAATTATACGGTTGGGTTTAATATGATTCATTTTAGAATATTGCATTAAGCGATAGAGTATAAATAACATAATAAAACTGGTACTATTTTTAAATACCAAATCCCTTTTTGTCAATAATAGACACGGAAATTAAGCTGCTTAGAAAAACAGAAGGAACTCAGTAGAGTTTACTTCCGACAATGGCATGCTTATTATAACTATATTATCGTATGCAACAGTATTTTAATTTAATTTCTCAGATAAATATTACATTGGTTTGACTTGTTTAATATTTGACAGCATTGACCTTCATGTTTCTCGTCTAACCAATAAATGACCTGTCAAAAACAGTTTCGTTATCCTACATAGGTGTATTCTGAAGTTACTGTCAGGACGTACATTTTCCTGCAGATAATAAAAGTCACGATAAGTTTAAACATACACATTAATACCCTATGATAGTCAACAGTCCAAACAATTTTATTAAACACTGTATCGCGATTTGCCAATATCATAAGAGGCAATGAAATTTAACTTCCTTAGAACATATTTTAATATAGCAAAAGGAATACCGCAACAAGTTAAGTCGTTCCCTTGTAGCCTTTAACATCGAAGTTATGGCGAGTCTACCTCTGACAAAGGCATGCTTTTACTGACTTTTATCAGCGTGGACCCAGAAATAAAGTTATTACTGATATAATATAGGTGTTTTCTGTAGTAGACAACGACATCGTAGCGTGATATATCAAAATCAGGTATGGTTGCGCTTTCCGTGTCTGTAGCATTCATATAAAGATTGTGATTGGAAACGTTGTTAAGCAAGTTAGCATTGTTAGAGGTTGATTACCGCATTCTGACACGATGGACAAGTTCGGGAATGTTGGATGAAGACCATGGATTAACAAAGCTTCATTTAGAATTACGACAATGAAGATCCATGTTGGTACGCTTGGTTTGTCAGTATGCTGTTTATCTATGTCCTATCGGATTTCTGACTTCAATTTGGAATCAGTAAAATGAGTAGCCAGTACAGATTGGGAAATTTCAACTCAAACATGTCTGATTTCACATATACTATAATGCAACCATGTGGATCAGTAGGCCTGTGGCCTCTATAAGGATCATATGAGAAGAGGAAAACACGTCCGTGCTATTGTCAATACAGTGAGTCAGGTTTTGGTTTAACAAGGAACATCATGCATTGAAAATGGTTATTTTTTCAGAACTTCATAGTGTGAATCCAAGCATCCATAAGTCCACACTCTTTTAGGACGTTTTGACGATTATCGATTAAATCACTCATATGAAACACTTTTTTAAACAAATATAAATATTACACATGGCAATCAATTTTTCAACCTTATTTTCATTCGTTATATCTAACAAACCTTTCAGGAGGGTAACATACTCTGATTGCACGGCGCAGTAATACGTGTGACGAAGGTATTCTTGGATTGTAAGCAATAATTTGAAAGGAATGAAAGAAATTTACCTACTTTCGACGTAAAATAATCGAGACTCGTAAATGTTTTCAGTAAAATACTTGATAGACCTAAGTTTGCCATTCAATTATTTATCACAATGTAATATAAAAATATAATTTCTTTTTACGACAGTTTAGGTAAATCAATGGTGGAATAACTCAATACTACTCCCGCTGTCAAACTATATCCTAATAGTGTGCCTGCTTGTTTTAATTCGCCAAGACTGTCAGGATCTGATGGAGGAACTGTTAATTAAGAATTAATTATGAAATCAATGTTCATTATTGTTGTTATGTACGTGATTGGCATTGATTTCCGGATATACATTGCAAAGAATGTGGTTGGACTCGTTGAGGAAAACGCATTGTTGTTTTATCATAGACAGACAGACAGAAAGACATAGTACATCGTCACAACACGTACATTTTATATTTCAACTAGTCAACTTGTATGGGCAATGATAATAACAATCAATAATAAATACATATTACAAAATACAAATATGAAGAATAAATCAATAAACAATAAATTAGAAGAAGGTGACCATGGCTTTTAGATGTAATTAAGTAATGACATTAAGTAATCTTGATCATACATGCTATTGAATCAATAATTACTCGCAATTATTGCGCAACTCCTGTGGTATGTTAACTTCGAACTGATATATTTGTTTCTACAAAGATCGAATCTACGTTTAATTAGGACAATTTGATTAGTTTTGCAGTCCAAAAAGACTGCATAATTCGTTACAGATATTTTCCATTACCATTTTGTTCGTAAAAGGAAGACAAAAATCACAGAAAGCTTTCAATACTTCCCTTGTCCCTGAAAAGGTACCCCAGGTGATTCACTATTGTCAGAGAACTGCTATTATTATTTCTTTATTCTTTGATATGAACAAAATACTTTGACTTGTGACCAAAATGCTACTTTAAGTGATATGACGCTTTAACGACATGTACGTAGATCGAGGTACCGCAGAAAAGATAATAAAAACATCTCACTTATCATGCCAAAGCTCAATTCGTCTGGGCTTATGTCCAACAAGGCAGTTTAAATGGCGAATAAAGACAACACGTTTAATTTATTTTTATTAATCAAATTAACCATTCACAAAATAATAATGGAATGAACATATGAGTTAACATATAAAGCCAGTGAGTTTGTGATAAACTTGTTCTACACCTGTTACAACATGATCACTTAAACCTGATGCTTGAAGTACAGGAACAATTTTAATCATTTCATTATCTTTAACGTATGTTTGTAAATATATTTGAATTCATTCAAGTCTGACCTGATGTAAATGTGATGTTTGAGTTGGTCGGGAGTAAACAATGAAGCATTATGTGTATTAATATAAGACTAATACATCAAATTCTGTGTGCGATTACATCTTCTAAGAACACATCTTTCAACACCCGAAAGTTGTCTTATTGATACACTTTGATTCCGTAAGATTCCAGCAGTTAGATGTTGAATCTCTCATTATCTACAAGCTGTTGCTGTCAAAGGATTTTGTCAATGACAAGTTCCGTTAGTATCAATATGCCAACTGAGTGACCATTTCGAGAGTTTAAACTTTGATATACAACTCCTCTGTGAAACAAAACGCACTACAATATTTACCCGTATCGTAGAAACAAAACAAAATGTGACTATAAAGTAATGTTTGTGAACTGTCAAATGACCATTATTTATTAGAAATAATAAAGAAATGTTTGTAAAAGAAGGAGAGAACCAATTTTATATCTCGAAATTACAATACGAATGAAAAGAAACTTTTGTTTCCATTCACAGAACAATAGCTGATATTCAAATTGTTTTCTTCTTTGTTAACAACATTGGTTTTAGTGTAAACAAGAGCTAGGAGAAGGCCTAACATATATAAGTGATTAATAACGTACTACAATGAACATTAAAACTTCCATTTGCACAACGGACTATACCGATTTGAAACATTTATCATTTCAAAATAATTCAATAAAAGATACTGAAACAAGTTATACTATGCAACTGTCCAAATTTGACATTTTGAAGTCGCCCTTTGATCAAGCGTTTTTAAGTTGTACACAGGTAGCCTAATGGATAGTATTGCAGCTGTTAAAAAGATATATTAGTTATATACCCGTAGTAACTAAAAAAATAAACAAGGTTTATGTTCATTTAAAAAAAGAACAACCAACTTCATAAAAAAGGATGGAAGTGATAATATCGTAAATGCTTCTAAGAATTTTCTTTTTAAAAAATAGACACAATCTTTCATAGTTAATGTTTTTATAATAAGCAAACCCGATGAACATGAACTTTCACTTAATTGTTGCAATGTATGGTCACTAAAGCTATGTGCACAGTACATTTCTGATTAAATTTAAAATAGTATCATAAGTGTCCCGACTTTTGAAAAACAAACACTAGAGTTAATACTTGCAACGACAAAGTACGTGTATCCAATGCGCTGGTCAAATATCAAACATATGGTATTATGACATAACTAACAATCATGTCATCTCTAAAAGTTATGCCAACAAACTTTATTTGCCATGAAACTCATCAATGCGAACTTGTTCACTATAACCACTTTGACAGAGAAAACGACGGCATATAACATTAGTTCTTCCAGTTTTAGTCTACTGTAACGCTACGGTTCTCGTAAACATCAATAGGTGTCCAATGCAGCGTTTCGGACAAATGCCACCAGTGTCAGACAAAACGATACCAATATGAGAGAGGTCGACATTTGACTTGCAGATGAGCCGGAATCAAGTGTGTAACTGGCCTTACCGTCGTCTGGTTCTGAAATAAGCAGACATCAGGTTTTAATAACAAGAACAGTGTACTAAAAGAACCTCTTTTGTTTCTCCTCAACAAAATTTTAACAAAAGTATTTATTCAGTAAATATTTTATGTGCAACGACAGACAATTTATTGCATAAATTATTTTATTAAACTAATATGAATTGTGTGAGAAACGATGTCCCCAAGAGATTATATATTCCCTAAGAACGATCGAAACATAATACATAGTTTTACTTAGTTTTGTATTTTGACATGGAGTCGTTTAAATGACTACGATCCTAAAAGGCTAATTGATTAGTTTTTAACAGCTCCTCCGTCACTGATGATTCGTTTTTAACGAACATAGCTTATACGACAAAATACAAATCTTACCTCTTTTCTGAGACTTTTTATTGGCTGAAAAGAGATTAAAAGTGAAGTGAGTAAGGCAAGCACAGAATGTATCAAGCATATACTATTTGGCAAACAGAACATTTTCGCAATTTATATTCATTGTCTCACCTCGAGGTGCAAATAGAAAGCCATTTAAGTGTACTTACTATTTAAAACGTTGACTTTGACGCTGGTAACCTGTAAGTCCGAAGTCCTACACGAGTATGTTCCAGTATCGGTCATCTCCGTCGAGGATTTGGTCAGAATACTCGTAATAGTCCGAGAATTTATTGAAAGCTTTTTACGCATTTCCACCTTTTTCTGTCCGTCTGGAACAATTTTTATCCCGTCTTTGAACCAGTCAATTGACTCAGGAGGTGTTATTGCCCCTGACGCATTGCACATTAATAACAGTTGCGTTCCTCTGTCGGGATGAAGTGATCCTGTTATTGTTATACCTAAAAAAACAAGATAATCATGTCAATCAAAAAATAAGAGTTGACATTTAGTGTGAAAAGGTTAAAACTACTGCAGTAGAAGGAAGTTATAGGATAAAAGGACTAATGATTACGGACACATTAGACAACGTCCAAAATATCTCTGATTTGAATTGCTATTATGCTTAAGAATATTTATTAACTTCCGTCTGACTAGGGTTAGAAGAATAAATGTAAGATTTATAAACATCTATCTATTGATTAACATTAACATATCAAATCATATGAGTAAATCAATTACATATATATTCATTTCTGTTTGGCTAGAAATGTCATCCATTCCGCAAAGTTATAATGGGAACTGTTTAACGTTTTAGTATGAGCGGGTCTAAGGATCTTGAACACAAAATATGTACATGTAGGTACACCAAAAGCATGGTACGAAGCTAACAATGTGTGGGATGTGTCTAAAATTAGTGTTGTAAATTGTGAAATGGATGTGAAGGGAAAAGCAAAAGTGACTTACGAGGTTCCGCGTAAGAGAACTCGTCTGAAACAAATTTTTATGGCATTTAATGAGCATAGTAAGCCTTTGTACACATATCTGTATTCAAAATCAATCGCTATGCCATAAGGGTATACATATAAACTATTCAAATTGTCTCAAGTAGCTGAATGCTTAAAGTGATCAGGAAAGAAATTAAAACACTTCAACCAGTGAATACTTCAAACGCTCAACTCTTAGTGAAAAAGCAATATGACTTGAAGAACTCATTTCTTTTATTTAAGAGCGTACCTTTTACATGGAGAAAGACTTCCTTGCGGAGGTATCTGTCCCGGGAGCTTATCTGACACTCGTACATTCCGCTGTCCGTGGTCGTTACGTTGGATATCATCATATTCCAGTCGGGGGAATCCTCGATGTGAGCGACCTCGAACCTAGGGTCGCTCGTCATAGGCAGGGTACCAATTGTTAAGAAGTAGCTTTCGTTGGCGCGTCTCCAGCTTACCTGAAAAGATACCGATCATTGGAACTCAGTTATGTACATCACCGTTGAAGTCTTACGTCTTTTCGGTGTACTTAAGTGATTTGAAAGTAATCAGTAGGTTATCAGAGATGTAAACCAATTTATAAGAAATCATTGAATCTGGAGGGCGTACTTTATTTGTTAATATCTAAAGGGAGGTTTACAGAAACTAGGCTAAGATATAATACTTTCAGTCGAAGGCGCGTCATGATTCAATTAACAAGTGAGATACCTATTTAGAGGAAAATATTACATAATGCGTGCTGCAGTGGTCTCCAACGACGTTTGGGGAGGATAACATATTGTGTCTGCAGGGCGCTTCCACGTAACAGATCAAAATATTTATTTTATATCATTGCTTATTTGCTTAAGTGAAACAATATTTCTTTGCTTCAGATGAACCGAGCACCTGTCAACTCTAGTTTGATCGGATTCCTAAGACATGGATTATTTCTGAAACAAATATTGACAGAGGAAAGAGCAACTAGAAGTATCTAAGTCCTAGTTAAAAGAAAGATGCATTCAATCCAATTTAATTCAGACTTAAAATAAGGATGCAAAATATTGAGATAATTACATCCATGGGTAAAATTTCATTTGCGTCATGTTATACCAAGTTGAATATCAAAACCAATTTGACGTTTTGATCTTACAAATCTCGTGCTGCCAACACTCCAGTTTCTATTTCAGGAAGTTTCATTCCCGCATGGAGCCACCAAATACTTGTTGCAATGTGCAGCGTTCAGCGCATACTCATTGAATGATGAATAACTGATAAGATGCAAGCGCCTTTCAGTTTAAAGATATTCATGTCATTTCTCATGGGCAAGTATTTATTCAAACTTAATTTGTATAATATATAACATGAAGAATTCATGTAAGGGGTCATTCGACTTCAATGATAAAGTATAAGCTAATTCTAAATTAACTGCGTTTAGTTCTAATTTTACCTTGCTTTGACGAAATGAATACAAAGCAAACTCCATGCTCTTCCAAACGAGCGACTTTTCACCCCGTTGGAAAATTTGTTTTGTTTTTGTTTTTATAGTCTCAATAAATGTGAAACATTATCTACCTTACAGAGATAAAGAGATGTAAATATGAGAAAATGTTGACTGCGAACTTTACCAGCTTTGGCGATATATTTGGAAGCATATTATAAAGATTTTTTTTAAGTTTCGTTTCTTACTTCTTGCATTGTCTATTATGTTTCACTATACGACAGATCTCATTAATTTTGAGTGCCCCAATATGCATGTTGTCTTGAAATAATGTCAGCTTAATGTCTGTTTTACATTCCGTTTCTTCTTACCGTTTTTGTGCCCAGGTATTTGACGGAGCAGTACAGGATGGCTCGCTCGCCTTTGTGGTACGTGTAGGTGTCCTCTGTCTGCAGGAAGCGTGGAGCAGGTGTCGAGTACCGGAAGTCCTTCACCCTCCCGCCTTTAGCTGAATATATGTAGTAGCACTGATTATATGAATTTATTTTAATAATATAGATGACTGTCATTAACATATTTATTAAACGCTCTGATTGGTACCCACGTCCATAATTGTGTAAGTTATCAGTGTTAAATGAAAACACATCGTTTGCTTTTCATTTAACGTAGTGTGGAAGTTTTTGACAACAGTTAATGCTTTACATAGCGCGAAATGTACACTGTGTGTAAACAAAATGGACAAGATAAATACTTCTCATTGCAGTACGACATTTAACACGTGATAATATGACCTGAGAGCAATCTGAAATGGGGCGTTTAGAAAGACAACCTTCTTTGAAGGAGCTTTTTCTTGACAGTTTTAGAATTATTGTGACCTCGCTTTTGTTGATACATTATAGCCCCATATTGTCGACGGATGACGGACATGCAGCGATGGGTTGTTCGAATTTAACTATGGATCTTTTTTGTAATCTAGAAATCAATATAAGCAATTATCGCGATATGTTTTTAAACAAACTTTTTGATGATATTTGACGAATCCATTCTGCAAGTGGCTATGTTTTCGCCATGTTCTTAAAATTAGAGTTTTACGTGTACAGGAAGAGCAACATTTGTTCCAAGTTGTCAGATCTTTTAGATAACTAATTACTACTGGTTTGTTGAGAATGGAGAATAAACCAAAGCAATATCAGTAGCGATGTGGGCTCCGCATGATGACATTATTCGAAAGAGACATGAAGAAGACTTGTTAAAATCAAATGAGTTGACTATGTAAATATGGACCATTTATACGAATAAATTGCTCACACAGGTGTGTGTAAAAACATACACTTAGAGCATTTTCTTGAAATACCTGGGTTTCAAAGTTATCAAAATCGTAGTTAGAATACATTTGAGGAAAAAATATAAGGAAGTTATGATATTTAAAAAGACTAAATTAAACAAATTAAAATAAGTTTAAGCACATACACTGTCCCGCTTTTAGCTTATTCTGGAATATATAGTTCTGACATTGATAGTTAAAAAGAAAACATTGTCATTTCAAAGGGTCTAAGTAGTTTATAACATATCGGTCATTCCACCAAAACATTTAAAACGGGTTATCATAGCATTCACTTTAAATATAGAACAGCCTTTTTCAGCCAGAGGCGTTCTTAGAATTGTTCAACACCGCATCCTTAGGGAATTTGAGGCAAATTGCCTTGCATTTCCAGTAACTGCCTTTGATGCTGCCGGATTTACTTACATCATAAAACACAAAATAGGGATTTGTATATAATCAAATCCAGAAATTCCCATTGCAGTTATGCTTGGTAGTCTTCGCACTGTAATACCAGGTAGCATTCAAGTTAATACCAGGTAGCATTCAAGTATAAGGACATAATGAGCTTTAGACATTAGGTCTTATAGTTATATGCTTAAACATTAATGACGACTAAACATATATTGATTTTGTTAAAAAGTGGAAAACTCCATTCTTTCTACATAGGTAACCTATCAGTTAAACGCGTCTTTATGTTCCTATGTTCTACACTTTGTACAATTTTGGCCGAAAACGTAATGACACGACTATGGCAATGGCTTCGCTAGGTTGGACGTTTAAGCGTCTGCTGAATCTGACATCCATCTGTTTTGAAACCAAAATAAACAAGCGTCTTTTAGTCAAACCATTTTGTGAAATGGTAATAAAACATTGAGTTTATTAAATGCATTTAGCCTACTGTCTCCACTGTCTCATGAAAGAATATATATGCAAACTCATGTTTCATTTTGTTTTATTTGTTTACGATGATACTGCTCGAAATTTGATGTGATCTAAAGTGGTATAAATAGTTCCTTTGGAATGTTTTTGCTAGACGAACATTATTGTTTTACGATACATGTGGAGGAATTTTAGAATAAATACTATCTGTTTATTATCATATGCAATAAACTACCATTATCATTGACAATATTGTTATTATTTCAGACAGGTAGAAAAACACTTGAGCTATTGGTAAAAGAAATGCTGCTTAGGGTACGCTGTGTGAACACCTGAACAAAATCAAAGATTCCTGTGGAGTTTATGCATCTGTTAATTGAAGATCTAACTACCTTACTTAACGATGAATAAAGGAAAGTGTCTGAATAAGACATAGATAATCACGTTTTAAAAGCAGCAAAGTCGCTCTACCTCAAAACATAAGTCACTAAGATTGAGATTATTTTTAAAGAACCATCGCAATAACAGACTAAAATCGTGATCGCTTCACTAACATATTTTGCAGGAGCCTTTCTAATGGCAAGCAGTTTGCCTTGATAAATGGTACTAGGTTAAACTAACAAATACAATACAGTTCAAACGGGAACTAAACAGCGCGGATAGCAAGCTTAAATAAAACTTACAATCAATTCAAAATATCAGTTTCTTCAGTTTATCCGCAATGCAATTGGGATATAATACTCTTTACAAGCATAACGAAATCATTTCATATATGACATTACTCTCAATATCTATCAAGCATCTCTAGCAAACACCAATTCTCGTGTTTTGTGTTTAATTAAGTATTTTCAACCACTGATTTATTTCGGGCTATATCCCCAAAGGCGATTTGCATAAATGCGAGAAAGCATTGAAGTGAATATCACAATATTTCACATTCATTCAACCAGGATATTAAGAGCACGCTTTAAGTATTTTAAATTGTGTTGTCCGTCCATTGGCTTAACTTGCCAATATGTCTTCACCAATAACGAGCCTGGGCTCTCCTGGGAAATCAAACAACACCAGGGGCAACATGTGGAACGCAACGTCTAGTACCAGACAGACAGTGCATATTTTATGTAAGTGAAACAAACAAAATATGGTCAAAGCTAATCGAATGATCCCCATTATTACCTGGGGATTGTAACAGAAAAGGTAGCGAAACGCTACTTGTTCGAGTAAGTGCACTGGGGACAACGTTTTGAGCGCTTCGTCATTCAGGGTGTGTGTACTTTGTTAAAGTTTAAAGGGGCAGCCGATATCCAGCGCTATTTAGTTAAATATGTTACGAGTAGGCTTGTTCAAGATGAACGGAAATTAAAAAACCTCGATAAAAATGTTTTATATTAGATAAGACTGCTACACGTGGAATGTTCGCAAACGACTTTTTAGACCACCGCGCTTGTGTTCTACACAGTCACCAAACAGACGACATGCGGCTTCTCTTGAATGTTGCATCTTGGGTCGCTATAAACAATTATATCATCACATAGGATACAGGCAAATTAAATCAGCACATGTTCAAGTATTCAAAACGTGTATAACAGAAGGACTAATGTTTTTGCTTGAAATTAACTTCATTATTTCTGCTGTTTTTCAGATACTTAATCTTTGCAAACGATCTGAGCGGAATTTCACGCAATTTAAAACCATGGAGTATTGAGTAAATGTTAGGGAGAAAACTATTTGAAAGTGGTTTTGATGATAGAAAGGATGATGATACCAGGATAAAAAGTACACTGATGTTGCGTTAATAAAAGATGGAATTCAGTTATATTCCGATATGTATAATACATTAAAACATTTTTAATCAATATACAAAGTACAACCAGCATAGGTTTCACCAATGTTATTTAGATTGTTTTCGGAACTGGCGTACGCTGTTCGATTCTTGACATTGATAGTTTCCATTGTTTTTGTTTGATAACTTGTCAATGAATACTGATATGTACTAGTTGACTCCCTAACAATAAAATGCTCGTTTAGCTGCTTAATTTCATCAAACTACTTCTTGTTACACGAGAAGCTGCATCCAAAAAACAACTATGTTCCATCAATTCACCCCTACACGCGCATATTTGACCACTACACACGCATATTCGCCATTCAACGCGCATATTCGCCCCTTCCACGCGCGTATTCACCCCTCCTACACGCAATGTTCACCCCTACACATGCATATTCGCCCTTTCACGCGCATATTCGCCCCTTGCACCCGCAAATTCGCCCATACACACGCATATTCGCCCTAACAACACGCATATTTGCCCCTTCCACGCGCATATTCTACCCTTTCACACGCATATTCACCCCTACAAACGTTTATTCGCCCCTTCCATGCGCATATTCGCCACTTTTACACGCAATATTTATCCCTACACACGCATATTCGCCCTTCCACGCGCATATTCGCCCATTCCCTGCGCATATTCACTCCTTCCACACGCACATTTACCCCTATACACGCATAAATGCCCCTTCCACGCGCATATTTGACCCTTTCACACGCGTATTCGCTACTTTCACACGCATATTCGCCCCGCCACATGCATACTTGTCCTGTCACACGTACATTTGCCCGTCCACATTCCTAACGTTCGGCCCTGACGGGGATTTGACTTTCGTATTCCAGCGTTTTTGCTCTTTCGCCGCAATAAATGGAGAAAGATAAACAACTAAGTGAATGTCGTCTGAAAAAGCTCGTTTGATAAAAAAGGAGAAAGACACTGCACTGAAATACAAGTTATATTATTAATCAATAGTCTACCAGCAATAGCAAGACACAAGTGATTAGATTATCCTATGGCCGTATGCTAGTTTTGGCAATCGTATGACAACTAATGCAGTAGTTCCTTAGCGATAATGGTTTTGCCTTTTCGGTCATATAATAGACAAGGATGAAAGGAGAAAAGTAGAAATACGTTCAATGGGAACAAAAAGAGACAACCCCAGAGAAAAATCGTTTACGAACGAAAATCAAAAACAATTGATGCGACTCAAATCATTGAAAAAACTTATTTTATTATTAAAATTTATTTCTCCGTTTTCTAACATAAAGCGTACTTACTTTTTCATAGTGTTAAGTAATGAATTTGGGAAATATGGAATCAACACAAATAATATTACTCCATTATGTATTTTAAAACTTCCTTCAACTTGTATATCAGTTAACGCTTTTATTTAAATATTTATTACACAGAGGAAAATACAGGGACTAGTTCATATAGCACATTTTGAAAATCATAAACCATTTAAATATTTGTTTATCTTTAAAACTTTACAATTATTTATCACAAAAATGAATTTTAACGGAAATGTCGTACCGTTCCCATATTTTCAACATTCTCAAACAACAAAAGTGTCTCCGGGAATAGCTGATTTCTACTCCTGGGAAAAGAAATCGTTATTCGAAGGTGACAAAACAGTGGCAGTGGCAGTGAGGGCACTGGTGTGACTTTTAAAGGAATTGAAAACGAAGTCATCGCCATTAAATAGCACTCTTCAATTACCTATTAATTTCCTCATGCGAATTTGGTAGTTAACGTTTATGATATCATGTCAAACAAAGGTAAATTGCAACTGAGTTTGGCTTTGCAAGTACGTGTACTTTCTTTAAATGTTTCAATGCGTGTATACACATATATTATATTTCTTCCGAATGCTTAACATACTTAAGAAGCGAGTATATCATTGCGAAGTACCCTACTGACATAGTTTAACCAGGCCATAGGTACTTATTCTTAGTTATGGCATGTACAATTTGGGATCATTGGGAGTTATCGCTACACCAGAAAATAATGTCGGTTTATGGGAAAACATACAAATGTGCATTCCTAAATCAATGCTATCACTGCGTTTGTGCCGCATCAGGAAATATCAGCGAACTTATCTTATATTGTTGATAAAATTGTCTGAGACGGTTTAACATTGCGAAACAAGATAAGTGTTAAAAATAATTTACATCAATATTTTATTCATTATCAATAACATGCTTAATATATATGTAATGGTAAATCACACTAGCACTTTCATTCCATATCTGATTGCGTTAATCGCCTATCATGTTCATTTCTCCACTAATATTAAATGAACTGTAAGAGAACGTTCATAGCCACATAGTCGCAAGAAACTTTATTTATGGGCTAAATTGAAACATCGCGTAAAGATTTAAGATTTACTGTCCGTTATTATATGAGCCTATAGTTTGTTTGTTCTTTAAAATATTTCTGTCTTAAGCAAGACGACATATTGCTGAAATACTTGGAATTGTAGCCCGATTTAGAGTTTTTTTACCATTTATTTTAAATCATGGCCAATATAACATTTTACAGTTTAAGCAATATTTATTAAAATACTTGGTCTATTGAATGAATGAGTTCGATTGGCAATAGCGGAGTGGCAAGCTATTTCCTTAAATAAAGCACAAATTCAATATCAGCTAAATTATTGCACAGTGATGATGATTAACAAAATAAGGTATCCTACATCAGGATTGGAGTTACAATGCAATATATTATATACTCAAACTGGTTGTGAAATAAGAAAGACATCCAAAGATATCCAATGAACATGTGCCTGTGAACAGAGGATATTAGTCTATAATATAAAATACTCTGTATGAACTCTTGTGTACGTATGCAGAACCCTATGGTTCAGCTGATTTGTGCCCCAACCGATGCCATGTACAGTAGAGTGACATAGTTCCGTCACATACTCCAATCAAAAAAGTATATGCCTTCTCTTCAAGATGTTTTATCTATCTCACCTTTAGCTATTTTGCGACCTCTTCAAGATGTTTTATCTATCTCACCTTTAGCTATTTTGCGACATGATACTACACATAATTACAAGGAAGACAGTGGCAACATTGGTGCGATTGCTCAATATCTCTTCACCTCTCCATCATTACATATATAAACTATATGTTTTTTATTTGAATAAATAATATACATTATGAAATTGATACAGGTACAAGCTAACGTTTATTTTGAAATTTCATGTGGAATACTCAAGAAACGAGATATTGAAACGTAATGGAGTCGTTGTTTTTAGGTTCTATCGTGCATCTGGGACGAATATTAATTCCTCCCTGCCAGCATCATTCATTTGAGACCTTACTAATATTTGTATACAAGTATTAACACATACATTGTTAATATCAAAATGAATCTTTGTTGAAGAGTAATATATTAACTGTTTAATATTTCAACCCTTTGGTGAATGCATTTAATTTATAAAAATCTTTCCCGGTGAATATTGCTGAAAGTCCCCGACACAAATAATTTAGTTCACCGAAATTTGGCGAAAACTGTCACAATAGGACATGTGTGTTTTGCATTATCAAGTTCAGAAGCAGAAAAGGAGGAGTGTTATAATTCCCATTAGGATAAGTCTTCAACGTTTCCTGTTTGTTAAATAAAGAGAGAATAATAAAGCAATAAGAAGACGGGAGGAACTAACGAGGGTATTAAGTATTATTTCCTTTTAAAATATTTAAGACGTCCGAATGTGTTTTTTTTTTTTATGTGACAATATTTACCTTCCAACGTATTGAAGGGTATGACTAAGACGTGCAAAAGTGTGTTCTAAATGTCTTGGCCACATGATTTTTAATTAAGTTTGTATATCCTAGGTTATATTTTGTACTAGAAATGAATTAAAACAAGAATCCTTCGTGAATAAATTAGTGTTATCAACTTTCTCATGGCAAATGATTTTAGCCTGAGGTAAATTATGGAAATTGAATGCGATGGGTGATCATAATTATTACGGCCACCTCCATAGTCGTAAACAAGAAACTACTCGAATGCACTGGCAAAATTTGTAGTGTACACAGGAAGCCGCAGTAAAGGTCATTGCGAATCACGTATCGACTTGTGGAGTGTACAATGTTATATATTATGATGTGTTGTTTGTTTATTAAGGATGAGAAATGTTCAACCAATATGGACCTTATGAAACTTTTTGATATACACTGAACCTGCTGTCCCCTTTCGGAAATTTGTTCAAGCGATATAGGATGTATGGAAATAGGAGCAAACGTTTGAACTATCTTCACATTTGGTGAGTAGATGGTGACATGCTTTACAACGTACCAACAATTACACATGTTATACATCTTAAAAAATAAAGAAGGTTGATGAATGCGCGTAGCGGTTTCAGGCAAAGTGTATGATTGGAATGGTCATCCTTAAACCATAATGCAGCATCAGTCTTTCATTAAGTATCACTTTTGCTCTGCTGGTATTATTTCACATCAAGTGGACAAGCCGTTGTGCTCAACGGAAGCATGCTTTTGAAACGTTTAAATTCAAGCAACAAGATCAGCTCAACTCTCAGAGTTGCTGCTCTTCGTATTTCGATATTATACAATATTTTAAGATGTGAATTTTAGATAAATGTATTTATATTATTAGGTCAGTAATGTTCCCTATTATAAGCATTTTGTTTTCCAGAAGATTATGTAGTTATACTAAAATGGCAGCTATAACCGGTCGGTTCTATCGTGTTTGGAAGTGATTCCTATTGACATTAGAATAATGTTTTGTCGGTAAGTGTGGAATAACGTTGTGTATGACCAAGGATAAAGTTCATATTTGTTGAACGTAAAATGGGTGAAGTTTTGGAAGCAGACATTAACGATAACGGCCTCGAGAATAAGTAAATAATAGCAGGTTCTAAGTTGTTAACCCTTGATGTGTTATTTCTTGAACGTCAGGAATAAGAAGCATTTTGTCATGAATGAAGTAAAATTGAAGTGATTAAATCAAAAATGTCTATGACTTGACGCTGGATGAACGTCAGAATAATGTACTCAAGTCGCCAGAAGAACAGTAGAACGCTGTAACAAATGTCAAAATGTACAGCAGCACGCTAAAAAAAAATCTAGATGTGCAGCAGAATCCTGTAGGCAAGTGGCAAGACGTACAGCAGAACGCTGTAAACAGGTGGCCAGACGTAACAGAAGAACGCTGAAAACAAGTGACCAGATGTGTAAAGGAACACTGCAAACAAGTGGCCAGATATACAGTAGAACGTTGTAAACAAGTGTCCAGATGTACAATAGAACACTGTAAACAAGTGGTCAGATGTACAGCAGAACGCTGTAAACAAGTGGCCAGATTAACAGTTGAACGCTGTTAACAAGTGGTCAGATGTACAGCAGAACGCTGTTAAAAAGTGGTCAGATGTATAGTAGAACGCTGTTAACAAGTGGTCAGATGTATAGTAGAACGCTGTTAACAAGTGGTCAGATATACAGTAGAACGCTGTTAACAAGTGGTCAGATGTATAGTAGAACGCTGTAAACAAGTGGTCAGATATACAGTAGAACGCTGTTAACAAGTGGCCAGATTTACAGAAGAACGCTGTTAACAAGTGGTCAAATGAACAGTAGAACGCTGTTAACAAGTGGTCAGATGTATAGTAGAACGCTGTTAACAAGTGGTCAGATGTACAGTAGAACGCTGTTAACAAGTGGTCAAATGTAAAATAGAACGCTGTTAACAAGTGGTCAGATATCCAGCAGAACGCTGTTAACAAGTGGTCAGATGTACAGTAGAACGCTGTTAACAAGTGGTCAGATTTACAGTAGAACGCTGTTAACAAGTGGCAAGATTTACAGTAGAACGCTGTTAACAAGTGGTCAGATGTACAGTTGAACGCTGTTAACAAGTGGTCAGATGTACAGTAGAACGCTGTTAACAAGTGGTCAGATGTACAGTAGAACGCTGTAAACAAGTGGCCAGATTTACAGTAGAACGTTGTTAACAAGTGGTCAGATATACAGCAGAACGCTGTTAACAAGTGGTCAGATGTACAGTAGAACGTTGTTAACAAGTGGTCAGATGTACAGTAGAACACTGTTAACAAGTGGCAAGATTAACAGTAGAACGCTGTTAACAAGTGGTCAGATGTACAGTAGAACGCTGTTAACAAGTGGTCAGATGTATAGTAGAACGCTGTTAACAAGTGGTCAGATGTATAGTAGAACGCTGTTAACAAGTGGTCAGATGTATAGTAGAACGCTGTTAACAAGTGGTCAGATATACAGCAGAACACTGTTAACAAGTGGTCAGATGTACAGTAGAACGCTGTAAACAAGTGGTCAGATGTAGAGTAGAACGCTGTAAACAAGTGGTCAGATGTACAGTAGAATAATGTTAACAAGTGGTCAGATGTATAGTTGAACGCTGTAAACAAGTGGTCAGATGTATAGTAGAACGCTGTTAACCAGTGGTCAGATGTATAATAGAACGCTGTTAACAAGTGGTCAGATGTACAGTAGAACGCTGTTAACATGTGGTCAGATGTATAGCTGAACGCTGTTAACAAGTGGTCAGATGTACAGTAGAACGCTGTTAACAAGTGATCAGATGTATAGTTGAACGCTGTTAACAAGTGGTCAGATGTACAGTAAAACGCTGTTAATAAGTCGTCAGATGTATAGTAGAACGCTGTAAACAATTGGTCTGATGTACAGTAGAACGCTGTTAACAAGTGGTCAGATGTATAGTAGAACGCTGTTAACATGTAGTCAGATGTACGGTAGAACGCTGTAAACAAGTGGTCAGATGTATAATAGAACGCTGTAAACAAGTGCTCAGATGTATAGTAGAACGCTGTAAATAAGTGGTCAGATGTACAGTAGAACGCTGTTAACAAGTGGTCAGATGTATAGACTATACATCTGACCACTTGTTTACAGCGTTCTACTATACATCTGACCACTTGCTTATAGCGTTCTACTATAATAGTAGAACGCTGTAAACAAGTTGTCAGATGTACAGTAGAACGCTGTAAACAAGTGGTCAGATGTACAGCAGAACGTTTTAAATACTGGTCAGATGTACTGAAGAACGCTGTTAGCAAGTGGTCAGATGTACAGTAGAGCGCCGTAAACAAGTGGTCAGATGTACAGTAGAACGCTGTAAACAAGTGGTCAGATGTACAGTAGAATGATGTTATCAAGTGGTCAGATGTATAGTAGAACGCTGTTAACAAGTGGTCAGATGTATAGTAGAACGCTGTTAACCAGTGGTCAGATGTATAATAGAACGCTGTTAACAAGTGGTCAGATGTACAGTAGAACGCTGTAAACAAGTGGTCAGATGTATAGTTGAACGCTGTTAACAAGTGGTCAGATGTACAGTAGAACGCTGTTAACAAGTGATCAGATGTATAGTAGAACGCTGTTAACAAGTGGTCAGATGTACAGTAAAACGCTGTTAACAAGTGGTCAGATGTATAGTTGAACGCTGTTAACAAGTGGTCAGATGTACAGTAGAACGCTGTTAACAAGTGATCAGATGTATAGTAGAACGCTGTTAACAAGTGGTCAGATGTACAGTAAAACGCTGTTAACAAGTGGTCAGATGTATAGTAGAACGCTGTAAACAAGTGGTCTGATGTACAGTAGAACGCTGTTAACAAGTGGTCAGATGTATAGTAGAACGCTGTTAACAAGTGATCAGATGTATAGTAGAACGCTGTAAACAAGTGGTCAGATGTATAATAGAACGCTGTAAACAAGTGGTCAGATGTATAGTAGAACGCTGTAAATAAGTGGTCTGATGTACAGTAGAACGCTGTAAACAAGTGGTCAGATGTATAGACTATACATCTGACCACTTGTTTACAGCGTTCTACTATACATCTGACCACTTGTTTACAGCGTTCTACTATAATAGTAGATCGCTGTAAACAAGTGGTCAGATGTACAGTAGAACGCTGTAAACAAGTGGTCAGATGTACAGCAGAACGTTTTAAATACTGGTCAGATGTACTGAAGAACGCCGTTAACAAGTGGTCAGATGTACAGTAGAGCGCCGTAAACAAGTGGTCAGATGTACAGTAGAACGCTGAAAACAAGTGGTCAGATGTATAGTAGAACGCTGTAAACAAGTGGTCAGATGTATAGTAGAACGCGGTAAACAAGTGGTCAGATGTACAGCAGAACGCCGTAAACAAGTGGTCAGATGTACAGCAAAACGTTGAAAAAAGGTGGTCAGATGAACAGTAGAACGCTGTAAACAAGTAGTCAGATGTACAGTAGGACGCTGTAAACAAGTGGTCAGATGTACAGCAGAACGTTTTAAATACTGGTCAGATGTACTGAAGAACGCCGTTAACAAGTGGTCAGATGTACAGTAGAGCGCCGTAAACAAGTGGTCAGATGGACAGTAGAACGCTGAAAACAAGTGGTCAGATGTATAGTAGAACGCTGTAAACAAGTGGTCAGATGTATAGTAGAACGCGGTAAACAAGTGGTCAGATGTACAGCAGAACGCCGTAAACAAGTGGTCAGATGTACAGCAAAACGTTGTAAAAGGTGGTCAGATGGACTGAAGAACGCCGTTAACAAGTGGTCAGATGTACAGCAGAACGCTGTAAAACAAGTGACCAGACGTAAAAAAGAACGCCGTAAACAAGTGGTCAGATGTACAGCAAAACGTTGTAAAAAGGTGGTCAGATGTACAGTAGAACGCCGTAAACAAGTGATCAGATGTACAACAGAACGTTGTAAAAAAGTGGTCAGAAGTACAGTAGAACGCCGTAAACAAGTTGTCAGATGTACAGCAGAACCCTGTAAACAAGTGGTCAGATGTACAGCAGAAGGCTGTTAAGAGGTCAGGGGCCGTATTCAATAAACATCTTAGTGAATATTTTAACTTTGTTTTCTTTTAATAAATACTTGAAACAAGGGCTGTCACAGTATGTGACGAATGCCCCCGAATGTGACATTGACCTATGAACAAGGTAAGTACATGTAAAGTTAAAGATCAAATTCTGACCTTTGATGTATGCATGTGATCTTGCATACGCCACACAATCTTTATATGCCAAACACATGTGCCAAGTTTTTGTTGTAAATTTGTCATATACATGACAAAATTACAGTCCGGTTATGACATTTATGTGCATATATGCAGCATTTCATAATAATATAAAGCAAGGAATGCTGAAAAACAAGCGGAATAATTATAAAAACACTAATTACTTGTCATTGGTGTTTTGAAACACCACATGAGACCTATACATGGTCACTGTAATATGTCAGTGTTGTTGTTGGTCTTATGCCAACCAACCTAGAGGTATAGATATGGCCAAGACAAGAACCTAATACATAGGTCGGTGTGTGAGAATACTGGCGAATTTTTTTCTATGAGCGTCTGGCATATTCGAGGCATTGGACAGGCTATCGCATTTTGGTTGAAATCACCAGTTATTTTAAAATAATTATGACCATACAAGAAAAAATTACAGCCCTGACACGACAACCTATACTCTATGTCCTTATATGCAGCATTCCATTGTGAATAAACATCTAACTGTGACTTTGACCTTAGAGGTAGTGACACGGGTCTTGCACACGACATGTGATCTTGGTATGTCAAACAATTGTGGCAAGTTATTTTAAAATATGTCCATACAAGAGAAAGGTACAGCCCCTACACGACAACCTATATTCTGTGTCTTTATACGCAGCATTCCATTGTGAATAAACACTAAGTGTGACCTTGAACTTAGAGGTAGAGACACGGGTCTTGCACGCGACACGTCGTTTTGGTATGTCGAACACATGTGGCAAGTCATTTTAAAATCTGTCCAAACAAGAGAAAGTTACAGCTCGGACACGACAACCTATACTCTATATCCTTATATGCAGCATATCATTGTGAATAAACACTAAGTTTGACCTTGACCTTAGAAATAGGTAAACGGGTCTTGCACGCGACACGTCGTCTTGGTATGTCAAACATATGTGTTTAGTTATTTTAAAATACGTCCATACAATAAAAAGTAATAGCCCGGACACGACAACATATACTCTATGTCCTTATATGCAGCATTCTATTAATATAAACACCTAAGTGTGACATTGACTTTACGGACGGACGGTGCAATTTTGATATGCCCACCGTCGGGGGCATAAAAACGCAATTTTTCAGTAAGATGAAAACTGTAACTAAGATGCTTATTGAATACGGCCCCAGATTTGTAAAAGAACGCTGTAAACAAAAAGACCAGATGTACAGCAGCAAATTGTAAACAGGTGGAGAAATGTTATGCAGAACTATATAAACAATTGTCGAAATGTGCAGCAGAACACTGTAAATAAATGTCCAGATGTACAATAGAACACTGTAAATAAGTTACATACGAGCATAAAGAATGTGTTATCCATACTTTAAACAATAGAAAACCGTATGCTCCTTGTTTTCGTATGCACTTGAAACAGAAATGAATTTAAAAAGGATAATAAGCAAACACTTTTCTAACTTATTCAGCAGCGACCGGTAATCTGAGAGTTTAAAACTAATACAAGAACATTCCTTGGCGCTGAGTAATACAGTTTTATGGTAACATTCGATTATATGGTTGCAAAGAATTTAGAAATCAATTCAACCCACATTCTGCAACTGTAAATCATAAATACTACTTTACTATAACAGTAATCAAAAGGCATTTAAAAAGATAAAAGCAATATCTTCTGTAAACTGCTCTTTTATCTTAATAAATAAAATTTGATTGCCATCTTCTCAAAACAAGAGACCATTATTCTTTGATTTTATGAAACAGTTTTTACCAGTGGAATCATATAATGCCGATTCGTATTTATGTTGTTATTAATACCTAATGTTTAATAAATTTACGCAATAATTACGCCTGCTGTGCAAGGCTGAATAGATGAACAGGGATTTACCAAAGAATAACTGGATTCATGTTATGTAATTAAATTACACATAAGATACGAATAATTACTTTAAATTTTCAAAAGCGAAGTCAAACTCCCATTCAACAAACCGTTTCGACATAACTGGGTTATTACCAAGTGAAAGCAACTTAGTTTATTCCACACCGGATATACATTTCCTAGAAACGGGCATTTCAGGTGACTTCGGCGATGTTAGAAAACTCTATCTGGCACCCCATGCCAGATGAGTCACCCGCAACATTGCGCTACTTCTTATTTCTTTTATTGTATGGTTTATGAAAAGTACATTATGTCATTTCAAAACAACGTAACTAACCATAGAAGTATGCAACAATTTTTATTTAAAAATGAAAATAAATAATAGCCAAAACACATTTTTAGAGCAAATTTGACGTCAACAGTGATCTAAAATAACTACGCGTCTTGACGTCAGTAAACAACATCGCACGCGTATTTGGTGTTATGCACAATCGTTTTCTACGACAATTGTCCCACGAATTGATAATTTTAGGTAGGCAAAAATATATATATATCAATCGTGTTCTTCTCTGTCCTGATCGAACCCCTAAACCGACGTTACGCGCTTATTCATTGGTCGGACTTTTTGATCTTGACCGAAAACACATGATAGATTAATACTTTCTATTTATCGGTCCGTGCCCGAGGGTAGAATTTTGCCCTTTGACAAGTAAGTGTAACAACTGTTACGTGAAAGAAATGAACGTAACTACGAAGATGTTTACCATATAAATACAATGTGAATAAAAACAATGTGAAAAATATCCATCTTCATTAAAGAGCAGTTTAAAATGTATTTTTAGAGTTTTTTTAATTGGGGAAATCAGTGCCAATGAATCCAGCAGGTTTCAATCACGAGTCTTTCTATACATATTATTAGAACAGCATCAACATGCATAAAACTAATATAATTATCTAAAGCCATAAATTTCTTCATTAAAATGGATGGAAACAATACTATATATCTATAAAAAATATTGCTTAATATCAAACTCCCAATGTTAGCTTAGTGTTTCAGATAAGCGCACGAATGCTATGCGTGTCACAACCCTCCCATGGTGTTCTACCAATGTGTAGAAATTAATTGAATTCTCAATGATAGTTTAAATGTTATGGCTGGGACGCGAGTGAGATATGAAATCCATATTGTATAAACTTGACCTCTAAGAGTGACATACACCTTTGAGAAAAAACATAATTGTTGTAAGTGTTACACCGTCCCATGGAGCTCTTTAAATGCACATACATTTATTGAATTCCCATTTATTGTTAAAAATAATGGCTGAGACACGAATCATTGCTTTAAACTCAATATTGTTACATTGACCTCCAGATGTGAAATAATAGAATGAATTGCGCGTGTGACACATCTTCCCATGGCGCTCTACACATCTGTAGAAATCTATAAATTTTCCATTAATAGTTATGACTGAGAAATGAATTTCAAATATGTAATCCATGTTTAATAACGTGTGACTTTGTTGACCTTTGAGATACGAGCACGACCTTTAGGCCTGACACATTTTTCCTTGGTGCTTTACAAATGTTTTGAACTGGATTGAATTCCCGTTAGTAGTAAAAACAATACGGCTAAGACACGAATTATTGGAATGAAGTCCATATTGTATGTATTAACCTCAAAATGTGACCTTGACCATTGAAAGAGGATCATGATTTTATGTGATATACATCTTACTATGGTGCTTTACAATTACGTGAAGTTCAAATGAAATATCGCCAATAGTTACTTTTTTTCTGAAACAAGGTTGTAACGGATCGACAGATGAAAGGACAGAGCGATTACTATACGCCCACCCTTAGGGAGCATAAATATGCTAAGTAGAACGTTTCAATTAATACCATGTAAACATGTTAGAAAGAGTTATAAAAGTAATATAATTTACTTTTATTTTAATAATTGCATCTTCGGCATATTTCCCATGTTTATATAACATTCGATTTGGGCACCTTTAATCACCACATATTCAGATGTTCAACTCAGTCTTGCAGCGCCTAATGGTCTTTCCTAAAATTAACTTCATTATTTTTACTGCTTTTCAGATACTTAATCTTTACAAACGATCTGAGCAGAATTTCACGCAAATCAAAACCTTGTATTTAGGAAATGTTAAGGAACAAACTATTTGAAAATTGACATTGTTGATAGAATTGATAATTGAACCAGAGTAAAGAAAACACTGATGTTGTGTTCTATAAACAGGAATGGAAAAACAAATGTTTCTTTTTTCTAATCATTGAACAATTACAACAAGCATACATTTTTTACTAAACAAAATTACACTGTTTCCTTAACTTGGTTACATTGTTGGGCTTTCGGCGTTTATTGTTGCCATAGTTATTTGATATAAAGATATTGTATTGTATTGTATTGTATTGTATTGCATTGCATTGCATTGCATTGTATTGTATTGTATTGCATTGCAGTGCATTGTATTGAATTGCGGTGCATTGCATTGTATTTGTATTATATTGTATTGTATTGTATTGTATTGCATTTCATTGTATTGTATTGTATTGTATTGCATTGCATCGTATTACATTGTATTGTATTTGTATTGTATTGTGTTGTATTTGTATTGTATTTTTTGTATTGTATTGTATGACAACAATGAGCTCGTTTAGTGTTTTAAATTGGTTTTGATTCCAATAAACAATTTCTTCCTCTCGAAAAGCCTTTTGTAAAAACAACAATAAAAGTTATTTTCCATAACAAACGTATTAAGTCATTTACATACTGTTGAACCATTTTGTGTCATTCACATTGCAAAAACAAGGGTAAATGTGTTTTTTCTATTGTTTTGTTATTTTAGATAGATAGATTTAGCATAAGCATTTAGCATTTGATCCAGAAAAAATAAAACATAAACAAAATAAACAAACAATATGATTGAAACTATATCAACAAGAATGCATGATTGTCAAATGTTTAAACTAAGAGATGCTTGTAGTTTTAAAAGCTATGATTCGCCAGATTTTAATATCATATATTTATTTTCAAATTTGGTATTCAAAATTGGTGCGTCTGTATCAAAGCTGACTTTTAAGAGCGTTTCTTTACTTGGTAAATTGATTTTAAATGTTTATTTACTAAATGAAGTGAGATCAGAATTTACACATTTCAGATTAGTTATGTCATGTGTGTGGAAAACAATTTGTTCACCAACACCGTACATCATATATATTGCAAAACACCGCATGCAATTTAATTGCCTTTTTACTAAAAGATTTCCGAGCGAAAATTAGAAACGTTAGATGGTTGAGACATGCTGCATCCTCGTTACATATGCAGTTATACTTATAATACTTATTAATAATAATAATAAGACAAATGTTCACCTTGCCATTGGGCACATTTTCGTACTTGATGGGTTCTGCATTTTCGCATTCTCGAATGCGCACTTTCACCGCGAAAATGCGATACATGACACGGGAGAAACATCTATGGATACTGGGTACTGGAGCTATAAATGCAGAACGAGTTAGTGTCGTCTGTAAAAGCTCGTATTTTAAAAAGGAGAAAGACGAAGGAGACTGCAATCATCTGATGGTTATATTATCAATCAATATGTCTACAGAAAATAGCAGGAAAAACATCATTATATAATCCTACCGCCGTGTGCGTGTTTTTGGGGCACTCATATAACAACATATGCCGTAGATCCTTCGCGAGAACGTTAAACCTTCTCGGTTTTAAAATAGACGAGTTATAAAAGTATTTATCAGAACGAAAAATGTACAATGAAAACTAAAGCTACGACCACATCGACTTTGAGCCAAATCTTCATTCATGCGATACAAATCATTCATAAAACTATTTAAGATATCTTAACATTTTCAGGCATTTAAATAAGAAAATGTTTAGTGTTTAAATTGCATTTGTGTATCCTATTTTTAAAGAAAATGTGCATGTCTTTTATCCATGGTATTACATAATGCTTTTGGGGAATATGGAGGAACACACCAAGTATAAAATTTATTTATTTTTAAACTTCCATCAATTTGTTCATCAGTTCACGTTTTTATTTCAATAATTAGTATATAGTGGAAACTACTGAGACAAGCCCAATACTCTGTACACTCATGTTTAAAACGCTGGCATTGCCTAAATCATGAACAAGCTTTGTTTCTGTATAAAGAAATTGTTTCGCAACAATATAGTTATTTGTAACGAAGGTGTACTTTTACATAAATGTCGACCCATTCCATACTTTCATTTTAAAACATCAAGGGAAGTGTTAACGCATCTAGCTGTGAAGTCATAAATGTGTCTTCAGCATAACTGAATTCTACTCTGGGGAAATTAAATCGTTATTCGAAGGTAACAAAACTGTTAAACGCTTCATGGAACTCAGAAGAATGAATATTCTAAAATAGTCTGTATATCGCTTTTATGACAGAGAAAGGATGTTGGCAATGCAAATGGTGCGCTTTTTATAGGAATTGGAAACGATCGCCATAAAATAAACATCTCGATGGCTTTCGTGCCCTTGTTTTACGTAATGGTCTATTTGTTTTTTCAGCTTTTATTTCCTCATGTGAGTTTTATAGCTAAACTTTATTAAGTAATAGCAAAGAAATGTTATAATAGCAAGCCATATATACAAGCACGCATATTAACATATATCACGTTTGTAAGGCTAAACACCTGTTTTGCAACGCACTGTATCAAACTGACATTGTTTAAATCAGGCAACAACCTAATATTATTTGAATATCATATTACAATAACTGAACTTGGGTGGATATGCCTAGGGAATTAATAGAAATTAGTGTCGGTCACAGGAAAACCATATATGTGTACTCCTTAATAATTGCTAGCACGGTGGTTGTGCCAATAATTAAACAGAAGCAAACTATCTTATATTGTTGATAAAACTGATTTAGACGATTTTACAAATCTCATCTATTGGATTGTTTCTGCATTGGTTAAACGCGTGCAAAGTGGTATCGAAGTCATTGGACATCCGGCGTCCGAGGAGCGTCGTACACCATCAAAGAGTATCCAGTTTACATCAAAGAACCTACGTTTTAAAAGTAATTGTAATCAAACGGAGACACAGTCATAATTGTGTCTTGGTGGTCTTAGAATTTCAAAATATATGTCCTAATAATTACATCTTAAAATGTCACATCTTATAAACCATATATATTGTAACAATATTACGGTTCAGTTCTGGGCCAAAATTGACTTCAGGGTAAAGGTTTATTGCGCTTCCTTATGTTATATGACACAAACATATTTGATAATGTTAACCGTCCATCATGTTTATTTCTCTTCTAATCTTAAATCATCCTTATGACAATGTTCATAGCCACAGAGTCACAATCAACTTTGTTTATGGGCTTAAATGGTCCATTGCGTGAAGATTTACTGTCCTTTATTATACGAGTATACAGGAATAGCTTGGAAATAGTTGTTTTGGGAGCACAAGGGCATTTACTTAAATAAAAGTTTTCAATGTGCACCTAAGAAATGACAAACTTTTTTCTTGAAAGAAAAAAAGGTCTTCAAATAGGAGCTTAATCTTTGAAAAGGGGTGATGAATGCCAACATACGGTATCCTACATCAAGATAGTAAATCAAAAGAAACAAGAACTGACAAACGATTGGATATGAGATATCACAGACGTAGCAAATAATAAGTGTCCTTCCGATCTGTAAACACAGCATATTCTCAAATGTGTGTGTTGTCAGCGTATGCAGCAACCTATAGTTAAAATGATTTGTATTTGACTGATGGAATGCCCGATCCGATGCCATGTAAAGCTTGTTGACAGAGCTTCTTAACTTGTTTCTGCAAAATAGTTAACGCCCTTTGTTTCTAGACGGTAAACATAATTAGAAGTGATACAGTATAAATATATGCACCAAAGAAATTATATTGTTTTCTATCCGCCGAATCAAAACATGAACAATTTGAAATGGATATAGACACAAAGCTGAGGTTTATTTTCGATCTTCTGTGGAATACTGAAGGCATGAAGTAGTTACATATACTGGAATCGTGATCTTAATATTTTACCCTGCACCAATTATAGGAGACGTTGTTAATGCATGTAAACATGTATTTGCACAAATATTATTTAAATCAAAGCGATACTTTGTTGAAGATTTCTATCGGATAGTTATATTTGTATGAAAAAAAACAAAAAACAAGCTGGGTAGCTGAAATTCTAAACATAAATCCCGTTAAATGACACAGGTTAAACGCCAAAGAAATAAACTACAAAAACAATCACGTACCAGAAACATGGATCAACAGCACAAAACTCCACCAACAACACCAACAACAATGTACATATATCAACGTTGGATATGTTTATTTTTTTAGTGAATGTACTTAATGTCCACGAGCACAATTAAATTTATAAGAAGTGTACATATCACCGGAAATAGACAATATCTGACATGTGTGTTTTGCATATTCAAGTTCAGAATAATAAATTGGGGAGAGGATCCCTATGGGGATGTGTGTTCGTTTTTGTCTGTTTGTTAAAATGACAAAAGCTATAAAGCAATTATCGCCAGAATGGAGGACTTGTCGAGGAACTGTCTAGATTTGTCGAGGACTTGCCAAGGACTTTTGTCGATGTCTAGCCTAGGACTCGTCGAGGACTGTTAACAGTTCCTTAACGCATCATCGTAATATTCTTATACTTCTTTCTGAGGTTTTAATGGCCAGAGCGATTATTTCAGTGAGAATCCTTTGTTAATTAGAAATTGATCCACTTTCTCACGAAAATTCTTTCAGCCTAAGGTAAATTATGGAAATTCAATTCAATGAAACCTGCGATTATATTATGGACTCCCCTGTATTCGAGTGCATTGCTCACGTCAAGCGGTGTAGATTATTGCCTATCACGTACCAGAAAGAATGAAAGTATGGATAGCTCGAGTTTATGTTTGACATACTTATGCATTATAAAAGTCATTTTAGTGTAATGTTTTAGTGTAATGTTTTATTGTTGTTTCATTAAGGATTCAGATAAGTTTCACCAAATGAGTGAAAATAATATATTCCCATTTTTTAAACATAATCTAAGCTTTATGTACTCATTTCTAAAAGCCATAAAATATATTTGTTCAAATGATGGGGGTATGATATCGGAGCAATCGTTTGAAATAAGTTCATATTTCGGGAGTAGTGATGACTCACGCTACAAAATACTCACTATACTCGTGATATACTATAAAAAAGACCGATTGGGGAATTTGGGTAACAATTACAGCCAAAGCGTAAGTTCCTAATGCAACATTTTGTAAAACACCAGTTTATCATTAAGTACATATGTTGCCCTGCTGATGTTAATGCACAAAACGTGAATAAATCGTTGTGCTCAGTGGAAGCAATCATTCATTGAAACATTTCGACGCAGCCATAACACCAGCTCAACTCTCCTCTACAGCTGCATAGTCGTACGTCTGGGTATTTCGGAAATATTATAATTGCTTTAGAATTTATAGATGTGATTTTTACATCCGTGTAATTATGTTTATTATATTTTCTTATTATGAGCATTTTGCCTTCAGAAAACTACTGAGTAACTTTGAAGAACAATTTTAACCGTTCGGTCCGATCGTGTTTGGAAGTTATTATAAGTTTTTTCCATGGCCGAGAGTGTTAGATAGGTTCATCCCGACCCGAGCCAAAGGTGTCTTTCGCAAACGAGATTTCCGCAAAACACCCTGCGCGAGGGTTGGCTGTTTGTTGAGTTTTGTGCTGTTCTTCCATTTTTCTTGTTTGTGATTTGTTTTGTTTTTGCGTTGTACCCAGTGCCATTAAACCGGGTTTATGTTTAAACGTTTTGCTACTGAGCTTCTTTCTGTAGTTTTTCACATATTTGGATAAGCCTAACTTCGACGAGCGGCTATGGTAAATGTCTCTCCCAACTCAGTTAAACAAAATTAAGAAAAAAATGTATGTTTTGTGCGTATTGAAAATATATGCGTATGGATATGTTATAATTCGATGTTGTCATGTTTATGCGCGCAGTGATTCAGATTATGTTAATAGTCAAATCTGTCTTTAAATAGTTCTGAGGAGAGTGAAGCATTATTTCTTGAAAAATGCGTGAACACTTTTTTATGGTGACATTTGAAGCGAGAAATACTTAATTAGCTTTTTACAAATTGCCACAAGACAAGGTTTCCATGATGCTACAGACGACAGTCTTCAACAAGGGAGGTTATTACAATGTGATGACTATTAAAAAGGAGTTACATACGTGTACTTGTTTTATCTTTGCCCGTGGGCAAGATCAGAATTTTTAGCATGGCTAATTATTTGGATCTACTAATTTGAGGTGGGAGAAAAAAATATACATTTAAATACAGTATTGAGGGTAAAGCGCTTAACATGACACAATATTTACACCTCAACTTCCATTCCTTAAATGAACTACCTTTAGGCAATTGCGTTCATTAATCGATGAATGCAACATCTTCGGATATGTTCGGATCGTAATTCATAGCATAACAATTTACATGAAAGCTATTGATCTTGTTATTGGTTGTATTGTGTCAGCAGGTCCCGTAAAATATAGATCAACATTTTAGAAAGTGTTACTTTATTATATTTTAAATAAATTGGTGCCAGAAGTGTTCCAATTTTTACGTTTTAAAGTGATTTCAAGTGGTTGATCTTTTCCCGCGTTATTGTGACGTCATTTGAAAAACATGTTTCCGGATATAGTCGGGTCGTTCTATTTACAGAATGGGTAAGAACGGATTACTGAAAAGTTTTCTTAAATGAAATGAAGTAGATTTTTAACAATTCTTGAATGAAATAATGACTTATTGGTGTAAATATAAGGAATGAATTGCGGGGTTTATGTCATTATCAGGGATATGAACGCAATTGGGTTGGTCAAAGTACGCGTGGAGTCCGGACACATTGACCAACCCAATAGCGTTCATACCCCGATAATGACATCAACCCCGCAATTCATTCCTTTAATGAAACATAAAGAGCGGGAGACACATTTCTGCATAGTAAGTTATTAATAATGGATGATATCTTTCTTTAGCGTCAGAAATGAGAAGCATTTCGTGGTGATTGAAGATATACAATCTTATATGTCTATGATTTGCCCCAAAACATAAGAACACTTTAAACATAATGCCATTGTCCTTGTCTAGGAAAAATATATAGTTAAAGGACCGGCAGCGATGAAAAAGTCGATTGAAGGACCACAATTTAAATTGTTTAACAAAATCAATTTCTATTTAGTTTTTATAGGTTTAATATTTAACAAGCATAATTCGTATATCCATTGCAACATGAAGAGCTGTAATTATGAGTTTAACATCTTAACGAGGGAATATTTTATCAGATTTCCAATTAAAAGCATTGACGTTTTCCCGGAAATGTCTAAAAACATACAGAATATGTTTACGAGTCAAATTTATCGGAACACCCAGTCAACAACAATGTCTTTTGGTGTGTGTTGATTGAAGCTATTTTAAAAAAAAATATATGCATTTTTTAACCCGAAAATAAATTTCATCCGCTATTTTTCATTAATTTTCTGTATTACTTTCTTATTTGACAATGTATCATCAAGGAATCTCAAGACATTGTTGAATATGTATAATTAGTCTGGGGTATTTTGACATAAAAACAAAGTAATAATGTCGACAGACTTTTCCAAAATAATGTGACTGAATTTTGATCCGAAATCTGATAAAATCTTCTTTTGTAAACTTGTTTAATTCATTACCACCCCAAAACATGAAACCAAGAATATAAGTTTCACTCCCAAAAAAGATCCCCATCTTGTTTGCATTATTGCCGCCCTTAACTTAGTTGACCAAAACCTATCTTTATCACGAAACAATAATCTTAATATATTAGCACTAACGGCGGTCTAACAACTATATAATTGAGGTACGTAATAACTAAAATATACATAAAAAGCCGCCTTAAGAACAGTGATTTGACTCATAAGTGAGTCCTTCGTTTTCATTAACCGTGCACTGACCAAATATTTTCAAACACCGATGAATCGCAATACTAGAACATGCATTGAAAGTGAATATTCTGTTTGCCTGATTCTGATTTCTATACTCGTACACAACTGTTGTAAACTCACAACACTTAGTTCCTTGGCGAGTTCTATCTATCTTTCCGTATGGCGCAAAATTTCGGGAGAAGCCTAGTAAGTTCTTTCCAGCAGTATGTCGTGGCATGTGTGGAGAAATGTCGTGTCACTGTGACAAGGGCATTAACGACAACTGAGCCTTGAATTTAAAGCATTTTAACATTTGAAAACTGTATGCACCTTGTAATCAGATGCACTTGAATCAGAACTATAAAATATTTGTGTTACATAAATGATTGGTAATCTGAGGGTTTATGACCAATTTAAGTTCATTTCTCGGCGCTGGGTAATACAAAATGAAGATCAGACTCGCATATATGCTTACAAATTTCAACGCACATTCTACAGCACTTCTTATAAAAATATTCCAGTAATAACATGACATTTAAAAAGATAACAAAAACATCCTCTGTAGACGGCTCTTTGATCTCACTAAATGAAATAATTGTTATCTTTTTAAAATAACAGACCATTATTCTTTGATTTTATGACACAATATTTACCAGTGGAATCACTTAATGAAGACATATAACAATGTTGCTTTTGATATCAAATGAAATAACAAAAGTCTGTTTCTTCGTATTGAAGCATTTATTTTAAAAACAATATAAAGACCGTTCGTCCTTCTACGGAGTCACATAACAGACATGCAGATGTGGGTGTAACACTAACATTTTCGGCATTTATTACAGTATTATATAAAAAAGATTTTAACGATATATTTCGCTTTTTATCATTGAAATGATGACGCGCAGTTAATGCCAAACTGTTTTCTGATTGGTGGGAAATGCATTTATGTTAGTATCTAAGCTATGTTATAGTATTTGTGTACTCTTTTACATGCTGTTAATTTATCAGTTATATAATTAAACATTTTTTCTTTCTTTCTTTAACGCCGAAAAATCCTCAGATATTCAGATGTTCAAATGTGTATGACATGTATGCCTTAAGATTTTGCTTGAAATATACACCATTATTTTAATTGGTTTTCAGATACTTTATCTTCACCAACGATCTAAGTGGAATTTCACCTAAATCAAAACCATTGAGTATAGAGAAACTTTTTATGAAGTAAACCAATAGAACATTGAATTCGCTAATCCAACCAGGGTAAAGGGATTATCTAAAGTCTGTAATTACAAGTAACATAGTTTTGTTTCTTCAAACAAACACAACAACATACATTGTTTTCTGAACTGGGTTACGCTGTTTGTTTTTGCCATAGTTGTATTAGGTAACTTGTCAATGAATACGCATACATACTGGTTAAATTCCTAACAGTAATATGCTCGTTAAATTCCTAAAATCTGTTTTGATTCCAGCAAACTATTACTTGGAATCCAAGCAGTTATTTCATTTTTTTTCCATCACGAATGCAACCACATACTATCATACATTATGTAGAACTTTGAGCAAATTTCCTATTATTATTGCAATTTGGATTATATACATCGCTCCGGATTTGCAGCTTATACAATCCAAATTCCTATAGTAGATTAAACATTGCTCATTTTAATCTTAAGTTGGATTAATTGCAGTATATAAAATCGAAAGTGAAACATTAAGAATGAAACTATTCAACAAAAAAAAAAAAAAAAAAGTATAAACGTATTGTAAAATGTCTGAACTTATATCCTGGAAACTTTAAGATGTTCAATTGGCCAGCTTTGAAGACATTTTGAATTTTCAATTTTAATAAAACTGATGAAATGGAATTTTCCGTTTATAACTGAAATATAACGTTTATCCCCCCCCCCCCTACCAAATGGACAATGATGGACGACTAAGTAGGAGTCTTCTGTAAATTACCGCATTATAAATAGAAATATCGTAGACGTAGTGGACTTCACTCATCTGTAAGGTTTATTATTAATTAATATGTCTATAGCAGTAGGGAAATTATTAAATTGTCCTACCGCCGTATGCGTGTTTTTGGCACTAGTACGACAACAAATGCAGAAGTTTCTTCTGGAAAATAATTTAGCCTTTTCGATCTTAAGTTAGACGAGTTATAAATGTGAACGCATGGACGTAGATATAAAAACTTAAGCTACGATCAAGTTCAAGTCGTAATGTATTGATTTCAATTATATGCTCTGATTTATAACACATTTGCACCTTACTCCATGGTATTAAGTAATGCTTTTATAAAACACATACCAATCAATAATAATACATAACATAACATAACATACATAACGGTTCGGTAACTACCGTGCAGGCTCTACACGCCCCGTTCTAGTGAAATTTAGCCAGTTTAAAGACAGAGAGGAAGTGCGACGCGCATGTCCTAACCTGCGGGGATCCCCGATCGGTGTAAGCCCCCACTTACCGAAGGAGGTTCTAGATAAACGTAAGGGTCTAATGGGAGCTTACAAGGAGGCCCGCCAGCAGCGGAAACGGGTCTACTTCCGGTACGACAAACTTTTCATCGAGGGACAGGAATACATTGCATCAGTGAGAGCGCCACGAGGGGCCGGAAATACACAGTCTTAGGACAGGAGTGAGAAGGGAATTCGGTTTCTATCATGAAATGTCGAAGGGCTAACGAAGGCTAAGAGAAGTAACAAGGATTTTACAAGCATCATAACAGAACATGAAATTATATGCTTATATGAAACGTGGACATCTAGTAAAAGTAATAAAATTATTGAATTGAGTGGTAATAGTAATCCGATTCATTCATTTAGGTGATATCAGCACAGGCGAGCGAAAAGATCAAGCGGGGGAGTAATTATTTATATTAAGGATAATTTACTTAGAGGTGTTAAGCTTATACGAAATGATATTGACTGTCTGATATGGATTAAGTTAGATAAACACTTTTTTTTTAATTTGGATGAAGACTGGTATATTGCAGTCTCGTACATACCCCCGGAGAGTTCTCCTATTCATGCTATGTATAACGTTGATATATTTGAGAAAATTGAGGAAGAGTTAGTATATTATTCCGAGAGGGGCAGAACTATTTGGGAAGGAGACTTAAATGGAAGAACAGGGCAACAAATTGACTTTTTAGAGAACGAGCTAATTTTAGATATTGATTTAAACGATGTATTGAATGATGTGCCACCTAAGAGACAATCGGCGGACCATACCAGCAATCGATTTGGGGATCTAGTTATTGATATTTGTAAATCGGTTAATCTTTGTATAATGAACGGTAGATCTGGCATGGCCTTAGATCAAGGTCAGTTTATTTGCTTCCCGCATAATGGGGAAAGCTTAATTGACTATGTAATCACAAAATACAGCAACTTTGCGTATTTTACAGATTTTACAGTAGATAATTACAATGAATTCTCAAACCATGACCCAGTACTGTTTAAGTTAAAAGTTAAATATGGGACACCTTGTAATAAGACGCAGTCTGAAAAAGTGCAGTACAAATGGTCAGCGGATAGTAAAGACAGTTTTAGGTCCGATATATACCAAGGCACTGAAACACTATCGAGAAATATGGATATATGTGATAATGTTGATGATGCTACTTCGACGTTGACAGACTATATTATTGATAAAGCTGATAAATATTACAAACGCAAGGTTAACCCTAAATCCAGCGCATTTGTTGATAGCAACTATTCTGAACATAAAGCTTGGTTTAATTTCGAGTGTAGAAATAAGCTTGTAGCATATAGAGATGCAATAGAGAGGTATAGTTGTAATAGAACTGTTGAAAACTTTGAAATTATGAAAAATTGCAAAAAGGATTATAAATACTTTGTGAGAAAGGTAAAGAATAAATACAAGTTAGAACAATGTCGACAAATGAATGATTTACGACGAACTGAACCTAGAAAGTTTTGGAAGAAGTTTAAGAAAAGGAAACAACCCGTTGATGAAAGTATTAACTTACAGGATTTTGTAAAACACTTCGAGGCACTGGCAAAAGTCCCCGAAAATGAACATGATGATGAGGTAGACGAGTTTATAAATTATTTTGATGAACATACAAACAATAGACAGACCATGTATTAGGAGCTAGATGTGTTAATATCAGATGAGGAGATTTTAGCTGCAGTAAAACGACTAAAAAGGAACAAAGCTTATGGTATTGATAATATTTTAAATGAATATATCATTGAATGTGCGGACATTTTATTGAGACCTTTAAATATTCTATTTCACAGGATCCTTAACGATGGTGTGTTCCCCACAAAATGGTCGTCCGGAATTATAGTTCCAATCTTAAAGAAGCAACCAACCTCAAATGTGAACAATTACAGGGGTAAAACGCTGATAAGCTGCATGGGAAAACTGTTCACGAGCATTGTAAATGAACGTTTGAAGAAACGGTCGCTTAAGTATGATCAATTGACGGATGCGCAATTTCGGTTCAAAGCAGGCCATAGTACGACGGACCCTATTTTCCTTTTACATAGTATTGTAAAGATGTATTTGAATGAGAACAAAAGAGTGTATGCTGCATTGACTACTCTAAGTGTTATGATTTAATTAATCGCCAGGCATTGTGGTTTAAGTAAATTAAAGAAGGCATTGATGGTAAATTATTGAAAATTGTTCGGGCAATGTACAGTAATGTGAAATCGTGCGTGAAGCATATGAATACGCTGTCGGACTACTTTAATAGTGATGTGGGCCTATTCCAAGGAGAGATTACCTCTCCGATATTATTTTCCTCTTCGTCAATGATCTGGAACACCACATTCAAGAAAACATAAATAACGGGTTAACACTTGACTAATTATCTATATTCCTGATCATGTTTGCAGACGATTGTGCATTGCTTAGTGACAGCGCTCAAGGATTACAATTACACCTCAATCAGCTCGACAGTTATTGTATGAACTGGAAATTGACATAGAATATAGAAAAGACTAAAATTATGATATTTAGGAAAGGTGGGCAACTGACTGGGCGTGAAATATTCACGTTTAAAGGGAGCCAAATCGAAGTGGTAGAAAACTTTAATTATCTAGGTTTTGTAATGACCTCAAAGGGCACAAATAGAAAGGGTATTGAAAACTTGGCCAGTAAAGGACTTAAATCTGTATGTTCATTAAATAATATTATAAAAGATATTTGTATACCGTTAAAGATGACTTTTGATTTGTTTGATACTTATGTAACTTCAGTACTTAGCTATTGCTGTGAACTGTGGGGATTCTCTAGTGCTGACAATATTGAGAGACTGCATAGAAAGTTTTTAAAGCAAAAGTTAGGTGTTAAAATGGCAACCAGTAATAATGGACTGTATGGTGAAACTGGAAGGTAACCATTGATAATCAGCAGAAAGATACGCATTATTAAATATTGGTTTAAGCTTGTAAGTTGCTATGATAACAATTGTATTTTGTATGCTATATATGTTAATATGTTAATAAAATGTGATAATAACGAAAGTAATTGGCTTTCAAATATTAAAGAAATGTTTCGGCAAACTGGTTTTAATGATGTGTGGTTATTTAGGGACTCGGTAATAAATGTTAAATGCTTTATTGCTCAATTTAGATTAAGGCTTAAAGACATTTATACTACCCAATGGAGGGAAACAGTGAACACGTCAATCGGATTATCGTTATATCGTGAAATAAAGACTGTCTTTGAAATAAGTGATTATTTAGCAGTGTTAGACAACTTTAAGCACAGACAAGCTATTTCAAAAATGAGACTGAGCTCACATAAGCTAAATATTGAAAGGGGCAGATACACACGAATACCTAGACAAGATAGAAAATGTGAACTATGTAACAGGAACGATATTGAAGATGAATATCATTTTATGATTGCATGTGATGTATATAGTGACTTAAGGAGAGACTATATCCCTCCGTATTATACAAACAGGCCTAGCATGTTCAATTTTGTTAAACTACTAAATGTAAAGAGTAAACAGCTCCTGCATAAAATAGCTGTATGTATTATTAAAGCCTCTACATTAAGAGATACTATTATTAATGTGCAATAGAATATTGTATCATTTCCTTCTCTCGTGTAATTATATGAGATAAAATGCATAGTTTGGTAATGGTGTTGTATGCCATTCCTTGTGTAAGTGTACATTTGTGATCTATTAACATGTAAATGATGATAAGCTGTATATGCTTAATTCTTAATAAAATTATGTTATGTTATGTTATGTTACAATATTGTGTCATTGTTTGAAATTTGTTTAGTTTTGCTACATGAATGTGTCCTTATTTGAGTATTTCTGTGCCTTGCTTCAAGAATGCGTCCTTGTTTGAGTGTCTCTGAGATATACTACAAGAATGTGTACATTTGAGTATTTCTGAGCCTTGCTTGAAGAATGCGTCCTTGTTTGAGTGTTTCAGAGCTTTGCTACAAGTACGTGTCAGTGTTTGATGTGTCCTTGATTGAGTGTTTCTGAGCCTTGCATCAAGATCGAGTCATTGTTTAGTGTTTCTGAGCTTTGCTACAATAATGTGTTCTTATTTGAGTATTTTTGAGTCTTGCTGCAAGAATACGTCCTTGTTTGAGTTCTTCTGAGCTTTGCCTTAAGTACGTGTCATTGTTTGGTGTATCTTTGTTTGAGTGTTTCTCAGCCTTTCTACATGAATGTGCCCTTTTTGGAGAATTTCTCAGCCTGGCTACAAGAAGGATGTGTTCTTATTTGAGTATTTATCAGCCTTGCTTCAAGTACGTGTCCTTGTTTGAATGTTTCTAGGAGTATATACAATCACACAGAGTACATATATTTTCTTTTAAAGAAGTAAGTTTTGCTTTATATTAATTTCTTGGGATATGAACACTCGGGGAACTTTAGCAGTTAGCTCCATCGTAACAATAGAAAATATTATCATCCTTTGGCAAAACATATAAATCTTAATTCCTAAATAACTGCCATTTTCATATAGTACAGGCGGAATTCACACATTGTTGATAAAACTGTCTGAGATAGTTTTAAATGCGAAATAAGATAATACCTAATTCGTTTATATCATTTTTCCATATACCATCCTTTTTAAGAAACATTAATTCACAGACTGGGTTTTTTAATATGTGTTCACTGTGCAATAACTGAATGGAAAACTACTTACTTCAAAGAGAGTCTTCAAATATGTGCCAAATCACGATTGAAGGTTCAATGAATGCCAACAAAAAGTTTTCCTACATCAGGATTGTAAGTACAATGAAATAAATTATATACTCAAACTGGCTGTGGAATTAAACAAGCGATGTGATTAGAGATATTACAGCCGAAACATTTGATGGTTTATACCAATGAACATATGCTGATACTCTATAGTTTAAAACACTCTGTTCGTCATGTTCAGAACTGTAATCATAGTTTGCATGGATTTAGTTCTTTCTTATCTAAAGTGTATTATGTACGTATGCAGTACCATCTTGTTCAGCTGATTTGTGTCTGACTTATGGATTGCCCAATCCCATGACTGTATAGTAGAGTGACAGAGGTTCTTTACTTGCTTTTGGCAAAAGAGTATACGCTCTCTGTTTCTAGAAGATGTTTAGGTCTCTATAGACTGAATATATTTTATATAAGTGCACAGTTGGCACTTTTGGCTTACTCTCTTGGCAACTGTATCATAACATATATATAGAATATTATTGTCTATCTAAATCAAAACGTTTACAATATGAAATGAATACAGACACAAGCTGAGCTTAAGTTTCGAGTGTGTGCGGACCACTTAAGACACGAAATATTTACATATTAATGGACACGTTGCCTTAAGATTCTACCCATCGTCATTTATTGAAGATGCTGCTCGTGAATGTAAACGTGTGTTTTTACATCAAAGTCATACTATGTTAGTTTGAACATTTTATTTTTAAAAAGAATGTGAACAAAGTTATGATAACTTGTACTAAGTCACCCACGTTTAGTGTAGTCTTGTGTTAAGGGGGAAACCGGAGTACCCAGAGAAACCCACTTGTCCGGCTTGGGGACCACTAACTAACCAAACTAATTTGCGCCCTGATGGATTCATTTCATTACACCTAAAATAGCCAAAATAAGACATGTGTCCTTTGCATATTCAACTTCAGACGCAGATAATGAGAAGAATATCACGATGGGGAAAAGCCTTAAATTTATGATACTTATCAAGCAGACTAATGGATTTGTTTGAGGCTTTTAGGCATTAATTATTTAAAATGTGGACGTTTTTTAAGATTTTGAACAAAATTTATATTCTCAGATATTAAAGAATATGACTACAAGATACAAAGCTTTGTTAATTCTCCTTACGACAAATTAGAAATATAATGCATTTTCATATTTTAAGTTTATATGACCATAACATTTATAATGTACTATTGAAAAACAAGAATCCTTCGTGAAAAATAGTTTGATCCACTTTCTCATGGAAAATTGTTTTAGCCTAAGGTAAATTATGGAAATTGGATGCGATGAAATTGGTGATTACATTATGGCTACCTCTTTATTCAGTGATTAGTAACTATTCGAGTGCACCGATCATATTAAGTGTGGGCAGGAAGTAGATTATTGCATATCACGTATCAGCTAATATGAAAGGAGTATGGAGCGTACACTTTTATATTCGGCATAAATTTGTATCCAAAATATTATTATCGCATTATGCATTGTTGTTTTATAAAGGATTCCGATATGTTAAACCAAATAAGTGAAGATGTTATATCCCCCCAAAAAAATTGTAACATTAAGGAATATTTCAAACCATTTCGAAAAGCCAGAAAACCCATATGTTCAAGCTATATAGGGCGTATAATATCTTCGTAATCGTTTGAACTATCGCTGGAAAATAAGTCTTCATATTTTGGGTGTAGATAATGGCAAGCTTTATAAAACAACCATACACACGCGATATATATTAGGCTGATGCACGCATAAAACGGTTACAGACAAACCGATGTTCCAAATGCTCATATTAAAACCATAATGCAGGACCAGATTATCGTTAAGTACCTATTTGCCCTGCTGTTGTTATTACACAAAACGTGAATAAATCGTTGCGCTATTTTAACATCAATGATTTTAAGATAAGTAACTTCCCTATTGTAAGCATTTATCTTCTTTTTTTTCAGAAAATTATACGGTTTTGTAAAAAAATCAGATATAACCGGTCAGTCCAATCGCGTTAAGAAGTAATACATTATCCATTTTGACAAAGATTGTACGGCGATAAAAGACAAGTTAATGATTTTTTTTCTGGACTTTTATGCGATAAAACTTTCGAGGCAGGCATCTACAATTAGGGTCCCATGAATAAGTAATCACAAGTAGGTTTTTATGAGAAAGCACTATCACACATATCGCGCAGAAGGCACATTTCCGTAGGAAAGTTAATAATAATTGATGTGATAAAACCTTAAACTTCAGAAATTAGAAACAGTTTTCGTCGAGATTGAAGATTACATTATATGCGTGCATGACTCGTCACAACATGTACAATAGAATATTGTCAACAATTGGCAAGAACAACTCTTTCATATAACCAGATATACAGCTGTAAACAAATGGACAGATGTTTATCAGAATGCTATAAAATGGCAACATATTCACCAGAACGCTGTTCCAAATGCATAAAACGCAAGCCTACAGTACTATACATTTACAATATCGTGTCGCCTGCGCCCTTAATCCATTCGTTTACAACTAGACGGTTAATATTGCATAAATCACCTTGGTGAATAGGCTCAAAAAAGTAAAATCTACTTTGGTATTTACGACTCGTTTCCCAAATTATAAACAGTTGTAGAAATAATCGAAATATGTCATCAAAAGTTAGTACCTCATTTACACTTATTGCTAAAGATGCTTTGAAAATCATTATCAGTATATTGATGACATTGTGGCGATATTCCGCAGCTGAAGTAAATTGACAATAAAGCATTTACACATCAATAAATATGGTATTGCAATATGGTAAAATTATATTTAAACAGCAATAATTCCATCAGTGCAAAGTTGAAGTCAGTGATAATGTTCGAAAAAGGGTTAAAATAAACCATGTCTGAATTCCTGTATCCCTTGTTTGATAACGTCTATATATTTGGAAATAACAGCTATTTACAAATCAGATTGTTCACAAATATGAAAAATGTGATCACATTTTTGTCGATAGGATATTTTTGACACATTGCTCACAATATAGTTTTGCATTTTTATTATCAACAACATCATCATAGGCCGAGTTATCTATAGACAGACAATGGACGGACGGACGAATGAACGTATAGGCTGAAATTGATAACAGATTCAATATTTCACTAGCCACATATGTATCAGTTTCAGAAGACATGTACACGTTTTGTGAGAACTGTTTTAGTATACAAACCCCTTCACCGTTCACATTATTCACATATCGATTTGTGAAAAATGTGATTTGTGAATATTGTGGTTCAACATACCTTACAATACTTAGCCAACCCTTGAGATAAACATAATCAAGAATGTGAACACCATGAGTTTACACTGATATTGGTTTCATTTAATCTTGATGTGTGTGAAACTTTGTAAAGCGATAAGTACCTCTATATTTATTGTTTCTTTTTATAAGGTATAACGTAGCATTACTACACTATACAGACAACCAACATTTACTTTAAAATTGCGAAAATAAAGATGTCTAACTCGGCTTTGTTTGTGTCCATACATTGTATGTTTGTGTTATTCCATGGTAACAAATCAACATTCGATAAAATATATGTAATTGCTACGTGTTTTGCCCTTAAGAATGCTTGTTAAATATGTACAGCATTTAAGGATAATAAGGAACCACTGTGTGTTTCCCCCACTTATAAATATTGAAAATTCGTTTGAACAAAACAAGGAGAAGTAATTGTAGGCATTTAAAGTAATTGTTTCCACGACTAGAATACCGTCCATCATTGTAATTGAAAATTAATTTGACAATAAAAGAGAAATAATGATGCCATGAATGAGCATGCCGTTCGCATGTAACACGCAATTCTCATCCTGTTGCGAGCTAGAACCACATGACTCTTGCAGAGAAAGTTAAGTCATTTAACCAATGAGGTAAGTGCCAAAACAATTCGTATTTTAAACGACTTTGATTACTTAAGCACTGTGATTATAATTACATATGTAGTTAAAGTATGTGGTATCCTTCGGGCATATGTAAATTAACTAATAATGAGTTTCCTACTACCGCTTAATCGAAGCCTGTGCAAGGCCTGCAAATAACACTACTGTTACACTATCTTAGAAAAGACTGTTGTATAGGTAACCATAACTAGTGTGGAAACATGATCTTTTAAAAATTGATAAACATTTCAAAATAGAACGGTTAAAATTAATATCCCCAAATACAGTTTACATCAGCTTTTACTAGCAAATAATCTGTTGTTGCCAATTGCATAAAATTAGTTTTTCACAGGGTATCTTTTGACCAGTGTTACGCAAATGTTTTGATTCTTCAATAATCAATTGTAAATAATGAATGAATATTGGCCAATCAATAAACATTTTGGCTAACTTTGGTCCATTTGATATACAGTTGGCTGTTGATGGTGAGATACCGTTCATATGCTTGATATCAACTAAGTTATAGAACATTGGAGTTCTTTTGGCTACAAATCATGATATAAAGAGTGGATGCTCTCAAACAAAAGCTCTCAGGCACAAGCTATTAACCACGTGCTCATGCTTTGATGCCCTCCTTTATGTTGTACTATATAATAATGCTCGCTTTGTTGTTTTCTTAAATATCATAACAACCTTCAAATTTCAATTGGTAATGAAGTCATATTGAACTATTAAGTTTTAAGGGCATTCCACAATACAAAACGCGTTGGACCAAAAAAGGACCAAAACATTGAGGTACTTGGGGTTTACCCATTAATTTATTATTATTTGTTTTATTATTAAGTGTCCTCAAGAAAATGCATACTTTGGCCCCAGTGAATTTACATTTTACTGACCGTCACAAGGCGTAACCTTACCATCCTTGATAAAAATACCTAGTTTTTTTTTATATTGCATATATGCACTGTGCTGTTTGAGGAGTTTTTGGCTGTTGTTCCATGTTTCTTGTTTGTGATTTTTTTTTGTGTGTGTCTTTGGCGTTTACCCTGTGCCATTAAACGGGGTTTATGTTTATTTTTTTTGGCTACTGAGCTTGTTTCTGTAGTTTTTCACATAAGTATTGAAGTGTTTCGGTGGTTGGAAACCGGTTCGAAAGTTTGCTTGAAGTAACAAATGCATTTTCTTATGTACAGGTTCGACGATATGATAGGTCTTCTGCATGTAGCCATTATTTCTATAATTCTTCAAAACAATGAGACCGCAGTTGGTCGTTTATACTAAATTGTGTTTTAACACACGTGTTGGATAACTGTCCGCCATGTTGCTTTTTCAAAGTGAGTTAGCCTTAAGATTGGACGAGCCAACGATACCGCCTCCATTTTATTTCAAAATGTCAAAACATGTACACAGTCCATGAAACCGATGTAAAACCAAAACTTGTTTATAACGAACAAAAACGCCCTAAGATAGTCCAAAATGTCGTCAATTTTAGCTCCTTAATGTAATAGAAGAGACACAGACGATATGTAAGATCAATTATTACACTTTATATCAATGTGTCTATTAAAAGTAGAAGGAAGGCGGTGATTCAATTATTCCGTCGCCATATGCGTGTTTTGATGCACGTAATGACATCGAATGCGATAGTTTGTTTTCGAGATGGCGGTCCGACAAAATATATTTATGTTCCCTAGAATTAGGCCGACGTGTGAATGCGCTCAACATCAATTGTCAAATGCGTGCCGCCCGTTTGTATAAGAAAAACTATTACATTTCATTTAAGTGACAAGAAAATGAGCACACTAATGCGTTTTATTGTGTTTTGCCGTCAACAATTATTCTAATGCAATCATATTTAGTCGTGCTCATGATTTAATGTAAAACGTGTTGCAAAAGCTTCTATCATACTTTTTAATTGCGTGCGACATCATGCTTTATTCCTGTAAACTCCAAATTGTATGTCTAAAGCTGCACTATCACAGATATACCATTTTTACAACTTTATTACTTTTTTGTCTTGGAAAGAGCAATTTTTTGCGTTTACCAATGATAAAAGATTGCTGACAAAAAATCAGATCGCAGATTGTCATATTTCTGTTCGAAAATAATGTTTTATGGCTTCGGTTTAAGAAAAATGTATAAAACATCAATTTTTAAACTTAAATATAAAAATCTGCGATCTATTTTTCGTCAGCAGTCTTATATAACTGGTATCCATGCATTTTCGCAAAAATTGGCTCGTTTCAAGACAAAAAATTAAAAAAGATCTCAATTTTTCGCTTGCGTCATACAATGAACGCTAGCGTCAGTATTTTTTATGATAATTATGGTATTTGGAATGTCAAATAAAAAAAATGATTGCATAACATAACATAACATAACAGCTTCGCTTTTCTGTCTGTACATGTTAATTATCATACATGTTATAGAACAGGTATTAAATTGTTTCAACTACTCGGTAAATGCTTGAACCACATTTATTAAAAAGTCTTCCCTTGAAATATTCTTATGAAAGTCGTAAATATGTTATCATATTACAGAGTACAGAAAATTTCAGTTAATGTAATCATAGTTTTATCTGATCATGCTTATCATTTAAGGCAGCTTCAATTTGTAAATCAGCAGTGTCGGTGATATATTTTGTCTTCCCTTCAATTTAAGGGATATATATATATATATATATATATTAGGGCAGGGCTGTCTGTCAGTCTTCCTGTCGGTCCGTCAAAAAATATTGTGGTAAATCTTGAACATGAAAAATAATATTCTTTAAAATGTTGTCCGAATTCATTCCAAAAACATTCCGATCCCATGCACCCATTGGTATTAATCATCAACAACATTGAACCCCGCGCGTTCTCGTATCATATAGGATTTACACATATGTTATAGATATCATTTAGATTTCCATGTAGCAAATATAGCATTTTTGTTCTTTCCGATTAACGGTTTAATTTCCCTGGAGTCGAGTTCATATATTGCCGAAGACACATTAATGATTTTACAGCAAGAAGCGTTCACTTATCGGACTCGTAGCGTTCTGATTTGTGTTTCATAGGGTAGTCAACGTACGTATGCATGTTTGTCTTTAGACAACTAGAATTGAATAATTCCTGTTGCTGTTTAAATAAACAAATAACAATACACAGCAATTGATAATTCAAAGAAACATATTTGTGTCTGTCAGATTTAATTTCCCATCCCTTGGCTTGCTTTTGAATTTACAAACGAGCATACGCCTTCTAGTTTCTTATCTAACTGAAAGAATACGAAATTATACACGAGATACAAAACGACTAATCAATATTATTTTAACTTGTAAATATAGTTTTGCATTGCGGCAATAGATAATTACATGCTTCATTACATATTACAAAACACCAACTACACACGAGGTGTTTTTATTGAAATTCAATTTCAAGGTATGTAGGTAACGCTTAAAAGTGAAGACGTATGTTGATGTTGCGCATACTAAAATCATTATAAAACACAATAAGCTGGTGCTTTGCGAGAACAATGTTTAATACAATTTAAGTACAAATCCCAAATATGAGCACATTTTTTGGGTAAATTATACAGTTATACAGGAAAGTCAGCTATCTAATGGCTCAATATTGTTTGTATGTACTTTCTTATTCAGACGCAGTCGCATAACCATTTATTTTATGTATGTCAATAATAACAATCTTTAAGCAGTTTAGTGGTCTACATCATATTGAGTAAACTAGCCACTTATTTGGCCAGTCACGGTTTATATTTACAGGTTAACTGGATTTAAATCAATAACGTCTGACCGCCAATTAATTGTTATAAATGTATTAAGTATCTTGAGAAAAACTACCGTTTTAATGGACAAAATATAATGTTGATAACTAAAATCTGTAGGTCCGATTTCATGTTTTGAAGGCATATACCTTTACATCTATATAAGGCGTTGATGTTGATTGAAGATCCACTTAGTTAGCGGCGATGGGTGACGGACAAGTTTATGCCTTTCTAGATGCGAAGTCGATGAAACGTTCAAGAGAATCTGGTGCCGAGCAGGAAAGCGAGCAGCTACAATTACGGCCGTATGAATAAGTAAAGAGGAGCAGATAAATTGCTTCTACTAAGAAAGCATTTTTCACGATATAATGTACGTTAAAGCGTTGAAAACACATCTCCATGAGTTCGTTACTGAAAAAATCGAGGTTGGGGTTTCTTCAATATTAAGAATTAGAAGATTTGTTATTTGAATCAAATGATTTATTTATATATGTTTATAACCAAGAAGTGTTTGGCAAGCCACGTATTAAAACAAACAGCCAGTATATCTTTAATAAATGAGGTTGCGGGCCACACTCGGAAACTTCTATATATAGTATTAACAAAATAGCTATCGTCTGATATCCGCGTTACTTGATTGGATTGTAATAACGTCGGAGCTTAAGAAAGAAGCGGACTTTGCTCACCGCTAACCGTTCTTTTTTAAGAGACCAACATGAAAAAAAAACATACACGTGGAGGTCTTTTGTGCAACAGGTAGAGTTTAGATTAGTTGATATTTAAGGAAAAAAAAATAATTTGTAAAAATAACAAAAAAGACAATCGCCTTAACCATAAACATAAGCAATGTGTTTATCTTATAGCTATTAGGCTTCGAATGATGTAGTATAATGTATACTTATTAATAGAGTGGAAACCACAGGAGCAAGCGAAACTTTAACAAAGACTCTTATAAAGGCACCATGTTAAGGCATAACAGACGATGAACGAGGAACGCACAACGTACAAACAACACAGACAGAAGCATCAACATATTGCATCAATAAAACAGCAACTTCTGTCAAACCCTTGATCTGCATTTTATTTTACGTCAGTTATTTGCTCTGCACTTTTACACAATCGTAAATTAATTTGAGAAGCAGTTACTATCAGTGGTAGACGTAATCGAAGTGTTCCATAAAATATAAGTATCTCATTGACGCTCACTTTGAAATCTATTACCAACACATTGATATTCTTGACAAACAGTAATATTTGAAAGAATCTGACATCGTTGTGATAATATGCAGCTTTCGTCAAGTTCCCGAAGAAATAAAAACCGGCATTTCACATAAGTGGTCTATCAAGGGGGTGGTATTAATCTAAGAAACGGTTTGCATTACATCTAAATGTGATCACTTTGCAACAACACACATAATTGTTAGGCATCGATAGGCTCAGAAAACTTTGTATCAAATAATGCGAGATTATCTCAGTAAAGATTTCCTATTTGGCGTGCTGAAGCCTACATAACAATATATATACGTTCTTAGCTGTTAATAATATGAGTATATTTAGAGGCGCGCGGATCAAAACATACAACGAGAAATACAAAGCCATGGCATGTAAGCAGGTAACCTCAAAATGGTAGAGTGCACAAAGTGTACTCACAAAACAATTCAAGCAACGACTCGCGTTTGCACATTTACATATATATACATTGAGTTTTTTTTAGCGCTGGTACTGTCACATAATCAATATAGAGATTGAGTGCTTTCAATGAGATATTACATCAGAAGTAGACTCCGTCTTCCTTAATTTTACCATTGCCGTTCATCTTTTAGAAACAATCTCAAATAATTTAAAACTGTTTCTTATGACATCGAGAAAACAAATGCATCAAATTTCACTCGGTGTGCATCATACTCCCGCCAAAATTCGGAGTGAATCCATTTCGGCATTTGACGGTATGTGCGAGCGATAACCATGGTAATTGTTCCTGGTCCGATTTTCAGTTACGTAATCGTTTATGGTTTTGCACGTTCAATATAAGGTAAATAAAACGTTGCGGAATTTAAAGACAATATCGAATCGCTATTTGTATCTCGTATCAACTTTAATATGCTGATTGATTGGCAATGTAATTGTTTGCACGACCATGATAACCTATTCATTATAGTAGAGGAAATTGACAATTAGAGCAAAATAAAGGTGATATGATTGAGCAAGGCGTTTTATTCTTCACAAGAATGTCGCAGAGAAAAGCAAATTATATGAATAATGACACCGTTGCTAAAACATAATTTGAAAGATGGAATTCATTTTGACTTTATCTTTTGAATTACATAATTCATTTTATATAGTTTTGCAACTAAGATTGACGAAACAAATGGCTCAACGCACTCGAAGAATATAAAATAAGTATTTCTTGGCAGTAGATCACTTTATCATGTCAGAAGATTAAATTAACTATGATCACAGTATTAGGCAATTTTATTAACATTATCTTTACAAATCTGAACAAAATTGACGAAAGTTGGGATTTTGAAGGCAAACCTTGTTCTTAGGACTGCTCTCGAACACAACTGCCAGAGTTTATAGGTGTGTGAAGTTGGCGTGTAGCTCGTAGATCGTATATCAACATAAAATAAATAAATTGGTCGACCTGGATCGTAGATCGTAGATCAACATTGCATTGTTGACCTAGATCATAAATCGTAGATCGTTAATAAAACGGAAATATGAATCGGTTGACCTGGGTCATAGATCGTAGCTCAACAAACTAAAATACATACAAATATTGTTGATCTGAAACGTAGATCGTAGATCGACAATCCATTGTTGACCAAGATCATCAATCGTAGATCGACAATAAAATTAAAACAACATCAAAAGTATTGTTGACCTGGATCGTAGATCGTAGATCGACAATGCATTGTCGACCTAGATCATAAGTCGTAGATAGACAATAGAATTAAAACAACATCAAAAGTATTGTTGACCTGGATCGTAGATTGGCAATGCATTGTCGACCTAGATCATAAATCGTAGATCGACAATAAAATTGAAACAACATCAAAAGTATTGTTGACCTGGATCGTAGATCGACAATGCATTGTTGACCTAGATCATAAATCGTAGATCGACAATAAAACGAAAATATGAATCGGTTGAACTGGGTCATAGATCGTAGCTCGACACACTAAAATACATTAAATATTGTCGACCTGGATCGTAGATCGTAGATCGACAACCTGTTGTACATAGAAATCGGTTGACCTGGATCGTAGATCGTAGATCTACAAAGTAAAACAGCATCAAAAATATTGTTGATGTCTGATCTACGAGCTACGCGGCAACTTCACACACCTAGAGTTTATCTATCAACCACGAGACCACCTTGTTCTTATGCACTTTTTTTTCAATTTCTTGCAGCCATAATCCATCATTCATAATTCACGAATCTGATTATATGGCTATTCCGCTTTAAGGGATGATTGTGTTTTAGAAGAATGATGATAAATTGCCTGTTCTGCATTGGTTAATTGATAAGACTAAATCTTATTTACATAGGAATTGGCGCTAAATCGTATATTGTTTAAAACCAGACTTGCTGGAATAAGGCATATGGTATGTCAACTATGCCAAAGAAAATATATTACGAAGTTTGTATTTGAGTCCGAGTCGTACAAAATACATTCTATGTACTTCTATGCAAGTATAAAAAATAATAATGAAAATAGTGACTCACTATTGCTAACGAAGTCTTTGTTAAAACGAAGCTTTTTCGAAATTCTAACTTCAATCTGTGTTCGGCATATACACATAATTCCATAAACAATTCAGTAGAACGGCTGCGCAGATCGGAATGCAGAGAAATATTTTTTTTAAATCAACGTCATTATTTATATTGCTCTTAAGATACTAAATCTACAAAAGCGTTGTCAAATAACTTCCCAGCAAATCAAAGCAAGGTGAAATCTGTATTTTTTTTTTTATTTTTTTTTAGTTTTCTAGAAAATATTTGGGAAATGAGTTTGATGATTGAGAATACCCTGACTTAAAGTGTAAATGAGATATTTACTGTACATTACCATCGTGCGTCATAATAAGTGGATGTATGTATTCAAGTATCACAATTCTTTAAACCACTTGATGTTAATTGAAATGGAAACATTCAAGCATCATCCAATCATAATTGACCTGTTTGGCCTTTGAAGTCGGCTGAGCTATAGTCATACATACATGTTTCATTGACGAGCAGGATTTTCCTCACAAATGTTACATTCTTGTATGCACACATTTAGATATAATGAGTTGGTCAGTCAGTTCCGATGATAACAACAATTACTAACATGAGTATGAGTACAATAGTTATAAATTATTGCTTATCAAGAATATTTTATAGTCATATTTTGTGAATGTTTGACGTCGAAGTATCTGAATTCGACGCTAGCGGTCATTGCAACGCGAACAATGAATTGCGGGATTGATGTCATTATCGGGGTATTTACGCAGTTGGGGTGGTAAAAGTGTGTGGATTCCGAAGGACTCCCTGCGTGCTTTGACCAGACCAATAGCATTCAAATCCCCGATAATGACATCAATCCCTTGTCAGTATTCATTACTTATATTAACACCAATAGTTCATTATTTCATTTAAGAATTGTTAAAAAAATACTTCATTTCTTTTAAGAAAACCTAACAGTAATCCTTCTTCACCCATTCTGTAAATAGAACGACCCGATCGTAATTGGAAACTGTTTATCAAATGACGTCTCAAAAACGGGGGAAAAGATCAACCACTTGAAATCACTTTTAAACGTAAAATTGAAACACTAATGGCAACACTACACTTAACATATCATAAATTCACACTTTCTAAAATGTTGATTTATTTTTAACGGGACATGCGGACACAAAACAAACAATAACAGGATAAACAATTCCAAATTGCTATGCGATGATTCGCGTTCCGAAGATATCCGAAGATGTTGCGTTTATCAAATGATAACCGCAATTGCCGAAAGGCAGTTTATTTAAGGAGTGGAAGTTGATGTGTAAATATTTATTTATGAGCGCAACATTATTTTGAGACACCATATCAAGGCCTGGGATTTCATCAAACATTCACGTCTTACTTGACATCGTTTAAGACAATCGAACGATATTAAAAAAAATATTTTAATAGTTAACCTGTTGGATTGTACCGTTTTCCGTTGCTTGCATTAAGACGCGTGTTAAAATGTATTTTCGCATTCAACTTGGAGTGATTAAATCTTCATATCAACAACCTAACATTACAGTTCTTGCATTTGCTAGAACCTGTCTTATGTAACATGTGGTATGACAAACAATGTAATACCAAGTGAGATATGATATGGAACCAATTAGCTTTAATACATGCAGTCAAGGATCATGTTCCTTTGTACAGAGTTTTTAACTCCACAATCTGTACCTGTCCGCTAGTTGCTTCACTCGGTGTCCAAGCGTTCCCAGCGCTGCATAATTGTGGTTCTGGTACGCCTTCATATGGCAGAGATTTTCAACGGGTAAGTATCTAAACATGTTTTAAAAAAACGCAAATACCTTATTTTGTGATATTTTAGGGTAGTTGATGATCTCTATTTAAGTACCTACAGCATCATTCCATTTATTGTATTTATATGCTTGGTCTTTAATCTTTCTTATCTATATATAGACGATGATTCAACTCTATATTTACTAGTAATACAAGAAGGTAAGAATATCACCGTGGTAATCTCCCGAAACCATGACATACTTAACATTTTAGATACTGAACGGCTAAGATAGCCCATCTTTAAATATGGTCAATATGAGCTACTCAATGTGAAAGAAGTGAAGCAAACGATATGTAAGATCAATTATTACACTATATATCAATATGTCTATATAAAGTTGAAGGCAGGCGGCGATTCAATTATCCTGTCGCCGTATGTGTGTTTTGGCGCACGTTATGAAATCAAATGCAATAGGCTTTTATTGGGGGGGGGGATGGCGGTCCGACAATAAACATTAATCATATAAAACGGATATTGTTACCTAGAGTTAGGACGACGTGCGAATTCGCTCAGCAACACTTGTCAAATGCCTATAGGCACATACAAGCCGCCCGTTTGAATATGAAAACCTATAACATTTCATTTTAAGTGACAAGAAGATGATGTGTTTACGCACTAATGTGTTTTTATTGTGTTTTGCCGTCAGCAAATATTCCAATAAAATCATCTTAAGTCGTGCTGATGATTTAATGTAGAAAGTGTTGAAAAAGCTGTTATGTTTATCATACTTTTTTAAATACGACATAATGCTCTATTTCTGTAAACTCCAAATTATATTTTTAAAGGTTCATTAACAAAAAAAATAAAATCTTTTCGCTTCGCAATGCACACTAGCGTCAAATTATGATATTTCGACATCAAATGTAAAATAATGAATGAAAGCAAAACAAAACATAACATTACAGCTTCGCTTAAGGCTTCGGTCTGTATATGCTCATTATCATACATTTTATAGAACAGAAATTAAACTGTTCCACTTTACAAACTACAAGTTATATGCTTGCAAAACATTTATTAAAAAGTCTCCCTTTAAAATATTGTATGCTATCATATTACATTGAACAGAATATTTCAGTAAATGTTATCATATTTTTTATCTGGTAAAAGCTCAAATTTGTAAATCAGCACGGTCGAGAATTTATTATGTGTTCCCTTTCGACTGAGGGGAGATACATTGCTTTGGGCATGATTGTCTGTAAGATTGAGTTCCTGAGTCGGTCCGTCACAATATCATGTGATCAATATTGAACATGAAAAAAAAAATATTCTTTAAAAAGTTGTCCGAAATAATATACGTAGTATTGCATCAAACAAGTATTATGTTTGATGGCGTTATTAACAGCATTTGTGTGTTGCACTAGAATGCCTAACCACATGACGGAACGTCCTTGTTACCCGATTCCTAGGTACACCCAAAATATGCAAATCCCACCATTGACATTGATTACCAACAATATCATATCCCCGCGCGTTCTCGTATCATATAGGATTTACACATATGTTATAGATATCATTTAGAGTTCCATGTAGCAAATATAGCAGTTTTGTTTCTTTCGAACAACGGTTTAATTTCCCTGGAGTCGAGTTCATATATTGCCGAAGACACATTAATGATTTTACAGCAAGAAGCGTTAATATTTCCTTCTCGGACTCGTAGCGATTTCATTTGTATTCCATGGCAGTCAACGTACGTATGGATGGTCGAGCGTTTCTATTTGACTTTTGTTATAATGGCAAAAGTGTCTGGGGTAGTTTAATTAAAATGATTTATAACGTTTAAATTTTAAAAAAGGCATTGCATAGTGCTCTTAACCATTTAAATCAAATTAGGAACTTATTAAAACGTCTTAGGACAGGTTTATATGGCATATTTGAAGTTTTTACAATGCATAACGCATTCAAAAAACATGTGTGTGGGTCTGTTTGAATTTCCAATATATTTACTTGCTTTGATGTTCAAAACAAGTTTCTGATCCAATTGAAGGAACAAAAAAACAACGTCAGCTTAGAACGAGTCCAAAATTACAGGAATACAAGGGTATCTGGCCTAGACATGTGTTGAAGTGACAAAGTGTGTACGAAACAAATAATGATCCTGTATTATTTTAACTTGGAAATGTATTTTTTACGGGAAGTCGATGATAACATGCTTATTTACACATAAAGAACACCCATACTCATGTGGTATATTTCCTGAAACACCTTTAAGTTCAAGGTAAGTAGGTGACGGTTAAAAACCAAGGCGTATGTTAGTGCTGCTCATACGAAAATCGTTATAAAGCACCAAATCACTATCAAATTAACTGATGCCCTGCAACAACATGATCCAATTATTTTGAGAACAAACCTAATACGAGTTTTTTTCTGTAAATTATACAGTTATATGGGAAATTTTAGCTATGTTATGGTTCAACATTATTAGTGCAATGTATGTACTTACTGAATCAGACGCAGTCGCACAACTATTGATGTTTGTTTGTAAATAATAACAATTTTCAAGTCTTTCAGATGTGTGCAAAATATTGAGTAAACTAGCTACTGGGTCAGACACTGTGTATATCTACCGACCAATCTGATTAAAATCAATAACGGCTGACTGCTGATTTACTGTTAAAAATATATTAGATAACTTCAGAAATACTGCCTCTTCAATGGACAAAATCTAATGTTTAAAATTAAAAAAGGCAGGAACGATTTCATGTATGGAAGTCATAGATCTTTTCATCTGTATAAGGCGATGATAGTAAATGAAGATTCACGTAGTTATCGGCGATGGGTGTAGTAATCTTCTATCAAATAAGGTTGCCGGCCACACTAGGATACTTCTTTTGTATTTACAAAACACCTTTTGTCTGATATCCCCGTTTCTTGATTGGGTTGTGTTGATGTCGGAGCTTACGCAAGCAACGGACTTTGCTCACCGCAATAACAATTCTTTATATAGAGACTAAAATGAAAAACAAGCGTTGAGAACAGTTTAGTTGATATTTACGGAAAAGGATAGTTCGTAAAAAGAGCAAAATGGGCAATCACTTAAACCATACACTATATAACACAATATAACCATGCGATGTGTTTACCTTACAGCCATTACGACTTCAAATAAATTAATAAAATATATTTTAGATAAAAGAATGGAAACTACAAATACAAGCGAAACTTTAACAAAGACTATTTTAAAGGCACCATGTTTATGCCTAACAGACAATAACGAGAAACGCACAACGTACAAACAGCACAGACAGAAGCATCAACATATTGCATCAATATAACAGCAACTACTGTCAAACAACTGATCCCCAATTAATTTTATGTCAGTTAGTTGCTCTGAACTTTTACACAATCGTAAATTATTTTGAGAAACAGTTGTAAAATGCATTAATATGAATGGGTTGAGATAACGTTTTCTACGTATGTGTTGATGATGTCTTTCTTTTGATCCTTTTAAAAACCATAAAAAACAACGTTGACATCATTGTGCAGACATGTTCTATGCCCTTCATTCCGATATAAATGTCGTTGTCTGCTATATTCCTACTTTGAATTCTTTTTTCGTAATTTGTATGGGCGTAATTAACAAATACAGGAAATCGAAGTGTTTCACAAAATATAAGTATCTCATTGACGCTCACTTTTAAATCTATTACCAACACACTGATATTCTTGACAAACAGTAATATTTGAAAGGGTCTGACATCGTTGTGATAATATGCAGCTTTCGTCAAGTTCCCGAAGAAATAAAAACCAGCATTTTACATAAGTATCAAGGATGGTATTAATCTAAAAAAAGGTTTGCCTTACATCTTAATGTGATCACATTGCATCAACATATAATTGTAAGGCATTGATAAGCTCAGAAATCTTGTTTATCAAATAATGCGAGACTACCTCAGTTAGGAATTTCAATTTCGCGTGCTAAAGCCTACAGAACAATATATGGACGATATAACTATGAGTATATTTTGAGGTACGCGGATCAAAACATACAACGAGAAAAACAAAGCCATGACAAGTAAGCCGGTAACCTAAAAATGGTAGAGTGCATAAAGTGCACTCACAGAAACTCTCAAGCAACGACTAGTGTTTGAAAATGTATATATACATTGAGGTCTTTTTAGCTCTGGTACTGTCACATAATCAATAAAAAAAGACCTGCTTTCAATGAGATATCACATCAGAAGCAGACTCCGTCTTCCTTATATTGCCATTGCTTTTCATCTTTTTAACACAATCTCGAACCATTTTAAGCTGTTTCTAATCAAGTAAAAACATACAAATGTATCAAAATTCACTCTGCTTGCATCACACTCCCGCCAAAATTAATGAAAGAAGCCATTTCGGCATTTGACGGTATGTGCAAGCGATAACCATGGTAATTGTTTCACATCCGATTGACAGTTTTGTAAGCGTTTATGATTTTGCAGGTACACTATTAGGTAAGTTAAAAGCCAAGACGGAATAGCTATTTGTAATTCATTTTGACTCTATCTTCTCAATTACATAATTCATTTTATACAGTTATTAAACTTAAATTGACGAAACAAATGGCTTAACGCACTCGAAGAAAAATATGTATTTCTTGGCAGTAGATCAGTTTATCATGTCAGAATCACGTTGATTAGATTACCGTATGATTGTAGACTTATCCAGATATATCTGAATTCACTTCAATAGCAGTTTACTATAACTTTTTTTTAGATTAAAATTAAATTTATAATCTCCAAATGCAATGTTTATTTACTATGTTCATATTATTAGGTTTTATAATGCAGTCCAGTTACCTTTCATATAGTTACTAAGCATGAACCAACATAGACTCAAAGATCTGAATACAATTAACGAGAGTTGGGATTCTATTGAAGGCATACCATGATATTCCTAGCGACTGTTGTCTAACATAACTGCCAGAGTCTACCTATCAACCACGCGTGCATCATGTTCATATGCACATTTATCTTTCAATATCCTGCAGCCGTACTCCATAATTCATAATTCACTAATCTGATTATATGGCTATTCCGCTTTAAGAGAGGATTGTGTTTTAGATGAGTGATGATAAATTACCTGCTCTGCATTGGTTTATTACTAAATCTTATTTGTATAGGATTGGCGCTAAATCGGCTATTGTTTAAACCCAGACTTGCAGGAATTGGACATATGGTATGTCTTCTATGCCTCAGATGTTTTACGATGTTAATGTGAATCCGGGTCGTAAAAATGCATTCTTTCAAGTACACTTCCATGCGAGTATCAACAAAACGTTATCCAAATGGTGGCTCACTATTGGTAACGAGGTCTTTGTTAAAACGAAGCATTTTGGAAATTCTTATTTAAATCTGTGTTCAGCATATAAAAATAGTTCCATATACAATTCTGAAGAACGGCTTCGAAGATCAGAATGCAGAACGCCATTATTTTTATTACTCTTAAGATACTAAATCTACAAAAGCATTGTCAGATAACTTTCAAGCAAATTAAAAGCAATGTGTAGATTGTAATGTGTAAAATATAAAGTTTGCTAGAAAATATTTGGGAACGAGTTTGATGAATGAGAATACAATGACTAAGAGTGTGAATGAGTTATTTACTGTACAGAAACATCATGCACCATAAGAAGTATGTTTGTATTTATTCACGAGTTACAGTTCTTTAAACCACTTAATATCAAAACAATGAAAACATTAAATCATTTCTCAATTATAATTTGTTTGGCCTTTGAAGTCGGCTGGTCTATGGTCATTCTGGTATGTTGACGAGCAGTATTTTCGCCTCAAACATTACTTTCTTGTTAGACACACATTTGGAAGTAAGGAGTTCGTCAGTAAGTTTCGATGATTAAAAAATTACTGACATGCTGGCTACCAAAACGATATAAGGACAATAGTTGTAAACTACAACTTATCAAGAATATTTCATAATCGTATTTGTTTCCAAATATGAATGCATTCAAACAATGACAATAGTTATGATAAATGGTAAAGTTAAGAAAAAGAGTACAGAAATATGACAAACGATAATATACCTAGTGAGATATCATATTGAGCCAACCAGCTTTAATTCATAATTCTAAAATCAAAGTACATGTTCCTTTATTTGTACAGATAATATTAATCGACAATTAGCAGCTTCCTGTCATTAGTTTCACTCGGATGTGTTATCAACCAATATCATTACATATATTATCAATTCGTCTTGTTTGAAGTTTGTATTATGATAAAACATCGCTTACTCAACGAAAGTTTTGTCCGTCTGTTTGGATTCCTGATAAAATGCCATCTAATAGAGGGATGTTCTTGCTTAAAATGTTTGTATAGACCTTTTGTTCCAAACGAGAATACGCGATCCAGTTTCTTATTTTTCTGAACGCGACAGCATACCGACCACAATAGTTTCCCGATTAAATTGGCGAACGTTCACTGAAACTCATCTACCCAGGGAAACGTTCAAAGACAACATTTGGAAATTAATTTTGTATAGGTAAGTAGATAATAACATGCTTGAATACAAATTACAAAAAAAAACGTTCACCCTCTTGATAGCATATTTTTTATAACAGTTAGAAGCCAAGGCGTATGTCTTTGTGCTTAATTAAATCATTATAAAACGTCAGCAGCCAACTGTAAACAAATGCGTGTATTGTCCACATTTTAGATGCACAATTAAATGATTAAATTAGTTAATAGTAGTTTGGATAGATATTGACTTATCTAATATGTGTTCTGCACACTTCGACCAATCTAATGAATTAACCACTTTTATACAATTGGCTTCAATTCGCTATTGCGTTAACTGCTGTCCAGTCATTTGTCATAGTACATCGTACAGTACATTTGTTGACAATACGCAAGGCACAAGTCCGGCATCCGATCCACAAACATTTGAACCTTGGATGCCTTGTAACCTATATCATTTAGGTGTCCTTTGAAAGGATTTTGCATGCAAAAATGACCATGCAATCCAACGAAAACAATATTAAATAGTGTTTTTGAACTTCATGATTGCAAAAATACCGCCATTTTCAGTTGAAATATAGAGCAAATAAACACACTTTTAGAACTTGGTGTTTTACTTACTTTTTGTCATTTACTTTTCATACAAATAATTAGTTAGCAAATATCCTTCAAATGTCACTACAATTAAATGGGGCAACAAGGCATTAAAGTGTAACATATAGCACATCAAAGAACTAGCCTATTTGTGGTCGTATTCCTATTATCACAGATCAGCAGATTCTGAATAATACCCTAATTTATTTTTGGAAACGAAATCGGTTTAAAGATGCTAAGTAACCATTCCAAATATAAGGTTTTTTATATTGCCAGTTAAACACTTATATGGTAAAGTAAGCTATAATCGGTAGGTCCGATATCGTGTTAAATCTGATAGATCTTTAATGCTTAAGAAGGCGTTGATGGTATGTGTTGACTAACGTAGTTAGCGGCGATGGATGAAAGACAAGGTAATGTCTTTCACGATGCGAAGTCGATAAAACGTTCAAAAGAAACTGATGCCGAGCAGGCAAGCGGGCAGCTACAATTAGGTCCGTATGAATAAATAAAGAGGAGCAGATTATATTGCTTCTACTAAGAAAGCATTTTTCATGATATATAATGGACGTTAAAGCGTTGAAAACACATTTTCGTGAGTGCATTATTAAATAATCAATGTGGGATTTTCTTTAACATCAGGAATTAACAGAATTGTTTACTGACTTAATGATAAACTTATTCATGCATATAAACACGAAATGTTGTGAGGAACACGTATCCATACACACGGCCAGTACATCTACAAAAAATAACGTTGCCGGCCTCGCACTTGGAAACTATTGTAGTATTTACAAAATAGCGATAGTCGATTTTGCAACTTCAGAACATTCGATGCCAAACAATTAAAACATTTGATGACCAAAATAACCATACGTTTTAAGAGAACAAAACTAAAGCAAACACATGAAGACCTTAATCATTCCAGTATTGAAAACAAGTTCAAAACAGATTATTTGATATGGCAAAGAATGGTAAACAAACAAAAAACAAAAAGACACTCGCCTAAACCATAGACTTCAATATAGCACAGTATAACTGGGCAATGTCTTTATCTTACAGCCATTAAGACTTCGAATGATGTAAAGAATAATCAAATAGAAACTACGTATACAGGAACAAGCTAAGTAACAAAAATTGAATTAACACTAGGTTTAAAATCTTAATGTTAAGGCTTATTGAAACTAGGCGAAAAACGCACAATGTACATAAAACATAGCCAGACGTTTTGGGCTTCTACAACCATCAAATACAGAGTCCTAAGCAAATGTTCTATGGAATGCCATTGTGAAAAAGATTATCATACAAATATAGCTGATTAACAAAAGTACAAATAGTCTAGCATTCTAGCCAATTACTTCAATCAATAAAGCAATCGAAGACTTTTAATTAAACGGCAATAAGCAGTTGGTATACGCACTCAATGGGGCTAGCAATATGAAGTTGAAAGGAATTGTGAACTATAACAGCACAATTATGAAATAGTTTGAGAAGCAGATGCAAAATGCATTATCATGTTATCTGACTTTGAAAACAATCACCTCTAAACATTCAAAGGCTCTAACATTGTTGTTTTAATAACAGCTATTCCTAAACAATAGTTTTTTTCTTTATCAGAACTATTGTAAATATGTTTGTTTATAGATGCCTACTTTCACATTTAATTCTACTTTCGCATTGATAAAATATATAAATATTATATTAATTTAACGATGGATATCAAGAGGTCGTAACAAAGCTTCTCATGAGTCCAGTAAAATCTTTATCGTTCCCCAACTGAACACTTGTTCGGGGACTGTCCACAGCAATGAATAATCATTTTTCGGACAGTACAAAGGCCTAAAAATATTAGACCGGCTGTTTCCGCGTGTTTTACTGTATTTTAGAGATAGTAGACTCTTTGGCCCCTAGATCCACCAGTTCAGATGTTCACGTTTGTCGAACGTGGCGTTGATACAGAGATGAGTGCTCAACGGGAATTCAGGGACGACATTGAACGGACCACAGCACAAGCAGGAATCATTCAATAGGCGTGGCTCTCGTCATATTGAGTTAGGTCATTAGTACTTGAGGCGTTAGGCATAAACAACAAGGACATGTTTAAGCTTAGTTTGTCATATTTGTTGTTTTGGCCATCGGGTCCAAATGGCAATACTTCCCGCCAAAACTACTGAGCTACTCCATGTTGGCATTTGTTTGTTCGAAAGATAACCATGTTAACTATTTCCGATCCGATTGACAGTTTTGTAAGCGTTACTGGTTTTGCACGTGAGGTGATTAAAACGTTGCAGTGTTTAAAGACAAGACGAAATCACTGTTTGTATTTTGTACGATCTTAAAACTTAAACATGCTGATTTATTGGCAAAGTTCAAAGTGAAGCAATTTTCGGCACTTAAAGTAATTGTCTAAACAACTATGATAACCTTCATTATTGTGAAGTAAATTGACAATGAAAGAGAAATAACGGAGATGTAAATGCATGCAGTTTGCAAGCGACATGCAAAAATACTTTAAAAACACAAGATTGGCGCAGAGAAAAGCAAATTATTTAAATTATGACAACATTGCCAATATTTTGAAAAGACTTAAACCATTCTGACGTCGCCTTTATTGTTAACATTATTTATTTTATATAATAATGCAATTTTTATATTGACGAAACAAATGGGTACAGTACTGCTGAACTCGAAGAACAATAAGTATTTTTTGGCAGTAGAACATAGTTTCATGTCATAAATCTGTAACATAGATTAACATGTGATTGTGGAATTATTCGGATAAATTCGAATTCACTTCAATAGCAGTAGGCTTTTATTAAAAATGAAATTAAAAAGTGTATCCATTATAACAATGAAGTGTTTATTTCCTTTTATCATAGAATCAGGAAAACTATATTCATCTACCTTTTATATTGTTTATAAGCATGAACCTTTAAAAATCGTAATAAATGTCAGAAATATGGGGTGGTTTTGAAACAAACCACGATATTCCTTGTGACTGTTCTCGAACATAACTGCCAGCGTTTAGCTATCAACCACACTCCCGTCTTATTCGTTTGTCCCTTTCAATATCTAGCAGCAATAATCCATAATTCATATTTCACCAGTCTGATCATATGGCTCGTCCGCTTCAAGAGATTATGTGTGTTTTAGAAGAGTAATTATTAATTACCTGCTCTGCATCGGTTTATTGATATATCTGAATCGTATTTGCGTAGGATTTGGAGCTCAATCTTATATTGTTGAAAACTAGACTTGCGGGAAATATATAAATGGTATGTCTACTGTGCCTCAGATATATATTACGTATTTCAGTCGTACAAAATGCATACTTATATATACACATTCATGTCATTATTAAAATTGCGCTCCTCCATACCTACGTGATCCATAGGAAATATAGCGTATCGATTGTTTTTACTTCAATCTTTGTTCGTCATACAAACATCATTCCATATATAATTCGGAACCTCGGCTACGTATATCAGGAGGATGCAGAGATTTATTTCTTAAATTAATTCATTATTTTAATTGCTCTTTAGATATTTTATCTACACAGAAGTTGTATGATTATTTTCAAGCAAATTAAAAGTAATGTGTTTTAACACAGTTATATAGAAAATATTTGAAAACGAGGTTGATGATTGCAAATATCATGACTCCAGTGTAATTTGGATACTAACTGTACAGAACCATCGAGCGTCTTAATAAATAGTTCAAACTGTTAATTTAAATGAAATATGGAAACAAGCATTATCGAACCATTAATAGCCTGTTTGGACTTTAAGTCGGCCAGGTTACGGTCAAACTTATGCAATTCAATGGTTTCTTGTATTCAAAAACTAGACATATGTTTTAGCTGGAACTATCACAGTGATAACACAGTATTTTATGATACCACTTTTACTATTTTAAGGGTACTCACTCTTGTTGCCCGGAAGGAGATGTGACCAAAAGGCAGACATTCAACAGCCTCTGCTGGCCAACATAGCTTTGAAGTTCAATGTGTGTAGGTAAAATTAATGATAAATGCGACAAACCTATGTGGGTCGCGATGGGATATGACGGGACGCGATGAACGCTATATATATATCTGATGACTTTATAAAAAATGCGTTCGTTTAAAACCGATGAGTCCTCCGTGATAAAACAATTAAAACAAACGGACTGAACAACAAATTTGCAAATAAATCATTGAGAAAGTGAAATGATATTTTTAGTCTAAGCATTTCAATAACTTTTCGCCACTTCAATAGGCTACCATTTTTATTTGAAGCTTCGACCAGAATTTTAAATGATATTCACAACTTTACAAAGCAAAACTTGAAAATCTAAATGCGATCATGGATCGACCGTTTGCTATCTTCGATGCCTGGGAAGACAGATGCGTAGGACAATGTCCCACAAATGTCTTTACAACGCCATGTAACAAAGCCTGTACTTGTATCAATAGGCATTATCGGAAGTCGAATATTCAGAAAAGCAAATAAGAAAGCCCGTGAAAACATCACGTGATAACGCCCAGATCAAGACGCCTGTGTTTGGCGTATTGAACAGACACAAGCAATGTGGTCTCAAAAGTAAGGTCTCAATAGGGATGTTATTTAATTATGAGTTTGTAACAATGGCGAGTTTAATCAAGTAATTGCCTGACTGGGAGCAATTTGTGACTATGGTTTGTACCCAATTAAAACAGATATTTCAATGAATGCTAAGGGAGATTGCAATCGAAAACATAAGAGACAAAGGCCCGTTTCGAAAACCCATTAGATACACCTATACAGTTAAAATATAAGTATACATCATTTAGTTAATAAAACGCAATATAAAAGATGTATACTGGTTACAATTTTAATTTAATCGGCAAAATATTTCCTCACGATTAGGTATATTAACAATTTAATGAAATGTTAACAAATGTTCAGAAATGTTGAATCTTATAAGTGTTGTAAAGTTTTTCAATACACTGATTCTCCCAAACTCAGAACAAAAATTCTAATCAAAACAACAAAAATAACAGTACAAAACATATACTGTACTTCTTCTTATAAGTATAGTATTTAAACGCCAGAAAATATATTTGTTAACGTGTTATATAGATAGCACGAATGTCGGACTTATCCCGTCGTTTTATCACTTGTTCATAGTTATACATACTGACATTTGATGATGACAAGCTTCGATATAAATTGAAGAAATACTTCACACATGATTATAAATTATTTCCTGAAAACTCATCAAGGTTTTAGGTATATAGCTAAAGCGTATGAAGTTAAACGAGTAAAACATTTCATGAAGTAAATGTTTCTGGTTTTTCACAATACATATATTTGCTCAGTCATTACAAGCTCCCGACACCCAAGCACATATATTAGCCCATTGCATTTTACAAATAGTGATTAATCTTTACTTCTAAAAAAAGCTCTGTGGCTCGAAGTGTAGACTCTCGCAGTTTATGGGGAAGGGTGATAGACAAATTAACGCCTCTCCGGACGTGAAGCCGGTCAAATGTTTAAAGGGAAGCTGATACTGAGCACTGAAGCAGGCAGCTACAACTAAGGCTCTATGAATAAATAAAGATGAGCAGATCAGTATTTTTGCGACCGAACTAGCAGGTCACATAATATAATTCACGAGTAATCGCAGAAAACACATTTTATGAAATACGTTATTATTAACTGATTTGATAGATTCTTCAATGTCAGGAACCGTGGATAATTCTATAGTGACTAATAATACAACAGAAACCCCAGAAGCAAAACATTTACCGTGGACCCTGTATAAAGGCAAGGAACGACTACCATACAAACAACGCAGACGGACCACACACGTATGATAAATGCTGCGGTTACCGCCATGGAACAACGGTCAGAGAAACATGAGATCACTTGAGGTGGGGTGGACATTTTTAGCCAGTTAATGGGTACCAAACCTCACCCCTTTCCAAACACTCATAAACAATATAGCTTTGCGATACTTCAGAACAGGTCATGTTACCAAATGATCAGTATTACCTTGCTCAAGTAAACTACTATAGAATTTACTAAATCGCAATCGCAATCGCATTCGTTGAATATCCCTGGCTATTTACTGAACAAAAATTCTAAAAAACATTTTGTTAATCTGAATGACCGGCCTTTATTGAAAACCAGACTTTACGAAATTAAATAAACATAATTATGGAGTATTTATCATTTAACACATTAGGTAGGTTAAATATCTTTGTGCAGATGTATTGAAAGCAACAGTTCAAGGAAGGATATAAGAACAGAGTCGCCTAAACCAAGGGCTTAAGTATGAAACAACAAAACTGAGTAATTCGTTCACTGAATAGTCGAAATGCATTAAACCTAATACTTTAAAAAAAATGGTAATTTAAGAAAACATTAAATTGTGTTCGGCATATTCTTGCGTCAATGAAGTGATTTTCATAGGCAAATGCTCTGTTGAAGAGGTATATGTAAAGATCATCATAAAAAATCGTAATCGCGCAATAAAATTAATAGCTGACTATTAAAAGTACACAAAACATATCTCAAAGCATTTTAACCTTTATCTATAATCAAGCGAAAACTTTCAATTAAACGGCAATTAGCATTAACACTACTGTTGCACCTTGAATGATCTATTTGTTTGGCGTCTGTCGGTTGCTCAGAACCTTTGACCCTGTCTGTGGAGCAATAAGGAGATAAAAGAAGAGAGTTCAACTTTCATCTAGGAAGCAGGCGGAAGATGCAATATGTAAAGTGTTAAGAAACGTCCCATTCAATGATATTGGAATGCTTTAGTAAAAAGAACAAAATAGATCATAGTACATAGTCAACTGTATCTAAGAGCGTTATTATCATATTTCAGATGACTGTTTGGTCCGAAAGAAGGTTTATAATTCAGAATGAGTCATGAAGCATTAGTTCATTAAAACATCTTCACTCTATCTTTAATCACATCGATTTAAAGGTGTTATCTTGCGCTACTTTCGCGTTAGATTCGTGGAAAAATATTACATAGTTGACTGCACATGGTGGTTCGTGTGAGTGATAATCATGGTAATAACTTTGTATCTATTGATAGTTATTTAGTTATGTTAATGCTTCGTGTTTTGCCTTTAAGTACAGATTCCTGCAAAAAGTAATCGCAATTTGTTTCTTCAACTTATAAACGCTCATTTACGCAAAGTGGCCAATGTTCGAGAAGAAGCAATTTTTGGCATTTAAAGTAATTGGTTTTATGATTTTCTTTATTGTTACATAAATTGACAATAAAAGAGAAATGATAGAACTATGAATGAACATTTCGGTTGCATGCTACGCGTAATAATCTTTTTGCTGCCAGCTTTATAAAAGCAAGCCTGGCGCAGAGAAAATTATTTAACTTTAATTCCAAAAGGGGTATTTTAAAGGTTGTAATTTACTTTAACTTTGTCATAACATAATTTATTCCATGACAACGTGCAATTATAAACTGACGAAACAGCTTTACTCAGGACTCTTAAGAAAATGCCTTTTAGTTCTTGGCAGAAGGTATAAAAAATATATAATATATAAAATACCGATTGGTCAATGCCTATCAAACAATAACTTCCTATCAATCAAAATGGTTTTAATAAACAAACTAGACAAACGATAACCTGTTGACTCCTGATGAAGGTATTTTAGTTATATCGTATTGTCAAATTTGTTTTTCGTTATAGCTTGACCTTTTAACTTTTAAATTGGAGAAACAAGAGAAAAAGCTACTTGTTTTGGCTTTGTTCCATATTAAAATGAGCTCTAGAAATATAATTCTTGAAAAAGTAACACACCTTTTGATGTTAAGAAATTTGTTTAATTAATATGTATCATTAATGATCATCAACTGATGAAAATTAATGTGATATTTACGAGATAAAAGCAATATTGACCTCTGCTAAAGGCTTGGTAAATTTAGCTTCCGCATTTAATGTTACATATATTTGATAACTGCCAAGCCCATAGTTGTATAGATATGAACACATATTGTTATCATGAAATGTTTTCAGTCATTGTCCTCTTACTTGTTGTTTTTCTTGTTGAACTATTCGAACAATTCTTCATAAACAAAACAAGATAGATAAAACAATGGCTCAAAAGTGTCCGAGTAAACAAATCCTACAACGCCTTATTACAAAAACTGTACCAATTGCATAAAGTCATTCTTCATAGTCGCAAACTTAGGAAAACAAATGAAAAGCAGTTCGTAAACAAAAAATGCTTCTGGCCTGCGTGTTTGTCGAATTGAACAGACACAGGAAATAATGTTAAGGTCTCAATGGGAATAGACTGATATTATGTTTCGTTTTTTTTGACGAGATTAATAATGCAGCAGCCTGACTGCGGACATTATGTGGCTATGGTTTGTTTATGGCGGCGTTTACTACTTGGCTTGTCCCTGTAGTTTTCATTGCATTATTATTAAATTTTGCAATGAATTGGGCATTTTGTTTGTGATATTTGAATTGAAGCTAAAGGAGAATGGGTGTAAACGATTGCAAAGAAAAGCAGAACCGTTTCAAAGACGTAGTTATTTTCTTATCATAGTTTAGTTTAAAGGGCTGTTCGATGTGTGAATCTTGCAACAGGGAATTTTCTTCTTTGTATGTTTTTTACATAGTGTCTGGTAGGCCATTGCCTTGTACCAGAATATTGTGTACGTTGTGCGTCTTTTGTTCGGTGTCAGGTAGGCCATGTCCTTGTACATGGGTATTGTGTACGTTGTCGGTCTCTTGTTCAGTGTCTGGTAGGCCAGAGCCTTGTACCAGGGCATTGTGTACGTGGTGCGTCTTTTTCAGTGTCTGGTAGACCGGAGCCTTGTACCAGGGCATTGTGTACGTGGTGCGTCTTTTTTCAGTGTCTGGTAGGCCAGAACCTTGTACCATGGTATTGTGTACGTTGTGCGTCTTTTCTTCAGTGTCTGGTAGGCCATGGCCTTGTACCAGGGTATTGTGTAGGTTGTGCGTCTCTTGTTCAGTGCATGGTACGCCAGTGTATTGTTTACGTTATGCGTCTTTTGTTCAGTGTCTGATATGCCATAGCCTTGTACATGGGTATTTTGTACGTTATGCGTCTTTTGTCCAGTCTCGGTAGGCCAGAGCCTTGTACCAGTGTATTGAGTACGATGTGGATCTTTTGTTCAGTGTCTGGCAGGCCATGGCATTGAACCAGGGTATTGTGTACGCTATGCGTCTTTTGTTCAATATCTGGTAGGCCATGGCATTGTACCAGGATATTGTGTACGTTGTGGGTCTCTTGTCCAGTATTTGTTTGGCCATGGCCTTGTACCAGGGTATTGTGTACGCTGTGCGTCTCTTGTTAAGTGTCTGGAAGGCCATGGCCTTGTACCAGGATATTGCGTACGTTGTGTGTCTTTTGTCCAGTGTCTGGTAGGCCAGAGCCTTGTACCAGGGTGTTGAGTACGTTGAAGGTCTTTTGTTAAGTGTCTGGTAGGCCATGGCCTTGTACCAGGGTAATGTGTACGATGTGCGTCTCTAGTTCAGTGTCTGGTAGGCCATGACCTTGTACCAGAGTACTGTGTACGTTGTGCATCATTTGTTCAGTATCTGGTAGGCCATGGCCTTGTACCAGGATATTGCGTACGTTGTGCGTCGTTTGTTCAGTGTCTGGTAGGCCATGGCCTTGTACCAGGATATTGTGTACGTTGTGCGTCGTTTGTTCAGTGTCTGGTAGGCCATGGCCTTGTACCAGGATTTTGTGTACGTTGTGCGTCTTTTGTTCAGTGTCAGGTAGGCCATGGCCTTGTACCAGGGTATTTAGTACGTTATGCGTCTTTTTCAGTGTCTGGTAGGCCATGGCCTTGTACCAGGATATTGTGTACGTTGTGCGTCTTTTGTCCAGTGTCAGGTAGGCAATGGCCTTGTACCAGGGTTTTGAGTACGTTGTGGGTCTTTTTTTCAGTGTCTGGTAGGCCATGACCTTGTACATGGGTATTGTGTACGTTGTCGGTCTCTTGTTCAGTGTCTGGTAGACCAGAGCCTTGTACCAGGGCATTTTGTACGTGGTGCGTCTTTTTTCAGTGTCTGGTAGGCCAGAGCCTTGTACCATGGTATTGTGTACGTTATGCGTCTTTTGTTCAGTGTCTGGTAGGCCATTGCCTTGTACCAGGGTATTGTGTACGTTGTGCGTCTTTTGTTCAGTGTCTGGTAGGCCATGGCATTGTACCAGGGTATAGTGTACGTTATGCGTCTTTTGTCCAGTGTCTGGTAGGCCATTGCCTTGTACCAGGGTATTGTGTACGTTATGCGTCTTTTGTTCAGTGTCTGATATGCCATGGCCTTGTACATGGGTTTTTTGTACGTTATGCGTCTTTTGTTCAGTCTCGGTAGGCCAGAGCCTTGTACCAGTGTATTGAGTACGATGTGGATCTTTTGTTCAGTGTCTGGCAGGCCATGGCCTTGAACCAGGGTATTGTGTACGCTATGCGTCTTTTGTTCAATATCTGGTAGGCCATGGCATTGTACCAGGGTATTGTGTACGTTGTGGGTCTCTTGTCCAGTATTTGTTTGGCCATGGCCTTGTACCATAGTATGGTGTACGTAGTGGGTCTTTTGTTCAGTGTCTGGTAGACCATGGCCTTGTACCAGGGTATTGTGTACGTTGTGCGTCTCTTGTTAAGTGTCTGGAAGGCCATGGCCTTGTACCAGGATATTGCGTATGTTGTGTGTCTTTTGTCCAGTGTCTGGTAGGCCAGAGCCTTGTACCAGGGTGTTGAGTACGTTGAGGGTCTTTTGTTAAGTGTCTGGTAGGCCATGGCCTTGTACCAGGATATTGTGTACGTTGTGCGTCATTCTTTTCAGTGTATGGTAGGCCAGAACCTTGTACTAGGGTATTGTGTACGTTGTGCGTCTTTTGTTCGCTGTCTGGTAGGCCATGGCATTATACCAGAATATTGTGTACGTTGTTGGTCTCTTATTCATTATGTGGTAGGCCATGGCCTTGTACCAGGGTATTGTGTACGTTATGCGTCTTTTGTCCAGTGTCTGGTAGGCCATTGCCTTGTACCAGGGTATTCAGTACGTTATGCGTCTTTTGTCCAGTGTCTGGTAGGCCATGGCCTTGTACCAGGGTATTCAGTACGTTATGCGTATTTTGTTCACTGTCTGTTAGGCCATGGCCTTGTACCAGTGTATTGTGTACGTTGTTGGTCTCTTGTTCAGTGTCTGGTAGGCCATGGCCTTGTACCAATGTATTGTGTACGTTATGCGTCTTTTGTCCAGTGTCTGGTAGGCCATTGCCTTGTACCAGGGTATTCAGTACGTTATGCGTCTTTTGTCCAGTGTCTGGTAGGCCATGGCATTGTACCAGGGTATTCAGTACGTTATGCGTCTTTTGTCCAGTGTCTGGTAGGCCATGGCATTGTACCAAGGTATTCAGTACGTTATGCGTCTTTTGTCCAGTGTCTGGTAGGCCATGGCATTGTACCAGGGTATTCAGTACGTTATGCGTCTTTTGTCCAGTGTCTGGTAGGCCATGGCATTGTACTAGGGTATTGTGTAGGTTGTGCGTCTCTTGTTCAGTGTCTGGTAGGCCATGGCCTTGTACCAGTGTATTGTGTAGGTTGTGCGTCTCTTGTCCAGTGTCTGCTAGGCCATGGCATTGTACCAGTGTATTGTGTAGGTTGTGCGTCTCTTGTCCAGTGTCTGGTAGGCCATGGCATTGTACCAGTGTATTGTGTAGGTTGTGCGTCTCTTGTCCAGTGTCTGGTAGGCCATGGCATTGTACCAGTGTATTGTGTAGGTTGTGCGTCTCTTGTTCAGTGTCTGGTAGGCCATGTCCTAGTACTAGGGGATTTTTGTTGTTTCTGTTGATGCTACTGAGTTTATCCCTGTGGTCTCCGCTGTATTGTTGTTTAGGTGAAACAATATTGTCCCAATGAAATTCTGAAACATGCACTGATTCACTTGTACCAAGAACGAAATCTAATCGAAACAACAAACATCCACAGACATATTTGTTGTGAATTTAGACTGCACCCTAAATGTAAACGTATACGAAAAGTCGGAACAAACATCAGTTCAAGTGTTTTATGGAATGTACGAAGGTCGGAATTATCTCTATGCATTATATCTTGTAAATAGTGTTAGATTCTCGGAGCGGCTGAGTGCATGCCTTATTACACATTGCAAAATACATACTTCACACGATTAAAAGCGAAAATGTATGTTGCTATCGGGAATAATTACAAAGCACAAGTTTATCATTAAGCCCTGAAACTGTTATTGCACAATAAATATTTCTGCTCAGTAATTAAAAGCCCCCGACAAAAGATCAGATTAACTCATAGATCTGCAGCTCCACAGTAAAACGCCGCTTTATTTTCGGAAAGACATCTTTAAGATTAAATGCATTCAACATCATACACATTCTTACAATTCCCGTATATAAGCATATTTTTTGCATTTGACCAATTACACAGTTATATAGGAAAGTAAGCTGGAATCAGTATGTGTGATCGTGCTGGGATTCATTTAATAGTGTACACTCGCACAGTTTACAAAGACAGATTAAAGACAAGGTAACGGCCTTCCCCGTGAGACGTCCAAAGGATACTGATACTGAGCAAGGAAGCACTTAGTTACATAAAGGGTCATATTTATGAGTAAATAAAGTCATGCAGATCATTCATAATCAAAGTGGTCGTTACTAAAGTGTCAGAAGTCCTGATTGAAGCGATTTGATCATAAAGCTGCTATTTGAACTGCAGAACACGTATGTAAACAATAGTAACACATAATATGTAGCCGTCCTTGCACATGCAAGGGACTACACAATTTACCTAAAAGCCGTATCGAATAATCGATAAAACCGTGTTTTTTGAGATCTCCATGGCCTTTTATTAAGAGCCCAAGATTGTACGAATTTAAAAAAGAATCGTTTTCTTTTGAACTAATGAACAGAGCGAAGATAGAAAAGCCTTACACGAAAATAAAAAACAACCTGCAGAAATCCCAGAACTTTTTGTAAATCACAAAATAACCGAGCATTTTGTTTACTTTACTGTCGAAATGAATATGAAAACGAATAAGATATAACGAGTATGTATACAATGTTGTTTGGCATAGTTTTGCGACCATGAAAAGAAAAGTGATTCACATGGAATGTGTTTATGTAAAAAACATCGTAAAAATAGGTACCAAATCGTAATCGCTCAATAAAACTCATAGCTGACTATAAAAAACAAATCAAAGACAGGCCTTTAGGCATTATAGCTTCAAACTATAAAAGAAGTGAAACATTTAAACAATACGGCAATTAGCATTAACACAACTCCTGTACCTTGAATGTCGTATTTGTTTGACGTTAGTCGGTAGTTCGGAACCTTTTACTCTTTCTATTGAGCAAAAAGGTGATACAAGAGAGTTCAATCTCTAATCTGAGAAGCAGATGTTTCATCAATTATTGTGAGATAAATTTAAAATGAAATTCATTAATTACGTTTATGTTGGGAACGCCCGGTTCATTAAAGTATCGGAAAGTTTAAAAAAAATGAAGAAAACTAACTTCAAACAAGCATATTATTGCATTAATTTGTAAAGGTGTCAGTTACAGATGAAGCGTTTTCAGATTGTGTCCTGCATTTATCGTTGTATTGCGTACATCAACTATATCGTCAAAGTATTTACGACATGTGCCTGCACATTTTGCTATCAATGATATAAATAGTATGTTATAAATGTAATTATCTCATTGACGCTAATAGCTGAAGACAATGTCAAATCTATTATCAGCTCATTCATATTCTTGACACACAGTTACAAACGAAAAGTTCGGATACGTTTGTGATAACTTGCAGCATTCGTTAAGATCTTGGGAGAATTGAGAGCTTAACCGGCATTTCACGCCAGTTGCCTATCAGGAGTGGCATTAATCTACGTAAAGGTTTGGCTGACATCTTACGGTTATCATATTACATGTACATGCACACACGCCAATCAGTAATAGATAAGCTTAGAAAATGTTTTGGATCTTATTCACAATAACATCGATTCTACATTTTTTCAATGAACAGTTTGAGCTACAGGCAAGAACAGAACAAGCCCAGGCATGGAAGGGTAAAAGGTCGACATACAATCATCGAGACACACACCGACCACTTTTTCCCATTATGGTTCCTTGAGGCCCATTCAGACACAAAGTACAAATTTTTAATAGAGATATAATTATACCAGACGAAAATTTGCTTCTTCTTCGTCCTCATTGTGCATTGCACCAAATGACGTTCATCTTTTTAAATACAAACAAACAGGTTTACATATTTTATTTTTTGATCACACCGAAAAGAACAAATTTCAGCCATCATATTCTCGTGACTCCACGGAGTGCCACTTGGTGACGCGTGCGCAATAGTTATACTCCTTATCCGATTGACTTGTATGCATGCAATATAAATTAAGAGATTTTGATATTTGTTTGTTGAAATTTAAAATGCCGGTGATGATTAAAAAAGAAAAAAAGAAAAAAACAAGCATTCAATGAAAACATTTTTAGCGTATATTGCAATTGATTCCACGACTACCATAACGTCCATTTCATTATGTTAAAGCTTGCCAAAAAACTTTATTTTATTTATTTTTATTTTTTTTAAATTATGTTAACTCTTTTTTAATAACTATATTTATCCTATCTAATGTTGTATTTGTAAATTAAGGAAACGACCAGCTTCACCCAAGCTTCAAAGAAAAGATTCAAAGAAAAGACGCTTGTTAGAACTTCTTGGCAGCAGATTAATTTATCATATCAGAAGGCTGGTGATTAGATTACCACATGCTTGTGGAACTATTTAGATTAATTTGGAATTAATGTTTATACGAGTAGGTTGGTTTTAACATTTAATATATTTTATATATTCCAATACAGCACACAATACCTATACTGAGCTAGCAAAATTAGCACCAATAGTCCGTACGTCTGATTGGCCTTTCTGTTTCAAGAGATGGTCGTGTTCACACCGGATCTACATCGTGTATTATGTTTTGTGGTCAAATTGTGTTGTTTTCACGATGAATGTCTGTTAGGCCTTAGCATTGTGCCTTTAAACAGACTCTTTGCTGTAGTTCCGCCATATTATCATATATGTAACTGAGTAGTTCATGTGTATATAGCGGTACTTAATTATTATATGCTACTGGGTATTTGATGTGTATATAGCGGTACTTTATTATTATATGTTACTGGGTATTTGATGAGTATATAGCGGTACTTTATTTGTATACATGTAACAGGGTATTTGATGTGAATATAGCGGCACTTTAATATTATATGTTACTGAGTATGTCATGTGTATATAGCGGCACTGTATTATTACATATGTTACTGGGTATTTGATGTGTATATAGCGGCACTTTATTTGTATACATGTTACTGGGTATTTGATGTGTATATAGTGGCACTTTATTTGTATACATGTTACTGGTTATTTGATGTGTATATAGCGACACTTTATTATTATACGTTACTGGGTATTTGATGAGTATAAAGCGGTACTTTATTATTAAATATGTGACTGGGTATTTGGTGTGTATATATTGCGGCACTTTAATAGTAAACATGTTACTGGGTATTTGATGTGTATATAGCGACACTTTATTATTATTATTATTATTATTATTATTATTATTATTATTATTATTATTATTGTATATGCTACTGGGTATTTGATGTGTATATAGCGTTACTTTATTAGTATATGCTACTGGGTATTTGATGTGTATATAGCGTAACTTAATTAGTATATGTTACTGGGTATTTGGCGTGTATATAGCGGCACTTTATAATTATATATGCTACTGGGTATTTGATGTGTATATAGCGTAATTTTATTAGTATATATGTCACTGGGTATTTGATGTGTATATAGCGGCACTTTAATAGTATATATGTTACTTGGTATTTGATGTGTATATAGCGACACTTTATTTTTATTATATATGCTACTGGGTATTTGATGTGTATATAGCGTGTCTTTATTAGTATATGCTACTGGGTATTTGATGTGTATATAGCGTAACTTAATTAGTATATATTACTGGGTATTTGGTGTGTATATAGCGGCACTTTATTATTATATATGCTACTGGGTATTTGGTGTGTATATAGCGGCACTTTATTATTATATATGCTACTGGGTATTTGATGTGTATATAGCGGCACTTTATTAGAATACATATTACTTGGTATTTGATGTGTATATAGCGGAACTTTTTTAGTATATATGCTACTGGGTATTTGATGTGTATATAGCGGCACTTTATTAGAATACATATTACTTGGTATTTGATGTGTATATAGCGGAACTTTTTTAGTATATATGTTCCTGGTTATTTGATGTGTATATAGCGGTACTTTAATAGTATATATGCTACTGGTTATTTGATGTGTATATAGGGGTACTTTAATAGTATATATGTTACTGGTTATTTGATGTGAATATAGGGGTACTTTAATATTATATATGTTACTGGTTATTTGATGTGTATATAGGGGTACTTTAATAGTATATATGTTACTGGTTATTTGATGTGTATATAGGGGTACTTTAATAGTATATATGTTACTGGTTATTTGATGTGTATATAGCGGCATTTGAATTGTATATATGTTACTTGGTATTTGATGTGTATATAGCGGTACTTTAATAGTATATATGTTACTGGATATTTGATGTGTATATAGCGGCATTTGAATTGTATATATGTTACTTGGTATTTGATGTGTATATAGCGGTACTTTAATAGTATATATGTTACTTGGTATTTGATGTGTATATAGCGGTACTTTAATAGTATATATGTTACTGGTTATTTGATGTGTATATAGCGGCATTTGAATTGTATATATGTTACTTGGTATTTGATATGTATATAGGGGTACTTTAATAGTATATATGTTACTGGTTATTTGATGTGTAAATAGCGGCATTTGAATTGTATATATGTTACTTGGTATTTGATGTGTATATAGCGGCATTTGAATTGTATATATGTTACTTGGTATTTGATGTGTATATAGCGGTACTTTAATAGTATATATGTTACTGGTTATTTGATGTGTATATAGCGGTACTTTAATATTATATATGTTACTGGTTATTTGATATGTATATAGCGGCACTTGAATTGTATATATGTTACTTGGTATTTGATGTGTATATAGCGGCATTTGAATTGTATATATGTTACTTGGTATTTGATGTGTATATAGCGGTACTTTAATAGTATATATGTTACTGGTTATTTGATGTGTATATAGCGGCATTTGAATTGTATATATGTTACTTGGTATTTGATGTGTATATAGCGGCATTTGAATTGTATATATGTTACTTGGTATTTGATGTGTATATAGCGGTACTTTAATAGTATATATATTACTTGGTATTTGATGTGTATATAGCGGTACTTTAATATTATATATGTTACTGGTTATTTGATGTGTATATAGCGGCACTTTAATTGTATATATGTTACTTGGTATTTGATGTGTATATAGCGACACTTGAATTGTATATATGTTACTTGGTATTTGATGTGTATATAGCGACACTTTAATTGTATATATGTTACTTGGTATTTGATGTGTATATAGCGGCACTTGAATTGTATATATGTTACTTGGTATTTGATGTGTATATAGCGGTACTTGAATTGTATATATGTTACTTGGTATTTGATGTGTATATAGCGGCACTTGAATTGTATATATGTTACTTGGTATTTGATGTGTATATAGCGGCACTTGAATTGTATATATGTTACTTGGTATTTGATGTGTATATAGCGGCACTTATACTGTCTCGCTTTTTTCAAGCCATGAACAGTTCATATCATAACGTTCAGCTCAGACGTGCGTGTATGGCGCATTATACAGACACATAAAATAAGTATAATTTCTCAATTTCGATTTTCATTAGTTTCTGTTTGTAAAAATGACAAGAGTAATAAAGCAGTTGCCTGACAGGGGGCTTATTACGAGTTTAAGGACCGTGGAACATGTTTTGTTTTTATGATATTTAAATTAATGCTTAGAGAGTTAGCAAATGTACGCAAAACGATGACAGTTGCGGTACAAAGACGCATTTATTTTCTCACCATAACTTGAGTCGTAAAATACATTAACCTTGTGTTCGATATGTGAATCATTATTCGAAATATAAGATCCCTTCGTGATTCTTTTTTTTTGGTTGATCCACTTTCTCACGGAAAATTGTTTTAGCCTTAGGTAAATTATGGAAATTCGATGCGCTGAAATGGGTGATTATATTATGGCCACCTCCTTCGTCTTTTATAAGGAACTTGGACTAATGAAGTGAACACAATAAGCCGCGATGGAGATTATTACATATCGCGTATCGGCTAATATGAAAGGTGTTTGAAGAGTACAATTTTACTGTGAAAAATGACTTTATTAACGAAAGATTATCTCGTATTATTAAGGTTTCAAACATGTTCAACTAATATTTCCTTTAATTAAATTCTGTAACTGACACTACAGATATCCTTGAAGTGACAGCATGTTTTTAAAACAGATTTAACGGACAGTCAAAACATACATTTGCCTGATATAGTTAACAAAGTATATCAAAATATCCGTCTATATTTACATTTCTACTTATTTTTTATGAAAAGCGCGGGGTTATGTGGTCATTAACCGTGAAGGAGTATGCCTTAGTTTCATTTTTTTGCTACATATTTAAGTGAATACACTTTTAGCCAGTATTACAAATGAACACAAAAGTAAGAAAGTATAACAAATCAATGTCTTGCCATTTGTGGCGTCTTAAGAATTAAGATTATTACGACTGAAATCCTATACTAACATCGTCCACAAATGCCTTTGATTAGGCCTTGTTGGACAGATGGCCATAAAGTGTTTGTTATCTATCTATGTCCCCATAATGGCATACACTTTTCGCATGAAACGTATGGGGAGTCATTCAATGTTATTACTAACATCAATACAAGTTTGGGGAATGTACGACCAAGCATACTGTAGCTATATAAATTTAAAAAAAAAAACTTTTGTGTCCCATGTCGCCGCGACCGTGACGGTTGACCTCGTGACCCCAAAATGACTAGGAGTCTGTTGATCATGAGCAACAACCAAGCTAAGTTTGAGGACCATATGATCAAGCAAAGTTATCTCGGTATCTCTATATACAGTGTGACAAGAGTTGTGAGTGCAAGGTCACCGCAATCATGACATTTGACCTACTAACCTCAAAATCAATATCTGTCATCTGCTGGTCATGACCAGCCTAGCACTTTTGAGGAACGTTGGTCCAAGCGTACTCTTGTTATAAATCGGACAAGGTTTGGTCTACCGACCGGCAGACGGACCTTCGAACCGATATGTGGAAAGCAATTTCATCCCGCTTCTTCAAAAGGGGCAACATTACCATCCTAATCCTAAGACATGACTACAGTACACCATTCAGTCTTTTGGTCAATTAATCCAATAAAAACACTCGGATTCTTCTTTTAGGATTAAATCAAATCCAAGGTGTTATTGGAAACGGCTCTGACCAGCAATGAACAAAATTATGGGTGAACGTGTCCTGATGCGTTCACATAGCAGGAGCACACGGACATATTATACGATCACTCTTTAATTAGTTTCGTTTTGAAATACATTTAGCGACCAGAATTGGATGAACTATTTCACGAAAGACGCGGTATCTACACGGTTGCGAAACAGTGGATCCAATGACTCTTCCGAGCTATAGAAACAAAGAGCGACGAACATCATGATAGATACTAAGTATGACTCGTTATTTTACCTAATATCACGATTATGATAGAGCTTATTTGAGAAATCGGGGAAGGCAGTGCCACATGCGTGTTTACAAACGAAGGTAGAACATTTTTCATCAATTTTCAGCAGAGTTTCACTAAAGTAGATAAAAGATAAGATTATACATTTAATTCAAAACTAATATTGTAGAGTGCTTTTATTTTGTCGGGAATGACAAAGCCCGCCTAAAAAGTATGTAAGTATGCAGGGACCTTGAGCCAATGCGTGGAGGTTGAGTGTGTTTCATGTGAGATTCGTTCACGATTTCGCAAATTAGCCGTCATAATCATGATGTTGGGTAAAAAAACGAGTCATACTTACTTTTTATCATGTTGTCCACTCTTTGTCTCCACCTTGACGGTGTCATTGGCGAACGGGTCTATATAGCTCCTAAAAGCGCAGGAGCCAGCGTGTATAGGTATCATATTGTCCGCTCTTTGTCTCCACCTTGACGTTGTCATTGGCGAACGGGTCTATATAGCTCCTAAAAGAGCAGGAGCCAGCGTGTATAGGTATCATATTGTCCGCTCTTTGTCTCCACCTTGACGTTGTCATTGGCGAACGGGTCTATATAGCTCCTAAAAGCGCAGGAGCCAGCGTGTATAGGTATCATATTGTCCGCTCTTTGTCTCCACCTTGACGGTGTCATTGGCGAACGGGTCTATATAGCTCCTAAAAGAGCAGGAGCCAGCGTGTATAGGTATCATATTGTCCGCTCTTTGTCTCCACCTTGACGTTGTCATTGGCGAACGGGTCTATATAGCTCCTAAAAGCGCAGGAGCCAGCGTGTATAGGTATCATATTGTCCGCTCTTTGTCTCCACCTTGACGGTGTTATTGGCGAACGGGTCTATATAGCTCCTAAAAGAGCAGGAGCCAGCGTGTATAGGTATCATATTGTCCGCTCTTTGTGTGTATTGGTATCATATTGTCCGCTCTTTGTCTCCACCTTGACGGTGTCATTGGCGAACGGGTCTATATAGCTCCTTAAAGAGCAGGAGCCAGCGTGTATAGGTATCATATTGTCCGATCTTTGTCTCCACCTTGACGTTGTCATTGGCGAATGGGTCTATATAGCTCCTAAAAGAGCAGGAGCCAGCGTGTATAGGTATCGTATTGTCCGATCTTTGTCTCCACCTTGACGGTATCATTGGCGAACGGGTTTATACAGCTCCTAAAAGAGCAGGAGCCAGCGTGTATAGGTATCCTATTGTCCGATCTTTGTCTCCACCTTGACGGTATCATTGGCGAACGGGTTTATACAGCTCCTAAAAGAGCAGGAGCCAGCGTGTATAGGTATCATATTGTCCGATCTTTGTCTCGAAAGTGTCATTGGCTATATTTCTATACAGCTTCTCAACGAGCTGGAGCTAGCATGAGCAGGTTACATATAAAATTAAAAGTGCATGTTGATAACGCGCGCACTAAAATCGTTATGAATCACCAGTTGATCATTAAACACCCTATTTGCGCTGCCTTTGTTATTGCACAATAACCCGTTCTGCTCAGTGGAAGCAATCAATCAATTGAAAGTTATCGATGCAAAATACACAAGACCAGCTGAGCTGTAGAGCCATATCATCACCATCTCTGGCTGAGCTGGATGTCGCACAGTTTCCAATGCTGCCATATGATGTAACAGTCAGTCACACTCAATCAGTCTATCTTCTTTATTTTAGTTTACATGGGCTAGTGACCTTGTTGCAAAACTATCTTGGTTTTGTCGTAAAAACAGTTTTATTCGAATGGCCTTTTTATATTTAGATAATTGTAACGCAACTTCAAGGGTTTTTTATATAGTTCTTCGGCCCGATCGTGCATAGAAGTGATACCTTAAGGTACAAATAAATAATTGAGAGTAAGTGTAGGATAATATTGTTAACGGCGACGGATGAACGGCAGTTTAATGCTTTTCCGGACGCGAAGCTAAAAAGAAACTAATTAAAAGCAAGGAAGCGGGCATCTTTACTCATCCAAAAATTAAGATGAATAAATAAAGACGTGCAGATCAGAATTGTTTCTTACTGAGCTAGCATTTGACATGATATAATGGAAGTTGAAGCGCAAAAAGCACATTTCCGTGGGTAGGTTATTAATTATTAATGTGGTGAACTCTAACAGCAAATTGGGGATTTTTTTCGTGATTGAAGTGATTACATTATGTATGTATATTACTGGACGCGATATGTTTACAAAACGTGTGTCCGATGTTCATGTTAAATAGTAAACTATGCAATAAGGTTGACAACAGTAGAAATTGTTACGCTAAATCCTTTACCTTGAAACGTTAAATGATCAGCTTAGGCCAAAAGAAAACCTTTATAATAGATATGTCATAATAATAAGATCACATTAAAAATTGCAAAATAAATATCGTAGCCGACAATTCAAAGTATGCAAACATATCTGCCAACATTTGTTCCCGAATAGTTTCTAACGAGACAGCCATTAAACGGTAATCAACGGTTCCCCGTTATTGCTGTACATCGAATGCCCAGTCGGTTGGTTTGAAGTTCTATTCTGTACTATCTGGTAAAGATATCTGAGAGACAGTTGCTGCAGTATATTATGAATGAGATTTAAATGGGATACGTAATCTACTTATCTGTTGGAAATGCCTTATTCGTGAAGGTTTTTGATACACAAATATTTGAGTATCGATGCCTCGTAAATCCTACAGTTTGGGAAGGCTTCATGGGTACCAAAATGATACTTCAAATGCATAATTTTGGCCTTGAAAAAGTGCAAAATACTCCGATAACTAAGCATACACATTTTAAGATCATTTACTATAGTAATGATATAACTCTGATGATATCACAAGTGTAACGTATTTCTATGAACAACTAAAACAATCACGACTTTTGTCACCAAAAATATATAACGATCACTCTCCTAATTATAGTTTAATAATTTGATATTATCTAAACTGATAAACTACCACATGATATATGAAACGCTCTACCGATCGGTTTTCAACTTCTTATTCGGACTATCTATTGTTTTTAATCTTTTCCGAGCGGTCTTTTAAAAACAGACTGCTTATCTTGAATATTTATATTTTCCAGTACTCTTCCTTATCATTTGATTAAATATATAATTACTTAAATAATTGTATTTGAAAACAATGATTAACTTATGAACACGTAATTACAAATGATTCGTTTTAACAACTTGTAACTACTTCATTCAGTGTAAACCATTTCAAACCATTGTTGTTCTTTTAAATCTAAAATCACTTTACTGATCAAATATACTTTGCTATAGTCTTTTAAACTTCGTACTAACGTAGGTGAGTATATTCTATATTTACTCCGGTTAAGAGAATTAAACTAGCTCACATAACTTACAAAGTATATGGGTCGATCTAAACGAAATCTCTTTCAACTAAGTGCATCCCCTTTTATAAACAACTGACTATTCCGCAAGATCTGACTCTCTAATAAGCGTCCAAAATAATGACAAAATAAATGAATGTGACGTTGAAATTAATTGAAACGTCGTTTACTCCTCTTATTTATATTTCTGTTATCTAATTCACACCAAAGTGTCTATAGATTTATTTCACTAATGAATGCACATACATGGACATTTAAAACAAACAACATGTATAGTAAATAAATCATAATACATACATGATATTATAAAAAGCCATGGCAGGCACACCGAACCAAGACTAATTAAAGATCGGTATTTACATTTACATCTACATTTAAATATCTACATTTTATTCTATGAATTTGATTACATGTCATACTGGCATATTTCAATTGTATAGTGTGTGTTATGTTTCCTTGAATAAACTTTATTCTTCCTATGAAATAATCTGAAATGTCCTATGTATTAACTGTATCGGCGTTACAAAAACAAAGGGAAGCAACGAACGTAAAAGGTTACCACTATTAATTTCTTCAAACTAGATTACATTCTTATCTGATACCTTAACTGCTACCGGTTTTCTTCAAAGTATTGGAAATGAAAAAGGTTATTTATTCCCACTTACCAATTCACAGTATTTTTTTCCTCCCGACAATACATTTTTACGTCTGATCGGTCATTTTTCCTTGCACTAGAACTTTACGTAAATTAATAATTTGCATCTGCATTATATGAGACTTCTGAAACCAGTTATAAGTTTTATTGGCAATTTCGGCAACACAGGCGTCTAGTGAGATATTAAATTAAAAATGTCATAACCGGAAAAAGGGCGGTTCGCAAGAGTTTTTTTTAAACGAATTACACCGCATTTCAAAAGAATATCAGTGATTTTAACTAAAATGATAAATTTCGAGATTCTTGATATTGATTTTGATAAGAAAACACTCGTTTCATTTTAATTACGATCATTGTAAATATCGATTTAAAGAAGTGAAATCGACTACGGGCTACGCTCTCGGCCAATACTCTAGGTCGATAAACCCGCAAATTGACCACTAAGGATCAACGATGTTTGTTTATTGGCTGCGCTAATATGGCTTGACCCCGCCGTGACGTCATCACGACTTGAATCGTGTTTAAATGCCATAAACATTAAGAACCACGTCGATATCTTGATACAACGTAATTAATGTATATGCCATAATGGCATTCAGGTAATAAACTTCAGCTTTTGCCAAGTTCTTTGACACAATTGATAATGAAACAAACGTTTTAAATACGTTTTCTATCAAGGGTGGTATTAATAACCACTTGTTATGACTGATATCTAGATGTGAAAATATTACATCAACACACAGTTGTCTTTTAACAGGCATTTTCTGAGTGCATATTCACTAAGTTTAATTTTAACTGCTCATTTCGGCTGTAATACGGTAACATGGGTAACATTTGTCATTGTGTACGGTGTATAATCGAAGATAATTTTAAGCAAGGATTAAAGTAAATGTTCATGGGGATGCCTGAACTGTAATCCCTGACCATGGTTGTCACGTGATATTATAGAGATAGTTCCATGTGTGTGAACTTTTATGATTTAGACGCCTTCCTTAATGAGACATTGCACCAAATGGAGTTATTGTTTTCAAATATTCTCAGTTTTAGGCCGGAATTTATATTTACATCGAGAAAACAAAGTAAAAAGGTTTTAAAGAATATGTGCATCACATTCCAGCAAAAGCTAAAGCGTGACTCCATGTGGTGGTTCTCGCGATAACCATGGTAATAATTCACATCCGATTGACAGTTATTTAAGTGCTAAGTGTTTTTCATGTAAGATAAGAACAAAGTTGCAGAATTTTAAGACGAGATGTTCGCTATTGTTTCGAACAAAATGTGCACATTTTAAAGGGAAGTAATTTTCGGCATAAACAGTAATTATTTTCACGATTTTAACAACTTCCATCATTCTTAAGTTCATTAAAATAAAAAATAAAGAGTTATGAATGAGCATTTATGGATGTTATACGAATCTTGTAATCAGCTAGAAACACAAGACTTCCAAAAATGTTTATATCTCCATCTTTCATAAGTCAATCATACATTATCTCAAACGTGTAGTTAAAATGACATAGCGATTCTTGAAAATAGAACACCATTAACCCCGGTGCTAGGGAACGTCATCGGTGTTTCATCTACCATTCCTGCCAATGAAAATCAGTGTCTTGTCATGGAAATAGTTTGTGTTTTTGAAAGATCTTTCTTGCAGATTGTAGTCAAATATACTATAAATCTCTACATTGGAGAAAAACATCTTCACTGTACATGTAATGCTACTGCTACGTACTAACTGAATTGTGTAGGTTTCTAATAATAAGTACAGTTATTTTTAAATCAATAGTAGTGTCATTGTTCAAAAGTTAACACATCTCAAAGCACCAGCTTCATATATTACCAACGAAGTTGTGTTCACATACCTAGCAAATAACTTACTATATGTCTTCACAAAATTTTGTTTTATCTAATTATAAGCCGAAACAAAATTGATGAACGTTGGGGTTCTTTTGAAGTGGAAGCGTGATATTCCCAGGGCCTGTTCTTGAACATTAACTGCCAGAGTTAAGCGCCCTTCTTTTTTATATGCACCATTATCTTTTAATATCTAGCAGCCATAATCCATATTTCATCATTCACCAATCTGATAACATGGCTCTTCCGCTTCAAGAGATTATGTGTGTATTAGAAGAGTGATTATTAATTACCTGCTCTGCATTGGTTTATTGATATTACTAAATCTTATTTACATAGGATATTGGCGCTAAAACGTCTATTGTTTAAACCCAGGCTTGCGGGAATTAGACATATGGTAACTATGTCTAGTGTATGCCATTCCTTGAGTGTTTGCGTCATTCCTTCATTAAATTACAATAATCTAATATATACATGTATACATTCCCTTACAAAAATCCATGCAAATTCAATAATTTGTGCATTCGTTAAAAGCGGCAATAATCCAAAGTGAAGTTCTATATTAATAACCATGTAATTGTCAAAGGGACAAGACGTCGGATGATACCAATGCAGGAAAAAAAAAGAAAATTGTCAAAAACTTACATTAAATGATAACGTTGTGTATAACGCATTGCATCTTATTTACTGAGTATCACATCGCTTACGACACATGTATCTTTCGCAGTTTTTGCGTATTTTTCCAATTGAAAATTTACTGGGTATGTCTACCACGTAAATCCCAGTAAATTTAAAAATAGCGTCGGTATATGTATATATACTATTCACGGGACCTTCACATGATAAATATACACACTATAAACAGGAAACCGTTATGCTCTATTTTTAAACGGGTAAACCCAGCTCAGACAGCGACTATATAGTCTTTTAATCATGTATCATCGTGTATTGGTAGATTTTGGGACCATCTGGTGTCTAGTCCCTTTAAAAGAATACCCCCAAAAGGAAACTAAACCGAACTGGTGTACATCACATTGGCCCTTATATATATATATTGCTTTTAATCTAACGACAGCGTCTTCTGAGTATACACTCTGCTCATACAGGCCATATTAGGTCCATATTTACTAACGTATTGTGTCTAAGTCTGGGACTTGATATTTTAATTGTGTTGTGTCATACAAGACCAGTAATGCTAAAAAAAACTGCTGTACAATGTATCTGTTACAAATAAAAATAATCTACAGCTACGCACACATATTGTGTTACTTATATTTAAGATATTTTGAAACATAACATAATTAACTTCCTCAGCTGAGTGTCAAACTCAGATTCAATATTCTCAGTGAACACACTTGTATGTTACGCTGTACGAGAATCATAACCTTCGTGAAATCAAACTTGACAAGCAAGATTTTGTAAGGTATTTCGCTGTTTATTGATTTGAAATTACAAGTTTATATCCTTGTATCGTGAAATGCATTCTTTATAAATAGTTTCACTGCGGTGCACGTCACAAATATAATACTCATTAGCAAAACTGCTGGGTACATTTAATAAAAATAAATATGTTAGACCCTTAAAGCTGCACCCTCACAGATATACCATTTTAACAAGTTTTGTATTTTTTGTCTTGAAAAAGAGCAATTTTGTGCGAAAATATCTGCAAACAAATGATAAGAGATTGCTGACAAAAGATCAGATCGCAGATTTTCATACTTCCGTTTGAAAATTAATGTGTTATGGCTTAAATCGTTAGTAACAGTTTAAGAAAAATGCATAAATCATCAATTAAATGAAAATCTGCGACCATGCGATTTTTTTTTTGTTATCAGTCTTATTTAACTGGCTTCGATGGATTTTCGCTAAAATCGGCTCGTTCCAAGACAAAAAATTAAAAAAAAGTTGTCAAAACGTTCAATTTGTGAAAGTGGAGCTTTTAAGTGGCTCGATCATGGTTTTAAAATGCACTTTTTTAATTACGAAATAAAGTGTGGCAAATCATAAGGAGTGTTAAAAAAATAATACCCAAAACTGGAACCCTTCAGCAAAGGTTGATATTTTCTCAAATATCGTCTTTGAAGACCATAATTTTCATTAATAGCGTTAACTTTCTGGTTTAATCGTCAATATATGGTTTTTCATTCTAAAACTGTTACTTAATCGTTCATCTGATTATTTTATGTAAGTATATAATGACCAATATCACTAGAATTGTTAAGATGTTAGAAGAAAACGGGTAATTTTCGTAAGAGGGTAATCATGTAATAAACCAGTGATGTGTATAATATACGGCACATACCTATTTTCATAACGCTTCATTTGCCGTTTCTTACGCGTATACATTTCAGGAATTGAGACAAAAGTATAAAAAAGGCTGCAACCAGATTTAAGCGATTGTATTCATATATATAGAGAATACTAGGTTAGTGCCGTGGATGGAGGAAGTTTATCTGGCAAGGCGGAGGAATTTATCGGGTGAGCCGAAGGCGAACCCGATAAAATCCGCAGCCGAGCCAGATAAACTTTCTCCACCCACGGCACTAACCTAGTATTCTATTTATCCTGTTACTTTGTTTAATTAAACACTATAAAACCTTAAAATTAATAAGAATCTTTAAAAGTAAGGGGGACAACTGTTTTTCGCTGTTGACGTCATCACACTCGGTATCCATGTTTAAATCGCCCCCAAAATAGTTCGTAAAACTGATCAACTTTTTAGTACGTTTATATTCAAAGTCATTGCATTTTAATACGTCAATATCAATTCAAAACATAAAAATACTTTTAAACGTGCATAAGCATGGATCAGTCTCTGAACATTATCTGATGATGTAACAATTATTCCGCAAGTCAGAGTACAGTACACAGGTCAAAATTCAAGATCACGAGTGTTTACAAACAATCGCAACATATTAAATGGATTTAAATGACGTTGATAGTGTTGAATGATCATAACTGCACCGGCAAAGAGATCATTCATTTCTGTTGTGTGATTTTGTCATTCACCACAGAAATGGAATAAACTATCGACGAGTATCGTTGAATGCTGTTTCACAGTTTCCAGCATTTGCGGGTGGGGTAAGATTTTCACATCTCATGAAGATTTCAGGTCGATTGTTTTGCCAGTGTCATTATTTTGCATAATGATGGGACTTTATGGGCGAGTGATTGCTGAGGTCGGCTGTTAGTGGTCCATTGATAAGATACTGAAACGACAGTTCTGCTTTTCTTCTGACATTGCAGAATATATAAAAGAAGTTCGTTTTCGCGGTCACATGACCACCTGACTGTAGATAAACATCACGTGGTCTACTATCCTAATAAACTAAAGTTTACACGGCACCTTGTTATTGGACCGATTTGTATGCAGGTGACAGGATAAATAGACCTCCGAATGCGTACACATATGATTGGTTGCAATATATTTCACAAAGAGTTATATTTCACGAATGGCGTAGCCACAAGTTAAACTTTCACGTTGCAATTTTTCACTGTAACAAACCTTTTTTTCCCCTTTTTTTATGCCTAAAAATAAGTTGAAATGTCATTTAATCGTTTGTTTGTTTTTAGAGAAGCGCGCCAAATTGTATGCGAACGTAACGTCATTTCAGAAATTGAAATTGTCGTTGAATTTTTCGCGCTGACGTTTGATTTGGAGCGGCTTAATTTTCAAATTTTCAAAGCAGAGAAAAATATCAAAATGGATGAAGCGAGGGGGGTGACAAGGGCGCGTGCAATGGCCGGCATATGAAGTCTATTTCAACCTCACATTATACCTTTACAATTAAACGCTGATATATATATATATATTACTGTGATTCTTTACGCCCCCCCCCCCATTTGAATTCATGGCACCGCCACTGAAACACTCACATGTTTCGTTGGCTTGACTATACATTATGGCAATTATGCAGTGTTTGTATTGTGTTATCCGAAACAACACGAGACAGAGATAACTTACCTAGCATGGCCGTTCCGAGTAACAACAGAAGTAGAGTTATTACTGTCCTCACGAATCTCGTCATTGTTCCATTGTAACTCGTATTCCACACACCATATCCCGGTTTAAATATCCAATATGGTGTACATGTCATTTCAACTTGATTCTAGTCACAATCTTCATCACATGATGATACAATGCATTATAATCCTCCAATGAATTGTCATCCATTCCCGAACTCCATGTCCGCCATATTATTATTTTTTTAAATTACTGCCAATGTTTGTGATCGTGTTATTGTGAGTCCTATTCAAGGACCTGGTTTCTGCATCAAGTTACCGACAGAAGTCGTCTGTTTCACAAAAGCGATTCACAATTCGTCCAGCAGATTATATCCTTCAAACAGAGAAAGTGAAAAGTAAATTTACTTAAGCCACTTTTTTGGTGGAAAACAAATATACTTACTTCACATCCAATGTTTGAAAACAAATATACAGAGTATCATTTTAAGCCTATGAGCTACTGTATGGACTTACTACAATTTCCCAATGCATACAAATTAACATTCCTCCACTATTTAGAGAATGATAATTCATATTACATCAAATCTCTATCAATTATGTATATATATGTATATAACCTGCTCTCTGTGTATATGAAGTTGTATTTATCATATGAATATCATCACCTGCATTTCATTTCAACTAAAATCAAATCCATCTGAATCAGACACGTTCGATCAGCTTAATCGCATTTCATGGATAATTTCTGCCTTTTATTCGCCTTGGGCAATCCCTATCCCTTCTGTAAACATTGAGGATACTATGTACTATTAATTTCAACATTTATGCATTTAACAATAAAATCATATCGTTTATGAAGTTTGTTCGGTTTTGCAAAACTATTAACACGAATAAATAAACTGAAAGAAAATCAAACAGCATTCCTTTATCAAATGATCAGTTTTACTGTTGGCATCTAATTCTACGCTAAGTATCTAATTTATAGCCAATTTACGCCAGTTTTCGAGTAATTTAAGCATTAATTCCAGAAAATGTCCATTGAACGAACCTAATACTTTTATCAACATACTGAGATGGAGCTTGGTCTTATCTTCCGCTATCCCGGATATTAGCGAAACTTTTGCAGAATTAACAGTTATACCATTCCTCTTGGTTAGTAAAATCCCAACTGCCGTGATTATGTCTCTGTCTTGAAAGCTATGATCAATCCTGCTTTTAGCACTTCTGCACTTAAACACAGTACTTTTGAAAAAAATATAATATATAGATTTTATAAATAAAAAGTAGAAGTGAACATAAAAGGTTTAAACACGCGTTGCATTTTATTTATCACTACGAGTATGTTCTTCGTGCAGAACAATTAAGTAACATAACCACAACCACGTCTTGCAGAACGCTTGATGGAAATCTGAATATTCCCTTTACAGGCGACGTCTTTATCCAACGGCCGATGTGTAATTGACTTGCTTTTACCGTCCTCGGTTGGTATCGTTTCCTGTTCGCTCAAAACGCCCGCATTGTTGACTTCATCTGTAAATCAAATGTTCGGGATATTGGTTTTACACCTAAGTGTTGAAATTGCTCAATAACATGTCCGGAATTTAATTGTCAATCGTTTTAGACATGAACTTTTTCTAATATTGATTACTTTTAAAAGAAAACCTTAAGAGTTAAGTTAAGGAATGTATGCAAAACATCTTATTCAGAGATATATCCCCTGCTTTTAAATAAATTGCAAACTATAACACTTCCAAGAACTATTCACAGGTTTCACATATTCCCCGATTTATCATGAAAAACAAATGCACAAAACATCATCCAGTGATAACCGTAGCATCCAAGTGTATTATTTATATTCTGGTTTAATAAATACGTTTCCTCACATAGCAGATTCTGATCGCGATCCAAGCGAAGGCACCTGCGTTAAACCAATGTCGATAATGTCTATCATGTCAAACTATCTCCGACGAAGACTAAATACACTTTGTTTTTCTAGCATCCCATATTTAATTAGGATGTGGGTTAGTTTTGTTAGTCTACGGTACTACCCGAAATTCGTGCGCACAATGGAATCTCTACGCCTTTAGTAAAAGCGTTATCTTTCTGCGGATCTGATGCTATTTGTCTTTTATCCAAGATGTTTTGCCAATCGTGCATATTGTCATGTCATATCATGGTCGGGTCCAAATTGTGATAACGAATTAAAACAATTTGCTCCTTCTGCCTGTGCAGCCTAATAACTTAATTTAGTGACAATAAATCATGAGTGCCTAGACTAACCATGTGACATACGGGCAGATAATATCATCGTTCATTGTATCAGTTGTTGTTTTGAGAAAAATTCCCTTTTATTCCCTCTTAAGTAAAGAAAACGAACTATGAGAACAACATCATTTACAATCAATCGTTGATAAAATGATCAAAAAATACTTACGGTCCTGAATCCCATTTCCATTTTGCACATGAAATATCAATCATAGTTAATTAGAAATGCGTTCTAAATTGATGTGCTATTCTTATAAATTTAATAATTAATTTCCATGTTCAAGTTACATCTCTGTACAGCTTGTCTCTAGACAGAGATATTCGATCAGGACAAATTGACATTCAAATTGACATTCAAGCAATATTTCAAGTAGTTCGTATTTAATTTAAATCAAATAAACCGACGGTTGTTTAATATCGCCAATAAAAGCGGCATTCCAATTGTAGGAGTCAACGGGTCCATTGCAAGCCTGCTATTTTCATTGAGGATATTGTGTCCTTACCCAGGGTCCCCGCCGGGACGGTTACTCAATTGTCCATTAGCTCTGTCCATTACGTGTTACCTAACCGGTCACCGGGAGCGGGGACTAATGATTGCTTTGTCCCTTTGCATCAACAAAGCTAACCCGTTTGGAAATTGATTGAGTTTATACCAAGAGTGTTTAATATAAAATCTTTAATCCATATCCGACGTCTCTACGACAATATACGACTTGTCTTGAGAAAATATTATGTAAATGTATGCAATCTGATGGCGACAGTGCCGATCACAAAACAAGCCGGCTTGGAAGAGGCGCTCGCCCCAGGGGACATATTTGTAGACCGAGTTATCCGCGTGATGCCCAGTTCAACTAATATACCTCGGACCATTATAACTTAGCGTATGTGCGATTAATAAAGAGAGAGGTGTGTATTCAAACGTTAGAATAGTGTAAAAGATGCATTGCCATCTAACGATGATCATAGAAGCAGATTGTCCCATCCACATAAGTCTGGGCCCAATGCTTTATAATTTCACAAAATGTTGAACGCAAAATGTACGTGAAGTTAGCGGCTTAGCGGCTTAGCGGCCTAGCGGCCTAGCGGCGTGAAGTTAGCGGCCTAGCGGCCTAGCGGCCTAGCGGCCTAGCGGCGTGAAGTTAGCGGCCTGGCGGCCTAGCGGCGTGAAGTTCGCGGCCTAGCGGCCTAGCGGCCTAGCGGCCTAGCGGCCTAGCGGCGTGAAGTTAGCGGCCTGGCGGCCTAGCGGCGTGAAGTTGGCGGCCTAGCGGCCTAGCGGCCTAATTATTTTTTCTATTTCCAAGCAATTGTTAATGCGTTTTTTTTTAAAACAATGATAAATCAAGGTTTTTTATTCATATAGTTACATAGCGGCCTTAAATTGTTATATATTCAGAATATTTTCTTTACCTTTTATTCTAAAACAATTTTAAATTAACTGTTTTATGCACAAATTATCACTCTGAAGCGTTTTTCAACTTTTTTTCAAAAAGGTCGATCAAGCACTTCAGCGACCTAGCGGCATAGCGGCGTGAAATTAGCGGCCTAGCGGCCTAAATTGAATCCTATTTCAAAGCATGTATACATGCATTTTCTTCTAAAACAATGACATTTTAACTGTTTTTATGCACAAATTAACACATTGAAGCGATTATCAACAGTTTTTTTTCCAAAAACGTCGATAAAGCAGTCAGCTATTTCAAAGCATTAAACATGCATGTTCTTCTAAAACAGTTATATATTTATTGTTTTTATGCACAAATTATCACTCTGAACCGTTTTTCAACTTTTAAAAAAAAAGTCGATCAAGCACTTCAGCTGATTTTGTTCACCAAGTGTCATCACTTCACACCATACCAAAGTATGCGGCCTAGCGGCCTGGCGGCCTAATTAGGCCGCCAGGCCGCTAGGCCGCTAGGCCGCATACTTTACGCCGCTAGGCCGCCAGGCCGCCAGGCCGCTAACTTCACGCCGCTAGGCCGCTAGGCCGCTAACTTCACGCCGCTAGGCCGCTAACTTCACGTACATCATTATTTGTCATTCTTAACTGAGGTGACAAAACTGTTGAGAAACAATGGCATTGACATTGACGTTACCCGAGAAAATGCAACCACAAGACTGATTTTGTTCACCAAGTGTCATCACTTCACACCATCAACTTATGTTATCGATTGAAAATAGTTTATATATTTTCAGTTATAGTTGCAGTTATAATCTTGACGTTGACACAAACAACCTAACATGCAATCCCATTGTACATCTACACAATACAAGTAATTGGCTAATAGATAATACAAGTTTCATCACTATGAACTATTCTAAACTATAGCTCTTTTGAAAAAGTAACAGTGGCCATGACTTTGATTCAACTGACCTCAATCGCAATTCCAGCGTACAGGGCGCAGGACATATTCGACAGCGATACCACTACTCGACAGTCCTATCACTAGAGCTACAGCACCACCGCTACTCGACACCCTTATCACAAGAGCAACGGCGTCACCACTACTCGACAGCCCTTTCACAAGAGCAACAGCGCAACAATGTCACCTCTACTCGACAGCCCTATCACTAAACAAATAGAGTCAACACTACTCGATAATCCTATCACTAGAGCAATAGCACCACCGCTACTCGACAGCCCTATCACTAGAGCAACAACGCCACCACTACACGACAGACCTATCACTAGAGCAACGGCGTCACCACTACACGAAAGACCTATCACTAGAGCAACAGCGCCACCACTACACGACGGACCTATCACTAGAGCAACAGCGCCACCACTACACGACAGCCCTATCACAAGAGCAACAGTGCAACAGCGTCACCACTACTCGACAGCCCTATCACAAGAGCAACAGCGTCACCACTACTCGACAGCACTATCACTAAAGCAAATGAGATACCACTACTCGACAGTCCTATCACTAGAACAACAGCGCCACCACTACTCGACAGCCCTATCACTAGAGCAATAGTGCCATCACTACTCGACAGCCCTATCACTAGAGCAATAGCGCCACCACTGCTCGACAGTCCTATCACTAGAGCAATAGCGCAACCACTACTCGACAGCCCTATTACTAGAGTAACAGCGCCAACAATACTCGACAGCCTTATTACTAGAGCAACAGCGCCACCACTACCATACAGTCCTATTACTAGAGCAATAGCGCCAACACTACTCGACAGCCTTTTAACTAGAGCAATAGCGCCACCACTACTCGACAGTCCTATTACTAGAGCAACGGCGTCACCACTACACGAAAGACCTATCAATAGAGCAACAGCGCCACCACTACACGACGGACCTATCACTAGAGCAACAGCGCCACCACTACACGACAGCCCTATCACTAGAGCAATAGCGCCACCACTGCTCGACAGTCCAATCAATTGAACAAGAGCGTCACCACTACTCGACAGCCCTATAACTAAACAAATAGAGCCAACACTTCTCGACAGTCCTTTCACTAGAGCAATAGCGCCACCACTGGTCGACAATCCTAATACTAGAGCAACAGCGCCATCACTACTCGACAGTCCTATCACTAAACAAATAGAGCCAACACCACTCGATAGCCCTATCATTAGAGCAACAGCGCCATCACTACTCGACAGCCCTATCACTAGAGCAATAGTGCCATCACTACTCGACAGCCCTATCACTAGAGCAATAGCGCCAACACTACTCGACAGTCCTATCACTAGAGCAACAGCACCACCGCTACTCGACAGTCCTATCACTAGAGCAATAGCTCCAACACTACTCGACAGCCTTATTACTAGAGCAACAGCGCCACCACTACCATACAGTCCTATTAGTAGAGCAACAGCGCCACCACTACTCGACAGCCTTATTACTAGAGCAACAGCACCACCACTACCCGACAGCCTTATTACTAAAGCAATAGCGCCACCACTACTCGACAGTCGTATTACTAGAGCAACAGCGCCAACACTACTCGACAGCCTTATTACTAGAGCAACAGCGCCTCCACAGCTCGACAGCCCTATCACTAGAGCAAAATCTCCAACACTACTCGACAGCCTTATTACTAGTGCAACAGCGCCACCACTACCATACAGTCCTATTAGTAGAGCAACAGCGCCACCACTACTCGACAGCCTTATTACTAGAGCAACAGCGCCACCACTATTCGACGGCCTTATTACTAGAGCAACAGCGCCACCACTACTCGACAGTCCTATTACTAGAGCAACAGCGCCACCACTACTCGACTGTCCTATCACTAGAGCAATAGCACCAACACTACTCGACAGCCTTATTACTAGAGCAACAGCGCCACCACTGCTCGACAGTCCTATCAGTAGAGCAACAGCGCCACCACTACTCGACAGTCCTATTACTAGAGCAACAGCGCCACCACTACTCGACAGCCCTATTAATAGAGCAACAGCGCCAACACTGCTCGACAACCTTATCACTAGAGCAACAGCGCCACCACTACCATACAGTCCTATCACTAGAGCAATAGCGCCACCATTACTCGACAGCCTTATTACTAGAGCAACAGCGCCAAAACTACCATACAGTCCTATTAGTAGAGCAACAGCGCCACCACTACTCGACAGCCTTATTACTAAAGCAATAGCGCCACCGCTACTCGACAGTCGTATTACTAGAGCAACAGCGCCAACACTACTCGACAGCCTTATTACTAGAGCAACAGCGCCACCACTACCATACAGTCCTATCACTAGAGCAATAGCGCCACCACTAATTGACAGCCTTATTATTAGAGCAACAGCGCCACCACAACCATAGAGTCCTATCACTAGAGCAATAGCGCCACCACTACTCAACAGCCTTTTCACTAAAGCAACAGCGCCACCACTATTCGACGGCCTTATTACTAGAGCAACAGCGCCACCACTGTTCGACAGTCCTATTACTATAGCAACAGCGCCACCACTACTCGACAGCCTCATTACAAGAGCAACAGCGGCACCACTACCATACAGTCTTATTACTAGAGCAACAGCGCCAACACTACTCGACAGCCTTATTACTATACAATAGCGCCACCACTACTCGACAGCCCTATCACTAGAGCAATAGCGCCAACACTACTCGACAGCCTTATTACTAGACCAACAGCGCCACCACTACCATACAGTTCTATTACTAGAGCAACAGCGCCACCACTACTCGACAGCCTCATTACTAGAGCAATAGCGCCACCACTACTCGACAGTCCTATTACTAAAGCAACAGCGCCAACAATACTCGACAGTCCTATTACTAGAGCAACAGCGCCACCACTACTCGACTGTCCTTTCACTAGAGCAATAGCACCAACACTACTCGACAGCCTTATTACTAAAGCAATATCGCCACCGCTACTCGCCAGTCGTATTACTAGAGCAACAGCGCCAACACTACTCGACAGCCTTATTACTAGAGCAACAGCGCCACCACTACCATAGAGTCATATCACTAGAGCAATAGCGCCACCACTACTCGACAGCCTTTTTACTAAAGCAACAGCGCCACCACTATTCGACGGCCTTATTACTAGAGCAATAGCGCCACCACTATTCGACAGTCCTATTATTAGAGCAACAGCGCCACCACTACTCGACAGCCTCATTACAAGAGCAACAGCGGCACCACTACCATACAGTCCTATTACTAGAGCAACAGCGCCACCACTACTCGACAGCCTCATTACAAGAGCAACAGCGGCACCACTACCATATAGTCCTATTACTAGAGCAACAGCGCCAACACTACTCGACAGCCTTATTACTAGAGCAACAGCGCCACCACTACCATACAGTCCTATTACTAGAGCAATAGCGCCAACACTACTCGACAGCCTTTTAACTAGAGCAATAGCGCCACCACTACTCGACAGTCCTATTACTAGAGCAACAGCGCCAACAATACTCGACAGCCTTATTACTAGAGCAACAGCGCCACCACTACCATACAGTCCTATTACTATAGAAACAGCGCCAACACTACTTAACAGCCTTAATACTAGAGCAACAGCGCCAACAATACTCGACAGTCCTATCACTAGAGTAACAGCGCCACCACTACTCGACAGTCCTATTACTAGAGTAACAGCGCCAACACTGCTCGACAACCTTATCACTAGAGCAACAGCGCCACCACTACCATACAGTCTTATCACTAGAGCAATAGCGCCACCACTACTCGACAGCCTTATTACTAGAGCAATAGCGCCAACACTACCATACAATCCTATTACTAGAGCATCAGCGCCACCACTACTCGACAGTCCTATCACTAGAGCAACAGCGCCAACACTACCATTCAGTCCTATCACTAGAGCAATAGCGCCATTACTACTCGACAGTCCTATCACTAGAGCAATAGCGCCAACACTACTCGACAGTCCTATCACTAGAGCGACCGCGCCACCACTACCATACAGTCCTATTACTAGAGAAACAGCGCCAACATACTTGACAGCCTTAATACTAGAGCAACAGCGCCACCACTACTCGACAGTCCTATCACTAGAGCAACAGCGCCAGCACTACTCAACAGCCCTATCACTAGAGGAATAGCGCCACCACTACTCGACAGTCCTATCACTAGAGCAACAGCGCCACCACTACCATATAGTCCTATTACTAGAGCAACAGCACAACCACCACCATACAGTCCTATCACTAGAGCATTAGCGCCACCACCACCATACAGTCCTATCACTAGAGCAACAGCGCCACCACTACTCGACAGTCCTATCACTCGAGCAACAGCGCCACCACTACTCGACAGCCTTATTACTAGAGCAACAGCGCCACCACTACCCGACAGTCCTATTACTAGAGCAAAAGCGCCACCACTACTCGACAGTCCTATCACTCGAGCAACAGCGCCACCACTACTCGACAGCCTTATTACTAGAGCAACAGCGCCACCACTACTCGACAGTCCTATTACTAGAGCAAAAGCGCCACCAATACTCGTAAGTCCTATCACTAGAGCGACAGCGCCACCACTACCATACAGTCCTATCACTAGAGCAACAGCGCCACCACTACTCGACAGTCCTATCACTAGAGCAACAGCGCCAACACTACCATACAGTTCTGTCACTAGAGCAACAGCGCCACCACTACTCGACAGTCCTATTACTAGAGCAACAGCGCCACCAGTTCTCGACAGTCCTATCACTCGAGCAACAGCGCCACCACTACTCGACAGCCTTATTACTAGAGCAACAGCGCCACCACTACTCGACAGTCCTATTACTAGAGCAACAGCGCCACCACTTCTCGACAGTCCTATCACTCGAGCAACAGCGCCACCACTACTCGACAGCCTTATTACTAGAGCAACAGCGCCACCACTACTCGACAGCCCTATTACTAGAGCAAAAGCGCCACCACTACTCGACAGTCCTATTACTAGAGCAACAGCGCCACCACTTCTCGACAGTCCTATCACTCGAGCAACAGCGCCACCACTACTCGACAGCCTTATTACTAGAGCAACAGCGCCACCACTACTCGACAGTCCTATTACTAGAACAACAGCGCCACCACGACTCGACAGTCCTATTTCTAGAGCAACAGCGCCACCACTACTCGACAGTCCTATTACTAGAGCAACAGCGCCACCACTACTCGACAGTCCTATCACTAGAGCAACAGCGCCACCACTACTCGACAGTCTACTTAAATGCTTGCAGATCTCATAATATGCACTAGTTTGATTCGGGAAAAAAGTTCCTGGCACCACAGTTCGCACAATATTGAAACGAAGTAGTAGCCAACATGCATTTAAAGTGTTTTTACAGGGTACCACATTCTCCGATTTACGAAATATGTCCGTTTGATAAAATTTTCATAAATTATACTCACAACGGTAGAAGTAAACACAAGGCACCACGGAATTGTCAAAACCTCATTTTTTGCACCACAAATAAGTGATTCAGTTGGCGTTTAGTGGTCGTGAATATGTTTCCTCTCTTAAAATCATTTCTAACATAAACCGTTTTTCTATTATATAATGTTTCTATTATATAATGTAACAACACCTTCAATTTTGACCCTTCGATCTTGAACAACACTTTTCAGAAAAACGGATACTGCTGGGTTCGCTTTTTAACTAAAAATGCGAAATGCGAGATTATGTACAAATTCGCGATCCCTTGATTTCGCCATAAGGCGGAGATAAAATACATTTCCTTGAAAAAAAATCAGAAAATATTTATTTTACGACTAATTCACTAATTTTAGGCAACGAATGCTGAATACAATTCGAAATTATTTTTTTTCAGGCGGTTTAGGCATTTGCTTCGTTTATCGTTCGTATCATTATTGCTGACGCAAAACATCGCTATTAACCCTAGTTTCCAGTTTACCCCATTTCTGTTTTTGAAGATATATAACGTTTATTATTGAATTCATATGTAAGAGTGTCATATTTATGGAGCTTCTAGGCTGAATTTAATAGCTCTCCCACAATTATGTCCGCAATAAATAATTATTATCTGAAGGCAAATGGTTGTGAGTGCAGTCTCTGCATTATTAAAACAATAACGATAATTTATACACGTTTTGTTGCAAAATAACTGTAATCACAGTAGCGTTCCCAATACAGTGCAATAGCGTGACTATACACAAAACATATAGCTATTTAGTATAAAAAAGTAAAATTGGCTATCGCCCAGAATTAAGAGGAGAATATTACAAAATGCTTGAACGAGCACCAGTCACCATCTTTGAAGAGGAGTAATTGCGGTGATAAAAATAGTTCGATCAGTATTTTGAAATAAAAGAAGTGCATAAACTTGTGAAATCGGGATGGTTGTACTTTATTAACTCCCTTCATGATGTATATCTACATCAGCCACCACAGATAGCAGCGAGTAGTATTTTAAACTTACTTAGCCGCAGGTAAGATTAAGTTGTTGTTGTTTCCTTTTTTTCTTTGTTAGTGAATATCATAAAGAATTATGCAGCAGTGAACTAGGTGCCACTTATCCTTAAAACAAGAAAATATTTGGCAACAATCTTAAAAAAAAAGATATCTAAGTAAACTCTGAGATTTGAAGTTACGTTTGCTGCTCCTTATGCAGATTAAGTTTTTTTACGATTTGAAGGTTAAAACAAATCCACTGAAAGTCAAATAAGGCAGTCCACGTTTAGACAATATTCAAAAGTAATTCAGACCATTTCATCATAAGTCATTTATAAATACGTTTTTATGAATATCAAACGTTCGCCCAGTTCCAAGAGCTTGAACGTTTAATTTCCATAAAAACACCGCTAAATACACAATTATCTATACTTAATCCGCCAGGTCATATTCGACTTCGCGAATGTTTGCATACTCTGTTTTCACTCAGCTAGCGAGCTTTATTAAATAAGACGAGAGTCTGCGAAAAATACATTTTTAATAACATGAAAGACCTTTGCGTTCATGTACGTGAAGTTAGCGGCCTAGCGGCGTGAAGTTAGCGGCCTAGCGGCCTAGCGGCCTAGCGGCGTGAAGTTAGCGGCCTAGCGGCCTAGCGGCCTAGCGGCGTGAAGTTTGCGGCCTAGCGGCCTAGCGGCGTGAAGTTAGCGGCCTGGCGGCCTAGCGGCGTGAAGTTGGCGGCCTAGCGGCCTGGCGGCCTAATTATTTTTTTCTATTTCCAAGCAATTGTTAATGCGTTTTTTTTAAAACAATGATAAATCAAGGTTTTTTATTCATATAGTTACATAGCGGCCTTAAATTGTTATATATTCAGAATATTTTTCTTTACCTTTTATTCTAAAACAATCTTAAATTAACTGTTTTATGCACAAATTATCACTCTGAAGCGTTTTTCAACTTTTTTTCAAAAAAGTCGATCAAGCACTTCAGCGACCTAGCGGCATAGCGGCGTGCAATTAGCGGCATAGCGGCCTAGCGCCCTAAAATTGAATCCTATTTCAAAGCATGTATACATGCATTTTCTTCTAAAACAATGACATTTTGACTGCTTTTATGCACAAATTAACACATTGAAGCGATTATCAACAGTTTTATTCCAAAAACGTCGATAAAGCAGTCAGCTATTTCAAAGCATTAAACATGCCTGTTCTTCTAAAACAATGATGTATTTACTGTTTTTATGCACAAATTATCACTCTGAAGCGTTTTTCAACTTTTTTTCAAAATGGTCGATCGAGCACTTCAGCGGCCTAGCGGCCTAGCGGCGTGAAGTTAGCGGCCTGGCGGCCTAGCGGCCTAGCGGCCTAAAATGGTTTCCTATTTCAAACCATGTATACATGCATTTTCTTCTTAAACAATGACATATTAACTGTTTGAATGCACAAATTAACACTTTGAAGCTATTAGCGATAATCAATATATTTTTTTTTTAAAAAGTCGATTGAGCAGTCAGCTATTTCAAAGCATTAAACATGGCTGATCTTCTAAAACAATGATGTATTTACTGTTTTTATGCACAAATTATCACTCTAAACCGTTTTTTATTTTTTTCCAAAAAAAGTCGATCGAGCAGTTTAGCGGCCTAGCGGCCTAGCGGCGTGAAGTTAGCGGCCTGGCGGCCTAGCGGCCTAGCGGCCTAAAATGGTTTCCTATTTCAAACCATGTATACATGCATTTTCTTTTAAAACAATGACATAATAGCTGTTTTTATGCACAAATTAACACGTTGAAGCTATTAGCGATTATCAACAGTTTTTTCAAAAGAGTCGATAAAGCAGTCAGCTATTTCAAAGCATTAAACATGCATGTTATTCTAAAACAATTATATAATTATTGTTTTTATGAACAAATTATCACTCTGACCCGTTTTTCAACTTTTTAAAAAAAAGTCGATCAAGCACTTCAGCGGCCTAGCGGCCTAGCGGCCTAGCGACCTAAAATGCTATCCTATTTCAAAGCATGTATACATGCATTTTCTTCTAAAAAAATGATATGTTAACTGTTTTTATGCACAGACTATCACTCTGAGGCGATTATCAACATATTTTTGAGAAGGATAGGCATGTTCACATGCTTTGAAAAGCTGACTGCTTGTTCGACTTTTTGAAAAAAAGGTTGATAATCGCCTCAGAGTGAAAGTGTGTGCTTAAAACAGTTAATATATCATTGTTTTAGAAAAACAATGCATGTATACATGCTTTGAAATAGGATAGCACTTTAGGCCTCCAGGCCGCTAGGCCGCTAACTTCACGCCGCTAGGCCGCTGAAGTGCTCGATCGACCTTTTTGAAAAAAAGTTGAAAAACGCTTCAGAGTGATAATTTGTGCATAAAAACAGTAAATATATCGTTGTTTTAGAAGAACAGGCATGTTTAATGCTTTGAAATAGCTGACTGCTTTATCGACGTTTTTGAAAAAAACAAACTGTTGATAATCGCTAATAGCTTCAAAGTGTTAATTTGTGCCTAAAAACAGTAAATATGTCATTGTTTTAGAAGAAAATGCATGTATACATGCTTTGAAATAGGAAACCATTTTAGGCCGCTAGGCCGCCAGGCCACTGACTTCACGCCGCTAGGCCGCTAGGCCGCTAGGCCGCTGAAGTGTTCGATCGACATTTTTGAAAAAAAAGTTGAAAAACGCTTCAGAGTGATAGTTTGTGCATAAAAACAGTAAATATATCATTGTTTTAGAAGAACAGGCATGTTTGATGCTTTGAATTAGCTGACTGCTTTATCGACGTTTATGAAAAAAAACTGTTGATAATCGCTTCAAAGTGTTAATTTGTGCATAAAAACAGTTAACATGTCATTGTTTTAGAAGAAAATGCATGTATACATGCATTGAAATAGGATACAATTTTAGGCCGCTAGACCGCTAGGCCGCCAGACCGCTAACTTCACGCCGCTAGTCCACTAGGCCGCTAAAGTGCTCGATCGACTTTTTTGAAAAAAAAGTTGAAAAACGCTTCAGAGTGATAATATGTGAATAAAAACAGTATTGTATATAACTGTTTTAGAAAAACGGTCATGTTTAATACTTTGAATTAGCTGACTGCTTTATCGATGTTTTTGAAAAAAATGTTGATAATCACTTCAATGTGTTAATGTGTGCGTAAAAACAGTTAATATGTCATTGTTTTAGAAAAAAATGCATGTAAACATGCTTTGATATAGGATTCAATTTTAGGCCGCTAGGCCGCTAAATTCACACCGCTAGGTCGCTAGGCCGCTGAAGTGCTTGATCGAATTTTTTGAAAAAAAGTTGAAAAACGCTTCAGAGTGATAATTTGTGCATAAAACAGTTAATTTATATTTGTTTTATAATAAAACGTAAAGATAAATGTTCTGAATAGAAAACAATTTAATGCCACTATGTAACTGTATGGATAAAAAACTTTGATTTATCATTGTTTTAAATAAAACGCATTAACAATTGCTTTGAAATAGAGAACAAAATTAGGCCGCCAGGCCGCCAACTTCACGCCGCTAGGCCGCTAACTTCACGCCGCTAGGCCGCTAACTTCACGCCGCTAGGCCGCTAGGCCGCTACCTTCACGTACATCAAATAATGCCAAAACATTCCCACCACACTCTTTAAGGAATATGACGTAGCATCTGGGTCAAAACTGAATTTAAAATTAATACTGCAGGAAAAACAGGAACACCTGTATTATACTGATAGGCATATAGTCAACATTGAGCTGTTTCTCTGCAAAAATAGGAAAACCTTTCTAAAATAATATACACCTCTAAACGTGGATGTGTACTCTTTTCTAATAATTACATTTAATATGTATACTTTGACTTATTCCACTACACTTAGAGGTTCACCTCAGTATTTAGAAGTACAGCTCTAAATGGGAAGTGAAAAAGGAGCTAGGAGCATTTGATAAGCTTGATCAGAGAGTGGGGGATTTTAAGAATCGAAGAGCGTATGGACAGTGAAGGACGAGCGCAGCTAGTGGATGGACTAGCGCCTGTCCGATGAACGGGAAGGATAGTATAGCCGGTCTAATGGCAAACAGGATCTCAGATCATAGGAATAGTTTGTGTATTTAAATCTCAATCGATGCGCAACAACTTTGTGTTTACTTGTAAACCAGAAGACTGGGGCCAAGAGTCATTTAAAAGGACAACGACAAAGTTAAGTCAACATCTCAATGAGACTATGGAATTTTGAGTTACCGGTTCGAGCGTGTCGGCGAGCTAGACCCCGGCAGCATACGTTCTATTATATCAAAGGTTACACTTTTCAGGATAAGGAACTGGTCTGAAGACGGTTTCAGGAACTGATTCATGCGGGGGCTCAAATTGTTTTGATAATTTCCTTGGAATTGGTGTCCCAGTGCCGGGAGCTTGTATCAAAGATGAAAGAAGCGCGAGGGGAAGGGCAGAAGGCGTTGATCTCTACATAGACGGAATTGCCGTGAAAGAACGGGAAAGCGTAGAGGGTGATATTTTCGTTTTTTCTTGGAATGTTTAATAGGGACTTACTGCTTTTAAGGAAAAAATGCTCATTTTGTAAGTTGTATTTCACCCCATGATATTTGTTTTCTGTTTGAATTTTGGACTAGTTCTTAAAGCAATATTAACATACTTGCGATAATTCACATACTTGATATGTCTTAATTCAGCTTATTAGTATAAACATATAAGTACCTGTGCCTTAAACAAGAATACTATAGTCTATACTTTGGTCTTTTGTATAAGTCTTAATTAGCGTAATATTTTCGTAAATGGTATAGAGGTTTGCCGCTTTTCTGGCCTAATTGTCAGTTTAAGGCGAATTCTGACCCAATTGTACACCGTAAAGGAAATACATAAAAGGAAAACAGGACTGAATTTGAATTATTCCCATAAGAAGTTGATTTACGTTCCGATTGCAAAGTCTGGACATAGAGATGAATAGAGACACTTAGAGAAAACGGCAATATAATTAGACTGGCCTCATCGGAGGAGATACAGGAACAACAATATATCATTGTCAATTGCATACACTCAGCAAAAACCTGAGGAAAACTACCGAGCAAGGCTTTGCCCAGACACTGTCTTCATTCAGATTGTAGGAAATAATATGCTGTTACTTATTTCTATTTGCATTTCGGTTCAGCAGTATATCAATGTGCCACGCGGTATAAATACTTTATAATTGAATTTTAGGCATTGCTTGCACCACATCGATAAAGAACAGAACTGAACACATGTTTATTACCATACATAACATATCAGATATTATGTACATCAACGAAGTAGACTATGATAGCCCCTGGTCATTTTTTTCATTATTAAACATTTGTGGTTTATAGAAGTTTGATACCTTGTTGAGGCACTTTACAGAAACATAAGCAGAAGCAATTGTTTGAACTATTGTTAAGAAATAATATTACGCACGAATCATTTTACAACCATTGTTCAAGTATTTAATAATCATGTATGTAAAGTAAAGACATTTTTCTCTGAACAAATGCTTTCTACACGAAATATTATAAATAAATGATATTTATTATATATATATATAGATTTATTGTTTATACAATTAAAATAATTTGCTTCTGCCCCCTGTGGCTCCGATAGTATCAATATTTTTTGGATGCATCTGGTGTTGATACCTTGCCATCTGGTCTGATTGGCAGTGAGACCTTCCTTAATTAAACAAACTTTTCCAACTAGCTATTGTTATATAGTTTATTGATATGTTTATGCCCCCGAAGCTGGGCATATTAAAATCGCACCGACCGTCCGTCCGTCCGTCCGTCCGTCCGTGTGTCCGGCTCAATAACTCGTGTCCGGGCTGTAACTTTCGCTTGTATTGATGGATTTTAAAATAACTTGCCACATGTGTTCCACATACCAAGACGACGTGTCGCGTGCAAGACCCGTGTCCCGTCCTCTAAGGTCAATGTCACACTTAGTGTTTATTCACAATGGAGTGCTGCATATAAGGACATAGAGTACAGGTTGTCGTGTCCGGGCTGTAACTTTCCTTTGTATGGAAGACGACGTGTCGCTTGCAAGATCCATGTCCCTACCTCTAAGGTGAAAGATACACTTAGTGTTTATTCACAATGGAATGCTGAATATAAGGACCTAACAGTGTAGGTTGTCAAGTATGGGTGGTATTTTTTATGTTCAGAGGCAATTTAAAATAACTTGCCATATGTATTTGACACGTAAAGGCAAGGTCAACTTTTCATGTACTGACCTTGTTCAAAGGTCAATGTCACATTAGGGGGCATTCGTCACATACTGTGACAGCTCTTGTTATTCTGTATATTTTGTCCTATGTGGTTTTTCTTCGTCTGTCCTTTTATCATAGTAGGGGATCATTGTAGTTTTAACAGCAACACATTATGTAATTACGAAGGAGAAGACAAGACACCCTTGTACTGCAGTTATATTAATGTCTCCGCCTTGTGTCTTAAAGTTGTATCTGTCTATGGCAAGATTACTATTACTGCCAAGGGACGCTTTGACTGTATACACAACATGCACATGAAATGTCCTTGAAGCGATGAAAATAGATTGTTAGAAGTTATAGAGGGGAGGTTATAATGACGATTTTAAACTTAACTGTTTTTGTGAACTTTAGTGTATACTATTGGTTGTTAATCGTTTAGAACTAAACATGTTTGAGAGTTTCAAAAACATTTGTATGAAACAACTGATTTATGTCTTTTGTTTATGTTAAAAACGTAAAGCGATTATTATTTTGGCTTTGATTGACAATAACCACATAAATGTGCCTTGTAACGCCGTATAGCAGCATCGCCGCATAAACGTGTTTTTATTCGTTTATGCGGTGATTTTCAACGCATAAACAGGGCGACCACGTTTATGCGGCGACGCTCAACGCATAAAGCAAAAACTGCTTATATGGGGCGCAACTGTGTCTTTTTGCCACATAAAGAGGATTAACTTAATCATTTATTATAAAGCTAAAAAATAAAGTTCTAATATTTAAACAAAACGATGGTGATGACGTTGATGATGATGATGATGATGATGATGATGATGATGATGATGATGATGATGATAATTATGATGATGATTGTTGTGGGGATGATGATGGTGGTGGTGGTTGTGATTGTGGTGATAATGATGGTGGTTGTGATGATTTTATTGATTATGATGATGAGTAAGATTAGTGCGTAGCATGTTACTGTCATTTTGAAAAAAAAAATACGGGAAAAGTAGGCAGGCAAATTGGTCAAATTTAAGGTATTATTTTAAAGTTGAGCCAAAATTGAAAGTAGATTTATTTTATTTCTCCCCTTGGAGTGTTCACATCTACATTTTTTTGGTTACATTGACTAGTGCATTAAAACACAATCAATGACAGAAAGACGTCCATGATGACCCTATATCAGTCATCTGAGTTCAAGGTCCCAAAACTAATGTTGTGTTGAATATTTTGGAAACAATATAATATCCAAAAGTGTTCTTTTCGTTGCCCTGGTAACCAGAGATAAACGCTGATGACCTAGACGTGAATAAATTTAACCATCGCACAATTACCAGTGGTTCTTGAAATAATTGAAATAATTCTTAGCTCATCTAAGCACAAAGAGCACATGTGGAGCTGTGAGGATTGTTGGATTTCTGTTGTTTGTCCGTCGTTAACAATTGACTTTTCTAGAAACGTTTGAAATGACGTTGAAAGTGCGCATTGTCAAGGGTACATGCTCGTCAGTCTGACAAAAAGGCGAGAATATATGTTACGTCATACGACGATTCAATTTTCTGATTGTCCCAAATGACGGTGTTGTGCGTTGTCGTAACATATATTCCAGCCTTTAGTCTGGCCAAACGTCATTTCAAACGTTTTCGCAGAAAGATCAGCTGCCTTGGTTCTCATTTAAACCGATCTTACTAAATCTTTGTCAGAATGTACGTCTCTAAAAGTCTAGTTCAAAGCTTGGTTAAGTGGACACAAAAAACTAAGTCCGATCTTGGTGAAACTGTTTTAATTATTTTTATGCGGTGAAAGAGTGCTTTTTTGCCACATAAGAAAGTCCTGTTCATGCGTTGAAAATCACCGCATAAACGTGGTCGATTTCGTTTATGCGGCGATGCTGTTATGCGGCGTTCCTTGCAGTTAAATACGTCATCCTAGGTTGAATCACGTAGTTGTGGTTCCCATGACTCTGTTTAGCTTTTTGATGCTTTGAGTTTTGAAGGCTATACATAGGCTTACTGCCATTAAAAACAATTGAACATAAGGAAGATTCATATACATGGAACTTTTAAAACATTTGGGTCAAGATTGCTTTTAACAGTTAAACGAAACCATCATTAAAGATTTAAGGTGTAAGTCAAAGACCAAATTCATTTGAAAAGATATCTGTCACTCTGAGAGGATTATAAGCGTTGGGCTGGGGATAATGTACTTTGACTTAAATTGACACCCACTCACATGCACACACGCACCCGCACGCACGCACGCACGCACGCACACACACACACACACAAATTAAATTTTAACTAAACAGCAGAACAACAACTGATCAAGACGACATACAGAACATACGTATTTGGCAAATTAAGTGCCTTTTTAGACGTAGTCTTTGGCAGGGTAAAAACAACTGGGCTTAACTATTCTAACTGTTGCTCCGTGTGTGTCCCAATCCTGTATTTTATGAGCTTAGCGGCTGAAGGCAGAAAGACATAGCAGCAGCATTAGTTTTGATGAAGATAATATTTATTCGTCTGGAAGAAGACAATGTCGATAACACAGAATGAGAGTTATGGGTAATAATATTGCCATTTCCGCTGTTATCCAACAGAAGATGAATCTTTACTAGCTTCACTGCCATATACTGTCTGCTGCATTTTACCAAACGACAGCTTTGGTCTTGAAATACGCGCGAAAAATAAACACGCAAATTGTAAAATCGTTTTATGTACATTATATATAAATATTTACGAAAAGGACACAATGACATTCCCGTTCACACTCTATACGCATGTGTTCCGTTTATGGCTCAAAATTGCACGTACAAATTGTTAATTTCTTGTTGCATTTGGTAATCTTCAGCAATAACGGCACGGCACCAAGGCATCAAGAGACATTGCTTTCCAGTTCGACAACGCCCTCACGCGCAGATCCGATGTCAATATCGACTTACGGTGTGCTAAAGGTAGTCGTATCCTTAATTGGCCTGCTCTGTCTCTATAAGTGCCGCGTCCATTTCGACCAGCATTGTTGTCCATTGTTTTTTATGGAGTTGAACGTTGTGTCTGTGTGTCAAATTCATAACAGAGTCTATAGTAAAAAAAAACTCGTATGTTGAAACGCCACACACTTATTTTCGTTTGATTGGTCCTTCAGGTAAATGAAGCACACAATTAGTACAAGTTCGCCCTTGGCTATATCATTACATAATCGCTATTTAACATCTGTCTCAATTCACAAACCCCCCAGTGTATATTGAAATACACTTGCCGAAAGAAATATGTACGATCTAAAGTGGTAATTGTTATATATGTATACATTTCCTTAGGTTATATAAGTCCATATTCTTAATTACAAATCTACTGGGATTTTTCCAACATAAGGCGTTAATTTTGATTCTAGGAAACGTCCAAATTGCCAAGATAAAAACTATTAGCTGATTTTGTATGCCACTTCAGCTTCTCGATCGTCTCAATAGTTCTCAGATTGTTGTGGTTGTCTCCTGAAATATTAATACCGCTCCCTATGGACCCCTCCTGCTCGAGATTACCCCTGGAGATAACAGTTCTTATCATGTCCTGACTGTTGTTACAGAATCAATTAAGTTAAAAAGTGTCCTTTAAAACACTTATAGGAACACTCGTTTTTGCGGAAATTGTCCTTTTTTCAGTCTTACATGCACTTTCTTTTTTGGTTTATGATTTGCGGACCCGGTTTGTAAAAAGAGTACAATGCTAATTGAAATATTGCATTATCACAGTATTTGTATTTAATTCATTTATGAGGAACAGAAAAATAGGCTGACACGGTGATATCAATAAGTGTATTCAAGAGAAAGGAAATAAATTGTTTTGACAATGTCACCAACTAATTTAAGCCAATGGAAGTTATTTAGAAATACTTATTCAGAAACACCACACCTGTAATATATGTGGTAAAGCGGGCGGTGGGGACAGGGGCGTTATCAAACCAGTTCTTGCAATAAAACAATAAGGATGTTTTCAGAAGAATAACAATACGTGGTATGTTTAATGTCTGTTGATGAAAGAAGATATTTTGTGATACTCTGTGAATATTATTTCCTGTACGGCTTTTTCATGTGTCGTGTCTTGCAATACATTTTTATTCTAGTAGCCTTATGGATACTGGACATGGGTTTCATGGTGTCCTACTCTTTCCGAGGCGAAATAAAAATGTACATATCATTTCAAATATCACCTTAGTACTGTTCGTATCACTACAAAATCTCAGGCGTCCGTTTTTTCACGTTGAATGAGACGGCTGCCGACCACGAACAAGATTTGCGCTCGTTGGATCCGCTGCCTTAGTAAGCCTGATCGGAATATATTGTGGTTTAATTTCCATACGAACACACACTTTGATTCCCCTTGGATTTGCTGAGAATCCTCGCCAAACAAGCTCGACAACTCGCAATAATTGCTTATGAGTTTTTAAAATACGAGTCGAATGTGCCAGCAAGACATTGGAACGGATTTGAGCTAGAGATTAGCCATGTGTGCACAACATATGGAGTTCAACACCGTGTACCTACAGAGGTGTTCGTAAAAATGACCAAATATTGCATAATGAATAGTTAACCATTGGAAAAACTCCTTTTCTTGATTATTAAAGGAAAATCATTCTGTGCAGGAATCCATAGGAACGTTCATAGCGCGATATTAATCAGTAAAACATCAGAAATATTACAACAGCTTTGCCCTTGCTCGTGGATGAAGGGAGACCCTCAAGCCGCCTTCAACCCAAGCCGTTCGTGTACGCCATAATGTTTCATCGTCTGTCCATTCAGACAGTTGTATCAAGGTTTCTAAATTTTTATTTTTTTATTTTGATATATCGCTTCAAATAAAGTGAAGTGCAACACAGGTATGAGACATTGGTTCACTGAAGACAATAACCACGAGAATTGTCTAGTGATTGAACTGTCATAATGAGTTCACGATTAACAATATCGTTGCAGTTTACAAAACAAAGCATTGTGCTCCCTTTCGTAAAGTGGAAGAATATTACACATGTCTTGCGTTATTGTCATCATCCTTTTGTTACAGGTAGGTTATAACTAAATGCCTAGTGCAAGGATGTGGTCCAGAATGCACTCTCGTTATTCAAGATTGACAATGCTACTGAAGACTAATGTTTGTTCAAGTCTGAGTAATGCATGTAAGTAATACAGCTGTTATACTTTGAACTAAGTCCAATACTTGCTCTCAGAAAGATAAAATACATAAATAGCCCAGAGGTTAATAAATTGTTTAAATTGCTGGATTAGATGTATGCTAACGATCAGTTTAATGCCAATGGATAACGGTGCTCAACTTTAAAGTGAGTGAATATTCATAAGAGAAACATGACGTACCTTTTTATTGCTTAAATCAATTGGATTTGACTTGAATTCTAGAGTGAATCGCTAGAAATATCAATTTTCCTATACACACATACAAGTGTCTGTATATTCTTAAGTTAAGGACAGTCCACTGAAAACGCAAGAAACAGATTGCCCCGATTCCTATCGTATATGCCGGAAGCCTGGCCAAAAGGCAATCAGTACTCAATATTGGAAGTCACGCATTCTATCGGTATGACCTGAAACGCCCGAAGTGAGTGTGATGTGCCGAAAGTCGAAATCGAATGATCACTATTCAGTAAAAGCAGTCACTGTGGGTTTAAAAATAATTGTTATTTCTTTCTTCAGGAAATGTTAATTTGGTAAACATATGGTTTCCATATAATTTCATTTGATGTCGTTTACTTAAGCAACTGTCAGGAGATGAATTCGTTATTGAAAACGCCGTGACATTTTGGAAGGAAGGTGCGCGATAGTAATGGTAGACAGGAGTTATTCGTTTACGACTTGGTCATTAAAACTGCACTCTCACAGATATACCATTTTTACAATTTTTGTTTTGTTTTGGAAAGAGCAAATTTTTGCATAAATATCTGCAACCCAGTGATATAAGTTTGCTGACAAAAAATCAGATCGTACATTTTCATATTTCCTTTCGAAAATTAATGATTTATGGCTTAAACCGTTACTATTAACAGTTTAAGAAAGATGCATAAAACATCCATTTTTTAACTTAAATATAAAAATCTGCGATCTAATTTTTTGTCAGCAGTCTTATATAACTGGTTTCCATGAATTTTCACAAAAATTGGCTCGTTCCAAGAAAAAATAAAATAAAAAAAAGTTGTCAAAATGTTCAATCTGTGAGAGTGCAGCTTTAAGTTGCACTTGCATACACCTATTAATATTTTTATGAGGAAAAAGGCACTTGATAAGCGATTTTGAAGTTCATTAAGATAAAACAAGGCGAGAAATTTGACGACTATATATATATATTGTTGAAATTTATGTGTTTCGTAATCGATGTCGCCCGTGCCGACTCCTTGCTGTCGACATGTTCCCAAAAAGGTCAGCACTAAAAGTGTTGAATGACTTGGGGAATGGTAAAGTTTATGTTGAGGCTGATTTTAATTACACAAATCATTGAAGAGGCATGAGATTGACATTAACTGAAATACTTTAGATACTGTACATCACGTACGTGTTACAACTGTAGATGTTTGTAGTGTGGAAAATGGATGTTTTATAAGTTGTTTTAAAAACAATCTATACATCATCCACTCGTACAAACATGCAACCATGCAAACAGTCGTTGTGCACTCCTCCATCTACATAATCTGCATAGCACAGATTTGTATTGCATATCACTAACAGTTTGCTCGATTCACAGACCAATTTTCTTAACAATATCTATCGTAACAATATATTACACCATCACACACGTTTTCAATGTTCCTCACTACAAACAGCAACAGTTGTAAGGATTCTCCTTGTCTATCGATACCTTCAGTGCTTTGATTAAACTAGCCGCTGGGTCAACAACCAGCCATATTAGCACACATTCCCTCTGGAGCTCCCCTGAAATGTGGACCTTCTGCTTCGTAGGCCTACCCTGAGTAACCATATGGTCGCGTAGACGGCATATATAATGGGCTTTAATTAAATTCCGTATTCACGTCTGCAGCTAAGAAACATTTTCGATGGAATGTTGTAATATTATTGGACGTGACCTGAATACAATTCATTTATAGTAGGAATATGATATCTTAATGATAATAACTCTAAATCAAACTTACTGAATGTTTTAGTCAAGAACCGTGTTGGTGCGTGTTAAAAAGGGCATATGACATGAATTAGCCTAACGGTTAAAACAAGTTAAAATAAAAATTGCTGTGTTTTAGTTTAGCTGGGCGCCGGAAATCCGATTTATATACACTTTTTGATAGATAAGCTGGTCTAAATAAACGTGCATAATCTGAATAATAGTGCATGGATTTCATACAAAAATATCAGTGCCAACTCACGAAATTAAATGACTAATTCAAATGTTAGTGATATGAGATGAAAGTCTCACGATTTATAGCAAACAAATCTTTGTGCCAAACACGAAATGAACTGACTTAATTTGACTGATTAAAAATGAATGTGAAACGCTAATTTCACTCGATTTGAAACAAACATTAAAAATAGAAAAGTAGGCCTTAAAGGACGAGTCCGAAATGACAACTGGGCCGAATCGACCCGACACCACTGAATTGTATCATTGAATCATTACGCAACGTACGTTTCCTAAATAACGCATGCCAGATATGGGCGAGTAAATACGATTGAAATTTGTAAAAAGTTTGTTAGCACCAATAATATATCGCTTTTTCATGTGATAAATTCGTCATAGTTCGGATATTAGTATTTCCGTGTTTATTCGGATTAGTAACAAAATGATGCGTAGTTAATATTAGTATTAGTCGTTATTAATATGAAGGTCATGGTTGCTATGTAACAACTTTACAACAGCTTAACCTTAAGTTATTCAACTCGTAGGTACCTTCATGTGAACATCAACAAATGAATATAAATATTCAATAAAACCCTTCAGCTACGTTTTTGATGATTTGCACCAACATCCCTTCTTTAGGATATTCTAGGGAACTGAAAGTGTTACACCTACTATTGCTGTCCATAAACATTTAAAAATGTGAATATATAATAAAGTTATCTTTGTTGAAAGTCTTCATCTTAAGCAAAATATTGCCTGCTGACACAGCATTTATGATATTATCACGAATCACGTGGTTTGAACACACTGTATACGAGACTATGACAGTGTGGAAACTACCAGTAATGCCTATGTATAGTCTAAAAATCAACACTTCTTTAAGGGGGCGTAAACAGTACTGCTTTACCATTGCGCTCTATGAACCGTCCCAATAAAACTGAGCCTGCTGAATAGGGGAGTTGACAGTGTTGCATTACCATTGATGCCAATGGACAGTCTCAATAAAACTGAGACTGTTGTAAAAGGGATTTGACAGTGTTGCATTACCATTGATGCCCATGGACATTCTCAATAAAACTGAGATTGTGGTAAAGGAGAGTTGACAGTGTTGCTTTACCATTGATGCCAATAAAACTGAGACTGCGGTAAGGGGAGTTGACAGTGATGCATTACCATTGATGCTCATGGATATTCTCAATAATATCGAAACTGCTGTAAGAGGCCGTTTACAGTGTTGCAAGTACCAGTGATGTCGATCACTCACAATTACATCGTAACTGTTGTTAGAAGGGGCGTTGACAGTGTTGTACACATCAATGTTTTTTATGAACAGTCTCAATAAAACCGTGACTGCTGTAAGCGGGCGTCGATAATGTTGCACTTACAATTGCTGTAAATAAAATATCCACCCGAAACGACACTGTTGTAAGGGGGCTTTGATAGTGTTGCAAATACCATTGCTGTAAATGAACAGACCCAATGAAATAAAGACTGCTGCTAGGGCCATGACACTGATACAGTTTCCGTTACTTTTCATGGAACGTCTCAATAAAACTGATGTCCTTGAAAAGCTCAATAAAACTGAGACTGCACTTCTTGGGGTATTGACATTGTTACACCTAGTATTGATGTTTATGGACAGTTTCAATAAAGGTAAGGCTAATCTTCGGGGCGTTGAGAGTGTTACTCCTACCATTGATGTTTCTTAACAGGTCTCTATAAAACCGTGACTGCTTGTAGATGGTTTTTACAATGCTGCACTTACCATAGCTAACCATAAATAGTCTCAATAACCCGAGTCCCGACGTTGACAGTGTTGCATCATCCTTAAATGGTTATGGACAGTCTTAATTAAACCGAGACTAATGAAAGGGGGCGCGGACAGTATTGCATTTGCCATTGCTTTCTATGAACGCTCTCGATAAAACGAAACTGCAGTAAGGAGTCGTTAACAGTGATGTACCAACCATTGCTGTCCATGGACACTCTCAATAAAACCGAAACTGCTGTTATGGGACATTGCAAGTGTTGCGACAAAGATTGCCGCTACTAGACTGTCCAGATAAAATCCAGATCGTTGTAAGGGGGCGTTGATAGTGTTACACCCATCATTGCTGTCCATGAACAGTCTCAATAAAACCAGGCTTTCTGTAAAGGGACGTTGACAGTGTATTATTTGTCATTGCTTCAAATAAACACTCTCAACAAAACCAAAACTGCTGTAAAGGGCCATTCACGGTGTTGATTGCACCATTGCTGTCTATGGACAGTCTGAAAAAAAAAACGAGACGGCTTTTAGGTCTTGGAAACCGAGGCTTCTGTAAGGGGACGTTGACAGTGCTGCATCTACCGTTACTATCCATGAACTGTCTTGGAAACCAAGGCTTCTGTAAGGGGACGTTGACAGTGTTGCACCTACAGTTACTATCTATGAACAGTCTTGAAGAGCGAGACTTTTGTAAGATGGCGTTGACAGTGTTGCACCTACAGTTACTATCCATGAACAGTCTTGAAGAGCGAGACTTTTGTAAGGTGGCGTTGACAGTGTTGCACCTACAGTTACTATCTATGAACAGTCTTGAAGAGCGAGACTTTTGTAAGGTGGCGTTGACAGTGTTGCACCTACAGTTACTATCCATGAACAGTCTTGAAGAGCGAGACTTATGTAAGATGGCGTTGACAGTGTTGCAACTACAGTTATACCATGAACAGTCTTGAAGGGCGAGGATTCTGTAAGGACGGGGGGAGTTGAAAGTGGTGCACCTACCGTAAATATAAATGAAAAGTCTTGAAAAGCGAGGCTTCTATAAGGAGGAATTGACAGTGTTGCACCTACCGTTACTATCCTTGAACAGTCATGAAGACCGAGGCTTCTGTAGGGGGGCGTTGACAGTATTGCACCTACCGTTACTGTCCATAAACAGTCTTGGAAACCGAGGCTTCTGTAACAGGGGGTTGACAGTGCTGCACCTACTGTTTCTGTCCATGAACAGTCTTGAAAACCGAGACTTTTGTAATGGGGCGTTTGACAGTGTTTCACATACCGTTACTGTCCATGGACAGTTTTGAAGGCCGAGGCTTCTGTATGGGGGGGGGGGTCGTTGACTGTGTTGCACCTACCGTATCTCCCCATAAACAGTCTTGAAGACCTAGGCTTCTGTAAGGGGGCGTTGACAGTGTTGCATCTACAGTTACTGTCCATAAACAGTCTTGAAAACCGAGGCTTCTGTAAGGGGGCGTTGACAGTGTTGCATCTACAGATACTATTAATGAACAGTCTTTAAAACCCGAGACTTCTGTAAGGTGGCGTTGACAATGCTGCACCTACCGTTACTGTCCATGAACAGTCTTGAAGAGCGAGGCTTCTGCAAGGGGACGTTGACAGTGTTGCAACTACCGTTACTATTCATGAACAGTCTTGAAGACCAAGGCTTCTGTAAGGGGGCGTTGACAGTGTTGCAACTACAGTTACTATCCATGGACATCTTGAAAAACCGACGCTTCTGTAAGGGGGCGTTGACAGTGTTGCACCAACCGATGCTATCCATTAACAGTCTTGGACACTGAGGCTTCTGTAAGGGGACGTTGACAGTGTTGCAGCTGCAGTTACTATCCATTAACAGTCTTGGAGACTGAGGCTTCTGTAAGGGGGAGTTGACTGTGTTGCATCAATCGATACTATCCATTAACAGTCTTGGAGACTGCGGCATCTGTAAGGGGGCGTTGACAGTGTTGCACCAACCGTTACTATCCATTAACAGTCTTGGAGACTAAGGCTTCTACAAGGGGACGTTGACTGTGTTGCACCAACCGTTACTGACCATGAACAGTTTTGAAGACCGAGGCTTCTGTAACGGGGCGTTTACAGTGTTGCATCTACAGTTACTGTCAATGAACAGTCTGAAAAACTGAGGCTCCTGTAAGGGGGCGTTGACAGTGTTACACCAACAGTTACTGTCCATGAACAGTCTTGAAAACCGAGGCTTTTGTAAGGGGGCCTTGACAGTGTGTGTTGCACCTACCGTTACTATCCATGAATAGTCTTGAAAACAGAGGTTTCTGTAAGGGGGCATTGACAGTGTTGCACCTACAGTTACTATCCATGAACAGTCTTGGAGACTGAGGTTTCTGTAAGTGGGCGTTGAAAGTGTTGCACTAACCGTTACTATCCATTAACAGTCTTGGAGACTAAGGCTTCTGTAATGGGACGTTGACAGTGTTGCACCAACCGTTACTGTCAATGAACAGTCTTGAAGACCGAGGCTTCTGTAAGAGGGCGTTTACAGTGTTGCATCTACAGTTACTGTCCATGAACAGTCTTGAAAACCGAGGCTACTGTAAGGGGGCCTTGAGAGTGTGTGTTGCACCTACCGTTATTATCCATGAACTGTCTTGAAAACCGAGGTTTCGGTAAGGGGGCATTGACAGTGCTGCACCAACAGTTACTATCCCTGAACAGTCTTGAAAACGGCGACTTCTGTAAGGTGGCGTTGACAGCGTTGCAACTACCGTTACTATCCATGAACAGTCTTGAAGAGCGAGGCTTCTGTAAGGGGTCGTTGACAGTGCTGCACCTACCGTCACTGTCCATGAACAGTCTTGAAAACTGAAGCTTCTGTAAGGAGGCGTTGACAGTGTTGCACCTACCGTTACTATCCATGAACAGTCTTGAAAACCGAAACTTCTGTAAGGGGGCGTAGACAATGTTGCACCTAGAGTTACTGTCCATAAAAAGTCTTGAATTCCGAGGCTTCTGCCAGAGGGCGTTGACAGTGTTGCACCTACCGTGACTGTCCATGAACAGTCTTGAAAACCGGGACTTCTGTAAGGGGGCGTTGACAATGTTGCACCTAGAGTTACTGTCCATAAAGAGTCTTGAAGACCGAGGCTTCTGCCAGAGGGCGTTGACAGTGTTGCACCCACAGTTACTGTCCATGAACAGTCTTGAAAACCGAGGCTTCTGTAAGGAGGCGTTGACAGTGTTGCATCTACCGTTACTGTCCATGAACAGTCTTAAAAGCCGAGGCTTCTGTAAGGTGTGGTTGACAGTGTTGCACCAACCGTTACTGTCCATGAACAGTTTACAACCGAGGCTTCTGTAAGGTTTGGGAGGGGGGGGGGGCGTTGACAGTGTTGCATCTACCGTTACTGTCCATGAACCGTCTTGAAGACCGAGGCTTCTGTAAAGGGGCGTTGACAATGTTGTACCTAGAGTTACTGTCCATAGAACGTCTTGAAGACCGATACTTTTGTAAGGTGTCTTTGACAGTGTTGCACCTGCCGTGACTGTCCATGAATAGTCTTGAAGACCATGGCTTCTGTAAGGGGGCGTTTACAGTCTTGCATCTACAGTTACTGTCCATAAACATTCTTGAAAACCGAGGCGTTGACAGTGTTACACCTACAGTTACTGTCCATGAACAGTCTCGAAAACCGAGACTTCTGTAAGGGGGCGTTGACAGTGTTACACCTACAATTACTGTCCAGGAACAATATTGACGACCGAGATTTCTGTAAGGGGCCGTTTACAGTGTTGCATCTACAGTTACTATCAATGAACAGTTTTGAAGAGCGAGGCTTCTGTAAGCGGGCGTTGACAGTGTTGCACCTATCGTTACTGTCCATGAACAATCTTCGAAACCGAGGCATCTGAAAGGAGGGGGGGGGGGGCGTTGACATTGTTGCACCTACCGTTACTATCCATAATCAATCTTAAAGACGGATACTTCTGTAATGGGGAGTTGACAGTATTGCATCTACCGTTACTATCCATAAACAGTCATGAAGATCGAGGCTTCTGTAAGGGGGAGTTGACAGTGTTGCATCTACCGTTACTATCCATAAACAGTCATGAAGATCGAGACTTCTGTAAGGTGGAGTTGACAGTGTTGCATCTACCGTTACTATCCATAAACAGTCATGAAGATCGAGGCTTCTGTAAGGGGGAGTTGACAGTGTTGCACCTACCGTTACTATCCATTAACAGTCTTAAAGACCGAGGCTTCTGTAATGAGGCGTTGACAGTGTTGCATCTACCGTTACTGTCCATGAACAGTCTTAAAAACCGAGGCTTCTGTAATGAGGCGTTGACAGTGTTGCATCTACCGTTACTGTCCATGAACAGTCTTGAAATGCGAGGATTCTGTAAGGACGGGCGGAGTTCACAGTGCTGCATATACCGTTATTATCCATGTACAGTCTTGAAGACCGAGGCTTCTGTAAGGGGGAGTTGACAGTGTTGCACCTACCGTTACTGTCCATAAAAGTCTTGAAGACCGAGGCTTCTGCCAGAGGGCGTTGACAATGTTGCACCTACCGTTACTGTCCATAAAAGTCTTGAAGACCGAGGCTTCTGCCAGAGGGCGTTGACAGTGTTACACCTACAGTTACTGTCCATGAACAGTCTCGAAAACCGAGACTTCTGTAAAAGGGCGTTGATATTTTTGCACCTACCGTTACTATCCTTGAAAGTCTTGAAGACCGAGACTTCTGTAAGGTGTGGTTGACAGTGTTGCACCTACCGTTACTGTCCATGAACAGTTTTGAAAACCGAGGCTTCCGTAAGGGTTTGGAGGGGGGGGGGGGGCGTTGACAGTGTTGCATCTACCGTTACTGTCCATGAACAGTCTTGAAGACCAAGGCTTCTGTAAAGGGGCGTTTACAATGTTGCACCTAGAGTTACTGTCCATAAAAAGTCTTGAAGACCGAGACTTCTGTAAGGTGGCGTTGACAGTGTTACACCTGCCGTACTGTCCATGAACAATTTTGAAAACCGAGACTTCTGTAAGGGAGGGGGCGTTGACAGTGTTGCAGCTATAGTTACTGTCCATGAACCGTCTTGAAGACCGAGACTTCTGTAAGGTGGCGTTGACAGTGTTGCACCTACCGTTACTATCCATGAACAGTTTTGAAAACCAAGACTTCTGTAAGGGAGGGGGGGGGGAGCGTTGAAAGTGTTGCATCTACCGTTACTATCCATGAACAGTCTTGAAAACTGTGGCTTCTGTAATGGGGAGTTGACTGTGTTGCGCCTACCGCTACTGTCCATGAACACACTTAAAGACCGCGGATTCTGTAAGGGGACGTTGACAGTGTTGCAATTACTATTACTATCCTTAAACAATCTTGAAAACAGGGCTTCTGTAAGGGGGAGTTGACAGAGTAGCGCCTACCTTTACTGTCCATGAACAGTCTTGAAGACCGAGGCTTCTGTAAGGGGTGGGGCGTTGACAGTTTTGCGCCTGCCGTTACTGTCCATGAACAGTCTTGAAAACCGAGGCTTCCGTAAGGGGACTTTGACAGTGTTGCACCTACGGTTACTATCCATGAACAGTTTTGAAGACCAAGGTTTCTGCAAGGGGGCGTTGACAGTGTTGCACCTACAGTTACTGTCCATGAACAGTCTTGAAGACCGCGGCTTCTGTAAGGGGGAAATGACAGTGTTGCGCCTACCGTTACTATCCATGAACAATCTTGATGACCAAGGCTTTTTTAAGGGAGGAAGGGCGTTGACAGTGTTGCACCTACCGTTACTATTCATGAACAGTCTTGAAGACCGAGGCTTCTGTAATGGGGCTTTGACAGTGTTGGACCTAACATTACTATCCATAAACACTCTTGAAGACCGAGGCTTCTGTTAGGGGAAGTTGACAGTGTTACACCTACCGTTACTGTCCATTGACATTCTTGGAAACCGAGGCTTCTGTAAGGACGGGGGGAGTAAACAGTGTTTCGCTTACCATTACTGTCCATGAACTGATGAAAACCGAGGCTTCTGTAAGGGGGAGTTGACAGTGTTGTACCTGCTAGAGATGTCCTTGAACAATCTCAATAAAACCGAGACTGCCGTATTAGTTCTATTGGTGTATTGAATTCATCTGAATGACCTTTTTATATAAGGCATTTCATATTTTACTACAATTTCCATTAAATAGTTGTTAACAGTTACCTCGTTCTTCCTGTACCGTATATGTTTTTATTTCTGATAACTAGATTTCATCCTTAGCATGTGCTAAGTACTAATTTTGTTAATGACCAGTCTCAACTACAAGCAGATTTAAAGTGGGGCGCTCCCCCTCTAAAATCGTCAATGTTTTATTTGTGTTTCAAAAAAAAGGAGATATTTTTTTTATAAAAAATGCTCAAAACGCACCTTTTTGACTACAAATTGCTACAATGATCTTGAGGCAGTAACCGGAAACCCACATGCAATTAATTTACGCAATATATTTTCGGATATTGAGGGGGGGGGGGCATTTAAAAAGGTTGAGCCCCGTAGTTACACTCCCTCTAACGCTAACGTCAGCTCCTGGATCCGCCCCTGTCAACCAAAACTGATTACGTCAATGACCTCTCCTTATAGAGAGCATTGTACAGTGTTCTAGAAATAATGATAATGGTTTCAATAAAATGATGTTATGATATTCTGCCATAACAAGGCAGTAATTTATAATGTGTTTGCTTTGCGGCGGGGAATAGTCAGATTGATTACATGAGCACCAAATCATTCCTATTTCCATAGAAAATGGCATGAAATATGGAAGTTTTACACGCGATTCATTTATAAATCCATAAACAAATTTTATTACACAGTTTCCATACGATAAATGCAAACAATTCTATTGCATTTATGGCCATAGTTATTGCTATAAGATAGTCAAACTTAGAGCTTAGACAGTCTATGATTGCTTATAAGTACGAGGGATGTCAGGATAGTTTTGAGACTATGTTCATAAAAAACATACAACTCATAGGATGCATTTAAAATTTTAGCAGCTGACAATTTTATCTAATATAAACAAATCCTGAAAGTCTCAACAATATACTACGAAGTGAACGTACACAACAAACATTACAAAAAGTACAGGTCACAAGCCACGTAGCACTTCCTTGCCTCATTGCGTCACTTCTTTTTTTCTTCAAAATACCCTCCTTTTGCAAGTACACACTTACGGCGGCGTTCAACTCATTGCTTAAATATTTGTCCGTACAACTCTTCCATGATATTATGAACAACTGTCCTTTTTAACTAAACGGAAACACCAATTTCACTCACTGTCCTCCGCCGGTCTTCTTGTAACCTGATGCACTGAATTTATGCCACTTTCACTCACGACTGACAGTCTGCCGCTTTAAATCGCACACTTTCATGCCCGTCACTAATAACGTCCATGCCAGCGAAATACCAAACCCCTTGAACATGTTAGCTTTGATTTATCCCGTGTTAGAAACGTATTTGTAGGAGCTATCCCGCTGCGAACACCATATTTGATTTAAGCACGCTGCTCTGTGCGTGACTTCAACGTTGCAGTTTTTTCGTACATCTTCGAAATACCTCTCTACTTCCGTTGATCGTTACAAACATGTCTACTGTTAGATGGCTTTAATAAATTGCGGGGTGATGCAGCTGACGTCAAACTATCGTCATATGTTTTGACGTGACGTTTTGGCATCTATTATTCAGGAGGGGTAGTACATATGAATTGTGAACAACTTTCAGAAAGAGTAAATTTCAAAGTGCTCCGTGAAGCGCTAGATGGGTTGTCTTGGCAACCATTTTCTTCCTTATTATGAGATTATATAATTTTATTTTTCAAAAGGAAACTCGTGAATAGCTTATATACACAGCTGCTTATTGTTCGTTGATTTATATTAAAAACGTTTTGAAATATAGACACAGTCTCAAAACTTTCAAGACAACCCTCGTATTTGAAAGAATATACAAATATAATTATATTATCAAAAGATCAGATAGTACATAGATAAGTTGTTGTTTTTTTTCGATAAAAATGTATACTAACTTAAAAAAAGAAATTGCTCCTTGGCAAACAAGTATGATACTAAAGAAGTCAAAACTTTCGGTTGAAATGTGAAGTTCATTCGTTCGTATTCAATATGTTAAGGATGAATTTAATTTGTAGTATTACAACTTGAATTGGTATTAGTGCTCAAACTCAAGTAGTAATCACTTGGTTCTTAGAGATGGTATTTGATATGCCCACTTTGTTTTCAATATCAGATGAAATTCGCAAATACGTTTTCTGTGGAATATTGTCCCATATCTCTGAACTATCGATTCATTCATTGCTTGTTTCTTAACGCGTTTGATCTTATATGCGACGTATCATAATTTCCATGTCGTTCTTGAAATATCTGACGAACCAAAAAACACGTTACAAATTATGTCACTATAGTTGCGCAACATGCGACTAGGTGTTGACTCACAGTCCCTAAATACACTTAAAATCAGTTGTGGAATAACCTTTCCTTATTTTTTGGCAACGATCTTAAAAACGCACGCAATAAATACCATTAAATGCTTCAGTCAGATTAGCTGACCCAATAAATATTTATTTGAACAGAGATTATGACAGTATTATATTGCATGTGAAATGCCTTTTGGTCTAAGAAAAAGAATTCCTTAGAGAAAGAAATCGTGTTGATCTTAACTCTTTGCGACACTAATTGACCAACATTTACTACATAAATCACCCTTCCGGTTGAGGTGAGCATTCAATTTTCCTTCAGCCGCTCTTATTCTCCTTCCATAAAACCATTCATGAGTTAATAGCTGTCTGCATATTAAGCTCGCCTGTTTTCGAATACGACTTCGTTGGCATGCTTATTATTTTCCGCCACAACAGCTTAATGCCCGTTGTTTATATAAAGTGTAACTGGGTCATCTTTAACCCGTAGACTACTAGCTACATCAGGCAGAGAAAGGTCGTTTCGGGTAATGCTATATTGTGGAGAACATCAAGTTCGATTTAAAAGGCATCATAAGGCATCGCGATTAAGATGAAATCAAATTTTGTTTGAAACCTTCGGACAATCAAATCTATGATGGAGTCGATCCTTTCTTGTAATATTAATGAATAAAAAGAATAAACTACCATTGTGTTACAATTCTTTCATTCCATCAATATTTCCTCTAAATTAAGTAATTTGTAAAGAATACTAAGAAACATGTTTGTTTTTTATTTACATAGCGACAAGGGGAGCACTCTATAATCAATGTTATAAATACCGGCGCTTGCTAGACATATATTAGGAATCTGTGTAAAAATTATTGCTCTGCAAAAAAAAAGAAATATGCAGAAATAAACAATATCACGTGTGTAACTAGAGTAAAGGCAACAATGTAATCTTTAGAATGACAATAGCCATGCTAAGAGATAAGACATCCTTTTATTGCTTACAAGCAGTTTAAAGAAAATCTAAAAAGTTTCAAGTTTATGATTCAATATTTATTTACAGAATATCAAGAAGGCCATAGCCAACTTGGACAAATACATATACAATACAGTGTTTTCAGGTGATTCCATGCATACAAATTACAAAACTAAACAACAACATTTTTTTTTATCAAATACGCAAATACATCAACTTCATAGGTTCAGTAAATCAAAATATATGATAATGCAATCTATTAATTAAATTAAGTTGTCAATAACGTTATATGTTTAATCACAGATAAGTGGAAAGGGTAACCATATACATATATACAATAGTTGTGCTATGATGAGAGTTATGTTTGTAATTATCTCCCAATATCGGACAACCTATACAAAACGAAACTATATGAAGCCTAAGGGAATTCAGTAAAACTTTAAAATTCACTTTTGTAATGGTCTTATCAGGTAAGATTAGTTTAAAACTGTTAATGTAACATACTTCTGAGAATCATTGTACATGAACACTGTGTGTAAATATTCAGTCTAGTAACACTATAGACAGAAAGTATGTGTCGAAGTGAAAAGTTATATTTAATAAATACTTATAGATTTAAGCAATCATGCGTACTTTTAAAAGCGTACTCATTTTGTTTCAGGTACAGTTTACTTCACCAGAAGTATTTGCATATATCATTTATGAAACAATCACTTTCGAATTTGTATTACTATATAATAAAAGCTGAACACTCACTTATGTAACAGTAATTTTATGTAAAAGTATCTCATAGTTATTCATAACTAATTACACGATACAAAACGTTACATGATAAAAGGATATATCACAATACACATGCAATAATTAGGACGCATACGTGTCAACTGATCTAACTTAAAATGCATTGTTAACATATATACTAAGTTTTCTTAATATGTCTTCTTTATCAGATGTAATTAATTGGATAAATGTTTGCATGTTTGGTCTACGTCTATAAAATAGTGGTACATATTTACGTCTTATATCAGAGTATAGGCCACATTCCAGAACAAAGTGGTCTTCGTCCTCTAAGACTTGACATGTGTTGCATTTTCTCTCATCAACGGGTATAGGATTGGGCTTCGCCCATCTTCCACTCTTTATCATAAGTCTATGTGCAGATACACGTAATCTTGATAAACTACATCGAAGTACTGCATGCGATTAAGTAAGGTTGGAGTTTTAAACATGCTATATTGTTATAAAACAATGCTCTGACTTTTAATCTTCCGTTCCAGTTTTGGATAAAATTATCATTTAGTCTCTGTTTAATATGAGCAAGAAATAATTTATCATTCCCTACTTCTTGGAAGAGCCATACATCATAAAAACCGAGTGAACTCAACAGATCTCGTAATAACGAACACCATTTTTTCTTATTAGGGTACCTTTCACGGTCATTCAATAAAGTAAGATATGTGTTCTTATTAAACTTATGATCACATGTACGTGATAACTTAACCCAATACTTTATAATATTATTGTATCTAATTGCATGGTAATTTACTCGTCCAAGCTCACTATAAATAAAATCATTCTGTGTAATTCTTTCAACACCCAACAATCTTTTACAGTGTTGCAAATGTATTCGCTATATGGCGTTGCCTTTGACAAAGCCCAAGACTTCACTACCATAATTTAGAACGGGCGAAATAAGCCTATCAAACAAATGTGACTTATGTTTAATAGTAAGGTCCGTAAATTTATACAAATACTTGTACATCTTAAATATTGCTTTTAAAGCTTGACCTGCAATTGTATTTTTGGCATCTGAAAATGAGCCTCCGGGAGTAAAAACTGTTCCCAGATAATAAACTTATTAACAATCTGCATTTCATTACCATTATAATAAAATTGAATATTTGCCGGCAGCCGTTCTCCCTTCCTAAAAACAATTATTTTTATTTATCAGTATTCACAACTAATTTCCAACGTTTACAATATTCTGATAATAAGTTAAGACTTTCTTGAGCAGCATTATTAGCAAACACAATAATATCATCATCATATAGTATTAGAAAAAGTTTAAACGAATCAATATCGATACCATTAATACCCTTTTCATAGAAAATTGACTCTTAATCAAACAAGAAAGGCGATAAACATTCTCCTTGTCGTACACCTATTACACATTCATATGTTACAATACTTTACCCTGGATTTTACTGATGAAGACATAGGTTTAATTATACAAAATATTTTTTATCGTAATCCTAACTTTATAAGTTAACTTCAGAGATTATCCCAAACAACATAATCAAAGGCTCTAGTAAAATCGATGAATACACAATGAAGTTGCTTACGATGATTAAGAACATGCCTTAATAAACCATGAAGTACAAAAATATTATCTATAGTACCCATATTCGACCGAATTCTAGCCTGTGCTTCAAAATGTACAGAATAACCTTCGCCCCACTCAGATAGTCTGTGTGTAAAAAGTTCCCCAAAGTACTTAGTAGCGTTTTACCCCTATAGTTATTTTCATCATTTATACTACCTTTCTTATGTAATGGCACAACAAAATCTTCAGACCAAGACGCTGGAAAATGACCGGAATCAAATATTTTGATAAAAAGAGTATGTAAATATGGTAGTAGTACATCTTTACTATGATTGGGTGTTAACACTTTTAGAATACTGCTCAAAAACACCCAATGTAACATTTGCATTCTGAATACCAGCAGATTGCTTCAGCATATTCCAATATAATTTAGCATTTTTAAATCTAGCTTGCTCAAGCTTTTTAGTCTGCAACTTATCATAGTTAAGCCTATGTTTTCTTATACATGTTTTATATTCTGACCCGGCAGCATTAAGTAACTCTCTATGTTGATCCGATTTATCGTTTCTATACATATTCAATTGTCTATATAAGATATAAATATAACACATTTTCAAAAGATCGTTTAATAAAACTAAGCCATTTTTTCTGTTATACTAACTGCTGTTCAGCAAAACAACTACAGATACTGTGATTCTTTCAATACTTTTTAACAAACTATGAAACATATGTACAATATAAACTATACTCACTTTCAGCAAACTGTTGTCTGGTACTGGAAATCTTAGAGCATATGCTTTGTCAAATAAAGTATGTTGCAGAGAATCACATTCTAGAGAGGTAAAGAGCCAAGAAGCAAGAAAATGTTTAAATCTTTAGAATAAGTTAACATAATTGATCGATTGTATTTTGGCATACATAAAAATAATTCAGGTGATAAAATATTTGTTTCTCCTAGAGAAATAGGGGATGAAGTTTAATTTACTATTACCTGCAAATCTTATGATAACCAAAAAAAACACCTCATATGATAAGATTGCAATGCTGAATTCTCACTATACATCTTTGTCAGAGAAAACCAAGTTTCTTTGGCAACTTAGTTATGAAAATAAAGATGTGATCTCTCATTTGGCTAATTTAATATTTGAATGTTACCAGAAGGTCATGTTGGTTATATATATAGGTATACATATAGTGAAATTGCCCATGTAATATGTGTACTATGAAGATATTTAACAATTGGCATATGTTAATATGAGGTGGATTGATAGATTAATATTTAAATGGATATGATTCTTTCACGATCTATAGACGATTGAATATAGTGTTCTTGATAAGAAAAAAATATGTTAAAGTTCCATTTTTCTCATAATTCCAATTAATTATAAAATTTGATATTTAATACGTTTAGTTTATAATTGTATATGATAGTTGTAGACATACAGTAGTTTTTCATATTCATAAATCCATCAGCCTTATATAAATAATTTAGTCCCTAAATAATATAATATAAAAATGTGGTATTTGTACATTTATATCAGAATTGTTTAATGTGAAATCTCCTTAACATTTTAAGAACTATGGTGAGTATAGAACAATGTTAAAAGGTATAAGTTTTCAAATGTGGCATAATAAGTGTGTTAAAAGTAACATATACATTGTTTTATTCTCCGCATGCAATTAGCTGAAGTGATGTTATATTTCTTGAAATAATATAGTTTATGTTGTTGTGACAGTTCTTTGAGTTGAAAGTTGTTTACCGTCATAACTGAAAGACGGATCGTCGGAATCGGCCATTTTTATAATGGATCACGAGCAGAGGGAAAATTAGTGCGTCTAAAAGATAATAGACCTTTGATTGTTGACAGGAACTTGTTTTACCTGATCGATGGATAAATGTTTTATTTCTCCAATACTGGAGAGCATAACATATTTATAACATGTAATTCGTGGATATACGGTACATCATAACATAAAAAAGGTAGGAAAATCATATGCATGACATCAAATTCAGAGTATACAATCATACAAAGTATGGGATATAAATTACATGTTCCCTAACTAACCTAATTCATACATAAATGAAATATTTATTCCTCCATTTTAGAACAAAATTATGACAATAATAAAATGTGATACAGTGAACACAATGAAAAGTGTCACTTTTACAAAATCAAACAATATAAACAAAAATCCAAATGAGGGTATGTTCACATACATTGAACATGGTTATACATATGCGGTAAAAAAATGAGCCAGTGTCCTGCTGAGAAAATGTAGGTATCGTTGTACCGTCTTGAAAATATTTACTCGACTTTGGTTATTGAACGTGAATGATCGGACACCTGACATCATTTCTAACAATTGTTTTGAATAATGTCTTTAACATAATTCATCATCATTTGCTGTGAATAAAAACGTGATTTTCGCCAAAGTGACTTCTAAATGCTATCGTTCGAACTATAACAGAACAAAATAATTATAATCTGAAATCATAAAAAACCCGATTGATCCGAGAACATTGAATGCAATTAGTAGCATAAGGTCTGCTGAAAAGTTTACTCAGAGCTGGAGCCACCGTCTTGCAATATTTGAAATGCTCACGATATATTTAACTGAATCTCTTTATATTATATGGTGATATTTCATTATTTATAGACAGAGAACCACGCAAACTGTCTTCACCAAATTGGTATTCTGCGTTAGCAAAGCCGTAAATAGATGTCTTTACGATATTTTTCCACGTACACATTTCTGGAAATATGCCACTTTCTAGACATAAGTTATAATATACCAACTTATTGTAAGTGCACAATATTTGATATACCTCCACGGGCGATTGAATTCTGTTATTTAACTTGGATTCTCATTGAATTAAAGAAATATTATCAATCTTCCTTTAACTGTTAGTTTTCGCGGGGTCCAGTAAAAAAGGTCATCCGAAGAACATAAGTTTTATTTTATCTATTATGTAATAGGTTAAATACCGATAAAGCCTTGTGATATGTCTGATCTACATGCACGTGAAAATCCTTGAATCGTCTTAATTGATTGTTTATGGACACGAATAAGGGAGTTTATTTGTGTTACTAAGATATTCACCGTTCCAAACATCGCAACCGTATAAAGCCTTTGCAAGCACTATCGTATCGTACAAATGGTTCATGGTTAGGGGTGGAGACTTCTGTCATTTGATGCCCCGCAATCTGTTAGACCGAAATAAGTCACCATCTAAGCTTTTAAAAATATGTCAAAATATCATAGTAATTCAATAAAGCCTAAAACAGAGGTTATGTATGTAATAATTATAATAATGATTTTAATAATAATAATAATAATAATAATAATAATAATAATAATAACAACAACAAGAGCTATCACTGAAGGTGATTAATACCCCCAAACGCCGCCTCTCATTATGATTTATCATTGTATGAAGTTTTATGATATTCCATATAGTAGTTTTCAAGTTACTGTCCGGACAAAAGTTTGACAAAAAAAACCCACAGAACAAGAGCTGTCACAGTATGTGATGAATGCCCCCCGAATGTGACATTGACCTATGAACATGGTCAGTACATGAAAAGTTAAAGATCAAACAAATACATATGGCAAGTTATTCTAAATTACCTCTGAACATAAAAAAATACCACCCATACTTGACAAACTACATTCTTATGTCCTTATATTCAGCATTCCATTGTGAATAAACACTAAGTGTATCTTTCATCTTAGAGGTAGGGACATGGGTCTTGCACGTGACACGTCGTCTTGGTATGTCGAACACATGTGGCAAGTAATTTTTAAAACTGTCCATACAAGAAAAAGTTACAGCCCGGACATAAAAACCAATACTCTGTATCCTTATATGCAGCACTCCATTGTGAATAAACACCTAAGTGTGACCTTGACCTTAGAGGTAGGGACAAGGTTCTTGCACGCGACACATCGTCTTGGTATGTCGAACACATGTGGCAAGTTATTTTAAATTCTGTCCATACAAGGGAAAGTTACAGCCCGGACACGACAACCTATACTCTATGTCCTTATATGCAGCACTCCATTGTGAATAAACACCTAAGTGTGACCTTGACCTTAGAGGTAGGGACAAGGTTCTTGCACGCGACACATCGTCTTGGTATGTCGAACTCATGTGGCAAGTTATTTTAAATTCTGTCCATACAAGGGAAAGTTACAGCGCGGACACGACAACCTATACTCTATGTCCTTATATGCAGCATTCTATTGTGAATAAACACTAAGTGTGACGTTGACCTAAGAAATAGGGACACGGATCTTGCACGCAACACATCGTCTTGGTATGCCGAACACATGCGGCAAGTTATTTTAAAATCTGTCCATACAAGGGAAAGTTACAGCCCGGACACGACAATCTATACTCTATGTCATTATATGCAGCACTCCATTGTGAATAAACACTAAGTGTGACCTTGACCTTAGAGGTAGGGACACGGGTCTTGCACCCGACACATCGTCTTGGTAATTCAAAAACATGTGCCAAGTTATTTTATAATCTGTCCATACAAGGGAAAGTTACAGCCCGGACACGACAACCTATAATCATGTCCTTATATGCAGCATTCCATTGTGAATAAACACTAAGTGTGACCTTGACCTTAGAGGAAGGGACACGGTTCTTGCACGCGACACGCCGTCTTGGTATGCCGAACACATGTGGCAAGTTATTTTAAAATCTGTCCATACAAGGGAAAGTTACAGCCCGGACACGAAAAAAGTAACAAAGGGCAGTAACTCTGTAATTAGTTGAAATAGAATTGCAGTTCCTGTACACTGCACTCCCTCTCATTATGATCTATCACTGTATGAAGTTTGATAGAATTCCATCCAATGCTTTTCAAGTTATGCTCCGGACAAGAAAAAAGTAACAAAGGGCAGTAACTCTGCAATAAGCTGAAAGAGAATTGCAGTTCCTGTAAACTGCACTCCCTCTAATTATGATCTATCACTGTATGAAGGTTTTATTAAATTTCATCCAATAGTTTTCAAGTAATGCTCCGGACAATAAAAAAGTAACAAAGAGCAGTAACTCTGTAATAGGCTGAAATAGAGTTACTGTTCCTGTGCACTGCACTTCCTCTCATTGTGCTTTAATATTGTATAAAGTTTTAATAAATTCCATCTAGTAGTTTGCAAGTTAATGTCTGGAAAAATAACTGACAGCAAAAAAATAAATAAAGGGCAATAACTCAGTAATAAGCTGAAGTACAGTTATGGATCTTGAACACTGCACTTCCTCTCATTGTGCTTTACTATTGTTTGAAGTTTCACTGAATTCCATCCAGTACTTTTCAAGTTATACTCCCGACAAAAAAAAGTAACAAAGAGCAATAACTCAGTAATAAGCAAGAATAGAGTTATGTTTAGTGTACTCTGCACTTCCTCTCATTATGCTCTATCATTGTATGAAGTTTAATTCAATCCCATCCAGTAGTTTTTAAGTTATGCTCCGGAAAAGGAAATTGCATTAATAAGCTTGCACCCTGATTATTCTTTATTGATTCGATAAGTTTACAGTTATTAATTATTTTATGTTTTCTGTTACAACTGTCAAATCGTGCAATCCCTACTGTGTGTGTTTCTATTACGCCTTTGGAAAATATTAAACCCATAATAACGTCTGCAAAAATAATATATTGTTGCAATAGTGTATAGTTGTACAATCTATGTCGTAGATAACATAAGGCAATTATATCACGGTACATTAGGTTAACGGTCGAAATTGGCAATATTGCGCAGACAATATTGCCTTGCATTAACAATTATTTAGGACGTATGCTGAGTAAGAAATTTCACTTCTTGCTTCACTGAAAAGCATGTGTTTGCAATGATGAAAACCGTTTATATTTAGTGTATTCAGTGTTCCATGTTTTGTACACCTTCTTATATTAAATTTAATTTTCTTCATATAATCGATATTTATATGAAAAATTACTAAAACAAGTACAGTAGTCGAAAGTAACATAAACCCTGTTTAATGGAACAACGCCAACCCAGTAACATTAAATATGACTGGAATGTTTAACTGAAAGAACTAGTGGGTTAACTTTAAACCAAATCAAATACGCTACTCTTGCATATCAGAACTGTTATTCAGCTTTCATGTGTTTTGGATGTCGTATCTCACAAGACTCTAGGTTTTTCGTAACAATATGACGTTATATAGAACTCGCATGAGAGGCTTCACCTAGTCTAGGTGTTTTTTGTAGGATTGCGTATCACTTCCTCTAGACCCGATGGTGTGAGTGTCTGGAAAAGTATGAAAAAAATACTTGAAAGTTCGTATTGGCATCCAAACCGCTCAGAGAGTAATTAAAGAAATTTATTGATAGCCTGTGAATATTTCGTAGATTAAGTCGTATTCCTGATGACTTTCGGGATATAATTTCGAATGACTCAGTGATTCTGGAAAACAGAATAATACGATCAAAAATACAAGGATATGCCCAGTAATCAATTATTCAAAATCTGTTAGAGGCTTTTACAAATTTGTAGGGAAAAAACCTCACACTTGTCCCAACATTTATCAATTATTACAAAATTAAAATGATCAGCCTCAGCCTCATTAGAGCAATCACCAGCTTGAAAACAAAGACAGTTAGTAAAAATATATTATATAGACTTATAAAGTAATTTCATTTACTAACCGACCGGATACAATCATCAACTGTAAACGAATGATTCAAACCGGAGCAACAATGCTAGCTGTTAAAAGGTACGATCAAGTCACTCAAAGACAGCCATATGATATAGCTTCAAATAGTCTAATGATGAAAATATCATTATTAAGTACAAATCAGGAGGAAAAACAATGACAATAGAATGAAACAATAAACAGTACACAAATGTTGTTGATTAGCCTTCGAGATATAAACACAAAAAAAAACGAAACTTGACATACTTTTCTGCCGATACCAGGCTGAGTTGACAGGGTTAAATGCAATCACAATTGATGTCATTGAATAGCATCACTCAATAATAAAATAAAACAAAAACGGACAGGTGCATCAGTCAACACAAAAACAACGACATTCATTAACATAATTACGGTGATTTTATAACATCAAATTTGATAAATAATATGATATTTCGCGTTGTTCGGGACACTCCCGATGGAGCAAGATTGTAAAATCAAATTAAGGAGAGAGGATACAAATGGTTTTTACTTGTTTTACCACCCCAAAACGTTTCAAGTTCTATTTCATTAATTTCACCTTTTTAAGTCCAAGTTTTTGAACTTGATTTTCCGACCAAAATGTTTTAGAGAACCATAGTCAAGTAAAATCCTTATATCCATTTGTTTGTTGTTCAAAGGGGTTTGTTCAACTTGCATTTTGGCAGCTTCCATTTAAACCATTTCTGAAGACAACACTAATACACTGTCTTCCTTCAAAACACTCACATCTTCATAGTTAGTTATTTCACTTATTTTCTCAGCGAGAGAGATTTAACGGTCCACTTACTAGAAACTCCATTTTGGAGTTCCATCTGCAATAACACATTTTTTTGTAATTTTATCTTAAACATTGACATAAAACACACTGATCAACATTTGCTTCAAAACTTGAAGGCTTCGAAGAAGTTTGTCCATGTCGTTTTGCTAGATGGTTGTTGAAAGTTAATCATTCTATTGTAAAGGATGTCAATAAATTTCTTTGCATCACCACTCCTAGCTTTAACAATTGAAATTGCTACGACACATTTTTCAAATGGAAACGATAATCGCATATTCGGTGTCTCCTATTACTTCGATTCACGTATCCCATTGACTCTGAAAGGGATGAGTATATAGGCAATGATGATCCTTAAGCTGTTTTAGAAATAAATAGACTCATCTAACGCCCAATCCACATTAAAAGCCGCCCGGATTACAAATTCTTCGTATTGCTTTTGTACAAACATATTATTAAATATGTTCCGTGATTCGGTAAGTAATTCGTAAAAGGCCTATAAATAATAATGAGCAAACACATGCTATATTTCCGGACAGTAATACACTTTGGTTTGGAAAACAATGTCACTTTAAATTCCTACAATACAGAAAACGAAATCATCATAACAAGAAGTGCCGATAATAAGGTCAAATTACTAAAACCCAATTAAGGGTTCAAGAAGTCAATACATTTTATATCAATAAGTAGAAATTCAAACACGGTAACGAATTTCGAAGTATGCAACCCAATGATTTAAAATCGTAAAAGTCGTACCTATAAAAAAATAAGCTCAACGCAAAGGTTTTAAACCCCAAGTCATTTTAATTATACGATTATTTTGAAAAGGTAAGTACCTAGAATGATGCTGAGAGTATTAATATCGAACCTGATATATTAGATACACAGGAAATCCTTAACTCTCCAATTACGGATGTAAAATTGAGAAAATGATTAATAAGTGCAAAAACGGCAAATGCTTTCGTCCGTTGGATGAAACATGCAACAAATACATAAACTATACCAAAAATGCAATGCTACCAATACATAAATACCACTCATTATGCTTGTGTCCACACGTAGTAATATTTAGTTTTCACATGCTTTTCCTTCAATGTAAACTGTGGTATAATTTAAGAATATTGAGTTGAGTATATGTTCATGTTTTAATATAATTCTCAATACGGGCCTAATCCGAGATTATTGGACTACTGGATATAAAATTCATGTCTATTTTTTTAAAGAAAAAGGGTGCTCAGTATGGATCATTAACTATACTTCATTGCCTAGGGAAACTATTTACGTCTGTTTTGAATGGACGTCTGGTAAACCTTAGTAACACGCGCAATATTATTAATGAAAATCAAGCTTGATTTCGGCAGTCGTATTCAACTGTAGATCACGTCTTTCGTTGGCTTTGTCGATTTCTCCCGGTGATCCGACTCTGTCCCTAGAGCAGATGTGTTAAAAAACTCATGGAGGCTGGTGTAGAAGGTAAATTTATTCGTGTCAGAAAATGTTAATCAAAAGATTAAGTCTTGTGTACAGTTGAGAGGCGAAGTGTCGTCAGAGCATCGAGCATAATTGTGGATTATACAGGGAGAGAGCTTGTCTCCCTTTCTTTTTTCATTTTATTTAAATGATTTGAATCCTTTTTTAGAAGGAGATAACAACGAAGGTATAAACATTACCTACAATAAGAATGAGACAGCTATGTATCTTACATTGTTAACAATGGTATTCGCAAACGATACTATCTTGATAGCATCTTTCCAAGAACAATTTCAAAAATGTCTTAATGATTTCCATAGCTATTGCCAGATTTGGAAACTAAAGGTCAGTACTTCATAACAAAAATAATAATATTCGGAACTAATCGAAGGTCATGGTCACATTAAAAATGTTTCATGAGTGAAAATGAAATCGAATTCGTAGATTCTTACAAATATCTCGGCGTTGTATTTAGCCCTACTGGACTTTGCAAGCAAAAAAAGCAATGCATCTTTTATTTAAAAGAGTCAATAAATTAAATCTACCGATTGATTTACAAATAAACCTATTTGACCTTAAAGTGATGTCTTTACTATTCTCTTGTCAGGTCTGGGGTATGGAAGAGAATTTTGATTGTTTGGAAAAATATACATTCATCATTTCTACTAAGTTAAAATTACAAAAAGTAGAAAATCTACATCGGCTGACATGCTATACGGTGAACTCAACAAGTACTCTATACAAATCACGATCTTATCAAGAATGATAAACTATTGCAACAAGTACACTCCCACCTCAGATAAGCAGATCCAAAATTTGACCATGCTAGATAATCTTCTACGGGCAGAGATAAAACAAGTACCCGTATGGAACTCCTTTTTTATTGTCACCACACAATTACCTCCCGTGTTGAAGACCGTCGTCTGTAGCATCATGGAAACCTTGTCTTGTGGCAATATTTAGGATCCTTATTAATTATTTCTCGCTTCAAATGGCACCATAATTTTATTTCTACGCTCCGTTCAAGATATAATGCTGCACGTTCCACAAAACTATTTAAAGAACTATTTGACTATAAACCTAATCTGAATCACTGCGTTCATATCCATGACAACCACGAATTATCACATCTATACGCATTTACTTTCACTACACACAAAAGAGTTCCAGCGAAAATATATATATTTTTTTACTTTATTTTGTTTAACTGAGGTGGGATAAAAAGCATCTACCATGACCGCTCGTGTACGATAGGTTCATCCCAACCCTCATGCAGGATGTTCTGTGGAAACTCGGTTAACCTAATTTTCGCAAAACACCCTACGCTCGGGTCGGGATGAATCTATCTTACACTCTCGGCCATGGAAGATACTTATAATCCACGCTGCTCACACGTACGATGTAAAACTGATTTGCTTTTCACGTAAGTTGTATACAATTGATTAGTTGAAAATCGTAGACAGCTAGGAAAAGTCAGGCATTGTGATTTTTTTCTTGGCAATAACTCAAAATCCGTTCTAGATATTTGAATGAAACTTGGTAAACGTGTTGCTAGAAAAGACAATACGCAAATGTTTTAGTTCATAAGTCTTTTTTTATTATTACTTAAATATGCTCCATTTCCGACTGAAAATAATAACAGGCGAGCGTTCTTGTTGCAATCACGTAATGTTTAAACGTAGCTGATGGAAATTGAGCCATTTGAATCACTGGAAAAAGAAGATAAATGTCGTCTGCAATTGGGCGTCGACATTTACGGTGATCGTAAATGTGCATCTTGCAGGTTTTACATAAGTATATTTTTTCCGACGGAGCTCTGACGGCTCGGTTAGCACGAGTTAAATCTTCAGGATCTTCTGGTGTGGCGGAAAATAGTAACGGTATATAAAGCGTCTCAATTTCTACTCGAGAGAGACTGCTTTTCCTTTCGACTTCTTGGACCTTAAAACAGTTTAAATTGGTTTTAATATTAGACACATCTGTATTTGAAATATACAAACAGTAGTTTGATTATTATTTTCTTTTATTGGATTGATAACATGAATTACATTACATCGTGTTGGTTAATATTGGAACAAATTAAAGTTACAAGAAAGTTTAAAATGTGTTTGTGTTTTTTTCAAACTCCAGTGTGACAAGTTGGGGACCAAGTAAAATAAAATTGAACTTTGCCATATTGTTTGATGCCGGAACCTGGGATTATATTAAGAACAAAGTGTCTGTTTGTGTTGAGTGCGCAATAAATGGATTCACTTAGACACACATAGCATAATAGTTAACAATGTCGTTACCAACGTGGAAAGGTGTACGGACAAGGAACAGAAACGCAATCGACTTTCATTTAAAAAAGGCATCTGGATCATTAAAATCTAAAATAGTTAGTCAAGAAAACTGTGGGGAAATACCAGCACCACCACAACTACCACCACCACCACCACCAAGGAAATGTCATATAGTGGTATTTTCTTTTTAAGTTGAAGTTAATACAATAGGATGAATTCCAACGATATGGGTAAATGTATTTAAGGAATGAATTGCGGGGTTGATGTCATTATCGGGGTATGAACGCAATTGGGCTGGTCAAAGTGTGTGGAGTCCGAAGCTGATAATGTTCTCACTAATTCGATCAATGGTGCTTATGGTAAAATAGCATGACGGTTCACGTGATTCTCGTGTACTAATGAATTTATGAATAAAACGCCTCAAGGATTGAAATAGTTCAGAATAGCTTCCATATGAGACCTTTATTGTGAATGTTTAATACCATGAGTGTACTGGTGTATTTTTTTAGAATATGTACTTTTTTCTCATTTGTACTTGGGATACTTCCCTATCGTCGGCGATTACCGAAGGATTTTGGTATGAGACTAGCAAAGACGCAGAGGTTTGTAAGTACAATTTTATCTTTTGATCGAAACAATTCACAAACTATGGTGCGTTTGATTCGTAATCTTTAAATTTGTCACAAATAAGCAGTCTGAGTCCCGTTCAGAACATAGAGTACAATACCGCTCAGGGTATAGAATTTGTGTTTCTTGTATGAAATTTGAACAATAAAAGTGCTTTCTTTGGTTTAATATCATAAAGATTATTTTCAAATTTAAAGTCAGTTTGAATTTTATTGCAATTCCTGTCTTTGTTTAAGACTGTTTTTGAAGGGTTTAATTGTTGGATACACTGGTCTATTTGGCAACGCTGGATGAGCTTAATGATACACTTTGGTGTATTATTATAATGGTTATTGAATATGTTAGGTTTACCAGTAGAATCAAATCTTCGTTATATACTACGAATCCATACGAAATGAATGTTGTTATTTAACATTGACCGGTATACAAATGAGTTACATTTATTACGACTAGCTAAGACTATAATAATTTTCAATGGTAAACCTCGTTTCCGCAACACACCCTACGCTCGGGTCGGGATGAACTAGACGAGTCTTCTTACACGAGCGGCTATGGTAGATGCTTTTTTTTCAACCCCAGTTAAACAAAATAAAGTAAAAATGTATATTATTTTGCTGGAACTGTTTTGTGCATAGTGAAGACAAATGCGTATGGATCAGTGATAATTCGTGATTGTCATGGATATGCGCGCAGTGATTCGGATTATGTTAATAGTCAAATGGGTTTTTAAATAGTTCTAATAATAGAGTGCAGCATCATTTCTTGAAAAGCGCGTGAAAACTTTTTTATGGTAACATTTGAAGCGATAATTAAAGATTAGCATTCTAAAACCATTAAACAGTTTTCACGCACCTTGCAAGAAATAAAGCTTCTCTATCCTAATAACTATTTATTCCGTTATTTATAGGTTTATATCCTTTATTATGAGGTTACAAAACTATGCTTTTTTGCATCTGGTCGGGATCGAACCAACGACGCCTCGATCTGCAGACGGACACTATACAGCGTCGCTATTAAAGCTAGGTCTCCAATTTCGAAGACTTATGTACATTTTCTTAGTAAGTCATCTTAAATTGGCACCAAATGTGACACAACCATGTTTTGTGCATCTAGTAGGGATCGAACAGATGACCCTCGCATTTCAGGCGGGCACTCTATCACGTCGCTATAAAAGCTAGCGCTATATAGCTAGACAGTACGGGTGCCGCTATATATCCAATACCTGATATCACAGGTATATATTAATATATAAGTTCACACAGCGGCGCTGGGCATGAATGTTTAATTTCGATAAATATCTCCAAGAATATCAATAACCTATGCATACTGCTGCTGCGAACGAAATATATTTTGGGTTAGTACACTGTTTGAACAGTCTTTAAATTGTCCGATGTCATTTATGTTTTTCATTATTGGTATACTGTTAATATGTCAATATGCAGTTTCCTGTACTTGCCCCTCTATCGTTAACCATATAATTGCACAGAACGTTGCTACTTTGTACTAGGTGTCGATCGTTCTTTGTGTACATAAATATGTTTTAAAGAAAAGCACTAATTAAAATGTTGACGGTAACCGTTGTCGATTTCTGCATGAATTAAAATAATTTTGCGTTTACAACTTTAAGACGTTTTGCGATATATAGATATGACGTAAATCATATTCCGACTATATTGTCAACAAGAATATCGATATGTTTCGAAGTATCAATGTATCGTTGCAGCCTACGCAACGCCATGTTCATGGCAGAAAATGACCAAGCAATGTTAAAATGAACACTGCTGACCCTAGGAAAAAGCTCCGTGTATTAAGAAAAAAGCTAATTGTACAGCATTCAAAAGGAACCTTCTTGACAAAAGGTGATTGGGTAAACTTCTGAAATATCACGAAAGCCGTCAGCTTGCTTCTGGGTATCGAAGATACTTACACAAAGATTCACTTAAAACCGATTTCTCCCGAAAGAAACGATGTGATGTTCTATTGTTCTATTGTCTAAGAACGTAAAGAAGTTATTTTGGTGACGTGTAGCACAACAGACGTGGGAGATATTGGCTCAAGTTAGAGAGAAGCCATGCGCCCGCCATTATTTGCAAAGCGTATAAAAAAACATAATAAGACGAAACTGTCATATTCAGTCGACTATTGACGACATCGCTGCATTATTCGAGAAATGTATTTGGAAGCGGGAGACGTCCTTTCTCTGATGCGTCTTAAACGTTTGTCAAAGTATCAACGCTACAAATATAATCACTAATGTCTGAATATTAATACGAAATACATGTATATAATCTATAAGTCCATCCAAAGGAAGAACAATAATTCAATATTTATTTATATCGTGTTATTGTCTTTTTAGTTTAATGGAAATACCGATATGGTGTTGTTGTTGTTTTTTAACAAAATAATGTTAAACCTCCAGGCACACAGCTAAATTATAACATTACTCGAATGCTATAATCTGATATCTTAGGGGTCGTAGCAGTGTAGCACCTACCACTACTGTCAATAAATAAAATAAAACGTACACTGTTGACAGTGATGCACCTACCACTACTGTCAATAAATAAAATAAAACTTACACTGTTGACAGTGATGCACCTACCATTGTCAAGGGCAGTAATTTCAGGTGCGTCCATGCTTCCCGGTTCATTGTTTTGAGTGGTAAACGTCCTCGATTCGGTGAGTATTACCACTGTTTTCTATATGTTTCAACAATAATTTTTAGAAACGACCTTGTGCACCGAATGAAGAGCAATTGCTCGTTTACGAAGACGCTTGTTTTAGATCAAAATAATGTCTGTATTAAAATATCTCGTGAAAACAATGCACGTTCTTACTAGGCTTCCCGACTCACTTAATGCATTTTTTTGCTTCAAAACAACTATTTAATATCTTGCGTACAAACCCCACCCGATGCTTTGTTTTGGACAATAACAGTATTGCTATTGTTTTCCGAATGCAGACAGCCAATTTTGGAGTTAAATCGGCTCATTTACGAAAATGCTTGGTGGTTCATTCTGTACATTTTTAGAACCTAGGTTTATCCCAAATCTGGAAGATCTATGGCACACTGTATTTACCCGAAGAACCAGTCGTTTTGTTTTAGGTTTTCACAAAAATTAATTTTGTTAATTTTTAATTAAATAAGAGGGTGTACAGATATATAATTTATATTTTCAGGGAATAAAAGATGAAATGAAAGAAGAATCTAAATAGACAAAAAACAAGACGCTTAAAGTTAGTCCATATAAACGACATAATAAATATACTTTGCAGATCTATATCACCACAGTTTAGGCAAAAGATTGTCAGCAGCGTGAAAGGATCGTTTCCAAGATCACCAAGCACAAGAACATTTACACCCACAAAGTCACCATATCGGAAACGCATTCGACGATTGCTGTTTGACAAGGAACCAGGTACTCATTTGAATATAAGTGTGCTACATAAATTGACATAAACTAGCTAGATAGTTTTTTCTGTAAATAAATTCAGGACAATTATTTAAAGAAATGTTTTACTCTTTCATATCATAATTGTAGAAAAAACAATAGAGTCGAAGACCGGGTTGGAACCGGTGTCGCCAAAAATGGCAGTCCAGCGTTGTATCCACTGTGCTACGAAGGCTTACTTTCTTTTAAACGGTTGGAATATTTAAGCTATATACCTAACTTGGTTATATCACGTGATGACATCGACTAGCCAATCACGTATTACGGGAATGAATTCCACCAGGTAGACATACCTAGTAATCTTCTTTATTGAAAAAAAACAAACGAAAAAACTGCGAAAAAATAAAATAATTGTGAACTATGTTGTACTTCTGTTAGTAAGTTGCAATGCATTGTACAAATCGATACGAAGATTATGTCAGGTTTCGACAATTTTCTCTTCTTTTTTTCGCTATTTCATCATACGGAGTACAGCCCCTTTAAAAATTGCTTATGTAATATTGTAAGGTAAAATTGTGGATTATTTAAAACTACCTTTTTAGGAAATAGCAACGAAAAGGAACTAAGAGTTTACCTTAAAGAAAGAGTGTGCTATATGTTTACTTTGGCAATCGAAATAAAAAGGGAGACAACCTGCAGGAAACAGTCAACAATTTAAGGCCTTAAATGTTGTACGTTACACATTAGTTGATAAAACTGTTTTATGTAAAGACATAACCGTGTCTCGACTTACTATATAACCTCCAAAAATAATGACAGTTCTACTTTAAGTAGAGAGTCCTGTCTGTGTGTGTATACCACATGAAAAATAACGTCATAAACGCTACGCCCGAAAACAAAATTTTGCTTCGAATGAAGACTTTAAACAAAGATAACTTTCCTATTTCATCACCATTTTAAATTAAATATAGCACAGTCTACGCCGCTAACGGAGCCCCGCCTTCGGTCGTTTACCAGTGTTTGATTGAGAGTTTAGTTTCTTAAAACACTTCGACAAAACTTTTCACAATACGGCCGTCTGATGGAGCACTGTCAAAACATTATTTTGGAAACAGGTTTGTCGAAGTGTTTGTTGAAACTAATCATCTTATCAAACTCCGGTAATACAACGAAGGCGGGGCTCCTTGTGTGGCATAGACTGCCCTTTGTTTAATTTAAAATGGTGTAGTGATTGAAAAGTTTTCTTCGATTTAAATTTTCATTTTAAGCAAAATGTTGCCTTCCCACGTAGCATATATGACGTAAATTATCACGTGGTATACACACTCTGCCTGTACAAAATTACCTTCTTAGAAGTGCTTTAGTACATATACATGAATTTTAAAAAAAATCGACGCCTTTTATTTGGGATGAACCTAGGTTCTAAAAATATAAAGAATGAACCAGCAAGCATTTTCGTAAATGAGCCGATTTAACTCCAAAATTGGCTGTCTGCATTCGGAAAACAATAGCAATACTGTTATTGTCCAAAACAAAGCATCGGGCGGGGTTTGTACGCAAGAGAACGGTATTAGATAGTTGCTTTGAAGCAAAAAAATGCATTGAGTGAGTCGGGAAGCCTAGTAAGAACGTGCATTGTTTTCACGAGATATTTTATTACAGACATTATTTTGATCTAAAACAAGCGTCTTCGTAAACGAGCAATTGCTCTTCATTCGGTGCACAAGGTCGTTTCTAAAAATTATTGTTGAAACATAGAAAACAGTGGTAATACTCACCGAATCGAGGACGTTTTCCACTCAAAACAATGAACCGGGAAGCATGGACGCACCTGACATTACTGCCCTTGATTGTTGTCCATGGACAGTCTCAATCAAACCGAGACTGCTGTCTCATGTCTTGATGTATTGTGTACTTCTGAAGAATGTTGCGTTTCGCACATTGGAACTGGCGCCTTGATCTTGATCCATTTCAATTTAATTGACGATGAACCGTTTTGTGAAAATAGACTACCTTTTTAACACGTGCGAGGGAAGTGACACAACTACCATCGCTGCCTTTGAACATTTGCAATCGTCCCGAGACTTGTATTTTTACCGTGGATGTATGATGTACTTCTGAATGGATTTTCCTCCAGCTGTTTACACTGTCTGCCATTTTACAATGTTTATTATGGCTTAATTAATACGTTATGAAATTCTGCCTTAACAAGGCGGATATTTATGGTTTGTTTGATATCCGGCGGGGATCCATTACGATAACAGCAAATTTATGTTCATAACCAAAGGATAGTCTTAAACATGGACATTTTACACGCGAATAATTTATTAATACATAAACAAATTAAAATATACAGTTTTAAAACAATGCAACCATCTTTATGCATTCTTGGTCATATTTATTGTTTGTATCTTTCATAATGCATAACATATTATTTTAATGTTACTTTAAATGGGTCAACATAAGGTTGAGAAATATATTTTAAAAAATATTCAAAAAAATATTCAATTTTTAAGTTTTAGGTACGCATCCATCGGCAATACCTTAAATATGTTATTTCCAGAATCATATCGCGGCAATTTCGATTTTGAACTAATTTTCTAAAGCAGAATTACTGGAATCCATCCGAGGCGAATATTCCGATAACACCCTGTAAGAAAAATGATGTTCAAATCTTGCTTAACTTTTAGTTTGTTATTTTTAAGTTTATTCTAGTTGACAAAAAGACAATTCTAGTATGCAAGATCAATAAAAAATTAAAAGATAGCTGTACACATTGATAATAAGACGAAATTCTCATTGATTCTTACACAGTATCTATTTTATATAACATTTTGAATCTAAATAGGAAATACGATTTCAAAATATCCGTTATAAAATATATGTTAAGACGTAACCTTTGTAATAATGTAGGAACTGGTTCATCTTATGCTCATAGATCCAAAAGCCACGGGAGTTGATGGTAATTCTATTTGTATCGATGAAACACATCCATGTTGGTCTTATCTGCTAAATTAATTATTTTTCCCTTTGATAACTCGTGTCTTATATTACTGGTTCCGTTCGAATGGCGTTAAAAAGATTATTGCATTACTCATCAAAGTGTTAGTATCGTATAAGCACCAGACAGTCGACTAACCTAATATTATTCTTTGTCAATCTAGATACACTAGGGATAGCTGTTCCATCTTTATATCAAATGTCTTCCTTTCAGAATATATCTAGTTATTGAATGTATTAGATATTGAAATATGAAAATATATATATTGGAATCGGTAACATTCTCTGAATATTCGAAGATTTCCCTCGATGTATAATTATAACACGTCCAAACAAGCTTTATTGAATCTATATAAACGATAAATCATATGCTAAAAAACAAGAGCTATCACAGAAGTATTGCATACCCCCAAAAGCCTGGTTACAAGAATGGTTAAATGCTGATGATTTTTAATCAAATAAAGGCCATAACTCTTATGTATACTCTCAAAGGCCATAACACTTACGTATACTCTCAAAGGTCATAACACTTACGTATACTCTCAAAGGCCATAACACTTACGTAGACTCTCAAAGGCCATAACTCTTACGTATACTTCCAAAGGCCATAACACTTACGTATACTCTCAAAGGTAACAACACTTACGTATACTCTCAAAGGCCATAACTCTTACGTATACTCTCAAAGGCCATAACACTTACGTATGCTCTCAAAGGTCATAACACTTACGTATACTCTCAAAGGCCATAACACTTACGTATACTCTCAAAGGCCATAACACTTACGTATACTCTCAAAGGTCATAACACTTACGTATACTCTCAAAGGTCATAACACTTGCGTATACTCTGAAAGGCCATAACACTTACTTATACTCCCAAAGGCCATAACACTTACGTATACTCTCAAAGGCCATAACACTTACGTATACACCCAGAGGCCATAACACTTACGTATAGGTCATAACTCTTACGTATACTCCAAAAGGCCATAACACTTACGTATACTCTCAAACGCCATAACTCCTACGTATACTCCCAACGGCCATAACACTTACGTATACTCTCAAAGGTCATAACTCTTACGTATACTCCCAAAGGCCATAACACTTACGTATACTCTCAAAGGTCATAACTCTTACATGAACTCTCAAATGTCATAACTCTTACGTATACCCTCAATGGTCAAAACTCTTACGTATACTCTCAAAGGTCATAACTCTTACGTATACTCTCAAAGGCCATAACTCTTACATGAACTCTCAAAGGTCAAAACTCTTACGTATACTCTCAAAGGCCATAACTCTTACATGAACTCTCAAAGGTCAAAACTCTTACGTATACTCTCAACGGCCATAACTCTTAAGTATACTCTCAAAGGTCATAACTCTTATATGAACTCTCAAAGGTCAAAACTTTTACGTATACTCTCAAAGGTCATAACTCTTACATGAACCTCTCAAAGGCCATAACTCTTAAGTATACTCTCAAAGGTCATAACTCTTACATGAACTCTCAAAGGTCATAACTCTAACATATACTCTCAAAGGTCAAAACTCTTACGTATACTCTCAAAGGCCATAACTCTTACATGAACTCTCAAAGGTCATAACTCTTATGTGTACTTTCAAAGACCATAACTCTTACATGAACTCTCAAAGGTCATAACTCTTACGTGTTCGCTCAAAGGCCATAATTCTTACTTGCCCTCTCAATGGTCATAACTCTTATGTATACTCTCAAATGTCAATACACTTACGTATATTCTCAAAGGTCATAACTCTTACGTATGCTCTCAGAGGCCATAACTCTTACGTGTACTCTGAAAGGCCATAACACTTACGTGTTCTCTCAAAGACCATAATTCTTACTTGCTCTCTCAAAGGCCATAACTCTTACGTATACTCTCAAAGGCCATAACACTTACGTGTTCTCTCGAAGACCATAATTCTTACTTGTTCTCTCAAATGTCATAACTCTTACGTATACTCTCAAAGGTCAAAACTCTTACGTGTACTCTCAAAGGTCATAACTCTTACGTGTACTCTCAAAGGTCAAAACTCTTACGTATACTCTCAAAGGCCATAACTCTTACGTGTACTCTCAAAGGCCATAACTATTAAGTGTTCTCTCAAAGGCCATAATTCTTACTTGTTCTCTCAAACGCCATAACTCTTATGTATACTCTCAAAGGCCATAACTCTTACGTGTACTCTCAAAGGCCATAGCACTTACGTGTTCTCTCAAAGGCCATAATTCTTACTTGTTCTCTCAAAGGCCATAACTCTTACATGAACTCTCAAAGGCCATAACTCTTACGTATACTCTCAAAGGCTATAACTCTTACGTATACTCTCAAATGCCATAACTTTTACGTATACTCTCAAAGGTCAAAACTCTTATGTATACTCTCAAAGGCCATAACTCTTACGTATACTCTCAAAGGCCATAACTCTTATGTATACTCTCAAAGGCCATAACTTTTATGTATACTCTCAAATGCCATAACTCTTATGTATACTCTCAAAGGCCATAACTCTTACGTATACTCTCAAAGGCCATAACTCTTACGTATACTCTCAAAGGCCATAATTCTTATGTATACTCTCAAAGGCCATAACTCTTATGTATACTCTCAAAGGCCATAACTCTTATGTATACTCTCAAAGGCCATAACTCTTATGTATACTCTCAAAGGCCATAACTCTTATGTATACTCTCAAAGGCCATAACTCTTATGTATACTCTCAAAAGTCATAACTCTTACGTGTTCGCTCAAAGGCCATAATTCTTACTTGTTCTCTCAATGGTCATAACTCTTAAGTATACTCTCAAATGCCATTACACTTACGTATACTCTCAAAGGTCATAACTCTTACGTATACTCTCAAAGGCCATAACTCTTACGTGTACTCTGAAAGGCCATAACACTTACGTGTTCTCTCAAAGACCATAATTATTACTTGTTCTCTCAAAGGCCATAAATCTTACGTATACTCTCAAAGGCCATAACACTTACGTGTTCTCTCAAAGACCATAATTCTTACTTGTTCTCTCAAAGGTAATAACTCTTACGTATAATCTCAAAGGTCAAAACTCTTACGTGTACTCTCAAAAGTCATAACTCTTACGTGTACTCTCAAAGGTCAAAACTCTTACGTATACTCTCAAAGGCCATAACTCTTACGTGTACTCTCAAAGGCCATAACTATTACGTGTTCTCTCAAAGGCCATAATTCTTACTTGTTCTCTCAAACGCCATAACTCTTATGTAAACTCTCAAAGGCCATAACTCTTACGTGTACTCTCAATGGCCATAACACTTACGTGTTCTCTCAAAGGCCATAATTCTTACTTGTTCTCTCAAAGGCCATAACTCTTACATGAACTCTCAAAGGCCATAACTCTTACGTATACTCTCAAAGGCTATAACTCTTACGTATTCTCTCAAAGGCCATAACTCTTACGTATACTCTCAAAGGCCATAACTCTTATGTATACTCTCAAAGGCCATAACTCTTACGTATACTCTCAAAGGCCATAACTCTTATGTATACTCTCAAAGGCCATAACTCTTATGTATACTCTCAAAGGTCATAACACTTATGTATTCTCTCAAAGGCCATAACTCTTATGTATACTCTCAAAGGCCATAACTCTTACGTATACTCTCAAAGGCCATAACTCTTATGTATACTCTCAAAGGCCATAATTGTTATGTATACTCTCAAAGGCCATGACTCTTATGTATACTCTCAAAGGCCATAACACTTATGTATTCTCTCAAAGGCCATAACTCTTATGTATACTCTCAAAGGCCATAACTCTTACGTATACTCTCAAAGGCCATAACTCTTATGTATACTCTCAAAGGCCATAATTGTTATGTATACTCTCAAATGCCATTACTCTTATGTATACTATCAAAGGCCATAACTCTTATGTATACTCTCAAAGGCCATAACTCTTATGTATACTCTAAAAGGCCATAACTCTTATGTATACTCTCAAAGGCCATAACTCTTACTTATACTCTCAAAGGCCATAACACTTACGTGTTCTCTCAAAGACCATAATTCTTACTTGTTCTCTCAAAGGTCAAAACTCTTACGTGTACTCTCAAAGGTCATAACTCTTACGTGTACTCTCAAAGGTCAAAACTCTTACGTGTACTCTCAAAGGCCATAACTATTACGTGTTCTCTCAAAGGCCATAATTCTTACTTGTTCTCTCAAACGCTATAACTCTTATGTATACTCTCAAAGGCCATAACACTAACGTGTTCTCTCAAAGGCCATAATTCTTACTTGTTCTCTCAAAGGCCATAACTCTTAAATGAACTCTCAAAGGCCATAACTCTTACGTATAATCTCAAAGGCTATAACTCTTACGTTTACTCTTAAAGGCCATAACTCTTATGTATACTCTCAAAGGCCATAATTCTTATGTATACTCTCAAAGGCCATAACTCTTATGTATACTCTCAAAGGCCATAACTCTTATGTATACTCTCAAAGGCCATAACTCTTATGTATACTCTCAAAGGCCATAACTCTTATGTATACTCTCAAAGGCCATAACTCTTATGCATACCCTCAAAGGCCATAACTCTTACGTATACTCTCAAAGGCCATAACTCTTATGTATCCTCTCAAAGGCCATAACTCTTATGTATACTCTCAAAGGCCATAACTCTTATGTATACTCTCAAAGGCCATAACTCTTACGTATACTCTCAAAGGCCATAACTCTTATGTATACTCTCAAAGGCCATAACTCTTACGTATACTCTCAAAGGCCATAACTCTTACGTATACTCTCAAAGGCCATAACTCTTATGTATACTCTCAAAGGCCATAACTCTTATGTATACTCTCAAAGGCCATAACTCTTATGTATACTCTCAAAGGCCATAACTCTTATGTATACTCTCAAAGGCCATAACTCTTATGTATACTCTCAAAGGCCATAATTGTTATGTATACTCTCAAATGCCATAACTCTTACGTATACTCTCAAATGCCATAACTCTTACGTATACTCTCAAAGGCCATAATTCTTACGTATACTCTCAAAGGCCATAACTCTTACGTATACTCTCAAAGGCCATAAGTCTTATGTATACTCTCAAAGGCCATAATTCTTACGTATACTCTCAAAGGCCATAACTCTTACGTATACTCTCAAAGGCCATAACTCTTATGTATACTCTCAAAGGCCATAACCCTTATGTATACTCTCAAAGGCCATAACTCTTATGTATACTCTCAAAGGCCATAACTCTTACGTATACTCTCAAAGGCCATAACTCTTACGTATACTCTCAAAGGCCATAATTGTTATGTATACTCTCAAAGGTCATAACTCTTACGTGTACTCTTAAAGGCCATAATTCTTACTTGTTCTCTCAAAGACCATAATTCTCGTATATTATAAATGCCATAACTCTTGCGTAAACTCTCAACTGCCAGACCATGTGAAATTGATACAAAAAGTTGTACGATTTAAAAAATGAAAAGGGTCAATTTCTCCGGCAAAAAATGCATATTCTTTTTTGAATAAAATCTTATAAAATATTTCGTAATATAATGTTTTTCACACATGTTGTAAAGGATGTTTTTAAAATGCTTGCAACCTTTTGTTAAAGCATTCTTAATTAAAACAAATATACGCCCGGAGGGGTGTAATCTGGGTAACTTACGGTGAACAATAACCTCAGGAAACACTAGGTTGATATGAAGTTGTACGCGTAACAATTGAGTCATTTAAAACTTGTACTTTTAGCCTCGCTGACACTCACATACATCATATTGAAGTCGATTAGAAAACGTTATATGGCATCACACGTTCAATACTGGTATATTACTTAGTAACATGATGTAAAAGTGAGAATACTCTACACGATACGGACACACACATAAAATGTATTTAACGCAGAATTTGAAAGCGTCAATCTTAATTTATTTCAATATTTGAATATTATGCCATCTCAAAATACGCCGCAATCTTCAACACATCGATCTCCCCAAGAGTTAAAAATAAATCAGAAACTAGAGATTTCGCTCGAAATTGAACTATTATTGTAACGTCATTAGTTTATTGTTTTGTACAATTCTTATAGAACTTCTTCTTTACATATTTTACAAAAATAATCGGAATAAAAAAATCTCAGATAATAGTTTAAGCGCTACAACAATTTGGATGATCATTATGTGCTTGTTTATGGAACCACAAAGGTGAGCAAGCGTTGCTCTGTGTCTGATTTTGTCCCAGTGCTGTGCTCGCTACGAGGGAATCGGTAATAATTTCTACAATATCACAGTTTGTTATCAAGATGTATTTCACTGTTAAGTTTCTGTAAACCATAAATGCGTTGCGCTCACAGTAAATCGATACAGTGCAAGACTGTACGAGGAGTAAGGTTGTCATAAACAATGACAATTTATGCTAAAGTTTCTGTTTATGACCGGTTGTTATTGATTTTATAGGGAACATTTGCCTTAGATGATTTTATTAATTGTTTAAACACATGTTATACCATGACAGTTGTCTTATGTAACGCACAACGGTTCTTCTGAATGTTTTGATAATGGGATTGTATCTTATACCGAAGTATCCACCGCGAGTTGCCCAGATAAGTTTCAATCTCCAAGCGTAGAATATTTAGTCAAACTTCTAGTTTTAAAGTTAATTTGTAACATTATTTAAAGTAAGCTCTGCATGAAAACCTTAGTCCATTTGCGCTAACCCTTAGTTATAAAAGTGTTCGAATAATTTTCAGAAAAATGCCATAACGTCTGGAAAAACTAGGGAAATGTCAAAACAAATTGACAACATGATATCATGTCTAGACAGGATGACAAATTCACCATCAAAAGGGAATGAGTATACAGGAAAATAGTTGAAAACAGTGAACAGAGATGTCAAAGGAGTTAAATTATCTCCATGTTTCAAATGAAGGTACATGTTATACAATGTATGAATATGGCATGGGTCACTAAGTAAAATAAATTGGAATTTCTTTTACTATGACCATCATATACAACCTCCATAGCTGATTGGATTGAGAATTGTTAAACGTCTATAACAATTGTGTGAGTGTCAGATTGCTTTTATCACGTACTTTTCAAGGCAAAATAACAAAAAATAACTATATGTTTCACCGGCGCTGCTGATGAGCTTTTAGATAGAGCACTCAGCCCAAAGCTTTGATTAAATCGAAGAGGGGCTTGTGAAAAATGCACCAGTAAACTGTAACGATTATAACTTGTCGGTCAGTATACACTTGGCCCCGTACTGGTAATGACTTGTCGATCAGTATACACTTGGCCCCGTACTGGTAATGACTTGTCGGTCAGTATACACTTGGCCCCGTTCTGGTAATGACTTGTCGGTCAGTATACACTTGACCCCGTACTGGTAATGACTTGTCGGTCAGTATACACTTGGCCCCGTACTGGTAATGACTTGCCGATCAGAATACACTTGACCCCGTACTGGTAATGACTTGTCGGTCAGTATACACTTGGCCCCGTACTGGTAATGACTTGTCGGTCAGTATACACTTGACCCCGTACTTGTAATGACTTGTCGGTCAGTATACACTTGGCCCCGTACTGGTAATGACTTGTCGGTCAGTATACACTTGGTCCCGTACTGGTAATGACTTGTCGGTCAGTATACACTTGGCCCCGTCCTGGTAATGTCTTGTCGGTCAGTATACACTTGGCCCCGTACTGGTAATGACTTGTCGGTTAGTATACACTTGACCCCGTACTGGTAATGACTTGTCGATCAGTATACACTTGGTAATGTCTTGTCGATCAGTATACATTTTCCCCATATACCGTTTATGTCTTCTGTGTCAATATACCCTTGAACCCTATACCGGTAATGTCGGGTCGGTCCGTATACCCGTTATGACTTGTCAATCAATATACCCTTGATCACCATACATGCCGCGATTCTTATTATTGTACCACCAGAAACTAAGTAAAGTGCAGGTATAGTCCGTGAAGATTTGGTTGAATCTGGTGCACAAATGAATTAGTTTTGGAACTGTTAATTTATATATTACCAAGGATAGGTAGAACGAAACCAGTCTAAGGCGAACTTTTATGGACGAAGGGAAAAACAAACACGTTGATTGAATGAAAACATGGCATTTATTCAAAATGCCATAAAAGTGTAATAAACTAATATATATATACATGTAGTTTTTCCAAGAGATCATATCTGGGTGGATAAAACCGCCCACATCACATTAATAAAGGAAATAAAAGCTAAACATTGTGTGAGAACTTCAAAAATTAATGGTTTTATATGAGTTAACAAGTATATAAGAAATATATGGAAAAGAGATATAACAAAGGTGTGGACCGTAAAAATCAGAAAAGAGATATTGCAAAGGCATTAACCATAAAAATCATTAACAGAAAGAAAATGTAAATTACTAGTATATGAAATAAGAATACTGTATAATAAAAAACACATTGGAGGAAGAGAGGAGGAGGAGGTAAACAAAAATCTATAAAGTTTGGCGAGGCAATCGCCCACGCCGAAAATTATTTGGGAATGGCTAAGAATAATGTCATTAGTTTAGGCGTGTCACGTGATGAAATCTAGTCAAATGATTGGTTAAAATAATAAACGATGTAAAGAAAATACTCAAACGACTAAAAAGGTGATACCCAACTAATAGTTACTTGTTCAAGTCTATAAATGATTTTATGTCTTTCCATACAATCTCATTTATACCTAGTAGCATGATGTTTTATTTAGCGTCCTTGATAGGCGGCTTCAATTGGTTTTGTTTGATTGTCTCTATCTATTTTAGTTTCGGTTTAATAACACGTGTGCGTTGTCTGTTTGTGTTGTTTGGCCCTTATCTTGTGCATCTTAACAAGGTTTGTATTGTTAGTATTGAATGCTGTGCTTGCCACTGTAGTTTTGTATGTTTTATTCTTAAAGACCAAACTGAAAGGATCAAGTCACATGGGGTCAAAAAATACGTCACTTGGTCAAAACTTAGATAAAATATTGGAAGCATACTTAAAGCAAGACATCTGGTTCAATATTTATGAAACCTAATCAGAATATTTAACCTTAATACAACCATTGATTTTTTTTAATCTAGGTGACTTGAGGTCAGGAACTATGTCTTTAGGTCAACACTTATGTCAAAAATATGACCGGGACCAAATATTTATATTGATTGGTCAGACTTAGTTCAAACTGTGGGCAAAATGTTCCCCTTGATTTAATCTTGGCAAAGTGTCGAAAAGACAATTTGTTGTTAGGGTTGGATTTAAATTAGCTATTAAGTTTGCGTACACTTGAAACTGTCGAAAATCAACCAAATAATACCATGGTCTATTAAGGTAATGGTTTTCTCAACAGAATACGTACACGTTTATTTAGCGTAGTCAGAACAGAATATAAGAGTACAGATATTGAGCACAAGCCAAGGATTTATATGAAAATCTCCCTAATTAAAGATTGAGAGGGAAATAGCCTGTCATAATCAGATGTGTCATTGCCTCAAACAACGCCTAGACGTTCTATACGGAAATGAAGATATTTCAATTTGATCGTTGTAAATGGTGACGCTCGACGAAAAACTATTTCATGACGAGAATCATAAATAAGGTACATTATTTCGTTTGAAGTACATTTCTTAGAGCAATGCCGTCATAATAGCATATTGATTTTGTGAAAAGTATGAGGACACTATTTTCATTTTCGACCTGTCGATTGCTTCAAGCGTTTCAATTTTTTTTTATACTCGTGGCCCACAAGAGAAAGACACATATAAAGCTTAAGGCCTAGATGGGAATAAGAGATAAAAAGGCATATATCCTACTTAGGAATGGGAGATAGCAAGGCATATATACTAAATAGGAATAAGGGATAACAAATCATGTGGCCCACAAGGGAAAGAGAGAAAAAAGGCATATATTCTTCACTGGAATGAGAGATAACACGGCATATATCCTACATGGGAATGGGAGATTACAAGGCATTCATCCTTCATGAGAATGAGAGATAAAAAGGCAAATATCATACATGAGAATGAGATATAACAAGGCAAATATCCTACACGGGAATGAGAGATAACAAGGCAAATATCCTACATGGGAATGAGAGATAACAAGGCAAATATCCTACTTTGGAATGAGAGATAACAAGGCATATGTTCTTCATGGGAACAAGAGATAACAAGGCAATTATCCTACATGGAAATGAGAAATAACTAGGCATATATCCTACATGGGAATGGGAGATAACTAGGCAAATATCCTACATGTGAATGAAAGATAACAAGGCAATTAACCTACATGGGAATGAGAAATAACAAGGCATATATCCTACATGGAAATCAGAGATAACAGAGCAATTATCCTACATGGGAATGAGAGATAACAAGGCATATATCCTACATTTAAATGAGAGATAGCAAGCCTTATATCCTGCATGGGAAAGGAAAATGCAAAGCATGTTGCCAACATGGGAATGAGAGATAACAAGACATTTATCCTACATGGGAATGAGAGATAGCAAAGCATATTTTCTACATTGGAATGAGAGATAACAAGCCAAATATCCTAGGCAATTATCCTACATGGGAATGCGGGATGACAATGCAAATACCCTACATGTATAAGAGAGATAACAATAGAAATATCCTACATGAGAATGAGATATAACAAGGCAAATATCCTACACGGGAATGAGAGATAAAAAGGCAAATATCCTACATGGTAATGAGAGAAAACAAGGCAAAAATCCTACATGGAAATGAGAGACAACAAGGCATATAACTTACATTGGAATGAGATATAACCAGGCAAATATCCAACATGGGAATGAGAGACAGCAAGGCATATATCCTTCATGGGAATAAGAGACAACAAGGCATATATTCTACATGGGAATGAGAGACGACAAGGCATAAATCCTACATGGGAATGAGAGATAACAAGGCAATTATCTTACATGGGAATAAGAGATAACAAGGCATATATCCTACATGAATATGAGAGACAACAAGGCATATACCTTACATTGGAATGAGATATAACCAGGCAAATATCCTACACGGGAATGAGAGATAACAAGGCAAATATCCTACATGGGAATGCGGGATAATAAGGCAAATATCCTACTTTGGAATGAGAGATAACAAGGCATATGTCCTTCATGGGAACAAGAGATAACAAGGCAATTATCCTACATGGAAATGAGAAATAACAAGGCATATATCCTACATGGGAATGGGAGATAACTAGGCAAATATCCTACATGTGAATGAAAGATAACAAGGCAATTAACCTACATGGGAATGAGAAATAACAAGGCATATATCCTACATGGAAATCAGAGATAACAAAGCAATTATCCTACATGGGAATGAGAGATAACAAGGCATATATCCTACATTTAAATGAGAAATAGCAAGCCTTATATCCTGCATGGGAAAGGAAAATGCAAAGCATGTTGCCAACATGGGAATGAGAGATAACAAGACATTTATCCTACATGGGAATGAGAGATAGCAAAGCATATATTCTACATTGGAATGAGAGATAACAAGCCAAATGTCCTAGGCAATTATCCTACATGGGAATGCGGGATAACAATGCAAATACCCTACATGTATAAGAGAGATAACAATAGAAATATCCTACATGAGAATGAGATATAACAAGGCAAATATCCTACACGTGAATGAGAGATAAAAAGGCAAATATCCTTCATGGGAATGAGAGATAACAAGGCAAATATCCTTCATGGAAATGAGAGACAACAAGGCATATAACCTACATTGGAATGAGATATAACCAGGCACATATCCAACATGGGAATGAGAGATTACAAGGCAAATATCCTACAGTGGAATGAGAGCTAACAAGGCATATATCTTACATGGTAATGAGGGATAACAAGGCAAATATCCTACATGGGAATGAGAGACAGCAAGGCATATATCCTTCATGGGAATAAGAGACAACAAGACATATATTCTACATGGGAATGAGAGACGACAAGGCATAAATCCTACATGGGAATGAGAGATAACAAGGCAATTATCTTACATGGGAATAAGAGATAACAAGGCATATATCCTACATGGAAATGAGAGACAACAAGGCATATAACTTACCTTGGAATGAGATATAACCAGGCAAATATCCAACATGGGAATGAGAGATTACAAGGCAAATATCCTACAGTGGAATGAGAGCTAACAAGGCATATATCCTACATGGTAATGAGGGATAACAAGGCAAATATCCTACATGGGAATGAGAGACAGGAAGGCATATATCCTTCATGGGAATAAGAGACAACAAGGCATATATTCTACATGGGAATGAGAGACGACAAGGCATAAATCCTACATGGGAATGAGAGATAACAAGGCAATTATCTTACATGGGAATAAGAGATAACAAGGCATATATCCTACATGGGAATGAGAGACAACATGGCATATATTCTACATGGGAATGAGAGACAGCAAGGTATAATTCCGACAAGGGAATGAGAGATAACAAAGCAAATATCCTACATGGGAATGAGAGACAACAAAGCATATATCCTACATGGGAATGAGAGATAACAAGGCATATATTCTACATAGGAATGAGAGATAACAATGCAAATATCCTACACGGGAATGAGAGATAACAAGGCAAATACCCTACATGGGAATGCGGTAAAACAATGCAAATACCCTTCCTGTATAAGAGAGATAACATTGGAAATATCCAACATTGGAATAGGAGATAACAAGGCATATATCCTACATGGGAATGAGAGATAACAAGGCAAATATCCTACATGGGAATGAGAGCCAACAAAGCATAAGTCCTACATGGGAATAAGGGACAACAAGGCATATATCCTACATGGGAATGAGAGATAACAAGGCATATATCCTACATGGGAATGAGAGACAACAAGGCATATATCCTTCATGGGGACAAGGCATTTATCCTACATGGGAATGAGAGATAACAAGGCATAAATCCTGCATTGGAATTAGAGATAACAAGGCATATATTCTACATGGGAATGAGAGCCAACAAAGCATAAATCCTACATGGGAATGAGAAAAAACAAGGCATATATTTTGCATGGTAATGAAAGACGACAAGGCATAAATCCTACATGGGAAGGAGAGATAACAAGGCAAAAATCCTACATGGGAATGACAGATAACAAGGCAAATATCTTACATGGAAATGAGAGACAACAAGGCATATAACTTACATTGGAATGAGATATAACAAGGCAAATATCCTACATGGGATTGAGAGATTACAAGGCAAATATCCTACATGGAAATGAAAGATAACATTGCATATATCCTACATGGGAATGATAGACAGCAAGGCATAAATCCTACAAGGGCATGAGAGATAACAAAGCAAATATCCTACATGGGATTGAGAGATTACAAGGCAATAATCCTACATGGGAATAAGAGATAACAAGGCATATATCCTACATGGGAATGAGAGACAACATGGCATATATCCTACATGGGAATGGGAGACAGCAAGGCATAAATCCTACAAGTGAAAGAGAGATAACAAAGTAAATATCCTTCATGGAAATAAGAGACAGCAAAGCATATATCCTACATTGGAATGAGAGATAACAAGGCAAATATCCTACATGGGAATGAGAGATAACAAGGCATATATCTTACATGGGAATGAGAGACAACAAGGCAATTATCCTACATGGGAAAAAGAGATAACAAGGCATATATCCTACATGGGAATGAGAGACAACATGGCATATATCCTACATGGGAATGATAGACAGCAAGGCATAAATCCTACAAGGGAATGAGAGATAACAAAGCAAATATCCTACATGGTAATGAGAGACAACAAGGCATATATCCTACATGGGAATGAGAGATAACAAAGCATATATCCTACATTGGAATGAGAGATAACAAGGCAAATATCCTACATGGGAATGAGAGATAACAAGGTATATATCCTACATGGGAATGAGATATGACAAGGCAAATATCCTACATGATAATAAGAGATAGCAAGGCATATATTCTACATGGGAATGAGAGATTACAAGGCATACTGATATCCTACATGGGAATGAGAGATAACAAGGCAAATATCCTACATGGGAATGAGAGATAACAAGGCATATATCCTACATGGGAATGAGAGTTTTCAAGGCAAATATCCTACATAGGAATGAGAGATAACAAGGCATATTTCCTACATTGGAATGAGAGATGACAAAGCAAATATCCTACATGAGAATGCGGAATAACAAGGCAAATATTCTACATGGGAATGAGAGATAACAAAGCATATATCCTACATTGGAATGAGAGATAACATGGCAAATATCCTACATGGGAATGAGAGATAACAAGGTATATATCCTACATGGGAATGAGATATGACAAGGCAAATATCCTACATGATAATAAGAGATAGCAAGGCATATATTCTACATGGGAATGAGATATTACAAGGCATAATGATATCCTACATGGGAATGAGAGATAACAAGGCAAATATCCTACATGGGAATGAGAGATAACAAGGCATATATCCTACATGGGAATGAGAGTTTTCAAGGCAAATATCCTACATAGGAATGAGAGATAACAAGGCATATTTCCTACATTGGAATGGGAGATGACAAAGCAAATATCCTACATGAGAATGCGGAATAACAAGGCAAATATTCTACATGGGAATGAGATATATCAAGGCATATATCCTACATGGGAATGAGATATAGCAAGGCAAATATCCTACATGGGAATGCGGGATAACAAGGCAAATATTCAACAAGGGAATGAGAGATAACAAGTCATATATCCTACATGGGAATGAGAGTTTTCAAGGCAAATATCCTACATGGGAATGGGAGATAACAAGGCATTCGCCAAACATTAAACTGATAATAAAAAAAACATCGTTAGCCCAAAACAAAAGCAAGAGCAACCAAAATAAACAAAATGATATATTCAGTTTTATCAAAATCAAACTTAAAATTTCGTTCGATGTTTAAGGGCGATGACAAAATATTTACAGCTTGGTCAATATAGAACAAAAACGACACAGACTATATAAAGAATATGGCTCAATGATTCGGCAAGGTTAATGCACACAGTGCTAGCTACACTTTACATTTATTAAATACAAAATGCTATACACATGTTCACAGCGATGGAAATAATTGTCATTGGAATAAAAAGTTAAGTGCAATACATGTGGTTAAATTGCATAAGGTGTAAATAACTTGTTTTAAATGGGCCATAGTATATAGCAAGTGTGTTAAACTTTTCTTTTGTAAAACTGTTTTATCAGCATGACCACAACCAGACGTAGTGTCCTAGCACAATGATGTCTTACGGAAGGCGGTTATGGAAAGAAATTTTATTTCCATGAAGGATTTAGTTGATACTGATATTACATTCAGTGATAGAGTGTCTGTGTTGGTCAAGTTTGTTGTGATAATACCCGAAATTAGACTCAAAACAGCCATGATGTATGATTCAGCAGACTTTCGCAGATGTGATTTGCTTGATGCAACGGCAATATGTAGAGAAATACCAAACAATCTCTTGCACCTGAATATCGAATTTAGCTGTTTAACCAAAACGATAAACTGTCTAATCCGAGGTACGAAATGGTATTAAACCGTTCAATACACTTTGCAATATCAGTTTATGAAAAAAAGCATGAAGCACGAGTTTATGTTGTTAAACGAAAGTAACAAGATCACATCCATGATATATGTGCCCTAAAACTTAAACGGTAAGTTCTTTTTACTAAGCGTGCTCCTTGTATTCCATTTCGTTTAGACTATTACGCAGCTCAGAGTTATGTTATGCAATATGCTACAATTCATAAATTTTGCAGTCCCTGTGGGTTTTCTAGTTCGCAAAAGCAATAAAAAACGTTGGCAAAATTGAGTTTTGTTGCAACAGTGTAGAGCTCTAAGATCTAGGCATTAGATAACAAGAAAGACAGTAATGTCACAGAACATTAGATTAACAGTCAAATTTGGCAAAATTGCGCCGACAAGCTTATATTAGATTAACTATTACTTTGGATGTATACTTTTCTAGGGTTTCTACTTTTTACTAAAAGGATTGTGTCTGCAATGGCGAATCCGTCTGTCTGTTGTTTCAGAAATACTGAAGCGCATAACGTGATGCCATGTTTTATACGCTTCGTACTATTAAAAATGTTTATTTTATTTATTTAAATATGAATGCAGTAAAATGGCATTTTGCAAAATGGCAATCTGTTTAACATATAAAGCTGTGTTATGCATAAATGACAATTAAGGGACGACCATAACTGTCCAAAATATATCGTCGTGGCTTTCACGTGTGCATCATGAATTATTGATGATGATTACATGATCAGCTACTCCCGCTCAGATTTTGTACCAGCGCCAGCAAAGTGTCTTGCAAAACGTAGAACCTTTATTGTACCTTTTGTTACCCCTCTTTGGGCAGTTGATCTCACGCATTGGCGCCGTCAGCTGGAGCCTTAATCACCCCAAACCTGACTGTTCATGCAGACAAATACGCTAAAGTTTTACCATTTAGGAAGACACTTGTGGATCTACCAGTTAAAGTCCTTAGACTAACAGCAATTCAGGCGAACATCCGTCGATGCATTTAAGGCACGTTTCATGAGAACGCTACCATTCAGGAAATAATACAGGGCCTTGACAAAAACAATTAGAAATTCGGATAACAAAATTGCATTTTTTTTCAGATTGAAAATTCTTTTTGAATTTGAATAAATATCCTTTTTTGACTCTCTTTAACATTTATTCATATTTTGATTTCTAGACTGGATCCCCCAGTCTTTAGACTGACCACATATGTCCGAAGTGAGTGTGGTGTGTCGGAAGTCGAAATCAGTATTCAGTAAATTCAGTGGTTTAAAGTATATCATTTTTTTACTTCTGTTTTTGTACAAGCAACCATAGACACACGAATGATAACATAATTAGATAAACACTCATTTGGACCTGCTTTTTGGATCACACACGCCAAAATAATGATTCAGAGCCCCATTCTTTGCTGTTTATCATGATATGGGACATAAAACAACAACTTCTCATGATCCGCTCCAATATATTTTCACGTACTAGCAAAGCTAGATATCTTCTAGGATTAACATATGCAGAAAGTTTTAGCATTTTCGAAGGAAATGTTCTTAATATACCAAATAGTATCTTTCTCGTATTTATCAATACAAATAATCAAAGTTGTTTCGTGGATAGAAAAAGAACACAACGATAGTACGGCTTACAAGCTACTCTAGCATATTGAAATGTGTTTTTCATTTTCTATGTAAAGTTTTCTTACAAGACTGCAGTTTTGTTGCCGTTTGCGTAGCCTAAATACCGTTAAATGGAACTCACTACGGACCGCCTCCAAACCTGTTGGTGTGAATGTCGGAAAATATGTATAACGTTTTGTTTACATGAGAACCGCTAAAGGAATATTAAAATGAACATATATCTGTGAGTTTTTATAAGAGTCAATTTCCTGATCATGTGATAATTAAATGGTCGTTCCTTTGCCCTTTTAAAGGGACTCGCTCATGTTTTGTAAAATGCATGAAGTAAAATGTGGCAAATTGTATCAAAACGAAGATACTGACGGCTGGAACCCTCCAACAAATGTTTATATATGCCCAAATATTGTCCACGATTTTCAACAAAAGCTTTAAAGTTTAATTTATCCTTAAGCTTATGGGTGTCATTGTGGACGGGCAGTTTTGTTGTCAGTTTACTATTTTTCTTGACTGTACCGGCGAATGAAATACATGCGCTGGTCATTATTTGACGCTGTCAAATTTCATGAGATTAAAATAAATTCAAGTAGTTACGTCACAAATAGTATACACATGACAATAATTCACTAATGTTATAATGTGACAGAATGAATAAATTCGTCGTTAAATGTTATGTTCATATTTGCGCGTATTTGTACCAGTGTTTTTTTCATTTCACGAGAAATACCGTTGTTGTTCCTGTTGTTGTTAACACGTTAAACAGCTTGCTCCCCTCAAAACGGATTATATAAATATGAATAAACATGCTAAAAACTGGTATTTGTTGAATCTGGTGAAAGTGTACCACTACGGACGGTATGACTGAATAGTGACTATACTGATTTATCGTACGAAAAGAGCGTTTAAAATATATAGCTTATACATCGGATATAACACATTTTTCTTGGTTTAAGAATGCGTTTCATGATACATTGATATTCAGTCATCTTACTGTCAGAGACCAGTCTGTTTTGCTTGAAGACAAATCGATTTCCAGGTAATGATGAGGACCACGCTAGTACAAATATTTAATGCGGGGGTGGGGTAAAAAACATAAGTTAATCTGTAAATTGTTGTGTGAATTTTACATATTACGTATTAAAACGACAAACAGTTCAAAATATATTTGAACGATGATATGACATTCTATTTTTTTCGAACAGTTGTTTTCGTCTGTAATTTGTTCGGTAGGAAAGCAAATGTTCGAACATTCAGCTTCAAAATCAAGAAAACGTTTGAAAAACGGGATAACCATTATTCTAATAAACGGTAAGTTGTTAATTTCCAGATAGATCTTTATTTAAACTAAAGTAACATTTCTTTAAATTTTAAATATTTTATTTGCTAACAGTTTCTGGTTCAAAGTGAATTGTTCCGTTTTGATCAAGGGGAAGTAACTCCATTAGATTTTAAAAGCAGTTCTGAAAGTTGATATTTTCACTCCTTATTTTGCAGTGAAAATATCAAATTGCTATTTTCACTGTTGTTATTTCACTGATATTACTCCATATTTCATCGAAAAGCATGACAGAAAGTAGGTTATTAGTTATTGTGCTTTTCCACCGGGGTCAATGCGGAACACCACATTATATTTACATTAACACTTCATTCCTTAACGATGGTTGTTGTTTATCAATTTCATATCATATCTGTATAAAGTGCAATGGCATTTCCCATCGAAATCGCGTGCGTTTGTTCGATTCTTCTGTCCTGTCATTGGGCGCAGTAATACTAATGGGCGGGGCATATTTACTACGAAACTATTTTTTTCAATGAAATCGTAGTAAAATTATTGGCGATAGCAAAACTGTAATCTGCAGTAAAGCAGTTAAAACAAGATAAGCAACGATAATTTGATTGATTTTAATGTAGATGATTTCATGATGGATGGGACAGTTGAAGAAACGTTTGTGTTTATAAAGGCTGTTAAATGTAACGAAAATGCAAAAAAAGTTAGTTCAAAATAACCTCTATAACGGGTGCTTGTATGACGTCATGAGTGATGTCATTGAAAATTTTTTACATTAAGCTCGATTCGGGCCGCAACATAACTCGGCAGCGGCATTTTGTTTCGACGCCATTTTTTGCAGTGTTCATTCGTTTTGAAAGTGTTTCTTTTTTCGAAAATTGACTGGATTATTGGGATTATTTACACACAATACCTATTGGGTAATCAATTAATTACCTATACAGTCCTACTTTAACCATTATTTGTTTTGATAACTAATTCAAGCCTGAACATTTTGTAAACATGTTCTTGATAAAATGTACAGCATCTTAAGCATCAGAGAAAAAAAATATTTGAAATTTCTTTGTTCATTGCATACGATGTAATAGAATCATGTCCATATAAGTCGTATGCTCTGAATAAAATCGACAGAAATAACTAAAGTTCGGAGGAGTTAGTCGTTTTAGACATACTTTAGTGCTTTTAATAGTCAAAACAATTGCAGAAAAAACTATTTAGTAAACACATCAGCTTGCCAGGAAAAGACAACTCAGTAGAAAATATGTAAGTTATATGTGGTTTATTTCATGTTTTGGTATTTGTATGCAGCTACATTATATATGCTAAAATATGTTTTTGTGCAAAAGTTTGCATCGTTGACCAACTTTCGGTCAGAAACTAGGTCGCTCAGCCTTTATTGTTGTGATGCGGGCCCTGATAGCGCATATATAAAATAAAAAACCGGGCATTAACGACACGTAAATTTACTGAATAATGCACGTTTTCTACCGATAACGCCCGGGGTTTTGCGTTTTAATGCACCACGATAACGGACCGAAAACACAAATTTTATGCAATTATACGTATTTATAATATTCTTGACCTTGAAAAGATAGAAAATAAACATATAAATAAGGAACTATTTTATCTGTGCATTCACTGTCGTATAAAATTAGGTTACGATAGCTGTTCTAATTTACCCACCGTTGAGAACAACGAGAAAACGAAAAAAGAGAAAATGCTCTTGAATAATCAATTTATTTTAGCAGAAATGTAGATTTAAATGCATGTAAATATTCGACATGTTGCATTTTATTGGGGTATGGTATGCAATGGCGCATTTCAAAATGTTGGTGGAGTCCTTTAGTCATTATAAAATGCAACATGTCGAATTTTAATCCTTAAATAACAAATCTTTCAAATCTGTACTTAGAATTGTTAGTGTCAGTTAAGTTTGAAATTGTCAATGATAGCATATGGACAAATCACTTTCTATCAGACACATAATCTCTGTTATAGACACGTATGTGATTGTATTTCAGACACACTCCAACAATGCAGCATTCCAACAATGCACCATACTGCTGAGATCGGCGCACATCCTGTGATATTTGTCAGTTGGTTTGTTCGTAAACTGTTTACGTTATCGGTGGAACATAATGCAGTGCCAAGAACGTCTTCTGACAAATGATCCATCAATATATTGCGCACATGCCAATGGTTTTGCGCTACGGTTTTAATTTCATGCCGTTTTCTGTCTGGATGCTTTTGTTAACTGACAGCCTCAAAGCATAATTAAAAATATGGCTCTTTATTTTCTTGTTGTACATAAACGTTTTACAAAACGTTATTCATATCAGCTTTCGATCATTGTATGTTTTCGTTTAGGCGTTTGCAAGATATGTATAGGCATTGTCAAATAAGCGAAATTTTGAGAAAATGGTTCTCCTTCAACGTAACTGGCGAAAATGCCAATGTAATTCCCTTCTTGTGTTTTAGTGAAACTATTGCAAAGTAATTGTAGAATGGGTCAAATATAAATCTGACATTATCAGGATATCTGTGCAATCATGCCGCTGACCGTTTCCAGACTGTTAGCTAAATAGTTTGCGACATTAATAGCTTTTATTACAATCTACGACACAAATCTTTCGGCCATGGAGTATTGCAATAGCATTCATTTGCAGATGACAATATCGCTTAAGCATTTTAGAAATGCATCAGGGAAAGCTGAATTGACAAGTGCGGCAAATATGGTCATGTACCTCTGAACGAACATAGCATAATCAAAATAGAAAGGAATGTCTTGTAGTTTTAAGACACCAAGACACGTCATAATGCCGAATGCTGTCAAGACGATGTAATCAGCATGAGGAATAAATATGTCAGCCCTGGGATTTATCAGGCATAGTTGATGTGAAAGTTCAATAGGCAAAACTCCAATGTTACTCCGATTATGCATTAGCTCGCATAAACTAGATGGCGTAGATACATACAACAAAGGAATGCCTCTTTTAGACACAATCTTACAATCATGTCACCTTTGTCCGCAAATGTCTACTGGGATCATTTCTCATGGAAATTTGGCCGAAACCTGTTCATTTCTCCGTCGGGCATTGCCAAATAAACTTGACTTATTCAGAACAGATGTCACTGAACGTTACATATCGATTAGACGATTCCAAGATAATACAAATAGCTTAATGCTCATCCTTTTTACGACCTCCCTCAGTAACGACATCATAATTCCAGACGAAAAGCCCTGCAGTAACCTACTGGCCAAATATAGCAGAGGAATTCGGACCCGTGTGGTTGTTATTATAAACGAGTATTGACAAACAGGATTTTTATACGCATTGCTTTATCACACAATTTATATTATGATGACATCCTGAGTTTGATGTGATTTCTTGCATTCTGTTGTGTGTAAGCTTATTTATACTCGCATTCGGGCCTTGCCTATTCGGCGAGTTCTCCGATAAGATTGTGAGTTATTTCAGGTTTTTGGAGCACAGACAGAATGTTACCCTGGTTAAAGCTACCCTAGTTCTTTAACGTGCACTAGTGTATAGCACGCGGGGATCACATTTAACGTCCCTCAAGGAAGATGATTAGTATTTTTAGTGGTGCGGCAAGGAATCGAACCTCAGACCCCTGGATTGACAGTTAAATTTATACCACTAGACCACGGATCCGCCTCGCATACTGTTGAACTAGATATTTCCCGGGATTTGCCTATCTAAAATTGCTTTATAGGCGTGAATATATATAAATATATAGACAAGACAAGACATGACAACGGTTTGTTATGAAATAAGCCTCTGGCCTCTGATATTTGCTTATGGATAGAAATTTAACAATAGTGTATGTTAACAAATCATATAACAGTAAAAAAAAATGAATAGAATGTATGTTTGTGGATATGTTTATATTTCTCCAGAGACAAGATCATCTCTGTAAGCATTGACTCGTTATAACCATATAACACTATAGGCTTTTAGAATATTTGAGCTCGGTCATATGTTGCAAAACTGTATTTAACAAGAGAACGTTTAGTTTAAGTATATATGCTTGAGTTTTATGACTGTTTGACCGGTGTTACATTCAATTGTGACCCCGTTGATTATTGACCCAAGGGTTCATTTGTCAAAGGATGATAAATAAATATTAACGTTGAAAACTGAACCCGAGCGTTAATAAATGACTTACTATCAAACGAAGTAAATTCTATGGTCATATTTCATTAAATTTATTTATTGTGTATGTTGGTTATTTATACCACGCAGTCCAATTTGCTGAATCAATCTTGGATCAAAATGAGTTCAAGTGTTAATCACCCCATCTGTAGTCGGATCATTTTTCAACGACGTATACTGACCTCAATATAGGCGTGCAATGTACTTATTAGCATTTGAAATAGTTTTGTGAAACGTACGCCACAAGCTGAAAAACTATGTTCTGCTGAGTCTAGGGCCATATCTCTGCTGATGTCTGTTAAAACTAGTCAGAAAAGTTATATTGAGTAAAGTTCCTGTATGAACCTTTTTCAATTCGACATTCAAATACAATAGTGGCGCTGTTGTTTTCGTTTTCGTTTGCATGTTATTGTTTTCTGCTGTAGCTGAATAGATAGAAATAACATTTCTCCTTATGAATTTGAAACGAGTACATGTAAAGTCCAATGACCTGAAACATTTTTGCGTTGTACTCTAATATTTCTATCAATTGTTAGCTTTACCGACGAAAAAAGGGACATCACTATACACACATGAATTAGTGTTTTGCAAAAATTAAACACGGCGTTTTATGCATAAATATACCTAAGTGAAATAAATCGGTGGCTCTATGTTATCAGTTAAGATAGCAAAGAAATATAACTAAGCATTAAGGGAGGCAGAAAGGGAGCTCTCTTGTACCATCTACAATATTATAAAACCTCATTGATAATGATTCTCCAGAGGTTATTTTTGGAACGCCATCCAATCATTTGTGTAGAGCAAATGAACTCCAACTCTTTCGCCAATTTAAAAAAGGGATTATGGTGTATATTGTGATTTTTTTGTATATTTATGAGGCATACGTTGTGAATAGGATGTATCTCATTTCACAAGGAAGTGAATCTTTCGTATTATGAGCAAATCCGGGGTGCAAATCATTCCCCCCAACTTAATCTTTAACTGAGGTCACATACGTATTGCACGAAAAAACAAAAGTGTCTACGGATGCCCTATGTTTGCATGCATTGTAAACCGGTCTAGATGAATTAAGGTTCAAGCTCCGTGTCGGCATTGCCTGTAAAGCCAGTAAGATTATGAAAGTCGCTGCTATTTTAAGAGACACCAAGGTGTATATGTTTTCCATTTTTTATTTTGAATTGGGTCAAAATTTGATGTTACTCTTGCTGTACGATACGTCTAGTCAGTAAAATGAATATTTACATTATTGTAAATTTCCTCCCGAAATAAGATTGTAAAGCATACACATGAGCTGTGTAAGCGCTCAAACCGATTAACATTCGATTCGTCTTTAGCACGAGGAGTAAAGTTAAATAAGCAGACACAAAATGCTTTAATTCTTTGCAAATTTATATAGTTCATCTCGGTCACGTCTGCGTTTATATGACCGCAATATAACACTATTTTTGGAAAGTGAGTATTTTCATTGCTCGCCTCCCTTAGTCGTCACCTCGGTGCCTATAAGTCCTGAAGCCGTATGTATCCCTCTTATACGCTGTATGCAAAATAGTTCCAAGCTTTAAGGTAATACTTTTCTACATTACTGTTATTTGCGATCTTTGTTTGTGTTAGCCAATGTTTTATTCGTATTAAATAGAATCCATTAAAATAGCTGAATTAATGAATATATCGCATATTGGATAAATGCGCGTGCGGAAAACTACTTGTTCAGCCTTTTAAAGGGCCGTTTTGTTTTACCTTCTGGCGAGTTCATCGACTTGATGCTCGTATGGACGTTTTTTAGTTGTTTTAAAGGTATAATTTCTTGTTTTCGTGTGGACTATACGGCGGCGTTTTATACAGCGAAGTCTGTTGACATTCTAAAAAAACAAAACAGAGACAGCGGTAAAATTGAATTTAGAATCTACTTGAAAACAACAACTGTACATACATGTTGGAATTAATAATGCGATAGGTATTTGCTTGTTTAAGTACAAACAAACGTTCTACGTTCTACTTGTAACGTGTTCAAGTTTATCTAATTGAATTAAGGCATTCAAGAAATAAAACGACATATGCCAGTGATTCGTTCAAAGAAAGTTCGGATAGACGTTTTGGATCTTTCAAGATAAACAACTGAAATTGATGTGAACATGAAATGACGACAAGATATTGTTTGTCTTTTGGCTGACTCTCAAAACCTAAAACTAAATTAAATTTGAGAGTCAATTGATTAATCGTAGTCAAGCCAGAAGGAAATAAGAATTACAATATTGCATTTTTCGACATTTAAATGCTTTTTGGATTTGAATAAATATCCTTTCTTGATATGACTCTCTTTTACATTGATTCATATTTTGATTTCTAAACTGGATCCCCCAGTCTTTAGACTGACCACATATGTCCGAAGTGAGTGTGGTATGTCGGAAGTCGAAATCAGTATTAAGTAAATTCAGTGGTTTGAAGTATATCAATTATTGACTTCTTATTTTGTACAAGCAACCATAGACAATAATGACATATTTAGATAAACACTCATTTGGGCCTGCTGTAATTCGGATCACACACACCAGAATTTATGATTCAGAGCCACATTTTTTGCTGTTTATCACGTTTTAGGACATAAACAACAACTTCTCATGGGCCGCTACAATATATTTTCACATACTAGCAAAGCTAAAGATCCTCAAGGGTTAAAATATGGAGAAGATTGGAATTTTATAATTTTCGAAACAATATCCTTATTTCGAAATTATATCAAATAGTATCTTTGTCGTATTTATCAATACAAATAATCACAGTTGTTTCGTGGATAGAGAAGGAACACAACATTAGTGGGGCTAACAAGCTACTCTAGCATAGTAAAATATGTTTTTCAGTTAATTTTCTATATTTAGTTGTCTTACAAGACTACAATTTTGTTGCCGTTTTCCTAACCTAAATACCGTTAAACAAAACTCACTTGGGATCGCCTCCAAACCTGTTGGTGTGAATGTCAGAAAACATAATTTATATAACATTTTGGTTACATGAGAACCGCTAAGAAACGGCTTTTTTCTGCATAATTTTGCTCCGTCGTATATATGCTAATATATAAATATCAGGCCGGAAGCCGCCACATATCAGCTTCCAATGATTTCCGATGTCAATAAAATATAACTGGCCAAGCCCAGTAGTAAATCAATCAGAAGTACCTGTTTAGAGGGTAAAGGCGTAAATGACAGTGACCGAGAGACACAAAACGTTAAAGCACTTAAAACAGCCCTTGAATGCATCTTGGAAAAAACTCTATTCTTCTTCACTTCATGCATCAATATTAATGTAGCTTTTTCTATTAATAATTTGATAACTGCACTGGAACGGTCAGCTAAACGAGTTGACCATGGATCTTAACTACAACATTACCAATAATTACAAAATTAAAATATGCCTTATCAGAGCCAGCATTAACTTGAAAATAATTAAGAATTAAGTAGAACTTCCATACAAACTAATAAAGTAATTTCAAGTAACTAACGACCGGATTTAGACATCATTACCAAACAAATGAATCTAGTCGGAGCAGTATTGCCCACTAGTATCACATTGATTTGATTTTATGGCACTTTGAATGTATACCCATTTTCAATCAAAGCAGTGTGTTTTCCTACAAACATTACTAGTTCAACCGGTGGTCGCCTTTATAACCTTATAAGTGTATAATATATAAAAAGGAACGATGCCGTCATTCAACGAGTCATTCAACGACAACCTTTTTTTGCAAATTCAACGTGTAGCACAACGTAATTTTATAGTCTCAAAATGAATGCTTCATTGCACAAACCAGGAGAAAAAAGATAAAAATAGAATAAATTCCAATACAAAATATATGTTGTCGACGGGAGTTGAGATGAAAATCATAGATATTAATTTTCAAATACAAATATACCTGTATCCTGTTCAAACATACTTTATCTAATGTTACCAATTGCGAAATAGATGCGCCGTAGGGTGGACATTCGGTTAAAATTCTATAACAATACTAGTTGGGGAGCAAATCTTCAACAACAGTTATATTTTAATAGTCTTGGGTCCCATAATTATTAGAAAGGCAGACATTTTCAAATTCACCACTTTAATGCATTCTACTATGTCGATTGACTTCTTACAGGATTGTCCTAATCCCTTGTCAAATACATTTGTTTTATATATTAACAATTTACTTAAATTTTTTGATAATGTTTCATCATCATCACTGTATATATACCCTGTAAAATCCAATTATATGCGCATACTGTATGTAACATGATGTTTAAAAGCCTTTTATGATTTATAAACAAAAATACTTCGTTGCAACACCAAAACAAAAGTAGTTACTAAACTGATACGCAACATTTAAGAAAAACAAACATACACTTTACAGTTTCCGAGTTTTACCAATACGACGTTTTTGATGTCATATATCAACGTATGTCTTGTTTTTCATAATGACAAATGCTAGTCCCTATCTCATTTTTTTATTTCTAATTTATCTACTTGTTTAAGGAATAAGATCATATACATTATAGTAGGTTATAAGTGTGTTTTTCCAACGGGGTCAAATGCGTAACACAACATTATAACAACTCTTTCCAATCTGTATTTAGAATTGTTAGTTTTAGGTTAGTTTGAAATTGTCAATGATAGCATATGGAGAACGTCAACATAATAAATATTCATCCTTGTTATGGACATGTGTTCGTTGTGGACAGTTATGTTAGTGTGTCTAAGACACATGGTTATTTACACGCCAACAATGCAACATTCCAACAATGATCCATACTCTTGAGATCGGCAAATGTCCTGTGAGATTTGTCAATTGGCTTGTTCGTGAACTGTTTACGTTGTCGGTGGAACATAATGCAGTGCCATGAACGTCTTTTTAAGGAATGAATTGCGGGGTTGATGTCATTATCGTGGTATGAACGCAATTGGGCTGGTCTAAGTGTGTGGAGTCCGAAAGACTCCACGTGTACTTTGACAAGCCCAACTGAGTTCATATCCCCGATAATGACATCAACACCGCAATTCATTACTTAAATTTACACCAATAGTTCATTATTTAATTAAAAAATGTTAAAAACATAATTCATTTCAGTTAAGAAAACCTTACAGTTATCATTTCATACCCATTCTGTAACTCAAACGATCCGACTGTAACCGGAAACATTTTTTTCAAATGACGTCACAATAACGCCGGAAAAGATCAACCACTTGAAATCACTTTAAAACGTAAAATTGAAACACTTATGGCAACACTACATTTAAAATATAATAAATTAACACTTTCTAAAATGTTGATTTATATTTACGGGGCTTGCTGAAACAATAACAAGATCAATAGTGTTCATTTATATTGTTATGCTATGAATTGCGATCCGAACATATCCGAAGATGTTGCGTTTATCGATTGATAAACGCAATTGCCGAAAAGCAGTTCATTTAAGGAATGGATGTTGAGGTGTAAATATTGACAATTGATTCATTAATATCTTGCTAACATGCCAATGGTTTTGCACTACGGTTTTAATTTTATGCCGTTTTCTGTCTGGGTGCTATTGTTAACTGTCAGCCACAAATCATTAAAATAAGGGCTCTTTATCTTCTTTTTGTACATAAACGTTTTTACAAAAAGTTATCAATATCAGCTTTCGATCATTGTATGTTTTCATTAAGGGGTTTGAAAGATATGTATAAGGATTGGCAAATAAGCGAAATATTGAGAAAAAGTGTTCTTCAACATAACTGAGGGTGACAATGCCAATGTAATTCCCTTCTTGTGTTTCAGTGAAACTATAGCAAAGTAATAGTAGAATGGGTCAAATAAATATATGGCATTATCAGGATATCTGCTCGATCATACCGCTAACCGTTTCCAGACTGTTAACTAAATAGTTGGTGACATTGATAGCTTTTATTTTAATCTACGATACAGATCTTTCCGCCATGGAGTATGGCAAAAACATTCATTTGCAGATGACAATATCGCTTAAGCATTTCTGAAATGCATCAGGGAAAACTGGATTTACCATTGCGGCAAATGTGTCATGTACCTCTGAACGAACATAGCATAATCAAAATAGAATGAAACGTATTGTAGTTTAAAGACACCAAAACGAGGCATAATGCCGAAAGCTGTCAAGACGATGGTATCAGCGTAAAGAAGAATTTTTCAAGCTTTGTATTTATCAGGCATAGTTAATGTGAAAATTAAATAGGTAACATTCTTATTTAACTCCAACTTAGCATTTACTTGCATAAACTAGACGGAGTGGATACATACAACAAAGGAATGGACACAATCTTTCCAGCATGTCACCTTTGTCTGCGTATGCCTTCTGGATCATTTCTCATGGCTATTCTGACCAGAGCTCGTTTATTTCTCAGTTTTAATTAGTAAATTAACATGTTTTGGATTGTTTGAAATATTTTTGTGAAACGTACATTACAAGCTGGAAAACTATGTTCTGCTGAGTCTAAGGGCCATATCTCTGCTGATGTCTGTTAATACTAATCAGTAAAATTTAAGTACCTCAAGGAACCTTGTTTGATTAGACCTTCAAATACAAAAGTGGAGCTGTTTCTTAAGCTTTCGTTTGCGTGTTGTTGTTTTTTGTTGTAGCTAATTAAATAGAAATAAAACGCTCTTCAACATGTCTGTTTATGAAATTGAATAAAGAGTGCATGTATAGTCCAATGACCTGAAACATTTTTGCGTTGTACTTTATTTCTTTCAATTATTAGCTTAATCGACGAAAAAATGGACAAAACTTTACACACATGAATTAGTATTTTGCAAAAATAAAACACGACTTTGTATGCATTAGTATACCTTAGTGTAATTAATCGGTAAGATCTGGGCATTAGATAACAAAAAAAAACAGTAATGTCACAGAACATTAGATCAACAGTCAAATTTGGCAAAATTGCGCCAACAAGCTTATATAAGATTAATTATTACTTTGGATGTATACTTTTCTAGGGTTTCTACTTTTTACATCACTAAAAGGATTGTGTCTGCAATGGCAAAATCCGTCCGTCTGTTGTTTCAGAACCATCACCTGGAGCCTCAATCACTCCAAACCTGACTGTTTGTGTAGACAAATACGGTAATGTGGCATCATTCAGGAAGTTAAAGGCCTTAAACTCTGTCAACTAACAGAAATTCAGGCGAACATTCGTCGATGCATTTGAGGCAGGTTTCATGTGAACGCTACAATTCAGGAAATAATACAGGGCCTTGACAAAGGTAATTACCAGTCATCCGACTTCTAGTACCGCGACAGCCATGTTTTAGATTTGTGTTTATCTTTTGGTTGTTTAATTCAACATTAAAGAATTGTTATCACAAATCACGGATGCAGACATTTGGATCACCCAGTCTTAAGACAGACTACATATGTCCGAAGTGAGTGTGGTATGTCGGAAGTCGTAATCAGTATTAAGTAAATTAAGTCATTTAAAGTATTTCAATAACTGACATTTATTTTTGTACAAGCAACCATAGACAAACGAATGATAACATATTAAGACAAACACTTATTTGGACCTGCTGTAATTTGGATAACACACACCAGAATTTATGATTCAGAGCCACAATTTTTGCTGTTTATTACGTTATGGGACATTACGCAACAACTTCTCATGGGCTAAATTATGGAGAAGATTGGAATCTTAGCATTTCTGAATATGCATCAAATAGTATCGTTGTCGTGTTAATCCATACTTATGTATTAAATATATTCATAACTCATGGATCAAAGTTATTTGACGGATAGATTAAAAAGACAACAACAGTACGGCTAAGAGGCTTCCTTAGAATAGTAAAATGTGTTTCTTATTTTATTTTCTGTTTTAAGTTTTCTTACAATAGCTTTGTTGCCGATTTCGTAACCTAAATGCCGTTAAATGGAACTCACTTGGGACCGCCTGCAGACCTGTTGGTGTGAACGTCGGTAAACATAATTTAAATAACGTTTTTGTTACATGAGAACCGCAAAGAGAATATTGAAATTAACATATTTCTGTTGGCTTTTATTATTGTCAATATCCTGATCATGTTATATAAATTAAAGGGTCGTTCCTTAGCCTTTTGAAAGGGACTCGCTCATGTTTTGTAAAATGCATGAAATAAAGTGTGGTAGAGTGTATCAAAACGAAGATACTGACGGCTGGAACACCCTAACAAATGTTCATATATGCACATATATTGTCGTTAAAGTCCACGATTTTAAATAGCGTTAGTAACGCTTTTCAGCAAAAGCCTTAAAGCTTAATTTATCCTTAATCGTAAGTATGTAACTGTGGACGGGCGGTTTTGTTGTCAGTTTCCTATTTGTTCTAGACTGTACCGGCGAATGAAATACATGTGCTGGTCATCATCTGACGCCGTCACATTTCATGAGACTTAATTAAATTTGTGTAGTGACGTTACAAAATAGTATAAACATGACAATTATTCACAAACATTGTAATGTGACAGTTTAAAAAGGCAATGATTAAATTCGTCGTTTAAAATAATGTTCATATTTGCGCGTTTTTATACCAGTGTCTTTTTCGTTTAACAATAAATAACGTTGTTGTTGTTGCTGTTGTTGTTAACACGTTTATAATAGCCTTGCTCCCCTCAAAACGGATTATAAAAATATAAATAAACTGGCTGAAAACTGGTATTTGTTTAATCTGGTGAAAGTGAACCTGTACCATTACGGACGGTATGACTGAATAGTGGACATTAATTTTATCGTACGAAAAGGTCGTTCAAAATAAACAGTTACATACCTTTTCGTGTTTTTAATTGCTAATACGCAAAGAAAACTAGAATCAATTGTTTAAGAATTAGGGGGCTGAATGGTATCATTTACTTATTACTGATTAATATCATTGTCTGCATGCACACTCTGTTGCTTCAAATCCTGTGAAAAAAATCATTTCTTGCATAATGTCCATCATGAAACGGCTATTTTCTGGGTAATGTTGCTCCGTTGTACATATGCTCATATAGAAAATATTAAATATTCAGGACGGAAGCCACCACATATCAGCTTCAAATGATGTCCAATGTGAGTAAAGTAAAGTATGACTTAAACAATATGGAACCTAGTAGTAAACCGACAGGAATACACCCTGTTAAGCGGAACAGGGTAAGGGCGTAAATAACACTGATGAGAGACACAAAACGTAAAAACACTTAAAACAGACCTTACATGCATCGTTTGAAAAACTTTCGTCTTCTTCACTTCCTGCACCAATGTAGCTTTTTCTACATACAAGACTGCAGTTCAACCGGCTTTCGGTCACCTTTATAACTGGATAAGTGTACAAAATATAAAAGGTATGCAGTCTTTCAAAGATACCCATCTTTGCAAATTCAAGGTGTGGCAAAATGTATTCATATAGTCTCATAATGAATGCATCTTTGAAGAAACTATGAAGGAAAAACAAAATTAAAATATAATAAATTACAATACAAAATATATGTTGTCGAATATTCTCCGAATTATCAAAATTAAATTTGTACTGAAAAGGATCTTCAAGATAATTCTATATCCCCAAGAAAACCATCCACGGACGTCTACGCTCACCGCGGTCGAAAACGGTTGGGGAAAATAATGTTGTTAAAAAAGTAAATGAAACAAAAGGTAAACAGTTATCAATGCATTCAGGCTAAGAGAACTTAGGCACCACTCCGGGAAATAAAGCCCTCACCTTTGTCGAAAAATGGCGTAAGTGTCATAATTGCTAGTCAATTGACACTAATAACCTTCAATACTGTATAAAATTAAAATGCGGAACACCACATTATAACAACCGGACTTTCCAATCTGTACTTAGATTTATTAGCTTTGGGTTACTTTGAAATTGACATTTATAGAATATGGACAAACCACTTTTACAGACGCATAAAAGCAAGATCTTTGTAATACTCATAAAAGACTCTCTAAGAATAATAAATATTCATTCTTGTTTTTGACACGTGTTCGTTGTGGACACTTATGTTATTGTATTTCAGACACATGGTTATTCACACACCAACAAAGCAACATTCCAACAATGCACCATACTGCTGAGATCGGCGCACATCCTGTGAGATTTGTCAGTTGGTTTGTTCGTAAACTGTTTACGTTGTCGGTGGAACATAATGTACTTATCATTTGTCATTGTAAATTTCAGTTTCTACCTTCCTCCGGGGAGTTCGATACAAATTTGAAAAATAAAGGCTTGAAACAGTATAATGGGTCAAATAAAAATCTGACATTATCAGGATATCTGCGCGATCATGCCGCTAACCATTTCCAGACTGTTAACTAAATAGTTTGCGACATTAATAGCTTTTATTTTAATCTACGACACAGATCTTTCGGCCATGGAGTATGGCAATAACATTCATTTGCAAATGACAATATCGCTTAAGCATTTTAGAAATGAATCAGGGAAAGCTGGATTGACAACTGCGGCAAATGAATCATGTACCTCTGAACAAACATAGATTTATCAAAATAGAATGGAACGTCTTGTAGTTTAAAAACACCAAGACACGGCATAATGCCGAAAGCTGTCAAGATGGTATCAGCGTAAAGAATTGTTCAAGCTTAGGATTTATCAGGCATAGTTAATGTGAAAATTCAATAGGCAAAACTCCAATGTTACTCCGACTAAGCATTAGCTTGCATAAACTAGATGGAGTAGATACATACAACAAAGAAATACCTCTTTTAGACACCATTTTACAATCATGCCACCTTTGTCCGCAAATGTCTACTGGGATCATTTCTCATTGCGATTTTGCCGAAGCTTGGTCATTTCTCTGTTGGGCATTGCCAAATAAACCTGACTTATTCATAACAGATGTCACTGAACGTTACATATCGATTAGACGATTCCAAGATATTACAAATAGCTTAATCCTCTGTATTGACATCATAATTCCAGAAGAAAAGCCACGCAGTAGCCTACTGGCAAAATACAGCAGAGATTCGGTACACGTGTAGTAGTTATTATAATGATTATTGACAAACATTCGATGAATTTTATACGCATTGCTCTATCATACAATTTACATTATGATGACATCCTGAGTTTGATGTGATTTCTTGCATATTGTTGTGTGTAAGCTTTTTGATACTCGCACCCGGGGCTTGTCTCTTCGGCGAGGTCTCCGATAAGATTGTTAGATATTTTGGGATTTTGGACCACAGACAGAATGTATCCCTGGTTAAAGCTACCCTAGTTCTTTAACGTTCACCAGCGTATAGCACTGTCACGCGGGGCCCTCCCGGAAAATGATCAGTATTTTAAGTGGTGCGGCGGGGAATCCAACCTGCGACCGCTGGATTAATAGTCAAGTGTATACTTCTAGACCACGGATTCGCCACGCATACTGTTGAATTAGATATTGCCCGGGAAGGCTTTTATTTATCTCTTGCCTATTTAAGATCGCTGTATAGACGTAAATATATATATATATATATATATATATAACGGGTTGTTATGAGATAAGCCTCCGGCCTCTGACATTTGCTTATGGATAGACATTAAACAATAGTGTATGTTAACAAAACATATAACAGTTACCAAAAGGTATAGAGTGAATGTTTGTGGATATTTTTAGATTTCTCCAGAAACAAGATATTTCCTCTGTAAGCATTTAATTTAGTAGAAACATATCACATTGCATGCTTTTAGAATATTTGAACTCGGTCATACGTTTTAAGACTGTTTGACCGGTTTCACATTAAATTTTTCCTCGTTGAGTATTGACCTCAGGGGTCATTTGTCAACGGATGATAGATAAATACTAACGTTGAAAACTGACTCTGAGCGGTCATTAATGACGTATGTTCTGCTGAGTTTAGGGCTATGTCTCTTCTGGTGTTTGTTAATATTAGTCAGAAGAGTTAAAGGGGCTGTATTCCGTATGATGAAATAGCGAAAAAAAGAAAGGAAAATTGTCGAAAATTGACATAATCTTGGTATCAATGTGTACATTGAAACTTACTAACTGAAGAACCACATAGTTTACAATGTATTTATTTTTCGCAGTTTTCTGCTATTTTTCCATTAAAAAGATTACTAAGTATGTCTACCTTGTAGATTTCATTCCTTATGCGTGATTGGCTAGTCGATGTTATCACATGATATTACCAAGTAAGGTATATAGCTGAAATATACCAACCGTTGTGGGTAAGCTCACGTAGCACAGTGGATACAACACTGGACTGCAATTGTGGCGACCCCGGTTCGAACCCGCCAAACAGTCCCTTTAAGTACCTGTAGGAACCTTTTTCGAATAGACCTTTAAATACAGTAGTGGCGCTGTTTGTTTTTTTTCGTTTACGTGTTGTTGTTTTCTGCTGTAGCTGAAAAGATAGAAACAAAATGCTATTTTAAACATTTCATTTTATCAAATTAAATAATAAAAAATAAAAATTAAACACGATGTTTTATGCATTAGTATACCAAGCGTAATTAATCGGTGGCTCTATGTTATGTAAGCATTAAGCGAGGCAGAAAGGGAGCTTTCTTGTACCATCTACAATACAACATAACCTCATTGATAATGATTCTCCAGAGGATATTTTCGGAACACCGTGCACTCAGGTGTGTAGAGTAAATGAACTCCAACTCTTTCGCCAATTTAAAAAAGGGATTTTGGTATACATTTTTTTTTATTTATTTAGGAGGCATTCGTCGTGAATTACAAGGAAGCGAATCTTTCGTATTAAAAGCAAATCCAGGGTTCCCCCCCACACACACACTTCCCCCGCTCAAATCAATAATCTTCAACCGAGGTCACATTAGTATTGTACGAAAAAACAAAGTGCCTACGGATGCCCTATGTTTGCAAGCATTATAAAACGTTCTCGGTGGATTAAGGTTCAAGCTCCGTGTCGGCATTGCGTGTATAGCCAGTAAGACTATAAAAGTCGATAGTTCTTTAAGAGACACTAATGTGTGTTTGTTTTCTAATTTTTATTTTCAATGGGGTCAAAATTTGATGTTACTCTTGCTGTCTGATAAGTCTAGTGAGTGAAATGATAATTTACATTATTGTAAATTTCATCCCGAAATACGGTTGTAAAGCATACATACATGAACTGTGTAAGCGCTCAAATCGATTAAAAGAAATCCTAACATTCGATTCGTCTTTAGCACGAGGAGTAAAATTTGATAACCAGGCACTAAAAGCATTAATTCTTTGCAAATTAGCATATTTCATCTCGTTCACGTCGGCGTTTATATGACCGTAATGTAACAGTATTTCTGGAAATGTGATTATTTTCAATGATGGCCTCCCTTGGTGTCACCTCGGTGCCTATAAGTCCTGAAGCCGTATGCATCCCTTTAGTACGCTGTATGCAAAATAGTTTAAGGTAATTATTTTCTACATTACTGTTATTTGTGATCGCTGTTTGTGTTAGCCAATGTTTTATTCGTATTAAATAGAATATATTAAAATAGCTGAGTTCATGAATATATCGTATATTGTTTAAAATTACGCGTGCGAAAAATTACTTTTTCATCGACTTGATTCTCATATGGACGTTTTTTAGTTGTTTTAACGGTATAACTTCTGCTATTTGGGATTCATATCTAAATCAGGTCATGACCTTTGAATTCGTGAATGAGTGCTGCGGAGAGTATTTGCATACCAGTTTTAACCTGGATTGAATACTCAATGGCATTTGACGAGACTGAATGAATTTCATTGAATAGTAATAAATATTTGCATAGTTTTGTCAGCATTCCATAAAAACTCGGCTATATCTGAACTATGAAGAATTTACTACGTGACAAAATGTAGATTATTCTTAAAACCGGATTTCGGTATCGATATATAGCCTTGGTATCGACATATATCCTTTTTGGTATCGATATATAGTCTTTGTATCGATATACAACATTCTTAGTATCGATATATAGTCTTGGTATCGATATATAGTGTATATATCGATATATAATCTAGGTATCTTTATATAGACTAGGTATCGCAAATAGCCTTGGTGTCGATGTATAGCTTTGGTATCGATATATAGCTTATAACTTAGTTTAAAACTATTAAACATAACTTCACTTCATGTATGACACTGATTAACACCTGAGAATGCATAAAACAATTTGAATAACATTGTAAAGTATCTTTTAATAACTGTAGGTAGACGGAGGGCGAACGTTGGTGGCAGGCAAAATCCTGTACGCGTCCCTTAAGAACGCTACCAAATAGTCTGGCGCTGACACTGAGGCATTTACGACATCCTTAACATCCTTAACATCCGTTAATATTCCCTCGAAAACACCTACCAGCTTGTTGCCACGATACTACGGCAGGATATTTTAGAATATCTTATGTAATCTAGTGTATTGATCACACTCCGGATTGAATACGGTTGATATCCTAACTGTTTTGTAATCGCTTTTATCTTACCAAAACACCTATATTTGACTGAATTTGTTTATCTTTTTTATATATATTTTAGCAACAGACCCGCTACATGTTTGGTGTCAATGTCCATAAGAACCTAGAGAGTACTAAACTGACCGACACAGTGTGACAGATCGATTGTCCATCTATTACGAATTAAATGACGCCACCGGAAACGATTTTTCCTGATAGGAGGATTATTGCGGATTGGGTGCCATTTCGACTTAAGCCGCAAAATGTTCTTTTTATATGTTCGTGTGCTGGAAACAAATGCGCGATATTTTCATCGATGATACAAGAAACGCCAACATGTGGACTTTTACCATAAATACATTATTCGAAACACATCAGCTAATGTATTATTGTTACATTTACATATACGGCACGAAGTTTGACAGTCTGTAAGGCCATATGTTAAATAATTTTACGCATATTAAGAAGGCAAATAGCGATAATGTCAAAACTATCCGGACTGTACGCCTTTAGCTCCGTAAACGTCTGATTCCTTAGAACATACGGTACCTTCGGGATTTAATGCATTTTGTCCGCCTTATTTATTTTGCACGACGCATCCTACCGCAGGACATCTACTTAGAGAAAAAACAATTGTATACACCTTAAGGACTTTCAAAATAAGAGGCTAAATTATTTTTAGTGTGTTCGCGTTTCCAGGCGACACACCAAAAACGTGAAACATCCTGGGGATATCTCTCACATAGAAGACATCGTAAATCATGCTTGGGAAGCGAGTTTTCTCGTGTCAGGAACTTTCAATGGCTGTCAAAACTTTTGACAAAACCTCATAATTTATGCGAAAAACTACAGAAACAAGCTCAGTAGCAAACGTTTAAACATAAACCCGATTAAATGGTAGTGGGTAAACGCCAAAGACATAGAACATAAAAACAAAAAAATCACAAACAAGAAACATGTTTCTCGTTACTAAATAACGCTTTGATAATTAACCATTTAAAAAAGATAAAGGGATCATCGCTTGGTGTTGTCCAAAACGGCGTACCAAAGATAAGGTATTTTCATTAAGATGTTACAGAGTCTTTGAATGAAAGAACACAATGTCGGATTTCCTAGAGCCACATGCTGATATTCAAAAAGGTTTTTAAACGTCAGTTATTTATGCATAAATGTTGATTTAAAAAAAGTGTTATATCCAGCTGAAGTTGTTTCATTGTTGATAACACACTTATGTAAAAGAGATCATGTTATTCTAGAAACCCTCGAAAAACATGCTTGATATGCATATCCTCACACAAAAGCATTTGTACTTACTTTTCTTTCTTTAATTTCTAGTAACAGCTCGAAAAAAAAGTAAAAACATATAAATGATTTTTTTATATAAACTAGAAATGTGTCCATAGGACACGGATGCCCCCACTTTGATTTTTTGTCACAGAAAATAAGCCATAATGATTATTCAGGATAATCTGCACACATAGGATAAGTTGAGTTGAGTTGGGTTTTACGGCATCGCAAGACTGTATAGGTTATATGGCGCTATTCAGGCAGGAAAAAACTTGTTGGATCCACATCTCATTTACATCGAGATGATATTTTTTAAGTATTGTTGGGAAATAAAGGGCCCTAACTCCTAAATGATTGAAGCGATTTCCATGGCTATCGAACTTGATCAAGATATTATGGTCACAATCATGTATGTAAAGTTTGGTGAGGATTGGACACATACTTTTCAAGAATTAGATAGGAAACAAATATTTTTGAAGTATTTTTGGCAAAAAGGGCCGTAACTCCTAAATGACTAAAGCGATTTCCATGACTATCGAACTTGATCAAGATATTATGGTCACAAACATGTGTTTAAAGTTTGGTGAGGATTGGACAAACGGTTTTCAAGAATTAGATCGGAAACATATTTTTGAAGTATTTTTGGCAAAAAAGGGCCGTAACTCCTAAATGACTAAAGCGATTTCCATGACTATCGAACTTGATCAAGATATTATGGTCACAAACATGTGTTTAAAGTTTGGTGAGGATTGGACAAACGGTTTTCAAGAATTAGATCGGAAACAATCTTCGGGACGTACGTACGTACAGACAGACAGACAGACGGACAGACGTACGTACGGACAAGGGCAACCCTATATGCCGCCACTTTGTGGGGGCATAACAATTGACTAGTACAAAAAATCATTGCCGAGTGAGGAGCTCGAATCATCGGCCCCCGATGTATGAGCTTAAAGAGATACTATATTACTATCGTTTGGACTGGTTAAGAATATTCTACACGGCAAAAGTTCAAAAATTAAATGTCTGAAGCACTTAAGAATACATACTAATAAAAAATATGTCCTGTTATTCTAGAAACCCTCGAGAAACCTGCATGTAAATGTATATCTTAGCAAAAAAAGCATTCGTACTCACTTTCGAGTGGCACTTCATTGGAACATTTCCAGTAAATTTCTCGTAAAAAAGCATATATATGGTTTTAATTATAAACATTTTAACCATACAATAAGATGTGCCGAGTGAGGAGCTCGAACCACCGACCCGATGTATACTATATGAGTAGGATCTTATACAGGGCAAAATTCCTATAATTTAAATGTCTCAAAAAGTTCATGTTTTAGTTAGCTTTGAGGAACAATCTTTTTCAAGAGAAAATCATACATGCAACATGTATCAGTGCATTTTGAAAAACATTGTCATGGTCCTTTAAATCGCAAACGACAATTGTTAAACTATATCTTTAGGCTTTCCATTGAAATAATTGGGTTCAAAATAAGCCTGATGTTCTTTAGTTTTTACCTTATCCGGCAATTATTCTCCATGTTTGATTTACTCAAACAAAACAAAGACTCAATTGTCTTTTGTCGCACAAAACATTCGACCTATCCCCTCTTTGTAACTAATCGAGACAATCATTATCACGTCATGTGACTAGGGTAACCAACACGGCAGATTTTAAAGATGCTCCATCGGTTCCGATTGTCAACAAGTCATTTGGCCATTATTTTCGCAGAATAGCTCTTTGTTGTTAGCCTGTCTTCTTACTTTAGCTAAAGCTAGTAATACTGCTTGTGTGAAGCGATATATCTTTCGCCAGTTTGACGGTAAAATAATCGAAAACTGGGTGTAATATCGAATAAATTTCATAAATTCATAATTCAACGTTTAATTAATTAAAAAAGTAACAAACGTGCGGAGTGATTTTGTTATATTATTAATGTTTTATACAGAAAAAAGACGCGAAGGTCATATCAAACCGGAAGTTATAGCATGTGATGACAATATATACGCGCTTTGACTAGTAATAAATTAATAATTAAAATTGAAATGAGCCGCTTAAAGACATCAATAAAGGAATAATGCCGAATGCTTAACTATGGTATCTGTAAACAAGACGCCAATGCGGCAACGCCGCATTAAAGCCGGATTTTTATTTGACGATGCAATTTTGCAAACCGAGGATTTGAGCTAGTGACCTAGTATTTTTAACCAAAAAGACCCATATTTATACTTATCGGAGATATCGTTCATACAAATAGTCTGATGAACAGAAACTATTCCATTTGTGTGAGGAAAAATAAACATTTTATAAATACATCAGCTTTTCCAATAAGATCTGTCCCGGAGACCTAATTTTTGACCCTAGATGACACACTTTATCATCTAAGATTTCATGTACACAAATATTTTTAAAGTTAATTAGAATTTAAATTTTTGAAAAATATGGGTAGATATGAAATTCATGATAGGGATGTGTGTTTATAAAATAGCAATTGAATTTAGTTGTTGCCTACATGATATTGATAGGTTTGATAAGAATTGTGTAGGCATGATTATATGAAATGGTTAACCTTAAATGATAATGGTAAACACTTAAAAGGCAATCCAGACAGCTTTGTGGTCAGTCAGAAAGTTTCCATGACATCTGTTTTGTGAGGCATATCTGAGATATATATATATGGTCCAAGCCAAAGTGGTAGTCTGTAGTTTCACATGGAGGTGAAGGCTTTAGATTGATAGGGTCCATGTACACCTGTCGATTGTGAAGGTCTGCACTGGGCTTCAGCTGGTCAATGTTGAAGTCCCTAAGGGCTATCAGTGTATGGTCATTGACTGGAAGTTGTGCGAGGAGATCTAGGAGACCAGTAACCTTAGCATTTGGTCTACGGTAAACAGTTATTAAACACCTTGTTGACGACCTTAATTCCAAATGAACAACTTGACCATGTTTATCATGCAGATTGGTAACACTCTGAAGTTCAATATGTGGTTTGAGGTAAATGAATATGCCATTATGTGGTCTTGTCTGGGTGTTTTCTAGTAAAGCACATTATAGGTTGATCAAATCCGGTCAAAAGATAATATTCCTCAAGATCTGTCGACATAGCCCAAGTTTCTTGTAGAATCAGCACATGTGCTTGGAGTAAGCTAGCATGCCATTTAATGTTGCTAATGTCTTTGTGCAGGGATCTAGTATTCAAGCAGATGGCAAGGTAGTCTGCTGTGTCACATGGAGGTTCTGGCACAGGTGACATCTGTCTGTCTTTCCTCAGCCTCTGCATCTCCTCAACCACCTTCTTATCCACTGTTATCTTTTTGCTATTGAGGTCAAGCAAGTAGAGACCTAAGAGGGATGTGACACGGGTAAGGGCCACATACACCATGTGTGTCTGCACTCTGCCTTGGAAAGACACAGCTACCTCTGGCATGGACATTCCTTGGGCCTTGTGAATTGTCATGGCAGCAGCTGGCTTCAATGGGAACTGTCGGCGAACAACTTATATATTTTTATATTTACCTACCTGGAACTGTCTGTCAACAACAATTATTGGTGTCCAGGTATTATCAATGATCTGCTTAATGAGATTCTTATTTTGTTCAAGGGCCCGCTTCCCGATGTATATGTCTGTAAATTGAACCCACAGTGTATGAGGTTTAGCATTTGAAGATTCAAAGTGTTTCAAGATTCCTCTGGCTCCGTTTGTAAGACCATCACTGGTATCAATGTTGACTACAACCATATAATGGGCGGAAACCTTTATCTGTAGAAGCAGCAACAGGTTTTGTGTCTTCTGTGGGGGCAGGTCCTTCGCGATTGAAAGCACTGTACTGTTGGCCCTTGCTGTTACATCTCCAATTGTGTAATCAACAGCAATGGAGGTACAACCGTCTGTGTCAAGTGTTTGAAGATAGGCATCATTATGTTCATTAACCTTGTCATTGATGGTAAACAGGTGTAGCATAGTGGACAAGGTTTGTTTGTTTTCAAGTTTGATAACTTTTGACTCCAATATGGCCATGTCAGATGAAGTGTGATTTCCTTCTCGAACTCTGTTAAGAAGCTCAGCATAGGACACATCATCTTTCTGTCTCATTATTGTTTTAAGTTCATAAAGACTAACTAGATCTTGCCAGGTTTTGCTGGCAATTGGCCCATATCCACGGTCAGAGGTTTTAAAAATCTAGTTGTCTTGTACTGGGCGAAGTTGGAACAAGTCGCCAACAAGTAAGAGTAAGTACCAAAGATGTCTTGGAGTCTTCTATTGATGAAGTTAAACATGTTAACTCCGACCATAGATACCTCATCAATTATTAAGATTCTCAGTCTGGCATATCTACACCTTTAGTGTACTGTGGTCTAGTTTGTGGTATTCTGCTAAGGCCTGGTTAGCAGGCAATGCAAACAGTGAATGGAGAGTATAGCCACCTACGCCAAATGCAGCCTTCCCTGCAGGTGCTCCCACTACAAACTTGAGTTCATCAGGATTGTCTCCACTTACAGTATCATAGTACCTGTATAATGCTTAGCACAAACATTTTAGCTGGTGACTTTTCACAACTCCAGCTCCTCCACTCAGAAAGATATAGAATGGGTCAATAGTAGTTTTTGTGATGTGAAGAATACTTTAGAAGAATTGTTGTTGTTCATTGTTAAGGTTTTAAGCAAGATGGTTGTATTCTTCATTCGAAAGTCGATTATTTATGATAATTTCTTCATGGGTATTTATGGCAAGACCGATATCAGCACCAATGTCATATCTTATATGTAGTGGCCTGTTAGGTTGCACCATGTTGTGTTCAATTGCATCACATTTTTCAGAATCTGCTTCCTCTTCTGCCTGCCGTGACGACGGTGCAATTTCATCAACTGCTTCAAGAAGCTTCTCTTCTTCAAGTTGCATCAATTACCTGTTTTTCTTTTTTCCTGAATTCATGTTCATATGAGCCATTTTGTCCCATCAAAACCTCTTCATCTCTCCAGGGTGTAAAGAGCATCAACTGTTCTCTGTAGAACATCTCGGGGTCCTTCTCATGACTAAAATGAACATAGCGAATTACTTTGGGTTTTATTTTCTTAACTAGGTATCATCCATTCGTCAACCATATCTTGATGTCGGGCTCAATATTCTCAATAGTGAGGTATGTTTGATCAAAATCAGCTTCATCCTCATTGACCGATGCCTTCCTTTTGATATGCTCCTGGAAGAATTCAGCAAATTCTGCCAGTGAGATATGCTCCAATAACTTGGGACGTTCTGCGTACTTCTCTGGCAAACCTGAGCATGTGACTTCAGTGGAATCTTAAGGCAGTCCTTTCAGTTGTTCCTTTAATTTCAGAATGAATACCCTCTGGTCATGTGGTGAAGTGTTGATCAACACCACATATCGGGAGCTTTGTACGAGGGGCATCTGAAGCAGAAGGTAGACAGCCTCCTGGGCAGATACTTCACAGTGGTTGAGTAACTTATTTGAAATATTTCGCATCCTCTCCCTAATTGTGTGGTTCCCTGCTTTGGCCTCTTCGCAGGCGTGCCTCAACAACTTACTCATTCCCCTCTGTGATTTTATCATGTAGCTTGAGATGTACACACACACAGCCCATGGGTCCAGGACAAACTGAAGGTCTGTATTTGCCTGCCAGATTTTCAATATGCCCATATTGTATGCATTCACCCTCATATCTACTCCTTGCCTTTTGAGAAAAACTTGAGTTTTTTTCAAACCGGATCTTATTGCTAATATGTAGTTTTCATAAGATATGCCACATTTAACTAAGAATTCATTGAAAGACATGTCTTCATTATTTGCTAGAAATTTCAAAATTGAATCGACTTGTTGCAGGTTGGTGTGGTACTCATTAAGCATGTTCTTTGGAATTTCACTTTCCAGAGGTTCTAAAATCAATGTTTCCTTCATTAGGGGTATAGGAAAGCCAAACCTACATTCTTTCTTCCCCATTTTTTGCATGTTTTTGTGTGTTTGTGGATCTGAAGCATGATGAATTGTCTCCCAGCTTCTTCAACATCAGATGAGCAGGAGATATTTTTATCAATGAAGTCTATCACTTCTTTTTCAGAGCTAGATCCGAAGGTGGCAGCATCTTTCACCCAGAAAATGCAGTGAAGATGAGGAGAACCACGTTGTTGAAATTCTACTCTAATAAAGTAGTCAATAACTTGGCCTAAAGGTGACACTGTTGACAGGAGAATGTTTGTGAGGAAGAGATGACAGCGGTAGTGAAAGTGGCGTGCACATGTGACGGGGTCCTTGTTGATTAGTTCTGTCTTCTCCATCCAACTCATCTCTGCTGCATCTGCTGGAGTGATCTTCTTGTCACGCAATTTGTTGTTCAGAATGGCAAGCAAATCAAGCCATCTGGTCTCTGCAGCCGAAAAAGTAGCAAAAAATGTGGGCATTTCTAATTGTCTGATTATTGCAAAGAGGTCTCTTTGTTTAGCTTGAAAGAAGGGTGGTGATGAAAGTAGATTTCTTGGGAGGACTTTTACAATGTCTGATGAGTTCATAGGCACATCCACTGTATTTCCATGTATTCCGAGCTGTTTTCCAACTCCCAACTGCTTCAACTGCATAAATGGCATTCTAAGGGCTGTGTATCTCTCTTCAGTGTCTGTGAGATTGCATGATTTCAAATTTTCCGGTAATTCAAATATGATGAATCTATTTGCTCTTGCCATTGAGGGTATCTTGTTGCTACTTATATACTTATGACATGTTTTACAAATCCACTCACATTCACTGCAGCTGGTTAAACCAGTTAAACAATTGTTTAATATTTCTTTGGACATATTTTTTTCTCATAGTTTCGTTTTGTAACACTGTAAACACTGTGTTGAAAGAAAGTTTGCATACAGCATGTGCATGTGAAATTATCTCCTCTTTTGAGCAGGTCCCTGAATACGCTTAATTTCTGAGCCAGAGTTTGAGCTATTTGTCTATGTCTGATGCTTTTTTTATCCAAGTGTTTCTCCTTCATTCTATAGGATTGACATTGTCTTTTAAGTTTTCTGTCCTTGCATTGTTTTTTTCTTTCTTTTAATTTATATGCCAGAGAATTTCTTTTTGTCTGTCTTGTCACATTCCTTGAAATATTCTCTATATCCCTATACTTTGAATCACTCCTTTTTCAGTTCTTGTTTTGTTTCGGGCCATGTTTGCATCATGTCTGTAATAGGTCTCTGTTCTGTTCGTGTCCTATTTCTGGATATATTCTCAGCTAGTTTATACTTTGAATCACTTCTTTTATCAGATCTTGTTTGGTTTCGGGCAATGTTTTCATCATGTCTGTAATAGGAATCTGCTCTCTGTTCTGTTCGTGTCCTATTTCTGGATATATTCTCAGCTGGTTTATACTTTGAATCACTTCTTTTATCAGATCTTGTTTTGTTTCGGGCCATGTTTTCATCATGTCTGTAATAGGAATCTGCTCTTTGTTCTGTTCGTGTCCTATTTCTGGATATATTCTCAGCTCTTTTATACTTTGCATCACTTCTTTTTTCAGATCTTGTTTTGTTTCGGGCCATGTTTTCTTCATGTCTGTGTCGTGGATCTTCTCTCTGTTCTGTTCGTGTCCTATTGATGGATATATTCTCAGCTAGTCTATACTTTGAATCACTTCTTTTTTCAGTTCTTGTTTTGTTTCGGGCCAAGTTTTCGTCATGTCTGTAACGGGGGTCTGCTCTTTTTTCTGTTCGTGTCCTATTTCTGGATATATTCTCAGCTAGTTTATACTTTGAATCAATTTTTTTTTCAGCTCTCATAATGTTTCTGGACAATTTTTCTCCAATGGCATACTCTAAGTCAGCTCTTTTTGCTGCTCTGGTTTTGTTGCGGAAAATATTTTCTGTAAGTCTAGCCGTTGTGTTGTTCCTCTTGTCTGCTCGTGACTTATTTCGCAAGACATTTTCGATCAATCGATTATTCGGGTCTGCTCTTTTATTTCTTCTTGCTTCATTTCTTAATTTGTATTCATTTCTTCTACATCACTACCATCTTTTCGTCTTTCTTGCAAATATTTCTTACTGTACATTTTCCTTTTCGCTGCAGAATTTTCAAGTACATATGTGGTCTTTCTCTTTCTATGTGGCATGTCATGCACTAAAGTAGAAGTCAATGCTTCACTCTGCTTGACACTTACAACAACATCATAATGCACACCACCAGTATGCTGAAGATAGATGCACCTGTTGTTCATTACCATGGAAGACTGGAGGAAATTGCCAGAAATTTTCTGCCATTGCCAGCCATGCCCACTTCTTGTATAGATCAAAATATTGGTCTTAAGCATATGTGATGCTGCAAACAGTTCATCTTCAGTTCCCCAGACTATATCCTGGTTCATGTTAGTTTGTTCAATGTACTGGTGAATGTCTGAATTCCTTGGGAGAACACTCTTAAAATAATGTCCATTATTTTTCATATATTGTGTAAGTTTTTCACGCACAACACTATGTGAGATCTCTTTTTCAGTCAAAACATATGAAATTGCTCTAAAGAAACAATTTCCATCACCTGTAATAGATCTTATTTGGTCTGGTATGCCAATAGGATCCTCTGCATGTGAAGAACAACTTTGTATGTCAGATTGAATTCCCAGCAATGTACATTGTTGATGTTTCTACACACTGTCCACAGGTTTGAAACTAAAGTTAGTGGTGTCAACTTGTGTCACATATGCTTTACCAGAATCAAAGTTTTGCTGTTTATCTTTGTTCACTTATTGAGTCCACGGTTGATAAATATTGTTCGTAGTTCTGACAAACACTTCTTGCTGGACAGTGGTGCTGATGTAGCCTTTGATAGGAGCTAAAGTTCTTTCCACATGCTGTGCAGAGAGAGCACTTGTGGTTCGTGAGCCGTTTCTCTGAGCTATACACCTTCTCACAGCCTGAACATGTGAAGGATTCAGCCATACTCCCATAGTATAGGTGGGCTCTATTGTCAGGAAACTTCTACTTTAGCAATCTAAAATCAAACATAAATTGTCTTAGTTATAGAATGACGTCACATGATCATCATATTTTGTTATGATAATTCTCTCCATTATGATGTATAAGCAATAATAATCATGAGAATCATTATGATCACCATAATTTGTTTGAATTATTCACTGACATTATGATTTTTTGTGCAATTATAGCTAGAGCTATCAGTGAAAGTGATTAATACCCCCGAATCACTCGACCTTTTACAGACAAGATATTGTTAAAATCAATGCGTTTCCCAAATGCACATTTTCTGTAGTATGTTATAAATTGTATATATTTGAAAAAGAAAGAAAGACCCATGATATAATCATATAGTTATTGAGCACTGCACTAATCCTTAGTTAGATCTATTAGTTTATGAAGTTTGAAGTTATTACTACGAAGGCTGTTGGAGTTGAGCTGTAGACAAATGAAGTATGAAAATGAGCAGAAGGCATTTACTCGAAAAATATCAGATATATAGTTATGGTTCTAGAACAATGGACTTTCCCTTGTGAAATGAAGATTATCTAATTAAAATAATTTTAAACAATGCTAAGGAAAAGAATTCAGTTTTAAAATGAGGAAGATGAAGTAATTATAAAATAAAAATACCAATCACAACTACAGTGTATGTAATGCAATGGTAAGTCTGTGTGGCAGCGTGACAACTGTACACAAAATCAGATGGCCAGAGTTCTGTTACCAAGGAAGCGACATCTTCCTGAAATATTTATTTCAAATTTTTCAAAAGTACAAATAAAGAGAAAGACAGGACAACATGTGTCTCTCCCATGAAGCAGCCAGTTTGCAGTGATAAACCCTATTTAGAATATGAAACATTTTCCAGTGATTATATTTTTCGAAACAACTGTCTGAAAAAATATGGCATGAAGTTGAACTGTTCATAAGTTAATTACTTAAAGCTGTCTGAAACAATATAATAATAGATAATTGCTGCAAAATAGCTGCCTCAAACACAGTACTATATATATATATATATATATATATATATATATATATATATATATATATATATATATATATATATATATATATATATATATATATATATATATATATATATATATTATGTATGCATTCTTTTTAATTAAGGGTTACATAAAGGGAATATCATTACACAAAGTAGAAAGTAAGAACACTCAAGCAAAATGTACATCAACATAATGTTACCTACATAAATATATAATATAATTACGTGCATACAATATGCCCTGTCCTTGAATTTACATTTTCAAAAGCAGACTATAGTGAAAAGTTGTCAAATTATATAAAAGAAACAATAATGGAAAAAAAGAGCATGTAGCCATTACAACACGATTATTTAAAAAAAACTTTCAATCAAAGAAAAGGAAAAATAATGGAAAAAGGGCATGTAGCCATTACAACATGTTGATATTAAGTAGCTTTCAACTGTAGACCAAGAACAATAATGGACAAAAAGGCATATATCCATTACAACATGATCATATTATTACATGCAAGAAGGCATGCACACAATGAAAGTGTTCCATTTCAATGTCATATAATAATCATGCATTTTCTTCAATTGCTGCTTGTTTTAGTTTTTTGGTTTCTGTTTCGTTTCCTGTGATTCATCACAGTCAAATTCATTGCAACTGAAGATGCTGTTGATAATGCTCTTGCTATCTGCAAGCTCTTTGTCCAGATTCGCTACTTTTAGTAACAAGTCATCCTTCTTTTTTGTCAACTGTGATGTGTGCAGTCGCTGATATGCGGCCTTCTGAACCAGGGCATTATTCTTTAGGACGGCATCTGACAGTAAACCGCTGGTTTGCCCTGCAAAAGCTTTAAATGCTCTTCTCATGCTTTCCATTGTGGTCTTTGCATCTTGTGCCTCATTCATCGACATGGAATACAAAGTGGCTCGGAGTTGTGTGTCCGCTTGATCACAAAATGTATTTACAGTCTGTTTGATCAATTCAAGGTTAGAACTCTTCATAGGAGATGGTGATGGCGAACTCCTGCTTGCCTTCCTTAGGGGAGTTGCATTCTTTAGGGGAGTTGCAGGTGGAGAACTCATGGGAGATTCTTGCATATGTGTGACATTTTCAGGTGTACACAATAGTGCTGCTTTTGGAGTTGAGAGTGGTTTGTTTTTTACAGGTGTTAAGTTAACTGGCAATAAACATGTTGATTCTTCCACATCCAACCTTAATTTCACACTTCCTGAAGGGTCACATGTAGGGCTTTCAGCGCCTTTACAAACCCTGTTCTTATTGTTAGTATCTTCATCCGAACTTGACATATTTGAAGTACTATCACTGTCTTTTTTTGAATTATTGTCTATCAGATGTGAATTTACCTGAAAATATACACATAGATTGATGATTCCTTGCTAGCAGGTAAAGGTTGAAGCAACCATAGCCAGAGATGCTGGATGTGTATAGCTGTACACTGTGAAAAATGATGCCTCTGCCCTTGCATCTGTAGAAAGAATTTTGCCTATGAGATATGTAATAATAAATATGACTAATCTACAGGTGATTTTAAAAAACCCATGCCAAATTAGTAAGTGCTAAATACAAATCAAGAAGGTAGGTTAGGTCACATTAAAGGCTATAAAGCCACACTCCAACATGCCTGTTTACGGTGCCACCACGTGGAGGCGTCACTTCATTATACTGACACAACTGTTACCATATACAATCTTGAGAGTGTTTAAAAGTTTTAAATTAGCCAGGTTTAATATTTATTTTGATAGTACCAGTTGTATCAATATAATTGGCACCATTGGAAAATCACGCTATATATGAATTATACAAAGCGGTCCAAAGCTGACTAAGTTATACATTGGTGGGTTCTCACTAAGTCCTGATCTGGAGTCATGAACTCTGATATTTTGTAACAGACTCCTGATTTTCAGAGATAAATAATACATAGGATGACTCCAACTTTTCGGAAAATCTTTTGTCAAGGAGTCCCAACCTTCTAAAACATAGTGAGAACCCTGGCACACAAGAATTTTCACAAGCACCCCACCACCACTACAGGCATAATATTTCACATTCAAAATCTCACCTGTCATTCTCTAAATACATCATCTTCACCATCCATTTACACCAGAGTTGAGTGTGATAAGTCTGAAATTTCTGGTACAAATACTGTATGTATCCTAAAGCACAGTTCAAGTCACAAAAGGGCGTGTCTATTTAGACACAAAAGAAGGAAAATATTAAGGTCTTGAAAACACAATCATTGACTTTGGTGCTGACAGGTCAATGGTGTGTGTGCCAGTGTGAAAGCATGTGTGCGTGTGTATGTGTATGTAGACAAATAGACAAATATTATGAGCAAGTTTCATAAAGATTTGACAAAAATTAATGATTTTTTATGGCCGTGGAATTCTTTCTCCTAAGATTTGACCTTGTGACCTAGATTTTGACCGGGGATGACCCATATTAAAAACTTTCAAGATATTATGCAGACAAATATTCTGACCAAGTTTCATAAAGATTTGACAAAAATTGTTTAATTTATGACGTGGAATGATTTTCCTAAGATGTGACCTAGTGACCTAGAATTTGACCCGGGATAACCCATATTCATATATATTCAAGATAACATGCTGACAAAGAGTCTGGCCAAGTTTGATTACCATTGGATAAAAACTCTTGATTTTATTACATAAAATGAAGACTTAAACGCAGAATTGTTAACGGCCGATCGCCCGCCCACCCGCCCGGTTTTCGCTATTCTATAACCAGTAATTTTTCGATGAAAAATCCGGCTAAAAAACTGTAATACCTCAACCAAGTTGTCTAAGCTGAGTTTTCCCATTTGAAAGTTGCATATCGATTTGGACGAAACCCAGAAAATACAAACCTCCTTTTGAAATGACCGCATATATCCAAAAGAAAGGCCACGCAGAAGCCTACAACCATCCATAGCAAACTTAAGAAAAATACGTATGGTAGTTAAAAATGGTTGTTGTTTAACATGCATGTTAGAGCGGTGCCAAATGAATACGCATCTCTATCAAGAATATGAATTGCACATATATATTATAATGACATAAGACAAAGTGTTACTAGAGCACCCTATTTTCGAACAGATTATTTCCTCTCTCGTTTTATGTTATGTTGAAAACCGTTGTTCTAGATGTTCATTTTATTATTGAATAAAGACATTTGTTTACTTATATAACATGTCTACAAGTTTACAAGTTTTTTTCAAAGAACCAAATATTTTTTTTAAAGAGAAGACCATCCAAAAAACATAATAGCCCTAACACATGTCAGTGTTAATGCCCAGCAACCGATTGTAAAAAGGTGGTTAACCTTTAGTTTGGTCAAAGTTATCCGAAAAGATTGTTGATTGATCAATATATATCCATTAAATACTACCGACCAATTATATCATCAATATGTGCAGACTAGCCAAAATACTTTGGACCACTTATCCAAGTTTTATACAATTAAGTACTGTTTGCTTTACAAAATGTGGCTTACTTTTGTTAAAGTTCACATATTGCGTATGATAAGTTTGTTGACCTATATGACTAAAAGTAATGTCAAAAGTCTTTATCGTAAAATGATACAAACTTCATCCTCAGAGTGGATCCTACCATGCCTGGGTTTTCATTTTACCATTATAGGCATGAACAAAAAGTGTATACAGAGTATGTTGTTATGTTAATATTTTTCGATGAGCTTTGTAAGCGTATAAATCGATTTAAACACATAACTGACTGTTTATCTGTATCTGTTTACCATAATCAGTCAAATAAATTAAGCAGAAACTACAGGCTTAAAATTTATCATGTCTGGGTCATGTTTGTGTTTACATTAAGTCACCAGTTGTCCGTTGAGCGTATGTTTACGATAGTAATATGTGAACTTAAAGTTCTTAAATTAGTTGTAAGGATTTTGCCGATTTATTTGGTAAGTGAAGTAAATAGTTTATATCATAAAACTTTCTGGTTACAAAAATGCGAGCACCTTCCTAAATATATAACTTATCACTATTATGGATATTGTCTTGCATTTAGGCACCCGGTATTATTCCTATTATTGTAAAACGTTCGCGTTTGAATGTTGTATTTTATAACTAAAATGCGTTATTTTCAGCTATAAAAAGTAATATTATGTTTTTATGAAGCGATATCATTGAATCACTTCATGGTAAAATTATCAAAAAACTTTGTGCGGGATGGAATAAATTCAATTGATTAATACAACGGCGTGGTCAAGCCATAATGCAGCCAATGGGCGCAGGCAGACCTTGATCAACTCAAATAAACTAACAAATACACTTACTGTTACTTACTGAGTAGATAAACCCAGTATATTCCAAATTGGACCAATACGTAAAAGCTGCGAAAATTTTATTGTAGGCGTATTCAAATATCGATAGGTTTGATTTAAAGAGTTGTACACGACGCAATCAATCTAATGTAAGTTATTACAATTTTCATTTTTCTTGCAAATGTTATATCTGGTGTTAAGTCCCTTTCAACGGATTCCTCAATTGGACGAGAACATTTAAATACGTAAAACTCCCAATGGAACGACATTTTTTTCCGGAATACTTTAACACTAGACGGAGTAGCTATTTACAGCACTAGATGCAATCTGTTTTAGACACAATCGAATAATCATGTCACCTTTGTCTTAAATACCTATATTGGATCGTTTCTCAGTTTTTACAAAAGGGGTTCATTTCTCCTCCAATCAGTGTCAAATAAACCTAATGAATTAGAAAATATGTCACTGAACGTAACAAATCGATTTGGAAGACGCCTTGAAAAAACAAACAGTTTAATGCTTATCCTTTGCAAGACCTCCTTTTGTAATGGACGCATTTTTCAAATTAAGGAAGACCAAGTAGTAGCCTTTAAACCATCCATAGCAGAGCTACTTGGAAATAATACGCTAAAGGTTGTTGCTGGATTATGTGCATAGAAGAGCAGTGCAAAATAAATACGCATATGTATCTAAGAATATGAGTTGCACATATATATGATAAGAAAAAAAATTGTTACCAGATAACATATTTTCGAACGGATTACCCCTCGTGTTTTATGTGTTGTACTAGATGTTAATATTGCATATAGACATCTGATTATCTATTTAATTATGTAGTTATTGCCAGGCAGCCAATTGTTAAATCTATGGTTAAAAGGTTAATGTAAATCAATATATATTTAATAATTACTACCAACCAACCATGCCATTAATGTGCTCAGACCAGCCAAAATATAACATATGTACAATTTATTCAAGTTTTTACGATTGGAATCTGTTTGTTTTACAAACTGTTGTTTACTTTTGTTGAAGTTCACGTATTGCGTATGATAAGTTTATTGTCCTATATGGCTAAAAGTGGTGGCTATGGCTTGCAAGGGGGTTTGACCTTATCTTTATAGGCAAGAACATAAACTAGTATGTTTACAGAGTATTTTGAAGATGTTAATATTTTTGTAAGCGTATAAATCAATTTAAACGCATATTTGACAGTTGATTTGTCTGAAGAATGTTTCATCTCGGTCATGTATGCGTTTATTCAACCCTAAAGTTAAGACTCACTTATCAGTAGAGCGTATACTTTATATGATAATGATCTGTAAACAAGTTCGTAAATGCGTGTGAAGGAATGCGTTTGAAGGATTTAGGTGTTAAATCTGGAAGGTGAAGTAAATAGTTAACATAATTGTGATGCTTTATATGAATTTGGATTGTTTTTAACATATTATATACTTATTTCTTTTTTTTTCAACTAACTGTTTAGGGTCATCATCAATACAGAGTAGGTCAAAAAGGCCAACAACTCAAATATTCAAGGGAAAACAATCACGTTGTGTAGGTAAATCCTTTTCTGTTTGTTACGTTTGGATTATTTGTTGAATTGCCGATGCCATTTAAACGGAAAAGCCTTCTTGAATATTAATTTACTATCGAATCAACAATGTATTCCGATTAATTGATGATAATACTGACATAAATGGGGTTTTTTAAACTGAAATATTTTATTTTTTACATTAAGGTAGTACGACCATAATGGGCACCATTTCAAACTGTGATCAGCTGAACATATGTGAACGTGTATCATTTTTTTGGATTCAAAAAAAAAGATTTTTACCGTCAAATTACAATTAATCTAAACTTGAATTACCGTTCCCCACATTTTAGTTTTTTTATAAAAACAGCATCACCCGAGTGACAAGAAAAAAAAATCATTTATTTTTCAACATTTTGGTAATAATTTTATATCAGAGTAACAAGTAATATAAGCTTTCAGAAATGATACATTAATGATCACATCATCAACAAATATAATCAAACTGTACTGAAATAGCCATATGGTATGATAATTTTATAACATGTTTTGACCGCGTTAAAATTTGAACATAGAGGTTTTATGGTAAATGCAACAAATTTTAGAAATATTCATGATCTGTTCTTTATTAGTAATTAATTTTAACCCTTTGGGAACATTTTGCCAAAAAGCCTAAATGTTAACCGTCCCATTTAAAAGAAGTTTGAAATTCCCATCCACCTATTTCAGCAGGGCCTAAAAGAAATGAAATCTTCAATAAAGCTAATATTTATGTGTAGAAATGTACCTTATTACTTTTTACTAAAACCAATAAAACCTTCTGTAAAAAATGTAAGCTAATAAAAACGAAGAAGAACAACAAAATATGTCTGCTTATGGATGTATTTGAATCTCTACGTTGAAACCCTCAAACTATTTGTAGTCATGTGCTTAACAGCATAGGCTTAAGCATTTACATTGAAGAGGTGTGCAACCTTAAACACCAAAACCTATAGTGTCCTATTTCTGTCATCTCGTTTTGGCGTTTTATTTATTTAACAACGATTTGAAGAAAGTTATATTATCTTATATCAAGTCACTCTCGTTGGCACGATGTTGCGCAAGAGTGTGACTTTGTATGGTGAGGGAAACCGGAGAACCCGGTGGAAACCCACTTGTCCGTCTTGCTGACTACCAACTAATCTCACATGCGCCTTGGCCGGGCATCGAACCCGGGTCACCTTGGTGAGAACCAAGTGCTCTAACCACAATCGTTTATCGCATTGGCGCATAGCCACCACGATACATAAAGTATGAATCAAAGAGTATATATTTGTTGTATTGGCGTCCTCAATTTGTCGTTCTGACGTTAACAAATTAAACACTAATACGAGATTGTGATATGCGTTAAGGGTCCTCTTCATTAAAGGATCATAGTGGCAATTTCAGTTATCTTAATTCTGTATAAATGTCTCAAATAGCAACAAGCTGTTTGGTTTTTGTCTCGTATTTCAATTGTTTTGTTTCAATTCACACACATATTTAGCAGAAAAAAACGAAAATATGACAATATACGACAAAGATCAATGAAAATCTTTGTTGAACGAGCCCTAGACCACGACAGATGAAATTATCATTTTGGCGTCCAATAACCCTATTTGTGTCAAAACGCACGATAACGATAAATGTATGGAGCCTATACGACACATATTGGTCTGGGTTCCAAGACTGAAAAATGTGAAAAACAAGGAAATTTACTGCGACCCTCTGCTGAACAAAATATATTGATATCAAATTGTAGGTTAAAGTCTGTATATAAAAATGTGGATTTGGCCACTTGGCGGCTCTTGCGGAAAGGAAATATCAAAGATGGTGCTCAAGATGGCCGCCATAAATTGCCATTTCAGTAAAATACTATGTTTTAAAAAAATAAATAAATAACTAAGAGTGCGTATTTACATGGATATTACTTTTCTCATAATGTTCTTCAATTTGGCATACAAACATAACTACTTCCAAGTAAACTTCAAGATCATTTCAAGGTCAAAGTATAATAAATACTCTAAAATTCGATTTTTCCTGTTTACTTTTCTTCTTTTAAAATTCATTATGTTTAGAACAATATTTTAGGATAAAGCTTTTATATCTTTGAAAACGCCAAGGTTTTATACTAAAATAGCATGCCAAAGGTGGTCGCAACATTGCTATTGCTGTAAGATTCTTAACTGTGCTAGTGTTACACTGAACTTCTATCTAAATGCATGGCATGTTTCTATTTCATTTTATGCTTTATGTTGACATATTTATCTGACCTCTTCCATGTCAAGTTTAGGTTCATTTCAGCCATTTCAAGCCTATTGTCATTTCAAGGTCAAGATATGAAAAATAACTCAAATATTTTTTTTCTTTATAATTATTTTCATTGTCATTTTAATTTACGTTTAGTGTGTGTCTAAAAGCGTTGACAGAGTTGAGAATTATATGTTCCCTCATTTAATTAAAACAATAATTAAAAGTGCAGTTTTTTATTTTGCTCGAAACCACCACAGCCAAGGATCAGACCATTACAGTGTGCCAATTAAAGATAATCGCAAGATTGCTATTGCTGTACGAGTCTTCTGGCAAGTTGTGCTAGTGTTACAGTCAATTAATATATATATATATCTTAATTCATGGCATGTATTAAGTTCATACTGTGCCTTATGTAGACATACTTTACCAATAGGTTGGAAATACAATTTAGTTTATGCACACCTTTAAGATGAGGGCTAGAGATTGTTTCATGCAAAAATGGAAATAAGAATTAAGAGAACCATCAAGGGCGTCAACATTCTTTTTGCAAATCTTGATTATCAGTCATATTTAGACACCATTCAAAACAATAAATTCAGAACATCTTTAACACGACTAAGAGTAGCTTCACAAAATTTAGAAATTGAAATGGGCAAATGACATCAGCCCCAAATAATACCAAGAAATGAACGAAAATGCCAACTTTATAAAATACTTGAAGATGGCATTATACCATGAATTAAGACTTTTATACATTGCGCAATATTATTGGCGCAATTCAAACATTCCAAAATTCATCGAACTTATTTCGAGCAAATATGACACTATTATTAAAGAACTATGTTGTTTTGTCTATAGGTGCTTTCAAATGAGTCAGTATGGATAGTAGGCACTTTTCTCCACTAACATTTTTTCAGTATTATAAGCAAATGTGTTATAACTTTATTTTGTTTAAACACATGACTGATTTTGAAAGTTGTTCTATTGGAATTTTTTATATTCTGTACATGTTTATATTATATGTAACTCATGGGCTGTGAGCTTATAGTTAATAAATAAAATCTTCTTATTCATCAAACTTATCAGATCGCTTCAGGGTCAACGTCAGTTCAAGGTCAAAATACACTGAAATTCGAACAGGTGATAATTTTGTTAATTTCCGTCTTTTAATGTCTTGGAGTTTGTTAATTAAATTTTGTCTTCTAACAAAAAGCTTTGCAGGAATGTAATTGATAAGTTCCTCTCTTTTGATCTCTGTGCAGTTTTGAGTGAAATATTTACAAGATGTTATGGGGACAACTAGCTGTCGTCCTAGTTCATGTCACCTAAGGCGGTTACCACAAAGTGTTGTTTCCAAGAGACTTCATTATAAGTACATTGTAACAGTTTCATTTCAAAACATGTATACATATTAATAGATGATCATTATTTTATAATGTATTTCGTATTAAAATACAAAATTGAGCTTTCAAAATCAAGCTTAAACTCATTTGAAAGTCAAAATGCAAATATGCTCAATATCGACTGTGTTATTATTTCATTTATTTATATTTTGGTTTAATTTAAAAATGTCTTTACATCGCCAAAATCACCAAGCATTTTTAACCAAAGTTCATATATTTCCCATATTAAAAGTCAAGTTAACAACAAAAAATCTCTTCCTCAGCCAAATTAGGCTTGACAAGCTACATAACAAATATTTTTGTAAGTCCCATGTAAGCACATCAAGCCTGAAGCATCGCTTTCCAAGTCTATCCAGTGTTTTACCAACCTTTTGTTTTGATATTATATTTCCAAGCAACCCAAAATCAGTTCGTCCTAGGTCTAATATGTGCTAAGCAAGCCATACAGTGTTTATATATAAGCCCACTGAATGTCCGAAAACCTATAATGGCTCATGTTGAGCCCTTCCAAGCGCCAAAATATTCCACCTGAAACAAAAGGTCTCCAAAGCCCTCTTTATGATTGCAATAAAGCCCATTTTGTACCTTTCTTAGTCAAAAGCTCAAAAATCCCTATTGTGGTTACAGTCAAGCGCATATATAATCAAATAAACCCAGACGGGCTCTACGAAAGCCAAGCCAGAGAACATTCAACCGCTTTTTGCCTGTAACCAAACCAATCCACCAGACCATCATTACACTCCCGCTCTTCTCGAGTCCAATTTGTGTCCAAGAAACCTTTTTTTCATTCTGATATCTGTCATATATTGACCGTATGAAGTCAATCAAATGCCAAGTGATCCATATAGTTGCTATATTCGAGATCAAATAGGTTATAAACAAGCCAAAACAGTACCAGTGCCAGTGTAATGTCAAGCATATCAATAGTTAAAAGCTCAAAAAGTATATAATAAAGTATGTTCAATTCTCTATCAAGTCATTTTTTACTACAATAATGCTTATATAGTGCCAAACATAAACATATGTAGCAGCAATTAAGCCTACTCTGTGTCAAATAGACCGCATTTTGAAAACCATAAAGCACATTTAGATCCAAACAAACCCATTTGTAGCTCTAAGTAAGTATACACAGTTCTCTTACGACTACATTTTGGAAACCATAAAGCCCATTTCGATCAGAACAAACCCATATGCAGCTCTGAGTAAGCATAAGTAGTGCCCTTTAGACCACATTTTGGGAACGATATAGTATATCGACAGCAAAACAAACCACATACCGGGTGATATATCGTTATATGATATGATATTGGCCAATGAAATCATTTTAAAACTACTAGTATATCCTTTAAGTTGTTTACATATTTGACGAGTTTCCCCACTCGGTATCCTTCATAAGAACCATTGTTTTCGACATTTATTCATCCTTTTTGGTATATTAAAACAATTGTATTAATTGTGGTAAATCTTATTTTGGAAGTATTAGTGCAGCTTTAATAATGAAAGTAGAGGGTAACGTAACTGTTGTCAAGGAAAATGTTCAGTAACTACCATGTGTATAAGTGAATTGCTTTTTTATTTACTTAACACTAGTTATTGTATGGTAAGGATACGCCTAGTGGTCAACGTTCAGATTTCGGAGTTATGCTATAGACGAAAACAAAGAAAACACTCCTACAAGGTTCAAGTTTTTATTATGACCTTAAAATAACTTTGACCGTTATGTGGTCTGAGCTGTCGGTTATTTTATAGTTCCAAGTATATTACAAAATAGAAACACTGCTTGTATTATGAGTTAATGGTAACGCCAATTTCTGCCCTTTCATAACAACCAGTTCTGCAATCACATGTTGTAAATTAACATGTCATAGAAAACTTATAAAAATGAAGAAAATATACATAATTTCTTAAAGATACAAGAATTTTTCGTATTGTTTTGTATTTTGACCTTGAAATGAGATTGACTTTGACATTAAAGAGATCATTCATGCATGGTTACATGAAACACATTATGAAATTGATGCATGCAATGCATTTAGATATACTATTGACTAAGACTTAGAGTGTAACACTTGCACAATTTGCCATACTAAGACTCTTACAGCAATATCACCATTGAGAACACCTTTGACACTCTGTAATTGTATACAATTATACCATCTGCAGTAATCTTAAACATTAACTTTAAAATATTGTTTAAAATGAAGGACCATACAAATTGCTACTCTGCCGCCACTTTTTGACACAAACTACACATAAATATAAACAGAATGAACAGTAATATAGTTAGTTCGCAAGAGCAACCAAGTGGCAAAAGTCACTTTTCATAAACATTGGACATTCTCCTAACACAGCATATGAAAGTAATTTGTATAACATCCCAGACACTTTTTCTCACCAATGAGGACTTGGAACCCAACCTTGGGAGGAATGAAAAAAATAGTGAAGAAAAAGGAATGTTATATACATCATTTCTTCGTTCAGTTGTGTTTGCGGGAATCATAAGCACATATATAGTGCAGGTTACATGTATTATGCTTGCTAGAGACTGGACATTAACCAGGCATAAAATATTTTGAAAATAATGTGATTTTGCACATCCATTTCTATATTTCATTGCGGTGACGGTTGGCATTATACGAAAACTATCAATTCATTAACCTATATTGTGTTTTCAAACTTTCTTCTAGCAGTTAAATTTAACATACATTGAAATTCATAGGTAATCAACGTAATGACTTCCACGGAAGATAACGTTTTGTACCGGGAAGCGACGGCCGACGATAAGACAGCGGTAATCGATATTCGACGGAACGTCTATGACGGCATTGACTACCTTGAGGCTTATTATGACGCGTTCATGGCAGCCGAAACCATAACATGTTACGTTGCTATCTTTCAAAAACAAGTTGTTGGTATGTTAACTTGGTAATAGCAGAGAATTACACAATTTATTTTTAAATGACCCCATTGAATAAGTACACATATTCATATGCTTTGAATTAAAATTTAGAAAAAAAACTTTATTTACAAATCGGCTTCCATAGATTATAACTTAGTCTTAACAAGTTTGTAAAGTAAGATTATCTTTACTTGATATAAATTATTGATAAATATCATTCTGATAATGCATGACCAAATACCATTTGAATTACATTGTGATTTTCCATTCAGTATTTTATAATTGTAGGGTTTTGTGCAGCTATGTTGCTAGACGGCGGGAAAACGTTTTCGCCACGGGCGGCCAGGGTCAGTCCGATGGTAGAGGGCACGGGAGTGTACTTTGCCCTCAAGAATTACGCCGCCAGGCAATCGGGTGCCAAACGTGAGGCATTAACGGCATCTGACATCAACCCTAACATCCGTAAAGAGTCTTTCAAGAACGCTTACAAGTTTGTTCTTACGAGAGTAAGCAAATATATTTTGGAAATATTGTTGTAATTATTACGATAATTAATTACATAAGGTTGATTCCTTAACCGTTTCAGAATGAATCGTCATCTTACTAACATACTGTATTTGACCGACTTTTGCTAAATCTTAATCCATATTCTTTAGAAATTCATCCGCTACAAGATTGATGCCGATGTCTTAAAGTCTCTCCAAATACCTAAACTGACAGGCCCAGTGAGGCAGATCGATAGACAGGCTTTTACTGAATACATGACAACACCTGTAACAAGCGGGTACCTTTTCCCGGCCGGGAGGGTCATTATAGATTGGGTGCCGTTTCGACTTCTGCCGGAAAATTTTCCAGTACTAGAGTCATTCGAAGGAAACAAATGTAGGATATTTTCATCGATGACTCCAATAACTCCAACAAACGGTCTTGTTACCATAAATACAATGTACAAGACATCTCAGCTGAAGTACCATTGTAACATTGACATTTATGGCACAAAGGTTGACAGTCTGAAAGACCATATGTTGCAAAATCTTATCCAAATAAAAGAGGCAGATTGCGACACCACGAGCTTGATAGTGTACACACCAATGGACTTTGATACCGAATATCTTGATAAGCTGTTTATTGAGTTCGGCTTACCCCGGAATGACTGGATATTCGAGTCGCTCCCGTCGGAGAATGTTTTGGAGCTGTATCTGTATGAGAAATCTATTATATAATTTAAATTATTGTTTATTTTGTTTTCATTTCGATCAATATGCTCACGGGATTGGATCTACTCAACAACGCTTTAAACGCAAAAAGCGTTAATCTTTCCTAGTGTTATACCATACGCTGTTTGGCCAATCTTTCAGCTTATACTAGATTCGACCTTGGATCCGCTGAAAAAATGTTTCCATCTTCGTTTTTAAGGGAACAAGCAAGAAATCTACGGAGGTCAAATCTGTATCTTATATTCTGGCATGGTGTACCTCTACACGCCACCACGTTGTTGACTATGCAGTCCATACACCGTCTGCTTTAGAACGGCAAACGACTCGAATAAGTCAAGGAGGCAACAAACGTGCCAAATAAGTCAGTAACCATGAACTTAAAGGCGCACCTACCCTAAGACCTTACGATTCTATCCGCCTCTTAGATACTTCGTACATCTAGCGATTACGTCACGTATAACAAGACATCAATTCAACAAATTGAAACAGCGAGGAACGTTGATGCACATACCACTTCTGTCGTAATGAAGCTTTCTATCATGTCAGTTCTTGGTCTACTTCGTCCCATAGGCCTGTGGCTACGTCAAAACACGATTCCATCCTAAGTCTTCTTACGTTTATTAAATGACGCCTTACGTATATCTGCACCCGCGCACAAACAACCTCTTAGCGTCGGGTATATGAATAAAATTCGCAGTGTGTGAGCCTGCGGAGACAAAATGTGTACTCAGCTAGAAATTCTACATCCAAGGCATCAAGATTTTCCACTACTCGTGTGAATTATGCTTTACAATTGTAAATCACTTGAATTGAACTTAATCAATAAATTTCGTTTTCTGGCAGTACTATTTTATCAAATACATTAACAATTATTCACAGAATGCGTGTAAATGGTCAAGTGCTTATTTACCAGCAAGACGTGATACATATCGTTTTCACAGGAAGTCAATATTTCTCGCATGATTTGCGACGGGTTTCTGTATCGTTTGGAATAGTTAGAAACCATTCCATCCACCGTACGTAAATGCCACACATTCGCAAAAATAAATCCGATCATCAATGACACTGTTTAAGGTTACATAGCGTTAGTATATAAAGTATATCCGAGTACAAATCTTCACAATTGATTGCTTTGGTACATCTTAGTTGTTCAAATATGCAGAATTGTGACGAGAAGTACACTTTCGAAGTATTTAAATTATTTGAATAGTTCAAGCCATTTTTGGTTGTGAAAGGTTATTCCGACTAGATCATCTTTTACCTCAGAACAATCATATTTCAGGATCAATTCTATTATTTTTGTTTACAATTAGTTGTCTTTCCTTTTATTAGATACTTTAAGAATACTTTAAGAATATGCTAGGAATTATATGGCATATAAAAAGCTTTTGAGCATGTGGAAATACTTAGAGATGGATTGATTATGAATACTCAAAGGAAGAATTCCATTTAAAAAACTCACATGAATTTTTTTCTGGTTATCATATGTAATTTAAGAACATTAGAAACTATATTAAAAGTTAATTTGTCCAATTAATACGTGTTTTACTTTTTGATTTTCGTTTTCGCCATAATATAAATGATTTATATATCAATATCTTCAATATCATCTTAAAGAAGCATTAATAACGATTCAAAACAGTATTGAAATGGTCCAACGGTATGAATAAATGACTGATGAAAAAAAATAAAAATGTAATATAAATGAGACAAGTGTCTTTCCAGCAGTACTTTCAGTACTTTGATTGACTGAAGTTTGTATTTAACAATGTGATTAATTAACAAGAGTTTAATAAAGCTTGTTGCTATAATACCGGACGCATTGAAGTAATACACGACGCACTGAAGTTATACCCGACGCATTTTTGCTCGATTATTCGAACACGGCATTAATAACGATTCAAAACAGTATTGAAATGGCCAAATGGTATGAATAAATGACTTACGAAAATGTAATATAAATGCGACAAGTCTCTTTCCAGCAGTACTTTCAGCACTTTGATTGACTGAAGTCAATTACTTTGCAAATGCATCATGTATTGCAATGTGATTTATCACAAGGGTTTCCAACCATCCAGCCTACTCAATTAATCAAGTGACATAGCTCTATATTGAATATAATGCAATGTATGACCTTTTATTATTCAACTTATAAATAATTGTCAAGGTTTTGCATCCAATCACACATTTACGTTAATATCTCAACTCAACTTAACTCAAAACTTGTTTTATTTACTATTTCAGGTTACAATGTATGCAACAACATGAATAGGATATATAATTATATAAAACGCATGTCAGGTTATTGGTAATCGGGTACAAGAATTCGAACTTACTGATTAATAGTACGTACCATAATAACCATATATACGTGTACGTGTATAAAAGCTTAGCAAGGGCCACTGTTGTTTTACCCTGTCTACAAATGGAGCAGTATCACACCGTGTCAACTATGTTATTCGACAGCGGTATAAAACACCAGGGGCTCTGTTTGGCTATGTGTTTTTTTCGTGAAAACATACAAGTACAATGTTATACAGAGTGATAGTAGTATTCAGATAGAAATCATCATGTCAGTAAAGGTAATCATATATTAGGTTATATCAATTATGTTAACGAAATAGTCAATTCATACATAACATAACGACACTGAAAGTCAATATGGAGACAAATACGTTTCAAGAGTGTGTATCAATTTGTATTTAGTGTAATAGATATATACTTGCATTGGCAAGACATTGACCGGGGAGGTGGGGTGCTTGTTCATTATGGATAAGATATATACAATATTAGACATTTGGGCAAGGAATGAGTTAAACATAGTGAATAAGGTTGCAGTTATAAATGATAAACGGCGGTTGAGTATACAAAGCATACCGCCAGTGGAGATAGTATTTGTTCGTCGTTTTCTGCGTGTGTTTAGTGCGAATACATGAATGGGAATATTTTGATAAATGAACAAATATTTTGATTGTAAACTTGGCCATCGGCGACTGAGGAAGCTAAGTATTAATATATAGGGTAAGTTGTTTTTTTCTGTTTCTTTCAATTAAGTGTTGTGTTATTTATATTCTTCTTCTTTTTTATTTTAAATGTAAGGATATGGTGTGAGGTAGTGTTAAATTCGGTTGCATGATTTAAGTATTATTCGAATTACTACATAAATTTTCGAGAGTGTCCTTATCTGTACTCTCATTAATAGCTTATATTTCACAATATTAGGGCGGTTAAAAAAATAATGGTGATATGTATTAAATTCTTTGGTTTTTGAATTTCTTACAGACTAGAAGCGTGTGAAATTCATCACCAATGTCTCATGAGTAAAATCACACATTCTTTCGTTATAGGCCTTGGATGTGCTTTGCCATCTACCTCTTTCAACAGCTAGTTTGTGGTTTCCAGATCTGAACCTAAATAAAGTAAGAGCATCATTTCTGTTCAAGATCTTTAGGTAGGGTGCTTGTTCAGTGTCTTCTTTGAATAGATTAAACAATTTGCTTTTATTTGTGTTATTAATGTTTGCATGCCAGGACTGTTAAAATTGGTCAATTAGAATGTGTTTTACCAATTTGTCAATCGACTTAAGGTTTAAAGATGCTTGTTGGAGCCAAACATTTGGGAGGCCTACATTGTTTAGTGTTTTTTGTATGTAAGCTAACCATTTTGACTTTAGTTGCGTATGTAGCATATAGTGATAAAATGACGATACCAATTTAAGAGAGTTTGGATCTACGATTTTTGGCCAACATTTTATCATTTTCGAGCGTTTAATTATATTTAGAGGGATTCTACCAAGTTCTGCGTAAAGAATATACATTTGTGTTCTTTTCCTGGAGTGAGTGATTTTCTCAAAAAGTCATTACATACTTTCTAAATGACATCAATATTTTCAAACCCCCAAACTTCCGATCCGTGCGTAAGTATTGGTGGAATAGTGCTGTCAAAAAGTTTTAATTGTAAGTCTATTGGAATATCAAGATTATGTATTCTTAGTAATAGTAAGTGCATTGCTTTGTTTGCTTGATTAGCTATATGTTGTCTTGCTGATTTAAAGCTTCCATTACTGGAGAAAAGAGTTCCGAGATATTTATAGCTTTTAACAATTTTAATATTATCATTATCAATCCTAAAATGGAATTTATATGTTTTCTGGCACCAAAAATTATTATTTTAGTTTTTCTTTTGTTAATGTTGGGTGTCTTCATTGATTGCAATAATTTTGGAAAACATAAAGTGTATCTTGAGTCTTTTTCCTTGCGACCACAAAGGACTGTATCGTCCGCAATTAAAATTAGCAGGTTGAAGAAATTTGTCATCGTTTCACTCTCGATCTTTATGCCTGTGTTTATGCGTATATATGTTTCGAGATCATTTAAGTATAGACTTAACAGCACTGGGCTTATTTGATCGCCTTGTTTGACTCCGCATGTACTTTAGAAATAATATGACTTTTTATTGTCTATCTTTACACATGTTTTGATGTTTTCATATATAGACTTTATGGCTCTGAAGAAAAAACTTCCCGTTAATCTGGTTAAGTAAGAGTTTATTGTGGAGGCCATCGTGTCAGACTGAGTCAAAGGCTTGAGCAAAATTTATAAATGCTATTAATAGCTTATCTTAGTTCCATGTAGTCAAAAAGGAAATTAAGAGTGAATATGTGATCAGTCGTGGAATATGATAATCTAAAACCTGCTTGATTTTCACGGAGTATTTCCTGTTTTTTTTATATCTGTTAAGTCTTTCATTTAAAACTGACGAGAATAGTTTGCCGAGGCAGCTCAATATACATATTGGTCTATAATTATCCGGGACCTCTGTTGACCCTTTATTTTTGTATAAAGGTCTAATAATACCTTCATGCCAAGATTGTGGGATAATTCCACTGTCAAAAACGGCGTTGAATAGAGCTTCATAAATTGGTAGCATAGTGTCTTTAGTAGATTCCATGTACTCTTTTTTAATAAGATCGTTTGCATAAGCCTTCCCATTTTTTAAATTACTGATTGCATTTTCAATTTCCTGTTTTGTAATTTTGGAGTTCAAAATGATATCGTCATTGTTAATATCATTTTCTTCTAAAAGAACGGGTTTTGGTTCACTGCTTTCATTATCGTTTGCCCAATTTGTTTTAAAATGCTCGTACATTTTACTGATCTCCGGGTATTTGATATAGGTCTTTTTGTTTAAACTATTTAATTCTTTCCAATAGTCTTTGGAGTTCTGGGAATGAAGTTGTCTTAGCCTAATTTCATTCTTGTGCTTTTCCTTTCGGATAAATGTATTCATTATCATTTTATAATGTTTACTTGCCTGTGTTATGTTTATTAAGTTCCGTTTTATTTAACTGGTATTTCTTTTTTGCTTGGTTATACATTTTTCTTGCATTTTGGCAAATTGGTCGAAACCACTTAAAGAAGGGTTCATTAATCAATCTAAAATGTTTGATATATGCTTTGTATTTCGTTGTTTTAAATTACGTTGAAAACAAAAGAAAACTCAAATTATAGCAGAACAATAAGACATTTATACAAAAACTTGTCTAATAATAATATTATTTTTTTTTTGCATTTTTCGAAAATGTCCACGGTCATGGTCTGTTCGAATGAAAGTTTCTGTGAGGGACTTTCTCATGAGCATGAGATTAAGCTCTTGTAAATCTTATGTAAATAGAGGATCTGTCACGAGTCGTCATATTATACGCAATATTATTTAACGAGTTCATGTCATGTGTAAATAAGCGAGCCTTTGGGATACATACATAAAGTCTCATTGTTTTGATTTGTTGAGGAACAATATCGTACGTAGAAAAAGTTACATTTTACAGAGCGGCGCGTAAGTGTCCCACTATTTCGTTCGTAACTTAGGAACAAACAATTTATTTTAATACCTAAATATTTGTTTTTCTTGATACGGTTGGTTCGCGGTTTGTCATTATACTAAGTCATCGTGAAGTTTTGGCTACTGAGCTTGCCAACTAGCACACCTCATATTGGTCAAGCCTAGGTTGATATGACGGTCAGTTTGAATCAATGTATAACTTGATCTGCAAAACGTTTTAAGATATGTTTAAACAAGTTGTTAAATAAACTGAAAGGACTAAGCTGGTACGTCTGGTAAGTGAAGTAAATAGTTTATATTTAGAATGATACCATGTACGTATATGTATATTACACGGTATTGCTTTAAATAAAAGCAAACTATAACCAACTACTACTGCTTAAAATGTGTTTAACTGATTGTTATGGATTTTCATCAATACAAAGTAGGTAGGGAAGGCAAAAAACCCAAATACTTCAAAAACAAATCGTTTAGTTAAGATTTTCGGTACACTCTTTTACTCTCTGTATATCCTTAGTGTGTTAAGGCACATTTTGGAAGGACATTTTATAGACTTCCAATCAAAATGTGCTGTAGCTTATTGATGATAATAGTCACGCTATTTCGGTTTATGTTTAGAAAAATGCAATCAATATTCTAAAAGTAGAAACTATGACCATTTAGAAATGTGTCCAGAATTTTATACCGGACATTATTTGTATTCTTGTTATACGTTTGCGTTCGTAGAGTTTGCTTTTCTCTCAACACACAAACCTAGTATGGTGACTTATATTTGCCCTCCCATTTTACCAGTTGCGGGAACGACACAAACTGTATGGATTTTTCGTAAAATTGGCGCCCAATATGTGTAATGCTGACGTCAATAAGGCAGAGCGACACCATAAGGATACTAATGCGAAAACTCAATGTGCACCAGAACATGAACACGACTCTTAGATTTCTCGCTTTGCATCCAAAAAGGCGACAAATAAATTATTTCCCGTATTGGCAACCTATAAATGTCGTGTCTATGTCCCGCAAACACGCCTACACACCAGGAGGGCAAAATAAGGGCATCGATCCGAACATTTCATATGCACCAAAGGAGGTTATGAATTATTTATCAAGGGGCGTGATGGCGTAGCGACAATTCGCCAACGACAGAATAAAGGCGCCAACAGCCTAGAAAATGTCCCATTGAAGGCTAGATTTGGTAGTTCCAGCCTTTTTAGTTTAGTTGAAACTTATGTATTTCGCTACGATTGTATTGTTTATTTAAAAATTATTTCGACTCATATTAATCACTCTCGTTGGCACGGTGTTGCGAGAGAGAGTGGTTTTGTGTTGTGGGAGAAACCGGAGAACCCGAAGAAAACCCTACTGTCCTCAAAATAACCGTTTTTACGGGGCGATTACACACAGAATGACAACGATAGCACGCACAACGACATTTGTTTGTATTTTTTGTTCCAGCCTGTTGGCGGGCGTAATATAAAAACATGTTTGGCATGATACTTATAGTATGCTTGTTAGACACTGAACCTTTAACATGCGTCAAACTTGACCTTTGGAATAGTCTGTGCTTCGGCATTTCCAACAAACTATCTTTGTGGAAGTTTCTGAATTTTGGCATTAAACGAAAACAATTAATACATACAATTATATTTTGTTTCATTACTTCCTAATTGCAATAAATTTTCATAAAATTTAATATTTACCAGATATTCAACGGAATGACTTCCACGGAAGACAACGTTTTGTACCGGGAAGCGACGCCAGACGATAAGACAGCGGTAATCGATATTCGACGGAACGTCTATGATGGCATGGACTACCTCGAGGCTTATTATGACGCGTTCATGGCAGCCGAAACCATCACATGTTACGTTGCTATCTTTAAAAAACAAGTAGTGGGTACGTTAACTTCGTATTAACACAGAATTACACAATCTATTTTTAAGTCGTCCCAAAAAATGAGAACAAAGTGACTTATATAAGTACTCATATTAAATTGTTCTATATAATATTTTTTTTAAAAACACACATTAATATACAAATTGGCGTTGTTGATACCCATTTATAGATTATTCCTTAGTTAAAGCATATTATTAATTAAAACTTCACTTGATGTAGGACACTGATTAAGACATGACAATGCATCAAACAAACAACACTTTTAATGACATTGTGGTGATTAATGTAGTAATTTGTAATAAATGTAGGCTTTAGTGCCGCTATGTTGGTGGACGGAGGGAGAACGTATCTGCCACGGGTGGCCCGAGTCAGTCCGCTGGTAGCAGGCAAGGGCGTTTACTCGGCCCAATCACGCCGCCAGTCCATCGGGCGCTGAATTTGAGGCTTTCACGGCATCCGACGACAATCCTAACATCCTCAAAGAGTCCTTCAAGAACGCCTACCAGCTTGTTGTTACAAGAGTAAGCCGGGATATTTTGAAATAGTTCTTAAACTGTATTAATTATGTACACTTAGTTCTGATTGCAGCTTATATCTAAATTGTGTAATAATACCTGTCATCTTACCAAAAGACTATATTTGACAAACTTGTTTTTAATTCTTATATACAAGTATATATTTACTTACATAATTGTGTTCCTTGTTTGTATATTTAAAATCGATCGGTCTGTATATCACTGTATTTTGATAAAAATCTAGTTTTGTGTTGTCATCGGTCCATATCATATTTTTGGCCGGTCAAGACCTCGCCAAAATGTAATATGGACCGCTGACGTCATACAACTGGTAAGTGCGGCTTGCTATTTTCACAACGGCGTAAATTTGTCGCAAGAAAACATGATAAGCTTTGTTCAATGATACACAACTTGAGTTCTTTAAAAATATTGAATGTTAATATAAAATGTTCGGTATAATATAAGAAATATTAACACCCCAATTCGTGGCATATGCCATTATAAGGCCATTCAGCGCCCCCGAAGGTGAATATACAATTTCGATGGCTTACTTGCCGGTCCTTATAATGTAATATGACCCTCATTGGTGTGTAAAATTTCTTAATGGTATTTATACTCTTCAGAAAATTATCCGCTACATGATTGATGCCGATGCCTTGAAGTCTCTCCAAATAATTAAACTGACGGGCTCAGTGAGGCAGATCGATAGACAGGCTTTTACTTAATATTTGACGACACCTGAAACAAGCGGTTACCTTTTCCCGGACGGGAAGATCATTGTAGATTGGCTGCCGTTTCGACTAGTGCCGGAAAATGGTTCGACGATTTTTTATGGGAGGGGAACAAATGTGCGGTATTTTCCTCGTTTGCAACAGAAACTCCAACAAACGGTCTTGTTACCATAAATACAATGTACAAGACATCTCAGCTGAAGTACCATTGTAACATTGACATTTATGGCACAGAGGTTGATAGTCTGGAAGACCATATGTTGCATAATCTTACGCAAATAAAAGAGGCAGATTGTGACACCACGAGCTTGATATTATATACACCGATGGACTTTCATACCGAATATCTTAATAAAGTGCTCAGTGGTTTTGGTTTAACCCGGATGTCCGAGGCGGGCTCCTCATTGATAATTTCAGAGCAATATCTATATGATGTTTTTTGATTGGTTTTATTATGATGACGTGACTGATATACATATTCGACTGCCGTTTGCAGGCGATACACGTTAGCTCCTCCCGACAATTCAGTTTCTGCTAGATCCGACAGTAAACCAACTGATGAAAGGTTCAACGATACGTATTCAAGTGGAACTAGCAACAAATTCACGGAGGTCATGTCCGTAACTGATCTACAATATTGGTGATCGTGAACCAACAGGTATGCACCAATACGCAATGACGTTGTACATTGTGTTGGCCATACAACCCTCGACCGTCTGTTTTAGAACGACCTACAACTCGAATATGTCGATGAGGCACCGACAAGTTGATAAAGTCAATAACTGGATATCAAATGGCGACCCAACCTACTATCGATCTCTTAGATATTTTTCCGCCGCATACACTTCATATTACGCCACGTACCACAAGACATCTACTCGAGATTGAAGCAGCGGAGCGAGTAATATAGTAGCACGTTCCACTTCCGCCTATTTTACTCTGTTGTAACGTAGCTATCACTTAGTTCATGGTGTGTGTACTAGTAGACATCTACTTACATCAAATCCACATCCGCCGTCCTCTTACATTTATAAATCACGGCTAACTCAAATCTAAAAAACAGTCGCTTTGATTCCGGCACCTGGACAAGAAATAACAGTCGGTTTGATTATCCAATGGTTTTCGCAATCATTTACCCTCATTCCTTAGGCTTCGATATACCAATTCTATGACAGCATATCCTATGGTATCTGTCTTATCATGGCTTTGTTAAAGGGAGCTTAATGCAACTGTACATATTTCATGAAAGAGACATTACACCAGGCTGTATTAAATATTCGACTGTTGGAGTCAATATACACTTACAATAGCTATTGCTATTGCCATGTATTAGCCTTTTGCACGGGCTGTTTTAGCTCACAGACCATTGAGTTCTGTCTGAGAACTGATGTTTTAGTGCTGACCTACAATGCAAGCACGGCCGTTCAGTATAGGATGCTTGTGATAAAGAAGGGATTCAGACGCTCTGAACATTGATAGGATGCATCCTTAGGTGAACGACTTAAATTGTGTTTAAACGGAACAGGATATTGAAGTGTCTGCAATTCCCAGTTAAGCACAAAAACATAAAAGTCGGCTGCAATGCCCTAGCTCCTTAGGCGGTCACTCAGCAACTAGGCTATCTGAGGGGTCGCTCTAAGCCCTGAAGTCGACGTAAAATATTAAGCTGTCGACTATTCTTCTCATACCTGAGGTTAGTAAATAAGTTTTCACGAAGTTAGCAGCACAGTCCCTCTATTAACGAATCAGAACGCAAAATATAAGTTTCGCTTCAATTTCTTCCATATTATCTTTTGTGAATGTTTGCTCGTGAGTTGTTTCACAACATTCCGTAAGAATAGAAATATTGAGTTATTTCCGCGCTGCTTACACGATGTATACGATAATTATCGTTCCCAAAAGTATGGCAGCGTCTTTTATACTCGCTCTGTCAATAATTTAACATTTTATTTCCTCCAATGATGGCATTTACTTTTAAAGTGTTAAATCTTTATTACTGTTCTGTAACCATGGATCTTATGCTACTAGGCAATTTAATACAAAGAAGAAGCTGAATGAGACGATCTCAAGTTATAGAAACTGTGTCTTAATTTTCCAAGAAATGTTCCCTAAACTACATTACACATTCTAATTGTATCCTAATGAGACATTGTACTGCCTGTGTGGTTTATTATCCAGCTTCAGCAAACTAATTGGATATTTTATCTCATAATTCCAATAAAAAATGCAGACAACTACTCTTTAGTGCCATGTTTCCATACGCAGTTATAATTAAATGTAATTCTTAAAGCGGTCTTAATGTATCAAATATATTAAACGCTGTTACAAAAAACAGTCCGAAAATACCAGCCATATTTAAACCTACATGTCATTAGAAAATCGCTTATTTTCAAGAAACATGATTCCGAATATTGATTCGATTTCCTCTTTGTATTAAACAATCTGACCCACAAATATAAAGCTCGTGTTCCGGCTGTAATGGTCAATGTCGATACCTGTTCACCCTTTATAATGTTGACAGGTATATGTGGACACTTGCTCACCCTATAAAATGTTGGTAGGTATATGTGGACACTTGCTCACCCTATATATGTGGACACTTGCTCACCCTATAAAATGTTGGTAGGTATATGTGGACACTTGCTCACCCTATATATGTGGACACTTGCTCACCCTATAAAATGTTGGTAGGTATATGTGGACACTTGCTCACCCTATATATGTGGACACTTGCTCACCCTATAAAATGTTGGTAGGTATATGTGGACACTTGCTCACCCTATATATGTGGACACTTGCTCACCCTATATATGTGGACACTTGCTCACCCTATTATATGTCGATACCTGCTCACCCTATATAATGTTGATAGGTATATGTGGACACTTGCTCACCCTATATATGTGGACACTTGCTCACCCTATATATGTGGACACACTTGCTCACCCTATATATGTGGACACTTGCTCACCCTATATATGTGGACACTTGCTCACCCTATATAATGTTGGTAGGTATATGTGGACACTTGCTCACCCTATATATGTGGACACTTGCTCACCCTATATAATGTTGGTAGGTATATGTGGGCACCTGCTCACCCTATATATGTGGACACTTGCTCACCCTATATAATGTTGGTAGGTATATGTGGGCACCTGCTCACCCTATATATGTGGACACTTGCTCACCCTATATAATGTTGGTAGGTATATGTGGACACCTGCTCACCCTATATATTTGGACACTTGCTCACCCTATATATGTGGACACTTGCTCACCCTACATAATGTTGGTAGGTATATGTGGACACCTGCTCACCCTATATAATATTGATAGGTATATGTGGATACCTGCTCACCCTTTATAATGTTGATAGGTATATGTGGATACCTGCTCACCCTATATATGTGGACACTTGCTCACCCTATATATGTGGACACTTGCTCACCCTACATAATGTTGGTAGGTATATGTGGACACCTGCTCACCCTATATAATGTTGATAGGTATATGTGGACACTTGCTCACCCTATATAATGTTGATAGGTATATGTGGACACTTGCTCACCCTATATAATGTTGATAGGTATATGTGGATACCTGCTCACCCTTTATAATGTTGATAGGTATATGTGGATACCTGCTCACCCTATGTATGTGGACACTTGCTCACCCTATATATGTGGACACTTGCTCACCCTACATAATGTTGGTAGGTATATGTGGACACCTGCTCACCCTATGTAATGTTGATAGGTATATGTGGATACCTGCTCACCATTTATAATGTTGAAAGGTATATGTGGACACCTGCTCATCCTATATAATGTTGAAAGGTATATGTGGACACCTGCTAGCCCTTTATAATGTTGATAGGTATATGTGGACACTTGCTCATCCTATATAATGTTGGTATTTGCTTGCTGAATATTACTATGTAACCTAAATGTCCTCAGTACATCATATATAAATAAGTTATAATTAAGTTATTCTAGTTTGAATAGTGGCTCTTTATTTTAACTGAAATCGGACATGAAATGTTTGTTGGTGTCTTGCTTACATAGAAGATGGACATTTAGTTACTTTAATCAAGAGAGTTGTAATGCGTTACACATCAGATGACTTCAAGTGTGTTAAATGCACGTTAACGCTTAAGTATATCTATTAAAATATTTCATCATGTATTAAATCAGTAAACTAGTAAGTGTAGCCGGATTGTATTTGAATAAAAAGTGTATGAATAGGTAGTAACTATGACAAATTTCTAGCGATGGAACTTGGTACATAAGCTAAGATACCACGTGCGATATCGCTTAATATCCATCGTGTGATTTGTGCTCAGCTTGTACGGCTATATATTTCTATTTTTGCAAAGGGTCATACGCCTAACAATCTACAAGGTTTCTTGAAGAACTGTACTACTAATTGATATTGTAAATTTACATATTCTATATATGAATAAAATATCGACGCTGATACCAAAATTGACGCCGAGGTTTGTAGAATAGCTTTCTATAACCTCCAAATAAACACTAGTTTGTGTCTAAAACTCGGTCTTCATACATCAACTATAGATTATTATAAGTGAATATAGAAACATCGTCTGCTAAAATGATTTATATATGTTTGTTTCCCAATGCAGCAGTAACACGGGGCAGATAACGCACATATTTTTGTGCAATAGCCAAACGTTTTTGGTTATTTAAGTGAACACCATTCGCTAGTTGTAAACAGGTCTTGTTTCTGTTAAAAACAAATGCGTGAATGATTGCAGGAAAACAATGTTACTTGTCTTTTTAGTAGTTTATACAAACTCCCCAGCACAGACATGCCTGCTTGACGCACACCTCAAGCACCGACGGTGTTGCTGTAACCCGAAATGGAGTGGAGAATCATCTGCTCCCAGACTTCTACTTATTAATAAGCTTAACTGACTTACTGACTTTGTTTAGCAAATGTTTTCATTTTAACCTGATTTTGATAAATAAAACTTTCGTGACTATCAGAGAGTTTATTTTAATAAACGGTAAAAAATCCAAACAGGTAATTATTTCAGAAATTATAGAAGAATAGAAATAGTTAACATTCCAGGTCGTTTTTTCTCCTCAGTTTGTTTGTCATTTTCATGTTTAAATTCATGTTCTCAAAAAGTGCAGCTCGTTATTCCACCATGGATTGATCGAAGAGTCTACTTACTAAGAAATTGTAGTGGTGTAGTTTGAATTACAACTTTGAACTCGAATGTAGCTTATTGAAAGAATGCTTGGCGATGCTGAAAAATAACATAACATAATTATATAGCATATAATTAGTGATTCCAGTGAAAAGATAAAAAAAAACTCACGATATTTTGGCGTATTTTTTAACATGGGAATGTATTGCCACGTAGTTAATAATGAAAACCAATTATATTTAGGCTAAAAATGTTTACCGGTAAACATATCATAGCTTTTTTGTTTAGATCATTTCAGTCAAATGCGTTCAACATGATAAGGTTAAAAATTAAAAAAGAGAAATTCATCAACCTATAGTGTGCGCCTTTAATCAGTGTTTTGTTTAATTCATTTGACTTAAATGATCAAAACAAAAACAGGGGAAAAAGTGGCCACGTAGATATCAACTGGAATAAAAACATTCATAAAGGCTATCTTGTTTTAAGCATTAACCTATACTGTGCGCCTGTAACCTTAGTGACCAGAAGGAGTTTTATTAGACACTGTATTAAATGCATACTTATTTGATGCCCGTTGGATTGTTCATGTTATGAATTCGAACTCTAAACAGTTGAGTTTTTAAAAGTCTGTTATCTGAGTTTACACTTTGCCGGTTCAATAAGATACCCCAAAGAACATTGTGTTGCTCAAGGGGATTTGATTCGTCGGGTTTTCTGTTAGCTTCGTCAGTATTCACACAGCCTGAGGGCGTCGAACGTAAGGGCAGCAACCTGATACGGCTAGCCCGCGTCTGGCATATTCAACTGTCTATTACCTTAATTGAACCACATGTTGCTTATTGTGTAAAATACGTATAAAACTTGTTAGATCCTGCCGCTTCAGAAAGATTGGGAAGGCCCGGTCGGCAGCACCTAAATGATACTTTTTAGAATGCAACAAATTGGAAACATTCATGTTGTTAGCTATGCATTTATGACATGAATGTAGACAGCATACTTAGTTTACTATAAATGTATTAGTGAAATTCGTAGGAAATGACTGTTTTATGTATCCATTCAATAACTATCAGTTCAATAGCCTTAAAATGAAAATAAAAAGCAAAGGAACATGATATAGTATCTGGTTACAAACGAAACCCACTACATAACTTGAAATGTCTTATTTTATAAGCAAGTCGAACTAACAATGCACGAGCGCATTTTATTAACGCAAGTTTCACTGAAGTCGCCAGTACGTCCCGGTTGGGCCTCCTAACAAGTATATAAAAGTTTCTAATGTCAGTGAAGCATATGGACGTTTGCCAAGTGTGTTGATTTTTGCAAGTTTCGATTGATGTAAATATAAATAAAACATGATTTGGATATATGACACTTGCCAATGATTATATACAGTGTCATTCCATTTATATTGAGGCTGTGATTCTAATAAACAGAATGGTGGAGTGTTCTGGTTGGATCTCAGTACTTGTTGCGACTCTATGTGTGTGTACGAGGTCACGGTGTTCGGCTAAAGCTCCGGAGAAGGGTATGGATCTTTTAGAATAAACTATTCAGGAACTAACGATTATATCATGTATTCATTATATATAGTTCAATATGTTATAGTTACGGAATATACTATCTGAGTTATTGAGTGTATAGACGAGTTTTATTTTAATCACAAGTGTAGAGTGTGACCTTACTGTCATATACAACACTGTCACGTTCAATAAATAGGGTGCGGTATAAGTAAATAATGGTGTATAGTTTCTGTTTGAACATTATAGGAGTTCGGTCATTCCACTTTCCACTTGTTACCGTTCCGATATAGGAATTGTTGTGTAGACAAACCCAAAGAAAACAGTCTCAAATATTGAACAACTGTCCGAATAGGATCTAGACACAAATGTCTGATTTCCTGTCAATGTTAATCTTGGATTTCCCCAAGAAGTTTCAGTCTTATTATTCTGATGGTAAATGTACTCCGAATTTAACATCACTGGAGAGTCAAAGAATAAAATGAAACATATAGAAAAAGCGTATTATTGCTGTGTTGCCAAAATGCAAATTTATAAACACCTTATATACCCAACGTATAACAAAAATGCCCGCAATATTTCTTCACGCAGTGTCGGTCGATGGCTACACAGATGCGTTCATCCTGAACCCGGACCTGTTCCTGATGGGCCAGACTTCCGGTGGCCGCTCACAGAACCTGATGCTGGTGCGCAACTACTGGCACACGGACAGCACGCCGGCCACTTCCTTCCGCGTGCTCTGGGACGACAGCTCGAACTCTAGTGGGTAACACTCAACATCTTTATCGATCGGTGCAGTAAATCATTCTAATTGCACTTTTTTATTTTCAACCGAAAACTTAAGGATACACCGACACAGTATGGACATACCATGCATTAAGTAAATAACGCACGGTACACTTTGTTCATACAGCATATGCTTACAGCACAGGTGTGTTGTTATGTTACCTTGTTGCTGCTTAATTATGTGGCATTTTTGCTCCATATCAGAACACCATTGAAAGAGATTCATAAGCCTTTCGATGTCGTTAAAACGGGACTGTCGTTAATAAGGTACTGTTAAAATAAATACTAATATGCTAAATGAATAAACAATCCATATCATCACGAGCTTTCCCGGAGAGAGGCAGAGATGCCACGAGTACCATGTACGTAATGGTATCGGTCTAGTTGCATCATGGCAGCCTAGCAGCGTGGAGTAAGCGGCATAGCAACGTAAAGTTGGCGACCAAGAGACCTCAAATTGTTTTCTAATTGAAAGCATTTTTCATGCGTAAACAATGACAAATAAACCTTTCTTATGCACAAAGTTACATCCTGTAGCGAGTATCAACATGTTTCCAAAAAGTCGATCTAGCAGCCCAGCGACCTGGCGACCTGGCGGACTAGCGGTTTAGCGGTCAAAAATTGTTTTCTATTTTTAACATTTTTGATGCGTTTTCTTCGAAAAATAGTTGATTTATCAGTACAGCGGCCTGGTGGCCTAGTGGTGTGAAAAAAGCAGCATGGCGGTGATCAACTGTTTGTTTTCAGAACCGCTTAAATTAATATTATTGAATTGATATTAAATCGTTATTGTAAAATGGGTTTTCGTTTGGTTTAAACCCAAAATCATATTTTGCAACATGGATGATGCTCATGGAAAATGTTGATTCTCATGCATGAAAGAGTTAATTTGTTAGGGATGTTTTCGAAGAAAACGTTTCAAAAATGCTTTGAAATAGAAAGCCATTTAGGCCGCTTACTTCAAGCCGCTAGGCCGCTAAATTCACGCCGCTATGCCGCTAGAACCACGCCGCTATGCCGCTATGCCGCCAGGCCAAGTACACGCACATTGACAATAGTAAATCGTGTTATTCCATAAACCTACGTCCAAGACCATGCAGACAATACTTCATTCAGTAGGGCAATTGCGAAATACTGCATTTCATCGGATTGGTCAGATAATTAATACCATTGGGCTGAGTCGTATAACTGTCCGTCTTGAACCTTTGAGATGGAAACGTTTTAACGAATACGAAGAATTTAGACATTTTATATTATAGAACTAGATGTATAGTGCAGCAATGCAAACCTCATCGCCCCTGTTAAGGTCCAGGTTTAGATAATTTGATTGGTAAAACACAAACGATGCATTTCTAATATCTTTGTTTTATATTTGTACAATTCGTATCAAAGTCATACAGCTGTGGACGCTGGCAACCTGTCAATCATACTATGCTGTGGTATTTTCGTATCAGGACTGTGCCAGACGGTCACCTTGTTCGACATGTAATTCGACACCAAACCTTTCACCAATAGTTGCTTTGTCTGATTAAACCCGGCCGAATTGTTTTACCGTTGATTCTCATGCATGAAAGAGTTAATTTGTTAGGGATGTTTTCGAAGAAAACGTTTCAAAAATGCTTTGAAATAGAAAGCCATTTAGGCCGCTTACTTCAAGCCGCTAGGCCGCTAAATTCACGCCGCTATGCCGCTAGAACCACGCCGCTATGCCGCTATGCCGCCAGGCCAAGTACACGCACATTGACAATAGTAAATCGTGTTATTCCATAAACCTACGTCCAAGACCATGCAGACAATACTTCATTCAGTAGGGCAATTGCGAAATACTGCATTTCATCGGATTGGTCAGATAATTAATACCATTGGGCTGAGTCGTATAACTGTCCGTCTTGAACCTTTGAGATGGAAACGTTTTAACGAATACGAAGAATTTAGACATTTTATATTATAGAACTAGATGTATAGTGCAGCAATGCAAACCTCATCGCCCCTGTTAAGGTCCAGGTTTAGATAATTTGATTGGTAAAACACAAACGATGCATTTCTAATATCTTTGTTTTATATTTGTACAATTCGTATCAAAGTCATACAGCTGTGGACGCTGGCAACCTGTCAATCATACTATGCTGTGGTATTTTCGTATCAGGACTGTGCCAGACGGTCACCTTGTTCGACATGTAATTCGACACCAAACCTTTCACCAATAGTTGCTTTGTCTGATTAAACCCGGCCGAATTGTTTTACCGAAAATTTTAAGCTTGAGTATTATTCTCTTTAATATCTAGGGATGCGCAAGGCAAAAAAATAAATTAAATCGAATATAAACTATAACATACCAATCATTTTGCGTTAAAGGTTTTAAAACAACCAGAATGTCACCAGTTGCATTTTTGACACGCGTGCTTCAAATTCCAGTAATGATAGTTATTTGGACACGTGACAACCGAAATTACCAGACGTCATTTATGCTGGATCGGCTGGATCCCGGCCAGCACACAATCATGCTGCAAATGAGTGAACTAAACCGGAACACAAATCGGCTCCGGCTATTTATAGACTGCAAGCCTGTTGGGGAGGAGACCACGGAGGTGCCGATACGAGAGGCGCTCATAGGGAGGATTGTAGTGGTATGTAGTCTAACTGTGAAACGTTTAAGTATCAACGCTAATATTTGCAAATAAGCACTTATAACAAGACATTGGATTTCGAAGATGTCTATTAAAGAATACTAAGTAACAAACTGTTCGATGGAAATATGATGTTCCTATGTGTATTCATAACAGGATCAGCACGAAAGTTTCACGCTGTACTCGCGGGTGGACCTACAGACCATGCTGCAGTTTATGGATTGCGACCCCTTGTCTATTCCCGTAGCGACACTTCCGGTGCTACCAGACTGGGTCCGCGAGCGGAACCTCGACAACCTGCTGGTCGGTACGAACGTCCGCATCACGGCCCCGGGCGGAGGCGAGAAACGAGAGAGCGAAAACAGGATACCGGACACAGGTGAGCTAAGCATGTATTCTATTCCGGGGTGGCGTAGGACTTGAAATGTACTTTGTAGCGGAGGTGAAGCAGAACCAATAAATACTTTCCAGCTGAGATGACGTAGAAATGAGAATGTTTTTTTTTTCTAGCGGATGTGACGTAGACTTTGAAAGGTACGTTGCAGTTGAGGTGGCGTAGGTTTTGGGAGTTTATTTTGTGGCGAAGGGGAAGTAAAACTAAGAATAAGTTTTGCAGCTAAACTTAAGTAGAATTGCGATTGCATTTTTAAGCTACTGTAGCAAAACACTTAGAATGTATTTGTAGCTAAGGTGACATAGAACTGGGAATATATGTATAGCAGAAGTCGCGTAGAACTTTTGTGTTTGATTTTGTAGCTGATGAACGCACATATGATAATGAATGCTTTCTTTAACTGAAGTGAATGTATTACGTCACTTAAGTAGCGTATAATGTGTTGAATACAATTTGAAAAAGAAAAAAAGTAGCGTAAAACTGAAGTATGTAGCTGTGGTGACGTGGCACCGAGAACGTATCATATAGCTGAGGTAACGTAAAACTTTGAATGTTGTTGTTTTGCAGCTGAGTTGACGTAGAACAGCATTCTTTAGCTGAAGTGACGTAGCGTAGTAAATGTATTTTGTACCTAAAGTCACGTAGAACTGGGAATGCGCTGTACAGCGGAGGTGACGTGGCAAAGCGAAAGTATTATGTAGCTGTGGTGACCAAGTGCAGGGAATGTGTATTGTTGCCGAGGTGACGCAGAACTTGAAATGTATTTTATTTTGATATAACGCGGAGATTTAGTTGTGTAGCTGAGGTAGCGAAAAGAATATAATGTTTAACTTACATGCGAAGTAGAACTGAGAACGAAGTTTATAGCTGTGGTGAGGTAGCGAAAATAATTAAATGTTTAACTCAGGTGACGTAAAACTTGGAAATTATTCTGTAACGAAAGTGATGTAGAAGATACAATGTATTTCATCGCTGCGGTGAGGTAGATCTAAAAAACGAAATATGATGTTGTAGCTGAAGTGCCGAAGAACTGATAATTTGTTTCATTGTTGAGGTGCAGTAGGTTACGTAGAACAGAGAACGTATTCAATAAATAGATCACGTGGCACAGATTTATTGTTTTAAGAATAGAGCAGAACAAAACAAATCATTTATTAATTTAAGCTGAGGTGCAAAGGTACTTTAGCTAAGGCGACGTAGAACAATGATTGCAGTTTTCAACTGACATCACAACTGGATGTCACAAGCACAAGTCACGTGAGCTTACCGTTCTGTATTTCAGACCCCTTGTATCACACGATGAGCCAGTCTATACGGGAACTGACCCGGGTCATGCAGACGCTTAATAGAGACATGCAGATGCAGGTGGGTTTCACATTTCCCTTTCTGTTAAACAGAATTTACAATGAAATGGGTTAATTCTTCTATAATGTAAAATCAAGTCTGAAGTCTATGTACACGCGTATATGTCTTTCAGACCCGAGAGACGCGTCACCTTTATGAGGTCATGCGGCAGTGTGAAATGTGCCGCCGACCAGAGAGGCGTAAGTAATCAACTTTTTGGCGGGTGTTGAGCTTATGTAGCGCACCTTCGGGAGACCATCATCCAGAGGTTCCTTTTTCCCTTTTTTAATATGTCTATCAAATAGTATTTATATCTACTAAATTACGTTTAAGATGCGTATGTATAAAGTTTAAGTAAATTTTTAAAACATATATCATGTTTGGCATGACGGCACCCAGGTGACAAACAAATTGAGTACCCGTGCCTGATGGCATATAGATTTGCAGGAACTTTATAACACATATTATCTATCTAGAGGTGCAGCAGACGGTACCGATGTGTCGGGAGAACCCCTGTTTTCAAGGTGTGGTTTGCACGGATACGGACCGGGGATACAGGTGTGGTGACTGTCCCCGCGGTTACTATGGAGACGGCATCAGATGCGCGCGCATACCGAACTGCGCTGACAACCCCTGCTTCACGGGTAAATTTCAATTGTAATGCTTCAAAGTTTATGTAACATAAGTTGCGAGTCGGTTGAAAAAAAATAACGCCAGAATAGAATCATTTACTATAATGTCTTAAATTCATAAAAATCGTGTTATTAAAATACCTACATAAATTGTAAAACATTGATTATGTTGCTGTCTTCTTTATGGATGAACGTAACTACGTATAATTATTCAATGTAAAATTAAAACCCGATATTTTTACTTTAAGGGGTACAGTGTTACGACGTGTCTAACGGCTACCGGTGCGGCCCCTGTCCACCAGGACTGAGCGGGGACGGACGGAGAGGCAACTGTCGAGTCCCGAGGGTTACTTGCGAGTCCCAGCCCTGCTATCCCGGGACCAGCTGCGTGGACACAGCCGAAGGTTTCCGATGTGGGAGGTGCCCCAGGGGGTATGAGGGCAACGGAACACACTGTAAAGATATCAACGAGGTAAGAAACCAAATCATAACCATAGGTGTGTTATTGTTTTTATTAGTATGCCTTTTATGAAAATTTTAATATAAAGTAATATTTGATATTGTAATAATTAATAGTGTCTAAAATGTAGCTTTAACTAAGGGACCAGTTCATAAATTGCAGAAGAATGCTTTTGATATTCTCCACGTTAAACGATAAAATGTGCAGTACAGTGTGTTTTAAATTACAATGGACCTGAATATTGTTTTAGGAAAATATTTATTTTAAAAACCAAATTTCCCCCCGAATAGATGGATGTTGGTTTCAGGGTACTATAACAATTTCAAATTTGTTTCTCAATCTCCTACGCAGTAATCTCCCGTGGTGATCAGCGACAAGGGAGGGGGTTGAAAACTAACATAATGAAAAGCTTAATTGTTTATTTTGCAAGTGCCATTCCAAAGAGAAGAATCCAGATTATTCCGTCATAATGTATATACTTTTTTATCCCCGTTCTATTTACTCATGACAGTAAAGTGTTTTCGCAATAACAAATACATTTGTAACAGTATTATCAATAGTTATAATGTATTTCGAACATATGCATACTTTTTCTCGCGCCGACTTGATGCTATACGTCAACTCTTTTTCATGTTCGTATCACGTGACACATTTTTTTCATTACATACTTGTGTATAGTGCGTAGTGCACACTCCGTGTTACGAGTCTCGCGCATGTGTGAACGCGGAGGGCAGTTTCCGGTGTGAGGAGTGTCCAACGGGCTTCTACGGTGAGCCGGTAGGTGGTGCGGGGCTGGAAGAGGCGGCCGCCAGGAAACAGGTACGTAACTGCCTGCGGAGTTCTCTTACAAATACTGGTATGTTGCTGTATACACAAACATGTACACGTCCTTGTGAAGAATAAATGGAACATAAACCACCCATGAAATCGGAACGTTTTTCACCAAATAATTATGACGGCCGTCTGTCTAGAATATTTTCCTTAAGCAAACAATAAATGTAAATTTTTGTTTCGTTTATGCAAACTGGAATCTTAATGCGTCTAAGATGTCTGGCGACTTGTAGATGCTTTATTAACGTCTTGCAAAGCGTCGGAGGATTTTAATAAGTGTTTGCTTTATGACCTTGCCAAATGATTCATTCGGTATCAGGAAGCATGGAGCCTGTTGGATGGCCTCAATTACTCAAATTTGGCATGCATATGCAGAGTTCCCGGAGTAATCTGATTGAAATGCATGATTCTTTGTATATTATATAGTTGTTCCAATCTTGCATTCGGAGGGATATGTCGATGAACTTCAGAAAGTGCATAATATATTCGAATACGTTTTATTTTCAAACGGTGCATATTCACTGATTCTTGCCTTTTAAAGTAATGCTGTAATTGTATGACGTACCATTTGGGTAAAAAATGGAAGTGCACCTCTATATTTGACTTTTAGTGTAGTTGGAATTTGTTGCATCATATATTTAGTTTAATGATTTAATTAAAGCATATTTTTATTGTACACGGACTGTGTAGGTATGCCGGGATGTGGACGAGTGCCAATTGGAGGGATCTCTCTCTCCCTGTGTGGAGTTCTCGCAATGCTACAACACTATCGTAAGTCTCACCACACGAACTATTCGGGACAATATATAAGGATAGGGAACTTTTGTATTACAAGTGTAACGATATGCGTGCAGTTACGGTTAATAGCGTTGTTAATGTCGTACGTTACTGTATAACAGGTCACTAGCACTAGCTCGAAAATACCCACACCATTTTGTACCTAATTTATACACGAAACCAAGCTGATTTTTATCAGATTAAATTTGTTTTGTATCTATATAAGTTTTCCGAGTTTTTACCCTTCCTTATAAAACAACATTATCTTATTTTTGAATTGGCATGTTTTCCAATGAATGAATACAAGTAAGACAGTGACAGTCGTGTTTCCATGATTACACAGGGTTCCTACAAATGTGGTGATTGTGTGGATGGATACACGGGGAACCAGACGGTCGGCTGCTTCCGGCGCGTAACGGTGTGTCCAGATTTGACTGAGTGTAACGAATACGCCCGATGTGTCTCCCGGCCTGGCATCACCGGCTTCCTCTGTCAGGTGACACGTTGCCATCATTGAAGCTGTATACCATATATGTACACTTTTCATATTTTTAGTATGTTTTGACACCCTAGGGGTGTTTGTAGTTAGTTTTTCGATATAGGCTATAATTATTACTGACCGAAGAAACAGAGTCAGGCATCAATCGCCTGGGCTGTTTTTACTCAGCATTGGCATCTACATTTTAAAATATTGTTCTAGTAATGTCCAGTCGGTTGTATATGTAACAAGTACAACATTGTCATATTGACAACAATGTTTGTGTATGCAGTGCACGGTTGGGTACGCGGGCGACGGACAGGAGTGCGGGAGGGACACAGACATTGACGGCACCCCGGATCAGCGCCTTATCTGCACGGACCGCAGGTGTAGAGAGGTACGGCATGACACAGGGAGGGTGTGAATCATTGTTTGGACGGTAGTGGGGCGGCCAGAAATGTAAGAGAAGACGGATGGTGTGTACACATATCAATGTGAGCGGAAGGGCACGTGTAAACATGTTGGATACTGTCAGGACGGGCAAGAGTTAACGCGTGTGATGGGCTAAAGCGCGGACTGTGTGATTGTTTCCACTTTGTAATGTAAAGAGTTGTATGGCCTATTTCAGTGTAAGATCGCAATAATGATTCGCCACTCGTGAAAAAGGCTTTTGGTGCTCACTCGGTTAAAGTTCAGCTCAGTTTTTCAGAGAACACACCAAATGCGAACGTAACGCCATTTCGAAAATTACGTTTTAAAAATTGGTTTTCGGCCATGTGCGCTTAAGTTTGATTTAGAAGTGAGAGCGGCCTAAAATTTCAAAACAGTGAACAATACCAAATTGTTACTTCACTGATTAAGCAATGCTTGAAACCAAATGATCAAGCGTACGAGTTCTGGTTAATGTGAGATGGTTGTGGTGTTACTGCTCTTGCTTTCCATTGCAGACAGGCGTGCCCTGATTTATATTATAATAGTATTTTAGGGATTGGCAGTACGCGTGTGCAGTTGTATATTCCGCAAATGAATATAGCACAGTAACGTACATTAAATGGGGTATATATTATTTGGTGTGTGCATTTTTTACCCTTTACTTTAAAACAACACACACATAAATGTAAGTTGGTTCGTATTCGTTTAAATTTCGTTAACGTAATGGTAAAACTTTCCAAGTTCACTAAGACCTGTAATACTTGTAGGACAACTGCCGGCTGGTTCCCAACAGCGGCCAGGAAGACGCAGACGCCGACGGTCTCGGTGACGCCTGTGATGAAGATATGGACAACGACGGCATTCCAAACTCACCGGTAGCAATATTATTTTTCTAATGTGAGCTTCAGATTCAAAATGTACTTTTGTTATTGTTTCATTCTATACCATTCAATATGTACCTGGCAACTGGTTTCCAGGACAACTGTCCGTTGACGGCGAATCCGGACCAGACGGACACAGACCCGGACGAGTCGGGTGACGCGTGCGACAACTGTCCGTCCGTCCCTAACCCTGGGCAATATGATACGGATAGGGACGGCCTCGGGGACGCCTGCGACCCGGATATGGATAACGACGGTATATATTTATTGATAGTGGTTTATTTTTCAAGGCTTAAAATTATGTTAAAATAATAATGTGTATTGCTACCTGTTTGCTATTGTTTAATGGAATACTAGACAGAATATGGAAGAAGTCTAAATGGTGATAGGAAACGCAACTTCATCTTCACGCTGTTATAAATCCAACTTGAGTTGTGTCCCTTGTTTAAGGCGTACTAAATGAGGAGGACAACTGCCCCCGGGTTGTGAACCCCGACCAGGCGGACAGCGACAACGACACCGTCGGGGACGCCTGTGATAACTGTCTCAGCGACCCTAACCCGGACCAGGTACGTTAAAGCAGAAGGATGTGATGCTATAATATTAAAAGTAGTTGAAAATGTTGATTCTTAACAATGGATAATCTTCATGAATAAATAGCATTGAAAGAAATCGTTTGCCTGTTTTGAAACTGCTCAGTTTGTTTTAGATTGATAGCGACAAGGATTTGTTAGGTGATGTCTGCGACACCAACGACGACAGGTACAGTTAACTGTTATCCTCAGTATTCATAGTTACATACGTTATACACAAGAATAAGTCAACAAGTATGTGTTTGGTAATTTTCATACTTCGGTTTATGTTTTACCAACCTGTAATCATTAACATACAGTTTAGAGTGCAACTATTCTTTTTCTGCTTCACATATTTGCCATATGAATCATCCACTATTCTTCTCCGTATGCTTTAGTGATCTTGACGGTGTACAAGACACGAGGGACAACTGTCCGTCCGACGTTAATGCGGACCAACGGGATACCGATACAGACGGAGAGGGCGACATCTGCGACGTCGATGATGACGGTGATGACGTCATCGATGACGATGACAACTGTCAGTACGTCTACAACCCGGACCAGAGGGACGACAACGGTAGGGGCTGTTTTGAGGGTTGTTTGCGCAACATTTCTATCGGTACATGATAACTGATATGATGGTTATTAAAGCCTCTGTTCAACTTTTGTCAAAGCTAGTTTTAAATTAAACTCAACGGAATTGAACACGCTTAGTCAAGAGTAAACGTTGATTTACGTGATGTAACGTAATTAATACTAATTGCATGTACATAGACTGCCGATTGTAGTTTCTTGTTTTCTCAGATGACAGTGTTGGTGACGCGTGTGAGGGCGACAGTGACGGTGACGGAGCGCCGGATAGTTATGACGTATGTCCAGAGAACGGCGATCTGTTTGCCACTGACTTCCGAGCGTTCCAAACCGTTATCCTCGACCCCGTTGGAGACTCACAGATAGATCCTAACTGGATCATCCTTAACGAGGTGAGCGCACGGAATCCCACCGGCACAGTTTTACATTATACTGCTTTTAGTAGGTAAAATTTCGTTGAACCTCTTTTTTACTTCAAGTAGAGTATACACTAACTGTAAACGAGTCTGATGACTTAAAATCTCTGCATTATAGGGTGCCGAAATTGTGCAGACTTTAAATAGCGATCCTGGTATTGCCGTCAGTAAGTATTGTGCAAGGTTTGTTTGTATCGAACTCAAAACTAAACGACACATTTTATTCGTATTCAACACATTGAACGTAAAATAAATTGAAATAAAATACATTTCACTCGAAGAATAAAGTGTATAAAGCATAATTATCTGAAGACAGACATATAACAAATACAAGAAGCGTTGAGTTGCAATGAACGTGATATTAAAAAGTTCACATTTTGTATTTTAGGCTATAGCGGTTTTAGCGGTGTTGACTTCAGCGGCACGTTCTTCGTGAACACCGACACCGACGACGACTATGCCGGCTTTGTGTTCAGGTCAGATAGTTATTAAACAGGTGCAATTTCTAAATTAGGCTGAAAAGTAAAATAGAAATATCCTTATTTTAAATATTAGAATATCAAGAGATAAACCACCAACTATCAGATGTTACTTTAGTACATGTAGGGGTGATATTCCTGTATTCAAACCATGATAATGGTGAAACCCTTTCGTATATCGTGTTCAGTTACCAGGACAGCGCGAGTTTCTATGCCGTGATGTGGAAGAAGGAGCGACAGACATACTGGCACTCCACGCCGTTCCGCGCGGTTGCGGAGCCGGGCATCCAGCTGAAGCGCATCCGATCCTCCACAGGCCCTGGGGAAATAATGAGGAATGCCCTCTGGCACACCGGCGACACGCCAGACCAGGTAACCACAATTTATACCGATCTCGACCAAGTGCAACGTCATTTGTACAAATTCACTGTCGCGTAAGCAAAATCTTATTTGGAAACTAAATAGTATGATAGTCATGTATAAAACTACAGTTTTATCCTTGTTCTATGCAAAAAGAATCTTAAGATGTTAGGTAGATGTATGAAACCGAGAACTGTAGATAACATCACAACTATCAGACATCGCGGTATCATCTGTAGGTGAAGCTGTTATGGACGGACCCGCGGAACGTGGGTTGGAAGGAGAGGACGGCCTACCGTTGGGAGCTGATACACCGGCCAGCCATGGGGCTTATGAGGTACACCTTTAAACACATTATTGGCATTGCGTTACTTTAAAAAAACGCTTTGATTTTGTAGTATTTGACTCCATAAGAACCTTTTTTGTTAGTAGACCTGGTCTTTGATAAGCAACTTAAAATTGAGACTAATTTCAGCAACAAAAATGTTTGTGCTAGGACAGTTACGTATATTTGATGGGGCCAACTATTTAATCATACAGTTTCATAATGTTCCAACATGCTGCAAATCCCCGCGGATATCTTTATGTTTACACCCCAAAAGTTATATTCTTTACCCGAACCCCCTCTTCCCGCCCAGGGTGTTCCTGTTTGAAGAGACGCGGCTGGTGGCGGACTCAGGAAACGTTTACGACCACGAGCTGAAGGGTGGCCGCCTGGGCGTGTTCTGCTTCTCACAGGAGATGATAATCTGGTCAGACCTCGTCTACAGATGCAATGGTATGTAAACTCCATGCATTGATGGTATGGCAAGCTGACGGAAACACTATCACGCGTCTTAAGTTGTAGGTTATGCTGGTAGTGCAATGAAATCATAGAAAAAGTTGTTTTACACTAACACTTTGATGTCATTGAAGTCACTTAACGCAGTAAATGTGTAATGTCCTTTTACAATAATGTTAGAAAGAGCATACAAAAAAACGGCATTGTTGTTTTACCAATTATTATCCTAATAGACATTCATTATTAACGTGCAGAATACGTGCCGCCTGGCATGTTGGGAGCGGGAGCCGCGCCTCTGGAGATCACGCCCGTGGACGACGGAAGTGAAGCTACAGATGAGGAAGAGAGGCGGAAACAGCGGCGGAAAGACAGGAAGAAGAAAAAGAAGCCTGGTCCCGACGGTGAGCCGGGGGAGGAGGAAATCGATTTGTAAGGTGGAGAACGCAACCTTCGTGCACATACAAGTACTGTTATGAGGGTAATAAAAGTGATGCAAACGAGTCCACATTGGTGAAGATGTCATCTATCGATATCCTACCAACTGTGTGTTTTGTTTCACAAGAACATGCAGACTCATGTGGATGACATAAAATACTGTTAGTCGATTTAAATACTATGTGTCCCTAAATGTGATTTACATGTGCGTTGATGTACGTGGTCTATATATGAACGAGTGATCCTTACAGAAGAGATGATGTACAGTCCATGAACATTTCACCAAACTGTCGCTATATATATGTTATTATAGGCACAGTATCACTAGTTGTCTTGTTTGTTTTTGGAATATACATGAATGTACTCGTACCACAATCTTCTCCATAAATTGAACATTTTTGAGAAATTGTATATATTTGTGTCTGTCGTTTTCGATTTTATACTGCAATGGAACAGAGAATTCATTGACCAGTTGCGATCATGAGACCCTACACTGTTCGTACTTGAGCAACAACGTATCCCAATGTCGTCTGCAGTCCGCGGTTTCCGACTGCAAATAGTTCTCTATTGATGTCATACGGCGACGCGACCTGTTTGATTAAATTATCTCAAATTATCTTTTTATAACCATCTTTTTATCAGTCATTGCTTGCACTTCATTCTCGGCGACATCACATCATAATTACGAACACTGCTTCAAAAAAGTAAGTGTCAACCAGTTTGGATAATTTGGGCGTTTTGAAGTGCTCGCTCATATTGTGAGCTATTGTGTTTCACTTTACAGAGCAAGCGAATGAATATCAATTTGTCTATTTGGGCGCCTTTAGGTCTGTTATTTCAAACTGTGTTGAACGGTCGGCCCTCCCACTTCAAATCGATTTAATAAAGACTTTTCCAAACACTCCAGGTAAGGTATCTTTTGGGTGCCAATTTATTTGAGCTGGTACTAGACACACTAAGAGGGAACAGAGCGGGCTTGTGTCAAGGAGACAGGATCGATGGAGTGGGGACACAGTCGGCTTTGAAGCGGGCTTCGATGTAACGTCAGATATTCTCGATCACAGCCATAATTCTGACGGTTGCTTTGTGTTGTTTTGCGGTATCTTAAATAAATGTCTCAAGTAACATGCCTATACGTAATACCCTAAGAAAGACGATAAAATATGCTTGAAGGTTGTTTAAAATTAATCTCGATTCGTGTCGGCTCCTTTAGATACATTAACTTTTACATAGTTTAACAAAATATTGTGCTTCCGTCCCTTACGTTGTAATCCGACCGACATATTGCCTTGAAAACTTGGTTCCGCCATGGCCCTAAAAACTTTATAGGTCCGTGGCTCCGCTCGCAAAAATCTTCGAAAATTAAAGTCAAATCATTTGTTTGTTTTGGATTGCGAGGGTATATGTACTTATATTTACACCTCAACTTCCATTCCTTAAATGAACGTCATTTCGGCAATTGCGTTCATTAATCGATGAACGCAACATTTTCGGATATGTTCGGATCGTAATTCATTGCATAATAATATACATGAAAGCTATTGATCTTGTTGTTGGTTGTATTGTGTCTGCAGGTCCCGTAAACTATAGATCAACATTTTTAAAAGTGTTAGTTTATTATATTTTAAATATATTGGTACCAGAAGTGTTTCAATTTTACGTTTTAAAGTGATTTCAAGTGGTTGATCTTTTCCCGCGTTATTGTGACGTCATTTGAAAAACATGTTTCCGGTTATAGTCGGGTCGTTCTATTTACAAAATGGGTAAGAACGGATTACTGAAAGGTTTTCTTAAATGAAATAAAGAATTTTTTTTAACAATACTTGAATGAAATAATGAACTATTGGTGTAAATATAAGGAATGAATTGCGGGGTTGATGTCGTTATCAGGGATATGAAAGCAATGGAGCTGGTCAAAGTATGGGTGGAGTCCTTCAGACTCCACACACATTGACTAGCCCAATTGCGTTCATACCCCGATAATGACATCAACCCCGCAATTCATTCCTTAATTGAATGATTTATCTCTCGTCGTAAATTCACAGTGTGTCTTTCCTTTTCATACAAAGGAAGGATTAATATTACGTACATCAGTAAAACATTTTGATTACAGGATTTCTCTTTACATCATAGCAATTCTTAGTCGAGCGTTGAAAGACAAAAATTTGGGGATATGAAAACGCATTTAAATACTGTTTTATTGTAAACGTTTTAAAATACAGGAAAATGAACAAGTTTTTGTATATATTAATACTATATATATATTATTTGAAACTACTAGATTATTAAAAGAGCGGTAGTACTCGTGTGTTATAGTCATTTTACCAATGTTATACATGTAATATGCTTCCAAACTCACTGTGTCACCTTCACGTGGTTGGTACATGCGTTCAAACGTTCAGACGTTAATTGTTATTCCATTGCCACCGCGGCCTGCCTTCATAAACACATCAAACTCCAAGTGTTGGAAATAAGTTTAATAACTATCATAATATTTACATCTGATGTTCTACATCCGTACACTATAAAAGAAACCTTGAACTATACACACATGATCATATGACATTAATGTTAAGATTGTAATTTCTCTCGAAAAATCGTATAATTTTCAAATTATGTATTTTCTCCCTAAATGATCCATATGTTCTCTTGCGCGCATGCGTAATGATGCAATACTTGTGTTCCTGTTGTCACCATCTTCAATTCTAGAGAGGCCACCAAATAAGTTATGAATGGCGCTTGTAAAATTTGCAGACGAGTGTGAGCCTGTGAACGCCTGCGCAGACGAGAGGAATTGTGCATAAGGTACAGGGTTTGGTGGAGACGGTGACGACGTCATAGGAATATGCGACGTAGGACTCATAGTGCTGGGCGCTAGCTGTGAAGTCATCCAAGGGTCGAGTGGAAGTGCGCTGCCGCTTCCTCTTCCGGAAATGGAGGCGATGGAAGAGAGGGGGAAGCTATCGGATAGTTTGAATCCAGCACTCTCGAGCTTCTCTTGTCGTCGCCACTTTGCCCGCCGGTTTTGAAACCAAACCTGAATATTAAGTGAGAAATGTTTACAACATGCGTTACAGTAAAGTATGTTTCTATATTAGTATTAACATTTATCAAACCAGTCCAACTTAAATACAAATGCATTTATTTATCGTTTTGGGCCATCTTGGCATACATGTGTTTGAATATAGGTAAAAGGAAGCCAGGTCTTTCAAGCTATTGTCGTCGCCGAAAACAATCAAATTAGATGCATGTTATTTCGTTCATCTGTTTTTGCAAGACCAATTGTTTGTGCGCGCGTTAAGAAGCATCGATTCAAACTCATTTGCTTCTTGGCTATAAAAATGTCATCTATATATTATATTTATATCTCTCTTTGAAAATTGAAATGGTTAGATCATATTGGATGAAATTGCTTTTTCTGTACCAACTACAGTCAGATTGCTTATTGAACTTTCTCCGCGAAGTAATATGCTTTGTTTTATTTATTTTTTAAATTCATAATGGTAAAATGCAATAAATTTCAAAGTATTGATGTTGTTCAAGTGCATTGCTGGTGTACGATCGAATTAATACAGCTATAAGAGCAAGTGGAGTTAATTATCCATCCTTCGAGGCCCTCTCATGTGAAATTAAGAGCTTTTAAAGTGAGGACTCATTTTCCAAGTGTTTAGCTTTCAAAATATAATTGCTGTCCTTATAACCCGATCCGTTCTTCATCTTTTCACGCCTTCCATTGTCCGCACACCCAAAGCCCTCTCGGCTACCCGCACTGAAACTCTGTCAGCTGCCGGGATCTCGGGGCCGTTACAAAACTTCTTGCCACAATTTAGTTTAAACGTGTGCTTATTATATCCACAATGAAGCTATACTTTGCTCATAACAAAACACATAAAAATCCCACATTAAATTCCCAGTTTATTTTTTTCTCAAGTCTATATGATGCATTGAATAATATGAATTGCATTCAATATATAAAATTTCTGGTAAACTAAACTACAATATTTGGAAAAATGTAAGCGATTAATTTTTCAACGCCCCTCTCGACTTAAGCCAAATTTAATAAACATCCCGGGATGTCTGAAAACCAGCCATCAGACAAATTATGGTGGATTTTTACAAATTCATATTATTACCGTCATTCCCGTTAATTTGGAATCTGAGATGCACAAAGTAAATTTCATTATCACTCCCTTTTAGTAAATTACCGTATAAGAATCAATTATCCACTCGTGTAAATAGACATCAGACTAAGAAGAGGGCTGGGCAATGAATAAAGCCCCGTGTTGTCGGAACCTCATTAAAGACACATTAGCTCGTTAGCTCCGCTTTTTGTGGTCGGTTGGTTTCTGACTTCCTTTTTGTCAGCGCCTGGCTTATTGAATTATCAACAAAAATAAAATGTCCGGCCGAATGTATTCTTGAGGGTTTGAAATGAACCATTAAACAGCGATTGCTTTGTTGAACAGTTTATTCGGGACAATTTGTAATCCGATTAGTGCAAATTGATATGATTTCTTCATTTACTGATTCCAACAAACGTCTGTAACCGAATGTCAGAACTCAAGCCGGTTTTGATGACGATACACTTTGGTTCGAGGGACTTAGGCAGAGAAAATACATCAAACTTATGCAATATGTGTACCTGGTATATATATATATATATATATATATATATATATATATATATATATATATATATATATATATATATATATATATATATATATATATATATTCAAGTACCAGACAACTACGTTTGTTTATTTAGCCACATTTGAACCACTGGACAAGACTAATCCTGGCCCAAGTGAGTTATTTAATTTGGTTACATATTAAATATCTAAGCTATATGGCTACTGATGTTGTACGAACAGATCGTATTTTCTCTGGCAGCCATTTTGTCCACTTCTAAACATTTAAGAATAAAATATATAAAAAATAATAATGTACGAGTCATACGCTTCGCTGCTTAATATATTATCAGAGAAGGTACACACCATTTGTTTGTTAAAGTCTTCATAAGCGGAGTAATAGCATAATTAGTATATATATAACAAAGCATATCACAGCAGTGTTATTGCAATCTTGTCGACCTTGGATTTTCTTAATATGCTGCTTTTAAGACTAATCCGATCCATACGTGTAAACCAATTCTCTTGGAAACAATTAACGGTTATCAAGCATTCTAATGTCGATAACTTTCTTAGCAAAGATGACATATTCCGCCATGTTTGGCGCCTTCGTGGCCGAGGGGCTGACAACATATACGCCAAATTCAGAGCATGGCAGTTCGTTCCCTGCTGCAGCCTAACTTATTTCTTGTTGATTATTATATTTCAAACTTGTATTAAGAAATGATTACAGCTGTTTATTTAATTTCATAAACCTTTAGAATTTGAGAATTAAGAGAGGCCAATGCAAGTTTTTGAGAAATCAAAAATTCAGTTTCAGGGAAGCAAGAGTCGTTTACATTGCACAAGACGAACGCGACGCAATGAAAATGGATTCGGTATTGTTACTAAGAATAACAGTTTCGAAAAACGCGTTAAGAAATATCTGTAGATTGTCCATGGCCTTTTTAACGCGCAAATCAATGTAGACAGATGTATGAATGTCGCGACAGACAATGAGAGGTGCGCCCCTACCTGTACACGGACTTCAGGGAGATTTATCTTGAGCGCAAGCTCCTCCCGGCTGTACACATCCGGGTAGTGCGACTTCTCGAACGCGCGCTCCAGTTCGTGCAGTTGGTACGTCGTGAAAGTAGTCCGGTTACGTCGTGTCTTCTTGCGTGCTTCCGGATCACAAAGCTCAGACATGCCTTTGTCTTTCTTCCGCTGGCCCGCGTCCTTTACAGGGGAGCCATTTAGATCTGAAAAAAAGGATATATTGTGAAAGAACATCGTTATTGAAAACATTTCTTTTACTGATATCCAATTGTTAGTGTTAGCTATTGCCAATTGAAGCTGTTGGTACTGATAAATGTCATATGAATGGTTATAGAATTCCAAGGTATCGTGGTGATCTTTTTATAAAATGTGTATTTTTAAAATTGCATTATTTCTAAACATATTCTTTAACATGGCGGCATGATTGCAATCTTCAATACCATGTACAAGCTAACGTTTATAATTAACTCACTTTAATAGCAATGTAAGATGTTAAATTTAAACTTGCTAAGAAAAGATACTAATTTAAACATAAATACTGAAATATTTTTTTAAAAGTAAATATGTTTGCTTGATATGTACACGTTACGCCATTCCATTTATGATTCTATGGTCGGCTGTTCATACAATAACCGTACAAGCCAGATCCCCTCACCTTTTCAAACACGCTTAAATACGCCCGGTATGTAGGTTTTACTCAAGTAAATAAATAAATTATTATAACCTTATAATTTATATGAACGGTAAATAAAAGAACAATCTCAGCTATTAAACATTTTAATTTTAAACCACACACTTTTATTAAAGTGACGCCTTCGGTCCTTTCTTCTACCACAAATATTTCATTAGAGCCCATACACCGAGGGTTTGCCCTTTCATTTAACATTCCGGTTATTGAAATTAATTAAAAGTATAGTTCTCCCAACACAAACGTTTACCTATTCCCCTGACTTTTTCCATCTCGACATTCAATTTAGGTTGAGATGTGAGCCCAGGTTAAAACGATAGGGCGTTCTTGAGTGCCCTTCAACCGCCCATATTACCGAGCTATTGTTGGACTATTTTTCTCAAATAGATAGAAACATGCTTACAGTCAACCTGGGAGATGGCATTATTGTAGTATACTAAAACCTTACACTTCTACGCATTTGGTTCAAGGGTAACTTCACATATAACGCCATGATAATTGTACATATTTGTCAATGCAATGTACTTTACCCGTGTATGCAATGTGATAGATACATATAAAGCAATTGAAAGTATGTTATTTTTAGATTACACTTCCCTTATTGTCAACGAATATTTAATGTTCAAGATTTTATTGAAAAGGTAATTTGAAGACAGCAAATCAATATTAAAATCATTGGCTACATCAGTAATGACAAACACAACTAGAAACTTGCTTATGTTTTTATATTAATGTTAAATGTTATCTTTTCCCATGTTAAGCAGGACAAACAGTTTAGCAGGTTTTCATTCATATAATCAAACTATCATTTTCAGGCAAACAATAATTAAATGCCCGCTGGCGGTAATTTCTGTATTTTGTGTACAAGTTTGTGGACAGTCAAAACTTGCAAGAATTTAAGGAGTTCCGAAGAACGACAACTATGTTGATTAATCAAACACATGAATACTTGCACTAAAAAATGACAGAAAAAATATTATTTGTGGTATAACTTAAGTTATGTTTAAGCTTCATGAAATAATTTATTATTATTATTATTATCATTATTATTATTATTATTATTATTATTATTATTATTATTATTATTATTATTATTATTATTATTATTATAAGTAGTAGTAGTAGTAGTAGTAGTAGTAGTAGTAGTAGTAGTAGTAGTAGTAGTAGTAGTAGTAGTAGTAGTAGTAGTAGTAGTAGTAGTAGTAGTAGAAGTAGTAGTAGTAGTAGTAGTAGTGGTAGTGGTAGTGGTAGTGGTAGGAGTAGTAGTAGGAGTAGCAGTAGCAGTAGCAGTAGTAGAATAGTAGTAGTAGTAGTAGTAGTAGTAGTAGTAGTAGTAGTAGTAGTAGTAGTAGTATAATTATTGCAATTTTCATTATTATTATTATTATTATTATTATTATTATTATTATTATTATTATTATTATTATTAACTATTATTATTATTATTATTATTATTATTATTATTATTATTATTATTATTATTATTATTATTAATATCATTATTATTTGGATATAATAAAAGATATGCATCATGAAGCCCCCTTTAAAAATTCATACTCTATATCAATATTGAATGAAATAATCATTTAAATTAAAATTGAGCCGTATATATATTATTTGCAATCTTAACAATCCTGATTGTGTGGTAACGTTGATAGATCTATGGGTAAACAGAGTTCACAAGACTTTCATATTTTGTTCCGAAAATAAAGCCGTAGAAGTACAATTTGAAGACATGGATTGACGAGAACAAGAAGGGATGGTTATTTATATTGATCAAATGCTTTTCGGTGGTTTTTAGAGGTTTATCAGTAAAATAAAATTGAAATTTTTCGCTGTTTTGAATTTTTTGAAAAATAATATCTTTTGCTGGTCACTCGTTGAAATATATTACGATCTTGCACTGACACAAACACATATATTATGTTGCTTAAGTAGTGTATGTGAAACATAATCGTATGTAGTCAAAGGATGATTTCGTTTTATTCCATTTAAAAAGAAATATTTAACTGTTCGTACACCTTAACAGAAACAGACCGAATTGTAAATTAATGCGTTTGACACGAATAAATGGCGTGACAATAATAATGATAATAATAATAATAATAATAATAATAATAATAATAATAATAATAATAATAATAATTATTATTATTATTATTATTATTATTATTATTATTATTATTATTAATATAATGGTAATTTTATTTTATTTTATTTTTTGTTTGCTTGCTTAAATGTCATGTAGATTATCACAGAGGAAATGCCTTCATAGCGTAATGCCATTCCACTATTCTTGAACGTATTTACACAATAAAATCTTAATTTATACATTTTCGGAACAGTAGGAAGAAGAAGAAGAGGAAAGGGGAAGAAGAAGAAGAAGATATAAAATAAGTTATAACACTAAAAATTGTATGAAAAAGTTCCACAAGGTGAAACCACTGAGTTTAAATAGTCTAAGTGTTTAAACTAACATAACTACGCAGATATCAAAATCATCCACGGTATGATGTTTAGTTCCAGCTTTCCGGCATGCGAGAATGCCTTTAGAACTGTTCAACCTTTAATATTCTTATACGCAGAATCACTTACCAAATGTATACAAAGCAATAGCGTATTGTTTTTCGAACGCAATCATTTCCGAAAGGGAAGACCACTTGTAACGAAAAGGTAATCGTGAAACTTTTGTTGTGTAAACTATGCTCGAATACCGTTAACAACATAGTGTCATTAAATGTAAAATTATAGTAGTTGGATGAAATGCCATTCCAACCTCACTCTCATTGTACTATACTCGTGTTTTTTTATACGTCTACATATATGTGTAGCTGTATGTGTACTTGACGTGTACTTGTACGTTTACGAGTGCTAGGTTTTAATTAATGATAAGGATATCTATACATTGTCGATTTATATTTTTTCTCTTTTAATTATATACATGTAGAGTTTCAATGTGTTTGAACGATTATTTTTTTAATTGAATTAATCCTGTCACAAGCAACATTTCAGGTTAACGTTAATGAATAAATATGCTTGAATCTTAGATCAAAACAAGTGGTGTTATTTGTATGTATGCATTGTTGTAGTGTTCTTTGTACTTAACAATACACAAAATTATACAGATACACGTAATTATAAATTATTTACGTACCATACTCTTTCCCATGTTTGCTGGTTCCATGTAGACAGTCTCTGTCTTTTGAGCCGCAGTGTCCGCCGGTAAATTGCCTGACGTTCTTCTCCTCCACCTGGCCGTCCGTTACGCGCGGCCCGCTCCCCTGCAACCCGGGGAATCGCCGACCCTGCTCGATCGAAAACATTTCAGGAACAACTGGGACTAACTGGTGGTCCTGCGGTCCTAGAATCGCCTCAATGCTATGAAATCCGGGGTACTGATGTCCGCTAGCAACAGTTGCCATGGATAATCACATTCACAACTTGTTGCAAACCGTCAAACAATTTCGTTAAACGTAGAAAACTGTCAGTATTAAAATTTATTAAAATTGTAAATTTTATAGCATTCTATTATTGAATATATATTCTGTTTTTTTTTTCAAACTTATTGATGCTCCGTCGTAAATACAAATGACATCGCCATCGTTGTTAACAAGAAACAGATAAACTATAATTAATTATACTTTAAAACGAAACACAAATCCATCGAAGGTCCTGTAGAGGAATTTCCGGTTATTTTCTATCACGAAACGCCAGTCTTTGGTCAGTCTCACTGATCGGAGCGGAAACCTCGCCGCCAAACACGCTAAGAGACGTGGCCCGTTGATGAACAATTCGTGCGGTCCGGGATTAAATTTGACGCCTATTTGTCACTAATTTTCGTGACATATAAAACAATCAGAAAGGCAAACAGGGAACACAATCACTCAACTAATCTTTTACGAGTCCCCAAATGCAACAAATCCGATTATACTGGAGTAGCAAATTCATAACGCTCATTTGTACAATTTGTCGCCGCTCTAAAAGACGTTGTCATCATAAAAGGATTGTGTGTGTTTGACAAAGGCCAGTTGGTTTTGATTCGATAACCCACATGGGGGAATTAAGATGAGGCGGGACGAAGCCCCCGTGGTGCACTCCGCCGCTACATTGTCCAATAGAAACGCTAACAAGAACTTCTAATTAGGATGTTCAGCTTGATTTCATGCTTGTTAAATTCAACTGCAAATATCAGATGAAGAACTCACCGCGAAAGCAAAGGAGGTATTGTGTGAAGACAATGTGGGTTTCCTTAATTGAACCTTCAAAAATGATACGAATTGAAGAGTTTGTTTGATTGCTTGTATGATACGGCATGTCTTTTGCATTACGTAAAATTATAATCTATCATAATCTATTCAGTATCAAACAATTTAATACGTAACCATTAATGGCATTGTAAAGTAAAATATTTTGTTTAAATTGTTTGATATTCTTAAATCTTAAACTATGTGTACGTGTATCTGAAATACATTTGAACTTCTTAAAACTTGAACACAGTTTAAAAAAAAAACATTTTCAAATATTCAGTTGACTCGCTCTGAATCGACAATAAAGCAAATGAAAGCATCCCCAGATGAGTTCCCATATTGTTTTGAGAGCTGTATTGTCACAACGTTAGGGAATCAATTTATTTTCTGCTGTTACCTCATTTCAGCCGCATACTGTTTCGTTTCGCTTTGGTACATTTTCTTTTGTAATCGTAGATGTAAAAATCATTCGAAGTTGAGGCTGGTGCGCTTTTTCATTTTATTTTTGATCCATTTTCTTACCCTAATTTTTGAAGGTAAAATATTTTCAACGGTGTACTTTTTCGTTTCTTTAAGGGCATTTTTTGCATCAGTATTTGATGCTTCATGTGTACGATAAAGGGTTTTGCATTCAATGGCCTTCACCTGCCAACAGCAACCTGGTAACCAATAGACAAGCTGTTATGGGCTCATGCCGTACAAACCCGTTTCTAACATTTAAGGGATACGCCATTGATGTCATATCATTATATCAGTGCACATCTGACAAATCCGCTTTCATCAAAGATCAGAAACATTTTATAGTGAACCCGTTCCTGTTCTGTTTGTTTTGTATGATGTTTGACAAATTACCCGGGACTAGCATACAGAGAAAGGCGCCTGTTTTTCCAAAACAAATGCACGGAACAATACACTATTTTACACGTTAAAATATCATCTAAAAAGAATTCTACAAGTTTGAAAAACACAACTGATTATACTATATCCAATGAAAAATGACACAAGGTTTGTAAATAAATGGAATTAAGAAACTGAATTGGGTCTCATTCAATTAGAGTTTTCAATTTGACACTGTCATAATTCTTTGCCCTTTTATATTCCTGCCTTTAGTTACAGCTTGATTAAAAAATGAAATAGGTTTCAAAGTCTAGATTAACACTTATCGTTTTGCCGATCATAATTAATTCGATTATTCAATATCAAGGTACACTTAGCACAATTCGCACCAGGGCCCTGATGCATTATATTGTCATTTAGGTCTTATAAACTATACAAGTGTATTTCAAGCGGGCTATATATGTTTAGGTTGTAATCGACGTCTTATAAACTATACAAGTGTATTTCAAGCGGGCTATATATGTTTAGGTTGTAATCGACGTCTTATAAACTATACAAGTGTATTTCAAGCGGGCTATATATGTTTAGGTTGTAATTGACGTCTTATAAACTATACAAGTGTATTTCAAGCGGGCTACATATGTTTAGGTTGTAATTGACGTCTTATAAACTATACAAGTGTATTTCAAGCGGGCTACATATGTTTAGGTTGTAATTGACGTCTAATAAACTATACTAGTGTATTTCAAGCGAGCTACATATGTTTAGGTTATAATCGACGTCTTATAAACTATACAAGTGTATTTCAAGCGGGCTACATATGTTTAAGTTGTAATTGACGTCTAATAAACTATACAAGTGTGTTTCAAGCGAGCTACATATGTTTAGGTTGTAATCGACGTCTTATAAACTAAACAAGTGTATTTCAAGCGAGCTATATATGTTTAGGTTGTAATCGACGTCTAATAAACTATACAAGTGTATTTCAAGCGAGCTACATATGTTTAGGTTGTAATCGACTTCTAATAAACTATACAAGTGTATTTCAAGCGAGCTACATATGTTTAGGTCGTAATCGACGTCTTATAAACTATACAAGGGTATTCTAAGCGAGCTACATATGTTTAGGTTGTAATTGAGGAATTATAAACTATACAAGTGTATTCTAAGCGAGCTACATATGTTTATGTTGTAATTGACGTCTTATAAACTATACAAGTGTATTTCAAGCGAGCTATATATGTTTAGGTTGTAACTGACGTCTTATTAATTACGCAAGTGTATTCTAAGCGAGGTATATATGTTTAGGTTGTAATTGACGTCTTATAAACTATACAAGTGTATTCTAAGTGAACTACATATGTTTAGGTTTTAACTGACGTCTTATAAACTAAACAAGTGTATTTCAAGCGAGCTATTTATGTTTAGGTTGTAACTGAGGTATTATAAACTACGCAAGTGTATTCTAAGCGAGCTATATATGTTTAGGTTGTAATTGACGTCTTATAAACTACGCAAGTATATTCTAAGCGTGTTACATATGTTTAGGTTGTAATTGACGTCTTATAAACTACGCAAGTGTATTATAAGCGAGTTACGTATGTTTAGGTTGTAATTGACGTCTTATAAACTAAACAAGTGTATTTTAAGCGAGCTACATATGTTTAGGTTGTAATTGAGGTATTTTAAATTAAGCAAGTGTATTCTAAGCAAGTTGCATATGTTTCGGTTGTAATTGACGTCTTATAAACTATACAAGTGTATTCTAAGCGAGCTATATATGTTTAGGTTGTAATTGAGGAATTATAAACTACACGAGTGTATTCTAAGCGAGCTACATATGTTTAGGTTGTAATTGAGGTATTATAAACTACACGAGTGTATTGTAAGCGAGCTACATATGTTTAGGTTGTAACTGAGGTATTATATACTATACAAGTGTATTTCAAGCAAGCTACATATGTTTAGGTTGTAATTAAGGTATTATAAACTACACGAGTGTATTCTAAGCGAGCTACATATGTTTAGGTTGTAATTCAGGTATTATAAACTACACGAGTGTATTCTAAGCGAGTTACATATGTTTAGGTTGTAACTGAGGTAATATAAACTACACAAGTGTTTTCTTAGCGAGTTACATATGTTTAGGTTGTAACTGAGGTATTATAAACTACACGAGTGTATTCTAAGCAAGTTACATATGTTTAGGTTGTAATTGAGGTATTATAAACTACACGAGTGTATTCTTAGCAAGTTACATATGCTTAGGTTGTAATTGAGGTATTATAAACTACACGAGTGTATTTTAAGCAAGTTACATATGTTTAGGTTGTAATTGAGGTATTATAAACTACACGAGTGTATATACCAGGCGAGCTACAGATGTTCAGGTTGTAATTGAGGTCTTATAAACTACACAGTAAATTCGAATCGAATAATATATGTTAAGGTTGTAGTTGATTTATTACAAGCTTAACGAGTGTATTTCAAGCTCTCTACAGCGACAGTAGAACTATGTATGTGTCGTACTATTTCAAACTTTGTACTTATCGTAGATAGTCGATCATTTAGTATGGCAGGGCCCAATATATATCGGAATGGATCCAGTCACATAGCCTTATAAACGACTTCCATACTCTTGATAACTCATCTGAAGAGAACATCATGTACAGTAGTTTTATATGACTTCATAAAGTCCATATGTTGTGTATTGGCTATTGCATTGACCGTATCACCCCATATACAGTAAACAGTCTGCAGTTATCCTGGGACAATCGCATGCAAGAACCTCAAGACCCAAATTTGGGTCATGATTGGAAGGCCAACCATGTTGGAATGGTCTGAATTCAATGACACATCTTCACTGGAATGCGCGGGTGAGTAACTATCAAGATGTTCAAGCCGACACAATTCCCGAAAACATGGCTGCCAACAATCTCTCATTCGTAGTGATCTCCCTTGGCGAGTAGAGACATATTCATGTAGGACAAATAACTGAATATTTAAAACAAAATGACTTCCTACACGCATTTATGAAGTGTCGTGAAATTATGTTTTGATTGTTGTTGTTTTTTGTTTCAAAAATCGCCATTTCGCACAGAAAACTAAGAAGGTTATTATTTATTTTTGCTGCTCCTGTCCGGTAGACTTAATACATGTAGTTACGAAGACCAAAACACAGTAACAATTACAAAGTCGTGAATATGTGATCATGCTTTGGTTTGTTTCCGCTTCTGCAAAGTTTTATAATAAGTATTTACCATTTTAATTCTTTGCCTACATGTTTTACTGAAAAAATGGTTTGCAATTCACTTGATGATACTGAAAGTCTAGTGCGATCCTATTTAATTACCTGTCCTATATGAGATTAAAACTATTTTATAGGTTCTCCGCATGTTGGTTTTAAACCTCAGATTGAGAGATTTTCATAATTGGGGAGTTGTGACGGCTTGAATGTTTTATTAAGAAAATCAGGAAATAAAAATGGTCTTTAAGGAGCCATATTGACCCGAACAATCGCAATCTCGTACCATTTAGAAACAGTGTGGTATAAATATTGTGATTTCAAACGTGTTGAAGAGTAATTCCGCGAATGTTATAAAACATGTTCTATATTAGGAGTGTTTCTTTGTAAAGTTGCTGACTTATTGAACTATATCATACAAGTCTAGTCCCTAGAGCCAGTTGAAGTATTCGAGTGCATTTTTTGTCCAGAGCATTTTTGTAATATTTGTGTCGGGGATGTCTGAAGTTTATTTTGAGCGAGGGTGGTCACTGGAAAGCTGGCAGCCTGCAGGTTACTATGGTAACAAAGGCAACGTCCAAGATTGTCACCGTTTTCTGAGCCCTTGACTTGTCTTACTATATCTATTATAATTATTTACCACTAAGATGTATGCTATTGCTCCTTAAAAATGTTATATTAGTGCAAGTATATATTGTGTTTCGCCGGCAATGCTCCTTACACTTTGGTATATGGCTATACTCCTTAACAAATGTGCTTTGTCATGTCTGCAAAAAATCCAACCACGCGTATTTGAAGACAGCCAACAATGAGCTTGTATACATTAACATAATGAACTGGTTAATTCATGCACGAGTTATGTCTCGTGAGCAAAAAAATGACCTTTAATTTGATTTGTCAAAAACATGTACAGTAGTTTTGAAAAAGTACCTATACAAAAGGTGCAACTTGTGATTTATTGAACATGAGCTATGTTGTAGGTTGTTGCATGTTATTATGGTACACGAAAACATGTTTGGCATCTTAAAATGTTAAATAAGGGGTATCTATATTGCACATGCTCATAAAGCTCCGAATTTTTAAGTATTGCAGCTTTATCTTATCCGTTTATCCTTTCTTCTATTAAAATGATTATGTTTAAAACAGGGCCATACCCCCTCCCCCCAAAAAACAACAACAACAAAGAAAAAAACAACAAACAAACACACACACACACATGCACAAAGAGTAACACAAACAACAACAACACAAATCCCATTCCACCCGGGTTAATGTCTGAATTACGATTTCGCGAAATATTAATCATTAAATCATTACCGAATGTTTTGGGTTCAGTGTGTACAAACCCCTATTTTCTGTCCATAAAACAACAGGAAGTACACTGAGTGTTGCCTCGAATTCTTGTTTTTGCAGGTTTTAACAAATTCAAGACTCTTCTGCCTCTGTTGTAGACTGTACCATCTCTTGAAAAAGTCAGAAGTACACGACACAATGAGAATAAGACATATCGGGGCGAAACTCGCTTTTTGCATCAACTATTGTAATACCCCCCCCCCCCCCCCCCCAAAAAAAAAGAAGTGAAATCGTTAAAATCCAACATGCCAACAAAATGTGCCGCCCATACAGAATGTTGTGGTGTAATTTTGTTGGATAAGACTTAATATAATATTAATATAATAGTAGTTGGAAACTAACTAGTTTTGTTCTTTAATATCCCAAATTACGATGTCATTTGAGCGTATCGTTAACTGCTATTCAACTGCATCTAATTAAACTGTTATTGACACATCACGTGAAAATAAAGACGGAATATGAAAAAGGCAAATCAAAGCAATAATGAAGTAACAATGTTACTTTTATACATTTAGTGTATACTCAAAGCCACATTGGTAGAATTAATTATATGATTTATAACATATGCCTTACAAATGAAAAATAGGTACAAAGTTTCAAAATCAATTAATAGACTTTTCAAAATACCAAATCGATTGAAAGAGTATTTGTTCACTGGCACAAAACACTTGATTTTCAGTTTAAATGTTGTTCATTTGAATGTTCAAACATTGCTTAATTAACTGATTGAATCGGTAATATAGGGGAGTTTCTAAACTAACGAAAAGGCGGTCTGGCCGTCGCGTGCTCTGTATGTTTGCGGCGGCAGTATCTCGGTGTAAATATAGGGTAGAAAATGAGCTTACAAAACGTTACAATGCTTTATTGTGCCATCTATTCTGTCGCCATTATTAATAAAGTGTAGATTTTCCTTAAAAGAGGTCTTTGTATTTATTTCTCCCTATATTAACGCATTCTATGATTAGAATATGATTTCTATGATGAAAGTAATTAGAGTTGCGAAACAATGCCAAAGAATTCCAAACTCGAGCTTGGTAATGGTTATCAAATGATTTTATTTATATTTATAATAGCCGACGCAAAATCCAAGGACAAGCAAACAGTCAACCTCGGTTATATCGTAACACTCTCAAAAACTTGCTATGTTGATTCGTCATAATGCTTGCCCCGCCTGTCGGGAGGCGGTCGCTCGTTGCCGACGACCGGCCCACCGTCGGCACGTCAATCCGAGCCGGCGGTCTCATATCACAGCCGCGGGCACCCACCAAACCTCTCTGGTAAGTGTAGACTTAAAGAGGAAATTAAATTTCTACAATAAATTTCATTAAATCTGGCGACGATTTAATGACAGTGCTCAAATTTGTAAACTTTGAATCAACAAAGTATTTCAGAAATGCTCTTATGACCCAATTTCAGTGTTGTATTACATATTACGAACTGAAAACATTAAATTGAAGGGTAAACATGAGGCTAACTCAATTAAAATGCTTTATTAGATCGCTAGTTGAAAATATCAATTAATTAAATTTCAGATAGGAAAAAAAAGGTTGACACCCATAAAAACCACAAACAGACTTGACATGTGTGAGTACATTTAGCGGGCGTGATACAACCAACTCATAGACTAACTAGTTCGTGTTAAAGTTTCCCTTGGTGTTTGTGTCTGTGCGTTACAATGAGTTCCGTCAACATTTCACATACTATCTTTTTCTAATAAGCCCAAACTTGAGATTGAATACAGAAAACTAGTTAAGCCTATGATTGTAGTTGGCTTTCTCCAGATAAATTTGAAAGTGAAACGCCGTGGTCAAATAATTAATACTAAATATATTTTTTCGTAATGATGAGACAAACTTTGCATAATAAAATGTTTTTTTTTCGTTTATGCGGTGATTTTCAACGCATAAACAAGGCGATTACGTTTATGCGGCGACGCTCAACGCATAAAGCAGAAATTGCTTATATGGGGCGCAACTGTACCTTTTTACCACATAAAGAGGACTAACTAAACCATTTATTATAAAGTTAAAAAAATGAGTTCTAATATTTCAACAAAAACGATGGTGATGACGTTGATAATGATGATGATGATGATGTCCGTCCGTCCGTCCCGAAATATTGTGACATGGGAGTCTCCAGAGTCACTTACATTGATGATTCATTGGTGTATGAATGATGATGGTGGTGGTTGTAATTGAGGAGATGATGGTGATGGTTGTGATGAAGTTGTTGATTATGACGATGATTAAGATTAGGGCGTAGCATATTACTGTCATTTTGAAGAAAATAAGGGGAAAGTAGTAAGGCAAATTGGTCAAATGTAAGGTAATATTTAAAAGTTGAGCCAAAATTAAAAGTTGAAAATAAATTATTACTCCCCTTGGTGTGTTCACATGTACATTTTCTTGGTTACAAATGACTAGTCCGAAAAAAACACAATCAATAAAAGAAATACGTCCATGATGACCCGATATCACTCATCTAAGTCCTTTTGTTCAAGTGTCCAAAACTAATGTTGTGTTGAAATTTTTGGAAACAATATCATTTTCAGTTTTCCTTTCGTTACCCTGGTAACCAGAGATGTACGCTGATGACGTGAATAAATTTCACAATCGCACAATTACCAGTGGTTCTTGAAATTGAAATAATTCTTAGCTCATCTGAGCACAAAGAGCTCATGTGGAGCTGTGAGGATTGTTGGATTTCTCTTGTTTGTCCGTCATTAACAATTGACTTTTCTAGAAACGTTTGAAATGACGTTGAAAGCGGTGCGCATTGTTAAGGGTACATGGCAGTCAGTCTGACAAAAAGGCGAGAAAATATGTTACGTCATGCGACGATTCAATTTTCTGATTGTCCCAAATGACGGTGTTGTGTGTTGTCGTAACATATATTCCCGCCATTAGTCGGGCCAAACGTCATTTAAAACGTTTTCGCAGAAAGATCAATTGGTTTGGTTCACATTTAAACCGATCTTACTAAATCTTTGTCAGAATGTACATCTCAAAAAGTCTAGTTCAAAGCTTGGTTTAGTGGACACAAAAAACTAAGTCCGATTTTGATGAAACTTTATCAACCACTATTGTACTAGTATGTCTTCTAATAGGTTTTCTATGCGGCGAAAGTGTGCCTTTTTGCCACATAAAAAAGTCCTGTTTATGCGTTGAAAATCACCTCATAAATGCGGTGATGCTGTTATGCGGCGTTACATAGCATGCTGACTGTCTTGTTACTAAATACACAGTGATTTGGTGGGAATGAGCTCCTGCTTTGGTGTCATTTGAACTGTACAACATTTAGTGACATTTAACCTAAAAAAAATATTTTTTCTTCAGATTCATCAAAGGGGTCACTCCTACCAACTATCTAGCATAAAATAACAATGAATTACTGCACTTCAACAAAGTCAGACAATCTCGAAATGGCTAAATAGGTCCTCTCCTCTTTTTAGGCATTAAGATTTTCTGACTTTGTGTAAGTGCAGTGTTCCTCTCATAACTTTTGTACTTGCACAACAATCCAGTGTGCTGCTAATTTTATGTTCTTTTTTACCAGTGTTCTAGATAGGACTTATGAAATTGTGGAGCATACCAGATTCAAACATCTTCATGTACCTACCGAGATGTAAAATTGGCGTGAAGGTTTATACTAATGTCTATCAAACGTGAGGGTTTATATTATTGTCTATCGAGCATGGAGGTTAATACAAGTGTGTATCGAGTTTGAGGTTATACTTGTGTCTATTGAGCGTGAGGGTTTATACTATTGTCTATTGAGCGTGAGGGTTTATACTAGTGTCTATTGAGCGTGAGGGTTTATACTAGTGTCTATTGAGCGTGAGGGTTTATACTATTGTCTATTGAGCGTGAGGGTTTATACTAGTGTCTATAGAGCGTGAGGGTTTATACTATTGTCTATAGAACGTGGGGGTTTATACTAGTGTCTATTGAGCGTGAGGGTTTATACTATTGTCTATTGAGCGTGAGGGTTTATACTAGTGTCTATTGAGCGTGAGGGTTTATACTAGTGTCTATTGAGCGTGAGGGTTTATACTAGTGTCTATAGAGCGTGAGGGTTTATACTATTGTCTATTGAGCGTGAGGGTTTATACTAGTGTCTATTGAGCGTGAGGGTTTATACTATTGTCTATTGAGCGTGAGGGTTTATACTATTGTCTATTGAGCGTGAGGGTTTATACTAGTGTCTATTGAGCGTGAGGGTTTATACTATTGTCTATTGAGCGTGAGGGTTTATACTATTGTCCATTGAGCGTGAGGGTTTATACTAGTGTCTATAGAGCGTGAGGGTTTATACTAGTGTCCATTGAGCGTGAGGGTTTATACTAGTGTCTATTGAGCGTGAGGGTTTATACTATTGTCTATTGAGCGTGAGGGTTTATACTATTGTCTATTGAGCGTGAGGGTTTATACTAGTGTCTATAGAACGTGGGGTTTATACTATTGTCTATTGAGCGTGGGGGTTTAAACTAGCTTCTATTGAGCGTGAGGGTTTATACTAGTGTCTATTGAGCGTGAGGGTTTAAACTAGCTTCTATTGAGCGTGAGGGTTTATACTATTGTCTATTGAGCGTGAGGGTTTATACTAGTTTCTATAGAGCGTGGGGGTTTATAATATTGTCTATAGAGCGTGAGGGTTTATACTAGTGTCTATTGAGCGTGAGGGTTTATACTAGTGTCTATAGAGCGTGAGGGTTTATACTAGTGTCTATTGAGCGTGAGGGTTTATACTAGTGTCTATTGAGCGTGAGGGTTTATACTATTGTCTATTGAGCGTGAGGGTTTATACTAGTGTCTATTGAGCGTGAGGGTTTATACTAGTGTCTATTGAGCGTGAGGGTTTATACTATTGTCTATAGAGCGTGAGGGTTTATACTAGTGTCTATTGAGCGTGAGGGTTTATACTAGTGTCTATAGAGCGTGAGGGTTTATACTAGTGTCTATTGAGCGTGAGGGTTTGTACTAGTTTCTATAGAGCGTGGGGGTTTATACTAGTGTCTATTGAGCGTGAGGGTTTATACTTTTGTCTATAGAGCGTGATGGTTTATACTATTGTCTATTGAGCGTGAGGGTTTATACTTTTGTCTATAGAGCGTGATGGTTTATACTATTGTCTATTGAGCGTGAGGGTTTATACTTTTGTCTATTGAGCGTGATGGTTTATACTATTGTCTATTGAGCGTGATGGTTTATACTAGTGTCTATTGAGCGCGAGGGTTTATACTAATGTCTATAGAGCAGGAGGGTTTATACTAGTGTCTATTGAGCGCGAGGATTAATACTATTGTCTATAGAGCGTGGGGGTTTATACTAGTGTCTATTGAGCGTGAGGGTTTGTACTATTGTCTATTGAGCGTGAGGGTTTATACTATTGTCTATTGAGCGTGAGGGTTTATACTATTGTCTATTGAGCGTGAGGGTTTATACCAGTTTCTATTGAGCGTGAGGGTTTATACCAGTTTCTATTGAGCGTGAGGGTTTATACTAGTGTCTATTGAGCGTGGGGGTTTATACTAGTGTCTATAGAGCGTGGGGGTTTATATTATTGTCTATTGAGCGTGAGGGTTTATACTATTGTCTATTGAGCGTGAGGGTTTATACTAGTGTCTATTGAGCGCGAGGATAAATACTATTGTCTATAGAGCGTGGGGGTTTATACTAGTGTCTATTGAGCGTGAGGGTTTGTACTATTGTCTATTGAGCGTGAGGGTTTATACTAGTTTCTATTGAGCGTGAGGGTTTATACTATTGTCTATTGAGCGTGAGGGTTTATACCAGTTTCTATTGAGCGTGAGGGTTTATACTAGTGTCTATTGAGCGTGGGGGTTTATACTAGTGTCTATAGAGCGTGGGGGTTTATACTATTGTCTATTGAGCGTGAGGGTTTATACTATTGTCTATTGAGCGTGAGGGTTTATACTAGTGTCTATTGAGCGCGAGGATTAATACTATTGTCTATAGAGCGTGGGGGTTTATACTATTGTCTATTGAGCGTGAGGGTTTGTACTATTGTCTATTGAGCTTGAGGGTTTATACTAGTTTTTATTGAGCGTGAGGGTTTATACTATTGTCTATTGAGCGTGAGGGTTTATACCAGTTTCTATTGAGCGTGAGGGTTTATACCAGTTTCTATTGAGCGTGAGGGTTTATACTAGTGTCTATTGAGCGTGGGGGTTTATACTAGTGTCTATAGAGCGTGGGGGTTTATACTATTGTCTATTGAGCGTGAGGGTTTATACTATTGTCTATTGAGCGTGAGGGTTTATACTAGTGTCTATTGAGCGCGAGGATTAATACTATTGTCTATAGAGCGTGGGGGTTTATACTAGTGTCTATTGAGCGTGAGGGTTTGTACTATTGTCTATTGAGCGTGAGGGTTTATACTATTGTCTATAGAGCGTGGGGGTTTATACTAGTGTCTATTGAGCGTGAGGGTTTGTACTATTGTCTATTGAGCGTGAGGGTTTATACTATTGTCTATTGAGCGTGAGGGTTTATACCAGTTTCTATTGAGCGTGATGGTTTATACTAGTGTCTATTGAGCGTGTGGGTTTATACTATTGTCTATAGAGCGTGGGGGTTTATACTAGTGTCTATTGAGCGTGAGGGTTTATACTATTGTCTATAGAGCGTGGGGGTTTATACTAGTGTCTATTGAGCGTGGGGGTTTATACTATTGTCTATTGAGCGTGAGGGTTTATACTATTGTCTATAGAGCGTGGGGGTTTATACTAGTGTCTATTGAGCGTGAGGGTTTATACTATTGTCTATTGAGCGTGAGGGTTTATACCAGTTTCTATTGAGCGTGAGGGTTTATACTAGTGTCTATTGAGCGTGAGGGTTTATACTAGTGTCTATTGAGCGTGAGGGTTTATACTAGTGTCTATTGAGCGTGAGGGTTTATACTAGTGTCTATTGAGCGTGAGGGTTTATACTATTGTCTATTGAGCGTGAGGGTTTATACTATTGTCTATTGAGCGTGAGGGTTTATACTAGTGTCTATAGAACGTGGGGTTTATACTATTGTCTATTGAGCGTGGGGGTTTAAACTAGCTTCTATTGAGCGTGAGGGTTTATACTAGTGTCTATTGAGCGTGAGGGTTTAAACTAGCTTCTATTGAGCGTGAGGGTTTATACTATTGTCTATTGAGCGTGAGGGTTTATACTAGTTTCTATAGAGCGTGGGGGTTTATAATATTGTCTATAGAGCGTGAGGGTTTATACTAGTGTCTATTGAGCGTGAGGGTTTATACTAGTGTCTATAGAGCGTGAGGGTTTATACTAGTGTCTATTGAGCGTGAGGGTTTATACTAGTGTCTATTGAGCGTGAGGGTTTATACTATTGTCTATTGAGCGTGAGGGTTTATACTAGTGTCTATTGAGCGTGAGGGTTTATACTAGTGTCTATTGAGCGTGAGGGTTTATAATATTGTCTATAGAGCGTGAGGGTTTATACTAGTGTCTATTGAGCGTGAGGTTTTATACTAGTGTCTATAGAGCGTGAGGGTTTATACTAGTGTCTATTGAGCGTGAGGGTTTGTACTAGTTTCTATAGAGCGTGGGGGTTTATACTAGTGTCTATTGAGCGTGAGGGTTTATACTTTTGTCTATAGAGCGTGATGGTTTATACTATTGTCTATTGAGCGTGAGGGTTTATACTTTTGTCTATAGAGCGTGATGGTTTATACTATTGTCTATTGAGCGTGAGGGTTTATACTTTTGTCTATTGAGCGTGATGGTTTATACTATTGTCTATTGAGCGTGATGGTTTATACTAGTGTCTTTTGAGCGCGAGGGTTTATACTAATGTCTATAGAGCAGGAGGGTTTATACTAGTGTCTATTGAGCGCGAGGATTAATACTATTGTCTATAGAGCGTGGGGGTTTATACTATTGTCTATAGAGCGTGGGGGTTTATACTAGTGTCTATTGAGCGTGAGGGTTTATACTATTGTCTATAGAGCGTGGGGGTTTATACTAGTGTCTGTTGAGCGTGAGGGTTTATACTAGTGTCTATTGAGCGTGGGGGTTTATACTATTGTCTATAGAGCGTGAGGGTTTATACTAGTGTCTATTGAGCGTGAGGGTTTATACTATTGTCTATTGAGCGTGAGGGTTTATACTATTGTCTATTGAGCGTGAGGGTTTATACAAGTGTCTATTGAGCGTGAGGGTTTATACTATTGTCTATTGAGCGTGAGGGTTTATACTAGTGTATATTGAGCGCGAGGATTAATACTATTGTCTATAGAGCGTGGGGGTTTATACTAGTGTCTATTGAGCGTGAGGGTTTGTACTATTGTCTATTGAGCGTGAGGGTTTATACTAGTTTCTATTGAGCGTGAGGGTTTATACTATTGTCTATTGAGCGTGAGGGTTTATACCAGTTTCTATAGAGCGTGGGGGTTTATGCTATTGTCTAATGAGCGTGAGGGTTTATACTATTGTCTATTGAGCGTGAGGGTTTATACTATTGTCTATTGAGCGTGAGGGTTTATACTATTGTCTATTGAGCGTGAGGGTTTATACTATTGTCTATTGAGCGTGAGGGTTTATACTATTGTCTATTGAGCGTGAGGGTTTATACTAGTGTCTATAGAGCGTGGGGGTTTATACTATTGTCTATTGAGCGTGAGGGTTTATACTATTGTCTATTGAGCGTGAGGGTTTATACTAGTGTCTATAGAGCGTGGGGGTTTATACTATTGTCTATTGAGCGTGAGGGTTTATACTATTGTCTATTGAGCGTGAGGGTTTATACTAGTGTCTATTGAGCGTGAGGGTTTATACTATTGTCTATTGAGCGTGAGGGTTTATACTATTGTCTATAGAGCGTGGGGGTTTATACTAGTGTCTATTGAGCGTGAGGGTTTATACTATTGTCTATTGAGCGTGAGGGTTTATACTATTGTCTATTGAGCGTGGGGGTTTATACTAGTGTCTATAGAGCGTGGGGGTTTATACTATTGTCTATTGAGCGTGAGGGTTTATACTAGTTTCTATTGAGCGTGAGGGTTAATACTAGTGTCTATTGAGCGTGAGGGTTTATACTATTGTCTATTGAGCGTGAGGGTTTATACTATTGTCTATTGAGCGTGAGGGTTTATACTATTGTCTATTGAGCGTGAGGGTTTATACTAGTGTCTATTGAGCGTGAGGGTTTATACTATTGTCTATTGAGCGTGAGGGTTTAAATTATTGTCTATTGAGCGTGAGGGTTTATACTATTGTCTATTGAGCGTGATGGTTTATACTAGTGTCTATTGAGCGTGAGGGTTTATACTATTGTCTATTGAGCGTGAGGGTTAATACTATTGTCTATTGAGCGTGAGGGTTTATACTATTGTCTATTGAGCGTGGGGGTTTATACTAGTGTCTATAGAGCGTGGGGGTTTATACTATTGTCTATTGAGCGTGAGGATTTATACTAGTTTCTATTGAGCGTGAGGGTTAATACTAGTGTCTATTGAGCGTGAGGGTTTATACTAGTTTCTATAGAGCGTGAGGGTTTATACCAGTTTCTATTGAGCGTGAGGGTTTATACTAGTGTCTATTGAGCGTGAGGGTTTAAACTAGCTTCTATTGAGCGTGAGGGTTTATACTAGTGTCTATTGAGCGTGAGGGTTTATACTAGTTCCTATAGAGCGTGAGGGTTTATACTAGTGTCTATTGAGCGTGAGGGTTTATACTAGTGTCTATTGAGCGTGAGGGTTTATACTAGTTTCTATTGAGCGTGAGGGTTTATAATAGTTTCTATTGAGCGTGAGGGTTTATACTATTGTCTATTGAGCGTGAGGGTTTAAACTAGCTTCTATTGAGCGTGAGGGTTTATACTATTGTCTATTGAGCGTGAGGGTTTATACTAGTTCTATAGAGCGTGATGGTTTATACTAGTGTCTATTGAGCGTGAGGGTTTATACTAGTGTCTATTGAGCGTGAGGGTTTATACTAGTGTCTATAGAGCGTGTGGGTTTATATTATTGTCTATTGAGTGTGAGGATTTATACTATTGTCTATAGAGCGTGGTGGTTTATACTATTGTCTATTGAGCGTTTGGATTTATACTTTTGTCTAATGAGCGTGATGGTTTATACTTTTGTCTATTGAGCGTTAGGATTTATACTTTTGTCTATTGAGCGTGAGGGTTTATACTAGTGTCTATTGAGCGCGAGGGTTTATACTATTGTCTATAGAGCGCGAGGGTTTATACTAGTGTCTATTGAGCGCGAGGATTTAAACTAGTGTCTATAGAGCGTGATAGTTTATACTTGTGTCTATGGAGCGTGAGGGTTTATACTATTGTCTATTGAGCGCGAGGGTTTATACTTTTGTCTATTGAGCGTGATGGTTTATACTAGTGTCTATTGAGCGCGAGGGTTTATACTATTGTCTATAGAGCGCGAGGGTTTATACTTTTGTCTATTGAGCGCGAGGGTTTATACTAGTGTCTATAGAGCGTGATAGTTTATACTTGTGTCTATGGAGCGTGAGGGTTTATACTATTGTCTATTGAGCGTGATGGTTTTCACTAGTGTCTATTGAGGGTGATGGTTTATACTAGTGTCTATTGAGCGTGAGCGTTTATACTTTTGTCTATTGCGCGTGAGTATTCATACTATTGTCTATTGAGCGTGATGGTTTATTTTATTGTCTATTGAGCGTCAGGGTTTATTGTATTGTCTATTGAGCTGGGGTTTGACAATAGTGTCTAGTGAACGTGAGGGTTTATACAACTGTGTATTAAGCGCGATGGGTTTTTTCCTTTGTCTTATAAGCGCTAGGATGTATACCGTTGTCTTTTGACGTCTTTTACAATATAAAAGCAACAACAAATTGTGCATTTTTCATGATTCTTTTATTTTTGAAAATTCACCAGGAAGTAATTGGACTAGGCACCGCCCATAAGGGTACATACCTGTATAGTGGAAATATACAGATATTTATAAACGATTTAGGATGTCTATCATATCTAATCACAGAGATATCACCTCCATACATCATTTGAATATAATACAAACTTGAACACATACCCAAACAAGAGCCGTCGTAAGACAGCGCGCTCGACTACGCCGCTTTGCCTTAGAATACAATAACGATGTAATAATACCAAGTTTGGTCTCTTTATGTCAAACCCAACTAAAATTATTCGATACATAAGGTGACTTTGATGCTGCACTCCCACCAGCCCGCCCAAACAATGACGCAAGTCATTCAAATAACTTGATTTCCCGTTATGAAAATGTGGTTAAGAATATACAAATATGCCTTTCAAAGGAAATAAAAAAAATAAAAAAAATAAATTATTTGTAATTTGTATTTAGGCTTAACACGGAGTTACATTTCTTGTAGTAAGATGGTCATAAATAATTTTGAATTTTATTAAGTGCATTTAATGAACGGTATAGAAGTTTTTTTTATTAAAATCCCAACTTGCCCTTAACTTTTACTTGCCTAAAACTTTAACCTAAGTCAATCAGGGGCCGTAACTTGTATTAAGGATATGGAGTTATGTAACCTCATTGTGTGATGGTCCTGAACAATTGTGTGAAGTATTAAGTCAATTGAATGAAGGGTATAGAAGTTATTCAACAATATCCCAATCTGCCTTAAAACTTTAACCTAAGTTCCATAGTCAATCTGGGGCTATAATTTGTATAAAAGATAATATGGAGTTATCTAACCTCATTATGTGATGGCTCTGAACATCTGTGTGAAGTATTAAGTCAATTGAATGAATGGTATTGGAGTTTTAAGTGAAAATCCCAACTTGCCCTAAAACTTTAACCTGCCCTAAAACTTTAACCTAAGTCAATCAGGGGCCATAACTTGTATTTAGGATAATATGGAGTTATGTAACCTCATTGTGTGATGGTCCTGAACAACTGTGTGAAGTATTAAGTCAATTAAACAAAGGATATAAAAGTTATTAATAAATATTCCAACTTGCCCTAAAACTTAAACCTAAGTTCCATAGTAAATCAGGGGCCATAATCTGTGTAAAGAATAATATGGAGTTATCTAACCTCATCATGTGATGGCCCTGAACAACTGTGTGAAGTATTAAGTCAATTGAATAGTAGGGTATTGGACTATAAGTGAAAATCCCAACTTGCCCTAAAACTTTAACCGGACGCCGACGCGGGGCGAGTAGTATAGCCCACCTATTCTTCGAATAGTCGAGCTAAAATGACAAGCATATAATGTTAAACTACAAGGTGATATGTGTGTATACATTGTATATAACCCAGTCTGGTTATTTTCTATGATAGAAAAGATAAGACTTTCTGGACATTATGTACATTATGTTTTATAGCAAAAACAGGGTGTTTGTGAATGGAGAAGTGATCTCGATTAAACAGTGCTCCAAGCTGCACGTCGTACATGAACTGTATATCTCAACTATTTATATGAAACTGCACAAAAAAGGACTCGGGATGAACTAAGATTCAACCAAGAATAGTAATCAAATGTATTCATAGTGTCAGCAGGAAGTTTGGGCAAAACACATGTATTGTTATTCATTTCCAGGTAACATTATAACGTTTGACATTTTGACACATGTGTCGCTATTCCTGGGAATGTTTCGATATCTTACACGAAAATGCATACAGACAGTCTAAGGTGCAATATTCCGGAGCAACAGCTTTTGTATAAACTTGCAAGTCGCTAAAGCCATGATTTTTTCACAGAAGTGGCAGTCGCCACTATGAAGACTGTTCAACCTAGTGGCAAACTTAACTAAAAAATGATAGGAAAAAGATTGTTTACACCTGTGTTCATACAGGAATGTCCTGGTTTGAATAATTCAAAGCCAGTGAAAGCAACCATAAAAGTACATAAAGGAATAAAGTTGAAAAAGAATCATAATTATTCAAAACTAGATTAATATTAAGTATAATGTTCAGGAAGGAGGCATTTTCTTAAAAAAAACAGTTTCTTGTGTTCATTTTTTGAGAGAGTATAGTTTTAACTCTTGACTGATGATTACATGTTTTGAAAATGTAAATGATTACAATGATTTCTATAGTGTGATTAAGCTTATTCTTTCAATAAACAACAGGTAATAATATCACATTGTAATTTTGTAAATCTAGAATAATACAAGTTAAGGTACATATCCTGAACATTTCCCAATAGTTTACCTTTCAGATAGGTTATGTATACCATTTAAAACTTTTGTTGCTAATATTTGTGAGAAAGATATAAAAAAATAAGCATTCAAAACAAGATATATCCCAGGAAATGACAAATCACCCAACAGTTAACATTTTTTTAATAAGATTTTTTAAGTTGGTGTATGGAATACTCATGTATTTGTCTCAATGACTGCATTGATCTCTTACTATTTTCTTGACCTTTATCTGATGGCCTTATGGTTATAGATATAAAACACAACATTTCATGAAACTTGACAAGTCTGTGAAATAATGTTGAAATCAAACAAATCAATACCAACTTCTGGTGAATCCTTAAAATAACTAGTATAAGGCTGCAATCATAGACACTAACTATGCTAACATACCTTCCAATTATGCTTTATGATATCCAGGTTTCAAAATTCAAAGTTATAAGTTTCAAAATTCAAAGTTATAAGTTTCAAATTCAAAGTTATAACCAGATAAGTATTGCTTAGTTTGAGATGAAATCCATATGACATCCATTTACTATCTAGTCAAAGTAATAACTTCAATAAACTGATATTATGAGATCTATTCTTTCTTACTATTACCATCAATAAAATGACATTTATTTTTTTATAAGACACAGAATTAGGTTTTGGTAAATAATATGTACCTTGCATGAATGAAGTTTGACAAAAGAATTGGTTTATTTTTCGTCCCCTTAAAACAAGTTTTATGCGTTTCAACATCGCAATTCTTAAACACGTTTGTTCAAAATTTACATATATAAATTTACATAACTGGCTTATTACCATTCAAAAACAAAACAGTATTGTTAGGTTTATGTCTCATTTGAACATAAAACATGGGCCACAAATGCTTAGCAAATATGCTGGCATGCCAAAATAATCATTTTCATATCAATAAGTGTAGGAAAAACACAAACACATCTTTTTGATACAAATGTTCAGTATATAAATGGTCCCCTTAACTTAATGCAAATTATACTCAACAAAAAAACAAGTAAGGATATCACGCTTTAGCACTAATGGAATGGTTATTGCAAGTAACAATGACCTGAGAACACACCAAGCTGTCTCCTGTTCATTTCGCACTGTACAAGTTCCCATACTTCTCACAGAGCAAGGACATATCCTGACCCGACTGCCGGAAACTGTCGAAAAACATATGTACATGTGTGAAGCATGTCTCGAGCTGATGTGCAGGGATGTCGCGGGTGTAGTGAACTGTGCGTGTGTCCAGGGTGGTGCGAAGCGTCTCCACGGCAACATTCCACACACAAAGGGCCAGCATGGATGGCGGGAACTGACACAGTTCATACTCCTGTAAGGACAGCTCCAGCGCACAACGACCCATGGCACGCGCCATTCTGGTAAAAAGAAAACACTTTTAAAGATAGTCTTAAAATTTCAAAAGCTCAACATAGCAACATATTTTTTTATCTGGTCTCAGGAAACTAGCATGCGAGACCTTTAAATATCTCTATTACACCAGAATAGTTCAAGCGTTCCAGTCTGTGAACAAATAGCCACAAATGTCGAAATATTATATAAGTGAAACACACATGATCTATAAAACAGTTGCTTACAATATATCAGAACTTCATCCCTTAAGCAATTTTTCTGATTTAAAGTCTTAAAATACATGATATTTGGCATTACTTGAGCCTGGAAGTCTGCTCCTCGTCTCCAGTAGAGGCTGCAAGACTGAAGGATGCGAAGTACTCGAGAAACTGCTGCACTGTTGGAGCCATTAGATCAAAACTGGTGGCCATCAGCACGATCAGCTCTAACTGCTTCACCTGGACGGGCAAGTAACATATTTGCATTAAATTCTGTCTCTGTTCATATCATGATCATGTACTGTTTGCAAATAAATTTAGTAAAACTTGTTTGTCAATCAGTAAAAAAAAACAAAGCAAGATCGAAATGCCATTTTGCACGGATGTTCAATTCGTAGCGCCTCCATAGCGGTTTCAAAGAGTCAGTTTGAGTTACAATTGCCACTGTACGAGTCTTGCGAGGGTAATTTTAAGGCAAAATTGAATTGATTGGTAAAAATGTATATTAATGCAAACTGTACATGAACGGATGCTTTGTGGGGTAATAAACTCGCCCTTTCAGTAGTAAATCACTGACAGTGTTAGTGACAGTGACTGGGCAGTCAGTGTTAGAGACAGTGACAGTGGCAGTCAGTGTTAGAGACAGTGACGGTGGCAGTCAGTGTTAGAGACAGTGACGGTGGCAGTCAGTATTAGAGACAATGACGGTGGCAGTCAGTGTAAGAGACAGTGACGGTGGCAGTCAGTGTTAGAGACAGTGACGGTGGCAGTCAGTGTTAGAGACAGTGACGGTGGCAGTCAGTGTTAGAGACAGTGACGGTGGCAGTCAGTGTTAGAGACAGTGACGGTGGCAGTCAGTGTTACTTTGCTATTTGTTGTTCATTGAGGCCATTGATCAAATTCACTCGGTGGCTTTGGGCAAAAGTCATAATCATACAATGCTTCAAAACCTTGAAATGCTAAGTGTATTAGCAAATTGAAGTATTCTTGAAGCCAAGGACGTGTACATATAGATCATCTTGTAACAGGGCGTCTTTACAAGTATATATGTACCGTTATTATAGATTCCCTTTATCAAGCTTTAGTTTCATTACACACTCAGTTGTGAACTGCATATGCAGAATAAAAGCCAACTAAGATCACATACATGTATTAAAAAAGGGTAATTGTGTTCAAGTCTTGCTACATCTGATGTTCACAAGTATATTGTACCTGTCCTCTGGTATATTGTACCTGTTCTCTGGTGTTAACAAGTATATTTTACCTGTTCTCTGATGTAAGCAAGTAATTGTACCTGTTTTCTGGTATTTATAGGTATATTGTACCTGTTCACTGGTGTAAACAAGTATATTGTACCTGTTTTTTGGTGTTTACAAGAATATTGTACCTGTTCTCTGATAAGTATATTGTACCTGTTCTCTGGTGTTATTGGACCTGTTCTCTGGTGTATTGTATCTGTTCCCTTGTGTATTGTACCTGTTCTCTGGTGTTATTTTACCTGTTCTCTGGTGTTATTGTACCTGTTCTCTGGTGTTATTGTACCTGTTTTCTGGTGTTATTGTACCTGTTCTGTTGTGTTATTGTACCTGTTCTCTTGTATATTGTACCTGTTCTCTGTTATATTTTACCTGGCCTCTGGTGTATTGTACCAGTTCTCTGGTGTATTGTACATGTTCTCTGGTGTTTTGTTCCTGTTCTCTGGTATATTGTACCTGTTCTCTGGTATATTGTACTTGTTCTCTGGTGTATTGTACTTGTTCTCTGGTGTATTGTACTTGTTCTCTGGTGTATTGTACCTGTCCTCTGGTATATTGTACCTGTTCTCTGGTGTTAACAAGTATATTTTACCTGTTCTCTGATGTAAGCAAGTAATTGTACCTGTTTTCTGGTATTTATAAGTATATTGTACCTGTTCACTGGTGTAAACAAGTATATTGCACCTGTTTTTTTGGTGTTTACACGTATATATTGTACCTGTTCTCTGATAAGTATATTGTACCTGTTCTCTGGTGTTATTGGACCTGTTCTCTGGTGTATTGTACCTGTTCCCTTGTGTATTGTACCTGTTCTCTGGTGTTATTTTACCTGTTCTCTGGTGTTATTGTACCTGTTCTCTGGTGTTATTGTACCTGTTCTGTTGTGTTATTGTACCTGTTCTCTTGTATATTGTACCTGGCCTCTGGTGTATTGTACCACTGCTCTGGTGTATTGTTCCTGTTCTCTGGTATATTGTACCTGTTCTCTGTTATATTTTACCTGGCCTCTGGTGTATTGTACCAGTTCTCTGGTGTATTGTACATGTTCTCTGGTGTATTGTTCCTGTTCTCTGGTATATTGTACCTGTTCTCTGGTATATTGTACTTGTTCTCTGGTGTATTGTACTTGTTCTCTGGTGTATTGTACCAGTTCTCTGGTGTATTGTGCCAGTTCTCTGGTGTGTTGTACCAGTTTTCTGGTGTATTTTGTACCTGTTCTCTGGTATATTGTACCTGTTCTCTGATGTATTGTACCTGTTCTCTGGTGTAGGTTTCATTGCACTTCTCGAGGAGTTCATGAATCTCGGGTGGACAAATCTCATTCTGAAACAAACACAACATCCTGCATTAGGCGATATTCAGGAAACACAACCTCCTGGATTAGAGACATAGTCCAGGGGAGACAAACCGTACACTAACTGTGTATTTCAATATGCGTGCTTCATGCACTTTTAACAGCCAATGGCGATATCGATAGACTAAGTTAGTATAGAGACAGAACAAAAATAGTTCGTTTTTATTTAAAACGTTTTACAATCTTGTAGTTTGTCTGAATATAAATGCATTTTCAGTTTCACAACCAGCCTGTTTAACACTGAAATTTGGCCGCGGTCCGAGACCATTCTTAAAATGGTTCATGGGGCAGTAGTTGTAACACAAGTATCGTGAAGCCTGCGCATATTAATTTATGTTTATTTTAATTAAACAAGGATCATAAAGCTACAATGATTCAAGTCAGAGTTATGGGCCCTGCCCTGGCGTGGCTAGATTAGAACTGATGTGTAGGCCCGGTGTGCTAGAGGGATTCGGGTGCATGCTCTCAGGCGTCTTCAATGCATGATGTGCTAAGGCTCATTCTCCATTATATTTTAATATTATATATTAATACAAAAAAAGAATAATGATAGTTAAAATTAAAAATACGCCAAAAATTGAATGCATTTTGGACTTATTAAATCGTATGCAGACCCAGACCTTTAGGGCCTTCGCTTAGCTACGCCACTGCCTGTTATACATGTATGTTTTTTGTGAATTATACCTACCTTGATCTAATGAAAATTATTAAACTAGATATTTCCCATACCCACAAAACCGATTACTTCTCAGACCATTAGTTTAATTTAGTGAATACTAGTAGCTTGAAGCTGTGTTTAAAATGACAAGATAGAATTAAAAGTAATTTCTGGTTATGACAGTAAAATTTGAAATGAATTTAACCTAGAGTTATGAAACTTGATTGTCCAATATTCCCTGAGGACACTGATAAAGATTGAACTCAATAACATGATTGGATATTAGTACATTAGTATGACTAGCACGCAAGACAAAGCTCTGCTTCTATGGCGCCGCCAATGCGAGGGTGGAGGTAGTGGAGCCCTTCATAATCAGTTATGTCATTGGTTAAATGGGGTCGTAAATACAAATAAATTTACTTTACATATATTTGGAGAAAAACGTAACGGAAACAAGCTAGTGAATATTGCTAGCACTACAATAGTCTCCAACCGGTTGTGCTGCCATAGTTACACTATGTTTAAATGATGTGCAAAATGTCCTTATTCACCCCTATTACTTACACACACCGGTCATGTACTTAGCTTGAATACTTCTTCTGTTGTCACAGGATTTATATTTCGGGATGAACGGAGGCATTCAAACAGTTTTTGCTGTCATAGAAAAAACATTTTTGTCCGATATATATTGACTTGCATAATCCCCAAATCGTTTTCAAAACGTACACCGAGTTATATGAATGCAGCATTTATACTGTCTTATACCAAGATCAAGTAAAAAAAGAAAGATATTTTAACCATTTTTGTTGCCAAAGCAAACGCAGGTCTTGTCAAACGAAAGGTCTTCTTTTATACATGTTATGCCAAGGGCCATTCAGAAAGTGTTATTTTCGCTTTTTTAATTGCCATAGCAAGCACACTTTTTATCCGACAAGTCATATATACAAGGACGTGCATAATCTCCTACCCGCACTCTTTCCGCATACCAAGTTAAAGTTACCTAGCTTGCATACTTTAGGTTATTGTAGCGTCTGTAGGGATTTACCCGCCAACATTGACCTGATCCTGATGACCTCTATTTGCAAAATTTCACAATTGAGTTAATTTTTAAAATTATTTTTGGGTTTTTCCATGCCTATTATCATTACAAAACACACGGTAAATAACAACATGATCATCATCATAAGTTTTATTTGTGCGAAACCTAACGTCTGGCATATTAGCTCAAATGGTAACGAGCTTGTCTATGAGCAACCATAGTTATGGTGCAATATACCACGTGAGTTTGATCCCGGCCGGGCACACGCAAGTATATATTATTATTATTATTAAGTTCTATTAAATGCATATAATACGATCACATATAGTTATATTTTGCACCGTATGACTTATATATTAATATTTTTACTGAATGATATAACAATTACTACGTATAGTACCTGTTTACTGGCGACGAGAAGGCACGTGATTCCGAGCAGCTCGAGGCAGTCACGTGACACCTGCATCACGTCCAGCACGCGGTCGAACACGTGCACCGCGAGGTAGAGCGTGTCCTGGCACAGCGCTAAATCATGGTGCACCGACGTCAGCCAGTGGATCAGCATCTTCCGGACGTCTGGGCTTATCTGAAATAATGGCAAAGTATGCAAAAGTAAATAATACCGTTTAACTAACCGTTCGTTCGACATGATTCATATTAATCAAAATATGCCTTTAAGCAACAGACACCGCAGACCACAACATACTTGTTCGGAAAACAGACGATATATCATTTTCCTTTTACAATATATTATAAAGCATATACGTTACCTCTGGTTGGTTGTTCAGACAACTCTTCACGTGGTATTTGTTTTCAATACTGAGTCGGTGTGTAAAAATCTCGTGCACGTAATCCTCAAAACCGTCATGCTCCTGGTCGGCGCACGAGCACTGCGCATCTCTGACTTTGCGCGTAGACGGCCATTCCCAGACGCCCTCAAGACAGCGGAGGTCAACACCGGAAGTATTGGATTTCTGGAAACCAGAGTCGCTCAAGGAAACGCACTCCGGCGCCGACGGGGGAGTGATCTGCAGTGACTGGTCCAGGCTCACCTAAAATATAACTTTGCGAACAAATGCGGCAGTTGCTTTTTACGCTTTATTTGATCGACCAATTATGCAATGCGATATCTATTCACCCAATGTGTCCAAAAGTTATTTCTTTGGGGTCGTCTAAACGATTTGTCGGCGCCGGGCTACTACTATAATTTGGAAACTTATGTATCGCGGGTAAGAGTGAAAAGGCTGCTTCTCGTTTTAGTGGTCACTACAGAATCTCGAAGTGTAGCGCTGTTTAACGTTATGCACACGTGTACACAGTCACTCGGATGGCGTGCCGACGAATTAATTGCTAAAGTTCCAAGACTGATTCAAAATGGAATTTTGATTGGAAATAAATCACTTTTTTCAAGTTGTTATTACATGTATAAGAATTTTAATGAAATTCCCAAATTACTATGGTAACTGTGGTCACTTCAATTCCTAGCATCACTTTGGACGACAATTCTGACTAGATTGTCACTGAACGGTTACCGGAAGCATACAATTTGGGATTATTATAAATATTATTATTTCTATTAGTATTATTGGTCCTGGCCAGATAAAACTGCTTATCTTTGTAGATGCATACGTACTTTAAGCGGTTTATTTTTTATTCTAATTATTCCGGCCTTTAATTTTAAATTATTGATGTAATAACTGTAGTCAATTCTCACAATATTTTCAATTGTAGTACAATAGTAATATCTCTACAGTACACTTCAATTTAAATAACGATTTAAATTAAATACCAAGAAATAAAGGTCGTGTTTACATATGTTATAAAAATTATCAGTAAAGCAACAAAAGAACAATCAACATTCAAAATGCATATTAAATCATAAAATGCATTACGATATTACGTTAATGACAATAATACCATGTACACGCCATGTTGAACGACAAACTCATTACATACGAATACACATGTACACATGATGTAGTTGACATGTATACATGTTATTAAAATATCGTACATGTATTGACTCGGGACAGCATTTGAATTAAAACACGGTGCACATAAAAGCTAAGGAAATATATTTGGCAATTTAGATTCGAATTTCTTTTCTAATACATACTGTCATGCATTGTCCCGAATAATTTGACCGGCTCTAGATAGCGAACGGATTATAATGTACATGTACAACATATATGCACTTCTTCAAGCACTTACCTCGGTCCCGGACGGACAGTCTATTCCTTCATCCTCTTCTCCGTCAGTATTTGTTTTATCATCAACAACGCAAAATGTGGGGTTGCCCTGCAATAGCACTGCACTCATGATGGTGAAGATTGGAGTACACGAGCGTATTTATTCCGAATTATTTGTGTCCATTATCGAGCGTCAAGTAGGTGCAACTCGCGAAATACACGAGGTGTCAGGAACTTGTTTAGGAAAAATGGACTAGTCCAAGAGGGGTGTAATCAGAGTTAATTTATTGTTAGGGAAGTAAATTTGCGTTCATTCTGTGTTTACACAAGTAATTAAAAGTATATATTTCCAACACCTAGCTGACCCATTGTTTAACATTGGCGATGAGCAATAAATGTCTGATAAATGTTATCAGTTTCCTTGCGGACTCCCCCATGGGTAATTGGTATGGTCTGATTTACACTGCCCGGTCTCTGACTAACAGGTGTGTGTCGAATTGCGCAATGTACATGTAAGTAATCGTGTATCAGAACAATTGATACTGATGTCACATTCCTTATTCAAATGTTTTTAAAAGTAATCTTATAAAAAAGAATGGTTCTGTAACATAAATACTGTAATTAAAAATAATAATTAATAAGTTTGCATGCCATAAGGATATCGGTCAAAATCAAGATAAACGTGCAAAATTGAACTCTTTAATTAAATTATGTAAAGCAAACTTAAACTAGAAAAAAAAAAACGGAATTACTTTTTGCTTTTGTTTTTAATCTGAAATATATCAAGACTAATTCAGTATATAATAGTTGTTTTATCAAAAGTAACCGCGTTACCCCTATCTTTCCTGAAAAGCTTATAAATGGATTATTTAAGCTGCACTCTCACAGATTGAACGTTTTGAAAACTGTTTTATTTTTTGTCTGGGAACGAGCCAATTTATGTATGGAAACCAGTCAAATAAGACTGCTAACAAAAAAAGATCCGCCGCGGCGGCAGATTTTTATATACACAAAAATGTAAAAGTTTAAAAATTGATGTTTTATGCATTTTTCTTAAACCATTGTAACGCTTTTAGCCATAAAACATTTTTTTGAACGGAAATATATAAATCTGCGCTCTGATCTTTTGTCAGCAGTCCATTTTATCACTTGTTTGCAGATATTTACGCCAAAATGTGCTCATTCCAAGACAATTTTTTTTAAAGTTATAAATTATTTGAGCCATTTTAAGGCAAAATTATTAGCCTAATCTGCTATTTGGTCCCGACAATATTCGGACACTGTGGTCTTCCAGGGGGTCCCGACAATATTCGGACAGTCCGGTCATCTATGATTCCGTACTATATAAGGAAAGTCCGGAATTCAAGAAGGTCCCGACAATACTTGGACAATCCTGCCTTCTAGGGATCCGACAATATTCGGAAATTACGATCTTCTAGGGGTCCCGACAATATTCGGAAAATCCGATCTTCTAGGGGTCCCGACAATGTTTTGACAGACCGGCATGTCAGGGGGTTCCGACAATATGCGGACAGGCCGGTCTGCTAGGGGGTCCCGACAATATTAAGACAATCCGATCTTTTAGGGGCCCATACCGAAAATATTCGGACAAGCCTGTCTTTTAGGGGCCCTTTCCGACAATCTTCTAGAGGGAAAGTCTTCTTAGGAAAGTCCTGTCTATAAGGGGTCCGAAAACATTCGGACAGTCCTGTCTACTAGGGGGCCGACAATATTCGGACAGTCCTGTCTACTAGGGGTCCGACAATATTCGGACAGTCCTGTCTACTAGGGGTCCGACATTATTCGGACAGTCCTGTCTACTAGGGGTCCGACATTATTCGGACAGTCCTGTCTACTAGGGGCCTTACATTATCACGACAGTCGTGTCTTTTAGGGGCCCGTCAATATTCGGACAGTCCAGTCTAGTAGGGTTCCGACAATATTCGGACAATCCAGTCTACTAGGGGTCCAACAATATTCGGACAGTCCCGTCTTCTAGGGGCCCGACAACATTCGGACAGTCCCGTCTTCTAGGCGCCCGACAATATCCGGACAGTCACGTCTACTAGGTGTCAGACTATATTAAAACAGTCCTGTCTACTAGGGGTCCGACATTATTCGGACAGTCCTGTCTACTAGGGGTCCGACAATATTCGGACAGTCCGCTCTACTTTAGGGGTCCCGACAACATTCGGACAGTCCAGTCTACTAGGATTACCGACAATATTCGGACAGTTTGGTCAATAGGGGGAGTACCTGACAATATTAGGACAGTTCGGTCTACTAGGGGGAGTACCCGACAATATTCGGACAGTTCGGTCTACTTAATTGGGGGAGTACCCGAAAATATTCGGACAGTTCGGTCTACTAGGGGGAGTACCCGACAATGTTCGGACAGTTCGGTCTTCTACGGGGTCCCGACATTATTCGGGCAGTCCAGCCGTCTAGAAGATCCAGACAATATTCGGACGGTACGGTCTACTAGGGGGAGTACCCGACAATATTCGGACAGTTCGGTCTACTAGGTGGAGTACCCGACAATGTTCGGACAGTTCGGTCTTCTACGGGGTCCCGACAATATTCGGACAGTCCAGTCTTCTAGAAGATCCAGACAATATTCAGATAGTCCAGTCCACTAAGGTCCCCGACTATATTCGGACATTCCAGTCAACTAGGGGTCCTGACAATATTCGGACAGTCCCGTCTACTAGAGGGTCTCGGGGTATGCTCTTAAATTTTAAAGAAAAGAAAAAAACAAAATGATGTAAAAAATGTTTTATGTCTACAATGTCAAAACTCTTATGTATTTTGCGAAATGCATTTTCTCTTCTCTGCCTCATATTCGTCACAATGGAAGAAAACAAGAAATATGGACTTCCTTTACAGTATTTATTACGTGTTTGGTATATTTTAGCTTGGTCAAGTTGTGGGTATAAATGTAGCTACAAAATGAATATATCCAGAGACTACATAGCAGACCTTCATGGTGTAAGATAACATAAATCACAGGTCGGGCAGAAAAACAATACATCACAACTGATAAGACTCGCAATTAAGTGAGGATGCTGGCAGATTTCTTTAGATGTTCATATCTTTGAATGTGTGTTTTAGTGGATGACCAGTTTATTGTAAGATTTAAATATTTGAGAATACGCCTTAATGCAAGATACACATTTAGTTAAAGTTTAACATTGCCAATATGGCAATATGATAAATATTTGAACCGGATCTTCAATTGTCCATCCTCCCGTATGTCCGCTTACAACTTGTTTCAGTATTGAATTTCGATCGAACTTTACATTGTTTTAGAGCTGGGGAAGGTGCGTCCCACATAGATCCGTCCCACATAGATCCGTCCCACTTAGATCCGTCCCACTTAGATCAGTCCCACATAGATCCGTCCCACTTAGATCCGTCCCACATAGATCCGGCCCACTTAGACCCCGGTCCCACTTAGATCCGTCCCACATAGATCCGTCCCACATAGATCCGTCCCACATAGATCCGTCCCACTTAGATCCGTCCCACATAGATCCGTCCCACTTAGACCGGCCCACCTAGATCCCAGTCCCACTTAGATTCGTCCCACCTAGATCCGTCCCACCTAGATCCGTCCCACCAAGATCCGTCCCACATACATCCGTCCCACCTAGATCCGTCCCACATAGATCCGTCCCACCTAGATCCGTCTCACATAGATCCGTCCCACCTAGATCCGTCCCACCTAGATCCGTCCCACTTAGATCCGTCCCACATAGATCCGTCCCACATAGATCCGTCCCACATCCGTCCCACATAGATCCGTCCCACATACATCCGTCCCACCTAGATCCGTCCCACATAGATCCGTCCCACCTAGATCCGTCCCACCTAGATCCGTCCCACATAGATCCAGTGCACTAATGGCTCACGTATCCCGATACCAATGTTGTACAATAAACGTGTTTTAAACAAAACTGTATGATGTTTTCATATACATATGTAAATTATTCAGTTTCGATTTCCAACTCGACGATGGATCGAAATGACTCCCATAAATGCCTATAATCGATTATGGTTTTTGTCCGCTTTCCAATCCATAAATCGCAGTGTAATATTTGCGCTTGGTTAGATTAGAAATTAAAATACGAATTATCAGATTTCAGCATTAAGAAATCTATACCTTTTCCTTTTTTTCCTTAGAAATAGTTATTTGTGCTGCATGAGCTGTGTCATTTAAGAATTAAAGAAAACTGAACAGGAAAAATTCAAAATCTGATACTGAAAATGTCCTATTGAATTAGTTTGTAAAGTAGAAGCCGCAGTAACAATCAGACCCCTAATTCATGATTTTTACAGCTACAGTGATGGTGGCATTGGTCCATATACGTGATTCCTCGGTTTTGTCGAACGACGTGAAAGAAATAATTAAAAGCAGTTTAAAAGACAGCCAGCGGATGCTTGGCGATGTAAATGGACAGTTTGTACAGCCAGCCGTACAGCGGTCACTTGTGTAGGATACGAACATGTTTTGCTTATCTAACGTCGGAGAACAGATAAAATAATTGACAGCACTCAGTGACTGCTGTTTGAACAACCGAATTTACTAAAACGCTTAGATGTCTTTTCGCGTTGTAATAGGATTATCCCAGACAGCCGTCTGTCACCGCAAGCCAGCAACATTGTAACGAACATAATACCGACAGCCAATACGACAACGCTAGTAAGCAGCGTGGAGACGCTACCGATTCAGCCAGTAGTCCGGACAATAAACCAGTCAGCAAGAAATATGGAGACGCACACGATAACGCCTGCCAGCACAACCACGTACCTGGTCCCGCCAGCCAGAAACATGGGAACGCACACGACACCACAAGCTAGCACTGCAACGTACCTGGTACCACCAGCCAGAAACATGGGGACGCACACGATAACGCCTGCCAGCACAACCACGTACCTGGTCCCGCCAGCCAGAAACATGGGGACGCACACGATACCACAAGCTAGCACGACAATGTACCTGGTACCGCCAGCCAGAAACATGGAGACGCACACGATACCACCAGCTTGAACGATAATAAACCTGGTACCGCCAGCCAGAAACATGGGGACGCACACGATACCACCAGATAGCACGACAATGCGCCTGGTACCACCAGCCAGAAACATGGGGACGCACACGATAACGCCTGCCAGCACAACCACGTACCTGGTCCCGCCAGCCAGAAACATGGGGACGCACACGATACCACAAGCTAGCACGACAATGTACCTGGTACCGCCAGCCAGAAACATGGAGACGCACACGATACCACCAGCTTGAACGATAATAAACCTGGTACCGCCAGCCAGAAACATGGGGACGCACACGATACCACTAGCTAGCACGACAACGTACCTGGTACCACCAGCCAGAAACATGGGGACGCACACGATAACGCCTGCCAGCACAACCACGTACCTGGTCCCGCCAGCCAGAAACATGGGGACGCACACGATACCACAAGCTAGCACGACAATGTACCTGGTCCCGCCAGCCAGAAACATGGAGACGCACACGATACCACCAGCTTGAACGATAATAAACTTGGTACCGCCAGCCAGAAACATGGGGACGCACACGATACCACCAGTTAGCACGACAACGTACCTGGTCCCGCCAGCCAGAAACATGGGGACGCACACCATACGACTAGCTAGCACGACAACGTACCTGGTCCCGCCAGCCAGAAACATGGGGTTGCACACGATACCACCAGCTAGCACGACAACGTACCTGGTCCCGCCAGCCAGAAACATGGGGACGCACACGATACCACAAGCTAGCACGACAATGTACCTGGTACCGCCAGCCAGAAACATGGAGACGCACACGATACCACCAGCTTGAACGATAATAAACCTGGTACCGCCAGCCAGAAACATGGGGACGCACACGATACCACCAGCTAGCACGACAACGTACCTGGTCCCGCCAGCCAGAAACATGGGGACGCACACGATACAACCAGCTAGCACGACAACGCGCCTGGTACCGCATCCTAGAAACATGGGGACGCACACGATACCACCAGATAGCACGGCAATGCGCCTGGTACCACCGGCTACAAACATGGAGACGTACACGATACCACCAGCTAGCACGACAACGCGTCTGGTACCGCAAGCTAGAAACATGGGGACGCACACGATACCACCAGCTAGCACGGCAATGCGCCTGGTACCGTCAGCTGAAACATGGGGATGCACACGATACCACCAGCTAGCACGACAATGCGCCTGGTACCGTCAGCTGAAACATGGGGACGCACACGATACCACCAGCTAGCACGACAACGCACCTGGTACCGCAAGCTAGAAACATGGGGACGCACACGATACGACTAGCTAGCACGACAACGTACCTGGTCCCGCCAGCCAGAAACGCGGGGACGCACACGATACCACAAGCGTGCACGGCAACGTACTTGGTACCGCCAGCCAGAAACATGGGGACGCACACGATACCACTAGCTAGCACGACAACGTACCTGGTACCACCAGCCAGAAACATGGGGACGCACACGATAACGCCTGCCAGCACAACCACGTACCTGGTCCCGCCAGCCAGAAACATGGGGACGCACACGATACCACAAGCTAGCACGACAATGTACCTGGTACCGCTAGCCAGAAACATGGGGACGCACACGATACCACCAGCTAGCACGACAATGCGTCTGGTAACGCCAGCTAGAAACATGGGGACGCACACGAGACCACCAGCTAGCACGGCAATGCGCCTGGTACCACCAACTAGAAACATGGAGACGCACACGATACCACTAGCTGGCACGACAACGCACCTGGTACCGCAAGCTAGAAACATGGGGACGCAAATGATACCACCAGCTAGAACGACAACGCGCCTAGTATCGCCAGCTAGAATCATGGAGACGCACACGATACCACCAGCTAGCACGACGATGCGCCTGGCACCGCCAGCTACAGACATGGAGACGCACACGATACCACCAGTTAGCACAACAATGCGCCTGGTATCGCCAGCTAGAAACATGGAGACGCACAAGGTACCACTAGCTAGAACGATAATAAACCTGGTACCGCCAACTGGAAACTAGCCACTAGCCACTAGCTAACACGACAACGTACCTGGTAGCGCCAGTCAGAAACATTGGGACGCACAAGATACCACCAGTTAGCACGATGATGCGCCTGGTTCCGTCAGCTTAAACACGAAGACGCACACGATACCACCAGCTAGTACGACAACGTACCTGGTACCGCCAGCTAGGAACATGGGAACACACACGATACCACCAGTTAGCACGACAACGTACCTGGTACAGCCAGCCGGAAACATGGGGACGCACACCATACCACCAGCTAGACACGTGCCTGGCACCGCCAGCTAGAATCATGGAGATGCACACGATACCACCAGTTAGCACGACAATGCGCCTGGTATCGCCAGCTAGAAACATTGGGACGCACACGATACCACAAGTTAGCACGACAATGCCCCTTGTACCGCCATATAGAAACATTGAAACGCACATGATACCACTAGCTAGAACGATAATAAACCTGGTGCCGCCAACCGGACAAATGGGGACGCATACGATACCACTAGCTAGCACGACAACGCGCCTGGTACCGCCAGCTAGAAACATAGGGACGCACACGATACGAGCATCTAGCACGACAACGCACCTGGTACCGCCAGCCGGAAACATGGAGACGCACACGATACCATCAGTTAGCATGACAATGCACCTGGTATTGCCAGCTAGAAACCTGGGGACGCACACGATACCACCAGATAGAACAACAATGCGACTGGTAGCGCCAGTCAGAAACATGGGGACGCACACGATACCACCAGCTAACACGACAATGCGCCTGGTACCGCCAGCTAGAAACATGGGGACGCACACGATACCACCAGCTGGCACGACAATGCGCCTGGAACCGCCAGGAAGAAACATGGAGATGCACACGATACCACCATCTAGCACGACAATGCGCCTGGTACTGCCAGCAAGAAACATGGAGACGCACACGATACCACTAGCTAGCACGACAACGTACTTGGTACCACCAGCTAGAAACATGGAGACGCACACGATACCACTAGCTAGCACGACAACGTACCTGGTACCGCCAGCCAGAAACATTGGAACACACTCGATACCACCAGTTAGCACGACAATGCGCTTGGTTCCGCCAGCTAGAAACATGGGGACGCACACGATACCACCAGGTAGCACGACAATGCGCTTGGTTCCGCCAGCTAGAAACATGGGGACGCACACGATACCACCAGCTAGCACGACAACGTACCTGGTACCGCCAGCTAGAAGCATAAACCCGTTATTCAATTCACTTAATACTTCACACAGTTGTTCAGGGCTATCACATAATGAGGTTGGATAACTTCATATTATCCTTTATACAAATGATGGCCCCTGATTGATTATTGAACTTAGGCTAAAGTTTAAGGGCAGGTTGGGATATTTACTAATTACTTCTTTATCCTTCATTCAATTGACCTAATACTTCACACATTTGTTCGGGACCATCACACAATAAGGTTACCGTACTGCATATTATCCTTAATACAGTAAAACTGCGCTCGTTCGAACAAGAGCTCGTTCGAGAACCGGCGTTCCCTCGAGGTCGAAGCTTGGTCCCGAACTTTTTTCCTTCTATTTTCATATAAAATATACCTACTCTGCATCGAAACCTAATTATGTGATGTGTCGAGCAATTTACTCGGTCCATAGTACACAATTCATGCACAAAACCTTATGGCTCCCTCGAGGTCATAATTTCACACTTTTGCCCGAACGCGTGCTCCAAAATAAACAAACAATTGCTGGTTATTAAGATTTTAAGTTGTACAAATTGCAATGACAGTTGAAAGGCAATTTGATAAGGTGTGAAAACCCGTTTAACACTGTTAAAACGTGACCGATTAGTTGATATGGGCATTTTGCATAAGAAGTTAATGCCGAGAAGTTTATTGTAAAAAGGTAATGAGTAACAAAAATATTAATACACACTACCATATCGATGCAACATCGGAATTTCTGAAAAGAATTCTTTCTTGTCACTTTGCTGGAAATATGGCAGATTTGTACAAATAAAATATTATATTCATTCATTAATTGATATTTCTTTTACATTTTATATTTAGTATACATATAGTATAAGGCAGCCTTTGAACATATGAACGATTTCCACAACACATAATCGGTGTCTTAGTAAACAAACGACTTTAAACTTAAAATTCACTGAAAGATATTTCATAACAGATTGGAGAATTAAAAATCGGGTCGTTCGAAACATCGGTTCCCTCAAGGTTTAGGCTGGGTCCCCGGCGACCTCGAGCGATCGCAGTTTTACTGTACAAGTTAAGCCACTAGATGTACGTTTAGGAACTTAAGTTTAAGTTTCAGAGCAAGTTGGATTAAAAAAACAACACTTCTATACCCTTCATTCAATCAATTTAATACTTCGCACAATTATTGACGATCATCTTACAAGGCTATATAACTCCATTTTAACCCTAAATACAAATTATGCCCTTTGATTGACTTTTTTCATTTCTTTTGACAGGCACATTTTTATATTCTAAACCGGGTTTTCACAAAGGGAAAACTATTTATTGGGATGATTTGCGTCATTGTTCGGGTGGGCTGGTGAGAGGGCATTAGCTAAATTTGACATATAGTGACAAGACTTGATATAAAGGAAGAGCTGATGGAGACCTTAAAAGGCTTTCATGGGATGGCGTTTGAGGCCCCTAGGATCAAGGTGTATAGAAAAATGATTAGTATTAAATAACTTAAGTAAGGGTCGGCATATTGCGACCAACATTGGTATATATGATACTTTTCATGAGATTGTGTTTTGGGACCAAGAGTTATGGTCATGGTCAGGGTCACTGTTTCTAAAAATAGAAAAAATGGTAAGTACTGAATAACATTAGTAAGGGTTGACATAGTGTGACCAAACTTGGTATATAGGACAAGTTTGTGGAGACCTTTCATTGGATTGCCTAGGGTCAAGGCAATGGTTACGAAAAATAAAATACCGTTTGGTACTAAATAACTTTAGTTATGGTTGACATACTGTGACCAAACTTGATATTTCGGAAGAGTCTATTGGGGACATCCATGGGATTGTGTTAGAGGCTCCTAGGATCAAGGTCTCTGTTACAAAAAATAGAAAAAAAAATGAAACTGTATTGACTTTTTATTGCTTTTGACATCATTGTATCCACTTCTAAGACAAAGCGACGTAGTCGAGCGCGCTGTGTTACGACAGCTCTGGTACTATTTTCCGGCCACTAAACGCCAGCTCCACCACTTAACGGTGGTGCAAAGAAAATGACCCTGTCGACACTTCCGTGGTGCAGCTGTGCCCTATGTTTACCTGCACCTGATTTATGTTTTACTTGATAATTTTATTAAACGTACATGTTTCGAAAATCGAAGAATGTGGTACCGTGTAATAACACTTCTACTGCAGGCCGGCTGTCTTCCATTTCGTTTCAATAGTGTGCGAACTGTGGTGCCATGAGCTTTTCTCCCGAATCGGACTTGTGCATATTTTGAGATCTGCTTGCATTTCAAGTTCACTTCGTTGTCTACAGACACCGTGAGAACATTCTGGCGCATGCAAATATAACTGTTATGTATAGACTTGTACTTACGCCGGAACTAGTAAGCATTTTTTAACAGTAAATATGCACTAACCCATAAAAGTAGTGGCGCTTTTGCCCTAGTGGAGGCGCTGTCGAGAAGTGGTGGCGCTGTCGAGTATTTTTTTCGCCCGAAGTAAAATTTAACGCTTCGGATTGAATATACAGACATTCCTTACACGCAGAATCTTCTCAGAACCTTCGTACCATGCGCAAACCAAGTTTCATGAGCTTTTCTTCTTAATGCAATATGCCACGATCAGGTTTAAGTGGTATTTTACTTTGCTCATGGCCATAGCACCTACGCTTTTACCAGCTGAAATAAATTTGGATACTCTCTCGATGTCATTATTTCAACACATCAAGGGCCATGTACTGTTTTTTTAGTAATAATGCCCAGATCCAATTTAGGTGGGGTTAGTTGTTGTTGTTGTTGATGTTTGTGTTGCCATAGCAATATCAGACTATCACAATCGTGATGAATACTCACAGATAACGCATGTACACAGGTATGCTTAATTATTGAGCTGTGGAGTAGACACGCGAATTGTGAGGTGGACAACGGTCTATGCTAACCAACATTCCTATGAAGTTTCATAAGTTTAGGTGCAATCTTTCTGCTAAAATATATTTCTTTACATTGAGTAAATCAGAGCGAGACGTGGAAGAAATGGCAGGTGCACAACAGCCAAAGCTTGCCACCATTCCTATGAAGTTTTATAAGTTAAGATTCTATACTTGGTGCTACATGCGGCATGATATTTTCCAGATCATACTTTACAATTGAAAGATCCAACACTAAAACAAATACATGAAATATGGATGAAATATCGGTGCACAACAGCAAATGTTGACCATCATTCCTATGTAGCTTCAAGATATTGTATCCAATATTTTTTATGTTAAATGCCCCACAATATTGTTTAAACAATATTGTACTATTTAAAGGCAATAATTCTTGTTAGACTCTCAGTAAAATCTGAATAAGGGCAGATTACAACAGCTTATGTTGAGTTTTGGCTTTTTTCAGAGCCAAGGGTCATAACACTAGTGAGATCAGTACACAGCAGCCAATGTCCAGCATTCCTATGAAGTTCCATGTGTGTAGGTGATATATTTTGATGCTACATGCAACACAATGCATTTCATATCATTTTTCACTATTTCAAGGTCCATAACTCTTGCACAACACCCTGAATGTATGTGCAATACTTGTGAACTACATACGACACATATTGTTTGGGCTTGACTGGACGAACCAAATTCCTATGTAGCTTCATATATATTTCTGGGTGTTCAATAATGAGCATAAACTCCCAATGGTGCACTATCACTTACATTTACTAAGCATGCATTTTAACTGCTTGAGTTATTGCAGCGCCCAGTTTTAAGACGAACAGACAGAATAACAGACAGAGCGAGGGTAAATCTCTAGTCCCCTCCGGAGAAACCTGTAAGGGACTAATACGATTACTGTATTAGGCCACCATCATCCACAATATCCTCCGGTGAGCTACATGAAACCATATACCAAACAATCGCTTTTCCTTTTACAAGTTTATTGCATGATAAATATGCATAATAAATAATTACAAACAATAAATTAAACAACATTTACAATGACTTAAACATTAACAAAATTTTAACTCTATAACAAACACAGTAAATGACTAAAACAGGTCAACATGAACAGTTCGAACGATAGCAAACATTCGATGGAAACGACATTAATGTAGTTACTAAAAATACATGGTAAGAATGTTTTGAATATGTATAAGGCTCATAGCAGAAATAAAATTTTAAAGGTTACAATTTTATTTGAAAGAAATAAGTTAACAAAGTAACGAAAAGGTATAGCATATAAAGAGAGTGTCAATTGTAATGAAATAACATTGCATGTTTTCAGAAAACAACAACAAAACAAACGTTTAAGACATAATACACAGAGTCCACTCCCAACCCAATCCAACGGCCCATATATATATATATATATATATATATATATATATATTATGTTAAGATCAGCGATACTGCACTAATTCCAGGAGAGTAAAACCCAGTGGTTTGATAATCTACCTCAACGTTGGCAAACAAATTATGTTAAACGATTATTTGTGTAACAAACACCAATTTGCATTATATGATACTTTCAGTTTTTGTTGGAATGTCTTTAAAAGGGGATTTGAATTTGTTAAATTTGTAAGAAGAAATAGATTCTTAGAATAGGGGAATAAGATGCTGTCATATTACACAGACAAACTGCATCCACTGGTAAAACAACGTGAGCCAACCCCTTGGCGGAAACCTTTGGACGGATGTGATAGTGGAACACACCCCATGTGGATGCAGAGTAGCGGATATCCCCCTTTGCAACGCGAGCGTGTTCGATCAGCTATGGGGAGTTAGTCAAATTGTCAAATGATTTATATCAGGCAAGTACTGGGTTAATTTTGAAACATTTTTGGCGCAAGCAAAGGTTGATTATGTTCAGAAATTTTCAGTTAGCCAAGATGGGGAAATTATAGTTAGGCCCGAAATTCCGGGCACAAAACCTTCTAGCATTGAATTATGGACAGAAGCGTTTCTCGTGTTTAGCTCCATTTTTCTGGCGGCTCATCCGCATAGAACATAATTTATGAACTTCTTAATTAAATATTTTAATTACATTTCTTTAACATGATTGTATCCAAAATCATCAGTTAAATAAATATAATTCATTCTAATAAATTTCAAGTTTGTGCACTTATAACAAATATTTTTTGGTGGCACATGTTTTACCGAATGAGTCCCATTAGTGTCGCAAAATGCGAAGTACACCGACGGAGGCTCAGACAGACCCTTGTTTCTTATGACCATTTCGCGCCAGAGTACACGGTATATAAATGGGCTGATTTCATGTGTGAGGAGCTTTTCGGATTTTTTGGATATTACTTCTTTTGGAATATTTTGGAATAACTTTGTATTATTTGTGCTAGCTAATTTATACTTAATATTTGTGATTTTAATTTAATTAAGTCTTCAAAATACTCAGTATAAACATAAAAAATAATTAAAACAAGAAATCGAACATCAAAGTGTTTGTTGTGTTATAATTATAATGAGTAATAAATTCAATGTAGTGTTGTTCTAAGGGGGCAACTAAGAATATAAACGATCTCCGCTACAATTAGTATAATATTTCTCTCTTGTCATATCCTTCATAGATAAGAATTCAGATAAAAACTGACAGCATGCAATGTTGGTTAACTTAACCTTCACCCTCTAGAATGTAAACAACCTTAGTGCACAACCTTAAAGTCATACAGTTTCTTGTTCCATTTCCAGAGAGGAAGGATGGTTGTTTGAAATGGCGTCAGGTGCAGTCAAAAAGAGTATTACAGTAGCAGGTATGTATAAATGTGTTACCTTTAGTTTAAACATAGTAAATATTATGACCTCAATTTGCAGTTTATTAATCAAATCAAATGATACCAATCACAAACTTGAGCATAACCAGTTGGTGATCTGCATGTACATCCATTTCCTCACAGACTTTTGAGTTGGTAAAGAACAAATTAGAGATAACAAAACAGTATCTTTACTATTTGTATAAAACTTTCATATATGGTATATTTAAGTAAATGACTGCAATAATACAGAATCTACCACATTAATCGGACATGTAAGAAAATAACTGAACAAACATTTACATTGAGAATGTATGTTTTTCAGTGCAGAAGAAAAAGACCAAACAAAATAACACGCAAAGGAAGCACGTTACAGAGGCCAAACCGAAGAAACCTGTAACTGAGTGGAAGGAGAAAAAAGAAGTTCCAAAGAAGGCTTCAATTGTTCAAAAGGAATCACGTGATGCGGAAGCAACTGTGACTGACTGCCCAAAATCTTATAACACGCATGATGCATGGGAAAGTTAGTACTGACAGTGTTAATCAGACTAACATAGATCCACAATCTACACCCGTCAGTGCAAGACCTTCCATCAGTTATCACATTCTTTCTACATTTCTGAGTAATTCTCCTGTACCAGTTCCTGTGCCAATGTGTTGTCAGGTGGAAATAGCATGTCGACCATAAACACCCAACTCTCTGACCAATTTAACTCTCCTGTACCAGTTCCTGTCAATGTGTTGTCAGGTGAAAATAGCATGCCGACAATAAACACCCAACCCTCTGACCAGTTTTAACTCTCCTGTACCAGTTCCTGTCAATGTGTTGGCAGGTGGAAATAGCGTCTCGACCATAAACACCCAACCCTCTGACCAGTTTAAATCTCCTGTACCAGTTCCTGTCAATGTTCCTGTCAATGTGTTGGCAGGTGGAAATAGCGTTTCGACCAAAAACACCCAACCCTCTGACCAGTTTAACTCTCCTGTACCAGTTCCTGTCAATGTGTTGTCAGGTGGAAATAGCATACCGACCATAAACACCCAACTCTCTGACCAGTTTAAATCTCCTGTACCAGTTCCTGTCAATGTGTTGGCAGGTGGAAATAGCATGTCGACCATAAACACCCAACCCTCTGACCAGTTTTAACTCTCCTGTACCAGTTTCTGTCAATGTGTTGGCAGGTGGAAATAGCGTGTCGACCATAAACACCCAACCCTCTGACCAGTTTAACTCTCCTGTACCAGTTTCTGTCAATGTGTTGGCAGGTGAAAATAGCGTGTCGACCATAAACACCCAACCCTCTGACCAGTTTAACTCTCCTGTACCAGTTCCTGTCAATGTGTTGGCAGGTGGAAATAGCGTTTCGACCATAAACACCCAACCCTCTGACCAGTTTAACTCTCCTGTACCAGTTCCTGTCAATGTGTTGGCAGGTGGAAATAGCGTGTCGACCATAAACACCCAACCCTCTGACCAGTTTAAATCTCCTGTACCAGTTCCTGTCAATGTGTTGGCAGGTGGAAATAGCGTGTCGACCATAAACACCCAACCCTCTGACCAGTTTAACTCTCCTGTACCTGTTCCTGTCAATGTGTTGGCAGGTGGAAATAGCGTGTCGACCATAAACACCCAACCCTCTGACCAGTTTAAATCTCCTGTACCAGTTCCTGTCAATGTGTTGGCAGGTGGAAATAGCGTCTCGACCATAAACACCCAACCCTCTGACCAGTTTAAATCTCCTGTACCAGTTCCTGTCAATGTGTTGGCAGGTGGAAATAGCGTGTCGACCATAAACACCCCACCCTCTGACCAGTTTAAATCTCCTGTACCAGTTCCTGCCAATGTGTTGCCAGGTGGAAATAGCATGTTGAGCATGAACACCCAACCCTCTGACCAGTTTAACTCTCCTGCATCATTTCCTGTCAATTGTTGTCAGATGAAACTAGCATGGCGACCATAAACACCCAACCCTCTGACCAGTTTAACTCCCCTGCATCATTTCCTGTCAATATGTTGTCTGGTGGAACTAGCATGGCGACCATGAACACCCAACTCTCTGACCAGTTTAAATCTCCTGTATCATTTCCTGTCAATTATTGTCAGATGGAACTAGCATGTCGACCATGAATACTCAACCCTCTGACCAGTTTAACTCTCCTGTACCAGTTCCTGTTAATGTGTTGTCAGGTGAAACTACGTCTACCATGTCGAGCATAAACACCCAACCCTCAGATCGGTATATTACTAATTGCATGAATAAACAGGCGTCCCAAATGTTTAAAGTGTCCCCAATGAATAACATCTCTCACCCTAACAAAAGTTACCTTTCAGTGATCTACTCCAATGAGACAGTTTCCGGCAATGACCAATTTACAATGAATGCACTATCACACCCACAATTTGTTGCTAACCCGTGGTTTCCTCCTTTGGTTCGCAACTTGCCCAACACCTATTCACCTGTTCATAAGGATCATATTAATGTGTCCTCAAGTTCTAACATGCACTGCATTGATACCTTGACTCAATCTGAACCAGAAATGTCCACACCTAGAGAATCCCCAAAATATCAATTCACTGACTAACATTGATAACTTTAATAGTTGCATCCTTGTGAATGAAAGAAATATAAAGCCCTCATGACAGAAAATAATATTCTTAAGTCTGACCTCAGTCACCTAAAGAAGTAATACGAAGAAACCATGAAAGGTTATATAATATTACTTATTACATTTTTTCAATTGATCTAACGTTTTGTTTTGTTTTTGATTCTCTACAGAGCAAAGCAATGCAAATGGTTAAGTCAGAAATAAACCCTAAACACTTCAAGGATCTTGATAACTCTGTCCCCATCTTGTTTTTTCAATAATTCTAACGTTATTGCAGTGTAGACTTTACTGTAAAGTTAAGTGAAAGGCATAGGCATCTTGTGCATTTTAAATACAAGTTATAAAAGTGTCCATATTGATTTCATGAAATGCAATTGATAGCCTGTCTTTTCTAATTATTAATTATAATAGATTATATCGCCGCGTATACACTACGTATTAAATATGGAAATGTCTTGAAAAGAAACGCAAACTAACATATATGTCAGTAGACATAAATAATGTAATACTTTTTGCTAAATGGGTTTTAGCATTGTCTTCTTCTTTAAGGTTAGCAAGATTGCACAAGAACTGGAGGCGATCAAGAGGTGGATAAGGCTTACACAACAACAATGGGTTACAAATCTACAAAAGCAGATTGTGTAAGTTTAATATTCTTGTGATCTTTTTTTTAAACTGAATATGATAAAATACTGCATATATCTAATTTATTAGTATACTCTGATTTTGACAGGTATGCATACCCCATTGAAAACAATATGAAACCAGGGTTTGAAAGATTTGGTGGAAGTACCTCGAAAGTGGTAGTTTCCTCAAGTTTGATTGGCCAGTTAAAGGCAAAGACTAAAAAATCTAAACGATATTTTGATGGATTCTTCAACCCATAGGACCTGCAGGGAATGAAGTCAACAAACATTCAGTCAGCTACAAGGGCATCAAAAAGAAATCTTTTTGGCTTTAGAGTGTAAGTTAGAACTAAGATGTATTTTGTATGCATTATGTTCAGTTTCTTTGACAGAGTCTCTATATGATCGTGGTTATCTAATTAATTGTTACTGTTCAGGGAAAGTATGATGAATGAAACTATATGAAAGGATAGATCCTTCGTAAGCACAAACTATATCTTAAGTATTAAAATAGCAAGCTTGGTCTTATTGAGATTGTTCATGGCAGTAATGAAATAAGCAACACTTCCAACGCCTTTAAGCACCGGCTTAAGCAGAACGCTATATTTTGAGCAAAAGCTATATTCAATGATCCTGATAGACCAGAAAATAAATAACAGCCTTAAAGTATTGAAATTCAAATCAATAGTGATTTTGTATGAAAACTTATTTTTGTAGTATTGAGCTTTTGCAAGTTCCGAATGTGAGTTGTTGTCCAGTGACACACCCACAATTTGTTGCTAACCCGTGGTTTCCTCCTTTGGTTCGCAACTTGCCCAACACCTATTCACCTGTTCATAAGGATCATATTAATGTGTCCTCAAGTTCTAACATGCACTGCATTGATACCTTGACTCAATCTGAACCAGAAATGTCCACACCTAGAGAATCCCCAAAATATCAATTCACTGACTAACATTGATAACTTTAATAGTTGCATCCTTGTGAATGAAAGAAATATAAAGCCCTCATGACAGAAAATAATATTCTTAAGTCTGACCTCAGTCACCTAAAGAAGTAATACGAAGAAACCATGAAAGGTTATATAATATTACTTATTACATTTTTTCAATTGATCTAACGTTTTGTTTTGTTTTTGATTCTCTACAGAGCAAAGCAATGCAAATGGTTAAGTCAGAAATAAACCCTAAACACTTCAAGGATCTTGATAACTCTGTCCCCATCTTGTTTTTTCAATAATTCTAACGTTATTGCAGTGTAGACTTTACTGTAAAGTTAAGTGAAAGGCATAGGCATCTTGTGCATTTTAAATACAAGTTATAAAAGTGTCCATATTGATTTCATGAAATGCAATTGATAGCCTGTCTTTTCTAATTATTAATTATAATAGATTATATCGCCGCGTATACACTACGTATTAAATATGGAAATGTCTTGAAAAGAAACGCAAACTAACATATATGTCAGTAGACATAAATAATGTAATACTTTTTGCTAAATGGGTTTTAGCATTGGCTTCTTCTTTAAGGTTAGCAAGATTGCACAAGAACTGGAGGCGATCAAGAGATGGATAAGGCTTACACAACAACAATGGGTTACAAATCTACAAAAGCAGATTGTGTAAGTTTAATATTCTTGTGATCTTTTTTTTTAAACTGAATATGATAAAATACTGCATATATCTAATTTATTAGTATACTCTGATTTTGACAGGTATGCATACCCCATTGAAAACGATATGAAACCAGGGTTTGAAAGATTTGGTGGAAGTACCTCGAAAGTGGTAGTTTCCTCAAGTTTGATTGGCCAGTTAAAGGCAAAGACTAAAAAATCTAAACGATATTTTGATGGATTCTTCAACCCATAGGACCTGCAGGGAATGAAGTCAACAAACATTCAGTCAGCTACAAGGGCATCAAAAAGAAATCTTTTTGGCTTTAGAGTGTAAGTTAGAACTAAGATGTATTTTGTATGCATTATGTTCAGTTTCTTTGACAGAGTCTCTATATGATCGTGGTTATCTAATTAATTGTTACTGTTCAGGGAAAGTATGATGAATGAAACTATATGAAAGGATAGATCCTTCGTAAGCACAAACTATATCTTAAGTATTAAAATAGCAAGCTTGGTCTTATTGAGATTGTTCATGGCAGTAATGAAATAAGCAACACTTCCAACGCCTTTAAGCACCGGCTTAAGCAGAACGCTATATTTTGAGCAAAAGCTATATTCAATGATCCTGATAGACCAGAAAATAAATAACAGCCTTAAAGTATTGAAATTCAAATCAATAGTGATTTTGTATGAAAACTTATTTTTGTAGTATTGAGCTTTTGCAAGTTCCGAATGTGAGTTGTTGTCCAGTGAATTCAACAAATGTGTAAACACAAAAGCAATTACTGCAAAACGAGCAGTGCACCTGGCATTTCCGGAGCATGCCGTGCCTAAAAAACATCAACAAACAATTAAGAGTGACAAATGACTAACAAAAGGACTTCAATCCGACGCCGCCACCACCAACTATCACCTGAATATAAATTTTGACATAACAGTTCTACTCTTTTTTTCAGGCGAACAAAGACATTTTTTTACCATGGCATCCTATTTGAAACGTTGGCGTCGGAATCATGCTGCAGCACTGGCTTTAGCAGATAGTAGCAGTGATGAAGAAGCATTAAAGGTGTTGTAGAACAAGTGGCGGGAGATGCAGATTTTCAAGAATCGCAGTATTTGTCTGATCAAAACAGTGAATCAGATGATCATGATTTGTCAGATTTTGGATTTTCAGAAACGGTTGACTCATCTGATTCTGATGCTGATGCATCCTTTTCGGACCGTGAAGAAGTTTGAGCAAAACATGTGTTGATGAACTTTTGACAATGTTAAAACCACAGTGCAATGTTGAGCTCCCAAAAGATTGTAGGACTTTATTACAAACACCTGGAGTAGTTGAATACTCAGAAAAATGTGGAGGGAAGTACATTTATTTTGGAATAGAGACAGGTCTCATGAACATTTGAAATCATAAGTCCTTTGCTTTTGATTTAGTAGAAGATAAAACCATAAAACTTAACTTCAATATTGACGGCATTCCAGTGTTTAAATCCACAGTTACCCAGTTTTGGCCAATACTTTGTAGTTTAGGAGATTATACACCCATTATGGTGTCAATTATTTATGGTCCGAGTAAACCCAGCTCCCTAGAAGATTTTTTGGCCGATTTCCTGACAGAATTAGATAGACTTGTGCTTGAAGGCATATCATTTGAAAACGAAAGAGTAAATGTCAACGTTAATGCTTTTATATGTGATGCTCCAGCTCAAGCGTTTTTAAAGTGCATTAAGGGTCACACAGGCTATAATTCTTGTGAAAGATGCATTGTTCGAGGTTATTACAAGGACAATCGCGTGATTCTATATTCAGAAGAATTTTTTACTGCCAGAACAGATGATGAATTCAAAGCTTGGAGATACCCAGCACATCAGAGTAGAATAACTCCACTTGCAGCATCAGATATACCATGTGTATGCGGTTTTTGCCTAGACTATATGCATATGGTGTGTCTCGGTGTAGTTAAGCGTATTTTATGGTTCTTGAGACAGGATCCTCCTGAATGTATTTATTAGCTCTCCACTCTACAAATCACTCAAATATCAAATTATCTCATTTCTTTTTCCGGTAAATTACCATCCGAGTTTGCACGTCAACCTCGATCATTGTACGAGGTTGAGCGTTGGAAAGCTACTGAATTTAGACAGTTTCTTCTATATACTGGCCCAGTAGTTCTTAAAAAAAAGTACTATCTAAACCTATGTATGAGCACTTCTTGTCATTGACAGTAGGAATTTCTATTCTTCTGGAGTCTGAATCCGAAATAAGAAATTCATACTGAGATTACTCAAACGATTTATTGGGACACTTTGTTAAAAAATGCAAGAAATTTTACAATGACAGATTTGTTGTGTACAATGTACACTTACTTATTCACCTATCTGATGATTTTAGGAATTTTGGGTGTTCGTTGAATGACATATCCGGCTTTCCATTTGAGAATCATCTTCAGTCTATAAAAAGTGAAGAATGCCAAAAATCCAATTGTTCAGGTAGCAAAGAGAATGCAAGAAAGAAAAAAAATGCATAGGTAGTAGGCGTTAAGCAGAAATCAACGTTCAGTGTTTATTTTATTTTATTATTATTATAGCGATAAAGAAATCATGTTATATGATTAAACATGTTAAGATGTGTACAAACATGTTTTTTGCCTCATTGATCATGTTGGTCAATCATGTCTTATAAACATGTTTGACCATCAAACATGATTGTGGATGAAAATTACAATTTGTTCAATAAAACATCTGTATTTATTTCAACTAATATTATAATGTCTTTCAAGGAGAGGAAAAAATCATAAGGATTGTTTTTTTCTGCAAACAATCTTACAAGAAATCAACATATTCAATCATGAATAAACATGATAAATTTATAAAAAAAATAATCAAACAAATCTCTCTTTTTTCTTGTTACTTTCATCAAATAAGTTACTCTTTTGGATAAAAAAGTATCCATACATTTCAACTTTGTGTAAAAAAAGCCTTAATCGCTTTAATAAGTACTGACACATTGACCCATTACTTAGAGAATAACATACATGATCAAACATGGCTGAACATGATAAATTCAAAGTCGATATTTTTTAACAAATAAGCATTTTTTTAAATTACGTCTTACAACAGGATATTACTTTCTGTGAAAACATTGATAAAAAGAATAGTTTCAGTTGTTTTGTTTACATTTTTTTTATAGGAAAGCAAACATGTTTAAACATGACTGAATTTTGAATATAACAAATTTTTTAGACACCTCAGAGCATGATTCAGCATCAACTGGGTTATTATCCTAGAATCCATCTGCTAGGCCATAAATGGAGGTTAAACATATCGTCCCCATTTTCAACAATTTTACAGCATTAATCGGAATACAAGATAGGCATTGATATGCGAGGTATGTTCGGAAAGTTCCCGGACTGTACCAATAACTTTGTTATATTTCAACGTAGAGCTTTGAAACTTCGGCCAAGTTGAGACACATATATATTCATTTTGATAATAAGCGGACATTCGCCTAAGTCAATACATTCTTAAAATATTGTATCCATAGCAACATAATATTTGCTGTTGTGGAGCAAGCCGTATATTTTCCGTCAAAGCCTAGCTACGCGGAATCCGATTCGACGATCTCGAGAGCCTACGTTGTCACGTGCAGACAATTATGTCTTAATTTGAGAAACAATGGTTTCAAGCTGTTTTCACATCATGGGTCAGGAGACATGAACGTTGCGTGCAAGCACATGGCCGCTATTTCGAGAAAGAGTAAACTGAATTGACGTTGACGTTATAAATTTTAACGTCAGATTGCTCCGCCATATTGTTGGTACATGTTTTAAATTTATTGTAACTTTTTTACTGTTATATGTATGGAATCGAAATTTTAGAGTGAAATGGAATAAAAGATGTAGTAAATCTGTACTTAATTTCATTACAATACAATAAGCCTTTCAAAAGGAATGCGTTCAATCCGGGAACTTTCCGAACATACCTCGTAAAGCATCAAAGTGCACTGGGAAGAAGTACATGTAGCAAAATTAATTAAAATGGTAAATTAAGGTGGGATCTTAATGTCAGAAGCCGGGGATTATGTACCACAATAATTATGAGGCATAAATTGATAGTGGGATAAATTACCCTGTACTGTAGCCATAAAAGCTAAATTACTAGGTAAGCTTAAAGTTTAGGTACAAAAATCACATAATTATGTTCCTACCAGTTACAAATATACAACAGGCAAAATAAACAAGAGATGTTTGTCAAACATTATGCCCCCTGAGCGCCAAGTTGCCAGAAATATTTGGACAATTGAATGAAATATGCATGTACTGAAATGACAGCTGATTTGTCATTGGATGCATATGAGGCAGGTCATCTACTGGTCATACCTAATCTTCATGTCAAGTTTGATGACCATAGGTCCGGGAATTGTTGAGTTATCACTCGGACAAGCTTTGGTCTTCCAACAGACCGACCGACATGTGCAAAGCAATTATATAACCCCTCTGCTTCGAAGGGGGGCATAATTAAACTAGATGTTCACTGAAAACTGATACTTCAACTCATGCATTTAGTGACATATAAATTTCTACTGTCTACTATATAAGAAAATAAAATATGGACAATCAGAAAACCTTTTTTCAGCTTACAGTCACACTGACCTTGACCTTTGACCCACTGACCTCAAAATCAATAGGGTTCATCTGCTGGTCATGACCAATAAGCCTACCTAGTATGAGGTCCCTGGGTCAAAGCGTTCTCAAGTTATTGATCGGAAACCGTTTTTCATGTTAAGGTCACACTGACCTTGACCTTTGACCTCAAAATCAATAGGGTTCATCTGCTGGTCATGACCAATACACCTACCAAGTATGAGGTTCCTGGGTCAAAGCGTTCTCAAGTTATTGATCGGAAACCGTTTTTCATGTAAAGGTCACACTGACCTTGACCTTTGACCCACTGACCTCAAAATCAATAGGGTTCATCTGCTGGTCATGACCAATAAGCCTACCTAGTATGAGGTCCCTGGGTCAAAGCGTTCTCAAGTTATTGATCGGAAACCGTTTTTCATGTTAAGGTCACACTGACCTTGACCTTTGACCCACTGACCTCAAAATCAATAGGGTTCATCTGCTGGTCATGACCAATACACCTACCAAGTATGAGGTTCCTGGGTCAAAGCGTTCTCAAGTTATTGATCGGAAACCGTTTTTCATGTAAAGGTCACACTGACCTTGACCTTTGACCCACTGACCTCAAAATCAATAGGGTTCATCTGCTGGTGATGACCAATACACATACCAAGTATGAGGTCCCTCGGTCAAAGCGTTCTCAAGTTATTGATCGGAAACCATTTGGTATTCCGACCGACCGACCGACAGACAGACAGACCGACCGACCGACATGTGCAAAACAATATACCCCACTTTTTTCAAAAGGGGGCATAAATATCATTCCATACAGGACGCTGAACTTCGGTTTGGCGCAAGTAAAAAAAAAACTCAGTTAAGAATTACCAACTTTCCCATATGAAGGTAATGGTTGCAAAGCAGAGCTCAAACTCGCCATCCACCATTTTTGGCAGACAAGAGTTACTGAAAATACTACTTAAACTTGAAAATATTGATATTAAAACAAAGGAAAATATCTTGGAATAGAAAATATTTTCATGAAATTGAACACCTATTCAAGAATCTGAATTTATTTGTATCCCAAATCAGTACTTTTTAGTTAACATATTATTTTAGTATCTATTATGAAAGACACGATTACAAAAAAACGGGAATATGTCTCCAGGGCTAATAACATGATTGAACACATTCATACATGTTTTACCGCGTGGACATGACGTCATCGACTACGTCATCAATATAATTCCCAGAATTTCATTCTCATCTGGAATAACAACAACAATGGCTGCTAGACCGAAAGTGCAAATGCTGCTCGTCATTGGTGTTTTACACTAAATAACTAAACAAATGACCAGTATATAGCACTCAGTATGTTGGACATACAATATATATGTTATTCCAAAGAAGTAGGAGCACCAGGAAAACTCCTCATCTACAAGGATTTGTACAGTTCAAGGAGAGAAAAAGGATGACCGCTATAAAAAAGATCTTTCCATTTGACAGAGCACATCTAGAAAAAAGAAGAGGCACTGCAGCTGAAGCAAGACACTATACAAGTAAGGATGACAATGACACTTGGGTGGAAAGAGGTTTCATGTCAGAAAAAGGTGTTTGCCTTTGTCTGTTGACCTGTGCTGATGTAAAACAATGTCAGCTCTGTTCTTTTGACCTGTGCTGATGTAAAATAATGTCAGCTCTGTTCTTTTGACCTGTGCTGATGTAAAACAATGTCAGCTCTGTTCTTTTGGAAATGTTTGAACATGTTTGAAAATGTCAAATGTCCCCTTGATTTGGATATATTAGAACATGTTCCACCATGTTATGGGATCTTGATTTGTATATGTTTAAACATGTTTAGATGTGTTTGGATCGTGGTGCCATTTAACGTGCATGTTTAAACTTGTTCCATCATGTTTTGGGGACATTTTTAAACATGTTTAGATGTGTTTGACAGTAAAGTAGTAGTTACATGATCAACCATATTAAAACATGTTCTGTGAACGTTTTCAAACATGTCAAAGCATGATAGCTGGATAGAACAAAAACATGTCAAAATGTGATTGACCATGTTACTCTTTTTTTGATCATCAAACATGACTAATCACGATTGTTGACTGATCATGTTAGATCGTGGTGCCATTTAACGTGCATGTTTAAACATGTTTAAAACATGTTCAAACATTTGGAAATAACATGTTAGAACGTGTTTAAAACATGTTAAGACATGTTTCAATCACGAAATTTTCGCTATGTTATTTCAACTAAAGAAAGAAACAGTTGTTTTTTTGCTAAAAGATGGCGCATATGCCTTTGTGAAAAAAGAGAGACAACAAAAAAACATTTGTGTGTCAAATACTAAAGCAAGAACAGCCAGAAAACTACTTCACTCAACCTTGTGATTCAAAACTGCTGAATGTAGTACTTGTTAAACCTCGCCAACGCATGAAAAGAAGAAATGTTGATGTTAGCGAACTGTACAGGAAGCTTGTTCGCTTGCCAGTGGAGCATGGTTATGTCCTTATACCAATGCTTCACACCATGGATCAGTGGTAAGTCATGGTAGAACCATTGGAAAATGACATGCTTCACTATTTGAAAAATGTTGCCCAACATGTAATATCTAGAAATCTTTTAACCATGACTTTCGTGTTATAAGTCTTAACTGGTCATACTACTATAGTGGTGTAAAATTGAAATCTACGTTTATAAATTGTCAAACACGACAAACCCGCCGTGGTCCCTTCTTAGCCTCTTGCCAGTGTGTTGCCACCTCTCTTAATAATGTCTGTTTATGGTCTTCACTGTTTGCAGCCGTATATGACAACATAGTGATGTCCAGTCAGATATGTTTCAAATAGTTTAGATGCTATAATCAAGCTTAACATTGACTAAGAATATGCACCATCTGATCGGTGTCGGCCTTATCTGCATAATTTCAGTCGCCTTTGCTCTCAGAACCTCATGATTTTAAGAACTTGAGATCCTTTTCAATCAAGGCTTTTTTGTGTTTGGCATCCTACTGATGAGGAAAAATTGTGTTCTACAGTAAATTCTACCACTGCAAGCTGTGTTGATTCTGATTAGATGCTGCATTTCAGATGAGGCGGCTAATCTTAGTCAACACTGTTTGCAAAGACCAAGTGCTTTTTCTCATGAATAAATAATAATTATGTTTCAGAATGTGGGCAAGAGCAGTTTGAACAGAGGGACTGGAAGAAGAAGAGTGTGTTCTTCCTGCCTCGTGGATCAAAGATCGAGAAGTGTACTGGCCACCTGGAGCGGATGCCAAGAAGGCAATGCAGAAAATGTTGACACCACTGATTTCGTGGCAAAAGTTTCCTCTTGTCAAAATTAAAATCAAGTCTGGTGAGTATAATTATCAGATACTGTAGGATACTTCTGTACTCCGAAGTTATTTCATCTGTATTCCCTGATGTTTCTTTAGAAAGAAAAACAAGTTCTTTGTTAAGTGCTGTGATGATGATCGAATACAATCGATTATTGATCGGAAAGACCAATAATCGGTTCAATTGATTTTGATTCTCTAAAATCGGTTATCGCCGTTCTTTTAATGAAACGCAATAAAATGATCATTTAACAAAACCTTTTTATCTGAATTAAGATGTTTTACTCAGATTTCATGAATTTAATATATTGCTTCTTTTTTGTGAATGAAGAGAATATTAGCTAAAATGTTGTTTTCAAAAAACATTTTCTCATACAAAATAGAATAATCCACTGCATTTCCATCTGAGGCTACAACTTGGATTTATGATGAAATCTTGGATCCAAATTTGTAGATAAAAGATTGATCAAAACAACGATTTTTGAAATTTCCTTTTGTTGGGTTAGGGTCAGAGGAACTCCTCAAGTAAAAAACCAGGACTTTATTAAATCAATATATATATATATATATTTAAACATAAATTTGATTAATATTTTAAGGTTATGAATATATTATCAATATACTTAATAACCTACATGAATCAAACAATTATTTTTGTCAACCATTATTTTCTTGAAACGGTCAATCCTTTTCGGAGAATTATTTAAATCAAACGTCTTATTTATTAAAGTATTTTCCATACCTATCTGCTTTTACTTTTACCACATCGCACTGGAGGTGTACACATCATTCCCCCATTCTCCTGTCCAGATAAGAGGGCAGAGGCCTAATTCGAAAACGTTCCCTAAGCCAAAGTTTGATGCAAGATTGTTTGACATAATGATGACCGTATTAAAGAAAAAAATTCCTTCCGCATCAAAATCCGACATAACATTAAAAATTCAGTCAGTCCAGAAGAAATTTAAAAAAAATGTAACGACCATCTCAAACTCACCTGAAATATACTGAACCAAATTCCCAACGCAACAACGGGCTTTATACCCAATTTCTTTGCTCACATTTGGTTAAATCTAGACTGACAGGGTGTGCAGTCACGTGGTCTTATTTATTTCGCCTGGGGAAACAACAGCGCCACCTCAAGAACGTTAATTGTCAATAACTTTCTTTCTACTTGATAGATCGTTTCCAAATAAAGACCAAATAAAGTGCCCGTCATTTAATGCGATTCAACCGCGAATATGCATATTTTGACCGAAAAACTTCTAAAATTAGAGATATAGTGTACTAAAGTTAAACTCTCGATGAAACAGGAAATGCATTATTGCGTGTGCCGTATGGGCTTTTGTATTTTTTTGCTAAATAATGACCAGATCAGGTCATGCTTCAATATGAGGCAACATATGGTGTTTTTATACTATTGGGCGTGCAAATTGTCATTAATAACAATGCATGGTGTTCTTTTGTGGCGACTAATTCTGCATTAAACCGGATGCTCGCCACCTTGTTTTAACAGCGAATATGGGAATTATGGTTAGAATTTATAATTCTGACCTTTTAGCCAACTTGCCTTTCACTAACGAAAGACACACACAACTTTGATTAACAACATGTTCAGCCACTTCCGCGTGCGGTGGCCAAATCCCACTTTGCACGTGCAATCCGGTGCTGGTATCCGGTATTCCGGATTTAAGTGAAAGTTATAAATTTTAATCAATATTAAGGTACATATTAAATGTACGAAATTTCAAATATTTTAATCGTTCTATCTTATTGAAATAAAAACCCTGTTGCGTTGGCAATTTGGCGCAGTATAGATACCAAAGACTACTAAGGCCAAAAATTGTTGTGTAAAAAGGGGTGTATTTTAATGAAATAAACACCTCACGTTGCGTTCCTTTTGGTAGTTATTGTAGCCTGAAAAATGTTTCTAGAATTAAACCCTTACACTGAGGGCACCATGTATATATGTCCTTGGCAAACCGTGTATACCAAGATCACAGGACTCCTTCAAGAACCTCCTAATCAGGGTTTGCAAAGTTTATCATATCAAGCTGAAGCTCTTCTTTCAACAGTGTGTTATTAAAGTATTTGTATACCAAAACCGTTTGTTGGAGCTCTCTGATCAGGGTTTACTCTGCTTGGTTTATATAGCATGTTAAAGATTTTTGTTTCACTGTTTTAATAAGCATCTGCTCCAGGGGCATCAATATGTGTATCTATGAAGTAAAGTATTAATTACACTTTCAGCTTATATTTGAAGGAAGTTTCTTATGACTCCTCGTCTTTTTCCTTTTAATTCAAACAAATTTAGTTCTTCATTAAACACATGTACTTTTCTACTAAATTTATTAACTATGGTTAAACCATGCTCTTTGACCACGTTTAAGCGTGGTTGGATCTGTTCTAAACGTCGGCAATGGTTTTATGCCTCGTTAACCAAAGTCGTCTATGGTTAACCATTTCCAACCATGGTTTGAACAGACCATGGTCAACCATGGTTTGAACAGACCATGGTAGAAAATACCATGGTTGAACAGACCATGGTCAACCATGGTTTACACAGGCCATGTTTTTTTACAGACCATGGTCAACCATGGTTGAACAGACTGGTCAACCATGGGTTACACTGACCATGGTTTTTTACCATGGTGCCAATTGTTGTAATTGTTAAGACCATGGTTGACCATGGTCATATAACCATGGTTAATCATGGTTGGCCATGGTCATTTTCGCAGGGGACGGCCCTTAATTATCTCCCCGTTGAAAAAGACGGAGGGGATATTATTTCGGCGGAGGTCATCTCGTCCAAAACTGCATGGATATCAGTTAAACCAATAAGTTCCTAATGTTGATGCAGTGAATAGTATTGTTTTGGATATTTATTTTCATCACTATCATTGGGACCATATTTTTAGTTCACCTGAGCACAAAGAGTTCAAGGTGAGCTTGTAGGATCAATCTGTGTCTATCGTCATGTGTCGTCAACAATTTGCTTCAAACAACATTTCCTCTGAAACCACTAGGCCAAATTGAATGTTGATGAAACTTGGCAAGAATTTTCCTTGCATGAAGCTCTATCAAATTTGGTCAAAGAATTATATTCCTTCAATGCAGAACTATAGTTTCTACAGCAACAAATAGGAAAATATTAAACTATTGGCATAAGAAAACATTTAAAAATATTTTAGTAAACAGCAACGTCTAGGGCTTAGATATTTTGTGTGGCATTGCCTGGAGGACCTCTACCAAGTTTGTTCAACTCATGACCCAAGGTCAAAACTGACTAAGGATCACTTTAAAATTGCAAGGTCTAGAGCATAGATATTCAGTATGTAGTTTGTCTAGTGGACCTCTTCCAAGTATGTTCAGGGTGGTGGTTACTTGTCTGTATAAAATAGTTATAGGAAAATACTAGCTTCCAGGGAGTTCATATAGCAAGCAGTTTCTTCATTAGCAACCTTTAGCATCATTATGTCACCAGTGACTTAATTACCAACATTTGACATCCTTAGCAACTAGCAACATTTATCTTTGTCATCTGGTAGTCAATAACAGCATTGTTGTTTTTCTGACAGGGACAAGGAAGAAATGAAAGGGAAGAGGGCGCTGAGGATGGCGAGGCAAAACACAGACCAGAATGAATAGCAACCACAGCAAGGTGCACTTCCATTCCGCACAGTGACATTTGCCAAAAAAAATTATTTCAATATGTTTAGGATACATTGGAAATAAAAGTTGAAATTTAACTAACTATCTTGCTGAGAAAGACCAGGGCCATGTTTACAAACAGTCTCAAGTCCAAGTCTAGACTATTTTTTATGAAGGATCAAAAAAATCGTATTAAAATATTCCATTTCTTTTATAAAAACATATATGTAAATAATAGTCTTACAATCAAATAGTAACATAGTTCAGCATAGATCACTATAAATGCTTTTCTAGAAGGAAAGTTGCATTGAAATGGAGATTTGCAATTTTGAGTCTTGAGTGTGAACTCAGACTTGAGACAAAATAAACATCTGAGACTAGACTTTATAACATAATCTTGTGACTAGTAATCTAAAACTTTCACCACAAAATAAACATCTGAGACTAGACTTTTATAACATAATCTTGTGACTTAGTAGTAGGAACATATATTTGTAACTAGGAACATGTATTTGTAACTGTTTGTACTGAGTTGTTAAGATAGCTCCCTATCAGTGTCACATGACAGTATCAAACTTTAATAGTACTCGCAAACATTTGTTAAATGTTTCAATTTGCACATTATTTTGTCACTATAAGCTCTCTATTTGATTGGCATCCTTTTTAACGTTCTTTTCCATCATTTCTGCAGGCATTACAGATTGGAAGAACAACACGAAATTTGGTTAGTAAGTCTGCATCTCTTTCAGAATTATCGGCAGCACAATGACAGCATATGTCTTTCTTTGTTGTACTAGAAGAGGCATAGTATGCGAACTCTATTGGACTGATGCAGGATAGCTGCAGGCGTACAAACACTGTACCATGAAGTGCATCGCATGAAAAACAACATTGTCAGACGTATTAAACATTTTAAGCTTTTATAAATATGAAATTGCTAAAAGTTATATTTCATTGTGGATGCTGCAATATAAGAACTAGATCAAAGCATTCTCCTGATATTGCACGGAAATATTTTTTTACATTAGAGGTCACAGCGACGTTGACCTTTGACCTTGTGACCCCCCAAAATATAGGAGTTTTCTAAACCTCATGATCAACCTCCCTACCAAGTTTGGTGAACCTAGGTCAAACCATTCTCAAGATATTGAGCGGAAATGTTTTTTACATTGGGGGTCGCCGCGACCTTGACCTTTGACCTAGTGACCCCAAAAACAATAGGGATCTTCAACACCTCATGACCAACCTCCCTACCAAGTTTGGTGAACCTAGATCAAACCGTTCTCAAGATTTTGAGCGGAAATGTTTTTTATATTGGGGGTCGCCGCGACCTTGACCTTTGACCTAGTGACCCCAAAAACAATAGGGATCCTCTACACCTCACGTCCAACCTCCCTACCAAGTTTGGTGAACCTAGGTCAAACCATTCTCAAGATATTGAGCGGAAATGTTTTTTACATTGGGGGTCGCCGCGACCTTGACCTTTGACCTAGTGACCCCAAAAACAATAGGGATCCTCTACACCTCACGTCCAACCTCCTTACCAAGTTTGGTGAACCTAGGTCAAACCATTCTCAAGATATTGAGCGGAAATGTTTTTTACATTGGGGGTCGCCGCGACCTTGACCTTTGACCTAGTGACCCCAAAAACAATAGGGATCTTCTACACCTCACGACCAACCTCCCTACCAAGTTTGGTGAACCTAGGTCAAACCATTGTCAAGATATTGAGCGGAAATGTTTTTTACATTGGGGGTCGCCGCGACCTTGACCTTTGACCTAGTGACCCCAAAAACAATAGGGATCTTCGACACCTCATGACCAACCTCCCTACCAAGTTTGGTGAACCTAGGTCAAACCATTGTCAAGATATTGAGCGGAAATGTTTTTTACATTGGGGGTCGCCGCGACCTTGACCTTTGACCTAGTGACCCCAAAAACAATAGGGATCTTCTACACCTCATGACCAACCTCCCTACCAAGTTTGGTGAACCTAGGTCAAACCATTGTCAAGATATTGAGCGGAAATGTTTTTTACATTGGGGGTCGCCGCGACCTTGACCTTTGACCTAGTGACCCCAAAAACAATAGGGATCTTCTACACCTCATGACCAACCTCCCTACCAAGTTTGGTGATCCTAGGTCATGCGGTTTTCCAGTTATCGATCGGAAACGAAGTGTGACGTACGGACGGACTGACGGACTGACGGACTACCGGACTGACGGACAGGGCAAAAACAATATGTCTCCCCCAGAGAGGGGGAGACATAATTACATTCTTATATATTAAGATGAAAATTATCAATGTTATCAGAGTAATAAATTTGTGTAAATCACAAATTAAATTAAACTTGTTTGTTTAAATATCTAGATAAAGCTGCAGTAATTCTGACCATACTGCATCACAGCATGTAATGCATATAGTACTTGAAGCTTATATAGCTCAACCAAAGGATAAGTAGGGTAATTGCTGTTGTCCGATTATTTTTATAAATTATTGACATGAACAAAAGTATTACAATTAAAATCTGATCAGACTAACCTTCAGGTGTTATCAACGAGCCACGTGTATAATCATATTTCTCCAACAGGCGCCCTAATGATCGACTATCTCTGAGAGTGAGCGACTTTTTGGAATACACACACCTAGGTTTGTCACATTCTGAACAATCAATTGTTCGCCTCACATTCTGGGCAACAAGAGCGCTGTTCTTCACCCCCTGTAAACATTATGAATTTGATCAAACAGCTGTTGGCATGCTTATACTATTAAAGGCCTAAACTACCATTTAAGCCAAGGAAAATCTAAATTGCATGCTATATTTCATTTCCTGTTTATAAAGAATTACTTCAAAACAGCTTGATCATCAATTAACAAGATTCATGTTACAAATCTTTAAAGGCCCATTATTCCCAAGAAATGCCTATATTTTTATTTCTCAAAAGCATAATTTTGGTGTAATTTTATGATTGCCCTTTCTAAAGAAGTTAAAATGTATTCATTTCTGAGGCATAATGTGCCGTAAATACATACTGTTTTATAAATTGCTAAGATTTACTTAAGAATTTGAATGAGGAGCATTAACCTGGACTTCCTCTGCAACAGCTGCAATTGTCGTATTTTTTCGCAGAGGGTCTGTCATCATCTGTAGCGAGGTCAGAGCTTTCTGCGTATGCCCAAAACATGTCTGTCACCATGCATTGTATATTAAAAAAAAATACTAAAACTGAATAAAACACTTTTGTTTCATCTCCATTGACTAAATAAATGTCTTTTTGACACTAACCATGCAGCCCTTTGTGCAAACTTTAATGTTTTAAACAAGAAATTCAACCTTAAAAATGTTGACTGTGCCGACATTTTTCAATATTTATGCGGACTTCGCTATTTTTAGACATTGCACATGTTGGGATTTCCCCGACTGTATCAGCTAATCAAATGCCAATTTCGTGACAATAATTGTTGTAAACCAGTCTAGAAGCATCATTGAGGCCCCTCATGGGTTGAAAATTATGTAAATAATTAATTTTGATGTATAAAAACGAGTTTAAAAAATGACATTTTTTGACGCATTCTTAACCAAAAAATGGCCCGGTGCTTCAGCAATCTTCACATTCCATTGCAAAGATTGGTTATTTATCTTGATTTTTAAGCCTTTCCCAAGAAAATCGGATGATGAAAAGACATGATTCGAGCCGCCTAAAATAACTACCCCTCACAGAGCCTCGTCCGTTTTCGCGGGCGACCAAGAGTTGCCTCCTTTTTCGACTCTTCCTCCTGACTTCCGGTGCCGTGCGGTGAAACAAAATATCGTGATTTTTTTCCAATCCGACGCCAATTCTGCGGGAAAAGGCTACATATTTGTAAGTTAACAAACAGTCTAATTATTTTTATCCTAATCCCCTGTGTTTTAGCTTTTGGAAACATTATTTAGTTCGATAATTAGCGAGTACATCGTCTGTCAGTTTTACCCCACCCACCATTAAACTCCAATCTGAATTTTTTGTGCCAAATTGTCGTTATATTATAGATTATTAGTCATATAATTTGATCAAATGTGTTATAAAGGGATAAATTATTATTCTAGATTACAGTGTCCTGTGTTGATGCTTTTTATTGTAAAAAGGATTGACATTTTCATTTTTTTTTTATTTTGTATTATTTTTCTTTCGAAACTCAGGCTGACTGCCAGTGGATTTCAAAATTGATTTTGTACCTATGTTATATTTTACTAGATTTTTCAACTGAAAATCTCAATTTTTATATTGGGATATGTAGTTGACATTGGGCGGACTGGCGGCATCCACAATTCATATACTCCCCATAACTGCCATCTTTGGAGCATTTTCAATAATTTTCACATTGACATTGACAAGATGATAGTTTAAACAAAATTTGCCCGTCATTTAAACCTATCACGCTCTGTGGTAAACTGAGCTGATACTCTTTGTTAATCACTACAGAAGTTGTGCTCTTCATTAGCATAACATGGCACTATATCTGAATTATTTGGATATTTTTAAGAAAATTGATTTAGAAATATGGGTTTTTCCCCAATCATGTTAGAATGCACCAGGCTGGTGACCATATCAGTGGCAAATTTTTATTTGGTCATATTTAGAAAGAAACTAAATCACCTTCGTGTGAAGTCTGCAACTGTACCATTTCACAATTAATTGATATTCTGGAACACTATAATGGAAAAAATATTGTTGTTTTAGGCTGATGAGTGCCTACGACAGTGATAGAGACCTTTTTGCGGACACACCTCTCTCACAACGCTCGACACAGTCTCCAGAGGTTTCTGGTGATACTCATTGGTCACACCACTCGACACAGTCTCCAGAGGTTTCCAGTTATACGGTTTCATCACAAGGCCCGACACAGTCTCCAGTGAGTTTCATTGATTTGCTTTCGTCACAACGCTCGACACAGTCTCCAGTGGGTTTCATTGATTTGCTTTCGTCACAACACTCGACACAGTCTCCAGTGGGTTTCATTGATTTGCTTTCGTCACAACACTTGACACAGTCTCCAGAGGTTTTCAGTGAAACGCCCCCATCGCAGCGCTCAACCCAGCCACCAAGTCAATGGACTTCTTCTGATGATGATTATGTAGTAAGCATAGTTACAATCACCATTTTTCAGCTTTTAAATAAAAAGCTATTTATCATTAAATTTGTGTAACCATTAAACATTGTCTTGTAAATTACAATTTCTTTTATATAAGAAAATTAAATTTACACTTAACTACAATTTAACTACAATTTTTATTATATTTTATTTTGTTCATTTGTGCTTTAATATTAAACATGAATAGCATATAAAATAAATTTCAGCCCAGTCCAGTGTTCCAAGCAAAACGCAGACGAGTGGATGAGTTAGAAGTCATCAAGCCTGTAGTAAGTTTGACTTTATCAACAGGTGTTACATAAATTGGTGCCTGTCATATCTGACCTCAATATATGTTTTTTTTTATCTCTGCTTAATGCTGGTAGAGAAGCCCCAATTCTAGATCCAACTTTCAAGAACAGCGCGGAACCAGGAACAGTTCGTTTGGTGCGGACAGCATGCAAGGCATTTTCCAAAGGAGGCGATGAAAAGAATGGTCAGTATCTCACTTTCCAGACATACTCCAAAGATTTCTTACGTGAAAATGGCTTTCGAGGTGTACCCCTGGAACGGTTCCGAGGGAATCGTTTTAACATACTATTTCGAAATGCGGCAGCACTGTTCTTCTTGAAAGATAAGTTGCAGTCATATCTAAGTATTGAACATTCAAATAGGTTGCTAGCATCTGTTCACCATGACATAAAATCCCAGAGTATGTGGCTGGGTGCAAAGTCCTTGGATTGATTAGTGAACTTGTAACAGTCCCTCTATGGTGTGTGATAGAAAGTGAGAACATTCACATAATTGAGGCTCAAACTCTCTACCAAGAGCTAGTAAAGTATCTGGAGGAACTGCCGCAAAACATAGCAAGTTTCATGAACGGTACATATCTTTTGTCCTTCGCTAACAGAGAGAAACTGCAAACATCAAAGATCTCTATAGCATTGTTCAATGAATGGGAATATGATGGACAAGTACAGATCATATTAATGATAATAGTACCTGCACTGTGTGAACTTTGTAAAAGGCTATTTAAAGACTTTTTGCCAGAGGGTTTGTGGTTTAATGCACCAGGAGCTGTTGAGGACAAGACGCGCAGCGCACCAAAACACAATAAGTTTTCGGAAACTATATTTGGGCACATGGATAGGTTGCTGCGAGAAAAGCCTAATAAAAAGAAAAGGAAGTTATTCTGAACAAAGCCAGAAAAGATGTAAAACATTTGAGGAGAGCTTTCAAACAGAGAAACGCCCAAATAGAAACTGAACGCAGGAGAATACTTGCGGAAAAGAGAGAAAAGGCAGAGCAAGCGGAGCAAAACAGAATAAAGAAAAGGGAAGATATAACTGACAATGTCCAGCTTTGGGGGTTGTGGCAAACGGAACAAGAGGTGGATTCTAGTTTATCTCGGATAAAAACAAAGACTGAACAGGTCAGTGCCCTCAAGGCCCAGTTAAACTTCAGAAAAACTGTATTTGAATAGAAATGTGAGGACAAATCTGTGTACAGGATGTCTAAAAAGGTTGATAACAAAAATGTGCCATTGTCTGTGGAGGAACTGACACTAAATGTCAAGAAACTTGTCAGAAAGGCATATGAGGTAGATGTTGTTGCTAATCCCGATGAGCAGGTTCTAGTAGGCAGGAAGATAGATCATGCCTTCATGACAGATGGTGAAAGAACATGGTACATTGGCAAGGTCATTTCGCAGGGATCATCACTGGTTCTTGCATGATCTGTGTTGCTTTTTATTATATTTTGCTATAATACACTAACACATCATGATATTGACACCATCATTTATTATTTGGTCTTGACTTCATGTAGATACAGTACTTAAAATATAATTATGTTATGTATTTTAATGGACAATGAAATTAATGTACAAATGTTTTTTTTAAGTAATTGACTAATTACTTACTTTGATTACATTTATTCACCAAAGCATACTCAACTTGATATTTTAATCAGTTAATATTACTACAACCTTAAACCATTTCAGGCCCCTGGCTTTCCGTCATGGTTTAACGTCAAGTACAGTGGGGACCAAGCCATCTACTCCTATAGACTTCTGGATGATCTTAAAAGTGGGGAACTGAAATTGATTGTGTAGAGTGGTAAATAAATAAATACAAAGATTGTGCATTTATTTACCATTGTTTTACCTCACATGAGCTTGAACTTCTCAATAGGAGTCAAGTAGTCGGTGATCGTACGATTTTGTATGTTGATGTCATTTGGTGAACATTTTTGGTCCAACAATGTAACCCGGAACTGCTTTGCTAATTTTGCAATAATTTCACTGAAAGGTTCCTTTGTGTTTAAAGTATAATTGCAAGATTAACCTAGCTAAAACTAGGTAAAAATTATATTTAAAATGACCCATTTGCCACTTGTAGTAAAAATGGCAAAAATCGGCAGATAAAGAAATGAAAAACATAATTTTGAAAATTTTTGGAAAAAAAAAGAAGCTTTAAATCAAACAAAGGTTATTATTTCTGTAATGTATAGCCCATAAGCTTTACAAAAATGTATAATTTTGGCATGTTACAGTATTTTTTTTTTTAAAAAGTGCTGATCTCGCTATCATCTGTCGTTATCAGTTTTTTCAACAAGTATATCAGTTTCGCTTAATAAATCTGCTAGCAGATCGTTCCAAGAATTAGAACAGTTAAATGAATAGATTCTATTCTTCAATATGTTTCTTTTCTCTGGTTGGTTTACATAATTTACACTTATATTGCAGCAGAATGTTATTTCTCCCGAAGACTCATGCTTCCATTTTCCGACAGCCCTGGATGCCGCCATGTTTGAGGTTGCTATGCATGTGGTGAAGTAGACGCTTGCATTCAGTCATTATATACATATGCAATCGTGTAGACGATACGGATCGATAAATAACGAAAAGACCGCTAATTTGTGAAAAGACTGTTTTTAAGCTAAAATTAAAAAAAAAATCGATTTTTTTAGCAAAAAAAAAAACCTTTTGAGTCGGGGCATTTTCGGCGGGTCGGCCGGCAATAGCAAACAGATAATTTTTTAAGAGTGGCCTAAGATATGACTTAAACAATATGTCTTGTCTGAGAATCAAACTGTTTGCAACTTGGTTGCATTTGTAAACAAGTGAATATTTGAAGCGAACGACATTGTTTGCAACAGCATTAATGTGTAGAATTGATTGATTTGATCAGTGGGACTTCAATGTTTTTTTTTCAAATTTCACCTATTCCACTATGTTGTCATTCATATCCATACTTTAATGAATTAAGAAAGTAACTTAAGGACCAATAAATGATTCAAGATTGTTTATTATCTGATTGATATGGTTCAGAGTTCAGGTGCATATAGGCATTGAATTGAGTGGCTAGCAATTGAGTTGGCTCTAAATTTTTTGGTTTAAATAAAACATCTAAACTAAAAATCAGATAACAAATAATGGTCATGCATTTATCGTTTCGATACTTACATAACAAAGACATTAGTTTTTGTACTATGTTTTCATTTGTCGAACTGATGTTTATTGTACATTAACTCATCTAGAGACGCATAATTGCGCATCTATTGTGGCTGCCATTTAAAGACATTATGAGAAATAGAGTATTTGCTCCTCAGGAGAAAATGCTCTATTTCTCCTGTCTTTAAAAAACATTGATATTAGGCAATACTTTGAGATTATATTAAGTATGCTAAAAATAGAGAAATATCGTCAAAATCTAAATATAGTATAGGGATAATGAGTTAAAAGCAGCCAATTTTGTTCTTGTTTAGGATTCCTATGTTATGTTAGAATTCATTTTGATCCATACTTTTCTAGGAGTGCCGACGCGTTTGTTCACATCAGATCTGGAGTTACTACATGTGTGTATATATATATATATATATATATATATATATATATATATATATATATATATATATATATATATATATATATATATATATATATATATACTTTGCATCTTATCTAGATCTTACCTTGTTGAAATTATGCCAAACAGTTCACATGAAACATTTGTCAAATAATTGTTGGAAAAGATGATCATCTACATACTGACATCCATTGTTTATCTTTTTATGCAAAACCTCTCCAACCCTACACTTTTAACAAACAATGTCTATTTTCTGTAAGTGCAGGTGATATCTGCATTATTGCAGGCTTGCACACATACAGACGTTTTCTGTCCACATGGAGCTATAGCACATGACAATATTCATATATCCAGAGTGTCTGGTTTAGAGAGAATTTACTGTATGCAATATTGTTGTAATGTCTGCAAAACGATATGTTAAAAAATTGTATAAGTTTTATCATGTGTGTTATTAAATAACGAATACCATGCAAGCATAATAAAATTGATTTCGTAGCTTGTTGTTGTTTTATTTTACGAGTCATTGTCTACCAGGTTGCATAATTCATCTTGCATAAAAACTGGATGTTCTCCGATTCAAGTTGCAGTAAAATTCCAAAATAAGAATTTAATTATTAAATGGTTGGATTTAGGTTGGATTCACATTGGAAAAGGGTTGGATTTTGGTTGGGAAAAGGTTGGATTCACGCTGGAAAAGGGTTGGATTTAGGTTGAAAGGTTGGATTCAGTTGGAAAAGGTTTGGATTCACGTCGGAAAAGGGTTGGATTTAGGTAGGAAAATGGTCGGACCCCGACGTCTATACGACGTCGGAAAAAAGACGTCTTAAAAACAAATCCAACCAAAATCCAACGTTAATCCAACATCGGGGTCCAACGTCTATACAACGTCGGTACAACGTCTTTTGTTTGCTGGGTAGGCATTCATAGTCGTTTATATGACTTTTAAACTTCACAATGGACTTACGTTTTGTTTAAGCAAATGTCTGGAGTCTTTGATTTGCCATGACGTCAATGTACCAAACAGTAGTTTTTAATCTCCACTATTAGACAGCTTGAAAATGTAACACATTAACTGATAGCTGGTAAGATCATTAATCTATGTGATTTCTATCCTCTAGAGCAATTCAAAGTTCATTAGTTGTCTTAATCACTGACAAAATGTGTACAAACAACCGAATAACAACAATAAGCCGCCATTTTGAATTGAACCGGAAGTACACTTCTGCAGACGATAATGGATGAAGCTTTCATTTTTTGTGTCGTTTATTTGACCACGATGGCAAACTGGTGAGTTTTTACCTATCACTTGTAGACTATTGTTGAACTAAATTGGTTTTGACTCCTTACTTAATGTACAAAATTATTCAATGACATCAAGTAACTGTAATTTCTGGAAAGAGAATGTCAATCGTCAGTTTGAATTTTCTTTTAATTAATTTTAATTCTTATAATTTAATATTTATTTTTTTTTTTACAAAAAAATCATTAGCACTTATTGCAATTTCGTTTCATCGCTTTGAAATGGTTTTACTTGTGTAATACTTTCATTTGATCGGAAAAGAGACAATTTAAAGAAGTCGCGAAAATATATGACAGTTTAGACTTTATGATTTGTGACTGCATTCTTTTAATGTTCTTGGGTGATTGGGTAAAGTACCATGTGTTACTCATAATTATTTATGATATTCACTGAAATAATTGTCCATTTCAGACTCAATGGAGACAAGTAATACACAACCAGACCGTTCAAGTGAGGATGTTAATTTTCCCCATTTCTGGTATGCCTGACCCCTGATCACTTGGACACCGTACAGACCCCCAACCCACAAACATGTCCTGTACAATTTCTGTAGGTGTTCACTTAATTATGACACTAGAGTTATTGGTAAGGATTTGAGTTAAGATAATTTTAAAATTTATGAAGTTTTTTCTTGTCATGAAAGCGTCATAGTGGATTTCAATGGAACCAAATATATATTTGACAGAAATGAGTGTAGCTGTAAATACAAAGTCGTACATTTATGTTGTTTTCTGGGAGGACCCATTTCTCTCAAACATAGCCATTCTACTACGAGAACAATGCCTGTTAACTGTCATATGACTTGACAGTAGATTGCAAATAGTTTACTTTTACTTTGAGGCTTATGTAAATCGCCCTGTACCTACAATTAATACTAGTGAATTTTGTTTCAACTGCAAAGTAAAACAATGTGAACAACTTAAAATCTCATCAATTCTATAATCTTGAGTTCAAATAATTTACAATTGGCCTTATTTAAGGAAAGAAGACTTTATTTTTAACTTGCTTCTTATTATTAAAATCTAAATTCAATGTCATATATTTTTCAGGGAAAACGGACTTAAAATAGAGGAAGACAACTGCCATTTGAGAAAGAAAAGGAGTACATGGGCGATACATATTACTGCACTGTGCACAGTATAGAATAAAATCATCTACCAACTCCATGTTAGTTGCTGTGGGCATCAACATTGATACAGATGCAATTTTGGAAACTGTTCATTCAAAAATAAGAGTTACTCTATCTTAACTAATGCAGAAGTAAAAACCGTTCCTGTATAGTGAAGGACTTGTTTACACTTTAGAACTAGATGCTAAAAATTTTCTTGCAAGTTGCTGTGATTAAATAAATAACAAACTTACACATCAACCCTAAAGAAGAACCATCATCATCTACAATGATGTAATAATTTTGCAATGTGTATATACTCACAACAGTGTTGTGTTATAAAAAGTGGAAGTGTTATAAATGGACGACTTACTGACAAAACCATAGAACTGTCATATTTTCTAATGATTAGTCTTGTTTCATTATAACTTCTTAAACCATTATTAAAATTTAATAAATTAGTTTTATAAATTAATATGTGTTCAATTGCATTACTTAGTTTTTTTTTAATTTCAAATGTTTTTGTTCTTTAAGATTTTGTTCTGTAATGCTGTTGATTAAGCCTGGAAGTAAATATGTTGTAACATGTAATATGGATATTGTTTCTAATTAATGTCACAGATTCTAGTTGTATTCCACTAAAAGTTTACTGCTGGTATACCACTGAAATACCATTGGTATACCACCAGCATACCGCTGGTATTTCACTGACATTTTTACTGGGGTAATTCAGGCAATTTGTTGTTCTGGAACTGTTTTAGAACTTGGGAGTTCTTCAAGAACTAAATGAACAGTTCCAGAACAGTTCTAGAACTTGAAGTGCTTGTGGACAAATGTTCAAGAACTAGTTCTTGAACAACAAATGGCCTCAAGACCTACTATTTCAAGAACTGTTCTAGAACTGGCCATTTGTTGTTCTAGAACTAGAGTTCTTGAACATTTGTCAAATGTTCAAGAACTAGTTCTAGAATGGTTCCAGAACTAGAAGTTCTAAAACTTAGTTCTTCAGGCCATTTGTTGTTCATGAACTAGTTCAAGAACTTGACTTTTTCTGGAATATCTCGCAGGGGACATTGCCATTACAGTTTGTGATAACAAAAAACATCAGTATCTGCAAACAGTGAAACCTCAAGTGTTGACTTGGTTGTGTGTGCCTGCTTAATTAAAACCAATCTGGAAGAAGGGACACAGTATTATTGTGATTATCCCTGAAAGACATGACGACTTCACCACTTAGGCTCTTTTTAGTTTTAAGTTTGAATATGATATTATACCTGGCTTAAAATGTCAACAAAAAGGGCATTGCAACAAGAAAGTATACTGATTAGCACCAAATATCATCATGCTGTTTAAATACCACACTTGACATACTTGACATCAACTTTTAAAATCAATAATCATTATTACAAGCCTATTTAGTAATTAAATTGTTCCACAGGAAAACAAGAACAAACAATTTACAAATGTACTAATGCACCAGTCAATTGTAACCACGGCCCCCTCCCCCCCAGGTCCTGGGAAAGTTGGGACTTTGACTTTCGGTCCAGCCAATCCCGGGTAAAATCCCCATCCTGCAGTTACAAACTGATGGTAAAATCCCCGCCGAATGCCCCCGCACCCCAGTGACCCTAGGTAAGGCCCTTTCCCGGCTATATCTGTCGCGAAGACAAAATCACCACATTCACCCGGCACTGAAGGGCCACCAGGACAGTAAAAACAAAGCCTATTTCCCCAGCTATCCCCGCTATACCCCTGGACTGTGGTGGGGGGGGGTCCGTGATTACATTTGACTTGCGCATACATTCCAATGAAACATATAATAACTTACAGTTCATGCAATTACCCATTTACCACCCCTTTCCCACGCTGAAACTATTGGGTTAACTTCCTTTGCATATAATTATATAATTACTTAATAATAAAAAGAACAATATCATTAGTAGCGATTTAAATAAAATAAATTTAATCAACATTTATAATCACCTTGTAAATTTCTTTAAAAAATCACATCTTAAGAACAAAAATTTCAAAATAACAGTTATTGCAATGATTATAAATTTAATACATTATCCTCAAACAGTCCTTAGACAAGTTTTAAAGACATGTAGAAAAACCTTTTTATGTAGGCATAATATTACATATTGTGGTCCTAGGCACTGAATAAAGCATTACACTCTAGTTTTAGGATTTCTAGATTGGTGTAACGGTTTCATTGCTTTCAACAGTCAGCAGGCACAAATAGTTGAGACTGCTTTTGTTTCTTGTATGCTGTATAATTATTTCAAATACATGTTGTAAGACTGACAAAATAAATAGCCTATTTAAATAAAAAAATATATGTTATATATATAATATATATGTGATAGTCAACCTTTGATAAAATGATACTTTTTCATCCAGATGTTTTGGAGGTAAAGCAACTGTATTTAAAAAAAATGTATATATATACTGAATCAGTGAGTTCATGAAGTGCTACCCTTAACTCAAGTTTCATTTCATAATAAATAATACATCAACACAGATTTGGGCCAACTACATGTGTACATGTAGATAATAATCATTAAATTTTGGACTTCACCTTCATGTGATGTGTCAAACCAGGAACCGTGAATAGGAACCTGTCAACATACTGTGTGTACTCCTCCTTGTGCACCTGGTAATGGGCCGCGTGTCTTGATGTCTCCCAGCACCGATGGGTGATTGGAAAATTGAATGTGCGTCCCCAACTATCCACCATCTTCTCAACCACTTGGTAGTCTGATATAGGATCGTTCTTGCATGAAAACACCAGGGTTGGCACATTCAGGGGCTTCTGCTTGAACAAACTGATGTAATAGTCATAGAAGGTGACAGTGTGTGAGTGAGTCAACCAGAAGTACAAGTTCATCAAAGCTGGAATTGTTTTTCTGACAATAAAGTTTTCAGATGCCCCCATTCCAACTCCAACAGCCATATCTTTTAGTGTTCCTACAGTCAAGCTATCATACACAACAGCTCTTATCCTGCTCTGAATGTCCCCATAAGCTGTAGGTTGATCATACATCTCACCCATAAGCACAGTGAAATTGTAGGCTCCCATTGAAAAGGCATGTACTACAATGTCACCATATGACTGACAATTGCTCTTGATGTACTGCAGTAACGACTTTACCAGAACTTTAGAATTCTTTGGCCAAGAAAAATGCTTCAAACTGCTTTTAACGTATAAAACGTCATACCCATATGAATGATACATATTGCTGTAGTTCTTAATGACTTTTAATGGTGCACCATAAAAGCCAAACAGAATAACTAATGTTTGTGGCTGACAGCTCAATTCAGCCTTGCTAATGTTAAAATTGTCATTTTGGGTGCTTATATCCAACAACTCAACAGCCAGAGCAAATGAAATTCTCTTTGCAAGGTTGTTATATCCATATTGAACAGGGAACTTTTGACTGCTAAGTGGCGGAGTTCGTCCTGAGCTTTCCATCTGTATCACAGCAGCTTGTTGATGGTTGACCACAGTATTGTATCCTTGATATGACTCGACAAGACCTTAACATCCTGAAAATAAAGTAAAAAAGACAGAATGTTTAATAATGGTAACAAAACAATTGACCTGATTCCAATCAAACATTGATTTATTATCATACTATCTAATTATATCTTTTTATGTCATAACTAGCCATCAGTTAGGTACAGTACACTCATCAAGTAAGACCCTTTCCTTGCACACTCCAATGGATAAAGCTAATGTTTGCGGGTTTCCTCTGAGGGTAAAACAGTTTCCTCTGCGAAAAAAGGAAACTTCAAAGGGAAACAAATGCAGCTGTACTACGTTTGTAAAGGCATACTTGATTGGTTCTGAATATACTTCTACCCAATCGACATTGCGCTTTCTAACTTCAGACTTTTATGAAAAGGTCATTTTCTTTTTAATATAAACAACAACTCAAAATGTAATGATTTAGGCCAGTACTAAATCTTTTTAATTCACAATGTCTATTATCAATATCTTTAGAACAAAGTGCGAGCATGCAGCGCAGTTAGGGTGCTTTTGTATGCGTAACGATCCGCTGTAGACAGCGGATGTGCGTTCATAGTATAACATTCCGTTATAGACGGAGTACGTTCATAGTATGTTAACTTGGTTGGTAATAATATGCAAATTAGCAAAGCCTGGGTTCTGTATGGATTGAGAATAAACTGTTATATGAAGACCAGCAGACCCCTTCAGGGTCGAGCATGGTTTTCTCTGAAGGGATCTGTTGGTGTTTATTGGTGACATCGCACGTTACAAAAGGTGGCAGTGGTGGGATATTGACAACTGCCGGAACGGAGTTGCCTTACCCCTGAGTTTCCCAGACCAAGACTCGGGACGAGTTTTCTCAGAGGGGAAAGTAATGTAATGGTCCTGTGTAGGCAGCGGATTAGTGTAACGGTCCGCTGTAGGCGGCGGATGTACATTCATATTTTAACATTCCATTATAGACGGAAGTACGTTCATAGTACGTATGTTAACTTGGTTGGTAATATGCAAATTAGCAAAGCCTTGGTTCTGTATGGATTGAGAATAAACTGTATATAAAGACCAGCGGACCCCTTCAGGGTCGAGCATGCTTTTCTCTGAAAGGATCTGTTGGTGTTTGTTTGATGTTGCAAGTTACACATGTTAAACCAAAGCCTAACCTTTTACAAGATTGAAAAGTAAATGTGATGCCGTCCGGACAGGCTGATGAGCATTGAGCTCTTCAAAAGATGATGGTATTTGACAAAAAAAACTATGACACCATACTTGTTTTGTGACTGCTTAATATTACATTCTAAAACAAAATGTCATTTTTTATTATATTAAATATGGATTGTCAAGTTGAATAATGGAATGAAAAATCACTTGCCTTCAGGACAAAACAAGAGCTGTCACAGTATGTGACGAATGCCGCCGAATGTGACATTGACCTATGAACAAGGTCAGTACATGAAAAGTTAAAGATCAAACAAATACATATGGCAAGTTATTTTAAATTGCCTCTGAACATAAAAAATACCACCCATACTTGACAACTTACATTCTTATGTCCTTATATTCAGCATTCCATTGTAAACAAGAGATGTTTGTCAAACATTATGCCCCCCTGAGCGCCATGTTGTCAGGATTATATGGACAATTGAATGAAATATGCATGGACCGAAATGACAGCTGATTTGTTGCTGCTTTAAGATTATGACCATGAAAGTGTGAGGATAAAGTGTGTTATGACCGTCATGACCTTTGACTCTATGAACTCAAAATCCAGAGTCATCAGCTGGTCACTAGAAACCTAAATGTCAAGTTTGAGGGCCATGGGTGCAGGCATCGTCAAGTTATCACAAGACAAGTTTTTTTCGTTCAAGGTCACTGTGACCTTGACCTTTGACCCGATGACCCCTTAAATCATAGGGGTCATCTACAAGTCAGATGCAACTCCAAGTCAAGTTTGAAGGCCATGGGTTCAGGCATTGTTAAGTTATCGCTCAGTCAACCTTTTATCATTCAAGATCACTGTGACCTTGACCTTTGGCTCTCTGAATCCTAAAATCAATAAGGGTGATCTACTGGTCAGGCTTAACATCCATGTCAAGTTTAATGATCATAGGTTCAGGCATTGTTGAGATATCAGGGGGGAAATTTGTTAACTTTTTTGCGTAAAAGGTTACTGTGACATTGACCTTGACCTGATGACCCCCAAAGTCGATAGGGGTCATCTACTGGGAGGCCCAACCTCCATGTCAAGTTTGAGGGCCATGGGTGCAGGCATTGTTGAGTTATCACTTGGACAACCTTTTATCATTTAAGGTCACTGTGACCTTGACCTTTGACGAACCCTAAAATTAATAGGGACAATGTTCTGGTCAGGCCCAACCTCCAATTCAATTATGAGGGCCATGGGTCACTGTGACCTTGACCTTTGGCCAGATGACCCCCAAAAACCATAGGGGTCATCTCCTGGTCAGGCCAATTCTCCAAGTCAAGTTTAAGGGCCATGGGTGCAGACATTGTTGAGTTATCAATCGGACAACCTTTTACCATTTAAGGTCACTGTGACCTTGACCTTTGACCCATTGAGCCCAAAAAACAATAGGGGTCAGCTACTGGTCAGGCCTAACTTCCAAGTCAAGTTTGAGGGCCATGGGTGCAGGCATTGTCGAGTTATCACTCGGACAACCTTTTACCATTCAAGGTGACTGTGACCTTGACCTTTGGCCAGATGACCCCCAAAAACAAAAGGGGTCATGTACTGGTCAGGCCCAATTCCAAGTCAAGTTTGAGGGCCATGGGTGCAGGCATTGTCAAGTTATCACACGGAAAACCTTTAACCATTCAAGGTGACTATGACCTTGACCTTTGGCCCGATGACCCCCAAAAACAATAGGGGTCTTCTACTGGTCAGGCCCAACCTCCAATTCAATTATGAGGGCCATGGGTGAAGGCATTGTTGAATTATCATTTGGGCAACCTTTTACCATTCAAGGTCACTGTGACCTTGACCTTTGGCCCGATGACCCCCAAAAACAATAGGGGTCATCTACTGGTCAGGCCCAACCTCCAATTTAATTATGAGGGCCATGGGTGCAGGCATTGTTGAGTTATCACTGGACAATCTTTTACCATTCAAGGTCACTGTGACCTTATCCTTTGACCAGATTAGCCCCAAAAACAATAGGGGTCAGCTACTGGTCAGGCCCAACCTCAAGGTCAAGTATGAGGGCCATGGGTGCAGGCATTGTCAAGTTATCACTCGGACGACCTTTTACCATTCAAGGTCACTGTGACCTTGACCTTTGGCCTGATGACCCCCCAAAACAATCGGGGTCATCTACTGGTCAGGCCCAACCTTCATGTAAAGTTTGATGACCATACGTCCAGGAATTGTTGAGTTATCACTCGGACAAGCTTTGGTCTACCGACAGACCGACCGACCGACAAACCGACATGCCTGTGCAAAGCAATATACCCCTCTTCTTCGAAGGGGGGCATAATAAACACTAAGTGTATCTTTCACCTTAGAGGTAGGAACATGGGTCTTGCACGTGACACATCGTCTTGGTATGTCGAACTTGACCTAAGAGGTAGGGACACGGTTCTTGCACGCGACACGTCGTCTTGGTATGTTGAACACATGTGGCAAGTTATTTTAAAATCTGTCCATACAAGAGAAAGTAACAGTCCGGACACGACAACCTATACTCTATGTCCTTATATGCAGCATTCCATTGTGAATAAACACTAAGTATGACCTTGACCTAAGAGGTAGGGACAAGGGTCTTGCACGCGACACGTCGTCATGGTATGCCGAACACATGTGGCAAGTTATTTTAAAATCTGTCCATACAAGGGAAAGTTACAGCCCAGACACGAGTTATTGAGCCTGACACACGGACTGAAGGAAGGACGGACGGACAGACGGACGGTGCGATTTTAATATGCCCACCTTCGGGGGCATAAAAAAATGAAAATATGCTTGACTCTGTTAATTGTTGTAAAAGCATCAGACAAGAAGCACCGTCTTGATTTCTTAATATATCTACATTTTTAGGTTAATAAATAGGTCAGTTTTTTAGTTTAAGAGGCCATCTTTTGTAAACAAAATATATGTACTTATTTATGTATTTAACATGACTGGGTTAAAAATGTATACCAAAGCCAGGATTCGAACTCAAGACCTTCTGAAAAGACCTTCTAAAAAAAAGCGCTTTTCTCCCCCATTATGTGGTCATAGGTGAGAAATATTCAATGATGGACATGAAATTTGTACTTTTGGACTGGAGACGAACAAACATAGGGGTCATCTACAGGTCATGACCAACCTACATACAAAGTATGAAGTTCCTGGGTCCAAGTATGAAGTTCCTGGGTCCAAGCTTTCATTATTTATTGAGCCGAAAGAAGTGTGACGTACAGACTGGTGACCAACAAATTGTTTTTTACCTGAAGGTCACTTTGACCTTGACCTACTGACCTCAAAATCAATAAGGGTCACCTAATAATCAAGACCAACTAGCAAACCAAGTATGAAGTTCCTGGGCAAAATTTGTGTTTAGTAAATCAGTCGAAACTTATTTTACCTCAAGGTACCCTTGACCTTTGACCTACTGACCTGAAAATCAATAGGGGTCATCTACTAGTCATGATCAACTGGCATTCCAGGTATGAAGTTCCAGGATGCAAGCATTCTTAAGCTATTGAGCAGATACCGTTTTTTAGCTCACAGAATTGCGACCTTGATCTTTGACCTTCTGATCCCAAAATCAATAGGGGCCATCACCTAGTCATGACTAACTGGCATACCAAGTATGAAGTTTCTGGGTGTAAGCGTTTTTTAGTTATTGAGCGGAAACCTTTCCTTACATCAAGGTCACAGTGACCTTGACCTTTGACCTACTGTTCGCAAAATCAATAGGAGTTATCTACTAGTCATGACCAACTAGCATAACAAGTATAAAGTTCCTGGGTATTCTTTAGTTATTGAGCAGAAACTGTTTCTTCACCTCAAGGTCATGGTGACCTTGACCTTTGACCTACTGATCTCAAAATCAATAAGAGTCATCTACTAGTCATGACCACCTAGCATACCAAGTATGAAGTTCATGGGTGCAAGCATTCTTTAGTTATTTTGCAGAAACCATTTTGAAGCTAAAGGTCACGGCCAACATATCAATTTTTACCTGAAGGTAACCTTGACCTTTGACCTTTTGATCTCAAAATCAATAGGATTAATCAACTAGTCATGACCAACTAGCATACCAAGTATGAAGTTCCTTGGTCTAAGTGTTCTATAGTCATTGAGCGGAAACGAAGTGTGACGTAGGACGTAGTGACGGACTGACTGACTGACTGACTGACAGACCTAGTTAATTTAAGGCCTTATTTTCTCAATTGAAAAGGCACAAGCAGTTTAACAAAATTGAAATTCAAAACCTTAACCATCATTTCAAATTCAAAAAAGGTGATAATTTGCATATCATGCAAGATCATAGGTACCTTCCATGGCTGAGTGTGTACGATAGGTTCATCCCAATCTGAGCTTAGGGTGTTTTGCAGAAACAAGGTTTACTGAGTTTCTGTAAAACACCCTGAGCAAAGGTTGAGATGAACATATCATTCACGCTCGGCCATGTTGCTTTTTCTCCCACCTCAGATAAATAAAATAAAGTACTCGTTAAACTGTACTTTTTTGCTGGAACTCTTTATGAGTGTAGTGAAAATAGTGTGCGTATATATATATATATATATATATATATATATATATGATAATTCTTTTTTTGGTGGTCATGGTTATGCGGGAAGTAATTAAAATTATGTAAATTAGTTTTAAATTTTGCCACAATACAACGTTTCCATGATGCTACAGACAACGGTCAACAACATATAAGACAGGTAAATGTGTGATGAAAATAAAAAAGGAGTTTCATACAGGTACTTGTTTTATCTTTGCCTGTGGGCAGGATAAGAGTTTACAGCATGGAAAAATGTTTGGATCTACTTATCGGAGGTAGGAGAAAGAGTCATCTTACTTGGTAAATTCAGGTTGGATGGATGGGAATACATGTCAAAAGTTTCATTGCAATACATTGAAGTATTTGCTAAGTGAGCTTACAGGCAAAACCTTAACCGACCCCAAAGCAAGGGTGAGTAGAATAGCTCTCATTACATGTTAATAGTCAATTTACTAAAAATAAGAAATTAAAATGGTAAATTACCTGTCAAGGCAGCCCAATTGGTTAATGTTGCTTCTATTTCAATCTATTACTCGTGAGCTTGTGGAAATCACGGAGTGCTCCCATGCCCTGCCCTGAAAGAAAAGGTCCCTGATAAACAAAACCAAGTGAAAAGTCCATGAAGGACCCATATTGCACACAATGTACTTAAGCTTTTAATTCAGATTATTCGATAACTTTGTATAAAAAGGAAAGAGCATTTAAATGAAGAAATGATCCTGCTTATAGTGCTGAACCATAAGTATTATGACATTGTTAATTTGGCAAGTGAGCTCCTTAAGAGCTGTTTTCCTAGTGATTTCAGTGCAGAATTTCGGCCACATTCCCAACTTAAAAAATTACATTTTTTCTCCAATTCTGTGACATAATTCGCCTCTTAGGTGGTCCTCTTTTAAAAAGTATCAAAATCTGTTACAGCTGCAATTTGGCATCACTTGAGGAGATACCCATGTTTATTGTAGTGTTAATATTTATATGACACAGCATTTCAGTTAATTTATGTTACGAATATAACATGATAACATGCCCCTTTTGCCCGAACGCATTCCTTAATACACAAGCCACTCAGTGAAAGAGTGTCAAGGTTGGACATTCTAAACCCCACTACCAGTTTATTAGCATCTAACCTTTGGTTCCTTGTACCCTTAATGAATGCTGATTCACTATTCTCCGCAATCATTAAAAAATATAATGCTTGGCCCCTAGTCAATTATTAGCCAAGGTTGATCTTTCTGACACTGTTTATAAAACAATCCCTCTTGCTAATGCACCAGTCAATTGTAACCACGACCCCCAGTTCCTGAAAATAGCAGGGACTAAGTCCAGCCTATACCAGGTAAAATCCCCGCCATACAGGAACAAACTGCTGGTAAAATCCCAGCCAAATGGCCCCGCACCCCAGAGACATCCTAGGTATTAAAGGTCCATCCCCCTCTATTTTCGGTGCGAAAACAAAACCACTGCAATCAGTACTAACCGCAATGCACATTCACACGGCACTGCGGGGCCACCTGGAAGGTAAAAACAAGGCCCATTTCCTCTGCTATATACCCCGGACTTGGGAGGGCTAAGGATACAATTGACTGGTGTGTTACACTCATATCCTTTATTTTAGCCTGGTTTTTCAGTTTGTCAGCCTTTTTAAGCTTCTTGGCATAAGCACCATGAAAATACTTCAAATCAACTTTTTTTCCACAAAAGATAATTGTTTGCTATATCATTGATCCTCTATTATTCAATCAGACAACGCTAAAACTTTTTTTAAATCACAGGACATTGTGGAAGGTAAACAGGTACCGGCGGCAACAATTTTTTACCTGTCGCAATGTTTTAAACTGTATTCAGTAACATGAACCCAAGTATTGATTTCAAGCCTCTTATTTTAATAGGTCTCGTGATTTCTCACTATAACATATTTAGATTTTCTAAGAAGCTAAACATCAAGACAAAAAAAATCCTATAAAAAATCTTCTTTCTTTAAGTAATCATTTTTTCCTCCCTTGCCTCCAAAAAACTCATATTATTAGTCCTCCTCAGATTTGTTGAGCCCTGGAGTAGCTATATCTAACTCTTTTAATTCATCTTTTAATAAAAGAATGGTTATATACACAGGGGTTTCTCTTGAAAAAAAAAAATTCTGATAAATATTATATATAAGAAAAAAAAAATTCGAGAGAAACCCCTGTGGATATATACTGTAATTATAAATTATAATGAATACATGTAGTACTACAGTTCAAAATCAGGCACATCATTTATGCAAAAACGAAAGTAAAATTCTTGTTATTGACAAGGTTAAACAGAGCGTAAAGAGTGTCAACACTGTATATTCATCATAATGTTTAAATTAATATGATTGCCAGGAACATTGGTATTTTTCGTGCAAATGAAACTTTCTTGCAAAATTACTCCCATATGTTGCTGTTGTTTAGATATCTAGCTTTATTCTGTCAAATATTGATGTCAGACAGTAAGATGTTTTTAACAATTTCATGTTTATTGGGGAATACAAACTTGAAATAACTTTGTTGGCTCGTTTAATAATTTTAAAACCGACATGTATATTAAACTGATGCAGTATAATACTATTTTTGTAGATTTTTATCAAATCTTATTTTCTCGAAAAATTACACCAAACAACTAAATCTATTTTCGCCAAAATCAACCCTATTTTTCAGATTTTAATCAAAATCATATTTTCGCGAAAATAACTTTATTTTCAACAAAAATAACCTTATTTTCGCACCTTAGTCAAAATGGTATTTTCGCGAAAATAACTATATTTTCGTATTTTAGTCATACCCGTGTCGTTGCCTAAGTATCTGCTCATTTTGGACAATATGTTATTTTAGAGTCAACACGTACCAGACAAAAGAAGAAAAAGATTATTTCGGTCAACGTATTGCATTACTGTACCTGCAAAGTGGAAAAACACTTTTACAACCCGAAAACGGGTTTCAAAGTTCACAATGTGATTTGTAACAATCAAAACGGCTCACAACTGAAACGGACTGTATGGACAGTACAAAAACGCGGTCCTTTAAGCGGACGATATAGAAAGCGGACGACATAAACAAAGAAGGGTTTTGAAAACTGCGAACGATGTAGACAAAGAAGGACTTTATTCCATTACGTTTTAGAAAAATTTGATGCATTAAATTGGCATTTTTTATTCACACGAAGCCCAAAATCATTGGGCTAAACAGTTTGCATTAACACTAGTTGGTTTATAGGATTTTTTCAGTATTCATATCTGTAAATTTTGGTGCCACTTGTTGGATATTTATTGTGTGTATGTGATTCGTTTTTTTTCACATGTGAAATACTTAGGCAATTTTATTTGGTGCCCAGTGTATTCTTATCCCAGAGTTTAGTGTGTATGATTTTCTTGACGAAAGTATTCCGCAGTATTCCAATAAATGATATGTTGAGATTTGTTCTATTTCTATGTCGTCCGCACTATTCAAAACAGAACAGAACAGAACAGACAGTTTATTCGACTTATACATGTGTACATCGTCGTAATACATATAGTTATACATATAAACATGTCACGTATTTAAACTTACAAACATAATATAATAAAATAAAATATAAGCAAAAATATTATGTAAATTGGATACCAAATAATTATTATGTTAACTTTGGCAGTGAGAGAATGTTTCATAACTACTATATCAAGTTAAATTATTTATAAGTGAGTTGCGTATAATAAATGATTCTTTAATATATTTACAAACATTCATAACTTCCTTTTTATCACATGATACCAATAATTGATGGAATTTGAACACAGATGGATTAACATAATAGCATCGTTTTATATAAGTTACACGTAACTGACGATAGCATGGACAAATACATATGAGGTGATATTCATCCTCTATGTCCCTACTATTACAACATAAACAATATCTTTCGTTACGAGGTATATTGTAACGTGCATAACGTCCTGTTTGTATTCTTAAAGGGTGTGCAGAAACTCTCAATCTAACAAAGTATAAACGTAAATTCTTTGGAACTAAATCTAAATATATTTCATAATCAAAGGAAGTTTTGAAAATTCTATACATATCCAAAACAGAACTGTTACTAATATTACCATACCATTCTTGTTTAAATGTATCTATAATTCTACATTTAAATTCGTTTATAAATACATTAACATGCGCAATATTTGGTTTATCAAATACGTATGCAAAACCATAATCATTTAACAGTTTTTTTTACCTTAGAAACCCAGTTTATATAACCCTTATTGCAGTCATCAATGGCCTGTTTATACACGGACTTTATTATAATGTTATTACTGTTGCAAATCTTAAACCAGTAACTAATAATTCTTACATATCGATTAATGTATAAAGGGTATCTACCTAGTTCTCCATACACTGTAGCATTACATGTGTTTATTTTAACGTGTAACAATCGCTTACAAAATTTTAAATGTATACGTTCTATTTCTTTTGACTTACTAAAACCCCATATTTCACAGGCATAATTCAATATTGAGCCAACAAAAGAATCAAATAGTTGACAAAATATTTTAGGTTTAAGGTCGTATTCTTTGCATTTACATAATAAAGTATTCATGGCCTTAAGAGCTTTTCCAACCAAATGCTCTTGATTCAATGTAAAACTTCCAGTGTAGTTTATCACAGTACCTAAATAATTAAAGTTATCAACAACATCGATAGTATGGCCATTATATGTCCAATGCTCATTACGACGTATTCCACCCCGTTTACGGAAAACCATTATGTTTGTCTTTGATGTATTTACATTTAACCCCCATGCTTTGCAATACGAGTAAAGAGTGTTTAAATGGGTTTGGACTTCCTCGGGCGATTTCCCTAAAATGGCCATATCGTCAGCAAATAGCAACATAATTAAAACAATGTCATCAATACTTAAACCGGAAGTGATGCTATCTTGCATATATAGTTCTAAGTCCTCTACAAACAGGGAAAAAGAATCGGGGACATAACCTCCCCCTGGCGCAGGTCAACGGCATAACTCAAGTATTCAGAGTAAGATGTACATGATTTCACACAAGATTTAACATTTTCATACATATCTTTCACTATTCTAAGTAATTTACCTTTTATACCAGATTTATACAACTTAAGCCACAGAGCATTGCGATAAATACTATCAAAACACTTCAACATGTCGACATAAATAACATATAATCTTTTATTATCATTGATATATTTTTGCACAATAGACATTGAAATATAAATTGCGTCAACTGTTGAGCAACCTTTTCGAAATCCGAATTGTGCATCCGAAATAGTGGCATTAGCCTCACAAAATGACTCGATGCGCTTATTTAGAATTGTTGTAAATACTTTTGAAAAACAACTAACAAGTGTAATTCCTCTATAATTATTGACATCATTAACAGAACCTTTTTTATGGAGTGGAATGATGACACCTTCTGTCCACTTTTCTGGAAAAAAACCAGACGCTAAAATGCTATTAAATACATCACAAAAGTGGCTTGTTAATATGTCAGCGCATTCAATAAAGTACTCATTTAATATACAGTCGCTACCAGCCGATTTATTTCGTTTTAAATGCTTTATTGCGTTACATACTTCAATAATAGAAATAGGTTGGTCTAACTCTGGAAATGTAGAGTTATCTTCATCAAAATCATTACTTGAACAAAACTGTTCAGCCTCGTCGTTATTGCAATCAAACGTATTGTTGCTAAGATTTTTAAAAAATGTTTTAAAATCTTCCAAAGGGATATTACAATTATTAACTTTATTTTTTGATTTAAAAAATTTCCAAAATTCTCTAGGTTTATTTTTTCTTAAATTCTCAATATCCTTCATTTTTTGACGATAAGCAAAGTTTTTCTTTTTACGAAGTAAATCTTCTTTTGTGCACAGAGACTAGCTCTATTAATATCGGTTTTAATCGAATTAAAAATATGTAAAGCTTCTTGGTATAATCGCCGTGCATTAACACATTCATTATCAAACCAATCTGCATTTTTCGTACAACTATCAATATCAAACAATGGTTTGTTACTGTAAGTACAACGTTTAGAAAATAACGGGTCCGCGACACTGCGGATTGTAGCCGTAAATCTATCTAAAACATCATTAATTGACAATCTATTTGAACAGTTTATACAATCAACAATATCATCGAACACAGGTAATTTTGTAATAATCCCAGTGCGAAATTGTTCACGTAGAGTATTATCCCATTTAAATTTAACATCAGTGTATGTATCGTAACTGTTCGAGAAATTATTACTAATCCAAGGCAGAGTAGTTCCTCGAATACCGTAGTGGTCTAGTTTAGCCAAGAGTCGTCTGTGTGGCACCTTGTCGAACGCTTTGGAGAAGTCGAGTACGGCGAGGTCAAACTGTTTTCCTTTACTCATAGAAGATATGAGTTCATCAACCAGTGTTACAAGTTGGGTTTCACAGCTACGCTTACGTCTGAAGCCATGTTGGCTATCTGTGAGGATACCGTGACTGTCGAAGTGCTTCATAACGTTGCTTACAACTATGTGCTCAAGAAGTTTGCAGCATATGCAGGTTAGGGACACTGGTCTGTAATTACTGGCCTTAAAACGTTCACCTTTCTTGAAAATGGCAGAAACGTTGGCAGTTTTCCAGATGGATTGGACCTCCCCAGACTGTAGGCACTTATTGAAGATCGTGCTGAGGTATGGTGCACACTGGTCGGCTAATTCTTTAAGGATTCTGGATGGTATCATATCTGGACCTGTGGCCTTGTTGGGGTTAAGTTTCTTTAACAAAGCTAGTACTCCTTCTGGTGTTACTTCTATGTCATTCATGGATGGGTATGGATCTCCATCGGGTGTTGGTGTATTTGAGTTGTTTTCTTGGATAAAGACAGACTGGTACTGTTGATTCAGAATGTTTGCTTTGTCTATCGGCTCATTGTGTAGTTTCCCTTTGTCCTTCAAGGGTGCAATGCCGCAGCTATCCTTACGAAGAGCTTTAATATAGGCCCAAAACTTTTTCTGTTTCTTGGGTGGTTGGTCTAGTTCGTCATCATCACCCTCTATTAGGTCTTCGACATGTTTCCAATAAGCTTGGCGTTCTAGTTTCTGCGTGGTGCTTCTAGCCTTTTCATATTTCCGGCGGTCTTCAGCCTTTCCACTTGCTTTTTGTTTTGAGTATAAACGTTTTAGTTTCCTATGTTTTGAGCGAATGTTCTTATCTATCCATGGCTTCTTCAGTTTGTCACCTTTTATCACTTTAGATGGAATAAATTTTTCTATAAGTGATTTCAGAGCCATTTCAAAAGTAGTCCAGGTTTTATCAGCAGAATAGTCACTCGTCTCATTAATGAATTGATTATAGTTGGAATCCAAATGTACTTTAATGCTGTTGTAGTCTGCATGTTTGTATAGGTGGACTTTTCTAGGACACTTCTTAGCTTCCATTGGTCTGAGGCTGGATTCAATGAAGACTGCTTCATGGTCACCAATACCGGGTAGGATCTCGCACTTGTTGATAAGTGATTTGTTGTTGGTGAAGAACAAGTCAAGGATGTTGCTTGAATATGCAGTAATGCGGGTTGGAGAATCCACTACTTGCTCAAGATAGGCATCTTTGGTTATATCAATAAGCTGTTGACACTGTTTTGCATTAGAAGCATAAGCGGTGGGACATTCATGTTTCCAGTTAATATCAGCAAGGTTGAAATCGCCTCCTAGCCAAAGGTGGGCGTTGCTAGGAATTCTACTAAGTGTGTTGGCTAGGCATTCTAAATACTCGGGGTCAGACGTTGAAGGTGGTTTGTAGAAAGCCCCTATGTACAAGTGTCGCGATCCTATGACCTTCAGCCTACACCATACCATCTCGATATTGGATTCATCAGTGAGTTCCACGGGACTGTCACTTGTATACTTGTTTGATACTAGGATGAACACTCCGCCACCTTGTGAGCCGGTAGAGCGATCACGTCTATATGGAGTGAAGTTGGGTGGAAAGACTTCAGCCGAACAGATGCTTTCATCAAACCATGACTCTGTGCCTATGATGATATCTGCCTGTGATGCTGTGATCATGTTCTTTAGTTGTCCAGTCTTCCCTGGGCTCTTAATAGACTGACAATTCAATAACAAGATTCTCATAGGTAGGTCGTTACGCTGATCTGGTGCTTGGTAAGAAGTAGAGTTAACACGTTTATGAGGTGAAGATGTGGCGTTTGGGCAGGAAAAGCTTATCTCACTGTCAGTAGTTGTTACATTGGAAACTGTTGCTTGTATCAAATATTGTACTATCAAATATTCCTGTTGAAAAGTTTGGTATGCCACACTGAACACATTCCCAACTGTAGTTGGCTAAGGCGTTAAATACCTGGTCATTCATTCCCATACATGCCTGATGGTACCAGCAATCGCAAGTATCACAACAAATGCAGGGTGTTGTCCATTTGCAGGCCTTGCCGCACACCGCACACAGAAACTTGGGGGGTCTTGGTCCTGGATTAGGCTCAGGTGCATAGGACTCCGCAAGGAGTAGGGAGCAAAGGTACAGTAGAACCAGCTTGTTCCTACATACTGGGCCTTTGATGTTTCCCATGTAGAGCTTCATGCTAGTGATGAACTGGGTGGGGAGAGACGGCGGGCTGCTTCGAAGAAGAACAGGGGCATTGTCCTTACAAAAATGGTGAGACTCTGGTAAAGATATCAATTTATTTACTAGCAAAGAAACTGCTATGAAACCAAAAACAATATTGTGTTTTAAAAAGCATTTTACTTACTTAAAAGTTGAAAAAAAAGGGTTTCAGGATGTTTACATTTCCATATTGCATCATGGGAAAAAGAAAAATGACGGAAGTTTCCTGACCTACTTCCGGTTCACACAGAAAATCTAATAAATTTACCAAAAATAGCTGAAATGTGATTTTGCATCTATCATACTCGAGAAAATAATGTAATAAATTATATGCACAAAAATTTAGTTCAAAATTGGTCCTGGATATTGAGAGAAAAAATATTTTCTTCACGAGAAGAAGAGGAAGTGACCCTTCGCTACCACCGGAAGTCACCTCAACCGTGTGTCGTAGGCTAGGTAAGCCCTCTTACCCAGCCGCCTCGCCTCTTTCATCTGGGGAACCAGCTTCCTTCTCTTCTGAATGACATCCGGGAGGAATTGTTCAAAAACCCGAAACTGGGTCCCATCAAGCTGTTTCCATGATTTACGAACCATTTCCCGGTCTTTGAAAAAAGAAAACTTTGCAATAATATTCCTGGTCTTGCCCGCAACTGGGGAACCTGGTGACCGGTGAACCCTCTCAAAACGAATACTGTCCGCTACCTCACGGGCGATCTTGAAGGCGTCCTGGAGATGCCGACGCAGCTTCCGCTCTGTCGCTTCCGCTTGCTCGTTCCCGTCGGTGTTATCCTCGGGCATCCCGGTGAAAACCAAGTTGTTTCTCATAGATTGAGACTGCAGATATGAGACGTCGTCACGCAGAGTATCTCTCTCCTTTTCCAGATTCTGCATCCGCTCTGTCAGGACAGCCGCGTGCATATCGACCCCCTCCACCTTGTCTTCGAGACGTATTACTCTCGCGTCAACTTTCTTCACTCGGTCATCCAGCGCTACCCACAACTTTTTTATGTCGACCTCAAAAGATGCCATTCTTTTTTCTAAGGATTCAATGGCCCCTAACTTTTTTTCTACGGTTTCAAGCCTACCATTGACGGCATTCAACACATTCAACAAGTCCCGGTTTGTAGGTTCACTGCTGCTTTCTGCCATGACTGTACTGACCTTTGTAACTCCACTAACTGTGCTCAAAAATACACTACCGTCTAAATTCTCATCACCGTAAAGCACAGAATTAGTCCTGTTTAGAATATCACTTACAGATGTAATTCCAGTGTCCGAATATCCGGACGGGCCTCTTTGTTTACATATTTTCCGGATATTGGTTTCATTGTCACTACAATTTCTATCTTTTCTCTTTTTATTTTTAGATTTAGTCATTATATTTCATTGTGAATGTGTTCCATGCACTAAAATACATTAAAAGCCGCAACTCAACTAATCTTATAAAGCTTTTATTTTTAATTAATTCCAAAATTATTTTCACATTCAAAATTCGAGTGTTCGCGCCTAGATCACGTGACTTATTCAAACATATGTATGGTTCAGGTTCGTTCTACTTCCATATCCTTCGCAGTATTCCAATAGATACTATATTGAGATTTGTTTTATTTCAATGTTGTCCGCAATATTCCGATAGATACTAAATTGAAATTTGTTCTATTTTATGTCGTCCGCGCTATTGAAACATATGTATAAAGAAATAATGACCAACATTAATGCGTAAAGATATTTGTTCTACTTCTATATCGTCCGCACTATTGAAACAGATGAGTTGTTGAGTTTTGTTCTACTACTTTGTCGTCCGCACTTGCAAAATAATGTCTTTGGATTAAATGACCAAAAATAAAGTGTTAAGAGTTTTGTTCTATTTCTATGTCGTCAGCTCTATTCAAACAGATTTAATGAGATTTGTTGTAATTCCATATCGTCCGCACTATTGAAGAGTTTTGTTCTATTTAAGCATGTATTTTATTTATTTATTTATTTATTTATTTATTGATTCATTCAGTTACGAACTCACTAACTAATTCATTCATTAATTCAACAACACACGGGCCATGGCAAGAGCGCCTCCACGTGGTGTGGCCTGGATGTAGATGGATACTCTGTATCGCTTATGATTAGAAAAGTAATTCATCCACAACTAAACGCTCTTACAATGTATTTTATATTAGTTCAAATAAATGCTATGTTTATATGTGCTTATTTTTGGCAAAATTATCTTACTTTCGTCACAAAAAGCCGAATTTTCGTTAATAAAAATGAGTTAATAATAAACAAATACAAGTTCTTATAACATGTTATATATTAATTCAAATAAAAAAATCTTAAAATTTGCAACATTCAGCTTACGCGAATCAAGGAAAACACATGTATTAGATTTCCTTCTTTGTCTTTAATGGCCGCAGTTTTCACACCATTTCTTTGTTCATTTCGTCCGCACTATTCAACGCTTTCTATATCGTCCGCTTAATGCTATGTTATGCAACAAAATGATTCTCATTGGCAGAAATGCACTTGGACAAAATAGTACTTTTGACAATATTTTAGACAATATCGCCCATTTTTAGAGCGCAGGGGGAGATGATAAATATACGTTTATGATTCAGGCGATTTTAATTCACGCACAGGAGCCTTACATGATTTTGTCGAGGATGATAATGTTGAATTATCAAATCTAAATATTTTACCTGATGATTACATTGCAGATCCTTTTTTAGCCAGACATAATAAAGATTTAAATGTTAATTCGAAGGGACGACTGTTGATTGATTTTTAAAACAGTCCGGGATGAGAATAGCTAAAGGGCGTGTATGCGGTGATTGTGGTGACTTTACTTATGTTGGCTGTAATGGGTCAAGCGTGTTAGATTACTGTATTGTGAGCGAACAATTATTAAATGTTTTCCAGTGTTTTGTCAATCATGGACCAAATATTTTATCTGATCACTGTCTAATAGAATTTTCATTGTTAAATAATGTTAACCAAAACGATTATAATATAGATTGTGAACAAAATGAAAGTTATGCGCCTGGGTTAAACATGAATGCATATTATAAGTGGAACACAGAACATAAAGATGTCTATATGAGAAATATTAATGATATTGATTTTATAAACCATGTACAACAACTAGTGATATAAGAAATATTGCTTCAAATAGTAACATAGACTTATGTATAGAGACATTGTTATATCATATAGATAGTGTTTGTAAACCATTATTTGAGAAACATTCTAAAACATTTTCTGGCTGTCATGATTTGCATAGAAATGCAAAAGCTGGTGACGCCTTTTTTCAGATATATGTATTGAAAGTAGAAAATACTTTTATAACAAATTAAATATGTATAGGCGTGAAAAAACTGCAGAGAATAGATTTAGTATGATACAAGCAAGCAGTGTGTATAAGAAAAATGTTAGATCTTTTAATTACAATGGAAGTAGAATAAAAACCCAAGATTTGTTAAAGGCATGTTTTAAAAATGCTAAGTTGGTTGTATTGGAATACACATAAATCACCAAAGAATATCTCATCAGAAACATCTACTGAATACTTTAAAGCTATAAATAATCCTGAGAGCAGATTTTTTTCAGGCTGATGAAGATGTATTCTTTTTTAATAATCAACTATTAGGGAGTGAAATGAAAACTATGTTTGCAGAATTAGACAAACCATTTACTATTGTTGATATAGATAAAGGCATTTCAGAATTGAATCTGGGGAAAAGTGGAGGCCCTGATAGAATTATTAATGAATTCTTGTATTATGGTAAGAATATATTTACTTTAGTATAAACAAACCTTTTTAATAAAATATTAGAAGTAGGCTATTTTCCTAAATCATGGGGAGAAGGCTATATAGTGCCTATACACAAAAAAGAAGTGTTAGTGAAGTAAGTAATTTTAGAGGAGTAACTTTATTAAATGTTATAGGAAAACTGTTCACCAAAATTATTAATACTCGCTTAACAAGATGGGCTGAGAATTATTATGTGTACGTCGAAGCTCAAGCAGGTTTTAGAGCAAAGATGGGCACTGTTGACAATTTTTTTGTTCTAAACGCATTAATAAATCATTGCTTAAATAATAATGACAAACTATATTGTTTATTTGTGGATTATTCCAAGGCATTCGATTATATTGTTAGTCCAAATATTTGGCAAAAGATATATAGACTAGGTATAAGAGGTAAATTATTTAATATTATAAAGACAATGTATAATACTGTTAGCTCACGTGTTAAATTACTAGGTAAAACAGGTGATTCCTTTGAATGTTTACTCGGTGTCAGGCAAGGTGAAAGTTTGAGTCCATTTTTATTTGCAATGTATGTAAATGATTTAGAAGAAAAGCTTGTGACAAAAGGTGCGAATGGCATTAATGTAAACACACTAAAATATTCCTGTTGATGTACGCAGACGATATTGTTATTTTTGCAACTCCACCAGCAGATATGGAATCAAATTTAGATGTTCTAGAGCAATACTGTAAACGCTGGAAATTAATTGTGAATAGAGATATAAACAAAGATAGTGGTGTCTAGAAAAGGCGGTAGACTGCCTAATGATTTGAACTTCCGTTACGAGGGTGGAAATATTTAAATTGTTAACAAATATTGTTATCTGGGTATTTTCTTCTCTGCAAGACATTAGCTGGCCAAGCTCAAAAAGCTATTTTCAAGTTGAAGAGATACTTATTTCATTTCACTAATATTTCCGTTGAACATATTTTAGATGTTTTTGATAAGCTGGTTAAGCCTATCTTATTTTATGGATGTGAGGTTTGGGGATTTACAGATGCATTGTGTGTAGAACGCATACATACTTTATTTTGCAAATCAATATTGAAAGTTAAGACATCAACGCAGAACGATTTTGTTTATAATGAGCTGTGCCGCTTAGACTTTGTTAATCTACGTTAAGTATCTATTCTTAAATACTGGTTTAAAGTGATAGAATGCTCTGATAGAAAATTTATTAACAATGTGTATAAAATGATGTTAAGAGACATTGATATTAGACCAAGAAAAAAGAACTGGGCCGCTAGTGTAAGAGACATGCTGTGTAATTTTGGGTTCAATGTGGTATGGTTAACACAAGGTGTTGGTGATATAAATGTATTTTTCAGCTTGTTTAAGCAAAGAGTCAAAAATAACTTTATTCAAAATCTTAATAGTCGGATGAATGATTCATCTAGAGGAACGTTTTATACATCTTTTGGTAGATTCGAATACCAAGCATATTTGAATAATGTTAATGTAGAAAAATATAGAATTGCTATGTCACGGTTAAGACTTAGTTCTCATCGTTTACTTATAGAAACTGGACGATGGTCAAATGTACCAAGAGAAGATAGGATCTGTAATTTATGCCAAGTACTTGAATATAAATACTATTTATTTGATATAATGCAATCTTTATAATACTATTAGAGATAAATATATACAACGATATTATTGACTTGGGCCTAGTATGTATAAGGCGGTACAACTTTTGCAGTCCGAAAACGTTAATACTGTAAGAAACTCATCAGCATACATATATCATGCTTTTGAATTAAGAAAATTAAGTGTGAGTGTAAACACGACTTAGTGTACGGTTACACTGTATTTGAATAACGGTACTCTTTATGCTAGAGGTGCAGTGTATATATGAAATACAACATATTAATAAATTATTCGGAATAAGTTGACACACATTAACCGGATAGTATCGATGACAACCATGCATATTTGTACGTACAAGCCTGATTTTTGTATTCCATAGACTATCTTTCTGTTAAAAACTTAGTCCAAACTAGCAAAACATTATTGAAGTTATTTGTACATAATGAGTATAGTAGTAACGAGAATTGCTAATCAAAATTCATGGTATCATTGTAGTGTTGTGCATAAGTCATACGGTTGATAGATATACAGTTAAGTTATAACTCATAATCGATAAAGACAATGTTATTTAATTATATGAATATAGTTGTTAAATCTGTGAATATATAAAAAAATCAATCAATTTGTTCCGCCATACATGTATATATAAGTCATTGTATTACATTGATTTGATCACGGGTCATGTTGGCCTATTTCAAATATGTATTGTGTGATATATATTTTTTGAATAAACTTTATTTATTTATTGGATAAATCTAGGACGAGTTTGATTGGTTTTCAAAATGATTTTGTTTTAGAAACACCGGTTAGTTTGGTGCCTTTCAAGTAATACATGTATTTGTGGGACGGCTCCAGAAGTCACACTTGGCGGTGGGGGGAGGGTGACAAGGTAAAACCAGAATGCAGCCAATATATCACACAGGCAGAAAACAACAACAACAACAACAACAACAACAACAACAACAACAACAACAACTTGTATACATCACAGTACAAGTTATTGCGCGTATACTTAGTCTATGTTGTTCCGGGATTTTGTAAAAACAAAAAATATTTCATTCTTTTTTAAGGCTTTTAAAACGATTTTATTTCCATCATTAATTTTATGTAAAATACTTTTTATGTTTAATACACATGTACTGTGTTCTTAAGAAAAGAAATAGATCTAAGTTAAGAAATAACTTATGATATTACGTATATGAATACAAGTCATGCAGGTAAACAGATGTACGTATTCCATGTACATATTGAACGCCGACGACGATCATCATCACCTATATAAGCGAAGCCTCTGACAGGGGAGATAATGCAGTATAGCATCTGCGAGTATTACACTGCTGAGCTTCTTCCCTTGTTAGGGTTAGGAACCAGTGTCGAGTTGTGAAGACGTCTCTAACGTGTTAATACGTTAAATATGATTTTGATCATTCATATTGTATTTGGTTTTTTCATGGTGATGGAATGTGAAATGTATCTTGAAGTCCTGTTACAGTATATAGCTTACTGTATACGTAAACAAAAATCCAAATAGTCTTGATGTGTCACATCTACCAGTAATAACAACATAAGTAGCAGGCAATGTCTGAAACTTAAAAAGAAAAATTAGTATGAAAATAAGAATTGGTTGCCACCAAAGAAATTACATGAAATACTTTGTACTAACATTCCAGACCAATTACGTTGTGTTTGAGAGCGATAAACAATAGAAACGCCTGATAACTGTAAATGTACCTTTTGGACATCAAGGAAAAGCACAATGTTTTCATCATTTAATTCATTCTTTATTAAAAATAAAAGTTCGGTTGTAGTTAAAGCGTGAACTATGTGGGTATTTCCAAAAAAATCAAAAACAATAGGCGCCAAATACGAGATGTTCTTGTAGTACATGTACATTTATAAAAGACAGTGTTCTTGATCTTCTGTTCTTTGACCACAATCTCAATCAGGATTAGCATGAAGACAATTTGTATGAAATATGTGCATTAAGATTACTGCAAGCATTTTTTTATTTTTGCATGGTGGATATTTGACAGTCGCCCGCAAAACAATATTTCGGAACAAATGAACATTTTTACTTATCTTTTAAACGTGACTTGAATTCGTTTAGCCTGTTGCTGTTACGAGCATGAATATCAAGGCGGTTCCATACATCAATTTGGATTTCGAAACGTCTATATTAGGTGTTATAACTACATGTGTGCATATTTTGAAGCGGATAGTTGTTGTCTGTTTGTCGTATTTGTAAAAATAAAAATAGTTATATTATCTTGAAGGACTATCCTTAACTCTACCCCACACTCCCTTTCTATAGCATAGTGGCTGGCCTCTACGTAACGCGCCCATTAACGCAAAAAGCGTTGTATTTGGTTGTTAATAATAATTTGTTTTACATTAGCAGTACCGCTTTAGTTATTTTTGCAAAATCGTTCGGTATGTATTATAACATGGCTTCTGTTTCGGTCTACATGGTGTTGTATTGACCTGTCATGTGACATTTTTGTACAATTAAGTTTTCTTAATAGTTTTCCATGAAATCCGAAATGGCACTACCATCCCTGGAATAATGCAGTACTGAAACAACAACAATGAATTCTAGATGGAAATTTGAGAACCAAATATTCCCAGAAGCGTTTGCTTCCGTATATTAATTTCATATAGAGACGGCAGAAAATCCTTAAATAATATCTTTGATCGACTTAGGTGAAATCGGGCGTATCTTTGCATAAATGATTTATTTTTCGCTACGCAAGGGACTCATAAAGTATTCAAGAAATACCTTGGGAGCCATTGAGCATGCAAGTTGTCACATATATGTGTATGTTTACAAGAAAAAAAGCTCAAACTGAAATATGCGTTTGCCATTGTTGAGCATAATTTATAATATTGCCAGTTTCAGGCAATAATTGCTGATACACATAAGACACATAAACACATATTAAGATAATCGATTTGGTACGTTTGAGTATGTTTAAATGTTGAACTTCTCTCTGCAAGACAATGTCAGTGTAATGATAGCATTTTAACTGTTCAGAAAGAATTCTTCACAACCAACAGTGATATAAACAAACAAATAAAATGTCCCGAAGTCTTCCTTAGTCATCAAATTAGCAGGCAGAAACTAACCAACACCATTCTGTCATTTCCAGACCGTGTTGTTATGGACTGGTCAAACATGTCCGTCCCGCCTTATTCCAGTCACGAATGCCCCCCATTACGCCATACCTCGCGTCTCCGTGTCCTCATCAGGCGGACAATTGCCGTAATTGATTGCATTCCGAGACGGAAGTGATTGCCTCCATGGTCCGCCTGAATACTGATGCTGTAATATTTCTGTCTGGACATCTTAATCACGACCGGATTAATTGGAGCTTGGGGTCCACAAAGACACCCTGACAATGGACGGTGTTGTGTTGTTCCAATCAAAATGTCAACTCGCAAATGTCAATATATTTGCATTTCAGCATAAAGACAGTGACATATATATTAACAGACAGAGAAGTGATCCTGCCTATCTCCGCTGCAGTGCCCTTTTCACAATTATAAGTACGGTCTGTCGGGATGGAATTAAAATAAATGCGTTCATGCCAATAGCGGCCCCAGTGAGATTTGGATCATTTTCCTAAACTCGACATTTTTCATGAGATTCACAGTTGGTGAATAAGCTTATATATCTGCTATTGCAGTGGCATACTTTTCAAAAGCGATCTGTTCATGAGTTGGTGCATGTGATCTTAATTGTTTATATAATTAATCAAATATCTACAAACACTTTTTTCAAATGAAACAATGTTTATAGATATCAACGCAAAACGTCGATCTGAAGTGTACGTGTTTTGCATATTTCCTCTCGGGTCTTGATAAGGCTGAATGTGTGAAGGTCTTGGTGACGGTCATAATATTTGGAGGTATGGCACGGCCTGTTTAAGTGTAACATACGACATCGAATAAAGCAAAACCATCAGATTGTGAATACGGACCCTGATTTGCGAAGCTTCAGCGACTAAAACATTGAATCACTTGCAGAAACATCACAGACTATGCTAGTGTTTCAATGGTTTGGTCGCTGACCTTCGCAAATTGTCATAGAATATGGAAAATTCATGCATGTATAGGTCGTGCATAGCATTATTTTGTATGTTACCTTCTAGAAGAGGTCAAGCAACACTTCAAAGTTTCATTGCTTTTTGTCAGCACATTCCCGCGTTATTTGGTCACATATCGAACGTTTAATTTGCGTGTGTGCTATGAACAAAATGCTAGTTTAAAAATAGAGCTGTCACAGGAAATTGAGAAGTGCCCACGAAAGACCTTGTTGGACAGATAACGATTAGTATTTGAGCCTCTACGGACATATAGCCTGGCGTATGTAACATGTGGTGACCTACCCCAACTTTCCATTAAGTTTGAAAATATTATTCTGAAGCATTTTTAAAGAACAAAGTATATACATGAAATGGATCACTGCGAGATAGAATTGATGCCAATTGGTCTCTGGGCCTAACGTTCTTCAGTTATTGAACGGAAACTGATTTTCAGCTAGAGGTCACCACGACCTTGAACTTTGACCAACTAACCTCAAAATCAATAGGGTTCATCTGCTGGCCATAACCAATCTGCCTTCCTCTGAGCCTAAACGTTATTCAATCATTGATCGGAAACCGAGAGGACGGACGGTCGGACGGACGGACAAACTACAGAAATAACGTGCTTCATTTTGGCAAAAAGCGTTTGTAACGCTTTTGAAAAAGAGGATATTCTAAGCATGAATTTACGAATTAATGTAAACGTAAGAGCTTCTCAGTTACTGATTGGTGATTCGTCAGAATAATAAATGAATAACTTGATTGAAACACATTTTGATCCAATTGTCGCCAATATGTAGTCTGCTATAGAGAGTCCCAATAGTCGGAAAACAAATAAACACCGAATAGGACTTAACCCATAGACATTTCAGTTTGAGGAAAGGCCAAACCATTTGTACTCATAGTAGAGAGTAAATATAGACTGTCTTGTGAATTAGGCGTTAATTCAAATTACACCTGCTATAGTAACATTTGGTATTAAAAGCAAATGCTCAATTCCACTCTATCCGTATTAAGTCGAACGGGGCACTGGTTAGGAAACAGCGTAGAGGCTTCATACCAAGCTCTACCAAGCATAGATTGCAAACCAAATGTTTCTTTACGAAACGTGGGTTACCATATATAAAATCGGGTATATTGCCATGAGGAATACTATGAGTTAACTTCGTAGAGGTCTACATGACTGTCTAGTACCATATATGTCCAGGGAGTGATGGACAATGATTTGATCTATCTCGAATGCTGCTTGCACAAGAACCTGTCAAGGACATAGCTTCTATGCGTGTTTAATCTACACGTTATCTTCCATTCCTTAAATGAACTGCCTTTAGGCAATTGTGATTATCATCCGATGAACGCAACATCTTCGGATATGCTCGATCGCGTATTAATATACATGTTCATTGAAAATTGTTCATGGTGTTTCTGTTTTAACAGTGTCAGAAGGCCACGAAAAACTTAAAACGACATGTTTAACTTATGACTTTGTTAGATTATAGTTGTCACTAACGTTGCAATTTTACGCTAAAAATCAACTATGCAGTTGTTTACGTTTTCCCGTTCTCATGACGTCATGACGTTGCCTTCAGACTCCACACGCTTTAATCAGCCCGACAGCGTTCATACCCCGATAATGACATCGACCATGCACTTCATGATCTACATCCCAGGGCCATGACTCCCGTTTGGCTTATAATTTCACTTTAAAAGTTAATAATACATTTTGTTTAAGGTGAGGCTGCGTTCAAATCCAAAGTGAACTCGTGTTTCACTGACCGGTGGTCACCCCAACATATATTGATAAAGTAGTTTTAATGCATGTAGTGTTTGTCTATGCTGTCTGTACCTTGCGTGTGTCACTTCAACCCTAACCTTGTGTCGCTAGAAAGGGTTTTCGATTTCAAATGTTGACTTCTGCATGGGACATGCAGTTTCTATTGTATTATTGATATAGCAGGTGCTGTAGGTAACTACTCTCAGCTGCAGGTTTGGTGGTTTTGACCAAGTTGTTCTCATAGCTGGTTCCCCGTCTATGTAAACACGATACCGACGAGGCAGGTCACCTGTGAGACTTGGGCAGTGTTTGAACAAACATGCCATGGCATTGGACCGTTAAACAAATTACATGTATACGCCGAATAATATGTATACTCTTACTTAAGACCCTGTCACACTGTCACGACTTGCATCCGCGAGTTACCACGAGTGCTGGTGAATTATAACTCGCCAAAAAATGCCACGAGATGATCGCGGATTCCTATGCTGAGTACATCAGTTCGACACCTGCTCCATGTGAATACGAGAGTAGTACGAGATTCTTCTGTTAAACCCGAGTTTAAATAACACGATATGTGTACGACACTCTTTCGACAATCACAGAGATGTATACGAGTTATGCCGATATGAACACGATATCATGACGAGTTATTAAGAGTGAGCTACAAGAATGTACGAGAAAGGACGACACATGGCGAAGTTGGTATAAATACAAATGGTGCTGCACATCAAGACCAAAATTTAGTTGATCAGCGTAGGTGACGCTTCGTAGCAATTTAAAGGAGGTGTTGGTTCAGGGGGTGCTGACTCAACATCTTGTTCCACAACCACATTTTGTCTTTACGGCGCCTTTCCTTTTCTCTTCTAGTCTAACAATGTTTACCCCTTGCAAGCGCAGTGACGTTTATGTTATATTCTTGATATGATCACATTGAACTCGCCGGAAGTCGCGAGGAGATGTCGAAGGGGTACGTACAAACTCACAACAACTCGAACGAACCTCGAGCAGAGATTGTAGTAGTGACTCCCTGAGTCACTGCTGAACTCGTAGATTGTCGAGCGACTTTTTGACGCGGCGAGAAGCGGTGACAAGTGAAGACATGTCTACAACAAGTGTTCGAGTTTGTTCGACACCCCTACCACATGTCTTCTATATGTGTACGAGACAAAAACTCGTACGACAATGTTAAACCGTTTAAAGTTCTCGCCACTGCTTGCCGAGTGCTTTCCTTCTATGGAGACATGTCTTCGACATGCAACGACAAGGATTCGAGTCCAACACGACACCTGAAGAGTTTAGGCGAGTTGGAACTAGCAACAACTCGTAGCCGAAAGTCGCCAGAGTGTGACGGGGTTTTACATTTATACGCCGAATCACGTTTATGCACCGAATTACATTAATGCACCAAATAACATTTATAAACTAAATTACATATTTTCGCCGAATTATTTTTAGACACCAAAATATATTTATACTCCAACTTGCATTTATACGCCGAATAACATGTATACACCAATTTTTTTTATACGCAAAATAACATACAGAACCTCATAATTCTAGGATTTGTGAAAATAACTAAATATACAGCAACACAGATCGGTAATTTCGATTTATTATAAACAACGTGTAATTCATCATTACATAACAAATGAATGTACAAGATACAAGAACGTATAAACAACACAATCATAGATATTCACAACATGAAATATCACTGAAACCCGTATTAACAGGAATTGATCAGACGTACATAAACTACAATTCTATGAAACACTTCAATATAATTCAAGACCTTCATCTTGTAGCGGATTTGGCTCATTTTTCTTGTACAGCTAATAAAAATAGTCCCTTTACTTGATCGTCTCCTTTGATGTGTATAACAAATAGACAAAAAAACTGAATTGAGGTAACATTAAAACACCGCAGGAAATATTGGTCGATGATCGTGTTTGGTTGATCATCTTATTCAAGTCGTAATAATTTTTGTTTGTTATTTTTTAGAGAATATGATCGCACTAAACAGCATATGACAATATATAAATTAATTATAACTTGGACAATATGTACATCTTATAAACTTATATACACATGGCGAATGATGTAAATGGATGTTGGTCAAAAATGGACAATTATACATAAAATATGATTCGAACCACGCCTTATTCTGGATACCTCGACGTGGTGTATCTCACTACATCGCTCAAGGTCAATAATTAAACGCATGGAAATGTTCTTTGCATTGACTTTAAAATACATGTATTTAATAATTACAATTATACTTACATGTATACGAGTAAAACCAATTCGTTTTTTTTATAGTTTTGTAATGTTCCGTTTTTGCAAATACATAATCGTGTATACATTTTAGACACCAATTTCTCGATATTTCTTAAGCGTTGCAAGCTAAAGCAGCTTATTTCATTTACTTTTAACCCAAATTTATTACTTATTTGATTTTACCGAAAATAATGGTTAAATATTTATATCATTAATAAAATCTCTTCAAAAAATAATAAGAATGTAAATATTACACAAATGATACCTAAAAGGGACTAAAATGTTCGAGAAATTTGAGCCTAATCTAGCATCGTAAAGCATGAGCATGCCGTAAGTTTTTGCACGCAAAATACAATACAGTGGGAAACCTCGTATATCAATGACAATCAGTGCGGCTTCTTTTCTTGTGGATGTAGAATGTTGGAGCTATCAATTTGCCTTCCAATCTGATAGTGTATGAGATTACAAACTATCCTTTACACGTTTAAATCATGCACACCAATATGAATTCCCGTCTTCATTCTAGCACTGAGTTAAAAGATCACTGATTCACATTAAAACAATATACTGGCCACATATGGTCCATCGGTTGCCTGGTAACACGGTCCATCCAGATTCCCGAGTGTGACATCTCTAAACTGAATCTCTGCATATGACCTCCAGTAAACGGATACTAAAGTTTCATGACACTGACACGGCTTCTTGTTAGGACCCGAGGCTTCCGTATGTAAGCTTCAAACACAACATGAGGACAGTGAAAATGTGCGTATGTGGCCAGAACGCCGCCGCCCCACTGCTACTGTGACTGGACTCCTGTGAGGGAGGCTGCGTCTCCTCACCCATCGAGTAGCCCTCTGATAGCATGTCTGTGGACAACACAAATAAGATATATTTCACTTGTTAAAATGTTCTTCAAAAGGTGCCTCCATGTGTAAACTATCTGATAGAGAGTAATGTTTCATTTGTAAAATTGCGTTTTTTAAACTTCGATACATTCAAACCAAATTCACTTACCTCGTTTAGGTTCTTTATGATTCTTTTTATCTGAAAAGTAAAGCGAAAATATAAGGCTTGAAACAAAACAAACTTAAATTTTACGGCGTTCTGTCTGTCATTGGACTTCATATAGTCTGTCTAAGCCATTATTGATATTATTCGTAAAATGATTGAAATGAGTATTTAACAATCTAATTTTTTTAAAAATACGACATTGAAATACATCCGTAACCGATGTTTACCATAACTATAATCCGGAGGCCTACCATTAAGTATATGCACTTTAAATCCCTTGGCTAATTTCTTAGTCAATCGGCACACATAGTGTCCCCTGTCCTCCATCGTAGCTCGCTTTATTATGAGTTCACTGATTAACGATCGCCCGGGTATGGGCTTGTTATTGAGTCGCACGAGCCTGTCTTGCCAGGGGCCCCGTGTGTCGGTGATGGGCTCGCCGTTGAAAAACCAGTCGACGGCGTCCGGGGCGGTCTGGGCGCCCGTGGCATTACACACGAGGCGGATGTCCTCCATGAGACTCACGTATTCCGTGCCCGTCAGTTCAAGCTCCGGCTTGTACTTAACCGGATCTGTTAATGAAAGTGACTTAAATGCATTTTGCTACTAATTGGACAACTCATTTTTATCTCATGGCCACACTTTTTAAATTACGCATCACAAAGTACAATAACTTTTATGTAAACAGATGAGTTTAAAACCGAACTTATATTAAAATTGCGTTCGACAATCATACACAGGTTTTACACTTAATACCAGAATGTCTACTCACCGAGGACGTGAAGTGTGATGTTCTGGGTATAGTTATTGGTGGCCGAGATCTGACAGGCGTACACGCCGGCCTGATCCTGGGAGACGTTCTTGATGACGAGGTCGTAGCGGCTCTCCTCCTCGCCTTCTTCGTGTCCCGGGATCTCCTCCAGCTGCACCTCTACGTCCGAGTCCGGGGTGAACGTCATTTTGCCGAGCGTCAACGGGGACTCATCGTCTGCCTTCCTCCATACAACCTAAAGGAAAGCGGGTTCAACGTAAAGTGATTGTGAATCAGTGGTACGGTATTGACTATTGGCATCAATATGATTCGATTTCAATGGTGGATGATCCATATGCTTTCACAGATGCGTCAAGAACACACATGGCCCGTTTTTATCAAGATCTTAGACCGTTTTTTCGTAAATTTTAGTTATCTTATTGTCTTATTTTTGTTATTTTGCTACGTAATCGTGCCAATTGAACATAAAATTGAAAAAAATCAACCTTATGATATTTGTGCCGTTTATACGGATTCAAGATAACTGTAGTTACGATAAAGATACATGATCAAACAGGTCTCTAGGGCCTTAAAAGAAGGATCTGTTTCGTAACTTTAATCTGATATCTGTATAACCTCCAAATGGCTACTCATGGATTTAATTAATTTCCTAAATTGTGTGTTCACGTTAAATACTCGATAAAGTTCATTTAACACAACTTTATAGCGAAATCATGGAACTATGACACTTCGATAATTTACGACAAAAATCTACTAAGATCTTTATTGAAACTGGCCAAAGAAGAATACTGGAATAATTTAATATTGAAAAATGAAGAGGAACTTAACTGATTTTAAATTAAACAGTGCGGTACATATATCTAACCGTTCACGTTATAAATACACCGTTATTATATCACTTGTATTTCCTCTCGTTTTTATTAAAGGGGATACATTGCAGTTAGAATATGCAATTAGACATTTGCACATGAAAGGAAACGGCAAATTTTAATAAATGATAACTGTCAAAAATGTAGACTTTTAAAATGTAGTCTTTTAAAATTTAAAATTAGTCTGAGGTTCTTCTAAGCGTTTACACCAAATTACATCACGGAAACTTTTATATTTATGAGTGTACGTATGTTTGAATGGCCCTCGTACTGGTACTTATAATACATCCAAGTTACACAAACCGTCAAATATATCCATTTAAACTGCATTCATTTAAAATACAAAAACATTTTTAGTAGGTTGTAAATCATTACAAAAACAAACAAAATCTTCATCAGAAAAGAGGGAGACATCTATCCTCCAGTGATTTCCGCGGGAGATCTCATTGGCAGTGATGTCACGATGCAACACTATCAAGTATCCACCACCAGTATCAAGTATCCACCACCAGTATCAAGTATCCACCACCAGTATCAAGTATCCACCACCAGTATCAAGTATCCACCACCAGTATCAAGTATCCACCACCAGTATCAAGTATCCACCACCAGTATCAAGTATCCACCACCAGTATCAAGTATCCACCACCAGTATTCCCGAGTTAAGTTGTATTTGATTTAAATGTTATAATATATAAATAACTTTACAAAAATATACTCACAAACTTTGGTCCAAGGTTCTGTATGCGACAGCGGAGGTGGGCGGTCTCGCCCTGGTGCACGGTGATTTCGGTGGGCACGGGCAAGAAGATGGGCACGGACGACGGGTGGCTCCGGTAGTAGTCGTGCGAGTCTGCAACATACAAGTGGTGGACGGTGTGAATCACATCAGGAAGTCATGTAAACTCTATGTTTTTCGTATATTGAAAGTTTTTTATTTCTTCTTAAATATTCAAAGTTTTGCACTGAAATTTGGAGGAAATATGTATTCCCCAAACCCCAGACCTGGATATCCGGTAATTATAGCTATCGAAGAGAGACTCATTTAATCCCAAGGGAAAAATATATAAAAAAAATCCGGTTGTAGGAGACTACTTTTGGCATCTTTGTAGCTGTGTGAAGTTAGCTAAACATACGACATTGGACATTGGACATTCAAAATCGAATGTTGTGCTGGCACGACATTGGACATTGGACATTCAAAATCGAATGTTGTGCTGGCACGACATTGGACATTGGACATTCAAAAGTGAAAGTCGTGCTAGCACGACATTGGACATTGGACATTCAAAATCGAATGTTGTGCTGGCACGACATTGGACATTGGACATTCAAAAGTGAAAGTCGTGCTAGCACGACATTGGACATTGGACATTCAAAATCGAATGTTGTGCTGGCACGACATTGGACATTGGACATTCAAAATCGAATGTCGTGCCAGCACAACATTGGACATTGGACATTCAAAATCGAATGTTGTGCTGGCACGACATTGGACATTGGATATTCAAAATCGAATGTTGTGCTGGCACGACATTGGACATTGGATATTCAAAAATGAAAGTCGTGCTAGCACGACATTGGACATTGGACATTCAAAATCGAATGTTGTGCTGGCACGACATTGGACATTGGACATTCAAAATCGAATGTTGTGCTGGCACGACATTGGACATTGGACATTCAAAAGTGAAAGTCGTGCTAGCACGACATTGGACATTGGACATTCAAAATCGAATGTTGTGCTGGCACGACATTGGACATTGGACATTCAAAAGTGAAAGTCGTGCTAGCACGACATTGGACATTGGACATTCAAAATCGAATGTTGTGCTGGCACGACATTGGACATTGGACATTCAAAATCGAATGTCGTGCTAGCACGACATTGGACATTGGACATTCAAAATCGAATGTTGTGCTGGCACGACATTGGACATTGGATATTCAAAATCGAATGTTGTGCTGGCACGACATTGGACATTGGACATTCAAAAATGAAAGTCGTGCTAGCACGACATTGGACATTGGACATTCAAAATCGAATGTTGTGCTGGCACGACATTGGACATTGGACATTCAAAAGTGAAAGTCGTGCTAGCACGACATTGGACATTGGACATTCAAAATCGAATGTTGTGCTGGCACGACATTGGACATTGGACATTCAAAAGTGAAAGTCGTGCTGGCACGACATTGGACATTGGACATTCAAAATCGAATGTTGTGCTGGCACGACATTGGGCATTGGACATTCAAAAACGATTGTCGTGCCGGCACGACATTGGACATTGGACATTCATAACCGAATGTTGTGCTGGCACGACATTGGACATTGGACATTCAAAAGTGAAAGTCGTGCTAGCACGACATTGGACATTGGACATTCAAAATCGAATGTTGTGCTGGCACGACATTGGACATTGGACATTCAAAGGTGAAAGTCGTGCTAGCACGACATTGGACATTGGACATTCAAAATCGAATGTTGTGCTGGCACGACATTGGACATTGGACATTCAAAATCGAATGTCGTGCTAGCACGACATTGGACATTGGATATTCAAAATCGAATGTTGTGCTGGCACGACATTGGACATTCAAATTCGAATGTTGTGCTGGCACGACATTGGACATTGGACATTCAAAAGTGAAAGTCGTGCTAGCACGACATTGGACATTGGACATTCAAAATCGAATGTTGTGCTGGCACGACATTGGACATTGGACATTCAAAAGTGAAAGTCGTGCTAGCACGACATTGGACATTGGACATTCAAAATCGAATGTTGTGCTGGCACGACATTGGACATTCAAAATCGAAAGTCGTGCTAGCACGACATTGGACATTGGACATTCAAAATTGAATGTTGTGCTGGCACGACATTGGACATTCAAAATCGAAATAGCACGACATTGGGCATTCAAAATAATATGTCGTGCTGGCTAGTTGTCTTGGTAATAAATATAAATTTTGGACCCATGATAGACAGAGACTTCGAATGGTCCTTTAAGATAGATTTGAGCAGTTCACGCGTCCATTAGCTGAATAATATGTGGCCAGTATTGTAGTCGAATTGAACTGCTTGTTTTATATTTGAACATTTATTGAGTGCGACATTTATAAAATGTTGCAGATGTTAGCCCCAATAAATTGAAATCCAAATTGTACATATATTCATTGTATACATAAAGGCAGTAGATATATCACTAAATAATGATCCTTTACAATTGTAATTGTATAACCTCAATATGAATTATTGTTTGGTGGGACGCAATTTTGCAATCGATTGTGTTTTCTTTTACTCATAAATTGTGTTTATTGCTTTAATTGTTGATATACAACATACGCCTTATTTCAATTTGGATATTTTTAATCCATCAAAGGTGGACACCCTGCTGAGAGCCGGAATATGTTCAGTAAAGGTGTTATATTTTTATTGCTCAATATAATCCGCAGAAACAATAGCGCTTTAACTAGCTCTTTCATTTCACATTTTATTACTTTTATAATCATCAAAGACTTTTGTTTAAAATATAACTTATACAAGGTATGCATACTTTTGGTGACCAATAAAAAAACCTGATATTATAAAGGAATCGTCCATTTTGTGAACAGATCTAAGTAAACCTCAGAGAATGAATGAGTGTCCAGCGGATGATTTCAAACCGTTATTAAGGTCCAATGTCCAATGTCGTGCTAGCACGACTTTCGCTTTTGAATGTCCAATGTCCAATGTCGTGCCAGCACAACATTCGATTTTGAATGTCCAATGTCCAATGTCGTGCCAGCACAACATTCGATTTTGAATGTCCAATGTCCAATGTCGTGCCAGCACAACATTCGATTTTGAATGTCCAATGTCCAATGTCGTGCCAGCACAACATTCGATTTTGAATGTCCAATGTCCAATGTCGTGCTAGCACGACTTTCACTTTTGAATGTCCAATGTCCAATGTCGTGCCAGCACAACATTCGATTTTGAATGTCCAATGTCCAATGTCGTGCTAGCACGACTTTCACTTTTGAATGTCCAATGTCCAATGTCGTGCCAGCACAACATTCGATTTTGAATGTCCAATGTCCAATGTCGTGCCAGCACAACATTCGATTTTGAATGTCCAATGTCCAATGTCGTGCCAGCACAACATTCGATTTTGAATGTCCAATGTCCAATGTCGTGCCAGCACAACATTCGATTTTGAATGTCCAATGTCCAATGTCGTGCTAGCACGACTTTCACTTTTGAATGTCCAATGTCCAATGTCGTGCCAGCACAACATTCGATTTTGAATGTCCAATGTCCAATGTCGTGCTAGCACGACTTTCACTTTTGAATGTCCAATGTCCAATGTCGTGCCAGCACAACATTCGATTTTGAATGTCCAATGTCGTGCTAGCACGACTTTCACTTTTGAATGTCCAATGTCCAATGTCGTGCCAGCACAACATTCGATTTTGAATGTCCAATGTCCAATGTCGTGCTAGCACGACATTCGATTTTGAATGTCCAATGTCCAATGTCGTGCCAGCACAACATTCGATTTTGAATGTCCAATGTCCAATGTCGTGCTAGAACGACTTTCACCTTTGAATGTCCAATGTCCAATGTCGTGCCCGCACAACATTCGATTTTGAATGTCCAATGTCCAATGTCGTGCTAGCACGACTTTCACTTTTGAATGTCCAATGTCCAATGTCGTGCCAGCACAACATTCGGTTATGAATGTCCAATGTCCAATGTCGTGCCGGCACGACAATCGTTTTTGAATGTCCAATGTCCAATGTCGTGCCAGCACAACATTCGATTTTGAATGTCCAATGTCCAATGTCGTGCTAGCACGACTTTCACTTTTGAATGTCCAATGTCCAATGTCGTGCCAGCACAACATTCGATTTTGAATGTCCAATGTCCAATGTCGTGCTAGCACGACTTTCACTTTTGAATGTCCAATGTCCAATGTCGTGCCAGCACAACATTCGATTTTGAATGTCCAATGTCCAATGTCGTGCTAGCACGACTTTCACTTTTGAATGTCCAATGTCCAATGTCGTGCCAGCACAACATTCGATTTTGAATGTCCAATGTCCAATGTCGTGCCAGCACAACATTCGATTTTGAATGTCCAATGTCCAATGTCGTATGTTTAGCTAACTTCACACAGCTCATCTTTGTCACACATTTTTATGTACGACATATCGCTTTTGTTTCCTTAATGTATGAACTGAAAACATTCCAATGAATGAACATCGCCTCCATTTGCCACATCTATTGATAAAGAATGTTACTGCTGAAAATGCGTTTTATTTTGTGAATATATGTTCATGAATGTTCAAGAGAACATTTATTTCGGTTTGAAGTATGAATATTCTTGATTCAAATAATTTTAAATCCTTAAATTTCGGATTTGAAGCGAAAACAGTCCAGCCTATTATTATATATTTGATTAAATACATTTTTTTATATATATTGCCCGAGACCTAGGTTCACAGCGTAAAATTATTTCCTTGTTTGATTCAAGCATCAATAAGATGACGTGAAGTATACCTGAATCATTAAGATGTTACCCTAGGTCATCTTACTGACCTAGAATACAACCCGGACCAAACAGATCGATTGTTTAGAACTGTGTTACGGTTAACAGCGTTGTTAAAGCAATCTTTGTTAACCTTGATACTGCACTGCTCTGAAAACTGAATGGAAGCACATGTGATCGGCAGTATTTCTAACACGATTTGAGAAAGCTGTATCTGATGTTTATGTTTGCGCACATCATGGGATAATTCACGTTTTAAAGTTAACAACGATCTTGTTTATAACATTGTTCACTTTCACAAAGGTCTGGACGGTCGGGCATCAGTCAATGACACGGGGAATGTGTATAGGATGAGTGGCAGTAGGCGGACCTTTAAACACACGTGAAAGTTGAAATTCTTAATGATTAAGCATAGTACTTAAAATGATTGCCTATATGCAACTTCATTGGCTGGAAATATAAGTTGTATTCTAATGAAGAGTTTATTATGATGAAGAAAACTGGACTACAGGTAAGTATTTTTTGTAGACTGACATCAAGTGAAAGAATATAAGATATTATAAGGTACTGACAAAAACTGGCCACTGATATTGATACAGATTATACATTGTGTAAATTGTTGTAATTCAAGCTTACCAAAGCGTTATCACATGCTTATATCGAACATAACAATTGAAAATGCATTTGAACTTGTTACATTTCTTTCAAGCGTCGACAATCCTATTTTAAGAGGTAAAATGTTTCTCTAATAACTCACGCCTTCGTTCTTGCGTACAATTTAAATGGTATACAAAATTCCATTAACGGATGATTACACAGGGAACATTAAGATTTGAAAACCAAAGTATTTAGTTTGAAAACATCTTTTCCATTTGCTAAATTGCGGTAATATTCACCAGAGACTGTCTGTTGTTAAATAAGCGTTCAATAAGCCGCTGTCTGGTGCCAACACTATTCACTGGCGCACACTAACCAGGGGCGGATCCAGGAATCAACGTTAGAGGGGGCGTAGCTTAGGGGCGCAACCTTTTGACATGCACCCCTCCCTCTGAACCGAAAGTGTATGGCATAAACTGTTTGCATATGGATTGGGGGTTAAGCAATCAAGAAAAATTAACAATTTGTAGTTGGAAATGATGCATTATGGGCGTATTTTATTATTTTTTATCTCCTAAATTGACATAAAAAGTAAACTTTGACGATTTTAGAGGGGGCGCGCGCCGGATGCGCCCCCCTCTAAATCCGCTAGTGCTAACGACCTTTCACCGATACATCAAACAATTTCCAGCTGTTGTTCCGTGACTGACAAAATAAGCGGCGAAGGATTGAACCTATTACATTACAAATACATTTAAATGTTCTTAATTATATTTTGTCCAATGTAATTACTGTATTTTTCATATCTGCCTTACCCTTATTTTGGTAAATCATTAGCCATTATTGATGTTAATCAGGTTAATTGATATATTTAAAAAGAGACTGGGTAAGTTCTCAAACACTTTGCTTGTTAAAGGGTTATTGGTATGTTTTCACCAGAATTAAATGGTTACTTAGTCTGGTATATACATACTTATTACCTTTAACATGAATTCAAGCGTCAACAATGCAGCTAAAGTCGTTCAAACAGTACCACCCCAAACCAGCTTTGCAAGTGGAATCTTTGAAGATGAAATCATACACAGTAATAGACAATTATTTGGTTATTAGCACGTGGAAACAATGTTTTCCGGGAAAATTATTCTGTAAACGATATATTATTGGATGTCTGTGAGATATTATCATTAATCGTTCGCTTTGAAGTAACGTGGTTTTCACTAATTCTTACAGTGCGATGCAGTATAATGCGAACCAGCCCACTCATGCCAGGAATGCAAGAACTGCCAATCATATATTCACCCAACATTGTCATACCATTGTCTTACACGTCCGTTCAAATTACTAAATTATTAAAGAAGTCAAGTTATATACAGGGTATAAAAAGAAACTCCTTAGCAAAAAGCCAAAAACTACTTTATGTCAACCGTTAATGGAATTACAAAACATCAATACATGTCTCACTTTTATTACGAGCGACAAAGACAAATAGCTGTTAGTTTTATAATGTTTTAGTATCCACAGGAGAATGGCGCATGAAATGAAGTAAAGTAACTCGACAGTACCAGAACGCCCAAGTGGCATTTAATGTCGTCCATCAGATATATACAAGAGTTTCAGAGAATGTTTATGGTGTTGCTTGCGCACAGTTATGCTGTTATGTCCAGACAGCATGCATTAATTGTAATCATTACGAGAATAAACCCTCTTTTACCCATATTTTTTATGAAGGGTTTGTTTGTTATGAAGTTATGAACTGTTTCTGAGTTTGTTTTTTTATCAAGAGAACAAGAGTTTGTTTATACTGTAATTGCTAAAACATTACGAATCACTGGCTTGCCTGATCAGTCTGAGAATTGTCGGCAAACGAGGTTTCCAGTTAGACCTAATTACAACACTCCCCGAGCTTGGAAACGTTCATTAGAGTGTTTACGATCCGGCAAAGTGGGACGTATTGGAATTGAATAGCGGCAAAATATCCAATTACGAAATATCTTGAAATGTGACGCCTACAGATAAGAAATGACCAGACCATCTTATCTGTAATCACGTGAAATGCTGAAGGAGACGATGTTGTCTTCTCTGACAATTTTTGCTGACTGTGCAAGATTTGGCGTAAAACGCACAAACCGATTGCATACGGTAAATAAGGACACTAGAAGAACGCGCTTTAAGTTCCGATACATATATGTCTTTGCGTGTTTTTTTCGACCTGTAAGTGCCTTACATTCTTAGTTTATTTGCTGTATTTAGCAAATGTAATCCGTTGAACCGCAGGCAAAATAGCAGATGCTTTAGACAAGAACATGTATAGCGTTTGCGACTACACGGGTATGTCGAGGATATCGTCATATGCAGTGTTACTCTCTTGTGCTATCATCTGTTTCACCTGTAATGTCTGGCTCGTTGTTAACGCAGCTTAATGATCATTAACACAATTGGCAATGACAGTTTCAAAGCGATTGCTTAATACAAAAACAGTGTTCTCCAACTAAGAAAGACAGTGAGACAGAATTGATTTTGCGGGAAATACTACTATTTGTCTAAAAGGTTAATTGAATTACATTATCGCATTAGTATGTCAAAAGACAATTCTTAAATGTCTACACGCCTGTTGCTCCGCCCTAGACTCACGCACACTTGTAATTGCAGTCAAACGCAATATCTTTGGAATACCTGATTTGAATAAAACGACACTTGTGATTGATTGGTCAAATCACGGACCTATAGACCCGGTTTACATGTCCGTGGTCAAATCACGGACCTATAGATCCGGTTTATAGGTCCGTGGTCAAACGAAGAATGTGATAAAATGTATATGACGTCTATGAAGCAAGTGACGATGTACTGCTGCTCAAACAGCCGAGTAATTCTACGCCCAGTTAACCTGGAAGCGTTATTTTTGAGCACGGTTATTTGGATTATCACAAACATTGTTTTTCAAATAATGAATTTAAATATACGCATTGGCTATTTTAGAACTGCGGTTCAGCTGTGTTTGAACATTTTTGGCCAGTGCACGGATAATCGTGAAGTCCATAACCTTGCTCTGGCCAAATGGCAAACTCCAATGAACCACAATACTAAAACATTCAATCCTTACGTGACAGGACTGAAGAAAGCTCTATGTCGGAAACACACATAAATGTCTACATGTCATAATTATGCAGGCAGACGGATGTCTTTTTCATTTTCCTCTGGTGTAGCATGGTGGTCATTCTCGTTCACCAGAGTGATGATGCTATGGGTACCAGATTTATCACTATCGAACCTCTGATGAATGAGAATGCATGGTGGTATGTTCGTTAATATTAAAAACTCAACATTCATTTAATAAAAATGTCTAACTTTTTAGTATTTAAGTAATGAAATACTTTATTAGTAGCTTCATCATATTCCGCAAGTGCTCGTACATTCAAAGATCAAACCTGTTAAGCTCGGATTGCTAAGGAACAAATATAATAAATAACAAAACGATTAATAATGAATAGTGAGTTCGACCATTTCGAGGACTCGGAGGAATACGGTGCTTTACGATAATTATCGGCGTGATGCTTTTTGTTGAATGGTGATTGATCCAAGGTTTGATAGTGCTTTACCCATTGTGCGCATTGTGCTTGAGGCGTAAATGTCGGGAAAATGGACATAAAATGGACTTTGGGAGGCGAATGTTGGTCTTGTAAATGTCGTATAAATCAACCTTGTAAACAAACCCTCGTTCTGGGAATGCCATTAATCCCGTCCTTTATTCATTTCTGAGACTATGAGAGAACTAGCTTAGATTATATTTATACCTACGACGTGAGCGACAACCAAATGCACTTTTCTACTTAAGTTCGATGTAAAATTTCTACTTCTACAGTATTAACAATTAAAAACACTTCTCTATTCTTCCAAAATAATACATTTTTCTTTTTAAGGACTCTTTTTATTTGTATAGTGTGTTTACTGTAACGCTCATTTTTGTCATATATGAGCCATGAGTTTACTTAAAACATGTACAGTTTAAAGGTAAATATATGCATTCAAACATGCTGAATATTCGACAATTCAATACGCAAGTTAATAGAAGCTGTCATTCCGTAGTAATTGAATAATTTACTTTCATCTGATTCGGTAGAATGTACCTAAATGATAAGTGGTTACCATTACTTAACCCGTCAATAGTAACGTTCAATCAGGCATTAACACACGTTTTGTTTTATTCCTTATTATTAGGTTGCCCTATGTTTTTCAAGTCTTGACTACTAATGAAATGATGGACACTTTAAAAATGAAAAAAACATTAAATTTGATATTTTAAAGCTTTAAAGCGCTTCCTATTTATTCGATCAACTGCCAAATATATTTGCATTCAATTTCAGGCAGACAGACACCATTAACAAAAGCTCGAATAAATATTACATTTTTTTTGCCTTGCCATCATCCTAATGGAGTGCACTGGTTTTATTTCAGCTCGGAGACCTGACATATCACGATGTCAGCAGCTCCAGCGTGATTCAGGGACATTATTAAATTTACAATTATTTGTCTTAAAGACTTTCAATTATGCTGAATTGATTAATGATAATGTTTAGCGGTAATGTAAGATCTAGATTACAGATCAGAATGTGTCAAAGTACGTGAAATGCTATATAGTATAGTGACTTTCTTAAATAGACCATACCTCTGATCTATTTTGGAGTGACATAATTGAGTAAACTGTGAGCCCAGGAAGTCAATGACAGGGTACACTAAGACAATTTCTGATGATAAAGCCAACTTCACGAACATGGGCAAGGATTTTACACAGCCAATGGAAACTCAGAAATAGGGTACCTGCGGAATCTCCGACACTCGCGGGCGCCAACATTAAGATCGCACAACTTAACCAATCCTGTACCTTAACAAACCCCATTATTACGCCGCCATACTATCACCTCGTGCTAACAACTTCCTCATTACTACTTCACATTCCAGTTTTAAAGTTATTTATGAACTGTTTTTGTCTATTATTTTTTGTTTTGCATTCTCTTCCTTTATAATTGTCTTGTTTTCTATATGATTATTTTTAAAAAAACAACAACAGTTTTTATAATATTAGTTATGTGAACATTGTTTTCATTACCAAGAGGAAATTTAATGAATATAATTGATTTTTTAATACAAGATACCTATCAAACACGTTGGTCATATCAAGTTATTCTACCGAAAGCTGTAAAACAACGGTCCGTTTATTCCGATTCACATACGAGTGAATAGAAAGCTAGGGAGGCATCACGGTTATTTCACACACTAATTTACAAGTTCTGTTTTCAGAAGTTATTTGTTCCTGCCACTGGAAAACCCATCAAAACCTACCACAATCACCCCTAGTTTACTCCAACAAAACTATTCTTTAACATAGTACATTCCTGTTATCACCATTTACAACACATTTCGTTTATTTGTTGGCGTGCCAAGCCGTTACAGTTTTTTTGCAGCAGCTAGGTGGCCAAGAGAAGCGATGCAGTATATAAAGAACCCGTTCTGTGGGTATTGCAGAGTTATCGGGCCTCAATTTAAATTAGAAGGTCAATATTTAGGAGGCGCCGGCATGACTCATCAGACCTGGTCTGATATGGCCAGGCATCGATTCCGACTTTACCAGTGTCACTGGACACCAGCACACTCGGTAAACATCAACCACTTAGTAACGTATTGGTTTTGACAGTCCACGACTTTGTTTTAAGAGTAAATAATATACGATTTCCACTAAACGTAGCACGTGTGTTTTTTGAAGCCTTAGAATTTACAGTTTGTTTGGAAGGTTTCTTTTTCAAACTTGTTAATAGTTGAAGATATTGTTAATTTTCGAGTTTTTTTTTATTGTTTATGCTCCTGACAATGTGGAGGTCATAAGAGAGTTAAGAAGTCCATGTAAAATATAATTGCCTGTACATCAAAAACATTATGAATCTGAGAAATAATCCTTATTTAAATGTGTAGATTTATTGAATTATTTATTGCAATACAATGTAATTGCCATCTCAACAATATTGTAAATACGTTACACTTTTAAGACTTAAGACCCAATCACGGACATATCATTTAACAGCACAATCAAAGTCCTTGTTACCGAGAGGCATGCAAATGCGTCCCCCATTTAGCAATTACATTTTATACTGATGCGATCCCTTTTAAAACATTGCAAACATGTCCATTAGCGGATCACCTTTCTCACATTATTTGGTTAGAAATGGGAGTTGAACGACACTATGTCAATGGAAATATTAATTAGGTTTTTAAATATCCAAACAGTTTATATTCATCATACGAAGCTAATGCCACACTTCTTTCACCACATGTCAACTTACGAACAATGATTAAACTTAATGCAGTAGAAAGTTTGTACCTGTGATTTCAATAGAGAGTGTTTCTTTTACAATGGTCGGCAAGTCTTTATTGAGTGCTTTCATAATGCTGTTAATATCTCCTTAGTACTCTTTTGTGGCCAGGGGTAACACGCGATTGGCAGAACAGAAAGTTTCCACAAACAAAACTTCAAACTCACTTACACAGGCCAAGATGTACTTAATTAATCATCGATTCATCTATACAAAAATGATTTTTTTGGTTGTTAAATAAACGAGCTGTAAAAATACGTTTTCCCATTCAATGTAATTAAAAGTGGTTAATGATTAATAAAAATATGATATTTCATTTATAAAACGTATATTGGATTGTAAATGAGTTTGTTTGTAAAGAGACAATTCATTAAGCACGTTAATATTCAAAAGAGATACACATGATTTATTATTTTGTATGTAACGATAAGTCAATGATTTTAATAGAAGAGTTCAGAGTGCGAAACTATGCCCCCGTTAAAGCAATACATCACACAAGTAATTGTCACCAGTGTTAGTTGACTGTGAATACATACGTGCAGTATATGTACAGTCGTTTAAACAGATCCAGGATTTGTACAACTGTTACACCAGAAAGAAATACAAAACAGACTTAATTTATTCAAAATGACTTTTCAATAAATTCGACAGAAATTAAGCAGTCATCATTTGTGTATTCATATAGGAGAATATGCGTGTTTAAGATAGATGGGATATCATTCTGAGAGTCTGAACATATACACAAATTGCATTAATTTTTACCTGAATGAAAATGTTTTGACGACGCTTCATACACACAAGTTGTTAAACAGAATGGCTATTTTGTATATTGCTCAAGTTGAATAATTATCGACATCATACTGGTTATCAGTGAAATAACAACAGTGAAAATATCCATTTTGACTGTTTACTAAGGAGTGAAAATATTATCTATAGCTACTTTTAAATTCAAGAGCAGTTATTTCCCCTTGTTAAAATCCACCTTATTTTTGAACCATTAAATGTTGCCAAAAATAAAAATTCGATTGCATATGTTAAATTAGATATTTTTGGAAGTAATCCTGTTTTCAAATGTTTTCTTGAACTTGAAACTGAATGCTCAAACAATTGCTTTTTCGTACTTTACAAATAACGGTCGAAAACTGCTCGAACATAAATTTGATGTTATATCATCTATTCAATGTCTTTTGGGATTGTATGACTCTGTAGTTCGAACTTCCGCAAAATTCACACCACAATTTACTGATAGTTTGTAGATATTACTAACGCCTAAGAATTTGTCAACAACTAAGCGGTGTCTTCACTCTTTATCCGGTAAACGACCCGTCTTCAAGCGAATCCGACTGATCTCTGATCAGGGGTGATTGAAACACGTTCGACCTTTCCATTTTTCATTCAGTAAATGTTTTGAAGTGTAATTTAGTCATGTATTCATGCCCTGTTTAATTTATAATTCTTCCGTGCATTAAGTGATATCATTTGGAACATAGATGCATAAAAGGTCATTTATGAATGCTCTAATCATAAGAAATGCATTTAAACAAGAAGGAAACAATAAATTAAAGAACTATTGTTCAATGAGCCTGAACTGGAAATGACAGTCATCAGCGATCAAAACTGCTTGCGGAGAGGCGTCCCACAGGTAGCGCCGTCACACTTTTCAAAAAGGGGTATTTAGAAAAACAAATTAAAATACCAATGAAACACCGAAATTAAGCATATGAAACAGAAAAATAGTACATTTTAGTGTAAGTTGGTACTAAATTTCACTTGTGATCATCGAAAAACTATATTTTTACTCGTGGCGTTTTACTATGACACTTGTGAAATAAAATTACATGATTACACTAAAATCAACAAAAATCCTCTATATATTCTAAATTACAAGTGTTGCATAAAGACAAAAACAACACGTTACGAGGACATAATTCTATCAGTATCGGATTGCTAAGATCTGGCACGAGAATGATACATTATCCTTAAGATTTGCTAAATCCTTATCTGGAAATGTTTTCGGAATGTCTTTGTTATGCAAAAATTGTAGGATTTCCTGATATGATCTAACATGCAAATTAATCACGATTTTATTCATTCTTTAAGGTCTAATTCAATATTAAAACGAAATCAGGACATGAGGCTGTCTGAACGTTAATGTAATTAGCTGTAGAAAGGCCCATCAATTCATGTAAAATAAAGTAGGTCTCATGATATCGGAGTAGTGCATGCCAGGGAATGTAATGTTGCTTTCAAACTCTAAAGGGAACATTCTTTACATAATAACTTGTTTCCAATTTACATTTAGTTGTTACACAAGTTGCACCCTGTAGCCTGTCAGCAAACATCCGGGTCAATTGCATGACATTGGCATTTTGTCAATACCAGGAGCGTCCAGCAAGTTCCTCGGCAAAATTTAGCCCAACAGATGGCTTAGCCAATGGTCAATGTTGTTATCCAATCATTGCATCGTCATTATTTGCAACAACACACAACACCCGTTTACAATAACTTATTAATAAAAACAGACATTGAACTGAGCTTAGCATTTTAAAACTGCTTATAAATACGTTTTGTTTTATTTTAAATACGTTACGTGCAGATGGAAATTAACAATATAATGTTTGCAATTGTAATTAGAATTCTAACATATCATTGAAAATTTGGCAATATGTCTCCTGTTATCATGGTAATCATTATATCTACATAATAAAGCTATTATTTTGTTTGAATTTCTTTAGATCGGTATGTCCCATCGCATGAGAAGTAATTTAGATCCTCGATATTTACTATTCGAACTCAGTATCGTACAACATTTCAGCCTCTGATTTAGATAGATTATAACAATAACAATAGTTAACCAATTTGTTGTTACGTATTAACTTTTTTGAGTTGTGTTTTGTATATAATCGTTTGTAATACATTGTTTGATACTATGATATAGGCCATTATTTACATATGTGTTGTTGACGATGAACATTGTACAAGTCTAAATACACTATCTGTCTGTCTGTCTGTTTGTGCGTGCGTGCGTGCGTGCGTGCCTGCCTGCCTGCCCTGACCCATTTTTAACACCAACTAAACTGACACCGGCGATATATTTGCCCGTATGCTCCGTTTCTTCATCAATAAACTGTCCATATCCAAATTATACTCGATGATCGATGTGTGATTTGGACTAAACAAGATTTACGTTCTTTATTCATTTCGTACTTATTTAAACATGACCCATAATTATCCAGTTTAACCAACATATTATCTACAAAATATTTTTTTAAGAACAAACGCGAATATATACTTCGGACTTTATGAGCTTTTTATACTTAAACTTAATAGTTTACGTAACAAAAATTTATATTCAACAATATTCTCATCTACATATTGACCAATTAAAAACATAATACTAGCTTTGACCAAACCAACGATTAAACCAGTTCTATACAATTGGCTGCAGATGATAAGCTTTCCATCTTGCTGTAAATGGATTACTCCCATTAATTTCACTCGATCGATATAAGCATTAACAGTATAATGCAGAGACCGAAGCATTTCATTTTGTCTTGAATTGCCAAAATATGATCTAGATTATAGCTAAATTAAGATTCAATACAATCATAGCATTTGCATAAAGATTGATTTGGAGAATAAGGTCGGTACATTTTTCACCGCACTTTCCCATAAAATAGCAATATAGCAGTATTCGAAATGAATTTTCTATGTCAGAGAAAACAAGACAAACACATTGAGCGAGTCTGTTCAATGAGAAATGCTAAGAAGGAGATTTTATCTTTATGATTCCGACGCTCAAGTTTTTTTTTTATAGTTTTGCAGACTGTAATTAAAGCACTATGTATTTTTCGCAAATGCGGACAGGGGTTGTCTCGAAATCTAGAGAGCATATTTTTAAAATGGTCTCGTAATGGACTTTTATTTTAACATCATGGCATCATTATCAAAAGGAACGACATTACATGTATATGGAACTTCTTTAATGAAAATATGTTTTTCTATGATTGCTAATGGTGAAATAAATTACTAACTTACACTACATGCATTAATTTTCGGTTCCTCTTACGCTTGCGTTCGGAGATGTATCTCTATGTTACTACATTTACCTACCCCGTCTTTTGCATACCCATTTGCTGCCCGGCTACCTGTGGCACGCCCCTCATGTACAGCATATCACTTTGTATTGACTAAACCAGAGTATGATCTAGATTACAGCCAAATTAAGATTCTATAACATCATAGCATTTGCATGAAGATTAATTAGAATAATAAGGTCGGTAATTTTTTCAGACATAATTTGCTGTTTCAAAAGTATGATTTTTTAATTTGATAAAAAAAATCACTTTAAAAGTGGATTTTAAATTTGTTATTTTCAGTAAAACTATTTACCTGATAAAACTCTATATTTCACTGAAAAGCACGAAATAAATAATTATCTTGCAACGGTGCAGCTTCATGCAGTCACCATACTTGACGAAATAGGAACAACTAGTAACAATCAATGTTTCAATTATTTTACATGCAATCATCTCGATGCAGTCCGCTGGTTTTATTTCACAGCAGAAGCCTGACGCATCACGGTGTCACCAGCTTCAGCGTGAGTCAGGACTGTTATTAATTTTTCCAATTATTCATCTTAAAGACTCGAATGAGCAGCGTCGAAACCCACACCGAAGCCCAGATAACGGAGTAATTGTGCTGATTTGATTAATGAATCCATAAAAATGCTTATTGGTAATATTTTATTTCGATTACAAATCAGGATTTTTCAAAGAACGGGAAATGATACAAAACTGTAGAATATCGAGTTCTATTATCCGGTTATATATAGCATGCTAAACGAAATGTAATTTATTTTCATGCTACATTATTGAGTTGAATACACTTAAGTTTCGGAAATCTAAATTGTTTTTTTAGAACGTTTGACAAAGTTGAGAAAGCCAATGGACACCCAGAAATACCGTACCTTTCGAAGCCCCGACACTGACCAGCACCAATATCAAGATCACATGACTCATTAAATCCGGTAAATTAACACACCCCATCATTTCACCGACACACCATCACCCACCGCTTACAGTTTTCTCGTTAGTTTCCACATTCCAGTTGTTTATGAACTGTTGTTGCCTATTGATTGCCTCCTGTTTTACGTTCAGTACATTTGAAATGTTCCTGGTCTATTTGTGAACTTTTCCCAGAAGGACATTCTTTTGAATTGTTTACTTTCTGGATGTATAAAAGAAACTATATTTCCCCACACAGCTAAAATCAAAATAGACAAAAAGGAAACATATCAAAACTCTTTGGGCGTATCAGATGTTAGTTTACCAAAGGCTGTAATGTTTATTCCGGTTCATGTGTGAGTAAAAAGAAATATAAACTGGAAAACTACATTTATTTTCAGACAAATGATTGCAATTCTGTTTTCGGACGTTATTTATTCCTCCCACTGGAAAACCCATCAAATCCTAACACAGTTTTCACGGAAATAATATTCTAAAATATAATATATTCCTGTTGCCACAAATTACACCACGTTTCGTTTATTTGTCGGCGTCCCAAATTGATTTCGCAGCAGCTCGGTGGTTGTGGCGAGAAGCCATGCAGTAAAAGAAGAACCCGTTTCGTTCTGTGTGCGTTGGAGAGAGATATTCAGCAGTGAACAGGCCTGACAAGTACTCTGGGGTCAAGCATCTACAATTACGTTTTGATCGTCCATGCCTAATTAAACATATAAGAGTCTCAATGATGGTAGAAAATATGGATGTCGAAACCTTTGATCAAAGGTACGTCTTGGTTGCCTTTTTAAATTTAACAAAAGGTGCGGTATTTGTCTAAACTACCATATAAGTCGACAGCGTAAATTGATCAATTCGAAAAGCTATTTAAAACAGACTTGAAAGGTTTCAACTAAATCCCATAGTTATTTGTGTAGCGCCCTGAAAATCGGGACATTAAAGGAAAGAGATATAATCCAATGGCTGTTTGTGGTTTGATGCTTTATGCCCACAGTTGTACAAATATGTATAAAGACATTTGCTAACAATCACATATGGGATAAATTGATAACCATACAACACGTATACCATGCGTTTGAGAATTAACCCGTACTTTATTATACTCGTTATTGACTTATTTATTGCAGTAGAATGTATTTACCGTCTCAACTATTATATTTAATTAATTGTGGTACATCTTATTTTGGAGTAAGAGTTCATCTTTAAATACGTTACACATTTAGGACTCAACCATTCCCATACAGAGATAGACATCACGGAAATATCATTTTACCGCCGAGCACAAATCCCGTAATGGAGAGGCATGAAAATGGGTCGCCCATTTAGCAAGAGGAACTTCGTAACAAAAGTATCAACCACAATGGTGACACCAAGTCATTATCTCAAACTTACAAATCGTATAAATATGATCACTGTTAAAACACCCTCCATGCAGATCCATCAGCGGATCACCTCTCTCACACTAATGGGTTAGAAATGGGAGAAGGACGACGCTATTTTAATTCAATTATTTATACCGATTTTAATCCCCCAAACACTTCTAATGCATCTTAAGTAGCTAATGCCACACACTTCATTCAAAACATGTTGACTTTATACGAACAGTGGTTTGTTTAAAATATAATTATTCACAACGATTGTGAAGAAAGAACGCGGTGAAAACCCACATTTACCATCGCCCACAAACCAAACTCAAATACATCTGGGTCGGGCATCGAAGCCGTACTTTTTACGCCTTAGTGAGAAGCGAGTGTGCTAACCACTGCGCTAACCGGACAACCTAAAGACGCATTGACTTAGACGTAATACTGTTGAGATGACAACATGTGTTCTTAATTTTTCCTGAAGCTTGTAAATAACATATTTCCTCCACAACAGTGGAAATATTCTTTGTTGAAGGCTGTCAATAATGCCATGAACGTCTTGTTAGCACTCTTGTGGCTAGGAAACACACACAATGTCGGCACACGCCAACGCGATTAACTCTGAGCTTTATTCAACCCAAGGTGTCGTTTATTTCAAATCGTTTCATCTATACAAAAGGTACAAATATTTGTTGGAACATGACAATATGAACTATAAAAATACGTGTGCCCATTCATCTGCAATTAAAAGTGATCGATAATTCATCAAACGATAATATTTAGGTTATAAACTTTATTGGATGTAACAACGTCTTGCGTTAAATAGTGAAATGATTTGGTACAAACCATTTGCTAAAGAATTTAGAGAAAAAAATAATCATGTACATCAATTCGACAAATCAGATACAGTCAAACTATACATATCAGTGACTGTCGAACAATAACATTTCAGTGACTTTTCAACAACAACAACAACATCAACAGCAGCAGCAGCATATCAGCGACTGTCTACAACAAATTAGTGACTGTCAAACAACAACATATCAGATACTGGCAAAATACAACATATCAGTGACTGCAAATCTACAACATATCAGTGACTGTCAAACTATAACATATCAGTGACTGTCAAACTATAACATATCAGTGACTGTCAAACTATAACATATCAGATACTGTCAAACTATAACATATCAGATACTGTCAAACTATAACATATCAGATACTGTCGAACTATAACATATCAGTGACTGTCAAACTTTAACATATCAGTGACAGTCAAACTATAACATATCAGTGACAGTCAAACTATAACATATCAGATACTGTCAAACTATAACATATCAGATACTGTCAAACTATAACATATTAGTGACAGTCAAACTATAACATATCAGATACTGTCGAACTATAACATATCAGTGACTGTCAAACTATAACATATCAGTGACAGTCAAACTATAACATATCAGTGACAGTCAAACTATAACATATCAGATACTGTCAAACTATAACATATCAGATACTGTCAAACTATAACATATCAGTGACAGTCAAACTATAACATATCAGTGACAGTCAAACTATAACATATCAGTGACTGTCGAACAATAACATTTCAGTGACAGTCAACAACAACAACAACAACAACATCAACAACAACAGCAGCATATCAGTGACAGTCAAACTTTAACATATCATATACTGTCAACCTATAACATATCAGTGACTGTCAAACTTTAACATATCAGATACTGTCAAACTTTAACATTTCAGATACTGTCAAACTTTAACATATCAGATACTGTCAAACTATAACATATCAGATACTTTCAAACTATAAAGTATCAGATAATGTCAAACTGAAACATATTCGTGACTGTCAAACGGCAGCATATAAGTGACTGTCAATCTTCAAGAGTCAACCATATTTTATTCTCTACTGCTTCTTGATACACTATATTAGTCATTTCCAGTGCGGATCCAGGATATGACGTTAGAAAGGGCGTGATTTATGGCCGTAAGGTTTTGATTTGCGCCCCTCTCTCAGAGCCGAAATTTATTTGGTTTAAAGTGTTGGCAGGGGGTTTAGAAGTAGTCCCCAGAATGCTTTTCAACACCTTCTGATCCACACATGGTGCATTTTGGGCGTAGGTTATTACATTTTATAAAATTGAAATTAAAACAATTTGTACGACGTGAGGGGGGGGGGGGCGCCGGTTGCGCCTCTTCCTCCTCTGGATGCGCTAGTGATTACACACACATAACATATAATAGGTTTTAAAGTGAAATTTGAAAAAAAATACAATAATATACATATTATTCATTATATCTATTTGTGTTAAATTTGTACCGATATTAAGCAATAAATGGATCTATAAATGCCTGTCAGATATTATTTGTACGAAAATTAGTTCGGACTTTACTTTGAAAACGTAAAATATATAGTATGGCGTTTCGCGAGAACAAACGCATAACATATTGAATGTTTCACCATACACATTATCTGAATGAAGATCTTAGAATTAGAAGAATTACAAATAAAAATGAACAAAGCAAAATCTTCTATATCACGATTATCGCACACAGAAAAATGGAAATTGGTTCTACGAAGACAGTGAATCAAGGAAGGTCGCATTGATTAGAGCTGGCACGATCCTCGCCCTTAATCCTTCTTTAGAAATGTCTCTGGAGTCTACTTACTATGCAAATTGTAATGGTCCCTTATAAGATCTAGCATGCAAGTTAATCATATTTTTTATCCATTCCTATCTAGTCCTATATATAATTAAAACGAATAGCGAAAATAATGCTGTCTTTACATTTATGTAAATATTGGAACCAAGTCACTTAACTAGGACAACAAAGCAGGTCTTAGGTTATAGGATTAGCTCCAGGAAACATGTTTTCTCCCAACCTAGATAAGTAGATCCAATTATTTGGCTCTATGGAAATCCTTATCTTGCCCACGGGCAAAGATAAAAGGTACCCGCATCGAACTACTTTTTTAAACCTGCACACAGAAGAGTACAGGTGGAAACAATGTAAAATAGGTTTATCCCAACCCTCGCTAAGGTTCTTTTGCGAAAACACGGTAATTCTCATTTCCGTCAATCTGAACGCTCGGGTTGGAATGAATTATCTTACACTGACGGCCATGGAAGACACTTACAGTCTTCGAAATGCCAAAATACGTTCATACTATTGTTAAAAAGATTGCATTTAATGAAATACCTTTTACGTAATACCAAGTGCCTTATTACAACATACTGGTAAGATACTGGTAAGTGCTAAACAAGTGTCCATCGTACCGTTATACCCTGACCACCATCTGCGGGGCTCATTTGCATGCTACTATCATTATATCATGACATGAGCGATCCGGCACAAGTTAGCAAGCATAATAGATGGCAGAGATCGGTTATACACATGTTATTATGAGCATTGTCTTTGCTAAAGCACGCAACATTTGCGTTTTCTGCACCATTCGCTCATTTTGCTCATACCATACATATTTCGTTGAACTACTTAAAACCACGTGTTTCACATGACCAGCCCTAAAACTATTCCTCGTGCGTAATAAAGCCATAGAATGTTCCGTGCTGAATACCAACTCAACCGCATCATACACCTAACGCCATTTCCTGCTGTAGATACTAATTACATAATGTGAAAAACATAATGTTTGGGTGGTAAATAAGTATTAAATGGCAGCCGTAAAGGTTTCAAAAATGCATCTTACTGAAAGAATATGAAGAGCATGGAATTACACCCTTACACGAATTTTACGTCATATGTCATTACAAGTTTCAACTGTATTCAATAAACTCATGTCATACAAAGTTATGAGAAAGCGAGCAGTGCAATGAAGCATATAAGATGCATTGATAATGTAAAACTTCGGTAACATAATTGTCATAAAAACGAGTAACCCTTTTAACAGTACATTTGGTGATATTTAGGTGGGCGTAATTATGCCACAACTGTTGTAGCGTTTGTTTATAATTGAACTTCTAGTACATGTGCAGATTTGTAGAGAGTAAATAACGCATTTTCTTCAAATTACATGTATGATTGAAATATGCAATATCATTTCATAGGAAGAAAATTCTTTTCATGGTGATCATTTCACCTTAGATAGAAAGACATTAACTATCCACTGGATGTTATTCACATACGCCATCATAAATATGTATGCACATGTAAAGCGACTGTCGATTTGGTAAAAATAAACCCATATAAGAAAATAAACAACGGCAAACGCCTTAAACAGCATAATGATTACGCATTGGAATGGAAGTACGTTGCAATATATAGTTGATTAATAAATAAATAACATAAGTTAAACGATTTTTTCAGTTTTAATAAATTTCAGTCAACATGGTTCCTATCCAGCAGATAATAGTTTTCTGTAGACTGTTGCTCCGCTATCAACACTATTGCTCCGCGGTCGACACTATTGCTCCGCGGGCGACATTATTGCTCCGCTGTCAACACTATTACTCCGAGGTCGACGGGTTTGGTAAGTTCAAAAAGATAGTTTGAAAGATGATTTCTACAAATGCAATCGAAATCATGCAACAACTTCATAAGATTAGAGACGTTCAACTAGATGAACCGTGTTCACGACGTTAGCGCCGAAAACAGTGTTCAATATGTGTGTGCCTTGAGACTCTTTTTGTAATGAAGACAAATCTGCGATCCAAAAACAAAATTGTTAAATCATTGAACAGGAAGAGCATTGATCTGAATTACAGAAAACGTATAGTTGATATTGTGATTTTGATATAACGTCGATATAGGTTTTGTATTTGAATTGACACCCTAACGAGTTCACAGCTGGGAAAAGGCGGTATGTTCGGACCTGGCATTTCCCAAAACTTTCAGAAGCACCTCACCATTGTTTAGCTAAGAGAAGTCTCTGTTTTGATTAACTATTGCTGTACCCCACATAGCCTACCTTTTGTAACAACGAGACTCCACATTTTATATGTCCTTATACATACCTACATTTTGTTTTTCGATTATTGATTTAAAATATCATATAGGAACTTGAATAAAGGTATTTTTTATATCTTTTAAAGGATCCATATTGCAGTATTACTCAACATTATGTATAAAATATTAATCATCATAGTACATATATTTTCTTTAATTTCATCACTTTGACAAAACGAACATTAATAAATATGTACTTAAAGGGACTGTACACCAGATTGACACCAAAAACCGTTGTTTTTTCTGTAACGAATCTCAGGACAATTATCTAATTTGATATCATAATTGTAAAAAAAGTACCAAAATGTAAAAAAAAAATTGCGTCGGAGACCGGGTTCGAATCCGTGTCGCCAAATTTGGAGTGTCGTATCCACTGAGCTACAACCGCTTACTTTAATTGGGTGACATAATTAAGCTATACACCTACCTCGGTAATATCACGTGATAAAACCGACTAGCCAATCACGCATAAGAAATGGATTCTACCTGGTAGACATACCCAGTAATCTTTTTTAATGGAAAAGTACTAAACTTAAATAAATTGTAAATTATGTGGTACTTCAGTTAGTAAGTTTCAATGCATTGTACACATCGATGCCAAGTTTATGTCAGTTTCGACATTATTTTTTTTTCGCAATTTTATCATACGGAGTACAGCCCCTTTAACACACACACGCGCGCACGCGCACGCGCACGCACACGCACACACACGCATATATATATATGTGTATATATATCTTAACTTTTCTCATTTCCGCGAATTCATACATCGTAAATGAACAAACATAGACCACGTCCTTATTTGACAACAACCTCAGTGAACTCAAATCTTCATTAACATTGAAAATCACAAAATATATTTGATACGACATAAAACTTGATACATATTGATAACTCTACAATCCCACACATCCTTTTTCGTAAACTGTATTCAATAAAGGGGATAAAGTATGAAACGCATTGTTTGGGTTTGTGTCAATGTTTCCTTTTATAACTGCAAATTCCTTTATAATAAAAACATGTTTTTAATTGAAAGATTAGTTTGCTCTTCAACAGCCTTTGTTACCACATGCACTTCGCGGTGAATGTTCTGTTGTTTGGCAGGGGTATATTGTTGTAGAAAGACTCTTGGCAAGCATCAGTGCTTTCAAATGGCAGCTCATAATAACAGTAATAACGTACCTTAGATGTTAAGCTTTTCCATCTTGCTGTATGTAAATAAGGATCATTCTTTTACTGCCCATTAATTTCAATCAATCAATATATGCAAAGATTACATATTGCTGAAAAGAAAGCATTATATTCGCCCTGAAATGAACCAACTGCGGTTCAATACAGTTATAACATTTACAGCAATATCTATTTTGAGAAATACTCAAACAAAAACGTGTTTCATGTACAAGTTATTGTTAAAATGAGGTATATTTGGAAATTAACGCTCGCAGTCAGACGAAACAATATTTTTTTAAAGACATAAAAACTGACATAGCTCCGCCTAATTGTCTTCTAGACGTTTTTGTCTTTCGCTTATATTTTCGCAAAAGAGCAATATGAATGTAGGAATTTTGTATTTCGAGTGTTTTGTCAATTACACCACGGACCTATAAACCTGGTTTGTAGGTCCGTGATTACATGTCACCGTTTTTTTCAATAATTTTCCTCGTACGAATTCTAGCCGTGTTCTTATAACTACTATTTCCAATATTTTTTTATTCATTTAAAGCATCTGGTTGTATGCCACTCATTACTGTAACGTCACATTTGTATAAGAATGACCAATATGTTGCCAATACAGCAAATATAAAACGTCGAACAATATAAAAAGTAAACGTGGAATATTGTATATTGAAGTACTGTCATTCAAATGGTTGAAAAACAATTTCAACCATTATCGTATGTTATCGTATGTTAAAATTCTTCAACCCCGTATACATCAATTGTAACAACAGCGAAATAATTGGATCGTACTCGTTGCTCACGATAATACAAATAATTCTGGAATGTATATTCCGGCGGAGTCAGAATTGCCCACTTGCTCACAAAACATGCGAATTTATTATCAGTTTGAAACACTCCAAGCAAAAACAAGTTTGACAAATAGGTCGGTGCTATTTCCTGCGCATTTCCCCATAAAAAAACAAGTCTAGCAATATTAGAAATGGATTTTCTGTGTCAGAGACAACAAGACGTATGAATTGAGCCTGTTGTTTCAATTAGAAGTCCTATAAAGGAGATTTTATCAACACCGTTTTCACAAGTCCAGTAAGTTCATGTTCTTAGATGTACTGGCCAAGGATATTTGACAGATTTTCACCGATTTGCTAGAAATATAGAATATCTCACAATTGAATCAATTGATTCGATCCGTAATAACAATGTCCGATATTGTATATAACTGATATCGTTCGACAACAACATCATGTACAGGCACACCTCTATAGGATAAAATTCAATTGTAGTATAAATCTACCTGAAGCAACCGCTTTTAAGTTATTAATCAAACACAAAATGAATGTTGCTTAATAGAAATAACTAGTAAAAACGGAGTGTGGAATATTGACAGTTACAGTAGATATTCCCAGATTAAATTAAGAAGATCAATTCGTTAAAATGTCCCCGTTATTTGAACTATCCGGTACGTCTTCATATTTAACATTGTGTACCCGTTGAGAGCCGAACGTCATATATAATAGAACATTTTATAGTTAGTAGTGTGTATCCCTCCTTCGAGATGTCTCCATGGAGCAGGACATTAACATGCCTAGTGCAAATCACGCTCAATATAACAGGGATATTTATGTTCAATGTTAATTGATTTAATGTTTGATGAATGTTTAGAAATGCAATTTGCGCATTATGCTGGAGGAATAAATGTTGGAGAATGGACATTAGATTGGATTGTTGATCTTGCAGATGTCGTTAAATCATCATCGTAAACAAACCAGCATTCTATTAAAGCCATTAAGCGCTATTAAATACATTCCGTAAAAATAGTATATGTTCTGTTGACGTGCCTCCTTAATCCAATATTGGATATCTGCTCTAAAAATAGTATTAAACTTCATGAGAATATGCGTATAATTTTACAGAATCATTCAAATACATATTGACTAACCTTATCTTTATCAGCAAAGACTGCCCCGCTATTATCTAAATATTCTACATTCGCGAATCGAATTTCTTTGCGAAAATATAAAAAAAAACAATTTGTATAAAGGATCTCCTCTTGACATGTTTTACTCAACTAAGAGTAAAAAAACATAGGGAAGTATGTTCCTTTATTGGTTCTACATGTGGTATCCTAAGTCTTAACATACTTAACAGTATAAGCATCTACTTTCACATTCTTCAGGCGTTCTCTGCCATGTCCAACAATGTTTGCTCAATAAGTGTTGCATTCAAATCATGTTAACGGACATCTGTAGTCAGACCTCGATAGACAAACTGTCGTATTATTAATACAAAAATCAATTTCTGAATCAGAGTACATGCAATTCGAGACAAAGTCCGGATGCAGTTCACTGATTTTATACCAGCATCAGGAATCAAAGCGGAGGCCTGACGCATCGCCGATGCTGTTAGCTTCGATGGTGAGTCAGGGTGGTTATTAATGCTAGAATTATTCATTTTGTTAAAAACTTGACTGCCCTGTGTGTAAACCCGCCTTCTCGCAAAAGACGACATTTAACACCTGCATGAAAAACGATTCTTGCTTAACTTTATCGGTTATTATAATAGGAAAAAAAACAATAAAAAACGATTAAAAATAAGGATTTGTAAGCAGTTTTGTGATTTCGATTTGTAATAATAAGGTATAAATATTTGAAGAGTACACCATTAATTTGCAAATGTGAAAGTAAAATACAAAGCACCATTTTTGTTTAATCAAAAAACTTCCAACAGTTATGCAAAACCGGCGCTTTAACTACAATTCCTGAAAAATGTAATGTTAAATTAAATAGGACGCATAAGCCACGAAATACCTTGCAAGATTTTGAGCCGAATTTTCTAAGGACATCAATCGGACGTTAAACAGCATGTCGTACTTTTTAATTATAGTCACAACGGTTTATATTCACAGGGAATGTACATTTCGGGTATAATTACAATGACCGTTTGGAAATATTACCACTGTTGTATGAAAAGTGAAACAAAAACAAACTCAGCGATCATGTTACCTTCAGTTGCTCCGACAGTCGCCAGCACCAGCATCAAGATTACGTGCCTTAGTAAATCCGGTACCTTGCCAAACTCCATTATTGCACCATCGTTCAATCCATCCGTGCTAACAAGTTTGTCATAACCTACACACTAGTCCACCAGCTCTTTAATTTCTAACCGCAGTTGTAATACTGACTATTGTTGATCGTGTTTATTTTTTGTCAATAAATTGGAATTTGCTCACAAAAACAACCTGGTAAGAAAGTTTGATTTTTTTAATTTATTCCTTGTAATCCATACAAGCAATGTATTGTCGTAAACACACTGTATCAGACTAGTTTCGAACTTGTATTAAAAAGAAACCATAACATGAAAAACAAGTGCAAATTAAACAAATTTCACAAATGTAACGCCACTGACACCGTCAAACTATATGAAATACCGAAGTGTAAACGATGTAGACCTTAAAATAGAAATGCTCACACATTTACATTGGTTTTCAGACGTTAATAATTCCTCCCGCTGGATTACCGGTCAGTTCCTAACACAAGTTTATCCAAAGTTTCACCGACAATTATATCCTAAAACATAAAATAACCCTATTGCCGCAAATAACACCGCATATAGTTTATTTGTCGGCGTCGCAAATCGTTTTTACACCCGGTCCCGCGGCAGTGGCGAGACGCGCTGTAGTTACTGAGAAGACTCTTGTTCTGTATGATCGTAGTGAAGTGCTATCGGGCCTCGCACTATTGGGAGGCTGTGATTCAGGGAGGCGCCCGTATCGATCAAGAGGCCCTGTGATTAGCTATCGATATACCATTGGTTTTTGTATGTCATGGTTATTATAGTAAACTATCATCAATTTCTCCTGCGTTTGGTTTTGAAAATGTTATTTTGAAGGATGTCTTTTCTCAATTCAAAGAAAGCTGTGATTAGTCAAGTTATCTAGGAGAAGGCAAGAGCGTAACACGATATGGAAACCACTGGAAGAAGATTATTTCCTACAAAAGTTTTTCTTAAACATATGCCCCACAGAAAAATCGGTTGTAGACCTCCAAACACTGCTGCAAACCAAATGAAAATAACGGGCTTTGCACCAGACGATTTGACGTGTTCTTTCTTCCGTTGCTTTGTTTGGCAACCAGATTTGTGCCGCGCTTAGAAATGTTTTCTTGCTGGATGTTTATGTAGGGAGCATTGCTGTGAATGGTTATGTCAATTGGTGGTGTTGGGGCTGAACTTTTTCAGGAATATGTGGTATATCGACGAACGACGATCAGTGACATTCTTGCGCTTCAAAAACTCTATCATGAGTAACTAAAGATGCTGATTTTGCATCACGGCACAACTAACAATGTGTAAAGGAAAGCAAATGTCCTTTCTCTTGAAATAGCAGGAATAGGCATGCCGTATATAAATTATTTCATATTGACTAAGTACAGTAAGTTGATCTGATCAAGGCCCTGGTGGATTCGTGGTAGACCCGAATGATATTGCATATAACGAGTACATAGTAGATGGGCAGAGTGGTTATTGCATTTGTACTGACCATCAACTGCTTAACGCGGAACACATTTACCAGTTGTTATGTCTATTATGCCATTAGCCTTTTACTAAGTAGAAGGTAAAGCTATTTGCCTCGACATAACGAAGACTGCGTAGCTTTGTAGCATTACTTATAATCATTATCAGACTTGTCTCTTCATTCTCCAATGTATTTTGGTCTAGCTCTCTAGCATATATAATTATTGATTCATTAATGCTACAATCAGGGCACATAGTTTGTAATCTCCGAAAAGAATTATTAAACACTGGATTCATTTGACGTTGTTTCATATTTGGAATCACTACACTTTAAATAGAAACTACCGACACATTCAGCAGCAGAAATGTCTCATTACTGCATCGACTCGAATAACTGCGACACTTTAGTGTTTATTGCTAATGGTATGTGTTAACCATTTCGTGTTCAATCAAGATAAGGGAAGTACATCCTGGAAGGGGGATGGATAACTACATCAATAGAATGGATAGGCAGTCCCTGTTGGATAGCAACTATTTATTGACAGTCATGATCAGTGCAGCACTATTGAGCTCAGCCCCCACTTGCACCGGCTTAAACGTTTTAATGTGTTCATGAATGAGTCAGGCATTTTGATTTATTCGTGTACTAGAACTGAGATGTATACTAAGCGGACAAACACTTAAGTGACAGATACCATGTTGGTTACTCACCGAATACTAACAAGACGTACACAGCATTATCGACAGCGCCCGGTAAACACGCCCAGTAGAGTGCTTAATACAAGAAACAAGCATTTTGAAGTGGTCTCTTTTAAATTTTATTAAGTGTTTGTCAGTAAACTCATTTCGAAAGAAATCTATTTGCTATAAGCTTTTTAAAATTCATATAAAGTATTTGTACATTAAAAAAGATTAATCAAATTTTTAATTGAAATACTGTTGGCTTTCTCATATTTCTAACTAAATAATGTGAGAAAAGTGACACCTTTATTGACTTGTTTACAAAACGTTTTAACAGCGATCATATTTGTGTGAAATGTAAATATTTAACCTTCATTGTGATACAGTATGTGACACATCTTATCGCTATATGGGCGACGGCGTTGAAGTGCCTCTCTCATTACTTGTTAAAACCCAATGTTCTCTTTCCATGAGTGCAGTGAGGATACTATAGATTATGGTTAAAAAGAATAAAGTCTTATTTGTCTGCACTGTGTAGGACTATTGACATGTGATAGGTTTGGGTCTGAAGTCGAGAATGGTACACACAATTGTTGTTTTAGAGATCCTACACTCTCATTGCTCTATATACAGAAATTACTCCATATCAACTCAATAGAATATCATTGGCCAATTTGTAGTTATATGAGAACATGAACAAAAACTGCAATGCACAACCTTTATATAAGTTTAGCGAAATTAATATTTTCATTTACATGCCATCGAACTTTTAATCTTACTCCATATGGTATACCTGCCATAATGGCTTATGTAATAAAAACTGATACGCGATTATAAAATGAAAACCTCGTGAAAATTGTCATTATTATTGAAAAAAATATATATAGGAAATTCTTTGAAATTGATCTTTCATGTAAAACAAATTCCAATTTGTAATGACTTAATAATACGAAGGACATTCCAACCACCCACAGTAAACGTCAATAGTTAAGCTGGTGTGTTCATACCGCTGGAGACAGTTTCAAGACGCTTACCCCAACATTGGTTTAAAAAGATAGTTTGACGTGTATTTAGTTTGTGACGTTGCGTGTCTCTCGACCGTCTGTTAGGCTTTAACAGTGTGTTTCCACATATGTTGTATTGACTTGTCGCTGTAGTTTCTATTGTGTTATTAATATCGCTTCCAAGGACACTGCCCTTTAGGGGTATACTCTGAGTACACGCCCCCACTCTTTAATGGGACATATTTCGTGTACACGTTCCCAATTCTTTAGTGAGGTATACTTTGTGTTCACGTTTCCCACTCTTGAGTGAGGTATTATGCGTGTACACGTTCCCTATTCTTCAGTGAGGTATACTCTGTGTACACGTATCCCACTCTTTAGTGAGGTATATGCGTGTACACGTTCCCAATTCTTTAGTGAGGTATACTTTGTGTTCACCTTTCCCACTCTTGAGTGAGGTATATGCGTGTACACGTTCCCTATTCTTCAGTGAGGTATACTTTGTGTTCACGTTTCCCACTCTTGAGTGAGGTATTATGCGTGTACACGTTCCCTATTCTTCAGTGAGGTATACTCTGTGTACACGTATCCCACTCTTTAGTGAGGTATATGCGTGTACACGTTCCCTATTCTTCAGTGAGGTATACTCTGTGTACGCGTATCCCAATCTTTAGTGAGGTATTATGCGCGTACACGTTCCCTATTCTTCAGTGAGGTATACTCTGTGTACGCGTATCCCAATCTTGAGTGAGGTATATGCGTGTACACGTTCCCTATTCTTCAGTGAGGTATACTCTGTGTACACGTATCCCACTCTTTAGTGAGGTATATGCGTGTACACGTTCCCTATTCTTTAGTGAGGTATACTCTGTGTACACGTCCCCCACTGTTAAGCGAGTTTTCCTCCGTGTACACGTTCCCCACTCTTTAGCGAGATTTCCTCCGTGTACACGTCCCCCACTGTTTAGCGAGGTATCCTCCGTGTTCACGTTCACCACTCTTTAGTTAGGTTAACCCGGTGTACACGTTCCCCACTCTTTAGTGAGGTATATATTAAACTACGTGCACACGTTTCCCACTCGTTATTGTAGCAATTACTCTCATTACATTAATTTTGTTCTAGTCATAGTTTCTTGCAAATCCTCTGCTTCCAATTTCACATATCTACTTTAAGATAAAACACTTGATAATATGGATTTCAAATCAAAACATTTATTTCAATTGTTAAAAGATGCACATAATGTTTTCAAAATAAAAATACTAAGATGTTCTCTTCAATCACCTTTATTACCAGATGCGTCCCCCGGGCGCAGCTCCAGTTATTTTGGCACGGGTGTATTGTTGCGGACAGCATCTTGGCAAACACCGCAGATAATAACGGTCTTTAGATGCTTAGCTTTTCCATCTTGCTGAATGTGAATACGGATCACTCCTTTACTCCTCATTAATTCCGATCAATTTATGAAAGCATAAACAATCTATTACAGGAACCAAAACAGTTTAACCAGCATACAAATCACCAGCACTGGAAAGATGTGTCTTAGCACAATCATTATTACCTTTTCAAGATAAATATGGAGGCAAATACTTTCATATAATATGAGATTCACTCAATTTCTCCTAAGAATTTTAATGCAATATGGGAAAAGCAAAACACAGTTTGAAGGAAACTTCAGGTGATATACATTACGAATGATTTGTACTAATCCTTTGTACCGCCAGAGTTTTTGTACGAGCCAGGAGGTCGATAGGTGTTTTCGACGCTCATTCCCGTAAACATAATCTTGCAATATAAGATAGATTTTCTGTGTCAGAGAAACAAATTGAACCGGTTTGTTCAATTAGAAGATCTATAACAGACATTCCATCAACGAAGTGCTCATAAATTCAGTGAGCATGTTAACCCGGCGTAAGCCTTTTGTTTTCTCCCTAGTACACGTCCTCTTATAGTTTTGCTACAAATGGACATGTTTGGAATTGGATATAACTTCTGACATATAAATACATGTTTAATATGCAGATAAAACAAATGTCTCGAAAATATTTAATTAAAACAAATAACTATATCCGCATGCGAGTATTTTCACATTTCATTTTAGAAAATATAACAAAATGATCAAAACAAATTAGATTAAATCACTGTTCGGAATCGCCGACGATATTAAATTATCAAAGAACAAATCCTGTATTAGGTGAAAAGAATGACAAACTGGTGCGGTGTGGGCTAGAGCAATCGTGAAATGACCGTAAACAATCAGCCACTGGTGCGGTGTGGGCTAGAGCAATCGTGAAATGACCGTAAACAATCAGCCACAAGAACATATACCTAGGATACCATTGTGTGCATATTATTTCTACAGTCACACATTAACGTAAAATTGAGTTTTCGCGCATTCTGTTTAATGATAGGTTTGATTTGATATACCTTTATTACTTGATTGAAATGGAACTAAATTATCAAAGACTATTTAAGAGCAAATTCAGAAATTAAATACATTTTAGAGAATTATTCTTAAATGCAGTATTCATTTATCAGCGATGCCACTAACAAATATCAAACTGGACAAATGTAAATATAGGGACAATTGCAGTAGCCAAGAACACAAGCTTGTCATCGTTCTGCGTCCCCCTTAGCACATTGTCATGCACAATGAGCACAGCAAAGGACATACCAGTAATACCTAAGTGCTGTGCCGTAAAGATACACCTTTACTCCCAAGTAAAATGTACCACAATTAATAAAACTGTTTTAATTCACCGAAAAGGATGAATAAATATCGAAAACAATGGTTCTTATGAGGGATACCTTGTTTAGTTTAAAAGAAAGGTGAAGAAAACACGGTATTTCTACCTAATGGGAGGATAGCTGATCACTGTAAATCGTCTAGGACCCACCAGTCATTATTTGTGCGTTTTCAACCATTAAATACACGGCTACAATCTTGTTATCAGTAATACTTGTTCCCATAAATGCATTATTTAGTTAGAAGTCGTTTATCACTCAAATTGTATGTTTGTTGGCTATATACCGTGTGATGAAATAGCAAAAAAACAAAGAAAATTGTCGAAAACTGAAATAAACTTGGTATCGATGTGTACAATGCATTGAAACTAACCAACTGAAATACCACATAGTTTACAATTAATTTATTTTTCGCAGTTTTTTTTCGTATTTTTCCATTAAAAAAGGTAACTAGGTATATATACCTAGTAGAATTTATTCTTATGCGTGATTGGCTAGTCGGTGTTATCACGTGATATTACCACGTTAGCTATATAGCTTAAAAATTCAATCGGTTTAGGGTAAGCCTTCGTAGCACAGTGGATACAACACTGGACTGCAATTTTGCGCACCGGTTCGAACCCGCTCTCCGACTTATTTTTTTTTTATATTTTGGTATATTTTTTACAATTATGATATCAAAGAGTGAAACATTTATTAAATAATTGTCCTGAGATTCGTTACAGATAAAAACTTTTTTGGTGCCAATCTGGTGTATAGTCCCTTTAATGCTGAACGTAAATGAAACATGATAATGTGGTGAGCTCCTGTGTTCGGTCCCTTGGTGCTCCTTAGGAATGTTGCGAGTTTGTTCTTCAATATTATTTTTTTTATGTTTAAGTAAAAGATAACATGTTTTACATATAAATTATTGGGAGAGTGATGTTGTTATCATTGAGTATTCGAAAGCTCACCTTACACTTGTAAACGACCAGAATGGGATTCGTTTTCGAATTGTTTGTTTTAAACTACAGACTTCATGGTGATATTATATGATAGTAACGAGTAAGACAACAGGAAATTAAAGAAGAATTTCACACTAAATAATGGTTCAGACGATTGAAAACCACTCAAGTTTCTAAAGTCCTCTCCATAAACGCGCAATCGTCTGCTTTTAGCTTGTCTTCATTTCGTCTGGTTTTGTGAATTAAGATTCTTTTTACAAAACACATTATGCCAATTGACTTCGTTTAAATAAATTTCAGGGAAATTGTCTGGAATAAAGAACTGTTCAAATATTTCTTGTTCGAAATGCAAATACGAAAGTGAGGTATTTCAGTATTGTTCTATCCAGTGGCAAAGAGTATTGTAAATATTTACAGTATATTAAGAGAAAACATGTCCGCTGCAATATATTCATAGCAGTACGGTCATAGATCTTTAAAGCTAAAAGCAATCCGAGCACAGCTTACGAAAAAATGTTCTGTGAACAGAATGCAGAAGGCATATTAAGTCACTTACTTTTTGGCTATCTATTCTTGAAAACTTCTCGACACAAAAATATTTTTTATTTTCTAAACACAACTATCAATGAAGCCTATGAAATGTCAATTGATTTGAAGTATGATTCTAAAATAATTGACACAATATATCATCTGGTCTATTGCGCTTTCACCTTGATGAAAAATGCAGTTTTCAGCGCCTGCTTTATAAATATTCAAGTATTTGAAAAAAGTGACCAAAATCTAAAACAATGGAAAACAGCAACAAAATAATGACCACTCTTTCCCGAAAATAATCTCAACAACGAAAATGTTGCACAACGGCAATCGCTTTTCGATGTCATTGTTGATTGAGTTTACATAAACATAAACTTACATTATTAAAACATTCAGCAATAAGAAAGAGTTCCCTCCCTTAGTCATTATTAAATTTCCTCAAAAAATTGTTAAATTATCTTACACCACATTACACTTACTCTTCCTCGTGTGTGTGACACAACCTTCATACACAGGTCTACATTCTTCAAAATGCGTCTAAAATGCGTGACAGTTTATGTAAGTCACATCTGTTTTCGAGCTCCTTCCTGCCATTTACATATGGAATGCACTACCAGAAAAAGTCCATCCTTCTCAAACTTTGCCTTAATCCAAGTAACTTTAACAATAATTAAGATCAGTTACTTAGTCTCTATGAGAGTGATCGCAAATCGAATGTCAGTCATGTAAGGCTGAATGTGTTGTGTATATTTTGCCCTCGAAAAATATTAGCCAATGTGGAGAAATTGAGGATACCTTCACTAATAGTAATCCTTTTCATCTGCCCAATACATAATGACAGAATATTTCACATATTCAACAAGTTATCAGCTTTGTTCCTTCAAGAAGTACTGTTCGTATCCAAAGGAGCCATATACCAGACCACTAAAATGATATTCAACTGAGTTTATAAACGGTTTTAATTTCCTTATAAATCGGAGCAAACCCAATTCTACCAGTAACCTGACCTGTCCCTCCTTCCCTCCATCCGCTTTTTCCCCTTTCTTTCTGTTTCTTCCATTTTATGTAATTCCAACGAAAATTACCATTTAAAATACACTTACGTAGCACATTTGGACGTATTCACCATAAGAACAGCCTTTACCCTATTATAATCAGCTTGACGGAGTGGTTAAAATGTTAAAACTGAAACACATTTGACTTAATGACTTTCATCAATTAAATGAAATAGCAGGGGCTCAGTTGAAAAGTTTCCCAAGTAGTTCAGTCCGTGTAAAACGCATGTGTTTATTATACTATTGATAGATCGGATTTTTATTTTTGTTTATTTTTTACTTAACCGCTAGTGGTAGGGAAATGCAAATGAGTCCATCTCTTAAGCTAAGCTAGCGGTAAATTGTCAACTTTCGGTGTGTGTTTTCTGTCTCGAACCTTAGAAGTACAACATCCTCTTTGCCGTTGGTAATTACAGGTTAGTTCTGGCAAAAGGGCGTGTATTTTAAAACAGATAGGGTATTACACCCGATTCAAAAATATAATTGCTGTGTTTTAGTACCTTTACTCTTGTTTTGATTTATTTTGTTTTCAATTCAGTATGTTATATATTGGTGTATGACAAACATACGAAATGACAGATTATGATTTATTTCAGTTATAAATCAAAAGTATTGTGTTCGTCTCAATCATTTTCCAAACCTGTGACACTGGCAATAGTGGCTACACCCACGCATTCCAGCTCCAGAGTTCTGCTGGCGAACTCGCAGATACACAAAACAAAAATACGGCGACCAAATAGTTTAGCACGTTGAGGCAATGAACCGCCATAACTGCTGTAATTAGTTCTTCCTTTTTCAAAAGCTCACAGCAATGGCAGGTTGGTATGCTAGATTGCACAATACACAAACGTGAGAGGTTTGCCGAGGCCGCCCACATACGAGGCGGACCAGAGCTGCCGGCACAGGGATATGGCTTGAATAGTGCTACAAAGGAGCAATTGCTGCACTCTGAAAGCGAGGTGATTGTGTTCGCACTTCCTATTCAAGGGTGTTTGTAGGCATTGAGAGACTTGTTTCCCAATCATTGTTCTCATCGTCAACTCCGCTGTCAGCCTTTTTGGAAAGTTTTTGACTAGTGTTGATTTATAAGCAATTACAAATGTAACAAGGCGCGTGTGTGTATAGATATAGTTTTTTCCGTGAAAGCGAGTGGGATATTTCATCACTCCACTGCATGTGTTTACATTTAGCGCTGCGGTATTACATTCACAAAAACAATATAATATGTAATGCTTATATAACTTATTGTAACACTTACAATTCCATACGTATTATTTTATACCTTGATTGTAATACTTTGATTGATGAGTAATTATCAATTAAATGCTTTATCCAACATTTGAACCATTGTTCAGCTGTGTAAAAACATTACATATCATCTTAAACACATGTCTATGACTAAACGTATTATCCAATTAATCAATCTAATTATCATTGTTTTGTCAAAGCAGATATTAATTGTTTATAGTTTTCCATTCATAAACTTTCGCTATACCAACAGTTAAATGTACGAGCGAGAGAACAATGGGGCTCGGCACGGAAATTAACGTCGTCATCCTTAAAATGTTATTGAACTTTAGGTCTCGTTTCCAGTCCTGGCATTTATTTATTGAAGAAACAAATAACCCGTATTTAAAATTTCTAAAGCTTGCGTTCATTTCATGTCGTAAAGCACAGTTCATTGACTATTCGTGCTGGGTCCTTTAAGGCAATGTCATATACATCAAAAAGATACAATAACACGTGGAAACTCATTATTATAAAATGGCAATGAGGGGTGAGGTGATTAAATTTGCAAACCTCAACTATATTTTGTTTAAAAATACGAAAACAGACAATTTGTAATCCCAAAAGTCAAGAGCATTCGAGTAGCAGGATTATCAAAATCTTGAAAGGTTCGACTGGTTCAATGTAATAAAGGACACAACATGTTATGGTAAGTTACTACACTACTATTATCAAAACCACCACAACCACTACAACTACTTAAACACGAACACTTACAAGTTACAATTTATGAAAGGTAAACGATTATAGGTGTTATCCAAATTGAGACTCACATGTCATGAAATAAAGATCGGTCTATACAATGGATCAGTGAGACACGATCGTAAATGTAAGCTATATTACACACATGTTTAGGAATCTGAGTACCGAAAATAAGTCAAAGCATTAATTGAGATCAAACTGTTCTAATATAAATAAGTTCACATAAAAATTGACTTGTTTGAATGTTTACGCTTGAAATCATTAAACTAAGAGAGGAAAAAGTATTAAATCTTTCAGTTGCGTATTAACATCAATGGGTTTTGGTAAGATAAGAATTTATCTATAATATGTCAGTGTCTTTTTCGCTGTGTCCTGCTAAATGTGTGTTTGTAATCGAGGTACTCCGTGTGATAATGGCAGATAACAGAGCAATCAAAACATGTGTTTGAATCATTAATTTGTTTTACGCGAGAAAAACCGACAATAAAACATAATGAATTTATACCAGGGAAAATAATAAACCAAAACGTACCTGGTACACAATTCTAAAAAGTAAAGACGGTTGAACTACATTTGCATGCAAATCGGTGGTTTCAATTAAAATAAGCAAAAAGTGATACACTTGAAATATTTAAAATACCGTTACCTTGAACTCTGGTGCACAAGCATTACATTGATTGCACAAAGCATTGTTGTTCAAGTGCATACAATAAACATTTCACTTTCAGCTAAACACATAAGAACATTATATAACTACAACAATGTGAACTGGGCATAATTGCGTCTCGTTATGGACATGTATGCTGTAAAACGTATAATAATTAAAGAAACATATTTTCGAAGATTTCAATGTGATTAATATACAAATTCTGGTGTGTTGCACAGTGACTCATCAACAAACAAACTGCTTATATTGTAGCCAGTCACATCATAACTAGAATCATAACAAGAAGATCACTTAAATGTCGAAATGTATTGGGGCTGTATTCAATAATCATCTTTGTGAAGATTTTCAACTTAGTGCGAATTTCGCAATTTTGACATTTTAAATACCCGCTTCTTTTCATCAGATTTATTAATATGCATATATTGGTTAGATCATTTTCTTGCTTATTTTAATATTTTTGGTGTACACACATTGTTCGTTTTCTTAAAATTCAAATTAGATCTGTGTTTGCTAATATTAGTTATCAATAGTCCTCACCTGCACGTCGAAAAGCGACTAGGATCACGAAGAGTCCGGCCACAAGGGGCCATCTAGGCCGCTCACTTCCGGTGCCCGCCGCCATCGTCCCTCGCGGCCCTTATACCACCAGTAAGCAATTCACAGTGAAATACACAACTTTCGCCCTTTATATTTCTGGCTTTTTTATTGTCAACACACCCTTAAGAAGTTACGATATTGTTTATCTAAGGAATTATACGGCGAGCAGAAATAAGAAATACACTGAAATAGTACATCCACTTTTAATTTTATAGTAGTGGTAAAACATCCACTTCCGTTATAGCATACACTTTATTTCCTTCGCAAATAATTCACATTGGTATAACATTTCTCAACAAAATCATAAAAGCCACTTTTGATTAAATTTCTTCAATATGTTCTTTTTTTAATTTTAACTTCCATTTTCTTTAAACTTATACTTAATACGGCTTCTCAAAAAATTATTTTTACATCAATTCAATACTAAAAACAGCCATTAAAACTAATAGAATGAATATTTATTATCACAAATATAGATGTTTCACAGATCACAGTAACTCTCCTTCACATACAATGTGTATTCATAAAATCCACTGGAATATCATAACATCGCCAGAACCCAAACACTATAATAGCTTTCCGCTAATCACCTATTTACTGAGTGCTGTACCGAAAAAAACGCTCCATAGGAAGGCGCGACATTGGCTCATCGGAAAATAACACTCCTACACAACCGGTGTGTATCAATGTCAAACCACTGTGATACATCAAATTAGTATCTTATTAATCCCAGCCACTCATAAGAGCATTTTTATCACATCTTAGTACAGATATACAAGCAGTTTATTTCACATTAAGTACATTTTCTCCCCGATATAAGGAGGATCATACCATCAAGTATCAAGCGGTAAATCCGAAATAACCCCTCTCCGATAGACCATAGTCACTGAGAAAAAACTGCGGTTTGTTCGCTATTAGCTAGTTGCTTTTTGTAACCTAGAGCGAAAAAATAAAAGATTTCTGTTTGCCACGCTTTATTGAATAGGGCGAAATTGTGAGTTATACAATAAGTACATGATTATTATTCGTTTCACAAACCGGAACCTAAATCAGTATTGACGACGAAGATTAATCTGATAGGAATCAGTGGGCTGATGAAATAAAGTATTTACATATATTAGATACTCTCCTCAGTCTGACTAATGTCCAACTATGTATGCTCTGGTAATCGTAAACTATTCAAGATCAACCAAAGCAAAGCAATAACCGAAGTAAGCAATACACCTATCCTATAAATATATAAACCTTTTTGATATATGATTTGGTAAATGTTTATTCAATAACGTTCATTACGAACGTCACATACGAAATATTAAAATTAATATCTGTAAGCCACGGGCTCTTTTAAGTGTTTTATCAGTGATGATATATTGCGAAGTTGATTTTACGAGTACTTTATTGCAAACTAGTCGTTTTTCTTTGTTTAGGTTAAACCAACGTACATGCAGGAAAACTATCGACACAAAATTGGTTACGTTATTTGTATAAAAAAACACCAGTAAATTATAGTTTTATTCAACCAGCGCATCGTGCCGAATAATTTGGTTAACATGTTGGTGAAAGGGATTATTTACAGTTTCAAGGGACCGTTTTTCTTACAAGTCACCGTTTTAAACCAAGATCACTATGTTAGAGCCATTATCTGGAAACAATATAACTACAGAGAAACCGTGTTGAAATATGAAATTGCAATTCTGGTTGTTTTATTCCTGCTCATTCCGGTCGGTCTTATCTGGGATAGCGCTGTAAGCCGCCGATGGAGGCTTTTACGTCTGCGTCGCCGGCGAAATGGAATCCATGGAAACTCATTTCCAGTTTTAGATCCCTTGTTATAATGAAGACGTACATATTTAGATCAACACAAACCCGACATAAATAAAGAGTATCAATTTTTGTACCTACAATAATTATATTAAATAACCAAATAAAGTTTCTGTGCCGGTGTTTGCAAACACTTGCTGGGTACTTGCTGATAAATATACACCACTTAAAATGTTCAATGCTAATATTTGCTTGTCATTTTCTATGCACTATTTAATGAGTATAAATAGCAACAATGTATCAATGTTAATGAAACTGATAAATGTAAAGTACAAAAAGAGCGTATTACAAAAACGTTTACTTTGTGGCATGTAATTGATAGTATTTTGCACAATATTTATTTATGACTAAGAAAAAATGCTGGAACATTTTTACAAGGATTGTCAAACAAACATCAAATCCCCGACAACGAAGGGCTTCCAGAGAACAGGAAAGCTAACAATATCGCACTGATTGGAACTGGCGCGATAATAATTCCTTGTCCTTAATCTGTATCTGGAAATGCCATAGGTCGTGCAAATTATCGTGTTTCCTAATGCGGCGTGCATATTATGCGCCTGTTTGGCTTTGAATATTTTCAGTAGAAGTATATGCATGGTGCTTTTTGTTCAAACGGCGTCTGACTTCTACAATGTTTCATAATTTTGTAAATGTATTAAACATCACAATGAATGAAAGAAAGGTTGATTGTATAATAAATAGTGCGTATTTTTAAAGAATGAAGTAGTACTAAGCTGATGTAATTGCCATGGTAATTGTTTTGCAGTACACACCTCTGTTTGTTTGCCTGTCTGTCTGTATGTCTGTCTTACAATACCCGCTACTCGGTTGTATAATAACATTAATCATCAATACCAGATAGGTCTACAAATAGTTAACGAAAAGTCCAGCAGATGGTTTTTATCATATTTACAAATCTACAGGTGAAATGCTTACACGTAAAATGGACATCTAAATGTTGCACTTCCACTAGTAGAAGGTGATTCTCTTAAGCAACACTTTTACTCAGGACGTTGATTGTTTATACAAAATCAGGCATCACTCTATCATCTTCTGTGATATGATATGATCACTCTATCATCTTCTGTGATATGACATGATATGAACACTTTTCCAACACAAAACAGAAAGCACTGCGTCACAATGGGAACTTCCAAAATGTCAATCTCGAAAGGCATTCCTGCGAATAATGTATTCAACTTTCATCCGTTCTAGTTTCAAATATTCAGACTTGTCTCGGATAACATAACACTTGCATAACAGGATGAGTAAGGACAGGTTCAGTTGGAAGCTTCTTGAATATTATCTTGAGCCACTCAACTTTAATCATTTTAAACCTATATTCTGAAACATGTTTTAAGCAACTCAAATCTAGACACCGAAACAGATAACTATATTTTTCCTATGAAATCCACAATTTAATGACTCCCGCGTACTTCCCCATTTTCAACAGTTGCAGAAAGAACATCCTACAGTTCAAGGAACGCCTACCAAATTATTGCCCATCAATGTTATTCGCAACTTTTTTATCGGATTTTTTCCATCCATTTCGCTGTGAAATTCACTTCCATCGTCAGTAATAGAAACAAAAACATCACTAAACTCTTGGCGATATAAAAGATGTTTGTGATGTACCTGCACACTATTGTTTTTGGTCTTAGGATATCTGCATTGAACACACCCATCTTCGAATGTATTTTTGTTATCACAAAGAGCGTTTTCTCAAAAAATAGTTTGAACAATCCCTTGTGCAGTTGAGAAGAGATCGATGATGGGTACTATTAAGTTACCTGTCAAGTGTATGCTAGTATAAAGTTGGTATGCAGTCAATATTCCACTATAAATACTAGAAGCGCCGCAATGCGACGAAACCAGGTTTTTGTTATGGGCAATCAGAAATTATTGCCAATTAATTTGTTGTATGAGCAAGTTCAATCCGCAGCTTCATATAAGCTATATTCACACTAAGATTCATCACTATCCATCAATTCCAACTAAGTTGTTGGGCAGAAAAACATTTTTCTATTTTTAGGAACAGTGACCTTGACCCCACATCCCAAGCTAGCTCTTCACATAAGCTACCTTCGCTCTAAGTTTCATCAATATCTATCAATGCTAACTTAAGTTATTGGGCAGACATCATTTTTAAATTTTTAGTAACAGTGACCTTGACCCCACCCCCCTCAAAAGAAATTCTAAGCTTGCTCTTCACATAAGCTACTAGTACCTACACATAAACTTTCGTCAATATCTATCAATCCTTACTAAAGTTATTGGGCAGAAACCAATTTTCTATTTTTAGTAACAGTGACCTTGACCTTAGATCCACCCCCCTCAAAAGCAATCCTAAGTTAGCGTTGTACATAAGCTACCTACACACCAGCTTTTATCAATATCTATCAATGCTAACTTAAGTTATTGGGCAGACACCATTTTTAAATTTTTAGTAACAGTGACCTTGACCTTAGCCCCACTCCCCTCAAAAGAAATCCCAAGCTAGCTCTTTACATAAGCTATCCACACACCAAGTTTAATCAATATCTATCAATGCTATCAAAAGTTATTTGGCAAAAAACATTTTTCTATTTCAAGTAACAGTGACATTGACCGTAGCTTCTCCCCACTCAAAAGCAATCCCAAGCTAGCTCTTCACATGCTACCCCCACACCAAGTTTAATCAATATCTATCAATGCTATCAAAAGTTATTTGGCAAAAAACATTTTTCTATTTCAAGTAACAGTTACATTGACCGTAGCTTCTCCCCACTCAAAAGCAATCCCAAGCTAGCTCTTCACATGCTACCTACACACCAAGTTACATCAATATCTGTCAATCCTAACTAAAGTTATTGGACGGAAACCATTTTTCTATTTTTAGTAATAGTGACCTTGACCTTAGCCCCTCCCCATTCAAAAGCAATTCCAAGCAAGCTCTTCACATAAGCTACCTACACACTAAGTTTCATCAATATCTATCAATGCTAACTTATGTTATTGGGCAGAAACCATTTTTCTATTTTTAGTAAAAGGCGACCTTGACCTTAGCCCCACCCCCTCAAAAGCAATCCCAAACTAGCTCTGTACATAAGCTACCTACACACCAAGTTTCATCAATATCAGTCAATGCTAACTTAAGTTATTGGGCAGAAACCATTTTTTTTATTTTAAGTAACAGTGACCTTAACCATTTTTCTATTTTAAGTAATAGTGACCTTGACCTTAGCCCCTCCCCACTCAAAAGCAATCCCAAGCTAGCTCATCACATAAGCAACTTACACACCAAGTTTCATCAATATCGGTCAATGCTAACTAAAAATATTGGGTAGAAACCATTTTTCTATTTTAAGCAACAGTGACCTTGACCTTAGCCCCTCCCCCTCAAAAGCAATCCCAAGCTAGCTCTTCCCATAAACTACCAACACACCAACTTTCGTCAATATCTATCAATCCTAACTAAAGTTATTGGGCAGAAACAATTTTTCTATTTTCAGAAACAGGCGACCTTGACCTTAGCCACACACCCCTCAAAAGCAATCCCAAGCTAGATCTTCACATAAGCTACCTACACACCAAGTTTCATCAATATCTGTCAATGCTTACTAAAGTTATTGGGCAGAAACCATTTTTCTATTTTAAGTAACAGTGACCTTGACCTTTTTTCTATTTTAAGTTATAGTGACCTTGACCTTAGCCCCTCCCCACTCAAAAGCAGTCCCAAGCTAGCTCTTCACATAAGCAACTTACACACCAAGTTTCGTCAATATCTATCGATCCTTACTAAAGTTATTGGGCAGAAACCATTTTTCTAGTTTTAGTAAAAGTGACCTTGACCTTAGCCCCACCCCCCTCAAAAGCAATCCCAAGCTAGCTTCCCATAAGCTACCTACACACCAAGTTTCATCAATATTTATCAATTCTAACTAAAGTTATTGAACAGAAACCAATGTTTGACGCCCGAAACGACAACCTCACTCTAATAACCCGGTTTTCGTTGAAAACCTGGTTAAAAACCATGGTTGGTGTTGCGGGGCTCGATCATTATTAAGTCATTAGTGTGCCTGCTCGTTTACAAATAATAGGATATAGGCAACCAGTCACGGAAGTGAACGATGATGCACGACTCGCCCAGGGAAGCCTATTTCCTTGCCGTACTCGCTGTATAATACATTCATGCATAAAGGTGTCGGGATCAGGTTAATATCGCCGGACAGTAATCACCTATGTAGTGAGTGCTGTACTCCAACACTTTGCCAGAAGAATGCGCGACATTATGTTCATCGAAACCCTACCAGTGTACATGAATTCAGAACAACTGTCAAACATAATCTTACTTTATAAACGCATTGTTTTTTTTATTGAGATAGAGTTTCGAACCGTTATATAAACTCCGTTCGTGTGGGTTGGACGGAACATGCTTAAGTAAGTTTATTGAATAACGCTATAAACGCAGTTGTGTGGCCCTTAGGTTAACTGCACAATATTCACATAAACATGGAACATGAAGAACAACTTTGATATATTTTATCATGCAACACATTTTAGGGTCAAAGGTAACGGTCACATTTTGGGGACAATGGACAGATAATTCGTTTCTCTGACACCCCTATTATGTGTAGCCATAATGTTTCAAACAATTACATTTTCTGTCAAAAAACAATACCAAGCAAAGATCAGTTCCATATTCGTGCACTCACGTATAAATTTAAATCAACACTGTTTCTGGTCGGTGACGGACACGACATTGCTGGCTGCTTTTCGCTGGTTTTATTCTCAGTTTTGTGTTTAAATGTTTAAAAAAAGTGTATACATGTATAATGTCGGTAGATATCTATCTATCATATAAATATAGTAATTATTCCTTGATCTAGAAAACATAAAGAAATATCACCATTGTATACGCCTACTGCGAGTGTACAACAATTTGTTAAAGCTTAACGATGGATTGTTTTCCATTGAAAGTATGCTTGTAATTACAAAAGCCATTTGCAACTGGAAGCTTCAGCGCCAAGCCCAGTAGCGTTAAAGTAGTGATATATTAAGTTATGGTAGGGAGTGCTAAAATACAATTTTAATACTGAAATGGATTTCACACTTAATAATGATGCCCACTTTATTTTCTATTTTCTTTAATTCCATCTATGAACGCACACTCGACGGCTTTTATCAGGTTTTGTGACTTAATGTTCTCTTAACAAAATACATAATGTCAAGTTTCTATCAATTCAAATTAAACTAAGAGAAATTGTCTGGAATACAAAACTATCCAAATATTTCTTTTTCGAAATGCTAATACGAGTGTGCGATTTTTTTCGTATTTTCAATCCCTCAAATATTAACCGCTAAAACTATTAATCTTTGTAAGATTTTTCAATAGAAATATTTTTGTTTATGCTTTTCGGTGAAACAGTATGCCATTTACACTAGTGTTGATTAAATGAAAATATGTTTTTATGTCAGATGAACATCGTTATCACGGAAAACTATATTATTTCTTTCTTATAATTCGGTGAAATAAATTTGATATTATACCAAAATCCACAAAATACCCTGATTAACTCCTGTTAGCAAATTACAGCTGTCATAACATGTTTAATACAGAGCATAACTGAATTTATATAACGTATAAGCAATAAAAATGTTTATAGCAAATAAAACAACATATACTAAACAAACAAAAATAATATGTTTGGTGTGCGTGAATCTCCAAACTATGTAAAGCTGCTGAGTTGAGTGCTATGTCTCAAACGCGTGCAATAATGGAGACTACTTTTTGCCTTCTCAATAGAATACTTGTCTGATATATAAAGATAAGTAAGAATTTATATAAGTGGAAAAGTAAGAAAATGAAACTGACAATACCGATTGCTCCGCCTAAATCCCACACCAGGGTACAGTAGTTACTGGTGCGAACTCAGGTACACACCAGAATCAATGCAGTTAACAAGCAGTGTCCATTACTACTGTATGAGTTCTCGTAACTTGCATATTCCTAGAATATGCTCTAGACATACGGCAGCTGAATTACAGCAAGACGAAAAGATCATCAAGCGAACAAGAGTTCCTGACAACGGGCCCGGGCCATGAGCAGGGGCAACAATAGAGAAAATGCCCCAGCATAATACGGGACATCATACCCATATACACATATATTTAATCCCTGTGTATACAGTGACGCTTGATCTGAAAATTAGAGGTTGTTTAAACAAACAGGGAAATTATCAACACCGGAACGCATGTACTTCTAATAAATAATAGTTCTTCTATGTTAACATTGTGAATGTTTATTACTCTGCTGTTTCAGGAAAATTATATCCGCCATTCGCTGCTGTATCGTATTTGGCAAGAAAGAATGATTAAGCAATTTCTTGTTAAATGAACAACACGAAATATACCTGTCATGCAATAGCTTTATTATACTAATGGGAGTAATTTGTCATGGCAAAAAGGCTATTAAATCCACATGCCAATCAATTACTAATTTAGATTGTTTTCTCATGTTTTCACCAAAAATCATAACATAACATAACATAATTATGTTATGTTATGTTATGTTATGTTATATTATGTTTTCACCAAAAATCATATGTATACAAGAGACGTGTGTCTAGGTAACCACTTGTCATATCAATCAATATTTTTAAATTGTTTTAACTTTAATTGCCATAAAAAATAAATCGTAACGCCAACAATTAAATGTATGGAAATGACTCATCTCAGGTTTTCTGTCGTTGCCATACAGTGAGACATTAAAGCACTCATTTCAGACATGATTTATGTATGTCCGAAATTTCCTTTCCTGACATTTATTTAATGAAGGCATAACAGCCCGTATAATGTTGGTGTTCATTGGGATATCATTTCATGTGATAAAGCAAACTTGACTGAACATTGGTCAAAGGCCTTTGAGACAAGTTTATACGTATCACAATTAAAAAGGTAAAGAAGGGTGAGGTGATTAAATATGCAAACCTTCACTATGTTTAGATATGTCATTTGAAAATAGAGAAGGTGAAACTGCCAATGTCAAGAGTATTTCAGTAGCAGGGTTATCAAAACTTCGTAAAAGGTACGGACTGGTTGTCATCCTTATTGGAGAGCGTTTTCAATACTGTTCACATCACTTCTATGCACGATAGTTATTGAACGCTGTCCCTGACAACATGGTACAGAATATACTGATCTTCTACTATCATAATTGAAATTATGGAACTCGCGTTTCGCGCTAGTGTACAATCTCAACCACTCGGGTAGTGGGTGCAGTAACAATTACTTAAATTGCTAACCACGATCATGGCTGTGCTAATATAAATGAACATAATAGTCATAATAATAGTCATCATCATCAATAGAAGCAGAATCGGCTGGAATATCTTGAACATTTTATCACTCTTATCATAAGCATCAAACGAAATCCGAAACGCATGTATATTAGTGTATTAACACTAAATAGTTATGCTTCTGATGAAACACCGACATTCACAGCGAAATTAAAGACTTGGAAATGTATGAATGAAATAAATGGCATTCCATTTCACGTTCTTTTTATTTTTCACTCGGTGTGATATCGATTATAAGAGAGATAACGGACGATAACGGAGCAATGAAAACATGTGTTTGTATCATCAAAACAGTTTAAACGAGCAAAACAAGCCATGAAACACAATAGACTCTTGTAGGAGCATTGGTTTTGTACAACAAAATTGAAGAAATTATTGTGTTTGAACTACATAATAATCGGATTAAATCAAACGATTTAACATAAAATATTAACGATGCCATTTTATTCTAGAAATCTATAGCCTTTCTTCAAGATGGATTGATGAATTGGATATCGCATATTTTATGTCCAAGTGATTTCACAATTAATTCTGGAGTGATAATCAATTCTAACAACAGTAAAACATCATCGTCATTCGTCATTCGCTGCAGTATTGTTTTTGGCAAAATATAATGATAAAACAATTTCTTGTAAAATGAACAACACAAAATATACCAGTCATGCGATATATTCATTGTACTAATGGGAGTAATTCGTCATTATATAATGGCCATTAATTCCACATGCCAATCATTTACTAATTTAAAATGTTTTCTCATTTTTTTCACCAAAGATCATATGTATACATTTGACGTATGTCTAGGTAATCACATCTTGTCATATCAATCAATCCTGTTAAATTGTTTTAACTTTAATTGCCATAACATGTTTGTTTGTGTTTGTGCTTTTTTTTCCTTTTTTTTAAAATTTAATCGTAACGCCAACAATTAAATGTATGAATAGAACTCATCTCAGTTTTTTTGTCGTTGCCACACAGTAAAACACTAAAGCACTCATTTCGAACATGATTTATATATGTCCTTTCCTTTCTTAGCAATAATTTAATGAAGGCAATACAGCCCGTATAATGCTGGCGTCCATTGGGATATCATTTCATGTGATAAAGCAAACTTGACTGAACATTCGTCAAAGGCCTTTGAGACAAGTTTATATATATCAAAATTAAAAAGGTAATGAAGGGTGAGGTTATTAAATATGCAAACATTTAATGTGTTTAGATAAAGTCATCTGAAAATAAAGAAGGTGACAAGACCAACGTCAAGCGTATTTTAGTAGCAGGGTTATCAAAATTTTAAAAGGTACGGCTAGTTGTCATCCTAATTGGAGATTGTTTTCAATACTGTTCACATCACTTCTATGCACGATAGTTATTAAACGCTGTCCCTGACAACATGGTACAGAATATACTGATCTTCTACCCTCATAATTGAAATTATGGAACTCGCGTTTCGCGATCGTGTACAATCTCAATCACTTGGGTAGTGGGTGCAGTAACAATTACTTAAATTGCTAACCACGATCATGGCTGTGCTAATATAAATGAACATAATAGTCATAATAATAGTCATCATCATCAATAGAAGCAGAATCGGCTGGAATATCTTGAACATTTTATCACTCTTATCATAAGCATCAAACGAAATCCGAAACGCATGTATATTAGTGTATCAACACTAAATAGTTATGCTTCTGATGAAACACCGACATTCACAGCGAAATTAAAGACTTGGAAATGTATGAATGAAATAAATGGCATTCCATTTCACGTTCTTTTTATTTTTCACTCGGTGTGATATCGATTGTAAGACAGATAACGGACGATAAGAGAGCAATGAAAACATGTATTTGTATCATCAAAATATTTTAAACGAGCAAAACAAGCAATTAAAATAATAGACTACTTGTAGGAACATTGGTTTTGTACAAAAAATGAAGCATTTTTTTGTGTTCGAAATACATTCACATAATCTGTTTGAATCAAACGATTAAACATAACTTATTTATGACGCCATTTTTTCAAGGACAGCTTGATGAATGGGATATCGCAAACGTTATGTTCAAGTGCATTCACAATTAATGCTCGAGTGATAATCACTTTAGAACAACAGTAAAACATCCACTTTGATTCTTATTAATCTAGCCACTCTTGACAAGATTTTATTCACATCTAATTGCAGATAAAAAGAGGGAATATTCACTGTAAGCACTTTTCCCCCGCCGATGTGAGTAGGATCATCCCATCAGTTAGTTGTACTGCTGTGATTCCGAAATAACCTCTCTCCGATATACCACTGTTGCTTAGCAATTTTGCGTTCAAACCTAAAGCCCTTTTTTGAGCGGGCATGAATATAATTCGTTGTAGATTCTGTATGGTTGACGAAGATTGATCGAATGGGGATCCGTGGGTTGGTGAAAAGGATATATACATATGTATGACATTTTTCGTCTCCAGATATGTATGCTCTGCTAAACACATATACTTTAATATCAAAGCTAAGGTGACCGTTTCATCGAGATCCTAGTAGCACTTTTGTTCTAGGCTAGGATTTAAACTGAGCAGTATAATGCATCAAATTGAATGTTAGCAGAAAATGAACATAGTATTTGATTGAACAGTAAATCATACCAAATAAATGGTTTTACCTCTAGGTAGAATGGATAATCTATCGTGCATAAGTTTGACTTCCAAGTTATCTATTCTAACCCTGTTCATCATCTTGGAGTCACTTACCGGAAGCAATAAAACTACAAAAATAAGTGTTACAAATATTATATTGCAGTTCTGGTTGTTTTATCGATGCAGACAGCAGATGCCCTTTCCTGTCGGTCTTATCTGGGATAGCGCTATAAGCCGCCGACAGAGGCTTTTACATCTGCACCGCCGGCGGTATGGACTTAATGGAAACTCATTTCCAGTTTTAAGTCCCATGTTATATGAAGATGTACATATTATTAAGTTCAAATCAGACCTGGAAATACATAAGATGTTTATCTATCACAAATATATTAAATAACCAAACAAAGTTTCTGTGGCGGTGCGAACAAACGCTGGATACTTAGTCTTAGTAATAAACATTCACCACTGTATTAATGACAACTGTATATATATCAATGCTATTAAAACCGGTTAATGTAAAGCTTTTTTTATAGAAATTCTCAATGGATAAACGTAAGTAATTCAGATTTTTTTTATCATGGTGTGCAATATAAAGCATTTTGTGTAATAAATATTCCTCACTAAAAATCAAAACTACTTTAACAAAATGCAGCTTAACAGGGATTGTCAAACAGACATAAATTCTCTGACCACGAAGGGCTTCCAGAGAACAGAAAAGCTAACAATGTCGCATTGATTGGGACTGGCACGATAATGACTCTTTGTCCTTAATCTGTATCTGGAACCGCCGTATATCGTGAAAATCATCGCGTTTCCTAATGCAGATTGCAAATTAAGCACTATTAACACTTAAAAACCTATTCTGCTGTGAATATTTTCAGTAGAGGTACATGTATATGCATTTGGTTATAACGTGTCTGATTAATGTTACAATGTTTCGTAATTTTGTAAATAATAAACATCACGAATGATGAATGAAAGGTTGATTGCATTATAGTATGTATAGTCAGACTAAAATTAGAACCATTCAATGTAATTTGCAACCTTCCTTTCTCGCATTTTTTACCATCGAGGAAAATCGTTGCAAAATTCACTTTAGTCGTCAGTTAGAACAAACTTCACCCAACTCTTTTCGATTAGCGATATAAAAGATGTTCGTGAGGAATCTGCACACTTTTATTTTTTTGTAAAAGAATATCTGCTTTGAACAAACCCATCTTTAAAGGCATGTGAATATAATATATTATGGAGAAATTGGGGATAGATACCACTTTTTTATCTGGCAAGTGTATGCTAGAATAAAGTTGGTCTGCAGTCATTATATTATATTAAATAAAACAATGGTTGCAGGACTCGAATATTATTTCCCTGGATAAAGTATTTGTAGGCCTCTTGTTCATCACTTAGCCGTTGAAGTGATTTATCAAATAATAGGATATAGGCAACCAATCACAACAGTGACCGATGATACAAGACTCGCCCACGGAACTGATATTCTTGTCGTATTCACCGTATAATACATTCATGCATAAAGGTGTCGAGATCAGGTAATTGCCGCCGGATAGTAATCACCTATGTTGTGTGTGATGTACTCAAACACGTTGCCAGAAGAATGCGCGACATTATATTCATCGGAAACCCTACCAGTGTATATAAATTTAGAACAATCGTCAAACATGAACTTATGCCCGGTTGCTCACATTATACCTTATCAACGCATTTAATTGAGGTATACAGTTGCGATGAGAAAGTTATAACCATAATATAAACTCCATTTGCTCGTGTTGGACTCAATCATGTTAAAATCAGGTTCTCGGATTACGCTATAAACGCAATTTGATACCCTGTAGGTTCACTGAACAATATTCACATAAACAATGAACATTAATACCAACTTAATTATGTTTTATCATGAAAAGCCGGTGTATCAACCCATATTTAGGGCCAAAGGTCACGGTTACATTTGGTTCCAGTCAAAGGAAAATGTCAAAAACAGTACGAGTTCAATATTCATACAATCATGTATTATACATTTAAATCAACACAATTTCTATTCGGCGACGGACTCGACCTGGCTGGGTTTTCACCGACTTAGCTCTAGTTGTACGTTCCGTTTCGTTTCGAAATGTTAAAGATAGAGTTGATACATGTATACTCTCGGTAAATCTACATATAAATTCAGTCATATACCCCTGAACAATGAAACATCAAGAAATATCGGCATTGTATACGCCTACCGTAAATGTACAACAAATAGTTAAATAATGAATTTGATTTGTGAACGACGGATTGTTTTTCATTGAAAGTATTCAACAATAGTAATAACAATAGTCATACGTAATCCTCATAATTTCTCATCGTCAATAATCATCCAAATGCTTAAAACTATGAATTGCAACACTAACCGTACCATTAACTTTAGTACGAGATGGAACTATTCAAATATGTCTTGGTAAAAACGCAAATACGAAAGTCGGGATTTTGCTTTTTTCAATCCCTTAAAAATGTAGAGCATATAGGAATATATGACCATTTTAAACTATTAATCTTTGTACAAATGTTCAAATATAGATATCATTATGTTTTTCTGTCAAATATCATGTCATTTTAACTACTATAGTTTTACTGAAGTTAGATGAACTCATGATCACAGAAAATCATATTACTCGTTGTAAGATAATTTTGATCTTACACGGAAATCCACCACATATCCACCACATCTCTTTTTAACAAATAAAAACTATCATAACTTTTTTAATGAACAAAACCTTAACAATATGTCTGATGTGCGTGAATCGCCATATTGCGTAAAGCGTTTTTTTACAAACATACATGTACACCTCTACTGAGTTGAGTGCTTTATAAGTGTGTCAAACGCGTGCAATAACTATAAGACTTTTGTTTAGTTGTTAGTTCAAGAGTAATTTGTAACTTCTCAATAGAATTCCTGTCTGATATATAAAGATACGCATGTATTTATATAAGTGGAAAAGTAACAAAATGAAACTGGCGATACCGATTTCTACCCTCATTCCTCGCATCAGCAGTGTACACACGTTACTGGTGAGAACTCAGATAGTGTTCACAGCAGCAGCGTTGATCCTAGTTATACAACAGCTGAATACAGCAAGATGAGCGACGTTCACCGAGGCTGCCTACATTCCAGGTGGACAAGACTTCCTGGCAACGGGCCCGGTCCATCATATCAAGATTGTTCATAGGCCTTAATTGCCATGTTACCCGATCATTGTCACGTGTGTCAACTCTATGGCCATGTAATTGTACATATATGCATGTATTTATGCTTTGTGTACAGTTACGCTCGACTTAGAAATGAAAGTTTGTTTAAATTTATAAATGAAATTATCAACACCGGAAAACATAAACATGTACTTTAAATAAAAAATGTATTTTCCATGCTAGCATGGTGAATATTTACGACTTCACTTTAACAAAAAAGTATAAGCGCCATGCGCTGCAGTATTTTATTTGGCAAGACAGAATGCTAAAGCAATTTCTTGTACAATATACAACACGAATTATACCAGTCATGCAATAGCTTCATTGCACTAATGGTAGTAATTTGTCATGATAAAATGGCCATTAATTCCACATGCCAATCATTCACTAATTCAAACTGTTTTCTAAGTGTTTCAAGATTTAATGTATATATTAGACGGAATGTGTAGGATAATATGCTTTGTCAAATGATTCAATATAATCAAATCGTTTCAACTTCTCATAAAAAAGTGTTTTAATGTTTTTCTATTCAAATAAATCGTCACACCAACAATTAAATGTATTGACATGACTCTAATAATGTAAAGAAGGCTAAACAGCCTTGCGTTCATGGGGATAAACTTCATGTGATAAAGTACACTTCACTGAACATTGGTCAAAGGCCTGTGAAGACAAATTTATTTATACCAGATTTAATAAGGTTATGAAAGGTGAGGTGATTAAATATTCAAACCTTCACTATGTTTAGATAAGTAATATGAAAATAAAGAAGGTGAAATTGCCAATGTCAAGAGTATTTCAGTAGCAGGGTTATCACAACTTCATAAAAGGTACGGGCTGGTTGTCATCTCGATTGGAGAGTGTTTTCTTTGTTTTTGCCCAATCATTTGTTTGCATATCAGAACGGTTATCCGTAAGTAAAGCTCTTACCGTACAACGACTAGCGTTCAGTAACACTACAACGCGCATTAGCATCACTTGTACCCACGTTACAGACTGATTTACTACCCTCGTGAGTATAATTATGAAACTCGAGCTTCGCGCTCGTGTGGAGTTTCAACCTATCGGATAGTGGGTGCAGTTACTTTTACTTAAAGTCCTTATCATGATCATGGCTATACTAATAACGCACATAATAGTCATTATAATAGTCATTATTTTCGATAGACGATGCTGCAGCATTGGCAGCAATATCTTTATCACTCTCACTATAAGCATCAAACGAAATCCTGAAGTCATGTATATCAGTATATGAACAGTAATTATTTTTGCCTATGATTAAACACCGACATTCACGGCGGAGTGAAAGACTTGGAAATCTATGAATGAAATAAATGGTATTCCATTTCACGTTCTTCTTTTTTCTCTCCGTGTGATATCGATTGAAAGAGAGATTACGGACGATAAGAGAGCAATGAAAACATGTGTTTGTATCATCAAAACAGTTTGAACGAGCAAAACAAGCCATAAAACATAATAGACTACTTGTAGGAGCATTACGATTGTACAAAGCACAACATTTGAAGACATTAATAATATTATGTTCGAATTGCATTCACATCATCTGTTTGAACCAAACTACTAAGCATAAAATACTTATGATGCCTTTTCCTTTCCAGAAATCTAAAGTATTTCTTATATGCCAAAATACAGCTCGATGAAAGGGATGTTCTCAAAATTTTACCGTGCACTCACAATTTTTGCTAGAAAATTTTATATTTCTGTATGCAACTGTCGGCAATTATTGGCTTGTCATTTCCAATCCATTTTTAATAATAAGTTCTTATCATGTTTGCCCAATTTAAAACAGACAATCTTTAACATTAAAGAACACAATCATTTACCTTTTAAAAATATAAAGATTTTGAAATATTGGAAAACAGCTTGTTTCAATAAAAAGTCATTATCATTGAAACCGCTATTTATTTTAATCGTTGTAATATCTATATTTAGTGATACATATTTTAACCCCCAAAATAATTATATAATACAGGTTATGTGTAACAATACGAGTACAACTTTAAACAGTGAAATAATAAACTTGAAACCTCTGAAAAAGTTCATTCATTTTTTTTTTCTCTGTGGTCAATTGTCCTTTCCGATAACTTGGTTACTTCCCCTGATTTCTAAGGGAGGCTACTCCATTTCCTACTTCCGGGGAATACATTTTGCAAGATGGCCGACGTAGACAATGAGATCACTGGGGCGTGTATGAATAACAATGAGTTGACACCATTTAAGGTCGTCGATTTGAAAAGATACCTTGCGAACCGGAAATTGAATGTATCAGGTCTTAAATGCGAATTGATTGAGAGGATAAAAGGCGCATATAGACTTTCTATAACTGACAAACGCGTGCTGGAGGAGAGAGATCGGGAAGAAAGAGAGAGAAGAGCAACCGAACGCTTTATCCTCCCATGTGGCGAGGGTCTTCCACCGCCATCAACACTGAAGGCATGGAAGTCCACTATTGATCTGTTTCCTGCTGTAGAGGAAAAGGATATATACAACTACATTGTACTGAAAAGAGACTCGAAACGTCAATTGAAGGCGAGGACTTATTATGTGGACGGACATGTACAGAAAGTTGAGGTATGTCAAATAGTGAGTTTATAATAAGTCTGAGGCTGTTTTTTCTGCCATGTTTACTTCATCTTGTTATATAATTAGCTCAAGGGGACTATTTTGACTTGGACATAAAAATAATTTGGTGTGAAAAATGTACTCAACATTTTTATGTAGGCGGGGCTAGCCACAATTAAGGGGGGTGTGGTGGATGCAAGCACATGTATGTGTCGAACCACACTGACTATATACTTATCTTAATTTTAAAAAAAATAATGTATTTTGTACAATTTTCATATGTTCTATGATGTATGTTGTTTATTTATTGTCATTTAAATTAAAATATTATTTATAATTTATTCTTCAGGTCCATCTCATAAGCGAAGAGTGCAGCCACTGTTATGTTCAAGCTTCCGTGCTGCCATCATTTCCAACTGCAGACAAAAGAAAGTCACCAGAGTACCAACCCTGGATCCTTCTGTCGAAAGTGACTGGCTGCATACACTCCGCGTTCTGCAACTGTCCAGCTGGGTAAGTTGAATTAATTTGTGATAAATCAAAGTCTCTGATCTGCATTGATGAAAGGTGTCAAACCCACACACGCTAGGCTATTTTGTCAGTATTATCAAATACTTAAACTTGGGGCATTCTTCAAACTATTTCATATCTTCTTATCAAACTTGGTACACTTGTTACAAGAGACAAAAAAGCACATGTTATAACTGTCATAATTTTGGCTTTCATGGTTAGCTGAGTTTTGCTATTTTTTTCTGAATGAAAGAACAGGCGAGCTTATGTATTGATTCAATGAACTCCCTTCACCGTGTTGGTGTTTACTTATGGCACTGTTTGTGTTTTGTATGTTCATGGCCTACCAGGAAATACTAAGTGTAAAATACTGTGTATTCACCTCCATTTTCAAACTTTAATGTTTTGGAATATACATGTAAGTATAACAAGTAAAAAGGCACACATGTAAATGAATTTTTTTATTTTCATCTAGTGAAGGTGAATGCTGCAACCATATTGGTGCCCTGCTGTATGGACTTGAAGACCTGACGCGTAAAAAAACCCTTGCTCCAACATCCAAACCCTGTGCCTGGAACAACTTCAGCATGCTGTCTGCACCACGGAAACGTAAGCTGTCGCCTAGGAAATCTGAAGATCTTATGTTCTCAAAGAAGAAACTGTACAACGTGTCAGTACGTAAAGTTTCTGTAAACAAAAACCATGAACTGAACTCTATCAATGGATGCACTGTTAACATTGACAGATTTAGGCAGAAACTGGTTGGTTCGAAGTTGAATGTAGGCTGGTTAAAAAACTTTGAAATTGAAACAACTGAAAATGAACCAGATCTCCCTGTGTTACATTCTGTGCCATTCAACTACCATGATAGTGTAAACTTGAGGGACAGTTCTAGTAAGACAGTGTTTTTGGATCATTTTGACTCTTTGAAGCAAAGCGCTGAAGAAATTCAATTAACTGAAATCTTAACAAGGGGCCAAAAAAGTGGGAAATGGCAAGAGGCCAGAAAAGAACGCCTAACAGCTTCAAACTTTGGCAGCATCTGTCGTAGGAAAGAATCAACTGAACCTGACGGACTCCTGCGGCAGATGTTGTATTCCAATTTCACAAGCAAGTACACAGAATATGGAATTAAACATGAGAAGGCTGCAAAGAGAATGTATGCGAAAGCAATGCAAACTGACCACAAAGGACTAGCAGTTAAAGACAGTGGTCTAGTTGTATGTGCCGACAGACCCTACCTTGGTGCCAGTCCAGATGGGCTTGTGTTCTGTTCACATTGTACAGAAAGTGTTGGTCTGGTTGAGATTACGTGTCCTGCCTCTAAGAAATGGAGGATGCAAACGCCTGAGGAATGCTGTGAAGACAATGATTTTTTTTGTCAGTTAGAGAATGGCAAGGTGTTACTCAAGGAAACACACAAATATTACTACCAGGTCCAAGGGCAGATGAGAATCACCGGGAGGAAATGGTGTGATTTTGTAGTTTGGACATGTGTAGGTCTTTCTATACAGAGAATTGCATTTTGTGAATCATTTTGGCTGAAAATGTTGTGTCAACTTGACAGATTTTGCCTTGAATCATACATTCCTGAACTGTACGCACAACGTGTTAAAAGGGGAATGAGTCTGTTCAATTGATTTGTACATCGTCTAGTTATGTGTTGTTTATACATGTACATTTGAATGATCAATAATGGCAATTTATGTGAATATCTTGTTTGCTTTCAGTTATTTTCATAACTATATTCAAAATGAAACTCCAAAATGACTGTATTGTTCCTATAATTTGAAACCATGAATAAAAAAGTTGTAAATCTAAATTTTGGGCAGTATTTTGAAAGTATGTGTACTTTTGTCAACATATTGTGATTATGCGATGCTGTAAATCTACTTTAATTATTTCCTTGTTTTATGTTTGACCTTTTCTACTTTTCCTTTCCATTTATCTAGTTTTCAGGGATGTATTTCTGAGCTTAATAAATGGACATATGTTTAACCTTTCAAGTGTGTTATTATTGCATTTTGTGTGCAGGATAGTGATAGCGTTTATATTGCCATTGTTTAAAGAAGTAGCTGAGTTTTACTCTAAAACAATTGAAGATGTTCAATTGAATATTGGTTTGCATGTAGCTACTGCACGGCCCATAACTCAAGACTGTCGAGTTGTTCTCCTTTTCTGACTTGCTAATTAAAAACAACAAATGAGTGTTACTTTCTTATGTTTGCAGGGTGCAAAACTTAAAGGGGCTATACACCGTGTGATGAAATATCGAAAAAAAAAAGAAACTTGTCAAAAACTGACATAAACTTGGTATCAATGTGTACAATGCATTGAAACTAACTAACTGAAGTACCACATACCGTAGTATACAATTAATTTATTTTCGCATTATTTTTTCCATATTTCTCCATTAATTTTTTTTTACTGGGTATGTATACCTAGTAGAATTCATTCTTATGCGTGATTTGCTAGTTGATGATATCATGGGATATAACCAAGTAAGGTATATTAGCTTAAGCATTCATATGGTTTCGGATAAGCCTTCGTAGCAAAGTGGATACAACACTGGACAGCTATTTTGGTGACACTAGTTCAATCCATAGCTCAATTTTCTTTTACATTTTGGTATTTCTTTACCATTATCATATCAGAAGAGTAAAACATTTTATTAAATAATTTGTCCTGAGATTTGTTACAGAAAAAAACTTTATTGGTGCCAATCTGGTGTACAGTCCCTTTAAACATTGGGACATATTTAGCATGGGGCTAGTTTTTTTAATCTAATGTATCTTAAAGTTAACATTTGTCGGGCATTTCAGTTTGATCTATGGCACTCTTGCCTATTCTTATTTCCACTTAGTTCAATTATGAAACTGATATGAAAATGGTTCATACTGAAAAATCCTTTAAGCAATTCAATACTAATGATTTGAAGTACGTGGTAGATCAATTACACATGGCAAATAAAAAAAAACTCATTTCAGAGCCAAACTTAATAAGTGATCTTTGACTTTTATTCTTAGAAATGTTACAAATAATAAAACCACAAAATACAAAGCAGATGTTTCACAAACAAAAAATTATATCAATAAATTGATCAGTTAATGCATACATGTTTCAAATCAAATCTTGAAATCCATTCACATGAGCATATTTCCTTATCCATTTTTGTCAAACCTGAATCAAATGTGTAATCTCATATGTTATCATATAACTTGCTCGAAAAAATGATTTTAAAACAAAATTGTAATTTCATTGTTCTAGTTAGAAGTATACAAGTTTTTATCCCTAAATCTAATGCTTGATATATACAAACGCTTTCATTGACACATGAGTTATTATTGAACAAGTGGTGGCCATAGATTTGTCAAATATGTGCATATTTTGAACACTTTAGAAATTCTCCTTGACTGTGTTATAGGAATATTGCCATGCAATATTCGAAAGTTCTTGATTCTCTCCATTTGCCTTTCAACATGTATTCGTAAACTTGCAATATCTTTTGTAAGGAGAACCTCACGTTTAGAGAATTGTTTTCCTTTCTGTTTAAATGGTGGAATAATGAGATGAATGCCTCTTGGAGTAGTAAGGTCTGTAATAGTGAAACCCTTATCAACCATTATGGCGTCTCCTTCTTCAAGCAAGTCCAAGAGTCCACATTTTTCTGTGAGTTTCTTGTCACTGGTACAGCCCACCCAACAGTCAGAAACAAAAGTTACAACACCATTTGGGCTTATACCCACCAAAATCTTATGAGTCATGTGAGACTTGTAATCACTGTACATTAAACTTTTCAAAGAAAGAGAACTGGATGTTTCACTGTAAATTTCAGTGCAGTCGATAATAATTCTAGTGTTAGAATATTTCTCTTTAAATTGTTCAGGCATGTTATTTTTCACTACCTCACGAGATGGCCATTGAACAAGAAAGGATAATTGTACATGTAAATAGTTGATCCATCTTTCAACAATGTCACTACATTGTGAAGTGGATATGCAAAACCTAGTACCTAGATCTTCAAATAACAGACCTAGACGTAGGCGCATCAGCACCATGAAAAATTCATCCAGAACACTTAGAGTTCTTGGCCGTCCTCCATCTGAATCTTTATAGTTAAGTTTCCGCCTTGATGTCCGCACTTCAGCTTCATCCTTGATTTCATCAAACAAAGCTTCAAACACAACTCGATTAGGGATTCCGGTGTAAAAACTGACCAAATCGTCATTGTATTTTACGTCATCATATGTGAGCATAGGTAGCTGACATTGTACACCAAAGTCTCTAGTAGAATGTTCTGTTTGTGAACTGAAGTCTGCTGTTTTTCCCAGGAAACTTTCTTCAGTTTGTACTTCCATCACTGCACAGTTGTTCTCAGTCTGTGTGTCACAACATCTGAAACATATACAAATTGATCATGTACCCATTTACCACATCTTACATGTACAGTCTGGTAACCCTAACCAAATGTTTGTTTTTTTGGCCTTAAACATTTACAAACACTTAAATTTTCCTATTTTTGTTAAAGAATGAAGAAAAATGATCAGAAGTAATTAACTTATCAGATCGATTTCATAGCACAAGAAGCAATATATATATATATTGAACAATACCTAAAGGACTGATTCTGTGGCTGTAGTACTGGTCCCATGCAGTAATCATGCAGGTGGACAGAGGTATCAATGGCATGCCCGGAAGGGGATACAAATGACAGTTGTGGCTGTATACTATCATCATTTGACAGTTCTAGGTCTAAATCGTCATTGACCGTATCACCATCATCATCATCACCTACGTCTTCATCAAGGAGCTGAAATTGCAAATGAAACTGTATAAGATAAATGTTTTAGTACAAAATCTGCCAGGCTATATGGTACACATTTTTCCAGGCTGTATTTGAAAACAATTCTTTAATCATTTCTTAAATTACAAAATTTACAAATAAGTGCTGTGACATTGTTTTTAAGCACCGTTGATATAACATAATTCATTTTGAGGTGCATGTAAGGAAGAACTTAAACTAATATAAGAAATAAAAAATACCGTTGGCTGGAAGGTTTTGGTAGCACCAGTCTCAGTTGGAAACATAGATGGAAGTGTATGCTGGAATGAAGGTCCTCTGAAGCCAACAAAATGCTCACTACACAATCGTCTGTGTTCATTCCACTGGAACGATCTCATGACCGTTTTACATCGCTGCACCCACACACGTTTTAAACGTTTGTTCTGAGGAAAACGGTGCAATGACACTTTTCTCCCATCAATAACCTTTCCTCTGTAAATTCCTTTACAAATACAACAGTACTTAGGGGTTTTCCTGCCCGTTTTCTTTATTAGTTTTGAATCTTTACTTTCCATTTTCACTTGTTGCTGTTTACTTCCTGGTTTGTGTAGTCCCCGGAAGTAAATTTCCGCTTTTTGCGCATGCCCACTTGAAGAGTATTCAGGGAAAGATAATCGAGTTATCGGAAAGGACAATTAACTAGCATTAATAAAACCGTTTCCGATCATTTTCGTTTTGCTTGCACATAATGATAATGGGAGAAAGCACTTTACAGAAAACTCAAAACGCATTAGTTTTTTATATATACCGCTTTAATGCTTTCTGTTTTCTGCATTTATTCTCCTGTTCACGTTTAAATCAATAAAACACAAGTTTTCAAAGCTGGTTTTACCTTATCAAAAACCTAAATTAGCCATTAACATAACTGAAATGCAAAGAAACGAAGATAAATGTATCACAGGGTCATAAAACCTCTTGCATAATTATATATCTCTCTATATATCTTTATATCTTTATTTCACTGAAATACAATAACAACGGCAGAATTAGGTGCCGTACCCAAAGCACAGATACAGAATATTGCACGACATTGCTCCCATCACTTCTAATCAACCAGTGAATATCATTTCATAACAACTGTGAAACATCATTTTTATTAATTAAGCCTCTCTAAACAACATTTTAATCATATCTTGTTGTTGTTAAACAAGCAGTTAAATTCACATAAAGCACATTTCCCCCGCATATATGAGTAGGATCATCCCACCAGTTTCGTGTCTGCAGTTATTCCGACGGTGTCGCTAAGAAACTCTGCGTTTGTTATTAGCTAGTTGCTTGTTTGAATCTAAAGCGCCCACATTATACAATTGATGCATGATTACAATTCGCTGTGGTTACAATCAGTGTTAATCACTAATGGATGACAAAGATAAATTTCATCGGTATCAGTGCAGGGGCGGATCCAGGATATGAAGTAAGAGAGGTGTAACTTAGGGGCGTTACCTTTTGACTTGTGCCTCTCCCTCAAAACCGAAACTTTTTTGGTTTAAACTTTTAGTGTTTTATTTTGGAGTATTCGCCAAAGACAATTGTAACAATTTCTAATCCGAAATGGTGTGTTTGGGCGTATTGTATTACTTGTTCTCTCCAATATTGAAATATAAAGTAAACTTTTAGGGGGGGGGCGCATGCCGGACGCCCCCCCCCCCCTCCCGCATGGATCCGCTAGAACAGTGGGTATATGAAAATGGTAGACATGGTTTCATACAAATAATGCTAGATGATCAAACCTTCTTGACTACACAGTTCTGGTCCAAAGAGTACTCAGAATTGACCTGACATATAATTAAAGTATGTATTGCCTCAATCATAACCAATACTATTAGTATGGGAGTTTTATTTTACTCTCAGCACATAATACAAATATGTGTTTTGAGGTCATCAACATGAAAAATACAAATAGGTTGTATATAAACATGTAAAAGAACAATAATATATTAACTTAAACTTAAACAAGTTTTACTTGCAAGTCATCGATTCTAATCATCTAGGAGTCACTTACGTAGACAATAAAGGCTACAAGTTTGAAGTGTTACAAATATTATATTGCAAGTCTATTTCTTCACTGTCGGTCTTATCTTGGATAGAGTTATAAGCCACCGAGATTGAATCGACTGAAACTCATTAACAGTTTTAAGCCACACGTTATTATGTATAAAAACATATTCAAATTCTAATATTCCTGTATCTACCATCAATTAATTAACCAAACAAAGTTTGTTTGCCGGTATCTGCAACCACTCACTGGGTACTTGATAATATGTTTTCATTTTTAAAACGTTCACTTCTTATATTTGCTTGTCACTATTCTAAGTAGTCATAAATGACAATTATGTAGATAATATCTACTAGATATTAACGTCCGGGTGGAAACACAAGTCTAGAATATAATCGGCTTTGGCACGGCGATGTATCAATGCTGTTAAAGGGGTTCAAGCAACTCTGTATATACTTAATGTTGAAATCATATGATTTCTTCTCGCAGACAGCAGATGCTCTTTCTCTGTGTGCGCTGTAAGCCGCCAACGCAGGCTCTTACGTGTGCAAAGTCGGTGACATGGAATAAATAAAAAATAAATTCCGCGACATCATGAAGTTATTTTTATATCTAGATCTCAACACTAGAGAAGATAATATCAATTCCCGTATCTCTCATAAATCAAATAATCAAACATAATTTCTGTGCCGGTGTTTGCAAACTCTCACTGGGTACTTGATAATACGTTTTATTTTTATAAAGTTCACTGCTAACATTTGCTTGTCACTATCTTAACTATCAAACATGTACTGTTTAACTTGTATAAATGACAATTATTTGACTTTTAACGTCTTGCGTTGGTTCACAAATAAAGAATGCCATAATAGTTAGGCATATTCGTGTATTAGTGATATTTAAATTTCACATTCGAGGCTTCTCAGTAGAAATTAAAAGTGTCATTCAATGCAATAACAATTTGTACATTAGTAATATTCAAATTTCACATTCGAGGTTTCTCAGTAGAAATTAAAGGTGTCATTCAATTCAATAACAATTTGTACAATATCTACCAATAAGCGAATTCGGCTGAATTAGGCAAACACATATTAGTGCATTGTTTATCAACAATATTATCTAGCTAATAGTTCAAACAAAAACTTATTTATGATTGTAACTGCGGGGTATTATATATTAAGTTCATTAAGTTAATGTCTACAGATGTCAAGGACTGTGACAATGGTAAATGTGTACAGATGTCAAGGACGGTGACAATTGTAAATGTGTACAGATGTCAAGGACGGTGACAATTGTATATGTGTACAGATGTCAAGGACGGTGACAATGGTAAATGTGTACAGATGATAAGGACAGTGGCAATGGTAAATGTGTACATATGTCAAGGACAGTGACAATGGTGAATGTGTACAGATGATAAGGACGGTGACAATGGTAAATGTGTACAGATGTTAAGGACGGTGACAATGGTAAATGTGTACAGATGTCAAGGACAGTGACAATTGTAAATGTGTTCAGATGTCAAGGGCGGTGACAATGGTGAATGTGTACATATGTCAAGGACAGTGACAATGGTGAATGTGTACAGATGATAAGGACAGTGACAATTGTAAATGTGTACAGATGTCAAAGACGGTGACAATGGTAAATGTGTACAGATGTCAAGGACGGTGACAATGGTAAATCTGTACAGATGTCAAGGACAGTGACAATGGTGAATGTGTACAGATGATAAGGTGACAATGGTAAATGTGTACCTATATCAGTGACGGTGACAATGGTAAATGTGTACAAATGTCAAGGACGGTGACAATGGTAAATGTGTTCAGAAGACAAGGACAGTGACAATGTTAAATGTGTACAGATGTCAATGACAGAGACAATGGTAAATGTGTACAGATGTTAAAGACGGTGACGATGGTAAATGTGTACAGATGTCGAGGACGGTGACAATGGTAAATGTGTACATATGTCAAGGACGGTGCCAATGGTAAATGTGTACATATGTCCAGGACGGTGAGAATGGTAAATGTGTACATATGTCCAGGACGGTGACAATGGTAAATGTGTGCATATGTCGAGGACAGTGACAATGGTAAATGTGTACATATGTCCAGGACGGTGACAATGGTAAATGTGTACAGATGTCCAGGACGGTGACAATGGTTAATGTGTACAGATGTTCAGGACGGTGACAATGGTAAATGTGTACATATGTCAAGGACAGTGACAATGGTAAATGTGCACAGATGTCCATGACGGTGACAATGGTAAATGTATACATATGTCAAGGACAGTGACAATGGTAAATGTGTACATATGTCAAGGACGGTGACAATGATAAATGTGTACAGATGTCAAGGACGGTGACAATGGTAAATGTGTACATATGTCAAGGACAGTGACAATGGTAAATGTGTACAGATGTCCAGAACGGTGACAATGGTAAATGTGTACATATGCCCAGGACGGTGACAATGGTAAATGTGTACAGATGTCCAGGACGGTGACAATGGTAAATGTGTACAGATGTCCAGGACGGTGACAATGGTAAATGTGCACAGATGTCCATGACGGTGACAATGGTAAATGTGTTCATATGTCAAGGACAGTGACAATGGTAAATGTGTACATATGTCAAGGACAGTGACAATGGTAAATGTGTACATATGTCAAGGACAGTGACAATGGTAAATGTGTACAGATGTCCAGAACGGTGACAATGGTAAATGTGTACATATGTCAAGGACAGTGACAATGGTAAATGTGTACATATGTCAAGGACGGTGACAATGGTAAATGTGTACATATGTCAAGGACGGTGACAATGGTAAATGTGTATAGATGTAGAGGACTGTGACAATGGTAAAATTATGACACCATTTTCATTAACACTTCCATGCCATTGTTGTAAATATTCGTCTATCAGACGCTGTTTAAAAATACAAATGAACTGGTTTTCGTTTAGCTGTGTATCATTACAGTATCATTACACCATGCATAATAAAAGCCATATCTGGTGAGAAGGTTCTTAACCTTATTGAACCAATTATCCTGATTGTTATCGATATCTAACATTGCGTCTTCTATGACAGATTGAGTAATTATATTGTCACTTTTCTTAAGTTTGAACAAGTATTTTACAATACGTACATATCTATTTATATACAATGGGTATCTACCCAATTCACCGTAAACAGCAACATTTGAAGACGATTGTCTGACGCCTAGTACGGCTTTGCAAAATTTTAAATGTATCTTCTCTAGCTGTGTAGACTTCGTAAATCCCCAAATTTCTTACCCGTATGTAATTATAGATGAAACAAAGGCATCAAATAATTGCAAAGCTACCCTAGGTTTACATTCATACTTTTTAAGATTTGACAACAATGTGTTTACTGCTTTTAAACCTTTACCATATAATATTTGGGTATTAAGGCTAAAATTGCCAGTATAATTTAAAGTTACTCCTAGATAGTTAAAATCATTTACAATGTCAACATCTTCGTTTGCATACAACACTTTTTCATTACGTTATGTGCCAACTCTTTTGCGAAAAATTACAATTTTAGTTTTAGAAATATTGACTTCTAAGCCCCAGGTATTACAATAACTGTATAAACGGTCTAACGACATTTGTAAGTCTTCCGGGGTTTCACCAATAACAACCATATCATCAGCAAATAACAATAAAATCAAAGAAATATCACGTAAAGCTAAACCACAATCGTTCCTATTTTGTAAATACAATTCTAAGTCTTCCACAAATAATGAAAACATAATCGGGGAAAGTATCTCTCCTTGCTTTAAGCCTACTGCAATATTAAAAAAGTCTGAATAGCTATTACAGTGTTTTACACAGGACTTTACTGACTTTACTGACTTTACTGACTGACATAAAAGTATGAATGTAAACCTAGGGTAGCTTTGCAATTATTTGATGCCTTTGTTTCATCTATAATTACATACGGGTAAGAAATTTGGGGATTTACGAAGTCTACACAGCTAGAGAAGATACATTTAAAATTTTGCAAAGCCGTACTAGGCGTCAGACAATCGTCTTCAAATGTTGCTGTTTACGGTGAATTGGGTAGATACCCATTGTATATAAATAGATATGTACGTATTGTAAAATACTTGTTCAAACTTAAGAAAAGTGACAATATAATTACTCAATCTGTCATAGAAGACGCAATGTTAGATATTGATAACAATCAGGATAATTGGTTCAATAAGGTTAAGAACCTTGAACCTATGTATGGTGTAATGATACTGTAATGATACACAGCTAAACGAAAACCAGTTCATTTGTATTTTTAAACAGCGTCTGATAGACGAATATTTACAACGATGGCATGGAAGTGTTAATGAAAATGGTGTCATAATTGTTTATAGAGTACTTAAAACTGCATTCGAGTTTGAATCCTATTTAGACAATATTGTGTCAAGAAATCTTAGAATTGCTATCACAAAAATACGTATATGTTCGCATAATTTAAGAGTTCATACTGGCAGATATGATATATTAGAACGCCACTTACGTCTTTGTCAAATATATGACTCGAACGAAGTAGAAGACGAATTTCATTTTATATTTAAGTGTACACCTTATGTCCAATTAAGACAAACTTATATTAAAGGTTAATATAGAATAAGACCTAGTATGTTTAAACTTGTGTAACTTCTTAATACACAAAATACATCTGAAACATTTATGTTAAGCAAATATATATCGGAAGCATTTAAGGTGCGTTCTACTTTATTAATGAATCAATAATTATAAGCCTTGATACACATTTTTATCTCAAGCAGTAGTATGCTTTGTTAACATTTGTAAAAATTGGTTACTATTTATGTTGATATATACTATGTAATCTGTTTTATTGTTAGAAATTGATCAATTGATATCATTTGTTCCAACATATACTAGTATATAAAAAGCAAACTATTGGTTATTGTATTGTATACTATTATAGTTTGATTGATTCGTGTTTTCTATTCCAGTTCATCCTTAAAAATAGATTAATTATAATATTGATTTAATATTTCACACTACATTGTATAATTGTAATTGTAATTTATTAAATATGTATATGAAACACAAAAAACTGTATAGTTTACGTGTAATAAAATTCTGTTCTGTTCTGTTCTGTTCATAATGGTCATAATACTAGTCATCATTATCGATAGACGATGCTGCAGCATCGGCATCAATATATTTATCGCTCTCATTATAAGCATCAAACGAAATCCTGAAGGCATTGATATCAGTATACATTTATTATTTTTATTTCTGATTAGACATCTAGATGTTCACCGCGGAATTAAAGACTTGGAATTGTATGAATGAAATAAATGGCATTCCATTTCACGTTCTTCTTGTTTACTCCGTGTGATATCGATTGTAAGATAGATTACGGACGATGAGAGAGCAATGAAAACATGTGTTTGTATCATCAAAATAGTTAAAACGAGCAAAACAAGCCATAAAACATAATAGACTACTTGTAGGAGCATTACGATTGTACAAAGCACAACATTTGAAGACATTAATAATATTATGTTCGAATTGCATTCACATAATCGGTTTAAAAATTCAGCATAGAATATTTATGATGCGTTTTCCTTTCCAGAAATCTAAAGCCTTTCTGAAATGCCAAAAGACAGATTGATGAAAGTAATGTTCGCAAAATTGGATGTTCAAGTGCACTCACAATCAATGCTAGATTTTTTTAAAATTTCTGTAAGCAACTGTCGGCCAATATTGGCTTGTCATTTCCAATGCATTTTTAATAATTAGTCCTAATCATTTATGACCAATTTAAAACAGACAATCTTAAAGGGGCTATACACCATATGATGAAATAGCGACAAAAAAGAAAATTGTCGAAAAATGACATAAGCTTGGTATCGATGTGTACAATGCATTAAAACTAACTAACTGAAGTACCACATAGTTTACAATTAATTTAATTTTCGCAGTTTCTTTCGTATTTTTCCATTAAAAAAGATTACTAGGTATGTATACCTAGTAGAATTCATTCTTAAGCGTGATTGGCTAGTCGATGTTATTACGCGATATTACCAGGTTAATTATATAGCTTTAATATTCCAAAAAAATGCGTAAGCCTTCGTAGCACAGTGGATACAACACTGGACTGCATTTTTGGCGACACCGGTTCGAACCTGGTCTCCGACTCGATTTTTTCTTACATTTTGGTATTTGTTTTACAATTATGATATCAAAGAGTAAACATTTTATTAAATAATTGTCCTGAGATTCGTTACAGTAAAAACTTGTTAGGTGCCGATCTGGTGTATAGTCCCTTTAACAGTCATATTTAGCGCTATGCATGTGGGAATTGCTTAGCCTACATTATCATCTTTAAACGTTTTAGAACACAATCATTTACCTTTTAAAAATATATAGATTATGAAATTTTGGAAAAGCGACTTGTTTTAATAATGAAGTAATTATCATTGAAACTGCTATTTCTTTAGAGAGTTGTTATATCTGTATTTATTGATACATATTTTGACAAGAGTCATCACCCGAGTATCTGAATGCATCAACTCGGACGCTTGTATGCGCCGCCCACCGTCATTGTCCCTCGTTACCCGTCGACGCACCCTACTTCTCGTAGGTAACTCACAGTGAAACAATCATTATTATCCTTTTGACTGAGTTCTACCCTTTATTACCAGAACCCCCAAAATAATTATATAATACAGACGAGTACAACTTTAAACAGTGAAATAAGAAATTTAAAACGCTCTGAAAAAGTTCATTAATTTTATTTTTCTGCGGTCAATTTATTTGCGTTAATAAAACCGTTTCGATCATTTTATTTTTGCATTCACATAATGATAATGGGTCAATCAAAAACACAACTTTTCAAATCTGATTTACTTTATTGAAAACCTAAATTAGCCATTAACATAAACGAAATGCAAGGAAACGAAGATAGATATATCACAGGGTCATAACACCTCTTGCATAATTACTGCACCACAATACATTTAGCATTTTTATATATATATATATATATATATATATATATATATATATATATATATATATAAATATATTCCACAGAAATATCAAAACAATGACAGAATTAGGTGCAGTACCCAAAACACTGATACTGAGGATTGCACGATATTGTGGGAAATAATAATTCTAATCAACCAATGAATAACATTTCAGAACAACTGTGAAACATAATTTTTGATTTTGATGAATAAATCCCCTCTAAACAACATTTTTATCATATCTTATTGCAGATAAACAAGCAGTTTAATTCACATTAAGCACATTTGCCCCGCCGATATGAGTAGGAACACCCCACCATTTAGTTGCACTGCTTTTATTCCGATGGTGGACCATTATCGCTAAGAAACTCTGCGTCCGTTATTAGCTAGTTGCTTGTTCGAAGCGCACATATTATACAATCGATGCATGATTACAATTCGTTGTTAATCACTTATGGATGACAAATATTTCTTCTTTTTTTCAACGGTAAAATTGCAGGGGCGGTCCAGGATTTAAAATTAGAAGGGCGTAACTTAGGGGCGTAACCTTTTGACGTGTGCCCCTCCCTCAGAACCGAAACTTATTTGGTTTAAAGTGTTGATAGTGTTTTGGGTCTTGTCCGAAATGGTGCGTGTTGGGCGTGTTGTATCTTTTTCTCTCCTATATAAAATAAAACTTTTAGGGTTGGGGGGGGGGCGCCAGATGCCCCCCCCCCCCCCCCCTGGATCCGCTAGAACAGTGGGTTTCTGGAAAGGTCGCTAGAACAGTAGGTTTGTGGAAGGGGTATACATGTTTAGATACAAATAATGTTAGATACTTTACTTGTCCAGATATGTATGCTATGCATATCAAGATCAGAAGGGTTTAAACAGATCATGATAACTGTAGGATATTTCCACAACCGTTCTTGGTGAAACAGACCCTAACAGCTGTTATTCACTAAAATGATACAAACGAATTTGACTTAGCAATAAGAATAACCTATTTCATTCAAATGTATGGTTTAAAACACAGTCAAAACGATTTTTAATCAGGTGGTTGAGAAAACCCCCAACATAAATCTATATAAAAATGAACAACAAGACTTAACAAGTTCGCCATTAACAATTCCATGCCCTATAAAACAGTTAAGGTATAACTTGGACATACATTGTTTTGTTTAAGTTATAACAGCCCTTTAAAATTTAATATATCAAACATGAATTTGATTTAAATAAATCTTCTTGACTACATGAAATGGTCCAAAGAGTATTAAGAGTTGTGATGACATATAGTTGAACCATGCATTGCCTCAATCATAAACAATAGTATTAGCATGGATTTTTATCTGGTAAACTTAAACGAGTTTAACCTCCAAGTCATCGATTCTTACCAAGTGCATGATCTTGGAGTCCTTTACCGTAAACAATAAAAGCTACAAATTTTAAGTGTTACAAATATTATAATGCGAGTCTAGTCCTTCCCTCTCGGTCTTATCTTCGAAAGCGTTATAAGCCGCCGGGAGGGAATCAACGAAATCTCATTTACAGTTTTAAGCCGCACGTTATTATGAAGACTTATATATTCGAATCCGAAATCTGGAGCACCCGTATCTACCGTAAATTAAATAATCAAACATAATTTATTTGCCGGTGTCTTCAAACATTGGGCACTTGATAATACGTGTTCATGTTTATAACGTCCATTGCTAATAGTTGCTTGTCACTATCTTAAGTAATCAAACATTCAGTGACTAACTTGTTTAAATGATAATTATGTAGATTTTAACGTCCGGGTTGAAACACAAATCTAGAATATAATAAGCTTTGGCACAGCTAGGTATCAATGTTATAAAAGTGGTTCAAGCAACTATATATATATACTTCATGTTGAAATCATATATGATTTATTCCCGCAGGCAGCCGATGACCTTTCCCTTTACTTCTGCAAAGTCGGTGACATGGAATAAATAAAATCTCAATCCCGCGACAATATGAAGACATATATATCTAGATCTTAACACTGGAGAAGATAATATAAATTCACGTATCTCTCATAAATCAAATAATCAAACATAATTTCTGTGCCGGTGTTTGCAAACTCTAACTGGGTACTTGATAATACGTTTTATTTTTATAAAGTTCACTGCTAACATTTGCTTGTCTATCTGAAGTAAACAAACATCCAGTGCCTAACTTGTATAAAGAATAACTATCAGACATTTAACGTCTGGCGTTGGTTCACAAATAAAGAATGCCATAATAGTTTGGCATATTCGTGGACTAGTGTTATTTAAATTTCTCATTCGAGGCTTTTCAGTTATTACAAATTACAAGTGTAATTCAATTCAATTGTGGTGAAAGTTGCGCCCTCCCGGCCCCCGACATTTCGAAAGTTTCCTGCCCGGTGTCCGTAGTATCGTATGAACATGGTACGTTAACTGTTCGACTCCCCTGCAAATAGTCGTGCAACGGCAAGGTCTTACGGCCTCGCGGTGTTCCGAACTCGCATGAACAACATGCGATACCCCTACCTGGTACCTTGAGAGCTGCTCTCGACCTCGACCATTCTACGAGCTCGGCGAGAACTCGGGAGCTAGGGCAAATTTCCATTTCTGTCGAACCATCATACTTTTAGCAGAATCTGTTTACCGTTTTAATTTGCCCATATGCGTATAAGTGAATACATTAAAGATCTTACTGCGATTTGCGTAATTGCCACATTTCACCCCGTGCTATCCTATCTTACACCTCTTAAAGTGTGTTCGCCTGCTCCAAGGAATGTTTTTTGTTGTCAGTCATGAAGAGATGATCAATTACAGTAGCATTTGCAATAATTGGTTTTCATTTCAAGATATGGATATTGGGAGATCAATTCACCAGAAATTATATTTCTGCGAAATCCTTTTAAGATACAGCATACACGAATATCTAATAGGTATACTGATACATTTCTCGTCTTTAAAATTGTGATTAGAGCGGAGAGTAATTTTAAAATATTTGCATATTTTAGATAGACGTTCATCACAACATACACTTCGCCACAAACTATATACATATACAGATCATATCAATATTATGCAAAAAGCTACAGAAACAAGCTCAGTAGCAACGGTTTAGTGGCACTGGGTAAACGCCAAAGACATAGAACATAAAATCACAAATAAGGAACACAGAAGAACAGTACAAAACTCCACAAACAGCACAGTGCATACATAATATATATATATATATATATATATATATATATATATATATATATATATATATATATATATATATATATATATATAAAATATGTATGTTTATCAAGAATTTTGTTAGGTACCGCCTTGCACGGCCAGTAAAATGTAAATTTACTGGGGGTTTAAGACGACCTATTATCGGCGTAAAGGCATGATCGCACCGCATATAGCTCTTGCTTGATTGTTTGACGAGTTAAACTTTTATATTGTAATGAAAAACAAAACCTTCTAACCATTTGTCTGCCTTCGTTAGAAAGAAAATATCAATAACTTTATTAATATGTTGAACGATTTTACCTAATTATTCAGACGATGCCGGCACGGACGTTTGTACAATAACGTCTTATTCATCCAAAAATAAAAACAACAAAAGCACAGAGATTTCAAATGCGTTATTTAAAACAGTTCGTTCCAATATATCTTCCACTGACAACTATAAGGGGGTTTAATGTGTTTTAATAGGTATACTATTGATTCCATTGGTACGTGTATAAACATTCAAACAACGTTAGACCGCTATTCATTCGTCTACTGCCTCTTTTTTCAAATTCTTTATTTTTTTTTAAATTCTTTAGAAAATCGGCTTCCATCAACTGTTCTTATAGGCATAAGGTTATCTAAAACAATGTTCATAAAACTGCCGGTAATGACGAGTACAATGATGGTAATGATCAGCGCCAGAAATAACAAGTGAAATAAATTGAGCAAGTATGTTCAAGGAAGCCACATGACAGAGATTCTATCATCAACGTCTTCATAACATAAGCAAACATGTTAACATGGTGTTAGTGTTTTGTTCTCTATCTGCAGCTCTAGATAATGAGAAAGTTCTGAACGCAAATAGGATCAATGATATTTTAGGAGACATTAACTGCATGTTGTGCAGCTAATATTATGTTAAGACTTTATCTTTAATCGCATTTAATGTCATTAGACCTTGGGGACATTAAAAGTTTTACTGAAAACAAATACTAGAACAGTGACAGGATTGTTTAACATATTTTAGGGTAATACCCATCCAATGAAATAAACTCATTGCATTATCACTGTGGACTTTTTCAGGATTTATAGTGGATGAAAAATGCAGAAAATTGTATCAGCGTGGAATAACTGATTATCAGAAAACACAATATACCACGTTTAAACAAACATTCTGAAGCGGTTATATTTTTTAATGAATTTCTGAAACTTTTTACCCCAGTATCTATATGACATAAACGTATTAGGGGACAAGGTATTACGCGATAGCATTGAGTGTTATTTAAATGTGTCAAACGCGTGCAATGATTGAGAAAAAAACCCATTTAGGTTAGTGTAAAAGTAAGAAAATAAAACTGGCAATACCGATTGCTCCCCCTCACTCCCACATCACTGTACAAACGTTACTGATCTGAACTCAGGTTCACACCAGAGTCAATGCAGGGACAAAGTAGTTTCCGTTACAACTATACGAGTACTCGTAACATGATTATTCCTATAATATCGACGCGCATTAAGATACTATTTAAACCATTATTCTACGTTTTGAATATAGCTCACAGCAGAATTAAGTCCTAAATATATGGCAGCTGAATACTGCAAGATGAGAAGTTCACCGAGGCCGCCCACATTCCGGGCGAACAAGAGTTCCTTGAAACGAGCATGTAGTAGAGACCACAATGGAGCAAAAGCCCCATTATAACACCGGGGCATCATGTCAAGGGTGTATGTAGGCCTTAATAGGCATACTACCCGATCATTGTCACAAGTGTTCAATCCGCAGTCATATAAACATATACATATCTTTATTCCTTGTGTGCAGTGACTGTTGACTTGTAAATGAGAGTTTGCAGAGGACTTATCAATTTTATGCTTGAAACAGTGTACTAGAAACAAGTTGAAATTTGATTTTACTGATTAATATCTTTAATTCACCGATTAGCATTTACTTTTAACACATACTAAAAGTGTTTGTTTATTATAGTGACACCCCTCTGAGTTAAGGGCCAGCCCGTTGGGCTTATGAGACACCTACATTCGTGAACATCTTTACCCCGATTCCTTATCCCAAATGCCAGGCGCCTGGCAGGAAGGCAATCGGTACCCCTCGATTTAACAAGCTGCTGGGTCGGCAACCGGCCATGTCAGAACAAGCCCCTTGTGAGACTCGAACCTTCGACCTCCCGCTCCGTAGGCGGACGCCTTAACCACAAGGCCACGGAGACGGTTTCTCCATGTTAGCAATGCGAATGTTTATTACTCCACTGTTACATCAAATAATATCCGCCGTTGGCTGCAGAATTTTATTTAGCAAGAAAGAATGATGCCAAGAAACACACTACAGTTGAGATGACAACTATCCCAGCATTTAATAGTTTTGATAACCCTGCTTCTGAAATACTCTTGACGTTGGCAATTCCACCTTCTCTATTTTCATATGGCTTATCTAAACATAGTGAAGGTTTACATTTTTAATCACCCCACCCTTCATTACCTTTTTAAAACTAATAGACTTGTATAAACTTGTCTCAAATACCTTTGACCAAGATTCAGTAAATGAACATTTATAATTTTGCTTCTGATTAAACACCAAGATGTTCACAGCGGATTGAAGACTTGTATTTGTATGAATGAAATAAATAACATTCCATTTCACGTTCTTCTTGTTTACTCCGTGTGATATCGATTGTAAGAGAGATTACGGACGATAAGAAAGCAATGAAAACATGTGTTTGTATCATCAAAACACCTTAAACGAGCAAAACCAGCAATTAAACATAATAGCCTACTTTTGTTTTGTACAAAGGACAACATTTGAAGAAATGAATAGTATTATGATCGAACTGCATTCAGATAACTCGGTTTGCACGATTAAGCATAAAATATTTATGATGCGTTTTCCTTTCCAGAAATCAAAAGCCTTTCTCAAATGCCAAAAGACAGATTGATGAAAGGAAAGTTCGCAAAATTGGATGTTCACGTGCACTCATAATTAATGCTAGAATTCATTTTAATTTCTGTAAGCAACTGTCGGCAAATATTGGCTTGTCGTTTCCAATGCATTTTTAATAATAAGTCGTAATCATTTATGCCCAGTTGGGAACAGACAACCTAAACAGTCATAATTAGCGCCATGCACGTGAACATTGCTTAGCCTACATTATCATCTTTAAACGTTTTAGAAAAAAAAATCAGTTACCTTTTAAAAATATATAGATTATGAAATTTTGGAAAAACGACTTGTTTTAATAATGAAGTTATATAATAATGACGCACCCAACTTCTCGTAGGTAACTCACAGTGAAACAATCATTATTATCCTTTTGACTGAGTTCTACCCTTTATTACCAGAACCCCCAAAATAATTCTATAATACAGACGAGGACAACTTAAAGTAGTGAAATAAGGAATTTAAAACGCTCTGAAATAGTTAATTCATTTTATTATACTGTGGTCAATTTATTTGCGTTAATAAAACCGTTCCGATCATTTTCTTTTTGCATTCACATAATGATAATGGGAGAAAGCACTTTACAGAAAAAACACAAAACTCATTAGTTTACTTTGTATACCGTTTTAATATTTTCTGTTTTCTGCATTAAATCTCCTGTTCACGTTTTAGTCAATCAAAAACACACTTTTCAAAGCTGATTTTACCTTATTGAAAACCTAAAAAAGTCATTACCATAACTGAAATGCAAAGAAATGAAGATAGATCACAGGGTCATAAAATCTATTGCATAATTACTTCTCCACAATACACTTAGCATTTATCTATATATCTCTCTATATATCTTTATATCTCTCTATTTATCTTTATATCTTTATATCCACAGAAATATCATAACAACGGCAGAATAAGGTGCAGTATCCAAAACACAGATACAGAAGATTGCACGACATTGCTCCTGTCTGGAGATAACACTTCTTTCAGAACAACTGTGAAACATCATCTTTGATTTTTATTAATTAAGCCTCTCTAAACAACATTTTAATCATATCTTATTGTAGATACACAAGCAGTTAAATTCACATAAAGCACATTCCCCCCGCATATATGAGTAGATATGAGTAGGATCATCCCACCAGTTAGGAGTCTGCTGTTATTCCGAAAATGTTGCTAAGAAACTCTGCGTTTGTTATAAGCTAGTTGCTTGTTCGAATCTAAAGCGCCCATATTGTACAATTGATGCATAATTACAATTCGCTGTGGTTACAATCAGTGTTAATCACTATTGGATTAAGAAGACAGATCCCAACGCTATCAGTGCAGGGGCGGTTCCAGGATTCGAAGTAAGAGGGTTGTAACTTAGGGGCTTCACATTTCGACGTGTGCCCCTCCCTCAGAGCCGAAACTTATTTGTTTTAAACTTTAAGGTCTTTTTTTAAGTATTCGCCAAAGACAATTTTAACAATTTATAGTCCGAAATGGTGTATTGTATTATTTTTTCTCTCCTATATTGAAATATTAAATAAACTTATGGGGGGGGGGGGGCATGCCGGACGCCGCCTCCCCCCCCCCCCCCCTCCCCAGGATCTGCTGGAACAGTGGGTATGTGAAAAGGGTATACATTATTACATACAAATAATGCTAGACACTTTACTGTCCAGATATGTTTGCTCTGTATATCGATATTAGAAGGTTTAAAACAAATTAAGGATAACTGCAGGTTCTTGGTGAAACGGACCCCTAACAACTGATATTAACCAAAATGTTACGAACTAATATGACTTAGCAATTAGAATAACCTATTTTATTCAAATGTAGGGTTTAAACACAGTCAAAAAGATTTTTAATCAGGTGATTATGAACAAAAAAAACATGGGTCTATATAAAAACAGAAGAACAAGATTTAGTAAATGTGACACAATAAGCCTTCCATTACATTCACTTGTAAATGATTAAGTGAAAGGCGTTGAATTAAATATGAAAAAAGAATTAAAGAAACATGTAATAAATTTTTGAAGGGGTGGGGGAATACCGTTTCGCCATGAATAATTCCATACTCTAAAATAAACAGTTAATGTAAAACTTAAGTGTCTATTCAACATGAATAATGCAAAATGTTGTATATAAACATATAAAAGAACAATAATATATTATCTTAAACTTAAATCAAAGCTGTTAAAGGAGTTTAATCAACTCTGTATATACTTAATACTGAAACCATATGATTTCTTCCCGCAGACAGTAGATGCTCTTTTCCTGTGTGCGTTGTAAGCCGCCAACGTAGGCTCTTACGTGGGCGAAGTCGGTTGCATGGAATAAATAAAAACTCAATTCCGCGACATCATGAAGACATATTTATATCTAGATCTCAACACTGGAGAAGATAATATAAATTCCAGTATGTGTCATAAATCAAATAATCAAACATAATTTCTGTGCCGGTGTTTGCAAACTCTCACTGAGTACTTGACAATACATTTTATTTTTATAACATTCACTGCTAATATTTGCTTGTCACTATCTTAAGTAATCAAACATGCAGTGTCTAACTTGTATAAATGACAATATTCCGACTTTTATCGTCTGGCGTTGGTTCACAAACAAGAATGCCATAATAGTTTGGCATATTGGTGTACTGTGTTATTTTAATTTCACAATCTAGGCTTCTCAGTAGAAATTAGTCATTCAATTCAATTACAATTTGTACAATATCTACCAATAAGCGCATTCGGCTGAATAAAGCAAACGCATATAAGTGTATTGTTTATCAACAATATCATGTAGCAAATCATATCATCTTTCTCCCAAGTTGTGATCCAAATGGTTTATAACTATGTACTTAATGCTTTGGAAAATCTAAGCATCGTCACGTTCAAACACAAACTTATTAAGGATTTAAACTGCGGATTAGTATATATTAAGTTATTAGACAATAGTAAATCTGTACAGATGTCGAGGACGGTGACAATGGTAAAGCTGTATAGATGTCAAGGACGAAAATATGTACAGATGTCAAGGACGGTGACAATGGTAAATCTGTACAGATGTCAAGGACGGTGACAATAGTAAATGTTTACAGATGTCAAGGACGAAGACGATGGTAAAGCATTACAGATGTCAAGGACGGAGACGATGGTAAAGCTGTACAGATGTCAAGGACGGTGACAATGGTTAATGTGTACAGATGTCAAGGACGGTGACAATGGTAAAGCTGTACATATGAAAAGGACGGTGACAATGGTAAAGCTGTACAGATGTCAAGGACGGTGACAATGGTAAATGTTTACAAATGTCGAGGACGGTGACAATGGTAAATGTGTACAAATGTCGAGGACGGTGACAATAGTAAATGTGTACAAATGTCGAGGACGGTGACAATGGTAAAGCTGTACAGATGTCAAGGACGGTGACATTGGTAAATGTATACAGATGTCAAGGACAGTGACAATGGTTTAATTGTACAGATGTCGAGGACGGTGACATTGGTAAATGTGTACAGATGTCGAGGACGGTGACAATGGTAAATGTGTACAAATGTCGAGGACGGTGACAATGGTAAATGTGTACAGATGTCGATGACGGTGACAATGGTAAATGTGTACAGATGTCGAGGACGGTGACAATGGTAAATGTGTACAGATGTCAAGGACAGTGACAATGGTAAATGTGTACATATGTCAAGGACAGTGACAATGGTAAATGTGTACATATGTCAAGGACAGTGACAATGGTAAATATGTACATATGTCGAGGACAGTGACAATGGTAAATGTGTACAGATGTCAAGGACAGTGACAATGGTAAATGTGTACAGATGTCGAGGACGGTGACAATGGCAAATCTGTACAGATGTCGAGGACGGTACCAATGGTAAATCTGTACAGATGTCAAAGACAGGGAAATTCGTGTCTGGAGAAAAAGAGATGATTTTTTTCTAACATAATTTAAGGAAAACAATTTATGCTGCTTCTCGCTGAAATATCACTTCTCAGAGAGAGAGAGAGAGAGAGAGAGAGAGAGAGAGAGGGAGGGAGGGAGGGAGGGAGGGAGAGAGAGAGAGAGAGAGAGAGAGAGAGAAGTGAGCAATGTCGCTTTGATTACATGAATATGGCATTGAGTCCATGTCCTTATTCTCTTTTTGGAAAACGCCATAAGTACTCTGCAAATTGTAATATACTCTAAAAATGTAAAGTCGGACTCGAAAGCTGTGCAGAGCTTGTGTTACTTTGTTGTATAACAAATTAAAATTGACGACTTAACAGTACGGGTTGTTAACGAATCAACGCCACAGAGTAAAGACCATTATGTATTGTGGTCGGTTATGAATGATTATGGAATAACTACAAGCATGTGTCAAAAAGCTGGACCATTTTAATATAATTTCAATTAACGGTAAAACACCAATTTAACATTGGTAAAGTCGAAATTTAATACGTAGGTTAGTATGGCGTGCGGTGAAAGTAACGCCCTCCTGGCCCTGACATTTCGCAAGTTTCCTGTCCGGTGTCCGTAGTATCGTATGGACATCGTACGTTGACTATTTGACTCCCCTGCAATAGTCGTGCAAGCAACGACAAGGTCTTGCGGGTCTCGCGGTGTTCCAAATTCGCATGTACAATGTGCGATACCCGTGCGACCCCTACCGGGTACCTTGAGAGCTGCTCTCGACCTCGGACATTTCTACGAGCTCGGCGAGAACTCGGGAGCAAGGGCGAATTTCAATATCTGTCGAACCACAATTCTTTTAGCAGTATCTTTTTACCGTTTTAGTTTGCCCATATGCGTATAAGTGAATATATTAACGATCTTACTGCGATTTGCGAAATTTCCCCATTTCACCCCGTGCTATCCTATCTTACACCTCTTACAGGGTGTTCGCCTGCTCCAAGGAATGTTATTTGTTGTCAACCAAGAAGAGATGATCAATTACAGTAAAACTTTTCATTTCAAGATATGGATATTGAGAGTTGTTCAATTCACCAGAAATTATGTTTCTGCAAATTCCTTTTAAGATACAGCATACACGTATATCTTATAGTTAGACTAATACTTTTCTCGCCTTTAAACTTGTGATAAGAGCGGAGAGTAATTCTTGACATATTTGCACATTTCGCCACAAACTATATACACATACAGTTCCTGTCAAGACAACCTATATTCGGCGAAAACGCATTTAGCTCTTGTTTGATTGTTTGACAAAATGATAAGTTTTAACTATACAAGTTACACTTTATATTGTAGTGAAAAACAAAACATTCTAACCACTTGTCTGCCTTCGTTAAAAAGAAAAGATCAATAACTTTTATATGGTTTACGATTTTACCTAATTATTCAGACGACACCGCCACGAACGTTTGTACAATAACGTCTTAACACTTCCAAAAAAACAACACAAAAAAGCACAAAGAATCACAAGTTATTTAAATTTGTTTGTTCCTATATAACTGGCACTGCCAAATGTAAGTGGGTTTAACCTGTTTTTAAAGGTTTCATTATAGACCATACGTGAATAAACATTCGAACAACGTAAGAACGCTATATATCCATACGTCAACTGCCTCTTTTTTAAATCTTCATTTTTTTTAATTCTTCAGAAAAATCGGTTATCTATAAACTTTTCTTATAGGCATCTAAAACTGCCGGTGCTGACGGTTACCGTGACGACTACGATGATGGTGATGTTCGTCCTGTTTACGGTGAAGTAATTATTAGATATAAATCAGTAAAAAATCATCAAAATGAAACTATATGCGATATGAAGACACACGTGCCTCCGCATATAAATCACAACGAACTGTATGCGTTACAGCGCCTCGTTGGATGACGACGAACTACTTCATCAGAACCATTACATGTTTTCCATCCAATATTCCAAAGATCTAACACACATCTGATACACTTCACATGAATTGGTAAACTGTAAACATAAAACTAACATCATTTTGTTTAATGATATTAGACATTTGGATGAAATTATATATGTACATGCTATGTCTGTTTGTATGTAAATAAGATAGCCTTGAATGCTGGATTTGAGGCTATCAGGCTTCAACCAGGATTAAAATATAGCACAGCCATAGCATTTGCATCCAGGAGAAAATATTTTGATATACAACATATAATGGTGTTCGCATTTATTTGCGGGCCAATATAATGTGAGTCGAAGAGTTTCATTGTTTTCCGTGGCTTACTTCTTTGAAGATGCATTTTGGCGAAAGAGCTAAAACATCTGCTTTGTAGGCAGATGTCTTCGGTCTACATCATAAGGAAATCGTCTATGTTAATAGATCGCCGTGCCATATGCACAGCACGCGCTAGTTAAATTAAAGCTTACGCCATGAACTTAAGTAAGATATGTAAATATGAAAAGCGATCGAAACATATTTAAAAGAATTCTGTAAACGAGATTTATATGAAAATATCCAGCTTTTGTATGAGAAATCGAAATAAAGCATGGACTGTAATGTATCGCATATTTATCAGAGGTGTATTGTCCTATTAGCTTTTTTATTTGCATCGACACCGCACACATCAATCAAACGAAGTACATTGCAAAAATGTGAGCTATTTTGTTAATTTTTCATTCATTCCGAAGTGAAAAATATCAGAATAGCGTAAATGGAAAGACCTGCGTAAATCGCCAAAGTTAAACATTATTTTTTTGGGTAAGACATACTTATTTATCACAACTACTTTATCATCCGTTATAACACTACCATTGAACGGCGAAATAAATAAAACCAGACGGGCTGTTTTGCTAAATTGTTCAGTTTGTGAATTATTTGTTTGTGGGAAAATTAAGTAGCTTACAATATATTGACTTTAAAAAAATAAATAAAGATAACGTAAAAGGCAAAACAACTAGTTGGGTTATTCAGGTGACAAATCTATCAACTATTTTGTTTTAACATGTAACAGAACACTCTTAGCTGGAGGTTTTGTACGAGGAAGGAGGTCCATAGTGCTTTCAAACTACTTCCAGTGTAAACATAATCATGCAATGTAAGATGAATTTTCAGCGGCAGAAATAACAAGAGAAATAAATTGAGCAAGTATGTTCAAGGACTATGACAGAGATTCTATTATCAACGTCTTCCTAACATAAACAAACTTGTTAACATGGTGTAAGTGTCTTGTTCTCAATCTGCAGCGCAAGATAGCGTCATAATTCTGTACGCAAATAAGAGCAATGCTATTTGAGGAAACAAATACAGATTTTGATGAAATTGTTGCAATCAATATATAACTGCATGTTGTGCAGCTAGTATTTTGTTAAGACTTTTTCTTTAATCACATTTAATGCCATAAGAACTCGGGGACTTAAAGTTTAACTGAAATTTTAACTGAAAACAAATACAATACAGTGACAGGGTTGTTTAACATAGGGTAATACCGAACCGATGTAATAAACCCATTACTGTATCACCATTGATATTTTTACAGGCAATATATAAGCGTGGAACTACTCTGCGACATAATACTGATTAATAGTAAACACAATATACCACTTTGAAACAAACGATGTCCATTTTGAAGCGGCCATATTTTCAAAGATTTCTGAAAACTTTTACCCCAATGAAAGCGCTGAGCAAACAAATAGATGACAAAACGTATTACTAGACAAGGTATGCCACGATAGCATTTATAAACGCAAAGTAACGTTTAACCATTTAGAGTATGCTGTTGTAGTCGGTCGCATGGTGGTTTTAAGTGTTGTAAGTCTCTTTATAATTTGTAAGCCATCAGGAAGAGATGAGTCTTAATTCTAACAAATGGTTTCAAAACTGAAGACTTTAACGCGAAAATATTGCATGGTATGTGGTGCAAGAAAAGAAAATGTAAACCATGTCCACTCCAAAACATTTTTCTGTTAAACAAACATCGTTATAGTTCTTCAAATGACACCAATACAAACGCAATCGACTGTTTAAGTCTGTCTTAAATTTCATCTGCTTTTGTGGATAAAGGTTCTCTTTACAAAACACATTATGCCAATTGACTTCGTGTTAATATAGTTCAGGAGAATTGTCTGGAATAAAGATTAGAGCATAACTTTTTCCAAAATAAAAAATCGACTGTGGCATTTCCGTATTTATAAGTCAGTCCCTTGAAGTAGAAAAACACGAATGCGAATTGTGAAACAGCTTTTTCCAACTGTAAAAGACCACTGCAAAACATTCAACGTATTAACACCTGCCAAAGGTAATATATACCACATATATCAATGCTATTATCCAAAGTGTCATAGCGTACATATGTACCAAGTGTCATAGCGTACATATGTACAAAGTGTCAAAGCGTACATATGTTCCAAGTGTCATAGCGTACATATGTACAAAGTGTCATAGCGAACATATGTACAAAGTGTCAAAGCGTACATATGTTCCAAGTGTCATAGCGTACATATGTACAAAGTGTCATAGCGTACATATGTACAAAGTGTCATAGCGTACATATGTACCAAGTGTCATAGCGTACATATGTACAAAGTGTCATAGCGTACATATGTACAAAGTGTCAAAGCGTACATATGTTCCAAGTGTCATAGCGTACATATGTACAAAGTGTCATAGCGTACATATGTACCAAGTGTCATAGCGTACATATGTACAAAGTGTCATAGCGTACATATGTACCAAGTGTCATAGCGTACATATGTACCAAGTGTCATAGCGTACATATGTACCAAGTGTCATAGCGTACATATGTACCAAGTGTAATAGCGTACATATGTACAAAGTGTCATAGCGTACATATTTTCAAAGTGTAATAGCGTACATATGTACAAAGTGTCATAGCGTACATATGTACCAAGTGTCATAGCGTACATATGTACAAAGTGTCAAAGCGTACATATGTTCCAAGTGTAATAGCGTGCATATGTACAAAGTGTCATAGCGTACATATGTTCAAAGTTTCATAGCGTATATATGTACAAAGTGTCATAGCGTACATATGTACAAAGTGTCATAGCGTATATATGTACAAAGTGTCATAGCGTACATATGTACAAAGTGTCATAGCGTACATATGTACCAAGTGTCATAGCGTACATATGTACAAAGTGTCATAGCGTACATATGTACAAAGTGTCATGGAGTTATGATGTACCAAGTGTCATAGAGTACATATGTACCAAGTGTCATAGCGTACATATGTACCAAGTGTCATAGCGTACATATGTACCAAGTGTCATAGCGTACATATGTACCAAGTGTCATAGCGTACATATGTACCAAGTGTCATAGAGTTCTGGTGTACCAAGTGTCATAGCGTACATATGTACCAAGTGTCATAGAGTTCTGATGAACCAAGTGTCATAGAGTTCTGATGTACCAAGTGTCATAGCGTACATATGTACAAAGTGTCATAGCGTACATATGTACCAAGTGTCATAGAGTTCTGATGTACCAAGTGTCATAGAGTACATATGTACCAAGTGTCATAGCGTACATATGTACCAAGTGTCATAGCGTACATATGTACCAAGTGTCATAGCGTACATATGTACCAAGTGTCATAGAGTTCTGATGTACCAAGTGTCATAGCGTACATATGTACCAAGTGTCATAGAGTTCTGATGTACCTAGTGTCATAGAGTTCTGATGTTCCAAGTTTCATAGCGTACATATGTACAAAGTGTCATAGCGTACATATGTACCAAGTGTCATAGAGTTCTGATGTACCAAGTGTCATAGCGTACATATGTACATAGTGTCATAGCGTACATGTGTACCAAGTGTCATAGAGTTCTGATGTACCAAGTGTCATAGCGTACATATGTACCTAGTGTTATAGCGTATATATGTACAAAGTGTCATAGCGTACAATGTGTTAAAGCGTACATATGTTCCAAGTGTCATAGCGTACATATGTACCAAGTGTCATAGCGTACATATGTACCAAGTGTTATAGCGTACATATGTACCAAGTGTTATAGCGTACATATGTACCAAGTGTCATAGCGTACATATGTTTCAAGTGTCAAAGCGTTTGTGTGTACAAGGTTTCATAATACATTTGAACTTACAGGCTACAAGCACAAACACAAATAAACTACGGACTTGAAAAGGCACACGAATCGACACCTTTGCGCCACTCGACAAGAGGCCTACAACGGCAACAGACAATTTGTGTGAAAGGCCTTAAACATGGCCATCATGGTAACTGCTTGAACATTTCTTGAGATGCAACCTAAAGTCTTTGCACAACAACGAAGACGCCTCCAAGACAATATTCAATGGTAATTTATCAGGTTTGCGGTCAAAATCCTGGCCTCGTATTTTATCATCGAGTAATTTGATTGAGGTGCTCGCCATTACAAACGATTCCTTTTGACAGCTAAGAATGTTATCTAAAAAAGCTTGTGTATCGCATCCGGGTTATTAAAAGAATTTAGCATGATAATCCAGATCAAAATATGTGTAGACATACAGAACCATAATTCGTGTTTTAATTGTGTTAGTTTTGCCTTATTTGTGTTAAATGCATGTATGTAAAACTTAATAACTATTAAGATGTATTAAATAACCCACCAGCTATTTTCGAAACATAAATACTAGGAATGGCATTGCCAATTTCGAACCTCGAACATTTGGCCAAAAGCAGTGATAGTTCGTGGTCCAAAGTTAAATGATCTTTTCCCCTGACTTATGCAGTATCGCAACACTAAGTAAAACGGTAACTAAATAAACATGGCAATAATGGCAGATCCCTCACATTCCACGACCAAAGTACAACCTCCGCTGGCGAAAATTCAGATACGGAATCAATATAATAAACCAAGTACTAAGTAAGAGAGGTTACGACCGTAACTACTGCCCATTGCTTCGGTCTATAATGTTGACATATTGGTCATGATCAACCATTGTTCAACGTCTTCAATAGCAAACACAGCAGGGGCAGGTTGACACTTCAATCCGGGCTGATCGATCCGAGGCTTACGGCAGCTCATTACACCCAGGTGAGAAGTTCGCCGAGGCCGCCCACATTCAGTGCGGACCTGAGTTCCTGGTGACGGGCCCGGGCTCGCAGAATGTGTGAAGGCAACAATGGAGCAATGGCCTCACTGTGACACCGAGATCAGCGTAATCGCACCTCCTATCAAAGGTGTTTGTGGATCTTGAGAAACCTGTTACCCGATCATTGTCATAATATTCTACTCCACTGTCAGCCATGTTTAAATAGTGTTGACGTTATGAAGGATTAATTAGGGCTAACCATGTTTCCAACGATATTTCTACGATTGCAGCAGACAAAATATTGAATAACTCCACTATTTATCAGAAACTTTTCCATTCCCACGCTACAGTGTATGTATAATGATGTTACAGTAATTCTTGTTACATTAACAAAAAATATAATACCGGCTATGTAATCATTTTAGTAATATGTCATAGGAAATTCTTCTGTTTCATTATATCAATCATTTACTGAACACAGGCTGTTTGCTCGCTTCTATTTAATGATCAATTTATTACTAGCTCTTGTCAAATAAACAAATTATTTCCACGATTCCATGATATTTTTTACTTCATTTCATTCATAAACTATCGTCATGCCCAGAAATTAGTGTATGAGTAAGACAATACCAACATGACGTACGCATATACTTTTCTTTGTCATACCGTTAAACAAGTTTTTCAAGTCAAATAGATATTCTTTTTATATTGATGGAAATCATATATTCCATAAACAATTCAACCGCATTTATGTTTTCTAAGCTTGCGTTAAAAGGCTTTTCATTTCATGTCGTAAAGCATGGTCCACTGAAAACGCGTCCTCCGCTCCATGCAACAACTCGGCAATAACTCATTGTACACACATAATATTATAAATGACAATAAAGGGTGAGGTGATCAAATATGAAAACCTTTACAATATTTATATAAACAACACGAAAGGACAAATATGATATATCAGAAGTATTTCAGACGCATGGTTGTCATTACATTCAAATGTATGGTGATGACACCTAATGTTACGACTTCCAATGTTCTTGGAGACTAGCAAAACAGTGATAAAACATCATGAATGAAATTCAATATATGATGAAATTACTAAGCTCGTACTATATATAGATATTTGCATGCAAATATAACAATAAAATTAGATCTGTTGCACATAGACCTCTGTCTGAATTGACCATTAGCAAAACCGTTGTTCGAGTGCGTATCATTCAAATATTATCTAGTATTTGATATTAACGTCAATGGTTTGTAAGCAACTGCCGGCAAAACGTACACTGCACGTCGAGAAATTAGTGACTGTCAATTTAAAGTTACAACGTGTATTGGCAAATCGGCAAAACGCCTTTAGAAATTGCAAACATACAAAATTTAGGGTCAAGGTATGCATTTTTAATATTTACAAAACTGCTAATCATATTATTTTATTAAAACAAACTGATAGTATGAAGCAGCTTCAATTTGTCTCTCTTATTTGACCAATTTTGTTAAATAGTTTACATAAACAATCGTGTCAAACTGTTTTATTGTATCTTCCAATTTCGTTTTCAAGACCATTGCGCTTCAACTTAATTTGGAGTTATTTCCACATCCCAGCATGTTCTAAATAACAATCGTTTGCCTTTAAAATTATATACATTACGAAAATAGATGTCATTAAAAAGGTTATTAATCATAGTGTATAAATTGGTACGTATTTATTGAAGAGACACCTCACCTGCGCGTCTGAAGATAACAAGGATCACGATGAGGCCGGCAACATGGGACCATCTAGGCCTTTCTCTTCCGTTACCCGCCGCCATCGTGCATCAAGGTTCCCCGATACACTCTACTTCCGATAGGTAACTACAAACTTTTTCGACCTCAATATTCTCTCTGAGTGTCACCTGTGTAATTCCAACACTGTATTAAGAAGTCATGATATGATGTGTCGCAAGTCTTGGCAAACAAGGAAAGGTTGAAACTATAATATTAAATTATAAGCAGAAAATAGAAACACAGTGCAAAAGTACATCAATTTCCTTTATCTATCAACTAGAACTAACAAACCCGATTCTATAATTGGACCCGTAGCATAAAGTAACTGCTGACTTTCTGTTTTCCTTCACATGATGGCAATTAGTTGATTAGTTAATTAAAGCACTAAACACAACAACTCTAAACATTGTAGTAAAACTTTGAACACCGTTTTTTTGTGTGTTTTCTGTATTAAAACTCGCAATTTCGTTTTAATTTGTCCGCAATATGATTTTCAAACTAGATTCTTCCTTTTTAATATTTAAAACAGATATTAACATACATACATTGTATATTTATCAACGAAAATATAGTTATAACAAGACCATAGAACAGCTCCCACAGCAATCCTTTTAGAAAACATCAATGCTATATATACCAAATATTTAGTGAGGATCGAGTACGCTGAAATAACATAGCACTTGACAATGCATGTTCCCATTCCCACTTCTATTGTAACTTACTGTCAATCACCTGTTTACTAAGAAGTATACCCCAAAAAACGCTCCGGGGGAATGCGCGACACTAAATAGCACTTATAGTCAACCATTGTACACTTAGAATCTAATTAATCCAGCTACTCACATCAACACTTTTATCACATCTTATAGCAGATATGCATGTAGTAGTATTTCACATTAAGCAAATTTTCCCCACCGATATATGGAGGATCATCCCATCAGATACACTGCAGTAAATCCGAAATAACCCCTCTTCGATAGACCACAGTCACTCAGAAAATAAGCGGTTCGTTCGTTATTAGCTTTGTCGAACCTAGGATTTTCGTCTGTCGCGCTTTGTCTCAAGGTGCAAAATGGTGATTTTTCCCATAAAATATGAAGCCTTATCGTATCACAAAAGCAACGACGATTATCATGATAGGACGCAATAGGTCGATTTACATGAATTAGATGTTCAACATTTACCCCACAAACCTTCTAGATCAATCGAAACCCATAACTATCATAACTTAAACCATCAATAAAAATATCATATCGCAATAAACATAACTTAAAGATTTATTTTTCGGATGTAAGGTTTTAGTGTATGTTTATTCAATAAGGTCACATACGACAGATAACTTTATGCCGAAGGCGTTTATACATTTCTTATCAATATCTGATTTATTGCGTATAATGGTACTACTTTTCCATTTATTGGAGTGAAATCATTCATAGATTGTTGTCAGTATATGTTTATAATGCTAATGCTGTGAAAAGAACACCACACGTACAGACTGCATTGAATTGCAAAACAGTAGTAAACTTATGTCGCATTTAAAGTAGTCAGTAGTAAAAACAAAACGCCCGTTTGATTGATTACTTTATAAATGGGTTAACATAAGTATTAAACGTATTTCAATGTATATGGACTATTTTATTCTGAAATAACTGATGATCTAAGAACGATGAATACATATTTAACGAAGCCATGTACGACCCTATCTTTATCAGATTTACATTTTTAGACTATCTGCGCATGCGCGCAGGTAGTCTTAAGACCACAAACTCCAAAGAACTACTTCTATTCATGTCGTTATAACCCATTTTTTGTCTCAATGCGCTCTATGTTTAGCAGAATGACGTCGAAACTATAAAAATAGATTGGTTGTGTTGCAGTCCGAGTATGAGTTTTTGCTTGTTCGGCTATTTCCGCGTTGTAATTATGTATCCCGGCGTTTTATTTTTAGCAGAATATAACTATTTTTAGATCGTTATATTTATCAGATTAATGAGGGTCAAGATAGGAGGCTCTGGTAGGAAGATAACATATTGATATTCACTCTGAGTTTAGCCCATGATGTTTCAGAAATGATTACCGACCGCAAGTGTCCCATCGCCTGCAGGATTTGTTATTACAACCTGACGTGACCCTGAAGCACGCTTATTTGTAATGGTGCTTTTTTATTTGACTTTTATGAGATAAGAAACACAAATAATTGTCTAAGTTTAAAATAGTTGTATCTCAGGTTTCGCATTGCTAATGCTTCAAATACTATACATTGTAATTTACCTGCAACACAATAACAAGATACTATTCATTCTATGATTTTAGGCGTTTATATTTCTAATGAGATGTTTTCATTTTTTGCATAAAAGCTTCGTTCCGGTGTATTCTTGGCATAGTTTTAGACATTAGTCTTTCAATCTATATAAGCATGCCCTGATACGACAGTGAGTCATGCATACGTTTGGTGAAGCAAAGTAGTTCGGTTTAAATCAGTTTAACATCCAAAGAGTACGAAGCATTCATAACAGCACTAGTAATAGTACTATTTCTACACAGGTACTTACATAAAACATTAATAACATTAAATTGATCAATAAACTTTAAAAAGCCAAATCAAATTCTCATTCATAAAACAGACAAGTTCCGATAATCTAAAAACTACATTAACTGACCGGTATTCTAAACATAGTTTCTACATACATTAACTGACCACATGTTTTTCCTCACCGCGGGAAAACGACCATCTGATAAGTTCTGCATTTTAAAACGTATTATTGCTAAAGTTGCTCGTAAAAATAGAATCATTTTCCTTAAAGAGTTAAAACGTGTACAAATACATGGGGATACGTCGACTGAAGTGATAAGCTGTGTATTTTGAATGGAATTATTGCTGAAGTTGTCTGTAAAAAAATGATTTTCCCTAAACAAAACGTGTATGTTAATAAAAGGAAATGATATATATATGATGTATTATATTTTCCTATCGTATGGTATCTAATCAAAGCAACGAAAAACGCTTGAAATGGGGCATGCATTGTAACACTAAATACATGGGGATAGGGGATTACGACGATTAAAGTGACATTTACAAAAACAAAATGACACAAGACGCCATAAAGATATAGGTATGTTTGTTTTCTTGCCCAGTGTGGGCACAAGCGCTCTCGGCACATGTTTTACTTTTATTTATGTGCCCTTCACCCATTCCCATAGTTCAAATAAAATTTGCAACTCTCACATATTTGCCCGCAGATAGTCTTTCAGCGCCTCGCGCTTTGATTCAAACTCTTATGAAGAATTAGACCATTCTACAATTATTTGAAAGATGACATGTATGTCCATAAAGGGGGTTAACTGGAAAAACACATTTTTCACAGATTTAAGCAGCAGCATCTTGATGAGCGGATACCATGGTTATAAGTACTGCGATCGTATTTGACTCGATTGGACTTGTGCGGATTCGGATATCTCGATGAGCTAGCCTATACCACGCGGCGCTCGGCGATATCACGATACCACGAGGCGCTAGCCGGGTGTAATTAAAATTCTTCAAATCCATGAGTATTTCTTATTGGTTAAAACAGCACAGAAGAAGTTCTTTAAATGACGCACTTTTATCTTCGCCGTTGACGTATGTCCGTCCGTCTGTCTGCATGATCCGTGGCCAAGTACACATGATTGATTTGGTAACAAATCGCCTTTTCTTTTGTTCGTTTACCTCTTGTCAATCTTACGGGAATTCGTTACATTTTGTTAATAGAATATATAGATAAGTCATTATCCTAAATCAATTCTCGGATTTTTATAAAGATTTGAAGCTATGCTAATCAGCTAAATAGTTATTTAACCCTAACCCCATACCGTGACCGAGAGGCATAAGTTTGTAAGATATTGAAATGTAAAGAATGCAATTTCATGTCACATCGGAAACCTTCAAATTCAACAGGAAATACGTTTGTGACAAAAAGAATACTTTTACTCACGTTTGAAAATATGGAATTGGAATAATATGGCCTTATATCGCTACAGTTATAAAGTAGTGTATGACTGATAATATCAATACAAATTGCATTTCTTTATCTTTCTATACAAACACAAATTGCCCTTGCAGTTGCAAGTCCCAAGTCATTATAAAGACTTGCATATAAAGATAAACACAAACCCGGAGAAAGAATATCAAGGTTTGTATATATCGTAAATTAACTACTAGTAACCAAACAAAGTTTTTGTCTGCAAACACTCGGTGGGTACTTGATAATAAATATTCACTTCTTAAAAGTTCAATGCTAATATTTGTTTGCCACTATCTGAAGTAATTGAACATGCAGTGTTTAATTGGTTTAAATGGCAATTATTTAGCCTTTAACGTCCGGCGTTGATACACTAATCAAGAATGTTATCTGTATTGCATAATTGTGTATCAATGTTATTAAACTGGTGCATTTAAAGAATGAAAAAAGTAGCGTTTTGAAAACGTTTACAGTTTCGGGTGTTATTGCGTTTGATTACAATATGTGCACTATGTACTTGCGAGCCACTTCGGTGATTAGTAATATTACACGTATTAGTACATTGTTTATAAGCAAATATGTAGAGTGACAGATTGGGATGGAATCAATCGCGCTGCCCAAAGGCTTTATGTTGTGATCCATATGATTTATAATTAATTTCTTTGTGCTCAGGTAAATCTAATCATCACGCCTCTTTCCAGAAATATAAGACCATACAAATACAATTATGAGTCTCATTGTGGTGACATGAAACGTCAAATATTGAATCAAAGTGGAAAAAACAACAACAAACAGTATTGTTATTATTTCGAAAAAAGATTCAGTGTGAATTTAATATCTATACCCTATATGCAACTATCCATTACATATAATGTAGAAATCAATAAATACGGCACAATATATCGACACATCTATGTAATTAAACTATATAAGTGATCACCAGCTCATAGAATAACAAATCAGATACTGGTCTATAACGGCGGTTTTACGTCTTCAGTTATAGCATAAACGCATTTGCATTTAGGTAACACGGCCGCACATGTTATTAAACAATTGCCGAAGAAGGCGCACATGATAGAAGAAAAGATTTTGACTAGAGGAAGTTAATAAGGCACTTAACTATGGCTTACAACAGCATGCTCTTGTATATTAAATCATGAGTACATATGGAACGATACCGTTCATGTTTGTTCGTATCTACTCAAAGAATAAGGAAAAAAAAGACGTATGTTTGCCAAGCTCTTATCAAAAGTAATTTAAAAGAAACTGACACTTTGATTCAAAATATCAAAAGCGATTATAAAAGTGTAAACGTCAATAATTTCCATAGCCAAAAATATTTGGCAAGTCTTATTAAATGAATGAACTGGATCCTTGATCTCAATTTGAAAGGTATATCGTGCTTTGTAACTGCGATGAATGTTAACTCTTGAAATGCCATTCATATGTCGAACATTTGATATAATGATGTTGAACACTCGAAAAATAAATCGAACTGGCTCTAGGTTATAAGTGCTTATCATAAGATATTTAATTTTTTTTAGGCAGGTTACAATGCTCAATGTACGAGAAAAACCAGTAAGAAGACACTTCATCCAAATTAAAACGAATGGTGACTCTATATATTGTTTTAAAGTGTTTTCGGATTCAACGAACTGTGATGTGTTAACGTGTGTATAATTACTCCTATATTAACTCCATCAGAAGGTTCCACTGATTTCATGTTTGCGCTGATTAAGTGTACACCTGTTACGATACGAGTACGGTTTTATAAATACTATTTTTCTTATTTTCTTTCAAGTACGACAAGTAAAGTGCATAATGCAGTATGCACTTTTTATTTGTTAAAATAGAAACCATACCTGCTTAACACCCCAATACGACAATTACCGTCTATATATAAACATATCATACTTCAAGTGAACATTTTGTTATTAAAAACTTATCAGACAATCTTTTTGAATGGGGGCGGGAGGTAACATGTTTTTCTTTGATTACTGTTTTACCGTTGAACACATGTGTTCGAGCTCTTTCTTATTGCGTAAGGTGCATAAGGTACCATTTACATGTGATTTTAGACGAACCGTGAACACTGTCGTAACAATCCTCCTTTTTTACACGTGAATGTTTACATCGACACCAGCTGGTATGAATAAACGCCGTTCCCGGACCGTACCGGACCGAGTACCGGACCGATACGCAAATACAGACCCCAGTTCAACCTTTTTATTTAAGTCAATAAAATTGGAGTGGCGGCGGAGAAAAGGGGGCGGGCGGTGATTAATTTATTATCGCCTAGAGTGACTTGCGCCTGACATATTCAGACAACACGCGTATTATATTGTCCTCGTTTAATATGGTACCATGTTTCGCTAAACATGGTCAACGATTCATGTCTCATCAATTAATTAAAGTTCAGTATATCTGCTGAAACTATGTTCACTAAGAATGGAAACAATCTGAAATGAAGAACTTCATGTTGAAATGCAAGCCTGTCATTGAAGACCAATTTTCAAGTCTCATATATTGATATTTGGAGATCAGCTAATCAGAAAATATATTTTTTTCCAATCAAGATATAACGTACACGAATTTCTTATAATTATATTGATAAGCGCTGAGTATAATTTCCAACATATTTACAGTACCAGGGTAACAAAAAGAAATGAGTACGTCAGCAACATTAATGGTTTAATAGCACTTAATCTGCTCGATATTTGAATATACAATTCATCAGAATTAAGCATAAAAACGAAATCATCAAACTTCATGCAATAAAGCATTTGGAGTTAGGTTTTGTTCTTGATTGGTTAAAAATCATTGATTGAATAGTTCAATATGCATGTTCACTAACGTTTATGTTTTAGTACAATACACGTGCATTCGTCATCTTTCTCCACACTTACAGACGTACGCATGAACTTAAGTAGTTATCCGGATTTCAAAATAACGACCGCCCGGGAATCAGTATATAGAAACAGTAGTATATATAAATATATATACATGTACATTTTTATTTGTCAGAAAAGAACATTTTATGATGTATGAGCTATGTGTATGAGCTAATACGGAGATTAATATTTTTAACTGCAATGAGCACTGTAACGCCGCATAGCAGCATCGCCGCATAAACGTGTTTTTTTCGTTTATGCGGTGATTTTCAATATGATAAAGCCAAAATTGCTTATATGGGGCGCAACTATGCCTTTTTGCCAAATAAAGAGGATTAACTTAACCATTTATTATAAAGCTAAAAAATAAAGTTCTAATATTTCGACAAAAACGATGGTGATGACGTTGTTGTTGTTGATGATGATGATGATGATGATGATGATGATGATGATGATGGTTGTGGGGATGATGATGGTGGTGGTGGTGGTGGTTGTAATTGTGTTGATGGTGATGGTGGTTGTGATGATGTGGTTGATTATGATGATGATTAAGATTAAGGCGTAGCATATTACTGTTATTTTTCAAAAAATACGGGAAAGGTAAGCAGGCAAATTGGTCAAATGTAAGGTACTTTTTTAAAGTTGAACCAAAAGAAAGTCGAAATTTATTTATTACTCCCCTTGGAGTGTTCACATCTACATGTTCTTGGTTACAAATGACTAGCGCATAAAAACACAAACAATGACAGAAAGACGTCCATGATGACCCTATATCAGTCATCTGAGTCCTCTTGTTCAAGTGCCCAAAATTAATGTTGTGTTAAACGTTTTGGAAACGATAAAAAAAAAATAATAATATCCAAAAGTTTTGCTTTCGTTGCCCTGGTAACCAGAGATATACGCTGATGACCTAGACATGAATACATTTTACAATCCAGTGGTTCTTGACAAGGAAATAATTCTTCGCTCATCTGAGCACAAAGAGCACGTGTGGAGCAATGAGGATTGTTGGATTTCCGTTGTTTGTCCGTCGTTAACAATTGACTTTTCTACAAACGTTTGAACTGACGTTGAAAGTGCGCATTGTCAAGGGTACATGCTCGTCAGTCTGCCAAAAAAATATATGTTACGTCATACGACGATTCAATTTTCTGATTGTCCCAAATGACGGTGTTGTGCGTTGTCGTAACATATATTCCCGCCTTTAGTCGGGTTTGAAATGACGTTTTCGCAGAAAGATCAATTGGTTTGGTTCATATTTGAACCGATCTTACCAAATCTTTGTCAGAATTTACGTCTCTTAAAGCCTAGTTCAAAGCTTAGTTAAGTGGACACAAAAAAACTTAGTTCGATCTTGATGAAACTTTATCAACCACTATTGTTCTAGTATGTGTTTTAATTGTTTTTTATGCGTCGAAAGTGTGCCGTTTTATCACATAAGAAAGGCCTGTTTATCCGTTGAAAATCACCGCATAAACGTGGTCGATTTCGTTTATGCGGCGATGCTGTTATGCATCGTTACAGAGCACACGTACATAACTACTACCTATTTGGTTAACTCCTCGGATATCATTATAACAGCATATATTTCTCTACAGAAGTACTACTAATTACTTGCAAATCGACATTAAATGCATATGTTCTAATGAATGCAGCCCCACATAATAATGTACATTTTTGTAATTTGATATCACATATATCTCCTGTGTGTAAACTTTATTCCAGGCAAATGATAATTGCATCAATATCTTTTTAAAGCATGTAACGTCCAGAAAACAACAGCAATAGAGGACAAGCGTTCCGTGCAGAAGGTTCCAGTGGTATTGATGCGGTCAGACTTGTGGTAGTCTGTGCGCTTTCAACTTGCAAATTCATATTCTTGATGTCTGTAAGTGAGGATCAATCTTTGATCCCCATTGAAATGTATGCCCTATAATACAATTTAAACAATAGGCACACGTCCGGTAGTTAAAACATTGAACAAAGACCCGTGTTAGGGCACAGTGCTATAAGTTAACAGACGTTAAACGAGATACACACATTTTGCAACCAACACAGACACCACACATGCATCAAAATAGTTTTATCAATATATGTTGGGGACCCACGTGGAGGCTTTTTGTATATTTTAAACAGGATACGAATATATATCACTTTTCAACTACATCTAGCCCAACCATACACTTGAAGATAATCGAGAAGTTATTTTAATATGCAACATGCATATTATAGTGAATATCACTTTAAAATAACTGCTGAATCAGCTGTTATTCTTCTATTTCTCATCAGCTAATTGTAACAACTGCAAAAAGATCTTGAGAAGATCAGTTGCTCATACATACTTGCATAAAGAGGGGTTCCAATACAATCCTGTTTAATAAGATACGGAAAAATTTCATTTTAATGATGATTGTCTCACATTAGAAACAGTGTCAATACAGCAAAAAACAATTTTAACATTTTCCGCCTTAACTTCGGCAAACCGAATCGTTCTACATTGTATTATTTTGCACAGAAATCATCTAAATGAAGCTATCAGTGCAGTAAATTATAGTAGCAAATAATTATGTAGCAGCTATAAATTAGAAAAAAAGCTAAATATTGTAAACTTGAGTGTTTCTATGGGTTGTTTTTTTGTACAACGAATAAAATGATATTTGCGCGCACTATCAAGAACATCTGAAAGTAGCTATATTGGCCGCACTAAATTGCAAACAGGCAAGCTGACAATATAGGATATAGTGCGGACCACACAGATAAAGAAGGATTATTGAATATTGCGGACGATCTTAGTATGGTAGAATGTATTCTGTATAAATACACATCTATAGTGAGCTCGTTTTTATTATCGAATTATTAAATGTACGGGGACCACAAGTTTCGTCTTCGTCAGTGTGTAAAAAGTTAAAAACGTAAACCTTTGGGTTAATTAAGTCACGTCTCATAATGTTAAAACCCTAATTAAATATGGTAACATGAAGGTAAGTGAATAATTATGGTACTTTTGCCAATTTATATGCGCATGAGTAGAAAACCAACAACATAACTTTAGCAGAATGTAATGACATTGGATTTGAATATCTGCCAAACAGTTATTGTAAATTACTATATTTAAATGTTTAATCTAGCGGGTATTACGGTATTAAAACATTTCCCGGGTTTGATATCAACGCAATTGCGAATGATATCTGCCGGCAAAATACATCTCTTAATAGTGACATTCCATGAAGTCATTTCACGTTGTTTGTTGAAACACAGAGGCAAAACTGTTCACCTTGGGGCGCTCTCTTTTACATGAAATATTATCCCTGTCCGTAAAACATGGTTTACAGGTAAATGCTATACCTCTTACATAAAAGGGTACATTAAGCCATGATTTACTTCACGATGGATCAAACGTGCGAGCAATGACGATTTGGATTTCGTCTTGATTGCACACGTAGCACTACATTTGAGGTCACAGACTACTAAACAAATTCGCTATGTATTGTGGAGGCAACAGGCCAATTTACACGCAAAATACCGCTGTCTTGAGGCAAATGTGTGGCCATAACATCATCAAGATGAATTTCATTTTATATGTGTGACTGATGCTAGAAAGATGTATATAAGAAGTATTTACTACATGCACCCTTCTGTGTTCAAATAAGCCAAATGGATTAATTAGAGTAGCATATTATATCAAAGAAGCTCCTGTTATTTTAAAAAAGAGGATAAATGAAAAGTTCAGCCTCCGATTATTTTAAATCAGTATATTGTATCAGAAATATTTTATGAACAATTTCGCATGACTAATTATAACATAATTCAAAATTAAAAACTTACCATTAGGCGTTGCATATACACGTTGGCATAATTTATGAAAACATGTATGTATACTTAGGCAATGTGCATTGTACAAGTATGAATAAAATGTCTGTTCTGTTCTATTCTTTCTTCATCACCAAGTATCAGGGTACGGGAAACATAAATACAAGAGCACGCAACAGACGCCAGCTTTTACAATTTTCGGCCGTATTTCTTTCTTAAAATCATAACTTAAATCGTAATGTCATATCATTTCGTAATTATCGAAGAAAAAAGAGTGCAATCCGCAGCAATTTAAAAAGTGTATTCCACCATTCCAGATTATAAACAAAAAGTACATCATAATTAAAAGTATGTATTTACGAAATTTGAAGAACATTTACAAGTTTATACTTGAAATGAAATATTATATAAAGTATCATCCCAACTGTTTGCCAAGATAATTTAATAATATACCAGCAAATTAAAGTTATTACACTTGATTGTTTTCCTGCATCAAGCAAGTTTAAATGACTGTTGAAGAATCTTCTGGCATTCACTTTAGAAATAAGGTTATCAACTTACTGGACGCAGAAGTTAAGTCTAACTTAACAGATGAAGTAATTCAAAACATTGTCAGAAAAAGTATCTTTTGTGAGTTTTCAGACATACCTTAATTTGGCTTACAACAACATTTGTTTCTGATTTCATGCGACGGACCAAGCTAACAATTACTGACCAGTCAACTATTTATGATCCTGATATCGAGTTCCCTTTGTCCTCTTCTGATTTTTTTCATGGTGCTTAACATTTATATGGTACATCTCGAAAACATCGGTAACATTTGCTACCACACATTCCACGACCAAGGTCCAATCCCTGCTGGCGAAAACTCAGGTACACTCACACATCAATTCAAGGGACCAAATACTAGCTCTAACCTAACCAAACATGTCGGGCGTTAATACACCACGTAACAAGAAAGCAAGCGACCATAGCTTATGTATATTTGTTTGAGGATATTGAGATATTGACCATGGTAAACCTTTGTTCCAAGTTTTCAAAGGCACACACAGCAGGGGTAAATTGACACTTCAATCCGCCGAGATCGATCCCAGGGCTTCGGCCGCCAATTTCTCCAAATAAATAATTTACCGAGGCCATCAACATTCAGTGCGGACAAGAGGTACTGGTGACTGGCCCGGGCTCGCAGAATGAGTGAAGGCAACAATGGAGCAATGGCCTCATTGTGACACCGAGATCAGCGTAATAGCACCTCCTTATCAAGGGTGTTTGTGGATCTTGAAAAACCTGTTACCCAATCATTGTCATAAAAGTAAACTCAACTTTCAGCCATGTCTAAATATTGTTGACTTTTTGAGGGGGCTATTTCCTTTTACCATGTTTAGATATTTCTACGATTTAAATGTTTAAAAACTCCACTATTTAAAAGAAACTATTCCATTGACGCGCTGAAATATTTTATTTGCGAATAAATAATAATGCAATTAACAACTGATAAAACAGATGTCTATAAATGGTCATATTGATAAGTATAGCATTACATTGTCAAAATTAAGGGTGTCTGCGGACAGATTACAAGAATAGGCTGGAAATGGCATGAACCAGCTGCTATACTTTATTCAGAGAGGAAATGTAATTTATGTGGTGTACATGTACAAGAAGATGAATATCATTTTGTTCTTAAATATAAATTTTAGATACTGATATTAGAAAGAAACTTACTTAGATAATTATTATTATACAAGACTGAAAATGATTAAATTTATAAAACTATAGAATTATACCATTATTCAAAATACCAATGTTAATAGAAAAATATCGAAGTTTTAGGGTTGAGAATGACCTACTACATTTATGACGAATAATAGTTATTTACCCCTCGTATATGTAGTGCTATGGTACTGAGCTTGATAAATGAATTTGTAATTAAAAATTGACTTACCATCTACTTTGTTATTTGCATAAATATATTTTACTGATTGTGTACGCATGGGCGTATTGCCTATTGTGTTCTGAAATAAACTCTAAAACTCCCAAATACTAGCAATGTAAAATTCTGCTTGTACTTATTGTAGTAATCTGTCAAAGTGAATACATATTTCTCCATTGTTATGGCAATCATACAAATGCAGGTTATTTTGATCGCTTACATTCCAATGATTCATATATCACTAGATACTGTAAAATGAGAGAATAATATTAACGTTTTGCACTTGGGAAAGCACGGATGATGTTTTTAAATTTATATCATTCATAAACGTTCGTCATGCCAAGAAATAAGTGTTTAGGTGAGACAACACCAACTGAACGCTATGAAAATGTACGTAAATATTTTTCATTGCCATACCGTAAAACCAAAATAATGCATACATAATCTGTTTTTTGCATACGGCAATCATTTACGGAAACAAAAACACTGCTTTAGAGCTAAAACGCCTTTTCATTTCATGTCGTAAAGCACATTTCTGTTGAAATCGCTACCTAAGCTCTTTCAGACAAGTTCATATACAACCACCCTACCACGTGCCAGTAACTACACAACCACTGTACCACGTGACTCTTATCATCCAAATTTCCTATTTTAAAAGGCAATAAGAGATGAGGTGAATAAATATGAAATCCTTCACAATATTTACATAAACAATACGAATGTATAAAAGCGTTTTTCATATATAAAAACTAAAGATTACATCTAACGTTTCGTTTTTGATAATGATATACTATCAAGCGACTTCCAATGCAACTGAAAACGAGAAAACACGCAATAAAGCATAATGATCTACTTTAGAAAATAGTTAACTATGAAATGACCTATTTGAACAAATCAATATGCTCGAACTTAATATAAGTACTAACATGCAAAGCTGTAAAATATGCGAAGCAAATTAAAAATGAGTTAATCGTAACATATTTACAATGTATCGCTTCTACTTTTGATTCACAGACACAACTGCATGACTTTTAAACATTAACAAATACGGTATGGTCGAGTGCATACACTTTAATTATTAGTTTTTCGTTAAAAAACTTTAGTAGAATTTAAACTTTTAAGCGCGTTTACATTGAACCTTGACAAAGTCGACGTGATCTAATAATTGTTAGACTAGGTTGACGGTATGATTTTTTTAACTGTATTTAATGGTACAGTGGACATTAAAATTTAATCTATTCTCAGATTCACAAACATTTTTGTTACTCAGTTTCCATTTACGATCGAACTGTTCAATCGACCAAACTTTATTTTCAATTTCAATATGGATAATTATAAAAACCAAGCACATCCTCCAAATACAATCTTAAACCTTTCAAATTGAAAGTTTTTTGTTTGCCATTAAAATCATAAGGAAATCTTTGTCAATAAAAATGACTTCATCAACAAATCCACTATTTACTGATATTAATTTAATAGCGATGTCATATGTTCATTACTGATACGATAAATTGAAGAAATGATACCACACCTGTAAGTCTGGAGGCAGTAAGAATAAAGATTAGGCCGGTCACAAGGGACCATCTAGGCCTCTCACTTCCGTTGCTCGCTGGCATGCTCCCTCACTGTCCGTCGATACACTCTCTTTCCGTCACGAAACTCCAGTAAACTACTTTACATTCCTTGTAACTGAGGGTCGCCTGTGTAGGACGACAGCACTTCTAGTAAAACGAGGAAAGATTAAAACTGGTATATTAAATCTTAATCAGAAATTAGAAACACAATGAATAGTGCATTATCCTCCTTTTGCTATAAACTTGAATGTACACAGTCATCCAATTCCGTTATCTAGCACGTGCCAAATACAAAAAATAGCGTTGTTATTTACTTTTACATTATGGTAATTGGTTAATTTAAACACTTAGCACAAAAAACACAAAAGCAGTATCTGACTGCACACCGTTTTTGTTCATTTAAAACTCACATTTTCGTTTCAATTTATTTAAATACTTGGTTTCCTTTTATTCAATATTTAAAACAGCCATTAAAATAAATAGATTGATTGTTTTTTCAACGAATATAGATTTCCCACAAGATCATAAAACAACTTGTGAAAGTATTGCATATCAATTCCCTTAAAATATCCACGTCGTCTGTTCCAAGGGTTTAGTTCGTATAGAGTACGCTGAAATAACAATGCATGTTCCAAGTCTCACTTTTACTGTAGCTTACTGTTTATCACCTGATTACTAAGTATTGTACCGAAGACAACGCTCCACGGGAATGCGTGACATTAAATATCACTTCTAATCAACCGGTTGATTCTTTGATTCTTATTAATCTAGCCTCTCATAACACCATTTAAATCACATCTCACTGCAGATAAACAATCTGTACAATTTCCATTAAGCACAATATCCCGTGGATTTGAGTATGATCATCACATCAAGGTTACAACGGAAAATCAGAAACCACTATCCGATAGACCATAGTCACTATATACGGTTCGTTCGTTATTAGCTTTGTCCTACCTATATAGATCGAAACAAAAAGGATTTCCATCTGTCACGCTTTGTTACAAAGGGCAAAATTGTGCGGTTTACATAAATAATAGTAACAATCGTTTCACAGCGATGATTAATATGGTAGGAATCAGTCTGTCGGCTGTGTTGAATACTTTCCTCAGTTTAACGAATGTCCAAATGTTGCTCCATTGCTCTTGTAACCACACAACCTTCAAATACAATCGAAACCTTCAGATATCATAACTGAAGTCATAAATAAATGGATGATCATGCAATAAAGATAATCTAAAGATCTATTTTCGGATTTAAGGTTTTAGTGTATGTTGATTCAGTAAGGTCACATACGACCGATAACAGTATGGCAAAGGCACGTAGACGTGTTTAATCAATGCATCATTTTATGACATTTTTGGTTGTATTCCTTTTAATAACAAAGAACTTTTTAAACTGTTTGACTCTATGGTGGTCCCCATTTTGACATATGGAGCGGAGATCTGGGGTTGTAGTTACGCCCCTGAAATCGAAAGAGTTCAAAGTTCGTTTTGTAAAACTTTTCTCGTTCTAAATATAAGTATTAATAATTGTATGGCACTCGGTGAATGTGGTCGTGGTCCACTTGATATATTATTCAAAATGTATTAAATACTGGTGTAAAATTCTGCAGATGCAAAACCATCGCTACCCTTAACATTGTTACGTTATGTTAAAACGTCAAGACGATATTGGAAGAATAAATTGGGTAACAAAAGTTAGAGAGATATTATTTCAGTATGGATTTGGCTACGTCTGGCTATGGCAAGACGTAGGCGACATTAATACTTTCAACGCGCAATTAAAACTTTGCTTAATCGACTGTATAACTCAGGTGTGGCACGACACCGTTAATACATCTTCAAGATGCGATCTCTATAAACATGTAAAATCCTTACTCAAATCGTTTCCATACTATAAAAATATATTTCCATAAACTTGTCACATAAATTTGTTCGTGAGCTCGCGCGATTTAAGTGTTCAAGTCACCGGTTAAATATCGAAATTTGCCGGCATCTTAACAAGAAAGAAATGACAGAATATGTGCGTCCTGCTTAATCAACGAGAACAGGCTTTTGTTAGAAGATGAATTTCTTGCGTTTTACATATTCCCGAGGTTCTCTGCTGTAAGAAATCAGTTTGTATATAGCTGGTACAGGGGTCGAGCTGACCAGCATGCCTTTTACAGACCCCTACAATTAGTAGTTTTGTTATTAGACACTCGGCAATATTTATTTTTTACTTGTTAAAAATGGCGGATTAATATTGAAATGTGTATACAATTTGTATTAAGCAATGACACCACTGTATTGTAATAAATGATGTATATATTATAGTATGTATTTTGGGCCGGAGGCCTTAATGTATTGATTAAAGTTGAGTTGAGTTTAATGGCATGAAATTATTCATTTCATATTTAGTCAATGCTGATTGGCATCAGGATATGTATATTGCCATGCGGCATAAAATGCAAAAACGATCGACACATAACTATGTCGCTATGAAAGTAGTCATACACAATATATCAGTTGTTTGATTCAACGAAGGGATTGCTTTATAAATTTGTTTAAGGAAACGTTAAATATTTCTAAATGTACATGTAACAGGACTGTTTACTTTTAAATAAATGATTATCATACAGAAGCAAAATAATATGTTTAACACATTTTCATAACGAAGCATAGGATTAATGATATAAAACTAATTTGCATTTTTGTTGCTTCTATTCAGTTAGCAGATGCCCTTTCGTGTCGGTCTTATCTAGGATAGCGCTATAAGCCACCGACGGAGGCTTTGAAGCCTGCACCGCCGGCGGTATGGAATCAATAGAAACTCATTTTCAGCTGTAAGTCCCATGTTATTGTGGAGCTTTAATACTGAAATCTAGGATGATAGTATTTTTTCTGCACATTTGTGTTGTTACAAGTTAACCTATTTTAAATTCAGTACTTTATAATTCCAAAATCTAGTTCCTTTGTTAGATGATCTAGAATCATTAAAAGTAAACTACGTCCCCAGAAATGTAACAGGATTGGTTCATTTTTTTACATTCATTTCACCAAAGAAGTTTAAGAATAAACAAGATATTTATAGATTTTGAGAGAAAGTTCTTAAGGATTTTTGTATTATGTTCTGGAAGATTCTAATTTTGAATTCAAGGGCAAACTTCTCTGATCATTGGTCTGTAGGTGAAATTGAAGTTTCTATTAACGTTTCACCAGTGCTAGAACGCTTCTAACATTCTTGGAATTTATTAAATTATTCCTTAAGGATCGCATTTCAACCTTTGTTGAGAATAATTCTGAAATTGTTTTGGGATTGAAATGGTGTCGATATAGTGTGTTCATTAAATTATGTGGACATTTATAGCACAAGGATCAGTGCAGATATGTTGTGAACTTTTGGACATTATTCTTTATACTAGTTATTTTTGTTACATTGCTTTGAGAAAAAAACACGTGGCGTATTAAATGCAAGAACCCTTAAAAGGCGGGGGTCATTGAGGTTGATTTCAGTATGTGCAATAATTGCTTGCGAGCCACTTCAGGGAGGCTTATACACTCACTGTACATTGTTTATAAGCAAATATCGTGTAGCGTAACATATTGATAAAAAAAATCGGGCCTCTGAAAGGCTTAATGTTGTGTTCCATATGATTTATAATTAATTTCTTTGTGCCCAGGAAAATCTAATCATCATGCCTATTCCCAGAAAAATAAGACCATACAAACAAGATTGAGTGACATGGCGGCGACGTGAAACATCATATGTTGAATAATGTTGTTGTTTTTTCTTTTACCCTTTATGCTCAATCCATTACATATTTTGTTAATATAAACAAAACAGTACTCAAAAATAAGCACTTTTCAAGTAATTATTTATAACGGTGATCACCACAGTTCATTCATCAACAAATAAGAGACTTCAGGAAGTTCGTCAATAAATAGAATAACGGCATTGCTGCGTCTGAAATTAAGGCATAAACGCATTTGCATATGATTACCACCTTTGATGTTACACGGCCAACAAAAGCATTTAAAAAAACCCTTAGAAAAGGCATATCACAGGATAAAATAAGGTTATAAATAAAAGATTGAAACAGCATGCTTTTGTATATGAATGCATTTGCAAAGATAATGGACTTGTGTGTTCTTTCGTATCTACTTAAAATACTGAAAAAAATCGTTTACAAAAATCTTATCAATGGTAAATTAAAGGAGATTGACATTTTGATTCAGAATATCAATAGCGATAATAAAAGTGTAAACGTAAATACTTTCCATTGCCAACTCTATCTGGCAAATCTTATTAAATTAATAAACTGGATTGTTGATCCGAATATGACAAATATGCCGTACAGTGTACCTGTGAGCCACATTTGAAATGCCATTTATATGATGAACATATGATATAATTATATTAAGCACAGAAATAGATCAAACTGATACTAGGTCATAAGTGCTCCATTTTTGCCCTTTTTATAAAAATGTAGGCCGGTTCTCGAAACAAAATTAAACACATTATCTAAATTCGAAACATATGGTTTCTTCAAACTTGTTTGAATCCTTGTACTTGAATTTTCAGACAACACTCGTATTATATTCTCATCGTTTGGCATTGTACCAATTTATATTACTGCTCGAACAAAGTGCAACGGATACTTTTACTGTTATGAAAAATGCAAGTTTGAATAATCACATTATCTTTCTCAATAAAAGTTAGGGACACCACATTCTACTGCATCACTGTGATTGCTATTATCTACAGAGTTTCACCATGATTAGAATCCAGACATCGCAACCATAACACTTGAAGAAAACCGAGAAATCTATTTTGATTGCAATAAATATATAATAATGAATAGTAATCTTTAACAACTGCCACATTAGCTATTTTTTTTCTTATATCGCTTATAAATTGACTGTAAACACGGCAAAAAAGTAACCCTTTGCATGCAGGTTTGCTCAATATCGAACTTGCGTACTTTCGTAAATTGTATGAGTAAAAACAACTTTCAATACAATGTGTTTTTCGACAATACTGCAAATTGCAAAACAACTTCATTACGTATTACGAATGTCTCATATTTGAAAAAGTGGCGACACAACCAAGGTCATGTTAAAAAATTTCGCCTAAATATGAGAAATCAACATTTAGCAAAACAATTTACAGGCAAAAGTTAAATGTTGCGGCTAAAATGTTCCATGTTTTTGCAAGACATGATCAATACGAGGGATCAGGGAAGTAAATTATGTCAGTCATAAGTTAACCGAAAACGAAGCATACAAATTTAAGTTTGTCTATAATTTATTAATTAATGAATGAATTTTATTTTTGCATATCGTTTATATGCATGAACATCAGGAAACACCACAAGAGTGTTTCAAATTTAATCATAATTTAGTGGCACTATGCATTGTTAATTTAGTTTTCTTAAACAGAGTTCACTGATGTCAACTTTCGTTATTGGCTACATCAGGTTGAATGATAAAACAAAGTAAATGACAAATTATCATTGTCGGTTTAAGGCAAATTTTGTTATAATTCGGTGTTGTTATAGACAAGTTTCACAATAAACGCAATCACGCTTGTAGTTATTATATTTCACGTGTATTGACAAAAATATTAGTTCTTTAATTTTGGCATATAACCTAATATTGCTAAAAGTCCTGTTTGAAAAAAATACTTGGGGAATTCGATTTAAGGAGGAAATTACTCTATTCATCCATAATTGCTAGAGCTATTTTTATACTTTTAGTCTTAATTTAAGTTACGTAACTGTTTAACTAGATCTTACTTTCTACTTACGAACAACTTTTTTTTTGACAGTCGCAACTATAGTACCTTCAGTGCTCTGATTTAAATCAGGGAAATATCTATGACAAATATTGTGCTAAAATATAAGAAAAGAAAACTCCTTGATGGTGGTTTTCAAAGAGGAAAGAGGTCAGTGCTTTTTCATCGTGCTCATATGTTAAAAACAATCATGTAATATAAGATGAATTTTCCGTGTCAGAAATAGCAAAAGAAACCAAATGAGCCAGTTTGGTAAATTAGAAGTTTACAACAGCAATTTTATCAACAACATCTTCTCAATTTCAACAAGCACGTAAAGCTGAAATTACTTTTGTTTTCTCTATCTGCAACGCTCGTTATTGTCAAATTTGTGCACGCAAATAAGACCAATATTTGCAATTTGAGAAGATGTTTGACATTCATTATATGAATGAATGTATGTTGTGCAGCTAATATCTCGTTTATACAGAGTCTAAATCTGAAATCAAAGATAATGCCATCAGAATTTGTGTACCATACAATTACTGAAAGAAATGAGTAGAATTGTGATGGGAAGAACGTGAATGAGCAGAACATTATTCATCAAAATGGTTAACACAAAACTATGTGTTTAAAATAGGTCAAAACGAGCTAGACCTTGATTAAACATTTCAACAGAATTCGAAGCATATAACACACAGACGATATAAACATAAACAAATATACATATAACATTTTCAGATTGACAGATTTTTCTTATTATATATTCGAGGTTAAAGTTACTAGTTAATCTATAATCATGTTCAATATCATTTTTAATAAAATTTCCGAAAGTATTATAATAGGTAATCTGTATTGGAAGAGTTAAATCCTTTCCATACACCCTTTAACGTATAAGTTCACAACAGTATGTGGTTGATGTGTCCCTTCAAACAAGCTAGCATAGATAGACAGAAGATTATGCCTGATATAGTAAACGTATTGCACTAACACATTGTACATTTTCCTCAGCACAGTGTATCAACTCGGAACTACTTTGCAGCACAACTCAATACCAGCACAATTACAGCTGTACTGAATGTTTGGTAAAAATCATAGAGATCATTAACAGACCTGTATTTCAGCCGATATGATTTTCGAATTGATTATCAAAATATTACAACTATGAGAAAAATGACTCCTTTTTGAAACGGTCATTTGTTCGTAGATTTCTGAAACCTTTAAACGCGCTGAGCAAACGTATACGAGACGTATAACAAAGTATGATCCGATAGCATTGATACAACCATATGTACAACCATATGTGCAACCATATGTACAACCATATGTGCAACCATATGTGCAACCATATGTGCAACCATATGTGCAACCATATGTACAACCATATGTACAACCATATGTGCAACCATATGTACAACCATATGTGCAACCATATGTACAACCATATGTACAACCAATTGTGCAACCATATGTACAACCATATGTACAACCATATGTGCAACCATATGTGCAACCATATGTGCAACCATATGTACAACCATATGTACAACCATATGTGCAACCATATGTGCAACCATATGTACAACCATATGTGCAACCATATGTACAACCATATGTACAACCATATGTGCAACCATATGTACAACCATATGTGCAACCATATGTACAACCATATGTGCAACCATATGTGCAACCATATGTGCAACCATATGTCCAACCATATGTGCAACCATATGTGCAACCATATGTACAACCATATGTGCAACCATATGTCCAACCATATGTACAACCATATGTACAACCATATGTACAACCATATGTGCAACCATATGTACAACCATATGTGCAACCAATTGTACAACCATATGTACAACCATATGTGCAACCATATGTGCAACCATATGTACAACCATATGTACAACCATATGTACAACCATATGTGCAACCATATGTGCAACCATATGTGCAACCATATGTGCAACCATATGTACAACCATATGTACAACCATATGTGCAACCATATGTACAACCATATGTGCAACCATATGTACAACCATATGTGCAACCATATGTGCAACCATATGTGCAACCATATGTGCAACCATATGTGCAACCATATGTGCAACCATATGTACAACCATATGTGCAACCATATGTGCAACCATATGTGCAAACATATGTGCAAACATATGTGCAACCATATGTGCAACCATATGTGCAACCATATGTACAACCATATGTACAACCATATGTACAACCATATGTACAACCATATGTACAACCATATGTACAACCATATGTACAACCATATGTACAACCATATGTGCAACCATATGTACAACCATATGTACAACCATATGTGCAACCATATGTGCAACCATATGTGCAACCATATGTGCAACCATATGTGCAACCATATGTACAACCATATGTGCAACCATATGTGCAACCATATGTACAACCATATGTACAACCATATGTACAACCATATGTACAACCATATGTGCAACCATATGTGCAACCATATGTGCAACCATATGTACAACCATATGTACAACCATATGTGCAACCATATGTACAACCATATGTACAACCATATGTGCAACCATATGTGCAACCATATGTGCAAACATATGTGCAACCATATGTACAACCATATGTGCAACCATATGTGCAACCATATGTGCAACCATATGTGCAACCATATGTGCAACCATATGTGCAACCATATGTGCAACCATATGTGCAACCATATGTGCAACCATATGTACAACCATATGTACAACCATATGTACAACCATATGTACAACCATATGTACAACCATATGTGCAACCATATGTGCAACCATATGTGCAACCATATGTGCAACCATATGTGCAACAATATGTACAACCATATGTACAACCATATGTGCAACCATATGTACAACCATATGTACAACCATATGTGCAACCATATGTACAACCATATGTACAACCATATGTACAACCATATGTACAACCATATGTGCAACCATATGTGCAACCATATGTGCAACCATATGTACAACCATATGTACAACCATATGTACAACCATATGTGCAACCATATGTACAACCATATGTGCAACCATATGTGCAACCATATGTACAACCATATGTACAACCATATGTACAACCATATGTACAACCATATGTGCAACCATATGTGCAACCATATGTACAACCATATGTGCAACCATATGTGCAACCATATGTACAACCATATGTACAACCATATGTACAACCATATGTACAACCATATGTACAACCATATGTACAACCATATGTGCAACCATATGTACAACCATATGTGCAACCATATGTGCAACCATATGTACAACCATATGTACAACCATATGTGCAACCATATGTACAACCATATGTACAACCATATGTACAACCATATGTGCAACCATATGTGCATTTAAACTCAAAGTTTGTTTTTCATTTACGAGATGCTTCTTCCCAGAATTAATTTTAGTAAGACATCACGACCAAATTATTAGATGGAAAGAGAAGTTTAAAATGAATTCCACACGAAATAATTCTGCCTTTTAATAACCGCTTTTAAGTTTCTGCTGAAATGTCTTTCATAAACGCTCAATTCAATAATCTGCTGCTTTTACCTTTTTGTATTTAATTCATTTTGTTTGTGAATTAAGACTCTCCTAACAAAGCTCAATATGACAATTAACTTTGCGTTAATATATCTAACGGAAATGTTTGCAATAAAGAACTGTTCAAATTTTCTGAGCGTAATGAAATTACAAAATGGACGGGTTTTCGTAAAGTGCTTGATAAGTAGAAAAGCAAGAATAAATACTGCTAATTGTTCAAAGCATTATAATAATATGTCAAAATTAGACATAACTCATACACTTATAAAAGTATCAAATGTGTCATAGCGTACACGTGTACCAAGCGTAATAGTGTGTGTGCACCACGAGCACAACCTTTATTCGTGATCCGAGAATGTATTTCAAACGTTCGTAGTCATTCGTATACATGTATAAGTTAAATTGAGTTACCTAGAGAACTATTTAATCTACCATTTTGTTCCGACACTTAAATTCTAATAATGACGTCACGAATCTTAAACCTCAACTAATTGGCTAAAACGAAGACATCGCCAGAAACAGACTTCGCTTAATAAGAATAATTGCTGCACAAACGCAGTCTTCGAGTGAAGGGCCTCTCCTTGCTAAAGCTCAGGAACACAGACGTATCAATTCTAAGGACCAAGCAATAAAAACGAAATGAGAAAGGGCTCAACATGACTTCGTTTAATAAGATCGCAATATTAACAATGGCAAACAATTGTTTTACGATTTAAATACATAGAATATAAGGAGCAGGTTGACACTTCAATCAGCGGCTTACGGCGTAGCTCATTCCACCATAGTGAGAAGTTCGCCTAGGCCGCCTACATTCCTGGCGGACCAAAGCTCCGGGTGACGGACCCGGGCCAGTAGAACGTGTTGGGGCTACAAAGTAGGAATGACCTCACTCTGACACTGGGATCAGCGTAATCGCACCTCATATCAAGATTATTTGTAGGACTTTTAAAGAGACGTGTTATTGTCATTATTGTCAACTCCACCGTTTCCGTGCTTGAATATAAGAGGGGTTTATTAAGCTTTTATCATGTTTGTAAATATCTTTGCACCAGATGAAATATTTCATAACTCCACTCTTTATCAAAAACTATTCCATTCACGCGTTGCAGTATGTTATTTGCGAATGAATAATGATGCAGTTAGTACTTGCTACGTAAGAAAATACACAATATCAGCAATGCAATATCCCGCTTGCTCTTATATTAATCTGTCATAGGAAAACACAGTTCTGTTTCATAATGCCAATCATTTACAAAGGCAGGTTGTTTTGTTCGCATTTATTTCAATAATACATATATCCCTAGGTATTGTCAAACAAATCAATCTAATTAATTCTTTGCACTTGGCAAAGCGTGGTATATTTCATTCACAAACTTTCGTCATGCCAATAAATCATGTATAGGTAAGCCAACATCAACAGGACGTTATGTATAGATGTTCACAGCTATTTAACATTGTCATACCGTAGATATTATATTTGTGCATGTGTTATATTGATTTATTTTTCATTTATTCGAAAAACAGAATAATTAATACACCGTATTTAAGTTTTGTAAAGCTTGCCTATAATTGTTTTTCATTTCAAGTAAAGCACAATCCATTGAAAGAGCGTCTTATGTTCTTTGAGACAAGTTTATATATATCCACTGTATAACGTGACAATAATCTTGATCGCACTTTTATATTCCGTTATCTAACTGTCGATATATCACAGAGTATCACGTTTACAAAGAGGAAGCACGGACATGCTATAAATAAAATTACTTATAGCACCATCTTATCAAACTCAATTGAAATAAGAATCAACTCACCTGCGTGTCTGAAGGCAAGAAGGATAACGATAAGGCCGGTGACGAGAGACCATCTAGGACTGTCACTTCCGCTGTACGCCGCCATCGTCCCTCACGGTCCGTCAATTCAATATTCCTCCTGTATGTAACTCACAGTGAATCATACAACTGTTTAACCTTTATATTCCTTTGTACCACCTATGAGATACTTATAGTGCACTGTAAAGGTAATGTATGATTTGTCCTAAGTCTAATCTAACAAGGGAAGGTTTAAGCAATTATATTAAATCATGAGCAGAAATTAGAAACACAATGAAAAAGTAGATCAACCTCCGTTTTCTACTAACTAGAATTAACACATACGATTCCGTTATTTTGATTTAAATAACAACTGTGTTTTTCTTTCACATAATGGCTATTGGTTAGTTAATGCCAAAAACCCAATAGAAGCTGACTCTGTTCACACTTTTTTGTCTGTATTTTTTGTTAAAATTCTCGTTCCAATTTTTTCGTTCCAATTTTATCCTCAATATGCCTTCCAAACGTGAGTTTTCCTTATTCAATATTTAGAACAGCCATTAAAATAAATAGATTGAATATTTTATCAACGAAGATAGTTTTCCCACAAGATCATAAAATAACTTGTGAAAGTATTGCACAGCAATCTACTTAAAATATCCACGTTATCTGTACCAAATGTTTAAGAGTGAGTATCGAGTACGCTGAAATAGCATTGCACTTTCACCATGCATGTTCCCATTTCCACTTATGTCAAAGTTTACTTACAAAGTATTATACCAAAAACAACTCTCTAAGTATCTCTTATAACCAACCTGTGTATACTAAGAATCGAATTAATCCAGCCGCTCGTAACATCATTTTAATGACATCTTGATTATTGCAGATATGTATGTAGTACTATCCACATAGAGCACGTTTTCCCGCCGATATGAGGAGGATCATCCCATCAGTTATACTGCGGTCAATCCGAAATAACCCCTCTCCGATAGACCACAGTCAATGAGAAAAACTGCGATTCGTTCGTTATTAGATTTGTCCAACCTAGGGCTAAACAAAACGGATTTCCGTCTTTCAAGCTTTGGTTGAAAAAAGCAAAACTGTGCATTTTAAAATCCATACACCATGATGGAATAATAATCGTTTCTCGACGACTATAGATATGATAGGAATTAGTGGGATTTGAGTTGTACCCAATATGTACCACGTGTACATATCAAACTTTTAAGCCAAATCGAAACACAAATAGTCGAACCCCGTTGGCTCGAACACGCATGGCTCGAATTCCTCGTTGGCTTTAACTGGATTTAAAGTACCGATTTCTATTTACTGAAGATAAGCATTCCCGCTTGGCTCGAAGTTTCCGAGGTTCGAGGTATTTTCGCCGGTCCCTGGGAGTTCGAGCCAACGGGATTTTACTGTATATATCAAAACTTAAATCATATATACCAATATGGTATTGCAATAAACATACACTTTAGATCTAATTATTAATTGCTGGTTTTAGGGTATTTTGATAAGTGAAAAGCTGATTGCTTTCAGTATTTGTATGCCAATTGGTGTGTTGAATGCAACATATATTGAGACAAATTATGTCCCAGAAATAAGCCATCAATTAAACTTGCTTTTCAAAGTTAAAAGAAAATTTGAACGGATATCAACATTATTAGGATATTAATGGTATTCATATAAATTGCATTTTTTGTTCTTTCCATGGGGACAGCAGATGCCCCTTCCTGTCGGTCTTAGCACTATAAGCCGCCGACGGAGGTTTATACGTCCGCACCGCCGGCGGTATGAAATCAATGGAAACTCATTTCCAGCTGTAAGTCCTATGTCATTATGAAGACTTACATGAACCCCAAACCGGGAGGAAATATATCCAGTTTCGCATCTTCCATAAATAAAATAATCAAAGTAGCTTCTGTGTCGGTATTTGCAAACATTGGTAATAAATATTCACTTTGTTTAAAATGTTTACTGCTAATATTTGCTTTTCGCTATCTTAATTGATCGAACATGCGCGTTTACTATGTATAATGGCGATTATGTAGCTTTTAACATAATAGGTTGTTTCACAAATCTAGAATGTAATAACTTAATGGCACATTTATGTATACATTTTATTAAGATGTAGGGTTAAGCAAGGTTTCAAAAAGGATGCAGCATGCAACAAAAAAAAGGATAGGGTGATAAGACAGAAAAATGGCACGTTGTGTCGGACAGTGAAGTCTTTTAAAATTGAACTTATGACAGAAAATGTTTGGATTTTTGTGTTTAACTGAAGTGACAGTAGGGTTCAAGGTCGAAATACTCGTATGTAAATTGAGTTTGTATTTATAATCATACTATTTTTTAATGAAAACTAAAGAAATATTCCACAGTCTTGAGCATTTTATTGTACAAAGGCAGGAGGCTGCCCATACTTGTCTCTATGTGGACACACGGGTTCTACCAAACAGACATGCTGTTTCACCCTTTTATATCTCTTTATCTAAAACAATAGGAAGTGGTACGATGTTTTATAAGCTACACTCTTTTCTCTGTGTTTGACAATATAAAGTAACACAAGAACATTTATAGTATGGGTGCGAAATTAAATGTTGTGAATGGTAATAAATGAATTATCAGATAGTGCTGGGTACTTGATAATAAATATTCACTTTTTAAAACGTTCAATGCAAATATTTGCTTGCCACTATGCAGTGCTTAATTTGTATAATGGCAAAAATGTAACTTGTAACGTTCGGCGTTGATACGCAAATCTAGAAAGTAATCTTTTTCGCACATTTGTGTATCAATTTTATTCATTCATTTAAAGATTTCTCAGTTTCTGAGATAAAAAAAAAGCATGAAGCTTATGAAATTTAAAAGTTTTATAACGTCGGGTGTCATTCAGTGTGATTGCAATATGCGTTATATTTACTTGCGAGCCACTTCAGCGAGGCTTACATACGTATTATTACATTGTGAATACGCAAATGGCATGAAGCATAAGATATTAAAGAAATCGCGCTGCCCAACGGCTTTATATTGTAATCCATATAATTTATAATCAATTTATTTGTGCTCAGGAAAATCTAATTTTCACGCCTCTTTCCAGAAAAATAAGACCATACAAACACAATTATCAGTGTCATTGCGGTGACACACATTGAATAACGGTGTAAAGGTATAATTATAATTTTGAAAGCAAAGATATTTTGAATTTTATAAAACCATATCCTATATGCTACGATCCATTACATATCATGTAAATATACATTAAAAATGATCATAAGTTCAAACTATATATCAAAAACTTTCGAGAAATTTGTCAACGAACAGAATAACTGCGTAAAAGCGCCTGCAATTAGTGCATATTTGCATTTGCATAGAAGAAAATGATGAAGATAATTATTCAGTATCAATATTTACAATACATATAATTGCCGAAGAATGAAAAGGATTCGAATGGAAATTATGTTAGCATTGAACTATGGCTTACAACAGCATGCTCTAGTTTAGTAATGCATATGAAACGATAATGAACTTGTTTGTTCGTATCTACTTAAAGAATACGTAAATAAAAAAGCATGTTTACAAAGCTCTTATCTAGAGTAATTTAAAAGAAACTGACACTTTGATTCAGAATATCAAAAGCGATAATAAAAGTGTAAACGTAAATAATTTCCACAGCCAAAGATATTTGGCAAGTCTTATTAAATCAATGAACTTGATGTTTGATCTCAATTTGAAAAGTATGCCATGCTGTATACCTGTGATGAATTTGAATCGCTCTTGAAATGCCATTTGCATGTCGAACCTTTTATGTGGGTATGATATATTGATGTTGTGCAATAGAAATTTAATCGAACTTGTCCTATGTTAAACGCATATTTTCTTTACCTTTCGAAGAAATTGACATATTTTCCAATGCACTAAGTATGGGGAAATCAAACATAATGAGATAACATTGAGGCTTATTCTGGTTTTGAAACAAACAGTTAATGTATAAATTGTTTTGAGCGTTATGTTTGATTATTTCGGACAAATATAGTGTTTAAAAGCATTTTAACAGACATAAAAATGAGAATTAAGAGATCATGGTTTAAATAGTTATAAACATCTTGTATACTCGTCAACATGCTGGAACATTTTCTTCTGTCAACGACAAGTTTTGCTCAGCAGCGTATTGACACTAAAACTGAGTGTTTTTTCAAATGCAAATTTGAAAGTAAATTTCGATCAAAAAGCTGAAAACTTACAAGTTTTTAAAGACATTAGCGCAAAATCACAAGTGACAGTGAAACTGTGCGAAATTTAAATGTTTGTAATTATAAAGCCCATACATTGTTTTGAATACGAGTGTTTCATATGTTTACCAACTAGATTCAACATTTGCTCGTAATTTATCGGTCAGTTGTACGAACATTAGCGTGCTTGTGTGAATTTACAAAAGTTTAAACATCTTCAAATTTTGAAATTTAATGAACATGTGAAATATAATTGATTTACTAAAAGGCTTGTTTGCTATGATTCACTTGTAAACAATGCTTTGAAAAGAGTCATGTTTCGATCCACTGTAATATCGAATTGAAAGGCGTGTTCGTCAACACAGGACATTGGCATTTGAATGGTAACCCAAATTGGTGTTTCGCTGAGTTTTATTTACCTAATTTCAATAATGAATAATCAATTTTGAGCGTAACTAAATGGAAAACATTTTCAGTGGTCGAAACGAAGTTTATTCTAGAAAAATATTTTTCCAAATGAAAGAGTGGGTGTGTTCGGCCTCGTTTAAAGCATCGCTGTATGTTCACAACGGACAGCGAAATGTTACTAAAGCTGTTATTAAATAAGTCATTAATATTTCATTGATACGAGAACAAATGCGTGTTCCTTGTTTTAGCGCACCTAAACTAAAGCCGTTTATTAACTATTTTATGTTTTGCACTGTCTTGTAAATTTAATCTTTGCGTCCACATTTGTCAATAGAAGATAAATCTAACATAGAATGAAAACCTATGCTTCGTGTCGAGGATAAATATATCATAGGCTCAAATAACAACGTCACAGATGATCAAGCAAGGTTCAGTTTCCATCAAACCTTCGCCCTGCTGTATGAGCCACGAGAGACCAAATGGTGACTTTTGCAACAGTTATCGTCGTAATAACACAATAATGAAACTATTTTTTCTCGTAGCTGTTCAGCGGAACACAATGCTTTCTCAACAACTTAGCCTTAAAAAAATATAAGTGATTTAATATTTTTCGATCCGTTAACAAGAGCACCATATTCAAATATATTATTTTCATTTTAGACAAATTCGACTTCGTTCATAGTTCAAGGCAATACAACATTTTTCATGTCTACTTCTTTCATAGATTTACAATAAATTGTTGGATACACATATATGTATAAAGGTTCCTCTTCGGGTAAGAATGACAATTTCTCTGTGGTTCGGCTCATTTAGCTGTTTGATCCTGGTAAAACCTGACATGAAATGTCTAACGATATTTTCATCTAGTTTTTGAAGAAACAAACAAAAGGTTAAATATAGAAGAATATCGATAAAACCTGTACAGTATCTACATATCCATTAGAGCTTGGTTTCTTTCGAAAACCAGCCAGCCTATGCATGCCTAGATTATGGGCCTTGATAGTATAACAAATTCTATTGTGTAAACAATTGCTTGTTAACACAATAAAGTCTTCAGTTTTAATTTTATCTCGTTGAAACTTGTAAAGTATTTGGATATCCATTAGAGCTAGGTTCCTTTCGAAAACCAGCTAGGTCTGCCTATGCATGCCTAGATTATGGGCCTTAAAATGATTAGATTATGGGCCTTGATAGTATAAAAAATGCTATTGTGTAAAAAATGCTTGCGACATGATACAGTCTTCAGTTTTGATTGTATCTCGATGAAACTTGTACAGTATTCAGATATACATAAGAGGTTGGTTCTTTTCGAAAACAGTGATGTTGACCACACAAACCCAGCCAGTAGAGCATAGGCCCTTTTGGGTCTCTTGTTATGTTTATATTGAGTTATGTTTTCATTATTTGTTCCCAGTTTTAGTACAATGATGCTTTTATTATGAAACTCTATGATCTCACAGTCTTAAACCTTCTTTTTTCTAAGATAGGACTTGCATTAGGTACTCTGAATTGTATTCGTTCGTCTGCAGATAGAGTTGGGATCCCTAATCATCGAAGTACTTGGGGCTTACCTATTAGTTTATTATTATTTGTTTTATAATTAAGTTTCCTCAAGTTAATGCATACTTTGATAAGATTTACCTTAAACGTTTTTACTTTATTCAGGATTTGTTGGGATATGAGAGAGGTTTGTGCACGTAAACTGGTTTAATAATGTTTTGTTTGTGATTTTATGTTCTATGTCTTTGGCGTTTACCCAGTGCCATTAAACCGGGTTTATGTTTAAACCTTTTGCTATTGAGATTGTTTCTGTTGCTTTTTGCATAAATATTAAACCCCGAGTAAATTTACATTTTACTGACCGTTCCAAGGCGGTTCCTAACAATCCTTGATAAACATACCTAGTTATTGTTTATATAGTATATATGCACTGTGTTGTTTGTAGACTGTTTGTGCTGTTGTTTTATGTTTCTTGTTTCAGATTTTTGTTTTTGTGTTCTATGTCTTTGGTGATTACCCTGTGTCATTAAACAGGGTTTATGTTTAAACCTTTGGCTATTGAGCTTGTTTCTGTAGTTTTTCACATAAATATTGTATCAGGGTCGGTTTGTTCTACAGTTGTTCGATTTTTGCTAATGAAGCTAACACATAACTCACTTTGCATTTATTTGTTGGTTGTCACCGCCTTTAACCCTTTCCGGTGACGTTCATCTTTGTCGCCCTGTCTCTCTTAAATTTATACTGCCGTTGAAAGTAGCCTTAATATAGTCCATTACAAAAGTGCAGATTTTTCCGGTTAAAAAGACATATTTTATGCTAATTAACGTAACTTTGACATCATAGCTTTTACTGAAACATGGCTGACTCCTAAGATTGTATAATCGGACTTGATATTTCCTGACTTTCACATTCCTTTTTAGAAGAGACAGACCAAACGACCGGCAAAGAGGTATTATTGGTTTCATTATGTCTGATATTTATGTATTAGAACGTCGGGATCTCGAAGTTAACGACATATAATGTCTAAAGTTCGATTTTTGCATAAAGACGTCTTCTGTTGGTTACTTTTCACACAGACCACCTTATTCAAATTCAAAAGTTTTTTAATGCATCAACGATTCATTATTAATGACGGTTGATACAAGAACAAGTGGTGAAGTGGGTTTTTCAAACCCTCATCTCAGCAAAGATTTGAGTCCCTTTGGCAACAATTTAATTTATCATAAGTAATTCGTGAAGCTACTCATTTTTTTACCGAAACGTCCGAGTCTTATACCGACTTATTCTTAGTTTTACAAGCAGAGTTTCTTCCAAAATGTTATGTTGGAGAAACATTTCTGGATCAGTTTATTCTTTATCATTGCCCTGGTCAATGCATATGACGATTCAATAGGACTGTCGGATCAACATTTCAACGGAAAATTTGGCATTTTTTACAAGGGGGCTATGGCAAACTCCGAACATCTTCTTCTGACTTGAACGCATGTTTGCAATTATTAATAATAACCTGTTCATATACTAACTTTCAAAAGTGGTCTTGATAAACAATCCTCTCCCAATACCATATGATGTAAACTGAAATTCGGAAATCACTCAGTCAAAGGAGAATAACATACAGCACAGCCACATTTTTGAACAATAACTACCAAGCACATACGTAACCACGTCAACCATCTTGTTAAGCAAGCGCATTATGAAATTTTGCTTTGCAACTTCTAGAAAGTACCACCTCTTTAACATACTTTTGCAAAACTATATATAATTTTATATATAATTTTATTTATATATTATATATATAAACTCTAGACCAACTACTGTATCGAAGAACCTGCCACTCTCATTTAAAATGGCTATAAATCTGAACAATGACAATACTTATGTGAAAAATTACAGAAACAAGCTCAATAGCCATATATTTATTCAATCTTAGACCCTTCTGAATGTACTGACTAGACATCTTCCTAATCCTATTGACCCTGATCTTCAAACACTGTAGGATTTGTTAAGTGTTTTATGCAAGGTTTTAGAAATGATTTGAAGGAAGTACATGTTATCTTATTACGTCATAACGACTACTTAACCCCAGTTCAGTCAGATTTTGTTCAGAACTCTTCTGTTAATCAGCTTATATCTACCTAAGATACGTTCTGCCTTGTTCTAGATAAAGGCAATGACGTAAGAGCAATATTCAGTAATCGCGTATAGCACAAAGGTTTTCTTTTCAAACTTCGGAAACTTGACATTTCCGGTTCCTTATTAGCTTGGCTCACCGAATATCTCAATAAAAGAAAACAGTACGTTGTTTGGTCTAGAACTATGTCTCAGGGTTCAATGATTGTACCTTTACTCTCCCTTATCTATATTCATGACATTGTTCGTGAAATACAATCACCGATGCGTCTTCGTGCCGACGACACTACCTTGAACATCATTGTCAGCGACTTTATATCATGTGTGCTAAAAGGTGGCTTGTATCATTCAATCCAGCAAATCCCAATAACATATTATCTCTCGAAAGATAATCAAACAAGTACATCCACCTTTCAGTATGGATAAGGTTTAAACATCGAAAGTTGCAACCAGTAAACATCTGGGAGTTTCACTTTTAGGTACCTGCTCTAAGCATAAATTTTTGCTCTCCTTAAAGTATTACCTAAAAAATAGAACTTTGTCCCTCAGTTCAAAAATGAGGATGATCGAAAGAATGTTAACCATGCAAAGCGGCATATGCACTGTATCAACTTAATTGAAACATCTTCTCAAAAACTATTGTCAATAACCAAGCCTGCCAATGTGGAGAAATTGAAGATTTCTACATCTTTTCACATTTCAAGTCTCTCACCCCAAAATAGTTCTCGGACTAGATCAAAATAATGATATCCAATCAAGTCCATTACAACATTCCCCTGAATAAATGCTTCTGATTTCATATAAATGATTAGACCAAACCTTATTTTATCACGCCCCTGATCTGTACGGACAGTAGATAAGGACAGTTAATAAATGGTGAAGCTAAAATCTGAATGGTCTAAAATGGATTTCTGGTGTTAAATCAACAGACGAAGTTCTTTATTAGTATAACAATGGTGTTAAAGATCTTATCTGGAAATTCATAACAAAGTGGTAAACAGAAGTCATTTTACAAAGACAAACTTTTTGGTGTGTGCCGACTCCAGCTGTCTGCACAGTCGGTGTATAAACCAATATTCTGTTTCTTAGATTGTTTGAAGCATTTTTGCACCAACACCTATTATATCATTTCGGATTAAAAAGGTCCATGTACCCACATTTATGAAAGACAATAGAGATAGTGAGAAGTGTTATGTGTACGTGTTAAAGTGTTTTTGAGTGTTTCCCAGCCCAGGTATGTGATCATTTTAAAGGCATGTAGTCTATATTCAGAACACGTGGAACATGTGTACATTATATATGAGTAGGTTCTTACAGGTGAGCGGTAATGTCATTTATAAAATCACAAGGAAAGCGTTTTCTACGCGAGTCGTATAGCCTACCGGGATACGTGGACAGAGATATTTAGCAAACGACTTAGTTCAACTTCTACTTGTACGTGTAGCTACACATTCAAGTACATTAAGTTTCCTTACCTCTGCTGAATTTTTGAACGTATGAATTTGTTTCTTATACCTGATTAGCAAATCTTAACGTTTACACAAAAAGGACATTGATCTTATTTGTATAATATACAATGTCTTATGCAAGAATAATCTCTATGGTACAGAAATTTGACATATGTTTGTAAAACGCGACCCTCTAGATTTGAGATTACAAAACCATAGACCATTTAAGGGTCGGCAGCGATGCAAAAATTCGATTGAAGGACCAAAATTTAAAATGTTTGAAAAAATCAATTTCTATTTAGTTTTGAGGTTCAATATTTAACAAGCATGATTTATATATCCGTTGCAACATGAAAAGCTGTAATTTGGAGTTGATATTTTTTTACGAAAGAATTTTTTTCAGATTTCCAATCAAATCATTTACGTTTTCCCGGAAATGTCTTAATACAAAAAAAACTGCCCAATCAACAATGTCTTGGGGCTTTGTGTTGATTGCAGCTATTTAAAAAAGATATTTGCATTTTTGTAACCCGGAAATAAAATTCATCCACTACTTTTCTTCTGAATATCTTTTTTATTTGTCAAGATATCATCAGGAACACTCAAGACATTATTGAAAACGTTGTCCGCATTTAGACAAAGTTAGTAATAATGTCGACAGACTTTTCCTAAATAATGTAAATGCTTTTTGATCCAAAATCTGTTAAAATCTTCTTTTGTAAAATTGTTTAACTCCTAACTACCGCAAAACATGTCGCCAAGAATGATACACTCCCCAAAAAGATCGTTCCTCAAAACTAAATAAAACATGTACTTTTTAAACGTTTGTAGTTTGTGACCTTCCCCACCCACTTTTGCATCGCTGCCGGCCCTTAAAAGTAAATCATTTAGACGCTTTAAGCATTCTACTCTTGGGGTGAAAAACATCTTTGATTTAGGATTAATGCTCGCCGGTGCAGCAAGACTTAGACAGGGTGCTATTATGTGCAATAAAAAAAATACTCGAATGATTTATCAAATTGAAGACTGTTATCCAATATTTGACAGATACTTCACTAAATTCCACACAGGAGTCGAAATGGGTCTACTGATAAGAGAGGATATTGGACATAAATTATGAAATGATCAAACAAAAGATTACTGTATCGAACCCTTAACAGGGTAATTGAAAACAGAACATGTTTGAATACTATTTCAAAGCGTTTACTTTTGCAGGTAACATTATCCAACTTGTTCAAAATGTTGAATCTTTGTCTTTGGTTACAAAACGCCATTCAGACATTTGATTTCATTGTAATCAAAACTGAATGCATCATTCTCTTTGTTCCATTTTCAGTTACGCCGATTCCTTATTGATTTGCTCACATTGCACATGTTTCTGAAATGTACATCCGATACCATTTTCATCTTATTTTTTGCGATGAAAAACAACATCGTTGTCAACGGCGGCGGGACCATATGCCCACGGCAAGAGACAACTAGGCTATAACTAGGCTATAACCAAGACGGTAAATGGCCATTATGTTAAAATATAACACGAAGGGCACGAGCATTTGTTTACACAACCGCTTGTGAGGACTATGTTTAGTTTTATGAATTATGATAGGGAGCGGGGAAATAAACTATAACAAATACTTCGTTTACATATATCTGAACGGTGTAAGTATAACGACAATGTATCCAGGTTTTTAAAACGTAGCACACGAATGTACGTCCTGTCGATTTTTACATGACGGAAATGGAAATGTAAAGTCTGTAAATCACTGTTTTGACAAATTCATCAGAGAAAGATTACGCGTAATGCAACTTTGACATCTGGGTTTATGCATGTCAGTTTTCTACAGAATGATTTTGAAGTATGCAATTTAAGCATCGAAAACATTAATAGCTATGATCCCATTACAGAAAAATGGGCCAAGTCTGGTATCTGTCTTGCATACGACCCCAATTCACCTTACCAATATAAATTGAGGATTGTGTACGGATACACCAGTTAAGAAACTGGTCAACATTAACGTCGCCATTAATCATGCTTGTATCAGGTGGTAAACACGTCATTTTTACGTTCGTTTTATTATATGTTATTTTTGCGTTTTCTTGAGGTTCTTGGTTTATCAAGGAGTTATTTCAGATATTAATACACCAATGATGAGCATTGAAACTGATAGATAACGAAAAATGTAATATATGGTGAATTGTCCATTTTTTTCTTATGTTCTAAAATATAATAATGATATATAAATAAATATCTTTATATCGATTTGGATGTTGTTATTTTTTAAATCAAAATAAATTGGATTGTTCCGTGAACTGTAAAACAGATGCACAACTTAAAGTCATAAGACTTTCTATGGTGAGAGAGGGGAATCCGAGAGATCTTGAGCGCGGGAGAGCAGTGTGAGAGCGAGAAAGAATGAGAATTGAAAGGAGTTTGTATTCACTCGTGATAAACAGAGAGGTGTAATGTTCCTTGTCGGTCTGAAACCTCTATATCACGGAAAAGGAAGAGTTGAAGTGTGACGTCAAAATCAGGACTGAGACTGTTAAAGGGAATAAACACCAGATGGTTCCAAAATCGGCAAATACAGTATTTTCTCAAAACAAGTCTAGAATTTTCAATACGAGCTATATGAGGCCGATCATACATCATTTATATGATAAAAATAGTATTTTGTCGCTGTTTCAGCTGAGTAGACCGTTTAAAAAGTAGTTTATCGTATAATTGTGCCCCAGTTTATAGTATGTATATGTGAAAGCCACGTTATTAGTACAGATACATATATCGACTTATTTTGAAATTAACTGGGACTTTCGTGAAACCCAGTAAATATTCGGTTTTGGAAATGTGCAAAAACCTCGAAATATGCATGTGAAGTAAGCGATGAGATACATCAGCTAATAAGATTCAATGCGTTGTATGCAACGAAAATTGTATGCAAGTTTGCAGATATATCATCTTGTGTCTAATCCCTTTAAGCAGTTTCTCTATGCTGCAAATAAAGTACAAATGAGGAATAATTGATGAATGTTCTTTATTTCTCCGCAGATACACAACAGAGTTTCAAATATGTTCTATGAAAACAGGGGTTCTTGGAAGGAGCTACAGTGTATGCGAAGTCGGCCATGTTGAATAAAAATTCCCCTGGATCCAAAATACAGTTGATCCGGAACAGCCGAGTGGTTTTAAAAGAAACAGAGTGACTGTGATTATATGCTTGATTCTTATAGTGAGTTCTATGCTGATATAGTAGACGGCAAAAACGGGTTCGATAATTGCTGCAAGTTATATAGAATGTTAGCGAATGTTGCGTGAGTTTCTAAGTCATTATGTGGATACATCTCCAACAGATGAAAGCAGCATGTTGTTCAGATAAAATAGGCTCAAAACCACAGTTAGCTGACCCCCGTTGACCAAGATCCGGATGTGAATACAGAAAAAAAGAGTGCTTGTGTTCAAGTATCAATATTTTATTAAAATTGAATGAAAAAGAAGCAAAAAAAGGTTCTTTGTGCAAAGAACTTGACTGAATTTGACACTCTATTGCAGAAATTGATAGTTTTCAATGTAAATATTAGGTAAATCATAGCTTGTGGAAGTCTGAAAATTAGTTGTTTGTAGCCGATTGACTCCCTGGCGGAAGGGTTATGTATTTGAACTCAATTTTGACAGTCGGGTCAATGGTCAACATGGTGTTTTCTTGTAATTATATTTTGTGTCTTGAATTGTTCTAGAGATGCCATGTCCTTGTTTTTCAATTGGGGTGTGTATAAAGTCAAAAGCCAGGTTAGTGTCTATATGAAACATATAGTAAAAATAACTGTGGTCTCACGCCTGATATAGAGGAAGCTTTTGGAGGGGTGGCCTATTTTAAATTGTTATAAATTCTTAATTTATACAGCTATCTGGTTGAAATTTGGCCAGTTGACAGTGCTTAGCCATAGAATATTGGTGTTTGAGTATGAAATGTAAAAATCTTATATAACATAATATAAATTAATAATATATAATTTTCTTATATATTTTGGCATTTTTAAAAAAAACCTACTTTCACTTTCAATTTAATGTTTGGAAATAGTTCCAAATGATGGTAACTAATGGATGACAGCCTTACTTTCAATTCCAAAGTATAAATGGAGGGATTTTTAAACATAGGAAGCAGACCCAGGAGGAACTGTCTGTTGAAGAACCAGCCAGACAGCCCCCCCCCCCCCCACCAAGCTGCCCACCAGAGGCCGAGCTGTACTTGGTGTTTGCCATCATGCTGTAATTTGTAAGTACTTCAAGATAATATATTAGAAAATTGTTTCCAAACTGAAGTACAAAGTGAGACAGTTTGGTCATAAAAGCCCATTGAGACTGTTTGTTCCATTCCTAAATGAATTTCTTTCATGTTGTCAATCATTTCTGATGTGGCTTTGATAATAATATTATTTTCTAATGAACCTGCTGACTTGTATCAGTCTTTGGTCTGTATTGTGCATCTATTCACACATTTTGTTTGCTCTTTTAAGCAAAAATTACATTAATTGCAAATTCTATAAGCAATTAAACAAAACTTACTGCACATAGGATGCAGAATGATGTTTTATTTAGTGTGCATATGATTTTCAGCTTATGGACAAGAAAACATATACTTTAACAATCACAGCAACACAATGAGATCCCAGTTTTAAAGAAATAATGCCACCTTTCATTAATTCATTAATTCATTCTATCAATCATTCATATATATTCATTAATTCATTCATTTATTCAGTTTATTCATTGAAAAACTTTACATTTCTCAAGGCAAAATAAATAAAAAGTGAGCAGCTTTCATAAAGAATAGAGTCTTTTCCCTTCATGCATTAAAAAAACACAACCTTAATACATTATAAATGTTTTAAAAACCCTAATTTATTGCTTATTTTAATTATTATTTTATTATTATTATTACAGCCTGGTTGCTGTAGCCACAGAGGAATTTTCAAGGACAAGAACCAGTGCTGGTAAAACTGTGGTCTCGTGTGGTTTTCCATACCGGCTTTCGGCAAGGACTTCCAAGAAAGGAGTACCATCTCCAAGTAAGAAGAAATTCTAAGCATGTCTGGTTTAAATGCTTGCAAAATGCATCTGGGTACTCAATAAGATGAGATTTACCTTTGAGTTGTTAAAAACTGATTGCAAAATGTCCAAAAGACTATATATTCTATTAAATTTGTCCTGCAAATCTTTGAATTCATGAACTTTTCTGCATATTTATCACATTTATGACTATATTAAAGGTTGTGTATGCCTCAAATGAGTGTTTACAGGCCTTTTTCAAACTTTAACAGTAGTGGCAGATAGTTTTATTTGTGTAAAACATTGCTTTTGTGTCTTGCTTGCAGATCATGATGTGCCAATAAGCTCCAGTTAGCTGCGGCCTTTTCCCCAGGCGGTAGTCCTGCAATCTGAATCCAGGAGATGCAGCTCTGAATCCAATATTTCAGAAGAATGAAGATGTTAGTAGTCAACTCTGTAGTACTTGTTTGTGTGTAAATGATTCCAATGAGTGAGATTTGTAGCAAATCAGGTGTAAATAAGCATCTTATAGACAATGGTGAAGTGCTGTACTCTGAATTTAATGCCAAATCTAGCCTACAAAACAGATTCTTAAATTATTTTTTTTTAAATGGGCATAATAATGCTATCTCTGCATTTTCTACATCATGTAGCCACCTCATACATGAAAACACTAGCAGTTGTCATGAATCTTTAAGTTTTGGTGTGTTTTTTGCCATTTCCTTTGTTGCGCCAATTTGTCCCGGAAGCCAACAATTTGGCATACAGTGTTGTTTTGACTGTCTATTAACACATGATCACTAAATTTCTTGTGTTAAACTGAACAGTTCTGTTACCTTTGTATATAAGTGGACCAGAAAAGCAAAATTTTGACAAGTTGAGGCATTTCAGTTTGGCTCTATGTCATTTTTTATATAAAACACTAAGCCGATGAAGTGGAAAAACCTTATTTTGCTTAGAAAAAATCTTAAAAGAGTAGGCAGGCCATTTTTGTGGTGCTGTTCTATAGACACCATTAAAAGCTACAAGGAAAACTTTACTTGGTCAAATTATTCCAATGCATAAGGAAATAATGGCTCTTCAAAGGTTTGCGGGAAATGGCTGTTTCTGCTTTTTATGAAAATACCACAGGTGCTAATACTTGTCTCATTCATTTAGTGTTTGATATATTATTGCCAAACTTTCAGTATGTGTTGCATATAGCCTGAAGCTGAACTATAGGAGTTTTGAAGTCTGTTTCTGAAAAAATGTTGCTTAAATAGGCTCAAGACCACAGTTATCTGCCCCTCGTTGACCAAGATCCGGATTTGAATACAGAAAAAAGAGTGCTTGTGTTCAAGTATCAATATTTTATTAAAATTGACTGAATTTGACACTCTATTGCAGAAATTGATAGTTTTCAATGTAAATATTGGGTAAATCATAGCTTGTGGAAGTCTGAAAATTAGTTGTTTGTAGCCGATTGACTCCCTGGCGGAAGGGTTATGTATTTGAACTCAATTTTGACAGTCGGGTCAATGGTCAACATGGTGTTTTCTTGTGATTATATTTTGAGTCTTGAATTGTTCTAGAGATGCCATGTCCTTGTTTTTCAATTGGGGTGTGTATAAAGTCAAAAGCCAGGTTAGTGTCTATATGAAACATATAGTAAAAATAACTGTGGTCTCACGCCAGAAGGTTTGAGTGAATGGTGCATTTTGACGTGTAAACAAAGCTTGTGACTTTCTAGTCTAAATTTAAGAGGTTCATGGCACGTTTCTCTCTATATATTTTGTAGGAATACCAGGTGCGTTGCTCAAGAGATAAGTACAGCAGATTCGATCTGAATTCGTTCGAGATCTCCTTGTTCAAATAGGGTTATGTTGTCCCAGAGAATGTCAGCAAATTCTAGAATAGGCCTGACAAAATTAATGTTTTATAGATAATTAGTGAACTTCAATTATCTCATCATATTGAAACGTTGCTACGCCTTTTAGTGAGGTTTGTGTGCCAATGTCAAGTAGCTGTTGGAGACAAGGTGACTCTGAGGTGTTTGATTTTTGACTTTCTGGATAAGGATGAAAATTGGTGGGTGATATGGCTTGATACGTTTTCGTGAGGTAAGAAGTGTTTCAGTTTAAAACGGATTGAAGCTAAGAAGCCAGCATTTGGCCCATTCGTTTATTTTCTACAGGTCAGAGTTAAGCGTAATAAAAGCAAAAATGGGATCCTTGAAAACGATGTATAGAGTAGTATCGGCAACAAATAGCTTTAAAGTGGATTTGCTATCGTTGACGATATCGTTGATATAAGAGCAACCTGAGAATCGAGCCTTGTTGGACACTTCGCAGAAATAAAATCGGTGTAAGAGTGTACCCCAGATGTGACACAGTATCCTGAAGTGAGGTTGAGCGCTCGCAAACCGAGCTATTCTACATGGAATATGAGTTCCGTTCGGAAACTCGGACACGTAACACTTAGCACATAAAAGCTTTATGACAAATAGAAACGATAACATTGGTCAAAATTTAAACCTTATTTAAATGCTAAATGTTATGCTTTCTTGTGATAATAACTGTGTAATTTATGTTACTGCATCATAGAAAAATGTATGCATACGCGCTGTCAAAAATCCTAAACAAACATGGAGTCGGCCGAATTAGCATCGGCCGACAAAGTGTCAATTGATGGCAAAGAGACTCGTGTTGTTACCGCAGTTATTTTCCGAATCATGTACATGTAAAAATAGACGGCACTGAGTTTGAAGTGGAGCTTGAACATAAATGTTTAACGCTTTTGACTGAAACACCAGAAATGCGGAATGATGTCATGTGAAAATGTTCAATATATATGCTAAATAACGGCCAGTCGGTTACTCAAATCCAGATCACCCATTTGACATTTCTGCATTAACAGTTCACCAAAAATCCTGTCGGTGTCAATAACCTCGGCCTACTATGAAATGAACGGTGTCTGTTTTTTTGTGTGAATATTTCCTTTCCTGCGGATGAAGCAGTCTAATAACACACAATGTTAATTATTCGCACGAGAATGTGTTGAAGCATTGCCCTAGTTTTTAACCGCAAATGAAATATAATAGAAATGGAATCTTAAATTCGTGTTTATTTTGTAACAAATACATTAAACTCGTCGTTTATTAAATTTGATAAAGAATACAGACTGATTTTTGATCTTCTGTAAGTGTAATGTATCCAACACAAATCACTATATTTATCATGGTTTAAAATGACTTGACAAACACATAACAAAATAAATATACCCATTCATTGTCCATTAAAAACACGTGTGTGTAAAATTACAATATATGTCATTTGGTAGTGTTCAATGGCTGAAAGTTCAGAGTACAAAACTAAAATGTCTGACTCCCTGCATAGTTAGAAATAAGTTGAAAATTTTCTTAGAATATCATAATGTCTTCTCCATGGTAAAACGTATTCTTTGCGATTTAAATATTGCAAGCATATTTAAAAAGTAGTGTGTTTGATATATCAGTTATATAATGTTAGGTGTCAGATGTAATATTATATATAGACATATGCTTAAAACATACAACAAGAAGTGTCATATGTCATACTGTTGAATATATAAATATAAAGAAAGAAAATGAAAAAAAAAAGAAATCTGCAATATGAATTCAATTAAGTTAACACAATAAGAGAAAGTTGATTTGATAATCTTGTGTTTACAGCGAACAAAGAATGATCTTTACGATTATAATTAGAAAATCATTTTGTAATTGCTAGATGCAATTTTCAATCTCAATTGTATTCAAAGTCTGTTCTAAAGACTGCTTACATTTTGGCAAAGCATTCATTCACAACGCATGTTAACTGTTATGATGGTTGAACCGCCGATTTATGGAAATGTTTAACACACCTGATAAACATATGGTGCAGAACCATTAATACACCCCCCCCCCCTCGTATGTTATACTAGCTGTAAGAAGTTAGCTAAACGTACGACATCGGACATTGCACATTAATGATGAAAGTCGTGCTGGCACGACATTGGACACTGGACATTCAAAACTGAAAGTCGTGCTGGCACGACATTGGACATTAAAAACATAAAAATTTGACATTGGAATTTGGGCTTTCAGCGATGAATAAAGTGCCACCATGACATTGGACCCTGGACATTCAATAATGAAGGTCATATTTGGCCTGTTTTGTGTTTGATTTTCTGTGAAGCTTTTGAAGCCAAATTCTACAATCTGTTTCATTACACAGAATGACGGATGAAGGAAAATAAAATAATCCTATTACGCACGGTATTTTTTTCTCATTTCAAGAAAACCTACAATAGCCAAACAATAATTAAATTGCTCATATGAGAATTGCATCTAGCTATATTGCTTGCATTCCGCTGACAAAACCGCTGTCCAGGCCGCTCGTTGGCAGGGTGATTATCATTGCATGGTTATATTCTACTCCAGTGTTTTGTCCAGATTTAAATTTCACGAGGTAGAAGCCGAATAAAATCAAACTAATGTTAAAAACCTACCAGAGTCGAAAGAAACCTTCCGGATAACATAATAGTACCAATAACTTGTATAAAATACATTACCCGTTATAACACTTAAGAGGACTCGTTATTACGCAGGATAGAACATTTTAAAAACGAACTATTTCGTTACCAACGGGGTTTATGCATTGCGTAATGGTACTTGTTAGGGAATGAAGTCAGCAGAGTATAATACTAACGAACGTATTTTACGACATGTACTGCTTGCAAATTTATACTCTAACGCGTAAATAATAAATGAGCATATGCACGTATTATATGTGTGCATGTACTGTAAAATAATTCATGTTCATGTAAATCACTGTCATTTATTGCATTTCTCCACTTAAATGTGAAGCATTAAAGTTTAACTTGGGAATACTTTTGTCCGGAAAACACATTAATGCCAAATAAACAAAGTGTAGAAACAGTGTATATAAATGAAATATTCACGTGGCATGTTCATCCACACAATCAACGCTAAATGCGTTCATGCTTGTTCGAATAAACATGTACACTTACAAACAAACCACACAAAAAGAACATACGAATGAGCAGAGATTAAAGTTAATTGAAATAGTAGTATACATTTGAAATACAGATCTAACACTTTGAGTATTAAAACAAGATAATTGATTGGTTGACTCCAATGGAAAATGTATACATACATATACATTGTAGAGCAATTACATTGTGTTTGAGAAAGATAATTGAAAGAAATGCTTGGTTACTTTAAATATACCTTTGGACTTAAGGAAAAAGCAAAAGTAAAAAGCAAACTGTTTGCATCTTTTCTTTTTATTTTGTTCTCTTAATAAAAGTTTGGATGTACTTAAATAATAAAATAATTCTATGCGAGTGCTTCGAAAGACTAAAAGGCGTTTTTAACATTAAATACATGTGTTCTTGATCTTAAATTCCTAGTCCATAGTACACTCAGGATTATTACAACGAAATGATTCTTGCTTGGTGTATTCTAGACTTATATACTCAAGTGTCTAGGTACGGTTACATAAGTATGCCTATATCGAAGCGGAAAGTTCGTTGTTTGGTAATTGTTTGTGGTTGCTGTGGTTGAATATACTGCGTCATTGGTGTGCAGTCTGGAATATAAACTCCACCCTTAACATTACTCCTGTAAGCCTAATGTTAAAGCCCTTTCTAAGCTAAGTTGAAGACTTCTAATTGTGTAAAAGATTGTATAGAGATTTTTCAGGGATGCAAACGAATGGCAAAATTGATATTCGAATATTCGGTAATTCTTTCGATCGAATATTCGATTACCGAAATACGTATTTTAGAAGATGTAGTAAACTACTATTATTATTCGCTAAAGTAATAGCCGGGGCATTTTAACCCTATTTTGTCGTAGCCAGTTCGCGCGTCGGACCCTGATTTCAAAATGAGCCTCTGAAATGCTCCATTTTCAGGAGGAAAAAAGCAACACATTATAAGCAGACAAACAACAAATCGAATAATTCAATTTCGCTGCCTTTTGTAAACAATGTGAAATTAGATGGATTTCTAGTCAAACAGTGTTTTGTGCCAATGGAGGGTATTTCCGTAGGATGATCAGCCTCGTTCTGAGATTGACCTCTAAATTGACTAAATATAACTATGGAAACCCCAAACCAATTCGGTTCTAGTAAAATAGTTAAACGAAAACATAGTTGGATTGGACTCAGCTATTGTGCAACAATAGAGGAAATATATCCCAATCCATTTCAAAGCACAAAAATTGTATCGAAACACTGAAACAGTTTAAATTACATATATGCAACAATATTATTGTAGCACATGGCATTCATATCATCACCTCGATTTGCGCTATGTTGCACAGTATTTGCAGCCAAGACGACTTAATGATAGATGACGCGTGTCTAGTCATCACATTCACACCTCTGGCATTAGGGGCTAATCGGTGTAAAAACAAGACAAACGTACTTTATAAAGAACATCAGTGTTGTAGGCAAAATGTGTTTTATTCTCTTTATTGAACTTTTTTTCGAATATTAGAATACCGATTTTGACATTCGAATACCAAAAGTTTGATCGAATATTCGAATATTCGTTTGCATCCCTGATATGTTTGTATTCAATACAATAATATACTATCAAAATAAAATACAATGTTTATGATGTACACATGTAGATGGATATAAAATGGGTTGTCAAGATCGTCAATACTATGTCGACTTAGTGGGTTGTCGGTCGTAAGTCTGCTATATTTAAGTTTGCTGGTTCTGTACACCAGTGCCTGTTAGACCGTTTCATTAAAAGGATAAAGTGACTAATTCCCGGATACAGGGCACCGTAATCGGATAAAAGCACTCATCGGTTAATTAAGGAGCAATATTAAAGCAATATCGTAACTAGAGTAATATGAGATGATAAAGTTATTTTTCCAATGTCATGGTTTACAATTGTATGACTGAATTTTACATTCCTATAGAACACGAACATACGTCAAATGGTGAAGCGAAACTTCGAAAATTCGCCATGCGGGGCGAAAATACGCCGGATAATTATTCCCCATTTTCGCCATGACATTTGGTGTATATTCGATTTTACGCCCCGCAACATGGCGTATTTTGGCCGGAAAAATATAAAATGGCAGGAATCAGCCTTCATCTTTGACAGGTATGGCATGGTTCCAAGAGTTTTTTTGCGCAACCACTGTGTCCCCGTTAATGATGGCATCGTAAATTACGATGCAGACTGTATTACCATTAATCATTTACCAGTAACGCTAAATGGTTATAAATGAAACAATTATTTTACAAGCATCGTAAATTATATGAAAACAACATATTACTTCTCATAAACTATGTATTGAAACACTTTAACAGCATTTGCACTTAAATAGCTGGCACTTAAATATCTGATAAAGGCAAACGCTTAATTATTAAATCAGAGAATTGATAGCATGAAAATAAACTATATTTTTTTAACTATATTTTTCAGTAATTGGTACACTGGGCAGTTATATTTCATGCTCTAGCCACCATCAAGCTTGCTTTTTATACATGTAACCATTACGTTTGACTCCAAGAACTTTAAACGCCCAACCAATCGTTTAAATTCCGACATGCCATTCAATCTGGGCACACGTTACTCAGTGTCGTTCTCAGGATTTTGCAATTAATAATAACTTTGCTCCTTTATTCAGCATTTATCATCACTCTAGAAAATAGAAGTGTCGTGGACAGTCTTTATTCCTCTTAACTTACCAGTCTGTCTATTTCCAACATTTTCTAGACCTCTAAAGACATGTTTAATAATTGGTATCTAGCGTTATTTTCCGGTCCAAAATATCTGAATATGAAAGGAAGCGCAATAGACGCAGATTTATCGTGATTTCATATTGACGATTACATCTAGATTAGGTAGTACAATGTTATAAAAGAGAGAGTCAGCTCCACTCAACATAACAATTTTAAGCTATTTTGAACCTCTTCTCTGTCCACTGTTGTTCGAGGACCATTAATCGTCGTGGACTACTGGTATGTGGGGTTTCAGTCTTACACGGCGCAGTTTTGTATCTTTCATTCGTTTTATTAAGAATCATGATAAAACGTATACAAATAAGCTTTATGCCTCTTTATTTAAACAATCGACGGGTTAACATAAATGTACCAGACAGTTTAAACATATTCCTACCGATATTTCACGTTCACCAATAGTAGAATCATGAACATGAAAGTTTATTCAACAAACTGAAATAGGCCAACATGACCCGTGGTAAAATTCATAACATATGTATTGACTTTTTGTGCACTTTATGCAGATGCAAATATGTGTTTCGTATTTTCAAAACTGCAAGCATCTAGTGATTGCCAAGGCAACTAAATATAATATGGTATAATGAGGTATAATAACGCGGTGGTTAAACCTTTCTTGCAAATGCTGATAAACTGCTTTTTATACTTGAATGATACCATGTTGAATGCATCAAAATAATGATGGAAATTCCGGACCTGGTAGTATGAAATTAGGCAGTCACTTTTCATGGTAACCATATTGACAGATATAAACGAGGTCAATGGCAAAGTGTTAAGAATAGCTTCAACATTTACTTGCGCGCTTTTGTCGAGCTTTGTCCACTATTTAACGGCTTGATTCGATCTGACAGCATACATATGATCTGAAGTAGAAGGTAAAAAGTTTAAATTAAGGAAGTCATATCTGCCATGTGTTTTAAAGCTGTCAATATCTGTCTCTTGCCACTATGCAGTCATACCAATTTCCCATGCACCAGGTACTGGGTGTTAGCCCATGCCGTTTACCGGACTTATTTTTGGGATGACATGTATATCATCTTACGTAACTACGGGATTACATGTATATGTTATAACGTTTAAACAACGACAACAGCAACGGGTTTTCATTGAGATCGTGGTATAAATACGTCAATTAAAATAATGAATATAACTTTAAAACAACAAAGTCAGCCAAAGCCTCCACGTTAAACCTCGGAACACTTATTATAGTAATGTTATGTAATATTCATTTTTGTTACGACATTCCATGAGTCCAATAATATCACTGAACTGACCCCTTTTTCTGACCAGACGTTCACATAAATGAATAAAATCGGAGTTAAAGTCGCACCGATACAAGCATGCGTAGACATCTTCTGTCACAACTTGTTTTATTTATACTTTCTTGCACATTAATGATATAAGTCATACATCAACGCATACGTAAAATATTTAAACAGTTTTAGAATATTACCAGCTTTTAACTATAAAATAGCTGTTGTTATCGAGAATAATCAACCCGTTTCATCACCTTTATGTTTTCGTTAGCAATACACATCTAATCATTCAACAGATCCGCTTGAGGGCGCCTTACAGTATTACGTAATCATAAGATTCCCGCGCCCGCCATTTCGTTAAAGCATTTCCTTGGTTAAAACTTCAGCGCATGCGCTAAATCGAGCGCGCAACCCCACCGATTCACTTTCGTTCAGGCAGTCGAACCGAAAGGTCAGTTTTTTAAGAGATAGGATTGCTATTTAAGAAAAATTAGTTGTTCGAATTAAAACAGTTTTACTTGGTTAGTTGATGAATTATAGTACAGAATATTACATATACATTTCATAATCATTAAATGAATGTTTCTATTTTACTTTGTTTTGTCTACTTTATCAAGAACTTGATCAATTCTCAAGGTCGAGGAATGAGGTTTTAAAACACGCACATACATATTTATATATAAATTGTACATATTTATACGTCAGAGGACGATTATTGAGTTTGCTTTCTTTTTCCGGATGGCATTCCCGCTTCGAGATATTGTGAAAGAGTTTCGGGCCGCTAAGCGGACAAGGGGGACCCCTCCAGTACAGACAGGCCAGACGCCCAAATCCAACAGAATCGCAGCAGTCCACGCATCAGCCCCGACGGTGAATTCCGGTCTAGCCGCGGCTACAGCTGATGCATCTGTGGCGCTGACTACCGGCACTGCGGCTCTGGCAGTTGATGGTCCTATAGCGCCCATAGACCTGGCTAATACGGGGAGGGTACCCACATCTCAGGTCGCGTCATCATTCCTCACTGGCAACGGATTACAAACCGCCGCCATTGAATGGGCCCATCAGCATTACGCAGCTATTTGTCGTGAACGGTGAACAAGGTGCAGGTACGGAACATTTCCTCTCTGATCCGTTGCCTTTAACGGTTATTGATAACACAATGAATCAGATGCCAAGTGTCTTTTCAAATGTTGGCTGCAACATCTCGCATCAAATTAAGAATAAAATTGTGACTGGTGCATTTGTAGAATTCTTTCCTTTGATTGATTCTAAATCAGGTGTCGAGGAGTCAAATAAATCATTAATGATAAGCCAGAACGGTCGGCTAATTATTGACAACAAGTCCGCACAACAAAAAGTAAACGATATCAGTTCGTGGACAGATGCTTTCTTAGTCTACATGTCCATTTTTTGGCTGCTCATCCGGGCAGGACTCATGAATTGTTAAAATATGGCAGTGACATGCGGCTAGCCGCCAAAAAGCACGCCGGCCTAGGCTGGCGTGATTATGACCAGCAGTTTCGACTTAGATTAGCCGCCGACCCAACTGGCCTGTCATTCGCAAAAATAGATTACGAATTGTGGCTCCTTTGCATGGGTCCATCCTTGGCAGTTGTAAGCAATATTGGCAAACTCGCCGAGAAGAAATGCTTTGATTTCAATTATAGACAATGCTATCGAATAGTTTGTGCTTACCGACATAGTTGTATGTTCTGCAATCTTGATCATCCTTGTAGGTCTTGCGTTAGCCAAAAAAATGGACATGTAGACTAAGAAAGCATAAGGCCGCGACCTATCCGTGACGCAGCTCACCTCGCGCACACAAGGTTCCCACCCGTCCCGGGTCGTTCCTTTACGCGCCCTTACCTCCGGTCCAAGTTCTCCCCCCGTTACTTACAACGATTCGTGCCCCTTCCGTCGTCTGAAGTACCCCGGCTACAGTCCCATAAACACATCAAATTTAGACGCATTTTTAAAGCGATATCCCGATAAGGTCCATGCAAAATTGTTAAAGAATGATTTCCGATTTGCTTTTAGTTTAGGATTTGAAGGGTCGCGCGAACCCATCGATGCAAAAAAATTGCGATCGGCTAAACTTCGACCAAGCGTAGTTTTCGATAAATTGGAAAAAGAAATTTTGGAGAGCCGAATGGCCGGGCCGTTCTTTATTTCACCGTTTAAAAATCTTCGAATTTCTCCCATAGGCTTGGTACCGAAGTCTGATGGCGGTTGGCGCCTTATCACTCATTTAAGCTATCCACGGGCTGGCGGTAGTGTAAATGACGGCATAGTTAGTCAATTAAATTCAGTATCGTACACAAAATTTGACACAGTGGCAGACATGATATTTAAATTTGGAAGATCAACGTTAATGGCCAAGCGTGATATAAAATCTGCATTCCGGCCACTTCCAATATCACCTAAATACTTCGAATTATTAGGCATTAAATTTGATGGCAAAATTTATATAAACTTAAATTTACCTTTTGGCGCCAGTTGCGCTTTATATTATTTCGAGGCATTTTCGACCTTTATCCATTGGCTGGTAAAAGACATTTCAACAATTCCATCACTTGATCATTATCTGGACGATTTCATATTTAGCGGGGCACATGGAACTAGCAACTGCCAACATTTACTTTCCACTTTCCATCAAGTATGTGTACAGTTGGGTGTACCAATTAACGATGAAAAAAGCACGGACCCTTCCACTGTAATAGTTTTTCTGGGTTTGGAAATTGATTCTTCACAAATTTCTTATTAGAATACCCCAGCACAAACTCGCAGAGTTGAAGTCCCTAATTTTGCTCTATATTACTATGAAGAAAATAACATTGCGAGACCTTCAGTCACTCGCGGGTAAATTTTGCTTTTTCGGACAGGCAATTCGTTCAAGCAGAGCTTTTTTGCGGCGATTTTATGATGCAATGTCCGGTATAAAACATGAATTTCATAAAATAAGGATAACAGAAGGAATGCGCGAGGACTTTCGCATGTGGCTGTTTTTCTTAACAAGTTTCAATGGCGTATGTTACATTCCCGAAAATGCTTGGTTGGAAAACGAACATTTACAACTCTTTACCGACAGCGCGGGTAGAGCAGACCTTAGCGGCGGCTGTTACTTAAACGGCAATTGGGCATTTTTCCCATGGCCTCTTGACTGGAGCAAGCATGAAGTCATGAAAGACATAACGTTTTTAGAAATGGTCCCTGTGCTGCTTAGCTTGTATCTTTGGGGTCCCGAACTAAAAAATAAAAAAATAATTTTACGAATCGATAACGAGGCTTTAGCTGCCATAATCAATAAACAGTCTGCGAAATCCAAACGCGTTATGCACATTCTCAGACATTTTGTGTTAATATGCATGCACCATAATATTTTGTTTAAGGCTGTCCATATTCGAACAAAACTTAATAATATCGCTGATTCTATTTCACGAAAACAATGGGTGCGCCTTCGCCAGCTGGTACTCGACTTGGCAGAAAGGGCACCAATTTCCACCACTTTTTCAGAGCATGATCTACGAAATGAGGCTCGACGACTAATTGGCTGTTCGATGTCCGGCAATACATTACAGTCGTATCAAGACGGTTTAAACCGGTTCTCGAATTTTAAGCTTTCGTATCAATTGCCAAATTTGTGGCCTCCATCCGTTGACAATTTGGTATTGTTTTTCTCATCTTTGTCACTTGATGGCCTAACCGCCAATACAGCTCGACTCTATAAATGTGCTATCGGTGCCCAATGCAAGCTTTTTGGGTTCGCGGAGTATCATTTAGATTAATTTCGCAATTTTAAAACAATGAAACAAAAAAACAACATACAAAGTATGGGTATTGTGAGTATACCTTTAACTCCAACCGCTATTCGATGAGTGTTTGTTTTGGTGTGTTTTCCCTCAGAAATATATCTGGCTTGTTTCCAGCATAAACTGAATTGCTTTTTGGTGTATTACCGGTCATGAGATGCACAATGAACTCACGGCGGCATCTAGACAATGATTTTCTGCTGCAAATGTAACGCTGCTCAGAAAATTTATTGTTTAATCTAACGAATTGTTGTGCAATAAATATGACTAAAAGCTATTCAAACGTCTGAGAAATGTATGAAATGTCGTGTTGCAATGCGAATAGTGTATTGTAGCTATTGTATTTACAGAGCTGTAATCTCTGCCTTTTCATCAGCATGCGCTCTAATAGCGTGAAGGAGTATACCGTTATTGTGATCAGCTCTGTAATAGCAACAAAAATCATAACGGTCATACCGAAATGTTTAAGATTATATATCTATGTATGTACTCTAGGAGTTAAATCTACATAAATCAGTTTGTTTGACAGAAAACATCGTGTTTCCTCTATATTGCCATGGTCTACGAGATGTACGGTGCTGCCTATCTTACTGGGTATTGTTTACTCAGCGGTTCCTACACGGACACAATCTGTCCATGAAACACTAGCGGCCATTTCAGCAGCAGGGAGGCCATTTTCATCTTCACCTCCGTTATCAGATCCCCAATTATGTGTTAAACCAATTATCATTATATTGATTTATATGCAAGGGTTAATAGCCGCAATTTGGGTAATTTGCTATAATGTACAATCATTAGTTGTACTCATAGTTTACTGGGTCGTCTCAGAGTAACGCTCTCTTGACCATCACTACTGGACATCTTCGATGCTTGATCTGTATTAAAAGCATTTCAAAAATGTATATGAATAGGTTTCAAAATTGATTTAACTATAATTGAATAGATATCAGGTCCACCTCGGCAAAATACCATGACAATAACGTAAAAGATCGCTAGATATAGATTTCGATTTATTTTATCAACAATTACATAGATAGGAAGTTATCTTGGTACACGGTTTTACAACTGGTGCAGTAAAACTGCACCGCACTCACAGGTGAGTACCGTATGCCCAGGTACGCGACAAGGGTCACGTAAGGTCAATGAAAATCAATGTAGTTCATTCGCGGACATTGATTCAAATCTGAAATCTATCAGTAAAATTGATCTCAGTCATCAAATATTTGATAGCATGAAATTAGAATGGATTTCTGCATGTGAAAAGGCACCCGGGCAGAAATAAAAGTATAAAACAATAATAGCAACTTCTACTTTAATCTCCGGCGTATGTTACTGGACGGGCGACCTTATCCAGATAAACTAAATATTCATTAACAGCTCTTACCTGCTAGGGGCATGCCAATGGTTACACCTCAAATGAAAAACTAGCAATTACTGTAGCATTCAATTTTGTGATTTCTTGAAGCATATCGATGTTTGAAGTTATAATTTGTCCAATCCAACAGCAGTGTTCTGCCTATTTCCCGTTGATTTAGTCAATTAGCATTAACCGAGCAGTTCTTAGAAACAAAATACTTAAATAGTTAATATTTCTGTCGACTGAAACTGCTAATGTAATTGGTTGTAGTTCGAGCTTTAGACGGACCTCTCAGTTCGATCTAAGACACAATAACTAATGGTGTATATTGTTTCCAGGTTTGTTGATGCCACTTATTATTATTGAATTAATTCCAATTGCTATACTAAGTAATATAAGTGCTAATTCGTAGTTCAATGAATTCATTTTCTTTTATTTCGTAAAACTGAAACATAGTGCAATTGTTAATATATCCTTCTTTTCAATGTATTGACAAATGTTCCCATTGGTGACAAATAGCAGGCACATGCAATATAAATTCGGTATTTAACTGGACGGCACAGTTGGGAGCCATTAGTTCAGTTATAACCATTCCGTAGGAACAAATTTGACACGACATGGACAATAAGAATATTTTTGCAGATTACAAAAAGATACAAAATGCAACTCACTCACCGTTTGGCTAAAATTTCCCAATCATATAAGGTGTACATACTACATGTAATTATAATACGGGAGCAGAACAGATTGGGTCGATTGCTGATTCTGACAATTTTCTTTTCGAGGTACGACTGTGAATCATATGTAATAAATATTATCATGTTTAGAAATATTGAATTATTTTTTTTTAAATCAACTTTTGAGTTTATTCCATAAGATTCATATATCACACAGACTTCTACTGGGTTTCGAAATACAAAGAAGAGCCCGGAACCAAACATAGACTATGAATTTCGCTAAAAGACTAACAGAGTAAAGCTAAATGATACAGTATAATGGATGAGAATGATTCCTATTGTTCGTCAGGTGCGATATTGAACATACATAAAGGATCGAAGTTGTACCGCTTGTTCCGAAATCTACTTTTGCCTCGTTAGAATTTGCTCAAATGTTTCTTAGTAAAACTATCGGTCTCACTTAATCCAACAAAAAAACCCAACCCTCTCACATCACAAACCATGAACGTGAAATGGACGGTTTTTTTTAAAAGATATATCCGTTCCGTGTATTGCTCCTGTCACTCCTATCCGTCGTTCAAGTGACATTCTCATTTGTTTTAAACCCTCTGTTCGTATGAGAGTCGTGACACATAAGACACACCAATTATTAAATAACAACTGTGTGAATTGTTCTTTAGTCGTGTGAGTGGCCGATCTAAACAAAAACTAGTACCAAACAAGTGCTGCCTTTATACAAGTATTTCAATTCTTCCAAATGCATGGGTACCATATAAATCGGGGCTTGAAATAACTGCCCCAAACTCCCTGATTTAATGCAAATTGGTATTTAGGGTGTGTAAATGACTAATCACAGTTCGACAATAACATTCGAGAATCTTTGGTTTAGCCGGTTTATGCAAATATATGTTTCATCAATCATTCTGAAATACTTTATATTCCGATATATATCGCACCACCTTAAAACTGTTCTTGATCTGTGGTGTTATACTTGCATGGAGTATAAGGATTTCGTTATTGCCTAGCAACATTCCATGGTAATTGTTTTCCGCTGGTATTTTCCGCACAATCAACAACTGCGGAAATGAACAGGATCAAACAAGTCAAACTATGGAGAGACTGGCATTCTTTTTACAAAAAAAAAACTTAACGAGGAAGATGTTTTGAAATAAATCATCGACAGAGCGTGTGCCTCTGCATTAAAGCTGCACTCTCACAGATAAACCGCTTTGCTTTTTTCTTGGAATCTGCCATTTTTTGATTAATTTCGGGAAACCACTGATGCAGCGATCAGATCACATATTTTCATATTTACGTTCGCAAATTGATATTTTATGTCTAAATTCGTTACTAACGCTTTATGAAAACTGATTTCTTCGGCAGTTTCACAATCAATTGAGATATGTCCTATTGGCAGTTATAATATATGATTGAAGTGAAGGCATTGACACCAACATTGGCTGATTCTGAGACAAAATGTTGATAAATGTCAAAACTGTCAATCTGTGAGAGTGCAGCTTTAAAATAAACACACTTGAACTTGCAAAAAAAATGCGTCAGGTTCAGGAATTCTATTATCATTGTGCAATATTAAAGCTGAAAGATTTTTGCAATAACATTTAGGACCCAGTTGTATGTGTTTATTTTTAGAGCAAACCGTTTTCTCTAGATACTGAAAAGTTTAATATTTCAGTAATATAACTTGAATGTTTGGTATTTGCATTATTCTTGCAAATTCTATATTTATTCATTATTTAAAGCCCTTAAAAAACTTTTGTTATATTTTAGGAATAACGGTTTCAGGCAAATAACACTTTTATTTCAAATGAAGGCAAATACCTGTTATGCAAAATAAGCAGACAAGATCAACAAAACAAATGTACTTGAATAACGGTGCATTGCCATATTCCTTACACTAAACAATGACAAATATTTTCTGAGCATTTTAAATAAACAGTATTATATTCTGGTAGAGATATTGGGGTTTGAAGAACTGGTTGAGATATTGACAACGATATTGTAAACCGCCTGTCGTCCTTTCACGTGGTGTATTAAGGTCATAGTTTAAATTTGACTGCTGAGAGTCTCCACTGAGTTTTCTTCGAAACTGGGGCAGCTCCGGGATCCTGATAAGAAACAAGGGCAACTCTGCGATCATGTTAAGAAACATGTGCAGCTCCGGGTTCATTTAAGAAACAGGGGCAGATCCGGGTTCATGTTAAAAGTGGCGTACCGTTAAACATTGTTAGAGGTGACTTACTTGTGTGATAATCGAATGTCATTGGGAAGTGAGGTTAAAGTAAGCAATAGTGTTCCAAAATCATGATTCGAATATTTAATATGATTTTTTTATACACACATAAAGTTTGAATGAAGGAAGCCATAGCTGTCATGTGTTTTAAAGCTGCGCTATCACAGACTGACCGTGTTGACAACTTTTGTTATTTTTGTCTTAAAATTTGAAGGCCTCATTTTATTGGCCGATTTTTGGTGCTAATTAGCCTTGTGCCCATACATAGGATTTATATTTGAGTTTTCGTCTGCTGGGCTTGTCCCTGTAGTTTTCATATTGTACGAAAAAAGGCAAACAACAGGGAAGAGCCTGCAATCACGATTGAACTTTTCGGTTGTTTAAAGACCAACAGGCCCTCGTTGATATATCACCACAGGGGACATAATCATTATGTATATATATATACCATTAGCAATACTTGGAATGTTCAGACATAACAGTTCACTGGTGGGAATCTAAAACATGGATAGTGGGGTTACAAGCAAACACTTGGTCCAATTTTTAAAAATAATAGAAAACGCGAAAGTCTCATCAGAGAAAGCAACCATTGGAGAAAATAAAATAAAAAAGCAAAACAGGCATTCAGGATTATTTACGAAGAACATCTGTAAACCTGAGCAAATGATTCCAGAAAGTGAGGGTTTTTACAATACACAAAACATTTAAGAATTGTTTTTTACAAGACAATCAAGTTTGTTTTCATTTGCGTTGTCTTTAAAACTAATGTAATAAATTGATATTATACGATACAATATTTGGTACACTTATTCTCATTTTTTTCAATTTAAACAGGTTTAATGTTACCACAAATATCAGTCAAATCCCATATCACGGTCCGCCATTTTGGTGCTTCATTTTCGGTATTGCAATTTCAGTACGTAAAGACAGTGGAGATACCAAAAGACGGAATGCAAATAACAATTATATACTCAGCCTATTTTATGTTATGCAATTAAAGCTAAGTTTAGTTTAAATACATGATAAAGTCAAACAAAGAGACAATATCACTTTTCGAAATACTTTATATTCTATTAATATCATTGTCTTATGACCCTTTCCCCTAAGCAGTCATACCCAATTCCCATGCACCAAGTACTGGGTTTTAGCCGTTGCCGTTTACCGGACTGATTTATGGGATGACATGTATATCATATAACGTATTTTGGGGATTATATGAACAGAACAGAACAGAACAGAATTTATTACACGTAAACTATACAGTTTTTTTGTGTTTCATATACATAATAAATATATTACAATTACAATTATACAGTGTAGTGTGAAATATTAAATAAATATTATAATCAACTTTTTTGAAGGATGAACTGAAATGTAAATCACAAATCTACCAAACTAAAAGGTATACAGAACAGAACATATTCTAAAACACGTAAATTTAACAGTATGTGTGTTATGGTTACATATAAACATATCAGCGTTACAACTAAACTAAGCTGATAGCGACTGGTATTATTGACATACAAAGGATGAACTGAAAAAAGTGTTATTGCAATCATCAAAGTTAGTACAAGGTTTTTATTTGACATTTGTATATGAATACATGTTGGAACAATCATTTTAAATATATAATTGAATACAGACGACAATATAATTAAATATCATAACTTAAAGGTAAAACGTGATTTAAATATTCTAAATGATAATGTAAAAAATAAAAAAAAACTACTTATTACGATGAACAATTAATGATATGGTTTATATATTAATTAATAATGTATTGCGAATCTTAAATGCTTCCGATATATATTTACCTAACATAAATGCTTCAGATTTATTTTGTGTATTTAACAGCTGAACAAGTTTAAACATACTAGGTCTAACTCTGTAGTAACGTTTAATATAATTTTGTCTTAACATAACATATAATGAACACTTAAACATAAAGTGATACTCATCTTCTAATTCATTAGAATCACATAATTGACAATGACGCAAGTTTCTTTCCAGTCTATCATATCTACCAGTATGTATTCTTAGATTATGGGAACAGATACATAATTTTGTAATAGCAATTCTCAGGCTTCTTGACGCGATATTTTCTAAATAATATTCAAATTCAAATGAGGTTTTTAGTTCTCTATACAAAGTTAAAATACCATTTTCGTTGACATTTCGTTGCCATTGCTGTAAATATTCGTCTATAAGACGTTGTTTAAATATACAAATAAAATGGTTTTCGTTTATCTGTATATGTTATAACATTTAAAGAACGACAACAGCAACGGGTTTTCATTGAGATCGTGGTATAAATACGTCGATTAAAATAGCGAATATCATTTTAAAACAACAAAGTCAGTCAAACCCTTCACTTTACCACTCGGGCCACTTGTTATAGTCATGGCATGTAAAATCAGTTCATTTTTGTTACGATATTCCATGAAAGAGTCCAATAATATCACTGAACTGACCAATTCTTCTGACCAGACGTTCACATAAATGAATAAAGTTACAGTGGCACCGATACAAGCATGCGCAGACATCTTCTGTCACAACTATTTTGATTTATACTTTCTTGCACATTGATGATATACGTTATACATCCACGTATGTGTAAAATATTTAAACAGTTTTAGAATATTAGAGTATCATTAAGATTAATTTCGTAATTTTAAAACAATGAAAAAATCAACATACAAAGTATGGGTATTGTGAGTATACCTTTTACTCCAACCGCTATTCGATGAGTGTTTGTTTCTCCCTCAGAAATGTATCTGGCTTGTTTCCTGCATAAATTGAATTGCTTCTTGGTGTATTACCGATCGTGAGATGCACAATGAACTCACAGCGGCATCTAGACAATGATTTTCTGACGCAAATGTAACGCTGCTCAGAAAATATGATTTATTGTTTAATCTAACGCATTGTTGTGCAATAAATATGTCTAAAAGCTTTCCAAACGTCTGAGAAATGTATTTGATGTCGTGTTGCAATGCGAATAGTCTATTGTAGCTATTGTATTTACGGAGCTGAAATCTCTGCCTTTTCATCAGCATGCGCTTTAATAGCGTGAAGGAGTATACCCTTTATCGTGATCAGCTGTAATGGCAGAAAAATTCATAAAGGTTTCTCTGAAATATTTAAACTCCGTGCATGTCCTCGAAGAGTCAAATCCCACATAAAACAGTTTGTTTGACAGAAAACATCGTGTTTTCTCTAAATCGCCATGATCTACGAGATGTACGGTGATGCCTATCTTACTGGGTATTGTTTGCTCAGCGGTTCCTACACAAACACCATCTGTCCGTGAAACACTAGCGGCCATTACAGCGGCAGGGAAGCCACTTCCATCTTCACCTCTGTTATCAGATCTCCAATTATGTGTTAAATCAATTATCATTATATTGATTTACATGCATGGGTTAATAGCCGCAGTTTGGGTAATTTGCTACATTTAGCAATCATTAGTTGTACTCATAGTTTTACTAGATTGTCTCCGAGTAACGCTCTCTTGACCATCACTACTGGGCATCTTCGATGTTTGATCTGTATTTAAAGCATTTCAAAATTGTATATGAATACGTTTCAAAATTGATTTAACTGAGTAGACATCAGGTTCACATCGGCAAAAGTCCTTGTCATCGAAGCATGGCAATAATGTAAAAGAACGCTAGATATAAATTTCGATTTATTTTATCAACAATTGAATAGATAGCAAGTGATCTTGGCACACACTTCTATTACTTTTTGCAGTTAAACTGCACCATATTGAAGGTGAGTACCGTATGGCTAGGCATGCGACAAAGGTCACGTAAGGTCAATGAAGATCGATGTATTTCAGTCGCGGACTGGCATTGATTGATATGTAAAATATATCAGTTGATCTTAGTCATAAAATATTTGATACCATGAAATTAGAATGGATTTCCATCAGTGAAAAGGCACCCGGGCAGAAATAAAACCAGCATCTTCTACTTTAATCTCCGGCGTATGTTACTGGACGTTATCCAGATAAAATAAATATTCATAAACATCTCTAACCTGCGAGAGGCATGTCAATGGTTAAATCTAAAATGAAAAACTAGCAATTACTGTAGCATTCAAGTTTGTGATTTCTTGAAGAATTTCGATGTTTGAAGTTATAATTTGTCCAATAAAGCAGTAGTGTTTGCCTATTTCCCTTTTAATTTAGTCAATTAGCATTAACCCAGCAGTTCTTAGCAACAAATAGGTAAATAGTTAATATTTCTGTCGACTGATACTGCTAATGTAATTGGTTGTAGTTCGAGCTTTTGACGGACCTCTCAGTTCGATCTAAGACACAAATACTAATTGTTGTATATTGTTTCCAGGGTTGTTGATGCCATTATCAAATTGATTTAATTCCAGTTGCTATACTATAAGTGCTAACTCGTGGTTGAATGAATTTATTTTTTTTTATTTCGTAAAACTGAGACCTAGTCCAATTGTTGATATATCCCTCTTTTAATGTATTGACAAATGTTTCCATTGGTGATAAATAACAGGCACATGCAATATAAATTCGGTATTTAACTGGACGGCACAGCTGGGAGCCATTAATTCAGTATAACCATTCCGTCAAAACAACTTTGACATGACATGGACTATTTATTTTTGCAAATTGCAAAAAAGTTACATAATTTAACTTCTTAACCGTTTGGCTAAAGTCTCCCAATCAAATGTAAATCAAATGTAAAGGTGTATATGCTACATATATATACAAGTAGTTATAATACGGGAGCAGAATATATTTGTTTTTAGGCGGAAAGTCGATTGAGATTATAAAGCATTAGTATTCATGGTACGACTTTGTATCATATATAATAACTATTATCAGGTTTTAATAGTTTAAATGAACTTTGAATTTATTCCATAAGATTCATAAATAACACAGACTTCTACTGCATATCGAAATATTACAATGGAAACGTCAAAGAAGAGCCCGGAACCAAACATAGACAATGAACAGAATAAAGCTAAATGATACAATATAAGGGCCTGAAAATGATTCCTATTGTTCCTCAGGTGCGATATTGAACATACATAAATGATCGAAGTTGTTCCGCTTGTTCCGAAACCTACTTTTGTCTCGTTATAACTTGCTCCAAGGTATCTTAGTAAAACTATCGGTCTCACTCAACCCAACCAAAGCCCCCAAGCCTCTCACATCACAAACCGCGAACGTGAAGTGGACGTTTTTAAGATATATCCGTTCCTTGTGGCTCAAGACCACAGTTATCTGCCCCTCGTTGACCAAGATCCGGATGTTAATACAGAAAAAAGAGTGCTTGTTTTCAAGTGTCAGTATTTTATTAAAATTGAATGAAACAGAAGCAAAAAATGTTCTTTTTGAAGAGAAATTGACTGAATTTGACACTTTATTGCAGAAATTGATAGTTTTCAGTGTAAATATTGGAAAAACCATAGCTTGTGGAAGTCAGAAAATTAGTTGTTTGTAGCCGATTGACTCCTTTCCGGTAGGGTTATGTATTTGTACTCAATTTTGACAGCCGGGTCAATGGTCAACATGGTGTTTTCTTGTGATTATATTTTGTGTCTTGAATTGTTCTAGAGATGCCATGTCCTTGTTTTTCAATTGGGGTGTGTATAAAGTCAAAAGCCAGGTTAGTGTCTATATGAAACATATAGTAAAAATAACTGTGGTCTCACGCCTGATATGAAAATAGCTTTTGGTGGGGTGTCCTACTTTAAATTGTTATATCTTTTCAAATAATGCAGATATCTAGTTGAAATTTGGCCAGTTGATGGTGGTCAGCCATATAATACTGATGTTTGAGTTTAAACTTTTTAAATTAAATATTTCATAATGTATAATAATAATATATAAAAAAAAATATTTTTGACATTTTAGAAAAAAAACTACTTTCACTTTCATGTTAATGTTTGAAAATAGTTCCAAAGGCCAGTAACTAATGCAAGAGAGCCTCACTTTCAATTTCAAAGTAAAAATGGAGGGATTTTTTAAAAAACACATCAGATTTATCACTGAAAGGTCTCGGCCGAATGCCAATGGATGCTGCATATGGTTAGGCACTCTCAAGCGCGGTCCTATAAGGTATGGGGTTATCAATGCCAAGTTTCCGGACGGCAAGTGGCATAATTTATATGTTCACATGTTGCGATACATGGTTCATCTCCAAGTTCTGACTTTGGAGCCAGGATTGGAGGTATCTCACCTGTGCCATGAGCCACTTTGTGTCGCGGTGGAACACTTGAGTGTTGAGCCCCACCATCTGAACCTGGAACGCCAGAGATGTGTTAACCGGCTACATTGCATAGGTCATAAGGGCTATAATGATTGTATTTTGTGGTAAGTGTTGTACATTCATTTTTTGTCTTTGCTTATTAGTTTGTTATTGTTTTACACAGGCTCAGGAGTAATGATGTGCAGCTAGCCAGCCAGCCGGCCAGCCAGCCGTTATTGGTGTACAACAACATATGGTAATCTTTTAGTACTGGACAGTTCATGCTATAGAAATTTACCCAATTAAAACATTATGCAAGTAATTGAGACATTTTTAGTTAATTTATACTGTTGGTTTCATTCCTTAATGACTTTGTTTCATGCCGTTTGCTGCGGATATGAGATAATATCCTTTTGTAATGAAACTGATGAAGTCAACCTCTAGAAGTCTTAGTATTTTTCCTTGGTCTGTGTTGTGAAGCTATTCACACATTTTGTTTGCTCTTTTAAGTAAGCATTACATTAAATGCATATTCTTTAAGCAATTAAAAACAAAACTAATACTTCTATGATGCTTTATTTAGTGTACATTTGATTTACAGATTATTGACAAGAAATACACACATATACATATAAATATACACACACATATACATATAAATATACACACACACACATATATACACATGAGAACTGGTAAGATTCATACAACACCTGGTATCCCTGAAAGTTAGAAAGGGTTTTAAAACACCAGCAACGATTCTGAGAAAGAAGAGAGAGAGCTAGAGCACTTATTTATTTCAACAAGCTTGTCAAAAGCACCTATATATAGCAATAGGTTTGTCAAATCAGAATCATTACTGAGTTAAGAAAGAAGAAGATAAGACAGAATAGCGCGCATAAAAAATAAAGGGGTACCTAGTCATTTGAAAACTTACAGAACATCACGGTATATTGAAATCTTAATGCAACATTGTTTTTCTTCTGAGCTTTCCATTCTTATGATACATTTGAAGAAATTTATGCTCGTACTTCATCTTCTCTTCAGCCCATTCAGTGCACCACACTTGCCAGTCTTCTGCCCTGTTCCTTGGGTTTCCAGAAAACTTTGGCAATGTGATTGCTCCCATTTCGGTTTCCTCTTCCCTAATAACCTCAAAGACAAGAGTCTCTTCGACGGCCGAGTCACTAATATCACTTAGGTTAAGTGAATCCTCGTAGGCAGTTCCTGTCACAGCGTCTGGTGGCTGTTGCTCACTGACTGTACTGCGCAGGTAATACGGTCGATTTACTGGCGTTGTCATTAATCGCCGGTTTCCCCACCAAATCTTTTATGCCGGTCGGGACGCGCTTAGTGCGGCTGTCGAGAGTTGTCAAAATAGGAGGTCGCGGGAGTTGTCGGGTCGCTGAGGAGATTGTTCCCGAAAATGGGAGCTTCACTGACTGAGCTGAATAATGAAGATGAAGTTTATTTGAAAATCAAGTCCTTTATGATTTTCAGGACACAGTCTTCATCTTAAATACTAAGTTTTTAACAATATGATACAGATCTTAGATTTGATAAGCATCATTAAATCATTAACTTGTCAGTACAAAAATTCTAAAATTGAAGCTGAGTATCCTGAGGGATTGTGCTACAGTTTTGAAGAAAAATATATGATAGGTTGACATCAATTAAGGTAATTAAAGGAAACCACTTAGCCTAAGGTGGCCAAATTATTAAACTTAAAAACAAGTTAAGAATCTAAAAAGATGTTTATAAACTGCCAAAAATATTATACAGGCTGCAGGCATTAATATGTTTACATGATGTATAGACATGCAAAGTTCGAAAAGGAGTTTTAGTCATAATAGTTATTCTTAAACTATATCTAAATAAGTAATTCTGAGTTAAACAAAATACACATATTATCCAAATAAAAACAAATATTTGTAATTACAATTATCATTTTTACATAAATTTATATTTAATTTATGTAGCAAAAATGTGGGGCATAATATAATCATGAATATGAAAGTTTATTCAACAAACAACATGAATCTGGAATAGGCCAACATGACCCGTGGTAAAATTCATAACATATGTATTGACTTTTTGTGCACTTTATGCAGATGCAAATATGTGTTTCGTATTTTCAAAACTGCAAGCATCTAGTGATTGCCAAGGCAACTAAATATAATATGGTATAATGAGGTATAATAACGCGGTGGTTAAACCTTTCTTGCAAATGCTGATAAACTGCTTTTTATACTTGAATGATACCATGTTGAATGCATCAAAATAATGATGGAAATTCCGGACCTGGTAGTATGAAATTAGGCAGTCACTTTTCATGGTAACCATATTGACAGATATAAACGAGGTCAATGGCAAAGTGTTAAGAATAGCTTCAACATTTACTTGCGCGCTTTTGTCGAGCTTTGTCCACTATTTAACGGCTTGATTCGATCTGACAGCATACATATGATCTGAAGTAGAAGGTAAAAAGTTTAAATTAAGGAAGTCATATCTGCCATGTGTTTTAAAGCTGTCAATATCTGTCTCTTGCCACTATGCAGTCATACCAATTTCCCATGCACCAGGTACTGGGTTTCAGCCGTTGCCGTTTACCGGACTGATTTATGGGATGACATGTATATCATATAACGCATTTTGGGGATTACATGTATATGTTATAACATTTAAACAACGACAACAGCAACGGGTTTTCATGTGAGATCGTGGTATAAATACGTCAATTAAAATAGCGAATATCATTTTAAAACAACAAAGTCAGCCAAAGCCTCCACGTTAAACCTCGGAACACTTATTATAGTAATGTTATGTAATATTCATTTTTGTTACGACATTCCATGAGTCCAATAATATCACTGAACTGACCCCTTTCTCTGACCAGACGTTCACATAAATGAATAAAATCGGAGTTTAAGTCGCACCGATACAAGCATGCGTAGACATCTTCTGTCACAACTTGTTTTATTTATACTTTCTTGCACATTAATGATATAAGTCATACATCAACGCATACGTAAAATATTTAAACAGTTTTAGAATATAACCAGCTATTAACTATAAAATAGCTGTTGTTATCGAGAATAATCAACCCGTTTCATCACCTTTATGTTTTCGTTAGCAATACATATCTAATCATTCAACAGATCCGCTTGAGGGCGCCTTACAGTATTACGTAATCATAAGATTCCCGCGCCCGCCATTTCGTTAAAGCATTTCATTGCTTAAAATTTCAGCGCATGCGCTAAATCGAGCGCGCAACCCCACCGATTCACTTTCGTTCAGGCAGTCGAACCGAAAGGTCAGTTTTTTAAGAGCTAGACATCTACTTCTATATATATACACTTAAAGGATCACATTAGCAAAAATAACAAAAGATGGTCCTATTTCTAATTAGAAATAGTGCTACATTTCCATTCATTCATTCATTCAGTCATTCAGTCAGTCAGTATTTCACTAAACATGTGCCTCTTCATTTTCAGGAGATGTACTGTTAATCACTCATTGAATAAGAATGATCACATTTCTTCCCCATTGATGTGCTTGGATGGGTGGGGTCCAGTTGCCCTTTCCTGTAGTCACTTTTTACACTTTTTTTCTTTTTTTATAGGCTAAATGTTCCTGGAGATGTCGGTGCTTGCTGAACAGACGACTCTTCACTGTCTCTGCTTTTTTTAGCATAATTCTTTTGGTACTCTGCCTCTTTTCCTATTTGTCTTAGGGACACTGCAGTTTGGGCAGAAAGTTCAACACCAACAGCAGCAAGTTTTTGAGTACTGCTACTGGCCAGTCCATTGTTCAGTCGATGAACAGTTGATGCCAGACGCCCTTCCATGTTCCTCGAATAGTTGACATTCTTGGGCAGTGAAATGCTGATACTGCGGTTGATTGCCTCACACTTCTGTGTGCTGGTGCCAAGTTTCATCAGTTCCATCGCACTCTCACTTAGTTTCATTTTGAGGATTTCTTGTAGTAACAATGTATCATTATCATCCATGCAGAGTCCAGTTATTCCATGTGTACCGAGAAAGACAGAGCGGTTCCACCAGCTGTTGGTTGCCCCTCCACCACACACGTGCGAATGTCGCCGACATCTACTACAATCTCCATCGTAGCAGCCAACAGTGGCGTTCAAGACATGAGGTAACGCATGTTTTATTTGGTGCATGTCACCAGCATATTTTCTAAGCAACTCTTTGACAACAAGTGTACATCTTGCTTTGACATCCTGGCTAAAAACCTTTTGCTGCTCTTGTTGTTTTTCTCTGGTTTTTGCAGAGAACATTGCCCGGCTGAATTTGGCGCTATAGCACTTTTTGAACTGCGATTGTCCAAGGTGTGTCGGGTCTGCTTGCCTTTCAACTCTCCACATAGGATCGAAGAGACGAAGTCCTTCTTCAACCCCTGCTGCGGACCGTGCATCGCCATCTGTGGTTGCATATTTTACAAAGGCACCCTGTATCCCCAATTGTTCCCCGATGACTTTGCCAAGTTCAAATTCTGACAGGGGCGCCTGTGTGTGGAGGTTGGCTGTGCAGCCTGCATGTCCTGGGCACTGTATGTCAATAAATCCTTTTCCCCTAAGCCATGCACCTTGCCAGCACAGTTTATTTTGCACAGCAGCAGCAATTATGTACTGCCTATCTGTCATCGTCTCCACTGCAATGCCCACAGCCTGTGAGGCATTCTGTCCTGGTCTCTTCCGGCTGGCAATAGTGGTGGAGTTGTACCTCCCATCCATAGCAATGTTTATCTCAGCTTCTGGATTGCCTCTCCTTCTATTTATTTCCTTTAATTTAATCACCTTCTGCGCCATGTCATTTAGGTTCACCTCTTTAACTGCTGTGCCAATCCTGTTCGAGGTCCTCTGCATACTGCAACTTGAAGGTGGTGGTATATCCATATTTGCCAAAAGAAGCCGGCATCTGGTATTTCCCAAAGGTGTGTCTTGAAGTCCCACTGCCAATCCAACATTGGCAGCTGCTGGGTTTGGTCCGCGCCTTGCAGAAATAGCCTCCTTGTATGGCTTTTCAAACATTGGTGTTATGTAACCACAGTTCTCACATTTAAGTTTGATCTTGCTGACAAGTCCAACTTTCTTCTTGTCATACAGCACAAATATTGCATTTTTACAGTCAGGAGAATCTACTGGATGTGATAATCCTGCTTTTCTTATTATTTCTACCAGCATATCACTGTTTGTATCATTTCCAAGCCATGAGATTCTTCCTTTTGTTTCCAGGTTGAGGACATTCTCCGGTTTCGGTCTCAGCAGGCGGACATTGCTGGACTGCCCGTCACAGTCTGGAGTTGCAAGTGGCGCCCCATCTGCACCAGTGCGAGACACTAAGTGGAAGTCTTCAGTTGTCAATCTAGTCGTGGACCGCAGCTGCCCTGGACCTGCAGAGATGGTACAATCAAGCTTCAACCCCTTATTCCAAGGATGGTGCCCGGCCTTAAACATAGTGCGTTTACGACGTGAATCCCCTCTCATTATTGTGGATATAGCTGTATTCCGTTCTTATGTATGTGCAAAAGTGATGGAAATTCTCATTTGGACCTCTACTTGTGTATATTTGTGTTTATTTATGAACTGGAAACAATAGGATGTTGATAAGACAGAGCCTAATTACCTTGAAAAGGGGACTCATCGTTCTGCCCACTTGAAGTGTGCTGAAAGGCTTATCAGATGTCATCCTTCAAACCCCCTTATAATTGGATCCAATGGATAGAATTTCATGATTAACCTCTCTGTGTCATTGTAAGGTTGCATTGTCTCTGAATACTACAAACTTGACAGGCACAGGTGTTTCTCTAAATATATATTATTATTTATATTATTATATATATTAGTAATATATAAGAAAAATAATATTTTTTATATATATTTTTCAATTATTAAATCACATTAGATTTGATAACATTTTTGGAAAATACTAATTTTTCTTTAAGTCACTTTTTATTTTTCCAAGAAATTCCAATTAATAATGAATTTATGTCTATTTTAGTTTTTGACTTTTCCAATTCATTGCGGCTTGCATGAGTACATATTTTAGAAAAACACCAGTACTGTTTAAATGGTAATTATTTTATGATTGATAACAACAGACTTTTGAAACTTTACAGATTTATTTGAAAATGACTGACTATTACATACAAAGAATTTTTAAGGGTTTCCTGTTAAATTGTCTGTTAAATAGGCTCAAGACCACAGTTATCTGCCCCTCGTTGACCAAGATCCGGATGTTAATACAGAAAAAAGAGTGCTTGTTTTCAAGTGTCAGTATTTTATTAAAATTGAATGAAACAGAAGCAAAAAATGTTCTTTTTGCAGAGAACTTGACTGAATTTGACACTCTATTGCAGAAATTGATAGTTTTCAGTGTAAATATTGGAAAAACCATAGCTTGTGGAAGTCAGAAAATTAGTTGTTTGTAGCCGATTGACTCCTTTCCGGTAGGGTTATGTATTTGTACTCAATTTTGACAGCAGGGTCAATGGTCAACGTGGTGTTTTCTTGTGATTATATTTTGTGTCCTGAATTGTTCTAGAGATGCCATGTCCTTGTTTTTCAATTGGGGTGTGTATAAAGTCAAAAGCCAGGTTAGTGTCTATATGAAACATATGGTAAAAATAACTGTGGTCTCACGCCTTGTATTGCTCCTTTCACACCTATCCGTCCTTCAAGTGGCATTCTGATTAGTTTTAAACCCCCTGTTCGTATAAGAGTTGTGATGTATACTGATCGTTAGTCGTGATAGTCATAAGTACGGTAGTGGCCGATCTATTAAAAAAAAAGTTGTACCAAACAAATGCTGTCTACAAACAGGTATATCAATATATTTTGACAATATGTACGTTCAAACAAATGCATGGGTGCCATATGAATTGAGGTTTGAAATAACTTCCCAAAACTCCCTAATTCAATACAAAATGGTATTTCGAGTGTGCAAATGACTAATCACAGTTCGCTAAAACCAGTTGAAAAACTTTGATTTAGCCGGTTTACATATGCAAAAGCATGTTTCATCAATCATTCTGATATAAAGAATAATATTCCCATTTATGTCAGCACCACCTAAATAGATTGTTCCTTTTTTGTGGTTTTATACTTCTGCATGGAGTGTATGGATTCCGGTATTGTCTAACAACATTCCCTGGTAATTGTTTTCCGCTTGTATTTTTTCGCACAATCAACAGGATCAAACAAGTCAAACTTTGAAGAAACAGTCATTCTTTTTACAAAAAAAAGCTGACGAGGAAGATGTTTTGAAAAAAATCATCGACAGAGCGTGTACATCTGCTTTAAAGCTTACAGATTAAAGCTGCACTCTCACAGATAAACCGTTTTGCTTTTTTTCTTGGAAACTGTCATTTTGCATAAATTTCGGGAAACCAGTGATGCAGCGATCAGATTGCAGCTTTTCATATTTACGTTCGAAAATTAAAATTCGTTACTAACGCTTTAGGAAAAATGATTTCTTCGGCAGTTTCCCAAACAATTGAGATATATTCTGTTGGGAGTTATAATATATTAATGAACTGAAAGAATTGATACCAACATTGGCTGATTCTGAGACAAGAAATTGATAAATGTCAAAACTGTCAATCTGTGAGAGTGCAGCTTTAAAGCAAACACGCTTGAACTTGCAAAACAATGTTTCATGTTCAGGAATTCTATTATCTCTGTGGAATATTAATGTCCAGGGAAAGCTGGAAGAGTTTTGCAATAAAATTTAGGACCCAGTTGTATGTGTTTATTTCTAGAGCAAACCGTTTACCCTAGATACTGAAAAGTTCAATATTTCAGTAATATACCATGAATGTTTGGTATTTGCATTGTTCTTGCAAATGCTATATTCATTATATTAGGACCTAATAAAAATATCTTTGTTATATTTTAGGAATAACGGTTTCAGGCAAAAAACACTTTTATTTCAAATGAAGACAAAGACCTGTTATGCAAAATAAGCAGACGAGAAAAACAAAACAAATCAAATGTATATGAATAACGGTGCATTGCCATATTTCATACACTAAATAATGACAAAGATTTTCTGAGCATTTTTAATAAACAGTATTATATTCTGGTAGAGATATTGGGGTTTGAAGAACTGGTTGAGATGTTGATAACGATAATTTAATATTTATGTAATCCACCTGTCGTCCTATCACGTGGTGTGTTAAGATCATAGTTTAATGTTTGGCTGCTGAAAGTATCCATGGAGTTTTCGTCGAAACAGGGGCAGGTCTGGGATCCTGCTAAGAAATATGGGTAACTCTGCGATCATGTTAAAAACAGGTGCAGCTCCGGGATCATTTTAAGAAACAGGGGCAGATCCGGGTTCATGTTAAAAGTGGCGTACCGTTAAACATTGTAAGAGGTGAATTACTTGTGCCATAATCTAATGTAATTGGGAAGTGAGGTTAAAGTAAGCAATAATGTTCCAAAATCATGATAAGTGTATTTAATTTCTTTTTTTATACACACATATGACAAGTCTGTTAGATGTGTTATATCAATATTAATATAATAATTTCGACATTTTTTTTCAAATGATGTTGTGACATTGTTGTGGACACGTGGCTGATGCCCCTCGCCCCACACTCACACACGCTTCTATAAAGCTATTGGACGGTACAAGTATTAAAGTATTTGACCTAAATAGTTTAACCTTGCGAATACATTCCGGACGAGAATGCCAAAACTATGATATGTTACAATAAGATAATAACATTTATCATATGCCTATCAATTTCCTTTTCCATATCCAACAGTGATAAAAAAGCACGCCGAATTGAAAAATCCGTATCACCAAACTGTCGTTTTCTGATTCCGATACCTTCTAGTATGGTGTGTAGTCTAGCAACTACTTTTGCGTTACTTTTGAGTTGCTAAAAATTAACAATTAAATTTCCATTGAATTAACTACAGACATGGTATATCGATAAGATTTTTTTTTTCTTAAACACGTTTATATATTTTATTCAGCAGTTTTCATCACTTTCGAACCTTGAAGTGCCATGGACAGTCTTTATCCTGGATTAATTACCAGTCTGCCTAACTACAGCATTTCCAAGATCTCTTATGGCATGTGTATTAATTGGTCTCCAGTGTTATCTTCCAGCCAACAAGGATTTTTAGATAAAAAAGGAAACGCAATAAACACAGATTTATCCAGTTTTGATGTTGACGATCCGATCTAGGTTAGGTAGCACAGTGTTATAAAAGAGAAAGTCAGCTCCACCAGAGTAACATTGTACAGGAGGGCGTTCTGACAATTGTAAGTTCTTTGGGTTATGTTGGTTCGGATCTTCCACAGCATCATTTTGTATTTTACATTCGTTTGATTAAAGAATCATAACAATACGTAAAATGTAGTTTTAAGCCTCTTTATAAAAGAAAAACAACTGTTTTAAAGTTAATGATATTTATTTTTTACGTTCACCAATAGTACAAGTATATGCTCAGAGTAGAACAAACAATATATATTTGAACAAACGCCAACATGAACCGTACTAAAATTCATGGAAAATGTAATGGCTTTTACGTGCACTTTATGCAGATGCAATTTTGAGTTTTGTATTATCAAACTGCATGCATGTAGTGATTATAGAGGTATAATAACGCGGTGGTTAATCCTTTCTTGCAAATGCTCATAAACTGCTTTTTTATACTTGAATGATAACATGTTTAGTACATCAAAATAATGATTGAGAATCCGGACCTGGTAGTATGAAATTTTGCAGTCAATTTTCATGGCAACCATATTGACAGATATAAATGAGGTCAATGGCAAAATGTAAGGAATAACTTAACAATGTTAGGAATAATATTTTCTTAGGCAAAGATCCGAGCGTTGTACTTCATATAACGGCTTTCTTTATTATATTTGATGACATAAAAATGGTCATATGTAGATGATAAAAAGTTTTAATGATGGGGTTTTTATCTGCCAATTGTGTTGCAAATTGAAGTAGACCATTTTACGTGTACGATTTATGCATCCATATGTATATGAATGTTAAATGGAATAAAATGTTTTGACAATCATCTTTTACCTTGAAAATGCTAAAGGGAAAAGAGCAGAAACTGCAAATTTGAAAATTAGTACATTTTTATCAAAGTTTTTACACAATTAGGACATGTTTTTAAATATTAAGAAATATTCGACCAGGATTGATGGCATGACTATCATTATGCAAAATACCAAGCGTATATCTATTGTAGAGATTGCGGAAAAATACTGGAAGGGTGATCATTTCTAACTACAAACTTAGATGAAGCAATTGTCATTATCACATATTAATAGTGAAACATATTTATTCTTCAATAGTGTAGTGTGTGCGTAACAACCAGCTGTAAAGTTAACACAATTGAATGCCGATTTACTATCATAGCTCTATAACTAATAGAGTGTCATACTAGAGGTCAGGCGGTAATGGGTTTGAACTTGTAAGCAAGCTCACATTTGTTTCAAGGTTAAAAGGAAAAATAGCAGGTATATAGTTGTGGGGTTTTTTTTAAATTGTTTAATAATGCGACATTTTCTGGTTTTCGCCATAATATTCCTGCATGAATATTCTTTTATCCTTGCATGTTTTGTACAATTATTCAACGAATAATGACTGTATAAAAATAAATATTGTAGTTTCAACATGATAAAGTCTTTAGTTTTCATCATTCCATTCACCCAGGTGAAGCATTGGTTAATTTTCTTAAACTCTTATTTTACGAATTATACATAATTAGTGGTTAAGCCTTAGTTCAAAATGGAAAAAAAACGAAATTCAGAAAGTTTTAAACAAAGCAATACAGCTGGACTCTCACATATTGGCAGTTTTTTTTGTCATTTCTCAAAACCATTTCTTATGATGCCAAAGAAGTAAGGGATGCGATTCTTTTAACTCACAGTTTGGACATTTTTTTAAAGTCTCGGAACTTGTTTTTTTATCATCAATGCCTTCAATTAAGTCATATAAGATAAATCAATATAGAACAGATCTTAATTGTTTGTAAACCTAACGAAAAAATCATTTACCTCGATTATTTAAAGAATAAGGAAAACTTAAATACCCACCCTAGCGTCGTCGTCGGCGTCACACCTTGGTTAAGGTTTTGCATGTAAGCACCTTCAAATCATTATCTTAGGAAATATATCATGTTTGCATTGCAACTTCAGATAAGTCTTCCCAACTATCTATCCTACTTAATTAATCAAGTAAAACAACACGTATTTAAAAGTAATGAAAAAAAACAAGTCTGAATAAATGCACAACAAATTGAAGCAATTATTTTGACAAGTCAATTAAGTTTGTCCTCATTTCCGTTGTCATTAAACTTATGCAATATATTGATATATACGATTAAATATCTGGTATTAATATTCTCAAGCTGAACAGTTTAAATGTAACGATAAATGTCGGTCGAATCACATTCACGGTCCACCAGTTTGGTGCCATTTTTTCGATATTACCAATTACAGTATTCCTAAGGTTCGTTAACAGAGGCGGTATTCACGTGGTACATTGTTTTGATACCAAGCACTAAAAAAATGTTGCGCCCAGTGAGACGGTATGTATTTTTGTTTATTTTCTCTCCATAATTAAACAATTAAATTTCCTAACATCAACCATGTTCCAGCGCACAATTTTCCCTGTTATATGGTACTTCCATTTTGTCAGACAGTTCTGTAGTTTACTTGGAATGCGTATCACAAGTTTTCAATCGAGGCGAAATGTGCTGCGGAAATCTTTGAACCAAGCATGAACTGTCCATTTTTTCAAAATTTCGTCCGTAATATACGCAATTTCGTTTACATAACAATTCATAAACATTAACCTATCGATATGCCCTAAGTTATGCTTTTATAGCAATGTACGCATTTTTCGGATATAACGCTACAACCATTTTTCGAACCAAGCACTTACGAAATATTATTCGAACCAAGCACTTTATCATTTTATACGCTTAATGTATTTCTTTTTCAGGCTGATAAACTAGCCGTTCAACAGCTGGAAACGCATACTACTCCTGTAGCATTGTACTATAAAGGTTGTATATGTATTCTCATAATGTACTATACCATTTAATTTCAAGAATTTTTTTATTGAACAGTCCGAGCATCGTTATTTTTATGGTAAAACTCTTATTTAAAAACAATATAACACAATTTCTCCGCTCAGAGTTATTTGAATATCATGATCTATTAAAACATTCATCGAAGATATGGATATGAAGTTATATACAAACTATAACAGGAAATCTTTCTGCAATGACTGCACCATGTTGGCGGTATTTTAATTTCGTCTGTACATTAACTCGCATAATATAATGGCCATTTCTTTGTATACGTCACAACAATTCATTCCTAAGTACTATTTTGTTGTGGTCGTTTATTTAAACTCATGTATTTTCAATTAACAGGTATCATGCTTTTGATTTATCAGCACGGAAAAGGTTGCTAGGCCGGAAAATATACGACTGTTTTAACAGATTGAAACGCCTCGCTAAAGGGCAATCTGGGTGTGCGTTGGGAGAAAGCCAGTATAAATGACTCGAAAATGGTCACCACACCACACCATAGTATTTATTCATTGTGAAGTGTACTGAACATCATTGTACTTTGTTTCTCTACCTAGTACAATATTTTCGCATATTTTAACGTTTAAAATAAACCAAGAGAATATATGTTGCTATACATTTTAGCTCTTAACATCTCTTGTCTCTTGTTGATCTGCCTACCTTAAAATATTGTATTTTATAGCATCAAAACTATATCAATTAACAGTTAGCTTATAAATTTTAGTTTCGGGCTGAGGAACAAATAATCAATTCGAATAAATGTTTATTACTTTCATTATTTTTATGACAAAAGCATGCAGTGTGAAAACAACACACACAACTAACGTAACAGTATGAGTGTATGTATAGAATTGTATAAACCATTGTTAACATGAACATGCTATATTCATGTAATAAATATTGTATAATTATACTTTGACTTATGCAAATACATACAACCATGAACATATTACAGCAATTAAACAAAAATCGAGAACTGTATCATTAACATAGTAATTACAAATCGCAAACATAAACTGAAGATTATCACAGATTGATATAACATTCAACTGGGTTAAGAACCGATCATCGCAAGCAGATGATAACATTAGTCTGTTTAAACAATTAAAAACAGTTCACTCAATCACTTATTTGCGCACTTCTGGACGCTTCTATAGAAGCTCAGGCCGGAACGTGAAGCGTATTGTTTATCACAGCTACATTTCCTCCCCTCGGTGGGATAACAGATGAACCACAAGATCTCGTCGAATGTGGTATTTAGCACCACAAATTTCACATTCGATCTGGGCGCCTGGGTGTACCATTCTCCGATGGTTAAACGAATCCCCATTTGTGGCGAACGCTTTGTCACAGTCGGAACACTGGCTCTGCATTTCCTCACTATGGGCACAACCTCTGAAATATGATTTAACAACTATTTTAAGAATATTTGTATCCTGTATTTGCAAATTGTAACATTTAAAATATTTCTTTATATTTAAGTTAATATTTAATATGCATAAACATAAATGTAACGACTTCAAAATATGGCAATCTGAAACGGATAGTTTACCTGTGGCGTTTTGAGTGGCTTTGGCTAAAGAACATAAGCTCACAGCATCTGAATTGTGCTGAGCCTGTATGTTTTCTTAAATGTATACTTAATGCGCCTTTGGTCTTGTATGATTTCCCACAATGTCGGCATAACATATTGTGCAACAATATAAAAAATATATAGTGCTTGGTTCGAATAATATTTCGTAAGTGCTTTGTTCGAAAAACGTTTTAAGCGTTATTACCGCAAAATGCGTACATTGCTATGGTAACATAACTTAGGGCATATCGATAGGGCTACATGCATTGTCCATAAATAGCTCTGTAATCGAAATTGCGTATATAAATGACGAAATTTTGAAAAAAATGGACAGTTCATGCTTGGTTCAAAGATTTCCGCAGCACATTTCGCCTCGATTGAAAACTTGTGACACGCATTCCAAGTAAACTACAGAACTGTCAGACAAAATGAAGGTTCCATATTACAGGGAAAATTGTGCGCTGGAACATGGGTGATGTTAGAAAATTTAATTGTTTAATTATGGAGAGAAAATAAACAAAAATACATACCGTCTCACTGGACGCAGCATTTTTTTAGTGCTTGGTATCAAAACAATGTACCACGTGATTACCGCCTCTGGTTAAGGCAGTGTTAAAGATATAAACAAGCGAAATACAGATATACATAGTCGGTCCTGCAATGCAATTAATTTAAGTTTAAAAACATGAAAAGTCAATTAAAGTGACAATTTCACTTTTCAAGATATGTAATAATATTAACTTAATTGTTGTTTTTTTGCCTTTGACCTTCTTTCCGGTATGAAATCATACCAACTCCACATGCACCAGGCACAGGGTTTTTGCGGACTTATTTTGAGGACTATTGCCTTTAGTCACCAACAATAGTATGTCATATATAAAATACAATTATGAATTATAAATATATCGATGTACGAAGTCAATCAAAGTTTCCCTTTGTAACCTCGGAACAATAATTACAGTAATGCCATTTTTGTGACGCCATTCCAAGGATATATTCCAATACTATCCCTAAAATGACCCCTTCTTCGGATAACACATTAACTTCTAGTACTGTAAGACAAGTCTTGCAAATGAATGAATAAAGTCGGAGTACAGTTGCAACGATACAAGCAGGCGCAGAAGTCCACACCACAACTTGTTTTTTTTTATATTTTGTTTTTATTTAAAGAAGAAGATAACATTTTCGCTTTCACCCCTCGAAGTGTGCGTAACAAATTGAAACAATTTAAGAATATCAGAGTATCATTAAAAAAGAGATTAAAAAATTTAAAAAAATAAAACATCAAAATACAAAGAATGGGTATTGTAATTACACCTTTTACTGCTACCGCTGTACGAAGACGATTTGTTTTGGTGTTTTCTATCCGAAACATTTGTTTTGGTGTTCTCCTTGAAGAAAAATAACTGGCTTGTCTCCAGCATAACTTGAATTGCTTTTTTGATGTATTACCGATCGTGAGATGCACAATGAACCCACGACGGCATCTAGACAATGATTTTCTGATGTAAATGTATCGCTGCTCAGAAAATATGATTTATTGTTTGGTCTTACGCGTTGATGTGGCATAAATATCACTAAACGCTAACATGTCTGAGAATTTTATGTGACGACGTGTTGCAATGCGAATAGTGTCTTCTAGCTATTGTATTTAAAGAGCTGTAATATCTGCCTTTTCATCAGCATGAATCGCGTGACGGATTTACAATAACAAAGAACGATGTATACTGTTATTACCATCATTGACAATGATCAGCTCTGTAAAAGCAGCAACATGCATAAAGGTTTCTCTAAAATATTTAAAATCCGTGCATGCACTCTAAGAGTTAAAACCAAAATAAAACAGTTTGATTGACAGAACACATTGTGTTTCCTCTACATCGCCATGATCTACGAGATGTACGGTGCTGCCTCTCTTACTGGATATTGTTTGCACAGCGGTTCCTACACGGACACCATCTGTTCGTGAAACACTAGCGGCCATTACAGCGGCGGGGAGGCCTTTTCCATCTTCATCTCCGTTATCTGATCTCCACTTATGTGTTAACCAATCATCATTATATTGATTTACATGCATTAGTTAATGGCCGTAGTTTGGTAATTTGTTACATTTAACAAGTATTATTTGCCGTCATCTTTACTAGGTAGTCTCTGAATAACGCTCACTTGACCATCACTACTGGGCATTTGTAATTCGGTCGGTGATCTGTATTGAAAGCATCTTAACAACGTATATGAACACATGCTATACATTTCTGTTTATTTTAACAAATTTAGATATAGCAGGTTACATTGGCACAAATTGTTATATTTGATCTGGGACCAATAATACATTGGCACAAATTGTATTTGATCTGGGACCAATAATACATCTTACTTCCAGATTTGATGTAGTAGAACTGTACTACGTTGAAAAGTGACCACCGTATGGCCAGGCACGCGACAAGGGTCACGTAGGGTCAATAAAGATCAATATATTTCATTCGCGAAAAATGGATTTAATCTGAAATGTATCAATATAATGATTAAAGAAGAATACCAGGTCATAAAATATTTAATAGCATGAAACTATAATAGACTTTCACCAATGACAAGGCACTCGGGCAGAAATAAAACAATGATCGCATCTTCAACTGTAATCTCCGGCGTATGTTACTGAACGGACTCCGTCTTCGAGTGATACTAAATAATTATTACCATCTCCCCCATGCTTTGGGCAGATCAGTGGATACTCTCTTATTGGGAAGCTAGTAATTACTGTACTGGTTTCAGCATTCAATTTGTGATTCGATTTGGAGCATTTCGTTGTTTGAAGTTGGAGGTTGTCCAATGAAAAAGCAGTATTCTATTCCACGATTAGTTCGTCAATCAACATTAACTTAGCAATTTCTCGAAATAAATACGTTCAGAGGCCGTTTTATCCACTGAAGCTATTGTAGCTGGATGTTGTTCGAGCTCGTGACGGACGTCTAAGATTTATCTAAGACACATATGCTAGTGGTTGAATATTGTTTCCAAGTTTGTTGATGCCATTATCAAATTGAATTAATCCCGATTGCTATAATACACCTGCAAAATCATGCTCTTGTGATTGTTTTTTTTTTTACTTTTTAAAACTGAGTCCTTGTCCTTTTTTTTAGTGTATCGATAAAATGTTATTGAAATGTTACAAAATCCAACTCGGTAACCGTTTGGTTAAAGTTTCCCAACAGCATGTGAAGGTATACATACTCCATGAAGTTATAATACGGGAGCAGATCAGATTGATTGATTTAGGCGTAAAGTAGATTGCGATTCTGGGACATTAGTTTTCGAGGTACCACTTTTTATCATATGCAATACATATCAGGTTTAGAAATATCGAATATCTTTCAAAATCATTTTTCAATTGATTCGATAAGAACCATATCTTACACAGACTTCGACTGCATATCGAAATATGGCAATGGAAACTACAAAGAAGAGCCTGGAAACCAAACATAAACTATGAGCCTCGCAAAAAGGCTAACAGAATAAAGCTATATGCTTCAATATAAGTGCCTGAGACAGATTCCTACTGTTCGGCATGTGCGACATTGAACAAACATTAAGGATTGCCGTTGATCCAGTTGTTTCGAAGTCTACTTTTGCCTCGCTATAATTTGCTCCTTGGTATCTTAGAAAAACTATCGGTCTATCTCAACCCAACCAAAGCCCCAAGCCTCTCACATCACAAACCGCGAACGTGAAATGGACGTTTTTTAAGACATCTCCGTTGCGTGTATTGCTCATGTCACTCTTATCCGTATTTTAAGTGGCATTCTCATTTGTTTCAAACCATCTGTTCGTATAAGAGTTGTGATATATTAGACACACCAATTATTAAATAACAACTGTGTGTATTGTTCTTTTGTCGTGTGAGTGGCCGATTTAATAAAAAAACTAGTACCAAACAAGTGTTGCCTATATTCAAGTTTATCAATATATGTTGACACTGTATATTCATCAAATGCATGGGTGTCATATGAGTTAGGGTTGCAAAACTAATCTGATATAAAGTATATTCCCATTTATATGAGCACCACTTTAATAAATTGTTCCTGTTCTGTGGTGTTATACTTGCATGGGAGGTAAGGATTCCAGTATTGCCTAACAATATTCCCTGGTAATTGTTTTCCTCCGCTGGAATTTCCCGCACAATCAACTACTGCGGAAATGAACAGGATCAAACAAGTCAAACTTTAGAGAAACAGGCATTCTTTTTACAAATATAGCTGAGGAGGAAGATGTTTTGAAACAAATCATCGACAGATGCTTTAAAGACCTCTGCTTTAAATCTGCACTTTCACAGATAAACTGTTTTGCTTTTTTTCGTCTTTGAAACTGTCAATTTTTGCATAAAGATTGGGAAACCAGTGACGCAGTGATCAGATTGCAGCTTTCATATTAAAGTTAAAAAATCATATTTTATGGCAAAATACGTTGTAGTAACGCTTTAGGAAAAATGTTGTTTTTTCGGCAGTTTTTCAAACAATTGAAATGTTCTATTGGGATTTATTATATATCACTAAACTGACGGCATTGACACCAACATTGTCACTCTATGCGAGTGCAGCTTTAAAGCAAACACGCTTGAAATATGAACTTGCAAAAACAATGCGTCATGTGCAGGAATTCTATTATCTCTGTGGAAAATTAAAGCTGAATAAGTTTTGCAATATCATTTAGGACCAAGTTGTATATGTGTACTTCTAGAGCATACCGTTTACTTTAGATAGATAGATAGATAGATACGTTTTATTCCTCCAGTAACGGAGAGCATAACATATTTACAAGTATAATATAAAACATAGATATACAAATATTATGTACATAACAAACGTTAATTTACAAAAGTCATAACGTGCATACATGTAGCATGGTAACAAGTTACACAAAAACGTCATGGATCACATAAGCCTAAAACATGTAAGCATAACTCAAGCTTTCCTAGGTACAAGTAAGTTAATTAACGCCTTAGCAATTGGTTGAAACATCAAACAATTATGAGAACTTGTTGTTGCAAATTGAAACACCTTTGCGCACTGGCCCGTATGAGGTTTAAGAATTAGACACTTAAAAGCATCCACGCCACAGCAGTGAATTATGCTATCCCACAAGGCCCTACGCTCTTCTTCTTTTTTGTGGCAAAAGCATATTAAATGTTCAGTATGATATAATATATCATGAATGATTGTTCTTGCGAATGCTATATTCATTATTTTAAGCCGTAATAAAAATATCTGTCATATTCTAGGAAGAATGGTTTCAGGCAAATCTATCACGTGGTGTGTTAAGGTCATAGTTTAATGTTTGGCTGCTGAGAGTATCCATGGAGTTTTCATCGAAACAAGGGCAGCTCCGGGATCATGTTAAGACACTGGGGAAGCTTCGGGAATCTCTTAAATAGATGGGCAGCTCTGAGATCATGCTTAGAAACAGGGGCAGCTCCGGGATCATTTTAAGAAACAGGGGCAGCTACGGGATCATCTTAAAAACAGGGGCAGCTCTGAGATCATGTTAAGAAACAGGGGCAGCTCCGGTATCATTCAAAGAAACATGGGCAGCTCCGGGATCATCTTAAAAACATGGGCAGCTCTGAGATCATGTTAAAAACAGGGGCAGATCCGGGACCATTTAAAGATACAGGGTCATGTTAAAAGTTGCGTACAATTAAACATTGTTAGGGGTGAATTACTTGTGTAATAATCCAATGTAATTGGGAAGCTCGGTTAAAGTAAGCATTTTTTCCAAAATCATGATAAGTGTATCTAATATTTTTTAAATGAAATTTCGCAGTCATTTGTCATTGTAACCATACTACAGATATAAATGAGTTGTATGGTAAAATGTTAGGAATAACTTCAACAATTAGTTACTGAGTTCCGTCGTTGTGCTTTATGTAACGGCTTTCTGTAGTATATTTGATGACATATAAAATTATCTGAAATAGAAGATAAAAAGTTTAAATGATAGGGTTCTTATATGCCTATTGTGTTGAAAATTAAAGTAGTCCGATTTATGCATCCATATGTAAATGAATGTAAATTGGAGTCAAATGTTTTTAAATCATCACCTTGAAAATTCCAATGGAGCAGAAACTACAAATTCAAATGAGTACTGTTTTTTACCAAAGTTCTTATAGAATTAGGGCATGTTTTTAAATATTAAAAATTGTCTGCCTTTCAACCCGCTTACCGCTATGAAGTCATACCAACTCCACATGTACCAGGCACCGAGTTTTTGTGGACTTCTTTTGAAGCACCAACAACAGCAACAACGGTATTTCACATAAAAAAAATAATTATAATATATAAATATATCGATGCACGAAGTCAATCAAAGTTTCCGTTTGTAACCTCGGAACAATATTTACAGTAATCCGTTTTTTGTGACGTCATTTCAAAGAAAAAGTCCAATACTTTCCCTCAACTGACCCCTCCTTCTGATGATAAATTAACTTCTAGTACTGAAAGACCAGTCTTGCAAATGAATGAATAAAGCCGAATTTACAGTTGCAACGATACAAGCAGGCGCAGACATTCACACAACTTGTTTGATTTATACTTTCTTGCACATTAAGGATACAAGTCGCTTATGCAAGTATGCGTAACAAATTGAAACAATTTAAGAAATCAGAGTTTCATTTAGATTTTTTTTCAAATTTCAAAAAAAAAAAATGAAAACATTAAAAAACAAAGTATGGGTATTGTGAGTACACCTTTTACAACTACCGCTATTCGAAGAGGATTTGTGTTGGTGTTTTTCTCTCAGAAACATTTTTTTTTTGGTATTTTTCTCTAATATTAATATATGACTTGTCTCTAGCATAAATTGAATTGCTTTTTGGTATATTACTTGATCGTGAGATGCACAATGAACTCACGGCGCCATCTAGACAATGATTTTCTGATGCAAATGTGATGCTGCTCAGAAAATATGATTTATTGTTTGGTCTTACGCGTTGCGTTGTTGTGTCATAAATATGATAAAAAGCTATCCTTACGTCTGAGAATTTTATGTGATGTCGTTTTGCAATGTGAATAGTGTCTTGTAGCTATTGTATTTACAGAGCTGAAATCTCCGCCTTCTCATCAGCATGAAACGCGTGAAGGATTTACAATAACAAATAAACGGTGTATACCGTTATTACCACCATTGACAATGATCAGCTCTGTAATAGTAGCAAAATTCATAAAGGTTTCTCTGAAATATTTAAAATCCGTGCATGCACTCTAAGAGTTAAATCCAATATAAAACAGTTTGTTTGACATAAAACATCGTGTTTCCTCTATATCGCCATGATCTACGAGATATACGGTGCTGTTTATCTTACTGGGTATTGTTTGCACAGCGGTTCCTACACGGACACCATCTGTCCGTGAAACACTAGCGGCCATAACATCTTCACCTTCGTTATTTGATCTCCAATTATGTGTAAAACGAATTATCATTATATCGATTTACATGCATTAGTTATTGGCAGCAGTTTGGTAATTTGTTGCATTTAACAAGTATTGTTCATATTTGCCGTCATCATTTTACTAGGTAGTCTCTGAGTAACGCTCTCTTGACCATCATTACTGGGCATTTGTTATTCGGTCGGTGATCTGTATTGAAAGCATTTCAATAACGTATATGAACACATGCTATAATTAAATAGAATATATATAAGGTTTCCTTGGCACAAATTGTTATGTTTGATGTAGTAAAACTGTATCACGTTGAAAGGTGACTACCGTATGGCCAGGCACGCGACAAGGGTCACATAATGTCAATAAATATCAATTTAGTTCACTCGCTGAAATTGATTAAATCTGAAATATATCAATAAAATGTTTATAGAGGAATACCATGTCATAAAATATTTGATAGCATGAAATTATAATAGATTTTAACCAATGACAAAGCACCCGGGCAGAAATAAAACAATGATAGCATCTGCAAAGGTAATCTACGGCGTATGCTTATTTACGGGGTCCGCCTTTCAGTGATACTAAACAATTATTAGCATCTCCCCCATGCTTTGGGCAGATCAATGAATACTCCCAAATTGGGAGGCAAGCAATTACTGTACGGGTTTTAGCATTCAATTTGTGATTAGTTTTGGAGCATTTCGTTGTTTGAAGTTATAGTGTGTCCAATAAGATAGCAGTATTCTTCCCATTCCCCGATTATTTCGTCATTGAACATTAACCGAGCAGTGCCGTTAAGAGACCGTTCTATCGACTGAAACTGCTATTGTTATATGATGTAGTTCGAGCTTTTGACGGACCTCACAGTTCGATCTAAGATACAAATACTAAATGTATGGTGTATATCGTTTTTAGGTTTGTTGATGCCATTATTAAAGTGATTAATCCCAATAGCTCTGATACACCTGCAAACTCATGTTTATCTATTAATTTATATTTTTATTACGTAAATCTGAGACATAGTTCAATTGTTTATGTAGCCCTCTTTTTAATATAATTTTATTATCGATAAAATGTTCCTATTAGTGATAAATAGCAGGCACATGCAATAAAAAATCGGTAGTTAGTTTGACGGCACAGTTGGGAGCCATTATTTCAGTCATAACCATTCCGTAAGAACAAATTTGACATGGACAATGGGAACATGTTTGTAAATTGCAAATCGATACAAAATCCAACTCCGTAACCGTTTGGCTAAAGTTTCCCAATCATATGTGACGGTGTACATACTACATATACGAGTAGGTATAATACTGGAGCAGAATATATTTGGTGTTTTAGGCAGAAAGTATATTGCGATAATGAGACATTAGTTTTCGAGGTGCGACTGTGAGTCATATATAATAAATATTATCAGGTTAAGAAATATCAAATAGTTTTCAAAATGTTTAGTTTATTCCATTCATTTAAGCATAACCATAATAATACAGGTATGTCAATATATTTTGGCAAACACTTAACACATTCTACCAAACTTATGGGTACCATATGAATCGGGGTTTAAAATATCTTTCCAAAATTCCCTAATTCACTGCAAAAAATATTTCATGTGTGTGAATCACAAATCAAAACTTCGCAAAAGACATTCGAGAAACGTTGTTGTAGCCCAATTACATAGTCAAAACCACGTTCCATCATTCAATCTGATATAAAGTATATTCCCATTATATCGCGCCAACTTAATAAATTATTCTTGATCAGTGGTGTTATACTTCAACATTCCCTGGTAATTGTTTCCGCTGGTATTTTCAGCACAATCAACTATTGCGGAAATTAACAGAATCAAAGATGTCTAACTATCGAGAAACTGGCATTCTTTTCGCAAAAATAGCTAACGAGGAAGATGTTTTGAAATAAATCATCGACAGAGCGAGTACCTCTGCTTTGAGGCAAACATGCATGAAATATAAATTTGCGAATATAATTTATGTATAGTGTTCACGAGTTCAGCTGGCACGAGTTGTATAATATCTGCAAAGAAAGCTGAAAAAGGTTTGCATTCATGTTTAAGACCGAGTTGTGTGTGTACTTTTCAAGAGCATGTCGTTTATTTCTAATATTGGGCGTTACATATACGGATGCGTTTATTAATTTCAGTCATATATCATGCCACTGTATCGAATTTGCATGTATAAAGGTTCTTGCAAACGCTATATTTATAGTTTTGAGCAACTCTAAAAGGATCATTGCCATATTTACCGAATTACTGGTTTTAAGCAACAACACTGATTAAAAGACAAGTATAAAAGCTTTACCCTTTTATTTCAAATGAAGGCAAAGATTTGTAATGCAAAAAAGCAGACGAAATAAATAAAGTGTACAAGAAAAACGGTGCATTGTCATATGTTACCAAAAAGGTCCCTACACTAAAATGTCTTAGAGTCGTTAATGTACCTTCCCGGTGCAGGTCATGTTCCCTTGTATTGGCATATGTCGTCAATGTACTTTGCCACTGCAGCCCATGAGCATGTAGTTCCCTTGTATTGGCATATGTCGTTAATATACTTTGCCAGTGCAGGCCATGAGCATGTAGTTCCATTGTATAGTCATATGTCGTTAATGTTCTTTACCAGTGCAGGCCATGAGCTTGTAGTTCCCTTGTATAGTCATATGTCGTTAATATACTCTACCAGTGCCGGTCATGAGCGTGTAGTTCCCTTGTATAGTCATATGTCGTTAATGTACTTTACCAGAGCAGGCCATGCGCGTGTAGTTCCCTTGTATAGTCATATGTCGTTAATGTTCTTTACCAGTGCAGGCCATGAGCTTGTAGTTCCCTTGTATAGACATATGTCGTTAATGTACTTTGCCAGTGCAGGCCATGAGCGTGTAGTTCCCTTGTATAGTCATATGTCGTTAATATACTCTACCAGTGCCGGTCATGAGCGTGTAGTTCCCTTGTATAGTCATATGTCGTTAATGTACTTTACCAGTGCAGACCATGAGCGTGCAGTTCCCTTGTATAGTCATATGTCGCTAATGTACTTTACCAGTGCAGACCATGAGCGTGGAGTTCCCTTGTATAGTCATATGTCGTTAATGTTCTTTACCAGTGCCGGCCATGAGCGTGGAGTTCCCTTGTATAGTCATATGTCGTTAATGTTCTTTACCAGTGCAGGCCATGAGCGTGGAGTTCCCTTGTATAGACATATGTCGTTAATGTTCTTTACCAGTGCAGGCCATGAGCGTGTAGTTCCCTTGTATAGACATATGTCGTTAAAGTACTTTGCCAGTGCAGGCCATGAGCTTGTAGTTCCCTTGTATAGACATATGTCGTTAATATACTTTACCAGTGCAGGCCATGAGCGTGGAGTTCCCTTGTATAGTCATATGTCGTTAATGTACTTTACCAGAGCAGGCCATGAGCGTGTAGTTCCCTTGTATAGACATATGTCGTTAATATACTTTACCAGTGCAGGCCATGAGCGTGGAGTTCCCTTGTATAGTCATATGTCGTTAAAGTACTTTACCAGTGCAGGCCATGAGCTTGTAGTTCCCTTGTATAGACATATGTCGTTAATATACTTTACCAGTGCAGGCCATGAGCGTGGAGTTCCCTTGTATAGACATATGTCGTTAATATACTTTACCAGTGCAGGCCATGAGCGTGTAGTTCCCTTGTATAGACATATGTCGTTAAAGTACTTTACCAGTGCAGGCCATGAGCTTGTAGTTCCCTTGTATAGACATATGTCGTTAATATACTTTACCAGTGCAGGCCATGAGCGTGTAGTTCCATTGTATAGACATATGTCGTTAATGTACTTTGCCAGTGCAGGCCATGAGCGTGTAGTTCCCTTGTATAGACATATGTCGTTAAAGTACTTTGCCAGTGCAGGCCATGAGCGTGGAGTTCCCTTGTATAGACATATGTCGTTAAAGTACTTTGCCAGTGCAGGCCATGAGCGTGGAGTTCCATTGTATAGACATATGTCGTTAATATACTTTACCAGTGCAGGCCATGAGCGTGTAGTTCCCTTGTATAGACATATGTCGTTAAAGTACTTTGCCAGTGCAGGCCATGAGCGTGGAGTTCCCTTGTATAGACATATGTCGTTAATATACTTTGCCAGTGCAGGCCATGAGCGTGTAGTTCCCTTGTATAGTCATATGTCGTTAAAGTACTTTACCAGTGCAGGCCATGAGCGTGTAGTTCCCTTGTATAGACATATGTCGTTAATATACTTTACCAGTGCAGGCCATGAGCGTGCAGTTCCCTTGTATAGTCATATGTCGTTAATGTACTTTACCAGAGCAGGCCATGAGCGTGCAGTTCCCTTGTATAGACATATGTCGTTAATGTACTTTACCAGAGCAGGCCATGAGCGTGTAGTTCCCTTGTATAGACATATGTCGTTAATGTACTTTACCAGAGCAGGCCATGAGCGTGTAGTTCCCTTGTATAGACATATGTCGTTAATGTACTTTACCAGAGCAGGCCATGAGCGTGCAGTTCCCTTGTATAGTCATATGTCGTTAATGTACTTTACCAGTGCAGGCCATGAGCGTGTAGTTCCCTTGTACAGTCATATGTCGTTAATGTACTTTACCAGAGCAGGCCATGAGCGTGTAGTTCCCTTGTATAGACATATGTCGTTAATATACTTTACCAGAGCAGGCCATGAGCGTGTAGTTCCCTTGTATAGACATATGTCGTTAATGTACTTTACCAGAGCAGGCCATGAGCGTGCAGTTCCCTTGTATAGTCATATGTCGTTAATGTACTTTACCAGAGCAGACCATGAGCGTGGAGTTCCCTTGTATAGTCATATGTCGTTAATGTACTTTACCAGAGCAGGCCATGAGCGTGTAGTTCCCTTGTATAGACATATGTCGTTAATATACTTTACCAGTGCAGGCCATGAGCGTGCAGTTCCCTTGTATAGTCATATGTCGTTAATGTACTTTACCAGTGCAGGCCATGAGCGTGCAGTTCCCTTGTATAGTCATATGTCGTTAATGTACTTTACCAGAGCAGGCCATGAGCGTGTAGTTCCCTTGTATAGACATATGTCGTTAATATACTTTACCAGTGCAGGCCATGAGCGTGTAGTTCCCTTGTATAGACATATGTCGTTAATATACTTTACCAGTGCAGGCCATGAGCGTGGAGTTCCCTTGTATAGTCATATGTCGTTAATATACTTTACCAGTGCAGGCCATGAGCTTGTAGTTCCCTTGTATAGACATATGTCGTTAATGTACTTTGCCAGTGCAGACCATGAGCGTGTAGTTCCCTTGTATAGTCATATGTCGTTAATATACTCTACCAGTGCCGGTCATGAGCGTGTAGTTCCCTTGTATAGTCATATGTCGTTAATGTACTTTACCAGTGCAGACCATGAGCGTGCAGTTCCCTTGTATAGTCATATGTCGTTAATGTACTTTGCCAGTGAAAGCCATTGGCGTGTAGTTCCCTTCTAAAGTCATATGTCGTTAATATACTTTGCCAGTGCAGATCATGAGCGTGGAATTCCCTTGAATGGTCATTTGTCGTAAATTTACTTTACTAGTGCAGGTCATGAGCGTGCTGTTCCCTTGTATAATCATATATCGTTAATTTACTTTTCCGGTGCAGGTCATGAGCGTGCTGTTCCCTCGTATAGTCATATGTCATTAATTTCCTTTTTCGTAGGAGGCCATGAGTGTGTAGTTCCCTTGTATAGTCATATGTCGTTAATGTTCTTTACCAGTGCAGGCCATGAGCGTGTAGTTCCCTTGTATAGACATATGTCGTTAAAGTACTTTGCCAGTGCAGGCCATGAGCGTGTAGTTCCCTTGTATAGTCATATGTCGTTAATGTACTTTGCCAGTGCAGGCCATGAGCGTGGAGTTCCCTTGTATAGACATATGTCGTTAATGTACTTTACCAGTGCAGGCCATGAGCGTGTAGTTCCCTTGTATAGTCATATGTCGTTAATGTACTTTGCCAGTGCAGGCCATGAGCGTGTAGTTCCCTTGTATAGTCATATGTCGTTAATGTACTTTACCAGTGCAGACCATGAGCGTGTAGTTCCCTTGTATAGACATATGTCGTTAATGTACTTTGCCAGTGCAGGCCATGAGCGTGTAGTTCCCTTGTATAGTCATATGTCGTTAAAGTACTTTGCCAGTGCAGGCCATGAGCGTGTAGTTCCCTTGTATAGACATATGTCGTTAAAGTACTTTGCCAGTGCAGGCCATGAGCGTGTAGTTCCATTGTATAGTCATATGTCGTTAAAGTACTTTGCCAGTGCAGGCCATGAGCGTGTAGTTCCCTTGTATAGACATATGTCGTAAATGTACTTTGCCAGTGCAGGCCATGAGCGTGTAGTTCCATTGTATAGTCATATGTCGTTAATGTACTTTGCCAGTGCAGGCCATGAGCGTGTAGTTCCCTTGTATAGTCATATGTCGTTAAAGTACTTTGCCAGTGCAGGCCATGAGCGTGTAGTTCCATTGTATAGTCATATGTCGTTAATGTACTTTGCCAGTGCAGGCCATGAGCGTGTAGTTCCCTTGTATAGACATATGTCGTAAATGTACTTTGCCAGTGCAGGCCATGAGCGTGTAGTTCCATTGTATAGTCATATGTCGTTAATGTACTTTGCCAGTGCAGGCCATGAGCGTGTAGTTCCCTTGTATAGACATATGTCGTTAAAGTACTTTGCCAGTGCAGGCCATGAGCGTGTAGTTCCCTTGTATAGACATATGTCGTTAAAGTACTTTACCAGTGCAGGCCATGAGCGTGTAGTTCCCCTGTATTCGCATATGTCGCAAATGTACTTTGCCAGTGCAGACCATGAGCGTGGAGTTCCCTTGTATAGACATATGTCGTAAATGTACTTTGCCAGTGCAGGCCATGAGCGTGTAGTTCCCTTGTATAGACATATGTCGTTAAAGTACTTTGCCAGTGCAGGCCATGAGCGTGTAGTTCCATTGTATAGTCATATGTCGTTAAAGTACTTTGCCAGTGCAGGCCATGAGCGTGTAGTTCCCTTGTATAGACATATGTCGTTAATGTACTTTACCAGTGCAGGCCATGAGCGTGTAGTTCCCTTGTATAGACATATGTCGTTAATGTACTTTACCAGTGCAGGCCATGAGCGTGTAGTTCCCTTGTATAGACATATGTCGTTAATGTACTTTGCCAGTGCAGGCCATGAGCGTGTAGTTCCCTTGTATAGACATATGTCGTTAATGTACTTTACCAGTGCAGGCCATGAGCGTGGAGTTCCCCTGTATTCGCATATGTCGCAAATGTACTTTGCCAGTGCAGACCATGAGCGTGGAGTTCCCTTGTATGGTCATTTGTCGTAAATTTACTTTACTAGTGCAGGTCATGAGCGTGCTGTTCCCTTGTATAATCATATATCGTTAATTTACTTTTCCGGTGCAGGTCATGAGCGTGCTGTTCCCTCGTATAGTCATATGTCATTAATTTTCTTTTTCGGTGGAGGCCATGAGTGTGGAGTTTCCTTGTATAGTCATATGTCGTTAATGTACTTTGCCAGTGCGGGCCATGACCGTGGAGTTTCCTTGTATAGTCAAATGTCGTAAATTTACTTGTGCAGGTCATGAGCGTGCTGTTCCTTTGAATAGTCATATGTCGTTAATGTACTTACCAGGTCAGGCCATGAGCGTGTAGTTCCCCTGTATTCGCATATGTCGTAAATGTACTTTGCCAGGTCAGGCCATGAGCGTGTAGTTCCCTTGTATAGTCATATGTCGTAAATGTACTCTACCAGTGCAGGCCATGAGCGTGTAGTTCCCTTGTATAGTTATATATCGTTAATGTACTTTACCAGTGCGGGCCATGAGCGTGTAGTTTCCCTGTATTCGCATATGTCGTAAATGTACTTTGCCAGGTCAGGCCATGAGCGTGTAGTTCCCTTGTATAGTCATATGTCGTAAATGTACGTTACCAGTGCAGGCCATGAGCGTGTAGTTCCCTTGTATAGTTATATATCGTTAATGTACTTTACCAGTGCGGGCCATGAGCGTGTAGTTCCCCTGTATTTGCATATGTCGTAAATGTACTTTGCCAGTTCAGACCATGAGCGTGTAGTTCCCTTGTATGGTCATTTGTCGTAAATGTACTTTGCCAGTTCAGACCATGAGCGTGTAGTTCCCTTGTATAGTCGTATGTCGTAAATGTACTTTACCAGTGCAGGCCATGAGCGTGTAGTTCCCTTGTATAGTTATATATCGTTAATGTACTTTACCAGTGCGGGCCATGAGCGTGTAGTTCCCTTGTATTCGCATATGTCGTTAATGTACTTTGCCAGTTCAGACCATGAGCGTGTAGTTCCCTTGTATAGTCATTTGTCGTAAATGTACTTTGCCAGTTCAGACCATGAGCGTGTAGTTCCCTTGTACAGTCATATGTCGTAAATGTATTTTGCCAGTTCAGACCATGAGCGTGTAGTTCCCTTGTATGGTCATATGTCGTTAATGTACTTTACCAGTTCAGACCATGAGCGTGTAGTTCCCTTGTATAGTCATATGTCGTAAATGTACTTTGCCAGTTCAGACCATGAGCATGTAGTTCCCTTGTATAGTCATATGTCGTAAATGTACTTTGCCAGTTCAGACCATGAGCGTGTAGTTCCCTTGTATAGTCATATGTCGTAAATGTACTTTGCCAGTTCAGCCCATGAGTGTGTAGTTCCCTTGTATAGTCATATGTCGTAAATGTACTTTGCCAGTTCAGACCATGAGCGTGTAGTTCCCTTGTATAGTCATATGTCGTAAAAATACTTTTCCGGTGCAAACCATGAGCGTGTAGTTCCCTTGTATAGTCATATGTCGTTAATATACTTTACCAGTGCAGGCCATGAGCGTGTAGTTCCATTGTATAGTCATATGTCGTAAAAATACTTTTCCGGTGCAAACCATGAGCGTGTAGTTCCCTTGTATAGGCATATGTCGTTTATGTACCCTGCAGGAACAATCAGGATTTCCATTGACTCCGCTTAAAACTAGACCTGATGTAAAAGGCTAACATATGCATATTGGTCATAACAATAACGGTTATGGAGTTTCTGAATTAATCCTTTATTATGTATTTCCTGTATTTGTCTGGAAAGGCATTTTATTCCAAGAAATATAACTTTTATGGAAATGAAAGGAATATATGCATAATTTCGAAGATTTTACCATCCAGTTTATGTAAAAACGTTCGATTGCTAGTGTGCAAAAATTCAGAATCGAAACATTATGCCTAAGCTGTATCCATTGCATGATTGTATTGTATATTATATATACAGTTCCTCGACGCCAATGCACATATACGGTACTAAATCATTCACGGCACTGTAGACCATTCGTTATTCTGTGAATTGTCGTGTGGAGCATTGCATTTATTGTCTTATGTTTTTGAAACTTGATTGAACCATGTAATGATTATAATTAAACATTGCAGTTATGCTTGTGGGAAACGCTGTATGAATCACTATATGCTTCTGTACCAGTTTTACTGTCAGTTACGATTTGTTCGGCCTCTAAGCCAATTTATAATGTCATTTGAAGATATTGAATATACACATACTCGTAAAGGCCTAACAAGAACCAGACGAAAAACGTCACATTTTACACCACGGTACAGTCATAAGAGCGGACTAATTCTGACATTAAAACAATTAATGGAAATAAGACGATTTCCAGACTATGTGTCTATCAGTTGTTCTGGCCAAAGTTTCCCGTTTTTTTCCTGAATAACAAGCGTTTATGGTTGCCATTTGTAGCAGAGCGTCCATAAAGTAGTATTTCGGGAGACATGCACTTACTATATATTATACATCATTCAATCATGTAGATAATATTTTGTCAAAAATTGCCACAGTACACAACCCTGATAACCAACTCGTACCGCTTCCCGAAACTGACCATATTGCCAACACTCGTGGCCCAATCCCTTTGAATGCTTGATTTTACAATGCCGGTTTAAATATTCTGTTAAAATTTGCATTGATATTCTCATTGTCAAATGTGTTATCATGCAATTAAATATTATTAAATCAAACAATATTGCCACACACATTCATGTTTACCGCACGGACCTTTGGATAAAACCCAACAGTGCATTAACTTTAGAATTGCGGAAAAAATACAACATTACATGATAATAGTTGTACATAAAATTGCCTGACAAAGCTACCGAATACCAAGAAGACCTCGAAACTAATCAGGATAATACACAGTTAATTTATGGTGCCATATACATTATGTTTATTGCATTTTTACTATGACAGATGTTTTGCAGTATCTACTATGCATGCCGGCGGTCTAGATAGTGCCAGTGAATACGAATCATAAGGAAATATCTGTTGTTCAAAAATATGGTTGAACGGCCATCGCCATTTGCAAGCCTGTCATAGTTATAGATATATACTGATATAAGCTACATAGTTATAGATATATACTGATATAAGCTACATAGTTATAGATATATACTGACATAGGCCACACACTAATAAAGGCCACATGTTTCCTATCACAGATAAACAAATAACAATACAATCACATTAGAAACAATACACATATAAAACACATACAAAGTACATAACATTCACAGGTACTAGTTCACAACAGAATCTACCGATTGTGGATCGAACTCGTGCAATAAGGCTAACACCGCTATCACTCGTCGCTGTGCTGCTATTGTTATGCACCAGTAAATTGTAACCACGGCCCCCCAGGTCCGGGGTATACCGGGGATAACCGGGGAAATGGGCCGTGTTTTACCTTTCAGGTGCCCCGCAGTGCCGGGTGAATGCGGTGGTATTGTCTTCGCTTTAAATATAGCGGGGAATGGGCCTTACCTAGGGGCCATGGGTGCGGGGGCATTAGGCGGGGATTTTACCATCTGTTAGTCCCCCGCAGGGCGGGGATTTTAACCGGGGTTGGCTAGACCGAAAGTCAAAGTCCCCGCTATTCCTCGGACCTGGGGGCCGTAGTTACAATTGACTGGTGCATTACTGTACTGCAAAGTTAATAATGGTGAAATAGAAAGAGGTCGTGACTCTATAAAAACATGCAATACTTCAGAAATATGCCGCCATAATGAAATATACAGATACAGCCATGTACATGAAATATAATCAAAAAGACGTTAACAAACAAGGGCATTGCCCATTTGCAACATATAACAAATACAAATATGAACAGATACAAAACTAACCACAAAATCCACAAGTACCTGACAAGTTAAAAATATACTTTGGCTTCATGAAGGGACAAAGAATGATGTCCTCTTCCTCCAGAACTAAAACTGCACATGACCAATTATAGGATTTAAACCACGAAAATGCGGGAAATGATTTTACGCCTGACTTTATATTTTATAAACACAAATCATAAAGCTAATGGTCAAAGGGAGACAACCTTAGGTTTACAACTACCAAAATTGGAAATTCATGAAAATAATGAATTTTCAAGCCGGTTACACATATTACATTTCTTAAAAATGTTTATTGCTTGAAACTATTTTAAGTTGATTAAACGAGTAAGGGAAACTGTGGTCCACATAGTTTCTGGTACTTAAATGTACACGACGTCGAGTCAACCACATATGACCATCAATAAATATTTTCCCTTATTTCTTTCAATTTATTCTGAACTGATTAAACATTTTTTTTTCTAATCCATGACGTTCACATCGCCACAAATATAATGATGCTTCAAGATCCAATCAATTCGTTTCAAAACTGTTTAAGTTTGGGCTTTATTATGACGTTTCATAAAAGCGTATTGTTATTGTGTGCAAAATGTAAGAATTGTTAAGTTTACATATTCATTAGTTAAAAGATATCAAGATTCAAGAGAGCCAAAATGGTCAATATCGCTCGAGTATTATGTCATTCGATGTAATACATTATTATAGGTTACTCATAATGACTCATAATGACTAGGATTGGAGGTGGTAAGAATTGACCTTATGGCCTAATGTTTTGCCTAAGATTACAGGGATTCGATCCTGAATGAGAATCCATCATCACGTTCATTAGGTTTCACAACAATTTGACATAACGACCTTGTTTTCTATGGAGGCTATTCGTTGCCAAAAGTCCAGACGTGTATGTGTGTATTTTAGGTTTGTATTATTGATGATTTACCAATTTACATTTTACAGCCGCCAACTCATCGGTTGTATGTTTACATTTTACACTGCACATTTTCATTTTTCATTGTACCGATTGGAGTTTTATTCTCGTTCCATCTGGGTCATTCTATTATTTTTTAAAAACATCTAGGCAAGTAGATCTATTCATCAGACGATTCAGTCGTGTTTATAAAGTTGTGTATGTTAAAACACACGTCATTCTGTGAAAGTCACATGCCGGGTTTTACATTGCGGTGTGTAGAAGACAGATTTCAGTTCGTAGTTCTACAAAATACATTGTATGGTGGTAACTTTTCATTCACAGTTGAACATGAGATGAATTTAATTTTATTTATAGATAGATCCGCCTTAACCATGTCTTAACTCCGCCTTAACCATGTCTTAACTCCTCCTTACGTCTTTCGGAAATTTCCGCTATCACTCGGCTCTATTTAAACCAATTATGGATACTTTGGACCATGGACATTGCGAACCTAATTATGGAAATTACGAATCATCTATATTATGACACTATGGACTATGATTTGGAAACAGGATGGATTATAAATTATTTCATGTCGACATGAAATGAGATGTATGCAAAATGATACTTGACTCAAACACAACAAAATGTAAGCCATTAGCATTAAATTATACTTCAAAAATGAAAAGTCCCATTGTCTTATTTTTCTTTTAAAGCTGCACTCTCACAGATTGGCCGTGTTGACAACTATTTTCATTTTTTGTTTTGGAATTAGCCAATTTTTGCGTAAATGTCTGGATACCAGTGGTATAAGACTGCTGACAAATGATCAGATACAGTTTTTCAGTTTTACGTTCGCAAATTGATGTTTTATGGCTAAAAGTGATACTACAGTAACGTTTTAAGAAAAATGAAAAATATCGGCAGTTTAGATTTAACAATTTAGATCTGTTTTATTGTGAGTAATCTTATTATTTGTATAGAAAGCATTGCTGCCAAAATCAGCCGAGTCTGGGACAAAAAAGGTTGTCAAAACTGTCAATCTGTGAGAGTGCAGCTTTAAATTACTATAAACACTATTTTAAATTCAACCATTAGAGGACACTTTCTTGCCTTTTTGCAATGTTTAAGATTGCAATTAATATTAGATAATTTAAAATTTACGAAGAAAAAAATCTAAATTTTCATTAAGTGGAAATTATTCACTAAGATGCCCCAGAGGTTTCTTACCTGGTAGCTGGAACTGTATGGATAAAATACACTAAGATTACAACTTCATATAACTCGTACATTATACTGTAACGAATATTATTTTATAGGTAATTAATAAAGTATTTTAATGATGTAGTCAATTTATTGCTAATAAACAATTATTACTTGCTGCTAGCTTTTATACCCCACCCACACTCAACAGTCAGGGCTTTTTTCACATTTAGGTGAAGCGGACCTAGCCCTTTTGGAGGGGAAAAATCGCGCGTTTGTTTTTCTAATCTAAGACTCACGATATCTATTTTTTCATGTTCTTGAAATCCCCCACTTGATTGTAATGGTTCACAGTGGCAGATCCCGTAATTCATAACTGGGGGACACAAGTGGGTTGGAGGGCTGTTCTTCCATCCACATGGATATTTTGTTTCAATGATGTATTGAAATTACACGTTTACACCATACATGCTTATTAAGATAGTAAATGTATAACATCAGACAAAACTAGGTGGATATCATTATGATGTCCATCAAAAGTTTCGTGGGTTTGCTGGAGCAGGTTTTGAACAGGGACTTGCGTTAGAGGGGCGTTACTTAAGGGCACAAATTTTTGGACATGATCCCTCGAGTGGGCATGACATTAATATGTTTAAAATGTGGGTAGTGGGGTTAAAGGGTACTCCCCCTAGAATATATAAAAAATATTTTTAGTCTGAATTGGTGCATTATGGCGTAATTAAGTACTTTTTTCTGAGAAATATTGACAAAAAAATAACCTTTAAGTTTACTTGCGGGCCAACTGGGGGGGGGGGACAGGCCCTACAGCCCCCCCCCCACACACACACACACACACACTGAAAAAAACACCATGGTCCACTTGTTAATAAAATAAATGGACACTTTTTGCCTGCATGGGTATATAAGTAAAAAAAAACTGACAGTGGCAGTATAAATCTGGGTCCGTGAGCCCAGCTCAGATACACCCAACTGCAATTGACTAAATAATATGGTGATTTAAAACCCATTTAGGAACATTGATCGTCAAAATTAAATAAAAAATGAAGTTAATTTTAGTTTTTATTGTGAAATAAGAGAGAGTACTCGGACTTACAACCGGGAATTTACAGGAGGTAGGCGAAGATGTTATCTCCCTTGCTTGATTCGACGGAAACAAACGAAAGAAAATCTGATTCGTTAGCTCCGCCCATTCACCTTCGTTTCTTTCGGTGACATTTACCATATAAGGTATAGGCGAAATCGTCTATCCTTGTAATTCTGAACTTGTCAATTGACTTTTGTAAACCTGGACTTGTTGGACTGCAAATGTTCATTTTACGAATGCGAATGTCGACTGTAGGATTGCAGTTTTACATATGCATGATTCGGCTTTCTAAATTACATCATCATATTGTTAAAGGCAAGTTATACGATCTATGTTTTAGTGAGTTTATACAGGGTCGATCACAGGCATCTGAATCATTGTTTGTCACTAAAATGTTGTTTAAAACCATTTTGGGTACATACAATGAGATGAACAACACATCTGAAGATATTTAGTGTCTTTGATATACAAAAAAGAAACAAGGTATGTAACTAAAACTTACCCGATTTCACGGTAGAGTCCAGTTTTATGCAAATTTCTCAACCAACATATAAACAATCCATTTTTAAATAAGTGACATGGAAAGTTCTTCTAAGTACCTTTCGCCTTTTGACTTTCCCTATAGGCCTTTTGAATTTCACTTCGTGATTTCGCCATTCTGAAGTGAGAAAAACAGATAACGTAGGTATCGATACATACGTTACTGCACAGTAACTTTTTTTATCATCATCATGATTGATAAAGGTAATGATGCTTTGCTATGCAACCATAAACAAATCAATGCAAATAATATAAAATATATGATCTGATTATGCATAAAGGATAACGGCTTGTGGATATAAGTAACAACCTTATCAAAACAACAATTACCACAAACGACCAATAGGAGATGTGAAGAAAGGTACTAATTTGATATAAAACGTAATTTGAAGACACCTTCCATATCTATTTACCTTCTATATATACTAAACATGCTGTTCAAATAATAGTATTAACATATAACGATTGCCACTATCAAAATGGGCTTTTAATTTAAAGCGATACATACGTTACTCGTGGTAACGTAGGTATCATAAGTGTTTATCAGCTATATCTACATTCGTGTACATATGCATGTATTTTTTATAATTTGATTTAAAAATATGAAGCATATTCATATTTAAAAATAATAACACATGACAATTTACAACGAAGTGACGAAATTTACGTACCTCAAATGAAGCGTACAAATGCCCGAAATGGAATTTGTTTCAAATGTCTACAGAGTGTTGAATCCTTCATCAAAATTCAAAAATGGCGGCATAAACAACTGTTTTCCAAGTAATGCATACGTAATTGATGACGTAGCCTGATGAGGAAGTTGATTTCGGAGAGTTTAGTATCGTATGTATCGATCACGTATGTATCATATCTATGTTTGATAGTCATAAATAGTTTGGTTTTGTAAATATTTCATACCTATGGAGTAATCAGCTATCAAAATATGACAACTCTCTTTCACATTAAAGACATTTCAGAATTGTAAATAAAATTACATTGATTTTACGATAGGTTAACGTATGTATCGCGCTGTTCTATACGCTATAGGGTTAGGTTTTCAAAACTGATATATTGTTAAAGATATACCAAATTTCGCAACCAAAATTACTCTAGAGGGAAGATAAATGCTTTAATATTATACGAGCCAACGAATCTTCAATGTTAGTTAGTTACACAGTGCAATAACGTGATATTATACGATAGCATAACGTATGTATCAAGATCGCAGCGACATCCTCGTAAACAACGCCCAATGCCAAATGATACTGAATTATTCTGTATTTATAACTGAACACAAAAGAACTTGTCATGTTAGTTCTTAAAAGTATCTCATTGCGTTGACTTTTGGTGAATTTTGAATACAGAAATGTTTTTTATGTACAAATTCTTTTATTGCGACAGTAACGTACGTATCGTTTACGGGAGTTTAAAGTGTTGCAATTCAGTAACGGACAGAGCTATCAGGTAAAAACTTGGAATGAAAGTCTAGCCGGCTTATTTCTATATGATAAAAAAGCATAACCAGTATTTTTAAAGCAGGTTAAGAAGATGTTAGGGAGCGACATACATATGCGCCTCACTAGTGATTTTAGGTGAGAAGAGTCAATTACCTTTAAAATGGTGTGCGATATGTTGGTATAACTATATTGTCTTTAGATAAACAAGCACAATTCAATGTCCAATTCTCGTGTTTTTTCTTTAGTCGGAAAGAGTACAGCAAATTCAAATCTTCAATTTTCCCCGTGTAAACAGTACTAAACACAGACCTATTGAAGTTATTTTATGCTTCAGTGTACAGTTAAATTATTTCCATTCCATAATATCACGAAAAGACTAACATCACAATGTTAGAAACAACTGTATCAGTCTTAAACTAAATCCTCTTTAAATTTCGTAGGCAGCTGGCCATTTTACCGACAAGCGCCCAGATGATGTCATTGACATGTACATTTAACATCTTTGTACCGGCTTGAATGTGAGCCACACAAGCTTGGATGGGTCAAATACTCTTCTTTGGAGGTTGATCAGAAACATCTGAGCGCTGTCAGGAAAATGTCCACCTCAAACAAAATTTTAAAGTGGATTTAATTTGAAGACTTAAAAAACTGAAATTTATATTACTTCAAACCTCACAATATTTTATGATGGACAACAATAATAAAAAGAATCCGCATCGATTTGTGGAGAAAATTTTAATAAGACATAAAACTTCAGACGGTACTGATAAATAAGACATACTGTCAAGTTTGGTTTCACTGTTGAACTTTCACATGCATATAACGTGACATCATAAGAGAAGAATGTTGCCTGTCCATACATATTAAACAGATAATGCCTACTGTAAGCATTTGTCTTCATTTTGCAATTCTTCGTAGAAAACGTTACTTATAGTAAAATTACGTTACAATCAATTCTAAAGCAAATAGGACTAGATTTATAGACTTAAAACTTTTCTAAGCACAACCATATTCCGTTATGCAAGTTATTGCAAAAAATGAACATCTCACCGTTTCAAGATTTATGATACAAATACAAATCTGCCTATAAAATACGTTATTTTAAATTTCAATAACATGACTTAACATGTTAACATTCTTAAGTATGTGTCAATTAATGGATTAGAAACATCAATTACATTCTATCACGGATTAGAATACTGTATCTGTAAATTGTAGTTTACGTAACCACTGTTAACAAGAATATCATTAACCATGCAACATTATTATATTATTATCAGTGTACAAATAGTGTGAAAACACAGACAAGAAATGTGCTGTAGACACAGAGCACCCCTGAAGAAAAACGTGTCCCTCAACATGTACTTTTCTCACATTACACCAAAGCAATTTGAATTTTTTTAACATTATTTGTCATTTACGTGATATAATACATGATAACTGATACATGTAACAATTTATGCACAATTTACGTGATGAAAAATGTCTACATGTATATAAGACATATATAAAAAGAACCTGTAATGTAGTCAAGTTATCTCTTTTAATTTTTTTAACACCGATATGCTCGCAAAATAGCAACATCCTGCTCGAGTATGTATCACAAGATTCGCTTTAAAACACGAGGTGATTCATATTATCAAGCTCCACTGCGTCATCGTCTTCTTCATAGTCAGTGGAATTTACATCTGCTCTAGTACACAATACGACAGTAATCTCTTATGAAACAATACAACCACTTGCCAGCCGTATTCGATACCACTGGGGCCTTTTTCTAACCACTACATTCTACATCTCGAAGTCGTAGTGGGTAATGTTCATGGGACTGAAGCCAGACGTACACTTGATGTTTGACCCGCATGCATTTTAAGAGCTGCCCTACATGGCGTTAACTCATGTTGATACGGATTTACGTGTCTAAAGAGTCACCTTGATCTTGGTTCTTTGTGCAGAATGTTTCATATACATTCGTTTACTTGTGTATGTTTCGGTTTACCTTACAGCAGACAAAGCGTTCGATTCCTTCAAAAAGTTTTCGACAGTATAGCAACATGGTATTGACATTGGTTCTTTTCAAGAATTTAAAGGGGCGCCATTCTCTCCTTCCTCACTAACCGGCTTGTTTTATCACACATTGTGAATGTGAATGCTATGAATGGCTGGTACTTCTGAACCAAAATATAATTTCCTGTGTTCGACCAGTCTCAGTAACATTGAAAAGTTACCACTTGTTACCTACACCAGTATGAAATAAAAGTGGAATACGTTCGCAGCACTAGGCCATCTGTGTCTGGATATTTTACAGTGACCTAGTTTATGTCTGCCTCTTGTTAGGATAAAGACAAAGCCTCCTCGGGATATAGTTCAGCAGTGGCACCCCGTCAAGACTTGTAAAACTTTAACACATTTCTCTTCGAACACAGTGGAAACCGCGATTTCAAAGCTTTTCTGCATAGTTGTCAGTTTTCCACTGTTAGGAAAGAAGACGTAGCAGTTGGGTTTTGCCTATGTTGCCCATAAAAGCCTTCGAGTCCGTCGGAGTTCTTGCTTTTGGACCAGATATCAAGAATGCTCGCGTAGACCTAGTTTTGCATTCAAATGAAATGAATGAATCGTGGTTATGACGAGGTTGCGTTTAACATTGAACCTTTAAAATGTTACTTCACTGTTTCAAAACATTTATCTGGTTCAAAACAGTGAAATATCAAATTTATTTCACTGATAAATCTCTATAAACCACCAGAAAGCATTAAATAATATTAATGACTATTTGATTAAGCACTCTGTGTTACACATTATTTGGTAAAAAACAGCGATTTTATGCTACATTTTATAAGTTATGTAATATACACCAATCTGTGCGGTTCGAATATAGAGAACGATGATTTACCGCTTTTTTACTCTATACACGTTCATTATACATCGAATAAATAGAAGCAAGAAAACCAAAATTTACATACGGTAACGTTGTTTAAACGTCCGTTTCTCACTTAAACTCCCTCCCTCACAGTATAAACAGATCTCATTTTGTGACGTTTTCAAAATTGCCCGGGGTGAGCAAGGTCAATTCGCAGCTTATCCTCTATTACAGATAATATTCCCCAACTTCAAGGGAAGGTAGGGTTGGTCATCATGAAGATATGTTATACAACCAAGACTATCTGTCAATATAGGCCCAAATACTAATGGCTATCTAACGAGGTATTTGTTCACGGACATTTGTCACGTAGCTGTGACAACTCTTGTTAAATAGACGCTTAGGGTTTTGGGTCACCAGACGAAGATTATAAAACGAGCTTGGTTTCCTTTTTGGGTGGTTATTTCTGTATCGAGTTACTAGTATATGTGAAGTTCGTTTATCGATGTAAGTTACCCCCCCCCCCCCCCTAACCTCCTTGGGGGAGCAATGAGATGGGTTTCCACCACACATTGGCTATATTGTGGGCATAGGGACATAACCTACTCCACTAATCAGTTATTACCAGAATGCATACTACCAGCACAAATGTCATGTCCTTACCTGGTTTCTGTTTTGCATGTATAAGCAAACTTGGATGGGTGTTACTTCCATGCCAGAAACACACATACACCAGTAACAGTGGACGGTATGGCCATCTTAGATAGGAATAATACTTGACAAAATATATCTTGCTATTGCCATCTTTACTAGGAATGTTCAAAAAACAAATCCAGTTGTTTTACTTTTATTACGAAAGTACTTTCATATAGCTTGGATGGATTTGGTTCTTTGGCTGTTAACCAAAATAGGCCACTTTTACGTGTATGGTACATATCTTAACAAAAGATTACAGTGGTTTTCAATACAAATATAATATGATTTATTTATATAAATACCTATTTAAAATAGTATGCATGTGCAAAGCAAATAACACATATAGCCACACCTATTTAATGATTTGTTCCAAGACTATTGAATGTTGCAGAGAAAAATTGGAGCAAGCCAGCAGAATCAAATTTCATCAATATTTGAAAATCATGAACAATTACAACATCATTCAACCTTCGAAGAAAAAGTTAAAGGCAATACCCACTAAATATAGTGATTTTATACATGTTTTAGGGGTTGCTTTACACTAAATATGTTCACAAGAAAGCACTGTTTGGCATCTTTCAATTGATGCAGGAAAAAATAGGCAAACTTGCTATAAAAAAGAATTAAAATAGGTTTTTGTATTTTTTGAAAAAGGTGCATAAATTTGTAAAACAAACATCATTTTGGTGTGGCCTTTAGTTTTTCTTGTAAATGTTGTAACAATATTGGTATGATATTTATTTAGATTAGTTTCTTTTCAAGCATTTCTCAATATTCATTCATTCCCTAATCCACAGCATCATTGCCTGGCAACAATTTAAGTTTGAAAATTATGGCTGTCTGAAAAATATAAAAACAAAGTAAATACAGCTCAATAGTCAACATGTTCCACATTTGGAATACTGACAACTAATTCAACAAAATACCTTAAATATCAAGTTTACAGTTCATACCCTGCGAATGAAAGTATTCGTTTTGTGAAGTTCTATGATGCAAATTGTATGTGAATGAAAAGGAAGTCAGGAACTATTTAAATAGGAAATCTTAGTAAGTGATAGTAATAATAATAAAATTTAAGTTATGCAGATGTATGAATATTTGTTCTAACATTTGAAAAAAAAGTTATTGCCAGGTGTTCATGATTCTAATTCTAAACATTATAAATAAAATATCAAGAAATAAACTGTATTTGAACACATTATACTAAAAAAAAATAATCAAATATCAGTGCTTAACCACCAAAGGTGTCATAACTACCTAAAACACAGCTAATAGAAAATAGAGAAAGGGGAAAACATTTATGTTTATTCTACAGTCACCACCAACAATAGGCCGCTATTGAGAAATAAAAATATAAATGTAAATAACATGTCAGGTTGCTCAGTAGTATATCGTATATCTTCATTATCTAATATGTGAAGTCTCAATATATGGACATAAAGTTATAATACAATAAATATACATTAGTTTTTTTGTGTATAGGCTATTGTTTATTGGAAGTCTCTATGAAAAAAAAAATCAAGTCATTAGTGCAGCCAGACAAATGATTCATTTTTAAATAGACCTTCAATTGGCTGAAATTATTGTGTTACTGACAAAGCCCCAGTTAGTTACCATCATCCATGGTATTTTACATGATTATTCATCCTCTCACAAAAAGTACCTTTGTCCTTCCTACAGAACTGTTATATTTCCAGTGCAAAATTCCTTTTTAATCACCTGGTTGAATGATATTCATTACTCACAGTAGATAATTTGACAAGCTACATGTATAAGGTTTCACTTTCAATGTTCACGAATCGAACTTTAAGTACAGCCAATGAAACATAGATCTATCAGTATGAATGTCATCCCATTGGTCAAAATTGATTACAACCATAACGTAATTGAGTGGCTGCTTTCAATATTTGACATGCTGAGTGCAACAAGACGAGTAAGACACTTAATTTTCACATGTAATAGTTTCCATGACATTATCCTGCTTCTCCAAGATATAAAATTGTCTCTTAAAACCACAGGTACTTAACAGCTACATTGTAACATAGAAAGACAAAACAGGAACATGACTATTATGTGATAACAAATGAAGACACATGGTTAAATGTTGGTAAATTATTAAAACTGCATTTACCAGCTTTTGTGTTACTATAAGCTTTCAGACAAGGACTCAGATTAGTTTTAAATTACCATACAGATTCAGCTACTTGAGAATTGACAATACAAGCTTAAATAATAGATCAGGAAGTCCCAGAAATGACTGTGGAATCTCAATCATTTAAAATGTTGTGAAATCATATAACTCAGCATATAACTTGTTAGATATTGTTTCATTTAAACATATACATATAATTTTTAAACATTACGTAATAAATACATACATATATAATAAATACCTCCGACCAATTTTAAAACAATATCAATATATATGAAATTTCAATCACAACCATCAAGACACAACAACATCACATTAGCAGTAAAGTAAAATGGAATGTTACAGATATAATGGTCCTTTTCATCTTCCTGAGCATGTTAAAAATAACTTTTATTCTATAAAGCTCTCATTATTCAACAGTAGTATAACTAAATAAATGTAATAATCCTACCGTGTCAACAAACTTTTAAACGTTTTATATGAATGTTGTCTAGATTTGTTATTCTATCAATTAAGAGTATAAAGATGGCATATATTGCCAGAGGATGAATCTGTGTGGTGATTTTTAAATGTTCATTTTTCCATTACATACTAAATGGCTAAAATTAACTAAGGAAATATTAACATGTTAAGACATATATGTGTATTAAGTACTTCAACTGACAGGGCCAATAACTATACGGAGATATGAACAATATCTCACTTCATGGCATTATTATACATGGTAACACAATAATGAACAGTTTTAAAGAAGCCATTCAATTTCATTGTAACAGATTATTTTTTTAAAAAACATGAATAATTCTTTTGAAATCTTTTTTTCAAAATTCATTTTGTACTAAAAATGCAACTTCATATACAAAAAAATACTCATGTTTTAGAACAAAATAGAGTCACAGTTTTAGAACATTTTTTATAACAGGTATGATGGGTGATTCTCCGGTCTAATAATAATTATAATTATATCTTCCGTCACCACTAGTATTAATGAAGTGATTTCAACCAACTTCTATTTCCTGGGTACATAACACAACCTTCATGTATGGTTGTGTCTTTAATGGACTTTTACATCATCAAACTAGAGATTCCAAAATGAACAGACAGGCTTGATGCCATGGTAACAGATGGCATCTTGTAACAAGTACAGCAAGTAACATATTGCACATAATATACATTACAGCCCTGCCCTGCACACAGATAACAATCAAGTGCAGGTAAAGTGGGTCACAACGATATCACCGTATCATGTGTGGGTTAAGGCGATACTATTCTATCATGTGTGGGTAATGACAATATAGCCTTATCATGTGGGTAATGACAATCTCACCTTGTCATGTGGATCAAGGCAATACCACCTTATCATCTGGGTTAAGGTGATATCATCCTATCATGTGTGGGTAAAGGGGATAACATCCTATAATGTGTGGGTAAAGGCAATATCACCTTATCATGTGGGTAAAGGTGATACCACCTTATCATGTGGTTAAAGGCGATATCATCCTATCATGTTAGGGTAAAGGCAATATCATCCTATAATGTGTGGGTAAAGGGAATATCACCCTGTATTGTGTGGCTAAAGGGAATATCACCATATCATGTTGGAGTTAAGACAATATCACCTTATCATGTGGGATAATGGCGATATCATCCTATCATGTGTGGGTAAAGGCGATATCACTCTATATTGTATGGGTAAGGGGAATATCACCCTATCATGTGGGTTCAAGGCGATATCATCCTATCATGAGAGGGTAAATGCGATATTACGCAATCGTGTGTGGGTAAAGACAATATTACGCTATCATGTGTGGGTGAAGACAATATCACCCTATCATGTGTGAGTGAAGACAATATCACCCTATATTTTGTGGGTAAAGGCTATATCATCCTATATTGTGGAAGAACTATCATGTGCAGGTAAAGTCAATATCAATCATCTATAAATAACTGGGAAAGCTATGTCATTTTAAAAGATTATCAGCTTTGTGTTTAGTATTAGCACATTTGGTACATTGCTTTATAAATAAATATGGAGCCCCCTAACCTGTGTGCGTACAACAACAAAAAAGCAACAGACAAATTATAATAATTCTTTGTGTCAAAAATAAAATTGAAAGTTATAATTGCAAAAAAAACCCAGTCAACTTTGTCTCACATGACCAATGCATCTTTACAATTTCTTGTTCTCCATACATAACAGACAAGTTAATGATACCCAAGTCTACATATTTTGTCATACTACCACTTCAAACACTACCTAAAAGAACCGTTCAATAACCTAAGTATTCAAACAGTATTCTAGATGTTCATTATCCATTCATGCATGTAAAAAAATCTAATTTAGGGGGATTCATTCTCCAGGGGCTGATTCATAATGCATCTTAGTGACTATTTTCAACATAGTGAAAATTTGCCTTTTTCTAAGTTGAATTTAAAGAAAACTAACAATGTTTTTACACCAACGATATGAAAATACTGCAAAAATGTTCTAAAGAATATATGCATATGAATAAATTTGATGAGAAGTAAAGGGTATTAAAATAATCATTTTCAAAAGTTACAAAATGTTCACCAAGTTGAATCTCAATTCACTGCTATGCTTTATGAGTCAAGTCCCACGTATGAAATTTCATCACATACCCGGTATTTAATATCTGTATAACATGATTAAAAATATAATTATTTTTTATATGCACTGCATTCCCTTTAAGTCAAGGAAGCACTCGCTTAATAAACAGGCATGTAATGACATATGAAATATGTTAATATACAATATACAGAGTTACCCAAGTAGGTCAAAGATGCTACCATTGCCAATGATAATGGTATGTTAATATATTACTAGATGCTTCAGAAGCTGTTAAAAACACCTGAATTATATTTGGCTATGCTTTGAAATGACTGTTCACTGAACAAAGTGGCTATTAAAGTTTTAACATTGAGGAATGGTGAAATCTTATTCCTTCATGATGATTTACAGTGAGCCCTATAGGGAAAGCTTATGCCCTAGTATGTTTAAAATTCAAGAAAATATATTTTGAAATTCTAAAAAAAATGGATTATGCTCCAATAGAATGTTTAAGTATTATAAAATACAATTAACATTGCTGTAAGATATAGTTATAGCCATGCCAAATTCAGTCAAGGCAATAAAGAATGCCCCTTTCAGACAAAAAGATCAAATTATGCAACTGACACGATTCTAACATCCTCCTTACAAGCATGGTTAAAGTTCAAGGTGGATATACAAATATTTCCTATTGTATAAATACCAACAACCTTTCAAATAATCAAACACTGAGTTACAGTTTGTACTGCATTATATTATATAAAAAAAAAATATTCTGACACACAAAGTCATGCATTTGGCCCCACAAAGTATAAATATTGTAAAATCATATTATCCAACAGGTATATAAAGCATTTACAAAATATACTACAGTTTTGATGTTGATAAATATATATATATATATATATGTGTATACAAATGTAAGTAAAACAAAGAGCCCCTTAATTAATATGGTAAAAAGAGTGATAAAGCAAAACTTCCATTATGTTTAATATACATGAAAAACTGGTTGGTCAAGATCTGGTTTTGAGTCATTCAAATTGCATAATGTAATTAAAAGCGAACAAAGCATTAATGACAGGACAGAACATCTTTCATATTTAGTCCATATATATCAAAACATACAACATATGTTAAATAACAAACATTATGTTAGCAGTTGACCATAGAAAATACAACTAAAAGATCAAATTCTGCACCTATTTACAACACAGCAATGAAGCAATGAAAATATGTCTTTTAAACTATGGTTAAGTATACATGTATAACTAATTGATGGATAAAATGGGTGACCTTGGCCTTAATTGGTAAAACTGATATGTCTGATGATTATGCTACAACTTGACTTTGCCCTTATCATGTGTGTTTAACAGTTCTGTATGTCCCCCGAGGGAAAGTTTATAAGTGTGTTTTCCCCATTTGATGCGGCGCGGTGAGATGAGAGCCACAAAGAAAACCCAGACAGCTAGGACCTCACGCAGGATCCATACTATGGTATACTGCAGCTTGGAGAAAGGTAATGGGCCATGCTGAAATACACAAAACACAGCGTTTCAGCCATAAACCTATAATAATTACATTTTCTGGAAATATGAAACTAGTAAGGTATTCCATGTTCACTGTGCACCAACGATAAAAACAAACCACTTCAATACTGTCAGAGTTATTTCATGTTGCCACATGCACTTCAAATTCACATTATATTTGCATCTGCTAAAACCTCTGTGTTTTATGCAGTAGCAGCACATCAGGGGAGAGAATTGGCTTGAAAATCATCTAGCTGTTTTGTTTCGTTTTATTATTAACTTAAGACGGTGGAAATTTGTACTTAAATAACTTAATATGTGGATGAGCATTGACTATGAAATATCACTATAATATATTTTACTGCTTGTACGTATGGGCATATAATATGTACTTGAAATGAACTCTTAATTCTGAAACATCAATTAGTATAACAAAAATGCATTTAAACATTTTCAATAAATCACACCGAGAATAAATCATTTACAGAGAATGAAACTTTAAAGTCTTTCTGAAAAATGAAAATATTAACTCTTTCTTTGTTCAATTTGAATGTTGTTCTAAAAGGAAATGAAACATTAAAATTAAAGCCTTCTTTATGATCGTACATCAAACATTTATAATTAAAAGATCAAACAATTGCAACTATGAATCACTTTCAAAATATCACATGATATTACTTCTTAAAAGAAATATGAACATAACTGTATATTGAAAGGAATTAAAGCATATAGAAAATAAATAATAATAATAATAAACAAAATATACAATATGTATGATTACACTTGTGACAAAATAAAATTTTGTTTACTAAAAAATAAATACCTTTGATTTTACCTGTATCAATCTGAGAAGCAAGTGATCAGATATTAGCCAGAGGCAGAAATGGACAGCGAAGAAGATGTATGGGTTGATGCCAAGGAAGTGGTAGAATGCCCAGGCTGCATACAAGCCCAGGGGGATACACTCCGTCATGGGCTCCAGGAAGCCACTCACCAGAGGCATCATGTTCAACCGTAGTCGCAACCACCTAAAGGTAGAACATCATATTTCAACTTATATTGCTTGGTGGAGGGAAATCCTCCTGTGATTACCTTTATTATTATGTTAGTTATGGATATTATGTTTCAAAAGTTTATTGTACGAAAGGCCTCTGACCCGTACACAAACACAAGAGCATACATAAATGATACAAACGTGATAGAAAGTGACAATGACATGTAATGATATCAAACTTAAACTTCCATAAAATAGTTTCTTTCTTTAAATGCATAATATATAAACATTGTCACATCACATATGATTAAAGCATTTGTACTAGACATTAAAGTATAAAAAATTTCTAAACTTGATAGTATTTTACAATATAAACATTCATCAACAAAAAATGGAATTCATATTCAATATTGGTATTTTTTGTCACTATTATGCCTGTGTAGGCAAACCTTATGGGCAAACAAGGAATGCTAAAAATGACACAATGCCACAAAACTATGTTTTTCAATCAGCACATTAAAAGTTTTTAATATCTCAATAAAAACAGTGATCTACACCTTGTTCCAAGCCCTTATAAGTTAAATCACGTTGCATCATTCGTAACAAAAGTTGTTGAGCCAAAACTGTTTTCCAATTATCTGTCAATTGACCATAATCCAATCCCAGGGTATGTAACCATGTTTCACAAGTGCCTCCTATATACTAAGTTTCATATAACTACATGTTATTTTTAACTCATATAGTTAACCTTTTTTTGTCTATAACTATTAGCATTAACCTTGATTTTTCTATTTCTAGTAACAGCAACCTTGAACTTACGGTTTTGAGGGGAAACCACCAAAATCATATAAACAGGATTTTTCTTGGAAAATGCACTTACTACAGTACAGTTGATTTATAAATTTTCTGAGTTTTAAATACCAGGTTATTACAAAGAATTAAATTCATGGGTGATAAATGTATCATCCACCCCACCGCTTGATCAAGAGTACATACCTGACCATGCGGTTCTTATAACCAACTACTGCTGACTGGGCGAGGTTTTGTTGAGCCGGATAAGAGGACATCACCAGTCTGTGACCCCTGTGAGTGGACAGATAGAGAAATTTAGTGTAGTAGACTACCATTTGATAAGAGCAAAAGGCTTGAACTATTATAAATCACATGACACTGAATGATTCCTTAGCCTTAAGTTATTCATTGTACAAGTATATTAAGTTGACAATTTGTTTAATGATTGGATAAGCAGTTTTACATTCAGTAAGATATCTATGGACCTTATTAGTTTAAAAATTCCAAACTGTTGAAATGAATTGATATATTGCACGAGACATTTACACACAAAGGATTCAAGGCCACTTACTTCTCATGTAAAGCGTGTGTCAGGTAGAAGTCCTCTGCCAGATATTTGCCGAACCAGTTAAGACCGTGCAGCTCATCAAGGGCTGATTTCTTGAACATGTACGACATTCCCGTACAGCAACAGAGGCCCAGGATATTGAACGCAAGGTAGTAGCGGGCAAACGCTCCACCAAAATACGTCTGTTGAAGATAATGTTTCGTATGAGTAAAGTTTTATTTTTATCATAATACTTTAGACAGTGTAAAAAAATCAGATTTAATGCATTGGCCTGATTTCATATATTCTTACGTAAATTACCAGAAAAAAATACAAGCCTGACACTATATGTTTCAGAGGAATATTGATACATGTTCTGCTAGCCTGAAAACAGTTTCACCAGGTTTCTACCCTCAGGCTAGTGCAAATTCATTGTCGATGTTTAACATACATATTAAGTGTGTATACAGATGCATATACTTTAATTGCTGGACAGAAATGGCATTAAAACAGGCTGTGAAATGAAAATGACAAAAGAATTTTCATAAACAAAACAACTAAAAGTATTATGCACACGATAAGACTCCCGGTGAACACCCTGCAGCAATTTGTACACTGTACATCAGGAAAACCCTCAGTTGACCCCTGCCTTTGGGGGAGTTTACAGAACAGAACCAGGGCTTTTTCGGTAACCAGATTGTCATGTGCAATCTAAATAATGGTTTGAAAGTTTGGGCTGACAATAATTTAGGAGTGATATCTAAAATAACAAGAGCTGTCACAGAGACAGCGCGCTCGACTATTCCGCCGCTTTTCAGTGTAAGGATTGAAAAGTTTTGGCGAAACATGCATGGATCACTGTTAGATTAGATTTCAATGCAATACATGATGTGTAGAGGTATTAACATAAATGTGGTTACATGCAAAATTTTAACCAGAATTTTCAAGTGTAATAATAAAGGGCCATTATTTGCAAAACACAGTTATCTAGATTATTCAATTAGGTTGGGTGGTTGAATACCATTGTATAAAGTCTCAATGCAATACATCAAGCAGTTGCTTAGATATTATCCTATGTGTGCTAACATTCAAGACCTTAACCAGAATTTCTAAGTCCCATAATAAAGGGGCAAAAATTGTATAATATGAAAGATAGAGTTATCTTACTTTATTAAATAAGAAGGTTAAATGGTTGGGAGCCTGTGTGTGAAGTTTCAATGCAATACATGATGTATTTGCTGAAGCATTGACTTAAAAGTGGTTACATGCAAAACCTTAACCAGAATTTATATGTTGAATAAAAAGGGGCCATTATTTGAATTTAATGCAAACTAGAATTATCTTACATGGTTATTTAAGTAGATTGGATGGTTGAGTACCATTTTATAAAGTCTCAAAGCAATTCATCCAGTAGTTGCTGAGATATTAACCTATGTGTGCTTGCACACAAAACCTTAACCAGAATTTCTAAGTCAAATACAAAAGGCCTATTATTTGCATTAAATGCAAACTAGAGTTATCTTACATGGTTATTTAAGTAGATTGGATGGTTGAGTACCATTTTATAAAGTATCAAGGCAATTATCCAGTAGTTGCTGAGATATTAACCTATGTGTGCTTGCACACAAAACCTTAACCAGAATTTCTAAGTCAAATAATAAAGGCCTATTATTTGCATTAAATGCAAACAAGAGTTATCTAACTTGGTAAATTAAGTAGGTTGGATGGTTGAGTACCATTGTATCAAGTCTCAATGCAATACTTCAAGCAGTTGCTGAGATATTAACCTATGTGTGCTTGCACACAAAACCTTACCAGAATTTCTAAGTCAAATAACAAAGGCCTATTATTTGCATTAAATGCAAACTAGAGTTATCTAACTTGGTTAATTGAGTAGGTTGGATGGTTGAGTACCATTGTATCAAGTCTCAATGCAATACCTCAAGTAGTTGCTGAGATATTAACCTATGTGTGCTTGCACACAAAACCTTAACCAAGGGGTCTTTTTCTTCAAGTGACTTAATGTAATTAACAAAAAATAATGAAGTTTATCATAAAATGAAACAATGAAATATCCATTCTTTTATATCATTATAGTGATAACATTTGATAACTTTAACATAAGTGCTGTCATGGCATAATTTGTAGGCAACTTTCTATATACAGGTTTATATGACTTAAAAATAAAAGTTTACAAAGGTCTCTGTAAACGTCGATTAAGTGATGTCCGTTATTTGTTACTTATAATAAAGGTATAAAAGTGATGGTTTCATTGACACACTTAAGCTGACACCAAATTTGAGCCAATTAAAATAAACCTGGCCTCCGTTTTTATTTGATATATTGATGCAATTTGACAGTGGATTGATAATGATGATGTATACACAAGTCATTAGGATATATTTTGAAAGCACATTTAGGTGAATTTACCTGCATGGGTAATGCATATATGAGAATGATAACGAATCAGCTGAGAATCACTCCTACACACCACTCTTAAAGCTGCACTCTCACAGATTGAACGTTTCGACAACTTCTTTATTTTTTTCTTGGAACAAGCAAATTTTTGCGAAAATCCATGGAAACAAGTTATATAAAACTGCTGACCGTAGATCACAGATTTTTATAAGTTAAAAACCTGATGTTTTATGCATTTTTCGTAAACTGTTAGTAACGGTTTAAGCCATAAAACATTATTTTTTTGTAACAGAAATATGAAATCTACAATCTGGTTTTTGTCAGCAAGCTTATATCATTGGTTTGCAGATATTTATGCAAAAATTTGCTCTTTCCAAGACAAAAAAGTTGTAAAAATGGTATATCTGTTGCAGTGCAGCTATAACCAGGCTTTATTCATTAAAAACACTGGAGATAAAAATTGAATTAATAAAACTTTATCAGTAGTGAAATAAATCATCAGTGATTTTAAATTGCAAGAAAATGTTTAGGTGAAACTGTTGCTATGGTAACCCTATCAATATGAGACTTGTTTCCTTATTTTATCAAATCCAATTTACTGTCAAAGTAAAACTATTACAGAATTTGTTTTTCCCTGAGATAAGAAAGCTTTCAATAATATAAACATGTTTCATCTCTCATACTCTCCATCCTTTCAAAGCAGACAAAGCATTTCTAGAGATGTAACAGAAGACTTCTGCAGATATTCATCTACAAATTAAGATTTCTGGGTTGATATTTGTCTTATTTTGTTCAAACTGAGTATCTGAGTAGATATCTCGGCATGCTTGCTTAATTCCAGTTCAGAGTTAGATAGTTCAAATATCAAAAAAGGTGATCTAGTCTTAAATGAAAATTGCAGAGATGCATTTCCCTGTAACCGTAAAACATTCACGCCCATCATAATGAAAACTTTTTTCAACAGAGATGACTAAACCTTTCAGTTACATAACAAAATGCACCTTTATTCTCAAGGTGCCGACATCATGCACCTCTATCCTTCAGGTGCCGACATCATGCACCTCTATCCTTCAGGTGCCGACATCATGCGCCATTATCCTTCAGGTGCCGACATCATGCACCATTATCCTTCGTGCCGACATCATGCACCATTATCCTTCAGGTGCCGACATCATGCACCTTTATCCTTCAGGTGCCGACATCATGCACCATTATCCTTCAGGTGCTGACCTTCTTTCAAGCACCTTTTTTACAGTAACTTTATCTCTATCTACATGTTCAAGTAACTTCTGGGACAGTGCCAAACCTGCAGGAGCAAACTTAATACATGTTTTTATTAACTTAAGTGCACATACCTTCTCTAGCGTCTGAGCGAAGCCCTTCTGGTCAGTGGTAAAGGGCATCTGGTGACAGAGGGCCACATTTGGTTTCTGCAGCTTACATGCCATGTCCATCATGATATCCGTACTCCCTGTGGGGAGATCATATAACTTTGTCAACAACTTGCCTCAATTTTTAGTAACAACTTTGAAGACGTGTACACTTGAGGAAAAGATTACTGATTTTCTTGCAAAAATGAAACATTCACCAAAAAACACCCCCTTGAACATTTTCAGAGTATGACATTGCTCAATTTTGTAGCAGCTATTTTTTTATGTTTGTACCTTTAATCCTACTTGTGCTGATCCAGACATACTCATACTTGGCATGGTCGTAGGCGGGGGCCATGTTGTGCACCATGGGGTTGATGATGCCGTCCTTTCCACCTGTACATACACACACAATTTTGGTCATGCAGTTTACGTTATTGCTTAACATACAACAACATCAAAGAAGATTTAATTATGCAATGCTGACAGTCTACTAAAACCAATCTAATACAACTTGAATACACTGCATTTTATCTGTTTTATAAATGAATATGATATTATATCAATTTAATGTAGTCATTTATAGATAAAGACTACATTTTTCTTGAGTTATTATAATTATTCACAAATATGTAGCAGTTGGCGTATAATTTTGATCAGGAGGGTTGTGGATAGAGTGACTGCTTGGAGCCTTGATGTAAAGGACAACATTCAACAACTAGTGTGTGTTTAAAGCTGCACTCTCACAGATATACCGTTTTTACAACTTTTTTATTTTTTGTCTTGGAATGAGCAATTTTTTGCGTAAATATCTGCAAACCAACAATAAAAGATTGCTGACAAAAGATCAAATCGCAGATTTTCATATTTCCGTGCGAAAATTAATGTTTTATGGCTTAAACTGTTACTACAGTTTAAGAAAAATGCATAAAACATCAATTTTTGAACTTCTATATGAAAATCTGCGATCTGAATTTTTGACAGCACTCTTATATCACTGGTTTGCAGATATTTACGCAAAAAATTGCTCATTCTAGGACAAAAAATAAAAAAGTTATCAAAACGGTAAATCTTTGAGAGTGCAGCTTTAAGGGAAATATCTTTATTACCCTACCTATTATGCTACTTATTGCTTGGTAATGCCCACCCATACTTGGTTGGACTTAATGTATAGACGAAAACAAATAAAACACTCTCCATCATGGTACAACTTAATATAATTCATTGCGTTAGACATATTAATGTTGTTGTGATTAGAGATCTATACTCAACCCTGTACTCACCTATAAAGAGTGAGCAGTCAACCTTGGGGTACTTTTCCTTGAGTTTATATACAAGATTGATGGCGGGATCGTGGTCATCCTGCACACAACACAGCAGCTCAAACTGGAAAACATAGTGGACATGAACTTATTAAGGAATATGTGGGGGTTATAATTCTACGTTCAAATTTGGTCAGGGTTAAAATTGGTTTCAATTTAGTCTTTATTATATAGCTATCAATGTTTAATAACAAAAAACTGCCTTGACAGCATCTTAAAAAAGATGTTTAGTAACTTCAATTTGATTATCAAGTTCCAATTGACACTAGATTTTAATTGAATTTGTTCGATTTTTCTGCATCCTATATATAAATAACAAGAGCTTTTTTACCACAAATCATTCAAAGTAGCAAAACAAGGAAATTATGCTTAGTTCCTAACATGTTTATGTGTCATAAGTTGATGAATGAGGTAATGCAATATTTACAAGAAAACACCTTGAAGATCTTTACACTTCCCTATGAAGCACACCATTTATATACATGCAACATGAACAGACCATCCTTATAGGTCAGAGTACATTATGAAATGTTCACACACAAAGAAATGTTCACACACAAAAACAAACCTTTGGATATGAAATGCTAAAGTGGCTTTCGAGGTTGATTTCCAACAAGGGATCAATTCCCATCAGGGGCTTGATGATGGACACGCCGGGAACATTGTCTGAGATCAGGGCTGTGTCTTCCTTCTTGAAGAGGATAAATCTCCTGAAACCCACAAACCATCCAGTTACAAGTGAAATATAAAACAACATTAATCAGCATGGTCATTTGGGGAATAGGAGACTAATGTATTTTAAGATTGACATTCACATCTAGGTAAACTTTTAAATTCCTCTGTTATCGAGTTACATGCAAAGTTAAACAACAAAGATGAACATAGGATCATGGAGTAAAATGTATTGTTTCATCTTCAGTCACAGGTGAACTGTGTTTGTAAAAGTAATACAAATATCATTTTACATGTACAGTCATTAAGATTTTATCAGTTGTTTAGTTCAAGAAAATATAGGTTGCATTTCAAATTAAAACTCTTAAAATCTAAATAACCCAGGCCAACCAATAGCCTCAGTAAATATCATTCATGAATAATTAACATTTATGAAGTTGCCTTTGAAAAGAATGCACTTACTTTTTAAGGCATGTAATAATTAACATGAGCTGCCATTGTGCAGTTTTCCCTATATGTATCTTGTTTCGGGAAGTTTTGTGAACAATGTCAGATCAGAGAAATATCAAAGCCAGTTAGAATAGTTCATGTCTTGAGTGAAACAAATTTAAGGGAATGAAAACAAACAGGACCAACACAATGCCTGTTTTTTTTCATAGCTTATAATAATATATTTATTTGAAAACCTTAAAACGCAATTTCTTGAATATTGGGTGTATAATTCATGTTGTTATCTTTTTACACTCAGAAATGAAACTTTCCATTGCTTCAGGCTTATTATAACATTGAATCTGGACTATCATAAGCTGTGTTTTTTCTGGCACTAAATTACAGAGCTTAATTCAAAAATCCTCATTTGGACTCTCAAAATGAAAACCCCTTCTGGCTTCTGGAGACCAAGGGAACAGATTCAATTTTGATAGGTATAAAATCTTAACATACCCGCCTATCTGTGACACAATGATGAAGAAAGTGGACATGGCATAGAGGACGAGCGCTATCACGCCCAGGAAGAACACGATGTACGACCATGTTTGCTCATCCAGCAGGCTGTATAGGCCCATTGTCTACAAAACATAATTATAATAGTAAACACATATTACATGTCAATAACAAAATAGACTACATCAATATATATGGGTCATCTTATCAACGTGTTCACCACTATATATCGTAAGATCAGAAATTCCTTTGAATCCTTAGCAAGTTTAATGATTTTTAAAAATAAATAAATGTGTTTTAACAATAATATTACCACTGTCAACATATGATCAACGATTGAAAAAAAGCTTAAAAATTAACTACAAATAAGTACAAAGTTTCAATGGTAAAAACACCACCAACCTGAACAGTCTGTGTGAGGCTATTTCAAACTCCAATGTGAAAGATCAGAATCAGCCTCTACAACTGCATTATAATGCCTGGTGGTAACTCTTCTGATTATTTCAATATCTCCTCTATATATTTCGTAACTTATGTATATCCAAATTTGGCAACTTTGTTCCCTGAAGGTGACTTGACGTTGAGGTTGAAATGTTCCTGTGAGACCGGAGGGCACTGTGTCTTTTATTTTTATTCAGGCTCTAGCCATGTGATTTGTTCCAATGAAATGGAGGGTGGAGCACTACAAGCTGTCTTACTCTTGCTTCTGTCTCTAGCCTTTTGATTGCCAATACCTTCCAGCCTCTGTGTTAAAGGAGAGATAAACAGTGAGTGATACTGAGTGCAGGAAAATCTGTAATTTGTTATGCCTGCTACAAACACTAACTAAAACAACACCATCTTTGCAGTGGCAAGTAATGTCAATAAGGTACATGTATTTGCCTCAACAGACCCATTATGGTAGACAAATACAGTTAAATTATACAGAGAAACAGCTACTCTGTCATCTCAAATTCATTTTAAAACAAATAGATGCATTTATAATCATTTTACATACACCTGTAAAATCATTCAATTGTCTATATATTACATAAACTAGTTGATTTTTCCATTCTGGTAATATACATTGGCTAAACCATGAATATTGATACAGAACATTTGTATATTTAAATGTGTGTTCAGTATCAAAAAGAAGACAATATAAACAGTATCACATTATTTTCTCCCAAAACCTGTTTATTTTTTTAATAATTTTTATATATATCATGCTGCTAATTAAGCCACCTTCCTTCATTTCTAAATGCTTTGGGTGATGTTAGGTCTCTCAAGTCCTTTGACTTACAAAGTGTAAGAAACAGCATTTCAAACATGTTAGCCGTATCTTAAAATTTGAAAACCTGGATCATATTTTACGAAAAACAAATCAGATTTGAAAACGCCAATAAACCCATTAAATGATCAATGAATTCAATATTACTACAGACCTTAAAATTGTGAAACTCACTAGAGAAGCTCATTAAAAATTCATGCTCAGCAATAAAGGACTGCCATCATCCACATGATTTGACTAAAGACATTGTTATACTTCTAGGTTGTTGCATGCTAAACTATCATCTTACACCTAATTTCGCTGACAAAATATCTATTGCACAGCTAGACACAAGGGAAGCAGTGAAAAGCCTAAGAAATTTTACAACAAGTCTTAGTATTGAATTATGTTCAATTTGACTGTATGTCGCACTCCCTAGTAAACAGTGGGCCCATTGTGCAATACTTTGTAAAAGTTATCAACATGATTAACGACATTGTTGTTAACATTTAAATGTGAAATCTTTAATGTTGCGTTAATACATTTAAAAAGCCAACAAGTTCAACAGAGACACCCTACAGTCATCCAAATATTGTTAGGAACATTGCAGATCACAGGTGACTATCCCCTGAGCAGTAACAATTTGAAAGTTAACAACAATGTTGTTTATCATGTTGTAAACATTAACAAAGTTCTGAACATTCGGCACATTTACAGAAATGATGTATTTTACAACTGCTTCAGTGTCAATTTCTCTGATCTAACTATATTATTAATACAATAAGCATGTACACATAAACAGTTATCAATTTAGTAAAACCATGAAATATTTCATCTTTTAACTTAATAGCTATGGTAAATGCTTATGGTAAAGAATAATCAAATTACTTACAAAACCCCAAATATGTTTTTTATTATCTGACTGAATCCAAAATTGTAACTACTACTACACTGCACATATTTTATATACTATCAGATCAGTGTGAACAACAAATTTACAAACTTCCTGGATAAGTGTCCTGACTTGCAAAATCCACAAAATGACAACAATAAGTAATCCCTTTCAGATTAATCAATAATTACATTCTTCTTGGACTTAAGACAGACATTGATATTCATGTAAATATTTTGTAATTAAAGAAAATCTCACTAAATCTCACCAAATTAAGCCTAAAATACCCTACAGGTTAATCCCAAAATATTCAAGTTGAAACATAATATTGAAAGATATTTAATATGCATGAAAGCATACATTTCTTGTGTGGTAAGTTATTTCATGAAAAGAACATTCATGAGTAATGGAATTTTTTGTGCATAATTTTATCAAATTTAATTCTAAATATTCATGTATTCTTTAATTTAATAAAGATGTTAAACTACCAGTGAACATATATACAAGGACTTTTTGTCACTAGAAGCAAAAATATACCAAAAAGATATTGATTTTGAAATTTTGTAAACAGTCTTTCTACTAATACACTTAAAATCAATTTTATTGATCTGGAAGGCTAGCACAATCATAATAAAGATTTTGTGGGAAATTGCCAATAATGGTTTTACATATTTATTTTAACCATTTCATCTCCAAGTACCGCTCCATTGAGAAAGTAAACACTCCTATAATTACCAATATTGGAATTGTAAATTCAGATGAAATCCATTAATAAATCAAGACTGGTCTTGCATATGAATTACAAAAGAACACTTTTATCAATATTTATCAGCGAAATTGGCTTGGCAATTCTCTGCCAAAAGTGGACACTGATTATTTTTTATATTACAGCAAAACTATTTCGTGACCAATCCTATTCCAAAGAATAAATAATGACAAATAGTAGCACATGCATTAATCATTGGTTTATGACTCTGTTTAACAATACTATTCATTTTAAAACTTCAAACTGACAACTTGATATTTATCTATTTGAGTGACATAATCATGGCAAGCCAAGCAGTTAGTAAGTTGAAATTAAGTAAACTATTTTTAAAATACATGTCCAAGAGCTTGAATTCTGAAGTGAGAAATCCTATTCAATACCTGTACATTGACTGACCATGTGTTATATGCCAGTTCTTCCTTTTCCTTTTGTTCTTATCCAATATGCACATATGTTATACAGCTCATTTGATAAATCCTTCTTACATTCCTTTAAGGCTGTAGTAATTAGAACATTTGTCACACAAATACAGTAGCAAATATATCTACACTAATGCATGTGAGTCATGGACAGAGGATCAATCATTAATTGCTAAAAATAGGGACAGCATGAACTGCTGCCCAGAATTCAATACCTACCTGTCCCAATATTTGCAATTATTGATCAGTCTTTGAATGTGGCATACCCAGCTTAAAGAACTGAATGAATATGAGATGGGCATTCAAGCCTTATATGTGGCCACTAGCTTCACCTATGGCGCTGTTTTAAAAGACAAAATCACCACCTTAAAACATATCATTGAAGAGTCAGTGAGTGGCTTACATTTAAGTCATCAGTGACATTCCTCAGCCTTTCATGTTCAGATCAATACAAGCTGCGAAATGATTCAATGGATTCATAAAATCATATTTATATGGGTCCGGGCATTTTCATTTCTGTCTAAAGTAACATGGTAATATACAGTCTACAATTTATTGAAACCTCACCCTACAGTACTTTATAACAGCAAATACCCTCGACCAAACAATGATACTATACAGCTGTTTCGTTGACTTCACAATTTTTTTTGACAAAATTAGAAGAATGGAATATCCTCTTCAGCTGTATATTTTTGAAATAGCACTTTCATGTCACTATCACTGTAAAATCTTCACACAGATTGTCAATTGTATTTTTTGGCTACAAATTAATGTTGTTACATTTAATTTTAATAAAAGCATAAAAATTGTTCTGTATTATAAATATATACATTTGAAATTTTGAATTTACATCCTCTATAGAAAGTCCGACATGTATAAAATTTCGAGTAGTTTTCATATACATGTATGCACATTTAAAAAAAAAAAGTGTTGAGATGTCAACAGATCATGCAAGGAAAAACAACATTTGTAAGTTCAATTAAGTTCAAAGATTAATTCAATTCAGTACATTCTTTAAATTAATAGAATGTAGTTAATGTTTTTTAAGCTTACAGGTGTAACCAGGTGTTAAATTATAGGTAGTGCGAGTGTTTCTCAGGCGTGTATGTTCCGTTATGTATGATTAGCTCGAGTGTGAATACTTTTTATCCTGTCATGGCAGTGGACACTTTTTACTAACATAATTGTTATATTCACGGTCTATGCACAATTTATTAAATCCTTTGTCCCTTTCCTTTTTTCTTTATGTCATTCCACATTTGCTTCTCGTTAGAGTAACGTTGTAATTCTAGACTCAAAACTACATTTGACTTTATTATACAAACATCATAGCTGTCCTGGTAAGCTTCTTTATCTTCTCATTTGTCTTAATTTCTATTTTGCATGTCGTTCGTAATTGTTTATTTTAATATGTATTTTGTATTTGTGATTTATTCTCTTTATAATGTCTCTAAAATACTCTTTTGTTTGTTATAGGTTTTTTTCCTCCATATATGAATAAAATAAATATCGAACCCATCAATCAAAATTAAATAAATAGCCCAAAGGTTACAAAGGGTACTATACATACAAGATATATGATGACACAGCTATACAATTAAAGTCAAGATCAATAACACCTGCATCATAATTCAGGAAAGAGTTATGGAACATGTACATCATTATTTTCACTAAAGACTTATATAATCCAGATCCAAATCAGGGCTTTTTCTGCCCATTTTGGGAAAAAGACCCTAGACATTTTGGGAAATTTTGCGTCGTGAAAATGCGGAAATTGGGAAATTTTACAGTGAAAAGAAAAAGCTGTCTAGTCTCCTGCGAATTAGGAAATGATTTAATATTAGTTTATTTTCCCTTTAAAAGACCCCAAAAATATCAATCCTTGGGGTGTAAATATCTGTTGCAATAAATCATGACAGATAATATTTCATATCTCTGAATGTGATGAAAATCAATGATTTCTGGGTTCAATTACCAAAAAAAATTCACATCACATAATTTATAAGGATGTTGAAAATGAACCAGTACAGGTAAAAAGAATTTTCCCAATATCTTATATTTTGCTTTGGGAATGGGTCCGATAGTCGGACCCGTGGGTACTATAGAAAAAGCCCTGCAAATGAAGGAAGAAGTTGGTAAACGAGGGCCTAGTATCCGTTCATCATTATTTTCACTAAAGACTATCCAGATCCAAATGAAGGAAGAAGTTGGTAAACGAGGGCCTAGTATCCCTTTGGTGATGTGGATAAATAGAAACAGCTGCCCTGTTAGATCAGTTGGAAGAGCGCTGTGTAAGTGTGTTTCATTTAGATTTAGGGTTCCAAATCAGGCACACTTTTACTGGTTTACTGTGTCTTCAATATTTATTGTTTAACAGGGCAGCAGGCTGCAACAGCCATGTGAAAATGGGCTTTCAGAAAAACTTTTGTTATTAAGACATTTTTGTGTATCCTGAAATGCCACAACTCTCAACTGTGAAAAAAACAACAACTAAAAACAATATAGTATATAGTAAACACAGCCAATAATACAGTTTGTTATGAACACAGTCTTTTTTAAAAATGTCAACACTGTTTACACCATGCAAATTACATATGCTTCTTATACAATAAAATCATTGTTATTGCATGCCAATGTGCTGAATAAATGTTCATATAATAAATGTTTAAATGCAATCTTAGGATGTCCAAATGCTTAGACCTATTGAGCTTCAGGGGGACTTTGCCCCCTCTTTACCCCCACAAGCGCCCTGCCCTTGACCCTAAAGCCAGGACAGTAAAGTGGCGTCAACTTTTCAGAACCCTGAAACCTCTGAACAGGTCCATATATTTTGTCAATAAAATAACAATTTGCTAAAATCTCATGCTTTATGTACAGCAGTATTTTATAATGGTTAGCACGACAATGTGCTAATTAAATGAAATTTAAGGCTCTTAAAATGCTTAAACCCCATGAGCTTCAGGAGGCTTCGCCCCCCTCTGAACCCCCACAAGGGCGCTGCCCTGGACCCGTAAGGGGGCCTTTTGCGGCCCCCTTTACCCCCCGCGAAAAAGTGGCGACAACTTTTTTAGAACCCAGGGGGAACCCTGCGGCACTGACTAGCATCTGCCTTTCTGTTTGCAGACAAACATCATAACGGGAGGGCACTAGCATCTGCCTATCTTTTCATTGCTAATATTTTATTTCATTTCAATCAGTGTGTTTTCCACTTCAAATAGTTGGCTAGGGCCCAGGGGCTGCAGGTAAACAATTTCAAAAACAAAACCTCTTGGATATTTTATGCTAGGGCAGCTTGTATAATCCAAAAAACATATCAGCAAATACAAGAATCAGAGGAAAGATGAATTAGAGACTTTGCTCACATTTCTGACCAAAAAATATGGAAAATAATGTTCCATGAATGTTGCATCAACATCATGGAATACTTTGTCACAGTAAAATAGGCTTTAAAAGCCACTTCAACCAATTTGAAACCCTTTGAATATACTTCTGATAGCCACTGCAATCTCAATTTGTTTTTTGCTGTTTACCAGTCCTGCAGCTAGTAACTTCATTGATCAACTGTTCAAGTTTCAAGGCATTGTTGATAGTTTTCACCAACTTACAATTTGTTGTAAAATGTTGACAAAAATATTTGGATAATTCTGCAAATGAGAGCAGTTCAATTGATATTCTTTGCAAAAGCAGTCGAGGAACATCAAATAAATGTAGATGATTGTTACGGAAATGCAAGACCAGTTTGACTTTTATCGTTGTGTATGTGCTATTATGATCACTATTCTAACATCTGTGACGCATCAGTTTCTATTTAAAAATATAAAATGGGTACCAAAAATGAAAAATGGATTTGGATGCCTTTTTTCACTGATTTTTGTTGTCGTTTTTTTTTGGCGAGATAAACAAAACCTTTTAGAGCCTAACCAAGACTTAGTAAAAAAACAAGCAGAAGGTTATCAGTTAGCGCAGTGGTTAGCGCACTCGCTTCTCACCAAGGCGACCTGGGTTCAATTCCCGGCCTGGGTGCATGTGATTTTGGATGGTGGTCACCAAGTCGGACAAGTGGATTTTTTTCTACGGGTTTTCCAGTTTCCCCCTCAACACAAGACCACACTCTCGTGCAACATGGTGCCAACGACAGTGATTAATATAAGATGCAATGATTGTGAAATTAAATAAGTTTAAAACTAAGATGTCTTTAAAATCAAGTACTAGCAGAATATCAATAAGGTGTAACCAAGAATGGCAGGCCTGCAATTTCCAAATATAGAGGCAATGGTGAAGGTCATGCAGTTTTTGGAGTTTATGTATAATTTCATACAAAGACAAGTTTTTATTTTTTTGGCATTATTTGTCAATAAAGTATCAAAAAATATTCTGAACTGATTGAAGAGCGTTGATCTTCTCAACACAAATGCAAAGTTAATAATTGACTTTTTAATGTTAACATCATAACACAAATACCATGAAAGCAACAGCGACGCGACTCAATACAGATCCGATTATGTCCGAAAAAAACCACATCCGAACATCGTTTTCTATCCACAACAAGACATTTTAGGAATTATGTTGGTCAAACACATTTCCTTGCCTTAATTAGTGTTACTAACAAGACAGCCCTTCTCAAGTTATGGTATGTCATTGACATGATGTTATGAAAAAAGCTTAAAATTGTTGAATTAGTCGTAGACAAGCGTCAGCGACCACCTGTTTTTATTTCTCACCTGAAAGTTTTGTATTTCCAAATGACGCTGAAGCCTTCTGTGATTACCACTATGCAGTCTATGCAGTCAATGTCAATATAAAAACGAACACTTAGTCATAATAAAACGGGTATTTGACTTACCTTCCTTGCGTATATTAATCACTCGATTATAAATCGCTCACACACAATACAAAATGTCTTATAATATTCATTTCCATAAAACAGGCCACCGGAACAGAACTGTCGCACAAACCGGCTCTGTGATTGGTCACTTACCTAAGTTAGTCATTCAGGTGTGACATATTTATTGTAAAAGACCGTTTCTTTCCGTACCAATATCCACAAAAGTACGCGTTGCATTTTGTTAATTGCACTTACTGAGAGGTTTGCTCAATTGTAATTAGTGGCGTAGCTAGCCCTCTATTCATGTGTGAACTTATTATTGTGCTATGGTGGTCTGGGGGCATGCCCCTCCTACTCACCGCTGAAATTTCTAAAAACAATGGTGCATTCTGGGGAGCTTCATTTAGTCATGGAAAATGGACAGTTATAGGATAATAAATCAACAAATAAACCCTTTGCTCGGCAGTGTTTGTTTGTATAAAATAGCAACTATGTTAATAACACTCAGATTGTCTTACAAAAGTCTGATTTTCGGTCCTTTTTGCCATTGACTTGTATAATAACATGTTCAATGGCAATGACCATATGTCTGTAACAGCAAGGTAGGACTTCAAGTACGAATCCTCTTACTTTGGCTGAATAATTATTTTTGTCAGAATCATGTGGATTCAGCCGCGAACTCGCGTACGTATAGGCAGCTACGCGCCTGGCACATTCATTCTTCTTTCTTTTTAAAACACAAACAAAAAACAATGGAATTTGGACAGAAATTTAGTTTGTTGATTGTGGAGCTTTATTTCAACGCGCTCTGCTTGTTCTTTTCATAACGTTTCGAATTGCCGATAATCTTAAAGGGGCTGTCTCACGTATGATAAAATAGCGGGGAAAAAAGAAAATTGTCGAAAACTGACATGTACATGTAAACTTGGCATCGAGCTGTACAATGCATTGAAACTTACTAACTGAAGTACCACATAGTTTACAATTTATTTAAGTTTAGCAGTTATTTCGTATTTTTCCATTAAAAAAGATTACTGGGTATGTCTACCAGGTAGAATTCATTCCTTATGCGTGATTGGCTAGTCGGTGTTATCACGTGATATTACCGAGGTAGCTGTATAGCTTAATTATGTCACCCGATTAGTATAAGCCTCTGTAGCTCAGTGAGTAAGACGCTGGACTTCAATTTCGGAGACACTGGTTCGAACCCGGTCTCCGACACATTTTTTTGTTACATTTCGGTACTTATTTTACAATTATGATATCAAAGCGTAACACATTCTATTAGATAATTGTCCTGAGATTCGTTACAGAAAAAAACTTCTTTTGGTGCCAATCTGTGACACAGTCCCTTTAAATTTATAAGTATTTGATCAACCGTGACGCATTAAAACTTTTGAGACGCGCTCCTTTTCGAATTCTGCCAACTTTAGTACAAATAGACATGTATTTTCGGGATCGCATCTAGCTTTTTGAAATACTCCGCGTGCTTTATTTTGTTTATTTTAAGATAGACTGGAAGGTGTTCTGGTGGCTGATGACTCCATGTCAACAGACTCCATGATTCGACGGCACTGAATATTCCTGAATATCTCTATCAGCTCTGATTCTGATTCCGTCAATTATATTTACTGAAAAAAAGAGAAAGTTTTTGAGTACAAAGGTTCATTAGACCGTGACTCCTGTATGAATTGGTGGTACAATAAAAAAACTGCATTTGATAAAGGAACCAATTCTTTAAAAATGGATTGAAAAATAACCCAATAATATCAGTGACGTGCACATGCTGGCACGCTTGAGGCATGAAGCAAAAGATTTTTTCCCCGAATTTCATCATGGCAAGTAACAATAAGTTCGGGAAATTAAATTTTGAAAGAAACTGGGCAAGTTGCGCAAAACTATTATGTCAAAGACTGAAACAGTGTTATGCACAAAAATGCCAGTGCTAACTTTATCAATGGAAATGCACACATTACTTTTTAATAATGTCATGAACAAATTGCTCAGTAAATATCTATGTATTTTTCACTTCTTTTGTTTTAATGTGCTTGTTACGTTAAGGACAGGAAAAATTTCCGCTGCCAAGTTCGGGAAGAGGTGGGACATCAGCATTTCAGCAGTATCTACCTTCACCTTAGTTACAATGATATACTTTGTACAGTCGAGTATTTCTACAGGTGTATTAAAGTGATACTCTTATTCAAAATCAATGTATAAAAACATAAATTTTGAGTGATCAACCTTTAACTAATTACTAAATTATGCATTTATGAAAAATATTAATAACTGATTAACAAGCTAGGTTGTAACCGTTTATTTAATAGCAGAAAGCGCCAAAAAAATGATTGGTGAATGCTAAGATATACTGTGGTCTACTGTAGTCGTATAAGGTAGAAATACCGTACGTGTAGTATGCTCATTTCTTTCTAATTAAGCTTGGTATCCGTCATAAGAACCATTGTTTCGACATTTTTCATCCTTTTTGGAATATTAAAACAATATTATTAATTGTGGTTAATCTTATTTGGGAGTAAGCGTGCATCTTTATGTTTAGATGATTTAAAAGGATTTTATTAATATTAAAAATGTGTATATGAATTACTGTAATAAGTTTAAAAGTATATAAATTAGATTCCCTTCTATATATTTTTAAAGATTATTGTTTTCTGAGTTGACCTTCATATAATCGTGTTTCTGCAACACCATACATTATGTTTAAACACATGTTACTTTGTTCAGTAACAGTTTGCACCGTCAAAATGGTATTACTTGCGCACTTGGGCAATACTCATCAAACGTAATAATAGCCCCGGGGATATTTTCAATCACATGATCGAAAAAAGCCATGCAATTGTTCCCAACATGATGGAATAGACATGGTTGAACGTTTGCGGGGTAGTTGAGCAAACTTGCCCCTGCTGCATTTTTAAATAGGAACGTTTCACTGAGGCACAAGCCTGGCAGGTAATTCAGGAACAAACAAAAAACTCTTTGTTAACAAATACGTGATTAGTAAAAACAAAAGCATGGCAACACGATTTTTTCATTAAATTACTAGTACAACAATTCATCATCTTTTATATTACCAACAAACACAGCTGCGCCATGTGAGAATTTACTTAAGCCATGGCATTTGTCTGTTGTTATGTGCAATGCGTTTGAAACAACTTAACTAAGAGATCTCGCGATCGAACTCTTCTGAACGGGCACCTTTAACACTGTTTATTAACATGGACATGGTATACTTATTGATATTATCTAAACAAAAACAATCCTACACATGTGTAAAATGAATAAGTCTTCTGTCCATCTTTCTTTGCAAAAGATCGTTTTGTCTTAAACTGTCCATTTATTGTGCGCTGACATAAACTCTAATTGTTTGCACCATTGTCATCAACATAACTACTTAAACACAATCAATCTAAACGAAAAAATGTACGGAAATAGCATACGTATCAACCTAGCGGGTACTTTCCTGTTCAGTTTTGATTTTGAAAAAAATATAAAGGCATTTGTATTAAAATGTAGTTTTGATACTTCGAAAAGAATCATAATGAAACTACATGTACACACTCTTTTCAATAAAATAGAGCATTTTTGGATTAAGGAGTGCTTCAGAGGTTGTAGATGTCCCCAGAGAGACAGCTCCAGCAGCAATGATTGTTTTGTGCTCAATCTTGCCAAAGCCGCCAGACTACAGTGGACGCAGCTTTTTGTCCTCAAACATGGCGAGAACATGCCAACATTTGGTGGCATATGCCAACCAAGCCCTGCAAGATGTTGCGTAACATATACCCTATGTGATTTTTTCCGTATGACTGGTCAACAGAAGTAAGATACCCCAACCCCAACACTAAAATCAACCACCCAGTTTAGAAAATGAAATTCACATTTGAAATGATATAAATATGATATATATCATTTCAAATGTGAATTTCATTAGTTAAATAATGCTTTTAAGTAGCATGAGACGGGTTCAAAGATAAATCATGACCTATCTAGGCATGTTGAGTACATATTTGCCCTAGTCAACTGAGATAAAAGCAGTTATTTTCATTTTCTGCTAGAGTATCTCCTCTTTTACATGTTTCTTCATTATTTAAAAGCTAGGTTCTGGCCAAGGATGGACTGCGTCTAAACATATTTTTAGCAAGACGGTGCCTGTAAGATCTTCGTGATGATTCAGATTGGTTGTATGATGTAGTAGAAATTGAGAGAGATGGAGAAGAGTGGCCAGAACTACAAGAAATAGAGCCATTGGCAGCTGATGATAGGTGATGCCAGCCTACCACCACTGGTCACTATGGAACACTATGGTACAGCTGTCGTATGCTATTGTAGTGCAGCAGTTTAATAAAACCGATATTTTTTATTTGCTGTATTTTACATAATAAGTTAATAACCTTTGTGATATAGAGGCTGGTTTGATGATGTGGCTCAAATACAATACAGAATAGGTATAATTCAGATACATGACGAAGATTTGAAGAAGGTGCCTTGTCACATTAAACTTCCGGAAAAGAGGGAACAGGTTCATTTTCTTGTCATTGTGAATTTTTACATTGCCGCAGTATTTTATGTATTCTTCTTCGAGCTATTTTAACAAATTGCTGACAAACTCTACTTTCCCTTTTCATTGGAAGTTGGTGAACGTCAGCCCCATTTTCAAAGAAATCTAATCCATCCGGTCCCTGCAATTATAGACCAATAACACTTCTAAGTTGGCTTGGAAAACTCACGGAGCGCCGCATCCACAAATACCTCTACAACTACGTCGTCTCGAATAGATCGAATACTTACATCCTTCCAACCTGGTTTCATCAAAGGCGATTCTAGCGTCAATCAGTTAGCTTTCTTTTACAACGATGTCTGCAAAGCCTTAGACGAATGAAAATAAGTGGGGCTGTCTTTTGCGATGTATCAAAGGCTTTCGACCGAGTTCGATCGAGTTTGGCATTAAGGTCTCATTCATAATCTGTCATCCATCGGAATTAGTGGTTCCCTTTTTCATTTTCTCCTCTTTTCTTTCTGACAACGGGTAGTCTTACCCAAATCTGTTTCAAGAATCCTCACTATCAACGCTGGAGTTCCTCAAGGATCTATCCTTGGCCCATTACTCTTCCTTGTCTCAATTTATGACATTGTCAATGACATAAAGACAAACATACGCCTATTCACAGATGACACGCTCAAGCTCTTTTTCAATGTCTTCTTTCATTGCATACGGTACTGGTCGTGCTTTAAAGTACTTTGGTTTGGCATCTACGTCACTGTAGATTTTTGCCTTCATGCCAGTTATTTTTCCTAATCCTTCATTGAATACGGTCCCGTATTTGTTCAAAATCGCATTAAAATCATTGTCATCAGTTGCCCCACTGATTTTTACAGAACATATTTCTCCCCAGTCAACCTTTATTTCTTCCCAGGAGATTTGGTCCGTCATTATTCACCACAATGATCGGCAATACAACGTTCTTGTCCTCGTATTTCAGGTTAACGTTGCATTTCCCAAGAAGTGTTAAATACTCTCCATAGTATGTTTTCAACTTCGCCTTAGTTTTCTCAAAAGATGAAGATTTTTTCAACCTTTCCCAGGTCTCCCGATTAACTATCGTTGCTGAAGCACCAGTGTCCAGCTCAAATGAAACAGTTGTGGAGTTAAGGTTCATTTCAACCTTATATGGCTTTGTATGATCACCAATGTTATGCATGGTGTACACTTCATCGTCCTCCACAAAGTTCTGTTTTCCTAGTCTCTTTTTTAACTGTTTTTGCGGAAGCTGTTTTTGCTTTTTCTCCGCTCTACAAGCTTTTTGCACATGTTCTGTTTTTGAACAATTGTAGCAAACACAATCCTTATATGGACAGTCATTTGGTCCATGAGTTGTACCTGTGCACCTATAATTAACACGGCTTACCACCTGCTTTTCCGGATTGCCTGTTGGGAGCAGTCCTGGCTGGCTTGTGCCTATTTTGACCAACTTTATACACAGTACATGTAATTCCATTTATCGACTGATTATGTTAAGTGGCAGCACTTTTTGCCGCAAGTTCCAAGCTTGTCGCAATAAATATCCAACGCCTTTTTAAAATCCAACTTTGGTTCTGACAGTTATCTCCGCTGCATCCTGTCCTCATTAATACCACAAACGAGTCGATCACGAAGCATTACTTCTTGTGTCTCTCCAAAATTGCAATCCTACGACAATTTACGTAATTCCGCCACATAGTTTGATACAGTTTCTCCCCTTTTTCGAGCACGGCTGTTAAACTTAAAATCTCTGTACTATTTCTGATGGTTTAGGATGATGATGTTTCTGAACAAGTTCTTTTAATTCAGCAAAATATTTGTCACTTGGTTTGACTGGTAAAATTAAATTGCACATCAGTTTGTATGTTTTTGCACCAACCACTGATAATAAAATCGCTTTCTTTTTGTCCGCATCAGTAATTTCATTTGCAATAGAATAATATTCCAGTCTTTCAATGTACTCGTTCCAATCTTCTTTCCCATAGCAAAACTCTTTTATTCTTCCGTACACAGCCATTATCCACTTTCCTCGTCGCCAAATGTAATAACTTAAGATTTCATAAGCTTTACACACATTTATTCTCGACAAGCATCACAGTACAACTGAATACATTTAGACAATGCAAACCATAAGTAATATCAAGCTATAGTCTATTTCACATTACTACAATAAGTAAAAAAAATAAGATGAAACACCAGCTACAATGAGATTCATGAATGTGCCAGGTAGCGGATAGAATTAACAATCTCTTTAGTGTTCCCATTCACTTTGACCAAAGCCGCTGAATGATTGAGACTTTACATAACCGACATATTATGGTGTAATATAACCTCAAAACTTAAAATCATGAAATCCGAAAATATTACACACCGAAAGCTTCTTGCGTTCTTAGCGACGAATGTATAATTTTTGTATTTTAGATAGTTGGGCCATTTACAACCAGTATCAGGTAACAGTTTTGGCATAAATTGCACGATATATGTGAAAATCTAAATAAAATCTGCTTTATTGGATGGATGGGTATACGCTTTTTGAAACGGATAAAAGCTATATTTTTCGGATAATTTATATGTTCGGATGGAAATGTAGTCCAAATAATTGTATGTTGACGGATTTTTTTACGATTTTAGATATGTCAAATCCTTCACGTACATATTGTTTTGTACCAAAAGTGGGTAGTTGTTCCGATCGGGATTCCGGGTTAAAGCATATTGCCTCCATAAAATATCATAAAAACAAGAAATATTACTAGATAGTGTTATTTTATATTAGTTCTGTACACCAAAAATAAATATCCAATGAGTAATTATGACTTTGATGGGGTTTTCTTCATTTCATTCTGTCAAAACATAACGCGCAAGGCTGCAGTTCACAGTTTTAGAACAATCGGAGCACTTCGGCCCTGCTATATAAAATTCAGAATTTGAGCAAGCCCGAAATACATTTTACCAGTGCATTTGGCTTGTGGGCGTGTGCTAATTTATACCACTGCTTTTCATTTCCAATCCACAAACTTTGCCTAATCAGGGGGATATCAATTCAACGAAATTGCTGGGTTTTTTTATATTGAGCTGATGAGGGGGCTGTTTGGTATAATGATAGACCAATATGAGTTAAACGTATAGATGCAAGTGACAAAATAACTTTTGCATGGGACAGATCAATGGTTGTGATTTGTTCCCCTGAAATTTAGTTTCCTTTTTCCCATTCCCCCCCAAAACATTGCTAATATTGGGATATTAACCATGAATATGAATAATCCCTGCAAACTAAAGGAAGGATATGCACAAAGAATCAGTTAAATTGTTCTGTGTACAAATGAAGTGCGCAAAATATATTTACTGACTCTAAGCCAGTGGTCGAAATTAGCACAAGCCCGCAAGCCCTGCACTGGTGAAATGTCTTCCGGGCTTGCTCAAATTTTAAATTTTATATAGCAGGGCTTGTTCAAAAATATGATTCCATGCAATAGTATTAGAAATCGGGCTTGTTCATCCAAAAGTCTAATTTCAATGACTGGTAAGCAAATATTTTAGCCATCTACATGTATGATCACTCTCCTGTCAAAATTTGCTCTTCATTTAAAAACAGTTTTATCAGACATTAAATTTTTTACCATGAAATATTTAAATCAATATCAAAGATGTTCCAGATTATTCAGTAATCCTCTGATTTCCTTGTATATATGCAGTTTTTAAAATATCATTTTATGGTGTGATTGTAAAGCAACTGAAACTTACTACAATTTCACGGCCTCTAAACGCCAGCTCCATCACTTTATGGTGGTGCAAAGAAAAAGAGCTGTCGACACTTCCGTGGTGGAGCTGTGCCCTATGTTTTCATGAACAAACCTCAGGGATACCGTAATTCTTTGTCAGATTTTCAATGAGAGATTTGCTCCCATTTGTCCAAAATTGGTGAGAGAATTTTAATTTCACTCTTCGCGAACTACCTCAACCTTACTGAAAACTATTTCCGAAACAAACGGCTAGGTGTTGTTTATTTTACCATAGAACTATAAGAAATAGTTTTCAGTAAGGTTAAGGTTATCGCGAAGATTTTTGTTTCCACAAGTAGTATGCATAACCAGCAAAATGTTCAATGAATGATAAACATAGCAACTTTTGTATTCATTCCAAAAGCGTTAACTTTTTATATTACTTCAAGCGCAAAACATACTCGATAGCTCAAACATTACTCAACAGCGCCACCACTAGGGCATCAGTGCCACCACTTTTATAAATATGTGCATTTTTCCTTTTTAAGAAGTGCTTATCAGTTTTGTTGTGTTCCCGCATAGGTAATATACATAACAGTTATGTTTGCATGCGTGAGAATGTTCTTACGGGCTGTGTAAGTACCGAAATGTACTTGCTATGCAATCAGATCTCAAAATATGCACAAGTCCGATTCGGGAGAAAAGCTCCTGGCACCCCAGTTTACACAATGTTAAAACGAAATAGTAACCAGCCTACAGTAGAAGTGTTCTAACACGGTACCACATTCTCCGATTTTCGAAATATGTCCGTTAAATGAAATTTTCAAATAAAATTTAAATCATACTCGGTTTTGTTCATGTAAACATAGGGCACAGCTCCACCACGGAAGTGTCGACAGCTCTTTTTCTTTGCACCACCGTAAAGTGGTGGAGCTGGCGTTTAGAGGCCGTGAATTTGTACAGTTTTGATCATATGATTAATTATTCTGGAATAGTTAAACTTTACATGCATTTATATTAATTAAAGTTTGTAAATTATGTTAAATACTGCAATATTGTTTTTCATGGTACCATTAAGAATACACTGTAACTATGGAGCTGCCACCTATGAGTGATAAGATTGCAGCCATTATGGCGAAACTTGAGAAGGGCGAAAAGAAGAGGGAGGTGGCCAATAGGGAGGTGGAGGAGAAACCCCCTACAAACCTAGAAGAGTTTATGAAAGTGGAAAATCTGGTATGTTCAGTTGCAAACCTGATTGCTGATAGATCATTTGTATTTACTGTTCTTGTTGAACAGTTACTCACTAGCCTGCATTTTATTTTAGTATTTTTTCTCAATTTTTCACTTGACAATATGAAAAAGTAAATATTATTGGCAAGATCTGATCAGGGACTCTGCTACCTCACTCACATATTGTCAGTATGTATGGTGAAACGCTGACTGTTCATATTGACATGAGATTTTAGTACCTGCAGTTTAAAAGTAGTCATTTTTGTTAGTTATAATTTATCTTTATAAAAAAAGATTATGTTTTTAATTCTATTATTATTGACTATTACATGTTTTAAACAGAGAAGACACCTTTGATTTGTTGCAGTTAGATTTGCTGGTATATATGTGTTTTCAGGATGAGTGGCCCCAGAGGTTGACATCAGAGGGTCCCATGGACATTCAGGATGAACGTCTCCTGCTTGGAAGCAAGGAGGACATTGTCGAGCTACTACGGGATGCAGCACGTATCCTTTAAGGCCAATGTATTATGGTACCTTGCTTCCAGTGCAAAGAGATGCCATAGCTAGTTTATATCTTAGTCATAATAAAACATTTTTTGTTAGTCTTTGTATTCATATTACCATTATAAGAATTGCTTATGTGATACATAAAACTAAAAACTATTTTGTTATTAAGTAAGTATCGTAATTGGACCACTGGATATCACTTCTTGGGAGACAATTATTTTTATCAAAATTTTGCATTGCCCTGAATTATTTCCCTTTGACCAGTATTTAGCTCTCGGTGTTGAGAAGCTTAATGCAGTCCAGCAGCGTCTTGAGGCCCTGGAGGACACACTCAACTATTACGCCTCACAGATTGTTGCCGAGGACAAACGAGAGTCCAGGCTACAAGACAGGCTCTTTTACTCACCTTCTAGGAGTAGGGAAACAGTTACTGTTATAATTGGCATGTTAAATAGGAGGAAGATTTAAGTAAATACTTCACTCTTGCTAGCTGCATGATGTCAAACTTGATGTCAATGTTGATACAAAGGGCATATCATTTTGTCAGATGTTACTTAAACTACTCTGCAGTAGTAAATGTAGCTGTTCTTTTTTATTTTAAATTAACTTTGATGTACTAGTGTTTCAGAAAACTTTAAACAAATTGCTTCTTATATGTTCTCATGAAATGAAAAGTTGGTTTACTTATATTGATTTGTTAATTTCTGATTTTTAAAAAGGACAAAACCAACAATAGCCTTTATCTGTTTTTCAGCATTTATGACAGAGGTGTCCGGGTCTGATGCTGTAAAGTCTCATCACAGCTCCAAGGGACATAAAAGCTTGGTAAGCATCTCTATCAAATGCTCCGTTATATCATAATTCGAATGCAATGCAAACCATCAATCAATATATTTAAGAATTAAGAATTAAGAAATATTGAAGAAATGAGATTGTAAACATGAAAATATATGAAGATATTTGATTTACTTGTTTAGTTTATTAAACATTTTATAATGCATTCTACACTATTGTAGGCAGACAAGTTTAATATGAAGGTATACTTTTGGTAGTGATGGAATTTGTTTATATACAGTTGATTTTTTGTGTTTAAAAGGTGTTTCAGAGATAAAATGATGTTTAAGTCTGTGCTCAAATGTCATTGTTTGGTAGCTTTGACTACTTTCTTGTTTTACGTTTCATAACTCATTTTGTTGGCGGCAGTTTCAAGGAAATATGAAGAAGAATTTTAGTAATAGTATGCTTTATAAAACGAAATGCTTCAAACTAACACAGGTTTTAAAGTTATTGAATGTTTAAATTTACTAACAAACTAATTTTTGATGGAATTGATAAATGTACTCGATGATCATTTTTATGAAATGTTTGATGTTGTTAGCCTTTTAATTTCTGCCTTTTGTCAGACCTCAGAGTAATAACTTTAACAACTGTCTATTATGTGTAACTGAAAATGTGATATGCAGTTAAAATGAAGGTCAGAGAAGTCTTATGGTACAGGTGTTCACTTCTGCTCTGGACGGCTGTGAGTTTGATGCCAACCAGGGGTACTTTCTCTCAAAAAGGACACCAGTACTGGTTTTTACCCATGACACAGACTCAAGAGTGATTTATATCGGCTTTCAGCTGTCTTCACATTATGGAGCTACAATGAATCAGTTTAATCTAATGAACGTCTGATATAAACTGTTAAATCTGTATACTATTTTACTAATATTCAGTCTGAGCAGATATCAGGTCTGATCAGTGCAGCTGAGAGGGAAGGGGTTCGCCAAGACCTCATATCGGTATTCTAGCACAAATGGCGCGGGAAAATCACTATATTTTTTATGATTATTAATGTAAAGGTTTTGTCTTGTTTATATTTGCATACAAACATTAGTAAAGGCAGGTGGATATGGTGGGAGATTTATCATTGATGTGAATGTATTGTTTCAATCACCAGTGTTGTCCACAGACACTCGCACTTGTTTATAAGGTTTATGTTATGTTGGTGCTGTCTGGAACTCCAGGCCTCTGCAATGAACCGGTATTGGATTAATTAGAACACTGCAAAATGTATATGATCATGGTATTTGGTTATGAATATAAATGTAGTTTTTAGCTCGACTATTCGAAGAATAGATGGGCTATACTACTCGCCCCAGCGTCGGCGTCAGCATCCGGTTAAAGTTTTAGGGCAAGTTGGGATTTTCACTTATAAGTCCAATACCCTACATTCAATTGACTTAATACTTCACGCAGTTGTTCAGGGCCATCACATGATGAGGTTAGATAACTCCATATTATTCTTTACACAGATTATGGCCCCTGATTGACTATGGAACTTCGGTTAAAGTTTTAGGGCAAGTTGGAATATTTATTAATAACTTCTATATCCTTTGTTCAATTGACTTAATACTTCACACAGTTGTTCAGGATCATCACACAATGAGGTTACATAACTCCATATTATCCTAAATACAAGTTATGGCCCCTGATTGACTTAAGTTAAAGTTTTAGGGCAGGTTAAAGTTTTAGGGCAAGTTGGGATTTTCACTTAAAACTCCAATACCATTCATTCAATTGACTTAATACTTCACACAGATGTTCAGAGCCATCACATAATGAGGTTAGATAACTCCATATTATCTTTTATACAAATTATGGCCCCTGATTGAATATGGAACTTAGGTTAAAGTTTTAGGGCAGGTTGGGATATTGTTTAATAACTTCTATACCCTTCATTCAAATGACTTAATACATCACACAATTGTTCAGGACCATCACCCAATGAGGTTACATAACTCCATATCCTTAATACAAGTTATGGCCCCTGATTGACTTAGGTTAAAGTTATAGGCAAGTAAAAGTTAAGGGCAAGTTGGGATTTTAATAAAAAAAACTTCTATACCATTCATTAAATGCACTTAATAAAATTCAAAATTATTAACGACCATCTTACAACAAGAAACATAACTCCGTTTTAAGCCTAAAAACAAATTATGGCCCTTGATTTTTTTTTTTAATTTCCTTTGAAAGGCATATTTGTATATTCTTAACCACATTTTCATAATGGGAAATCAAGTAATTTGAATGACTTGCGTCATTGTTTGGGCGGGCTGGTGGGAGTGCAGCATCAAAGTCACCTTATGTATCGAATTATTTTAGTTAGGTTTGACATAAAGAGACCAAACTTGGTATTATTACATTGTTATTGTATTCTAAGTCAAAGCGGCATAGTCGAGCGCGCTGTCTTACGATGGCTCTTGTTGTTTACATATTTAGCTTGGAGGAGGTATTGTGATAGCCTTCAGCGTCTTCGGCATCAGCAATGTTGGCATTGTCATTGGGCAAACACGTTAACACATGCCATATCTCAAAATTCATTCAAGACAAATTATTTATATGTAATGTGATACACATGTTGACCAAACACATGTTTAGCAAGGCCCATACTCTGCCTGAAAAAAATGAATGAGCATTGGTGTTCGCCAAGTGGCATTCTTATTTGACTGATGTTTTTGTGAGTGAATTTATATACATTATACTAACAAGCGGTATGGGTAACAGAAGAAAATCTGATGAGAGATATTTTATGAAGATGAATTTGGTTCATTTTACGTAGTTGGAGTCATCGGTATTGTTTTTTCAGTTTTTCACTTTGAAAATTATAAAAATGAGTGCCCTGAATGTTAATATAAGTCACATTGGCAAGAATTTGTCACATTCAATAAACCGTTGTTATGATTGTACATAAATGTTCACCAACTACATGAGTTATATCTTAAATTGTGTTGTGAAAGACATGTTGTTGTTGTTTTCTAACATATTTAATCACATACATACTGGAAAACAAACCATACCATAAAGAACTTTAAAAGTGTTTATGATTTAGAAATTTGATGTCATTTCAATTTTCATAACGAAACTTGCCATGCATAAAATTTTGTACATCTGCTTTATAAAATAATGTTCTGTTAATTTTTTTTTTATATAATTGTTAACGAGACTCTCATCCAACTCAAGTATGTGTGTGTTTGCAGGACTTTGTGGATTCTCTAATGGAGACTCGTAAGAAGAGTTTAGAGTATTGCACATTCCCAGGATTCCGGCATGGTGAGCTCATTGAGTTGCCGGGGCAACTGGAATCTCCACCCATCCTGCATAGAGTCACCAAGGCTCAGGACTTCAATGTATGTATTCTAAAACTCACTTTTATATTTTTAAGGGGCACTTGTTGGAATAACTTTCTTATAATTTGACAAAATTTAATTCAGTTAGTAAATAGTAAACTAGTGTGCCTGTTCTACCAGTAAGTAACCTTCACCTATCTGTTATTTCAGCCTGGGTTTAAGAAGTTCTGGAAGAAGATTTTCCTGTCTGAAGCCTCGGTTGCAGTGATGCAGGACACGTTCTGGTGGTTCTTTCTTGAAAAGTTTGATGTAAGAAACATTCTGACTTGCAGTGTTTGTTTGAAAACTGTTAAGAGTATAGCATTGAGTTGAGTGTATATTTATAATTTGTTTATGTTTTCCTATATTATCTCTGGTCACTTAAAGCTCAAGCATAATATGCATTTGTATTTCTGAAACAATAACAACAGTTTCATGCTAAGCCATGTGCTTTGGTTGAAATATGTTAGAGATGTGGTATTTTCTTCTGCAATTTGAATTCGTGGTCGAATTGATCCCCTCAAGATTAAACATTGGTGCCTTTTGTGATTATTTATGTATACCTGGTATTTTTGTATTTGTATAGACTAACAAGCCAATAGACAAGAACCTTCTGTATGACCGCATAGCGGACAGCTACGTTGCTCTCTTCACCAGCATCAATGGGGACGTCAAGGACAAGTTCCTCATGGTAAAAATGGTTTTATTTAAGACATAAAGTATGTTGAATATGAAAACATTGATACTGTTTGTGATGTGAATCATCGGGTTTGTCTTTTCAAATACATGACTGTCTATGTTTTTGACATTTGTTAAGGAGGATAATGGCGACCCCTTAATAAAGAGCATAAAAACAATTATGCTGAATATTGTGACTTCAATAAATTAAGTTGAATATTTAGCTCAGGTGTCACAAACTTAATTGAATTTTTAACTAGTTGTTACATCATTTGTTTTAAAATTAATAAGAACTGCCAAGCATGATATAATAAAAAAGTGAGTATTATATCCTTGTTAATGTGATGGGGTCATTATTTATGTGTGTTATTGAAAACTTTTTTTGCAGGAGTATCCCAACTGCCTGGCCCAGGCTGTTTTCTCTGCATACTGGGAAGCTTTCCCTGAGTCTCGTAACAAGTTCAGTGACCAGCTTCGTCAAGAACTGCTCAACACCATCAGCGAGTGGACCACAGGTATATACATTGTATAGTGCTGCTTAGGTATACTTCATTTCTACATTAATATAGCTGATAATAAATCTTAAGCTTTGTATTAATATAGACTGCATTTAGGTAATTGTTATAATTTGCTCAAGTAAATTAAGCTGAAGAATCAGTTGAGCTCAACTCATGCTTTTTATGTCTTTATTTAACTGTTGTCATTATTGTTGACTCCAGGGGTGAAGCCAGTTCCAGGCACGTTTAAGAGCTGGAAGATGCGACGACTGCAGTCGAAGCCCCTGAAAGGCATGGAGAAAGAGAACAGCAAGACGGCGGAGCAGATGATGCAAGCGGCAGCACTCAACAAAGAGTGTATGTACATGTTAAAGTTTGAAAGCAGTTTGATATTATATATTATTAAAAAACATTTTTGTGTTTAATTATTTTTTAGCCCTAAACCTATACAACTTATAGTATGCCTTAGAAGTTTAAATACATAAAAAATGAAAACTTTATTTGAAGGGATTGTAAAATTTTCCTTTTTCAGTAAACTACTCTCTAGATATTGAGAGTTTCGCCAAGATGGTTGACAAAATGGGCACAGAGCAGGTTATGTATGGCCTGACCCCATTAGGCATGAGTCGTGATGTGACACAGATGACCAACAGCCCGTCCCAGGGCCCGACAGTCATCTCCCAGTCACGCCTGGCGACTGCTGGCACCAGTAGAGGGAAACCAACTGAGGTGGGTAAAGCAATGGGATTTTGAGTTTGGGGAGCAATGAGGGAAGTTTGTGTTCTTAAGATTGATTGTATAAACCTATATAAGCTAGTTTGAATATGAAATGAAATAAAATTTTAAGAAAACACTCTAGTGTTAGCAATACATCAACATTGGGTTGTTCTAATTATATTTCTACCATCTATGTGCATACATGTACATGTGTTTATTTGGCACATGTTTCTTTTTCAAAGTGTATTCAATGTTTTAGTCAAGAAATAATTGCATAGGTCAGATGTATTTACTAATAAGATGAGACTATAGAAAGTCCTTGTAATCAAAGTACAGCAACATAATGGAACTTCCATTGCAGTCTCACCAGATAGGCCCAGGCCCGACCTATGAGCGTGTCAAGTTCAACACTCAGGGTCGCAGCCCGCTCATTTCCCACTACCTTCACCTGCGAAAGCTGAAGGACCTGGAGCAGCCGGGCAAGCGGGTGCGTCGTACAGAGATAGTCAAAGTCCCCTCTCCTGGGCCAACCTACCGTCAGCTGATCCAGAACACTCTTGCCATGACAGATGCCCTTAGCAAGGAGTACCAGAGGTGTGAACTTAATTTCTCTCTATGATGTCATGTAACTGTGTAATTCATGTTTCTTTTTTGCACATTTAAAATATGAAGGCAGTAATAAAACATCATCAGGCATGTTAAGATATGTAGATAAAACTGCTTTCTTCTTAACTGGACTTATTTCTTGGTTTAACTTTGTGAGAAGCACCTTGACATATAGTTGCTAAAACATTCTGTTATATGTTTAAAATGATGTTATCTAGAATTTGTGATGAAACTGATGCTGAGATCTACGAGCTTGAGAGGCGGCAGGCAACAACGAACCGCGAGTTCAACAAGCTTACAAAGGAGCTCATGTTTACCAAGAATCCGGTGGACCTTAAAATACTCAGTGACAAGATCATCGGACTCAGGGTAAGTTCTTCAATAATGGCATACAACATTTATTCCTTTACATTTTTAACAGTGAATACTGCTTTAGATATAATATCCTGTAATGTCTTGATTATTTTTTTCTATAGTAAGCAATATCTTATATTTAGTATGAAGCTACTCACGTTTTATGTCATATAAATGAAAATATATCATTTTTAGATAAAATGGAAATTTGAATTTGAATTTTACTTATCAGGTTGATATTTGTTTAGTTAAATGTTTGTCAATTTTATAGAAAATGCTTGTAAGTTATTTTACTTTGTAGAAGTACAGTATATATGATAGAAGCTACAGTTTTATGTTTGTCATATAACTCGCATTATTGTTTTATGATTTGTAGAAACCAATGCCCTCTAAGGTATATATGTTGAAGAGCCCCAAATTTCACATCCCTATGAGTGTTTCACCAAAACCTTTACATGTACTTATATGATATACTCAGCATTTGCGGCTGATTGCTTTTGATCACCAATCTTTTTTTACGAAGAGTTGTTGTTGTTTTTATTCAGAAAAGTTTTTGTAACCTCATCAGCAAGATTACTATACAGTTATGCATTTTTTCAGCTTTAAATGGTAACAACATTCGCACATCACAACACATATAAGCACACGTTTGTCTTGGTTTGGCTTTTGCTTCATGCACATTGCTTCATGTGCTTTCAAAGGTTGTCCGCATAATCATGTTCATGTTTTCCGTGATATAATAAGTACTGGAGTTTGCTAAGCACCACTTAAGTCTACCTAATAACTCTTATGTCCACATTGAAGCTTCAGGTTTTGAGAAATGGTAGACTATCATACTGTAGAGCTTTGATGATTGTTACAATAATCTTTTGCCACAATGGTTATTATCATACAAAGGGTTGCAACCCTAGTATGAACCATAAAAGAGTTAAGAAACTTGTAATAGTTTTTGTTCGACATTGGTATCTTAGTATTTTTGAATGAACATACATGATTTGTTATTCACCTTACATATATATCGATGCAATGTTTTCCCTCCCAATTACGCACACATTCAAAGCAAACCCCGTGAAGTTTAGTTTCAACTGTGATGTTATTATTTAAATCAGCAATTTATGAACAAGCAAAATATCTGCAAATGAAAGATATTTAAACAATATTTGTCGCAGATAGGAGATTACAATATGACAAAGAATAGCTGCGAAATATAGAAACACTGTCAAGCATTTATGTAAATTCAAGTCTTATTTTTCACTGATCAATGATCTCAGAGTTCTAACATGTTCTTCTATATCCTCCTGTTTGCTTCAATATTTAAATGTTTCATTGAGAACCGAGAAGCGTCATTTGCATATCTATGTGATGCAGAAACAAATTTTTAGCCATTAAAATGTTGACAACATATTGAACATTGGCAACTGAATATATCATTTAACCAAACACGCGTTGTTCAAGGATTGATATGTGCGCACATTTGCTTTGTCGTGCCCGTCACCTGCGTGTTTGTTTTGCAGCACAGACGACTGTCGTCGGCGGTAATGTTTTTCAATGTCAAACTACCTAACACCAACTGCATGTTTTCATCTCATAACCTGTCGTGTTCACAGTGATAAATGTTCAATTCTTATAACATCTAAGATTTGTCTCGTCTTTTTGTATGTCAACATTATATACATTAACGTTATGCATGGCAAAGGTATTAAAGTTTTGGTAGGGTAAAGGAAATCTTTTTTGAACGGATTGTTGGGCATAACCTCATTGGGGGTTGGACAAAGTACGTCATATTTTGGATGGCAAAATAATTATTGTGCCTTTTTGCATACGAATGAAGGCTTCGGGGTAACACCAGCGAAAAACAAATGACCATGTTGTGTATGCATGAATCTAGAAAAGTTTTAAACTCATTCACATCTTTATATATATATATATATTTCGTACTGATAATAATTTTTTATTATGGTCGTCGATTTGCCTTATTTGTATTTTATTTTGTGAATTGACAGTCGTCAGTAACCTTAAGTAGTAACACTATTTGTCGTTTTTGCCTCTCCCGTCCGTTTTCACGTAAAACGACTGTGGATTGTCATGACTTGACATGTAGACACGACTACATAATAATTATCCCATGACACCTGGTGGCTGTGTTTTGTGCTGACCAGGACACGTACATTGTCTCATGGCACATTTATGACCGTTTTTTGTAATAACCTGGAAAAAAATTACCTCACTGGTCACATACCAAGTTAATAGGCACAGATACTTCTCATGTGTCATACACTTGTGCCGGCTGTGTTTCGTCTTGTCTAGGAGATAAGCACAGCTTGTTTATCTTCTGTGCCATAACACGTGTCACGTTGTGTGTTGCCAGGATCGTGACCGGGAGACGCCGCTGCTGCAGGACGACAAGGGGCACCACCCGGCCATCCACGTGACAAGCGACAGTGAGGAGGAAGTTGACGTCAGGTTCGACGAGGACGACTGAGGAAAACCACGCTTACAATGTGAAACACAAAATCTGTGATATTATTTTTGATTGAAATTTAAAGTCTATTATGTTTCATGTATGTCGGAAATGTACTTTGGAAAACGATGATAAATATTTTCACATAGTGTACAGCATTTAATTATTCATGTTTAAGATACTAGTTCAATTAATGATCTTGATAACTAAAATGTGTGAGGGCAGTCCTTGTCATTTACTTAAAGTGCTCACTGGGATGTGATTATCCCTGGGACTGATGCTGACAGTGATGGATACTTGCTCTATCAAGGGTCAATTGAATCCTCCTCAGTTTAGCCGTCACGCAGACAAGGCGTTCATTTTCCATATAGTCAATATTTTCACTTGCCTTAGAAAATAGAATGATTGTCTAGCGTCATTATTTGAACAGTTAATATTGGCTGGGAAATGCTTTTGATTAATGCTGGATCAGATGTAACTGAGAACTGTCAGGCTCGCGTGATCTGCGGATTGGGTCGATTTTTTATGTTGTGTGAGGCGAACATAAACATTAATGATATACTGTTATTTATGGTTGAGTTGTGTTTGAATTTGTTGTTTTGAACATCCTGTTATTTTGAGAACATTATATTATTTGTGAGTAAATGTTATCATGTGCACATGTATACATACAGTATTATTTTGGCTCAACACCACCTTTTTGCCGTACTGCTATACTCCCTTTGCTATTCTTCCATCGCTATTCTCCCCTCGCTACACCACTCGCTATTTTGCCCTCGCTGTACTCTCCTCGCTATAGACCCAATTCTTTTCTCCCCTCGCCATCCTCCCCTCGCAATAGTCCCCTCGCTATCCTCCCCTCACTATACTCCCCTCGCTATGTTGGCCTCGCTATATTGCCCTCGCTATCATCCCCTCGCTATACTCCCATCGTTTACTCCCCTCGCTATCCTCCCCACGCAAAACTGCTCTCGCTATACTCCCATCGCTATTCTGCCCTCGCTATACTGCCCTCGCTGTACTCCCTCGCTATACTCCCATTGCTATACTCCCCTCGCTATCCTTCCCTTGCAATACTGCCCTCGCTATGCTCTTATCGCTATCCTATCGCTTTACTCCCCTCGCTATCCTCCCTTCCCTATACTCCCATCGCTATCCTCCCCTCGTAATTCTGCCCTCGCTATACTCCCATCGCTATACTCCCCTCGCTTTTCTGCCCTCGCTATACTGCCCTCGCTTTACTCCCCTCGCTATACTCCCCTCGATATTCTCCTCTCGATAACCTCCCCTCGCTATTCTGCCCTCGCTATACTCCCTCGCTAAACTGCCCTCGCTATCCTCCCCTCGCCGTACTGCCCTCGCTACATTTCCCTCGCTAAAATCCCCTCGCTATACTCCCTAAAACTATTGGTCTAGTGAGCAGTCTTCGAATCTGCCATACATATAAAAAAAACTTAGACGGACAATAGTGAAAATAATCTCTTCAAGGTCGTGTAAAACGTATGACTATCAAAGATTGCATAAATGCAGTCGAATTGTTGTCTCGAACGTCACTATAGAGAGATAATTGTACTGTCAGATTTTCAACCCTAGAACGTCCGCTGAAAGGTATCGCTTGATTGGTCGCTGTCGTGTCGTGTTTACAAATGACAGCATGTGGAATCTAAGCTAACCCATATTAAAATCATTACGACGTTCCTTTCCATAAATATCGTTTAGATGTCTGATAGGTTGTACATGATTAACGTTGATGATCTAAATGGTGTAGGAATTATCCTTCAAATGAAGTGAGTTTTGAAACATGAAGCATGAATGTCGTACTGTTTTTCCCTCAAATGTCTAGAACCAGAGGAATATTCTACTATGATTTCAGATAGTGAGGAACGTATATGTGTTTTGATTTGTTCATAATTATACAAATACATGTATATATCTGAAAATGTTGAACTGCGTGATCCATCACTTTGGTGTGCTGATTATCGTAAAATGATTTACTTTATGAAGAATGTTAACGAACTTCAGTAGTAAACATCTAGTCTCTATTACTTAAGTTATTATTATTCCAAAACATATCTGAAAAATTATGATGTTTGCGGTATGTTTAATAGAACTAAGAAGCAAGAAATACATTCCATAAAGATAGACGTCATAGATGGAATAACGTTTTCGCTATGTTAAAAATGGACAGCAACCAATTTTATAAAAGTCGGATAAATTGTCCACAGGTTATTTTCGGCTAGTGAACACTTTTCAATGATTTGATTGGTTAGAAAAAAACATTGGATAAATATTGACCAATCAATAAACATTCCGGATAACTTTGACCAAACCATAAAGAGAACCGGTTTTATACAATTGGCTACAGAAGTTTATTGATTAACAGAATAGATGTACATATTCATGATAAATGAATAACAATACCAATTCGATTTTAGTACTTCTTCATATGTTATTTGCATAAAAAGAAACGAGGATGTGTTTATAAATAATATTCATGGCCTAAATGTAAGGGTTTCGTACAAGTGCAAACATTGTATAAATGAATACATTACTTTCATGAATGAAATAAAAGCCGTTCGTGATCTAAGTAAAAATGTAGAAAATGATGAATGAAGATGTGCCAGCAAGAAGAGCTGTGTTCTACCGATGTTCTATGGGAACGCAATAAGGTAATAAGTTTCTTTCTATTTCAGGTTTTGTCAATATAAACTTATCATGTAATTTATATGTTTCTACTGGCATTCAATGTTGGTTCAGACTTGGTTTAAAGTTAGTTTTGTTTTCAAGATAAATATTTGGTACCTCGCCGTTTAAAATATAAACCAATCAAAACATTTTATTCGCACTGTATTTAAACACAGCGGTTTATTTACAACATTTGATGGTCACCTATGTCTAGAATGTTTATAGGCGGCTGGGCTTTTAAAAAAAATCATAACGAAATCTGAACAACTTGGCCATCTCTGCGGAATATAACTCAGGTCTAGTTCCGCGGAAAGAGCCAGGACATATTAATTATCGTTTATTTGTTTGTGTGGACACCAGTGGTGTTAGACGTTATGGATTAATATAGTATAGGCATGGACAAAAATATATTTTAATCTTAATAGTAGAAGGAACATTATAGTTCCAGCATGCGTTCCTTGTGTTAAAACCACATTGGTCTATATCGCGGGTCACTGAGTGCTTTTATTTGTAAAAATGTCCAAATAGACATAATTCATAGACGTTAAGTGGCACTTCCTTGGCGGTTGTTGAGAGACATTTTCCCATGATAGTATAACATTAACAGTTGCATGCAGCACAGGCATGAGTTAAGATCCAGAACTTCCGTATACCATATCATCGAAGTACACTATGATACACTGCATATTATATCGATGCCACTTTCTCCGTTTTATTTACATAACCAATACTTACTCCATAAATCGTGATCATGATGATGTAACCAATATATAACTCATTTACAATTTAAGCATATCTTGAATTCCTGAGAAGTGAAAAAATCAGTTTGACCGTAACTGATGTAATTTGTTCAAAACAAAGTGCATGTTTCAAACCGGCCTAACACTGAATCAGGCGTTGATGTTTGGGCTACCATGACTAACGTTCATTGTACTTGATTATGCATACATCTTATAACGATTTCAGCATATACTAGACCACTGCTCGTCATACATATCCGAGTAAAACTGATTGAAGTTCACTGTATGGTTTGGGATCCTATTACCTCGTATTAGTCAAGGTTTGGAAAACAGACATGTTGTTACGTAACTGAACATGACATTGGATCACTCACATGCATTATATGCTCACATGCATTTTATAAGCCAAAATTGTATGTTCAAATTCACAACCACATATAAATTTTAAATCTCATCCGACCGTGATCAAGATCGGTGACTGACGACAGTTATTAACAGATCGAATATGGGATAAGTCTTCACATTGTTCTTGTTTGTCTGGGATCTGCCGTTATCTAACGTTCGGTGTCCTTCATTTATGCACAGAGGCTTGATGACAGGAGCTGATGGGAGTCATAATAAATAAGTTCAATTAGCCACACTTATATTAAATGGTTCATATTACAGTATAGGGTACTTATGAATCTTATTTTATGTTTAATGCAATGAATTATATTAATTTATATTTATGTGTAAAATCACTAAAATGTAATTTTGGCTAGTTGAACTGATTTATGATGAATTGGATGAGCTCCTGCCGTCAAGCCATTGTGCATATATGGGGGAATTTTCTTACATTGAATCGTGGTCACCTTTATCGCCATACATTTACAAATTTACGAAAAGGGATTGCTTACAACTCCGGTACTGCATTATTTGCCTATCTGTGTAGTAGCTGTTTCCATCTCTCGCTCAGCATCCGAAATTCATAAGAGAAGTAAGGGACATGTATGTGTAAGCGTCTTGAATTGCACCGGCTAGTCCAGATATTGGCTGCAACGTACATGTACTACCATCGTGAACGTCACTGGCATCAGTGTCACTATGATTTACTACGATGATGGCACGCTGAATTGCATTCTAAAAGTTCGAGCAAAATTACTTTTGTAGAAGCTCAAATTCAGCTTATTTATTAAACTTAAGCTTAAAATATCTCAATGCAGATTCCTTGTTTAAAGAAACGTTATCAAGGGCCTTAATATTCAATTGACAAATATCTTTCCCTGCTTACGCACGAGTTTTGAACTGAACATCCTGTATACCGAATGAGATTTATTTTGCGGGGAAAATCCTAAATCTGTCTAATTTGAAAGGCAAATTACATTAAGTGTGATCGCAAGTTTTGTATTGAAGAATTCTCGAAGCAGTAGTCACTTCAAGCCCTAGTTTTTAACAAACTGCTGCAAATAGAAACACATGAAAATGTGTTTTATGAAAGATCTGGATAAAACGTTTATTGAAAAGGGTTATCTCAAGAACTCTTACATAAAAAATGCCATGGGCCATATCCAATTACAAACTTAGACTGAACTTAAATGTAAGAGTGCAATCTGAATGTTTTGATTGGACTGTAGAATCAATTGGCAAACAGACTGAATAAAGTCACTAAGACATGTCTATGGATAGGGATCAGAATTATAATAAAATATCTGCTCAGCTTGGTTGACATTGAGATTATTGATATAGCTATTAGATTTTAGTTTATCTATGTCTTTGAAATACAGAGTCCGGCATCGTTGGTTATCCCGTTACACTACTACGCCATGCAGTTTAACGGAATCAAGTGCCGTGGTTGTCGACAATGGGTCAGAATGGAAGGTGTTTTCGATACTTAAGAAGATGTACGCTCAATGTAGGGAGTTTCGACATTAATACTCTAGTGGCTGGATTATGGGTCAAGGTCCAAAAAGGTCCAATTTGCAGACCACGCAAAAGCACGCTCAAAATGCATATGTCTATATAATGTTTGTCAAGTTTGGATGATATCTTTCGGGTTTAAAAATATGTCATTTGAATAAAACATAGAACATGTTAACCCTGTATGGAATCAAGAAAATTGGTCAAATATTAGAACAAATCTTGTAAACACTTTTGAGGTATCATATACTACACCATGTTCGTAAAATTATCCATCATGTTTGTCTTTAGGAGTTCTAGACTAAGTTTAAATAATAGTCAGTTCGAGTAACAAAGTAGTCTATTAGGTAAAAACTTTCTAAACATCTAATAATACCCCTCAAGCCAAATCCGAATGTCATTGGAGAAGATTAAGACTTTGAACATATGCTTTCTTGTGGTTTAAGGAGATGCATATAGGAACAAAAATTATATAACACTGTTGAAAACAAATATCAATTTGATATTCACTTGAACATGAAGCCCGATCTCACGTCAAAATCAAACATCTATGCGCACATGGGCTGTAACACGATTTCAACCACGTCATAAGGTTCGCAATAATTTTGGCGCGCTTTTCTGAAATCTAAAATCAGAAGTCATTTTATATCCTTTTTATGCATGCATACTAAAAAACGAAATACTATTTGTTTCATTGTACGATCACCGAAATCAAATATTACAACATGTGCATATACTGGCCTTTCTAAGCTAAAAAGTATCCACTGGTATAATATCGATATCAAGGATCTTAATTATTACATTGACAAATGTATTTCCCTGCTTAAGTACGCTCCTTGAAAGAAACATACTGTATTAAGAACAAGATTCATTTTCTCTAGGGAAATCTTAATTCTATCTTATTTGAAAGGCCAATTGCAGATCGCAATTTTTGTATTCAAGAAATCCCGGAATATAATTCACTTCAAGCCCTAGTTTTAACAAACTGGTGCAATTACTAGAGAAATGTCTGGGTATATTGTTTTGTGGAAATAACGCGCCATTAAGGAGTTTCGGATTGTATGGCAAACATCTGATATACGCCATGGAGGAGTTTCGCAACTTTCTAGTACCCGCCAAAGAGAGGTCAATAGGACTGTATCGCCACATTCGAGGAGATTTTTGACCTCCATATGATTCTGTTTCAAGATACGCTCCATGTGAGCTAACCAATTACTGTATATGTCAAAATGAATACTCCAGCAACTACGCTATTATATGATTCCTTTAATACACAACATCTAGGTCAAGTTCAATTATGGGTCATAAAAAACAAGATCAAATTATAGAGGAATGTGAACATAAAAGGAACTTTGAATTATCTTAATCAATAAAAACATGCCTAGGAAAAATATGTACGTAAAGCTTAAATTATATGATTCGGTTTGAAAAACTAGGTAATTTGAGCATAACAAAAACATAAAGTAAGCACAATACATAAAATATATCACCTTCAAAAGAATTTGCTTTGGTAATCTATTAGAAAATGTGAATGTATAATTGCGTATAAATACCAACAGAGCACCCCGATCTCTTCAAGGTTGTATGTTAAAGAAATGTTTATACCATACGTATATGGATTTTATGTGAATACACAAGTCTATAATTGCACGCACGATAAATCCAGTTCTGATGTCCATTCTGGTAGGCCATGAGAAACTACCACTAGTAGGGGCTCTAACCCATACCTCCTGGATGGAAGGCGTTGACCTAGAGATTACTTTCATATTGAATCAACTTCAACTCAACTTAATTCACCAACAAAACAACGTAAAATATGTTTCCAAGAGGTCATGACGGCATGGAAACATCCAAGGAGGTCCCGAGGGCTTGGAAACCTCAGAGAGGGATTCGGTTCATGTAAGAGGATCCTGAGGGCTTGGATTTATGTAAGAGGATCCTGAGGGCTTGGATTCATGTAAGAGGGTCCCGAGGGTTTTGATTCATGTAAGAGGATCCTGAGGGCTTCGGTTGATGTAAGAGGATCCAGAGGGCTTGGATTTATGTAAGAGGATCCTGAGGATTTGATTCATGTAATAGGACCCTGAGGGCTTTGGTTCATGTAAGAGGATCCAGAGGGCTTGGATTTATGTAAAAGGATCCTGAGGGTTTTGATTCATGTAAGAGGACCCTGAGGGCTTCTGTTAATGTAAGAGGATCCTGAGGGCTTGGATTTATGTAAGAGGATTTTGAGGGCTTGGAAACATGTAAGAGGGTCCAAATTCATGTAAGAGGATTTTGAGGGCTTGGATTTATGTAAGAGGGTCCCGAGGGCTTGGATCTATGTGAGTGGTTCCTGAGGTCTTGGGTTCATGTAAGAGGATCATGAGGGCCTGGATTTATGTGAGAGGATCCTGAGGGCTTGGATTCATGTACGATGATCCTGAGGATTTCGGTTCGTGTAAGAGAATCCTGAGGGCTTGGATTCATGTAAGAGTATCCTGAGGGCTTCGGCTCATGTAAAAGGATCCTGAGGGCTTTGGTTCATGTAAAAGGATCATAAGGGCATGTATTTATGTAAGAGGATCCTGAGGGCTTTGATTCATGTACGATTATCCTGAAGGCTTAGGTTCGTGTAAGAGGATCCTGAGGGTTTGGATTTATGCAAAAGGATCCTGGGGGTTTGGATTCATGTAAGAGTATCCTAAGGGCTGCGGTTCATGTAAAAGGATCCTGAGGGTTTGGATTCATGTAAGGGGATCCTTATGGCTTGGATTTATGTAAGAGTGTCCAGAGGGCTTTGATTCATGTAAGAGGGTCCAGAGGGCTTTGAATCATGTAAGAGGGTCCAGAGGGCTTTGATTCATGTAAGAGGGTCCAGAAGGCTTTGATGCATGTAAGAGGATCCAGAGGGCTTTGTTTCATGTAAGAGGGTCCAGAAGGCTTTGATTTATGTAAGAGGGTCCTGAGGGTTTTGATTCATGTAAAAGGGTTCAGAGGGTTTGGAAACATGTTAGAGGGTCCCGAGGGTTTGGATTCATGTTAGAAGGTCCTGAGGGTTTTGATTCATGTAAGAGGGTCACGAGGGCTTGGAAAAATTTGAGAGGGTCACGTGGGTTGAGAAACATGTAAGAGGGTCCAGAAGTCTTGGAAACTAACGGTTTAAGAAAAATGCATAAAACATCAATTTTTGAACTTAAATGCAAAAATCTGCGATCTAATTTTTTGTCAGCAGTCTTATATGACTGGTTTTCATGCACTTCCCAAAAGTCGGCTCGTTCAATGACATTTAAGGTAGGCTATTTACAAAATGTATCACACAACATAGAAACATCTAGGATTAAGAAAATACAAATGTATAACAATTCAAAAAATGTGCACTGAAATTCGTCACTTTTATTATTAGGTTACACTCGATAGACAATCAAGTCAGAGAGAGAACTATCCTGGTGGTTCTGTATAATCAAATATCTCCTCAGAACAGTCTTGGTATAATCAGATTGGGAGGCCGCCTCGAGGAATTCATACGTTTGGTACCAATAAAGCGGCTGTTCTGGATAAGTTTTATTTGCTTTATTGCCACAATTAGGGGAGATATCGGCTTGTTTTCTCGCCATTTGTTTGTTTTCATTGGAATACGTATAAGATCTTATAGCAGACGTATGCAACTGTGTTGGGAAAGTGATCAGGATTTATTTTACTTTTTTACAAGAGTAGGTAAGTCAGAACTAGAATCTAGAAGCCATTGCTTAATTGTACTCTAAATTGGCGAAATGAAGTTAAGACTCTTGAAAAAAATGGATTTGGAAGTGCAATCTTTGTCGCTAATGTAGGTTCATATTAGACCGAAAATTCCACATGTCGAGACTAAGGGAACCCCAGTTCCAACAATGGCTGCACGGATATACGTACATACACGATCCGAGTGCCTTCGTATCATGAATAGTTTTTATGTGTATGCTTTTTTGTAGCTAAACAACTATTTGCCTGTTAAAAATGGTAAAAGTAACAGTTTGATCGATATAATAGCTTGGTGTAATTCGCTGTTCGCTGTAAACTGGCTTCAGTGTTCTACAGTAGTCCATCCATCAGTAAACGTGATCTTTAGTTGCATGGCCATTGCATTTAATTTAATTTAATCATTGGTATCTTTTGTCCGTAAATTTCTAATGCTCAGTTTAATTGTTTAAAAAGGAAAGGTTAAATTACTACTTTATTACGTCAAGTCGTATTACCGTATACAAAGACAAACGTTTTTTATCACTTTGTAGTTTACGAATTATCAATTTGTTAGTACTAAGCAAAGCTAATATGTCGAATGAAGATAAAGACAGTATATGGCCGTACCTGTAGCATTAGATAATACCAGAAACTCTCAATAATATTACTGATTATTTCTGCTTATACATTTTTATTTATTAAATCTGATGTTAAATGAATTTCAAAAAGAACCGCAAGGCAACAGTTAAAATAACTTTAGTGTTCAACATTTTCTTTTCTCCAATGAGAAGACATCATTTCTGAAGTTGTCTAAAACTTTCATTTCAGTAAATCAGCACTCAGCCGTTGTTGATTTAAATCAGATGCAGCGATAGATATAAACAGTGGCTGGCCTATTTAGTAGGTAGTTTACGCAATAAAATGTAGACAACTTGAAAGTTAAAGGTTGTTACTGTTTTCTTTCACAAAATAAATTGTTATGCGACTGTTTGTATATCCAACCATTTATTTTTGTTGGTACGCACAAACAACCTTTAACCATAAATAAATGATCACAGGTTGTAAGAACATATTTCAAAGATGAAGATGTAATGTTATGTGATGAAATCAATTTGTGTTCTGCTTTGTTCTATAACTTCCCAGTACAGCTTTTAACGTTTATTGTAGAGACTTTTGTGCAGTGATTTATTGTCAAATTATTCGAAGAAGACTTGATTTATTCAAATATTTCAGCAAGTACACTGGTGCCGAAAAGCGTGTGTATTTAAGCAAAAACATAGCAGACGGAATATATCCCGCGGGAAATCAGATTGTTTTCCGACAAGCATAATATCGACATGTTAAATTGTGCTTTATAATGGAGGTTGGTGACATGCTGCCTCAAAACTGACTGGCTGTCTCCGGCCTGTTATGACAACAGCAACAAATATGATCAACAATCGTGCACACAAGTTTAGTTATATTATAACCATTTTGTAGCAGTTGAGAATTCAGTTTTCGATATATAGTTTTATATGTAGTATTACATTAACATCATAGCACGTTCATTACAATGCTATAAGAAAACATGTATTACCGTCCCAGGCGCGTATCTAGGGCAAATTTGGGATTGTACAGATCGATGCCTTGGGGGTAGATGTGGGACGGGGTATTTCAAATTCGGGTTTTTTGGTATGACAAAAACTTCGACCTGTCAAAATTTCATTACGCAACTGCGTATTTGCGTACAGACAGCTACGCGCCTGTATTACACCAACATTCCAACACGTTCATTACCATGATCTTGTTAGACATGTATTACACTAACATACCAACACATTCATTACGATGATCTTGTAAAACATGTATTACACTAACATCATAACATGTTCATTAAGATGATCTTGTAAAACATGTATTACACTAACATACCCACACGTTCATTACGATGATCTTGTAAAACATGTATTACACTAACATACCCACACGTTCCTTACGATGATCTTGTAAAACATGTATTACACTAACATACCAACACGTTCCTTACGATGATCGTGTAAAACATGTATTACACTAACATACCCACACGTTCCGAACTTACGATGATCTTGTAAAACATGTATTACACTAACATACCCACACGTTCGTTACGATGATCTTGTAAAACATGTATTACACTAACATACCCACACGTTCGTTACGATGATCGTGTAAAACATGTATTACACTAACATACCCACACGTTCCGAACTTACGATGATCTTGTAAAACATGTATTACACTAACATACCCACACGTTCGTTACGATGATCTTGTAAAACATGTATTACACTAACATACCCACACGTTCGTTACGATGATCTTGTAAAAAATGTATTACACTAACATACCCACACGTTCGTTACGATGATCTTGTAAAACATGTATTACACTAACATACCCACACGTTCATTACGATGATCTTGTAAAACATGTAGTACATTAACATACCCACACGTTCATTACGATGATCTTGTAAAACATGTATTACACTAACATCATAACATGTTCATTACGATGATCTTGTAAAACATGTATTACACTAACATACCAAGACATTCATTACGATGATCTTGTAAAACATGTAGTACACTAACATACCCACACGTTCATTACGATGATCTTGTAAACATGTATTACACTAACATACCAACACGTTCATAACGATGATCTTGTAAAACATGTATTACACTAACATACCCACACGTTCATTACGATGATCTTGTAAAACATGTATTACACTAACATACCCACACGTTCATTACGATGATCTTGTAAAACATGTATTACACTAACATACCCACACGTTCATTACGATGATCGTGTACATGTAGTACACTAACATACCAACACGTTCATTGCCATGATCTTGTAAAACATGTATTACACTAACATACCCACACGTTCATTACGATGATCTTGTAAAACATGTACTACACTAAAATCCTAACACGTTCATTACCATGATCTTGTAAAACATGTATTACACTAACATACCAACACGTTCATTACGATGATCTTGTAAAACATGTATTACACTAACATCCTAACACGTTCATTACCATGATCTTGTAAAACATGTATTACACTAACATACCCACACGTTCATTACGATGATCTTGTAAAACATGTATTACACTATCATCATAACACGTTCATAACGATGATCTTGTAAAACATGTATTACACTTACATCATAACACGTTCATTACGATGATCTTGTAAAACATGTATTACACTAACATCATAACATGTTCATTACGATGATCTTGTAAAACATGTATTACACTAACCTCATAACATGTTCATTACGATGATCTTGTAAAACATGTTTCAGTGCATACAAATTATAACTGAAAAACATATATAAATTAGTATAATGCAGTGACTATTTACTAGCAAGTGTAGACGCTTGCAGAGAAGAGAGCTTTAGCAGTATTATATTTACAAAGCTTGACACAAAAAATAAAACAATTTATTCCAATAACACTTAGTTATCGTTTCAGACAGTGACGGTGGTGATAGTTGTTGTTCGATGGACCTCCGGGCTGTGGCCTTGGCCCCGGGCTGCCTTGTAACGCTCACCTCCCTGTGTCTCGCCCTGGCTTCTCACAAGGAACATATCGCGCCAGGTAAATTGGCGAACTGTTCCACCAGGAGAAAATCCATCCACTTACATTAATTGATGCGATCTGATTGCTGATAATATAAATCAACGAGAATTAGGAAATGCACGTATCAATGATAATGTAAAGATGAATACCTACATAATTATTTTCTCTAAATTAAACTTAGGAACAGTGAAAAACCTTTTATCTGTTAAATATAATCTAGACATTTATTGCTGTTATGTTAGATACATTATTCACCAGCGGTTAATTTCTTAAAAACTTCTTCCTGTTTAAGTATGGTCATTGGAGCACCATTTTTTTGACGATTCGTGACAAATATTTCCCGTTTGCTTCCATAGCAGTCACGGTTTTGTTCCGACTTTCGAATGCATTCATCTTGTTCGTTTTAAACGGTCGATTGTTTAAAATACTGGAATAAATAATCAAACATTTTTTTATAATGTTCCATAAAGATTCGTTCTAGGATAAAGTCGAACTTGTAAACAGGTATCTACGCATTTGTATCTTTATACCTTCATGCCGTTCTCAGTTTTCCTTCCTGAAATGTTTTTTTTTATCAAACTACACAATATAAGTAAATGCATGTCCGAAGGCCATAATTCGTGCGATGCGGCTCATGTATGATCATCAAGTTAAGAGATAGACGGGATAACAAGTAGGCACATTCATAGAATTGTAGAATCGACCACACTATAAAATGTAGCCAGCGATAAGAAATTATATTTGTTCTTGCCATACTCATCTATTTCTTAATTGTTTAAAAGCATAAACGAACTATTTAATCTTCAAAACTCCTCCTCTGACAAATCGAATTTCAGGTTTTGTTTTAAAAACATCGAATTGTGAATTAAGGCGTTGAGGGAATTTTACGAACGAACATATATGCGTCATCAGAAATAAATCATTTTGCATTAAAACGGAAAAATAATTGTATATTTATGTCAAGGTTCCAGTCTATCTAATCAACAATGTCCTTTGGCTTCTTTATGACATCTTTGACAACTAATCTATTGAAAAAGTGACCGGAATTCTAATATATTTCTTAAAATATGAGCATTAGCCATAAAACACATTATGATGTTGATTGGATAATGGCAAATATTCCTTAAACTATTTTCAATATTGCAACACCTTTCTGTTTGAATACAAAATGTATTTTGAACTAAATTTTGTATATAACACCCGTTATACATGTAAGAAGGCACACATGCTTGAACCATGTAGACAGTCTTTCAAAACCATATTTGCAATTGTGTTACTTATTGTACATTTTGTGATTCAAACTCACTTTTGCATAGACATGTCATGCATAAAACATTGACATTTATTGTTCTCTGTCGTGTGTGCAAAACTTATCCACAGGAAACAATTCCTGACGTTTCAGAGTTGGCTGGATGGGAGCGGCGACTGTACGCGAATCTCACTTCCAATTACAACGCTTTCTCGCGGCCCGTCATGAGCGCCTCCCAGCGCGTGCACCTCAACTTCAGCCTCAGTCTCAACCAAGTCATTGATCTTGTACGTTAACGGCCATCTTGTTTATGCATATATGATATTAATATTTAATAATGTAGTTGAATTTCGGGAGTGTCTAACAAGATAGTCATGTCATTTGGTGGTCAATTACACGCGTTTTCATTAATTATGTTATAATGTTGCATACATGCATGTATACTATATACATGTACTTCAAATGCTTATAAATATGTTTGTTTTTTAATATAATTTAAAACCATTCTGTCAATTTGGAGCTTGTTCCGCGGAACAAAGCTCCATAGTATGTGTTAGCATTAAACCGCTTGTGTTACGTAATGGCATCAGAAACATTTTGCAAGTGGAGTGCGGGTCTGCAAATCATTCTAATTAAGAAGGGAAAGTTAGCGTGTAACATTAATTCTCGCGTCTGAGACGTCTGGCAGGTGTTCTTTGATGTATGTGTTGTTTTAATTGCAGGACGAGAAGCACCAGATCCTCACCACGTATGTCTGGATTAACGAGGTAGGTACACACGTGGTCCTCGTGTACAGGTGCTCTCCAACATGAAGGCTTTCAACCTGTTTTGCTGGCGGATGATACATTTATGCAATCGGAAATACCCACACCATGGCAAAGTCTCAATCGTCTCCATACAAATTATTAACATAAATCATAAATATAAATATTTAAGTTTATTGCTTAAAAATTGGTCATTGCTTCACATAGAGAAACTTTCCTAAATCCTCCCGTCCATTACGCTAAGCTCAAGGGTGTCTTATATTTTGTGTTTGTCCTCTATCACTTTGTTGCGTTTATATGACGAGATTTTCCCTCGAGGCAAATTTACACCAAGTCTTAAGATGGGGAAGATTAACCCCGAGGGTATTCCATGCCATATAAACACACTAATTAGGGTGTATAAACACTGGGGGTATTTGGATTTCTTTTCGTTTTGGATATTAAAATTTTGACACGGTTTTACAGTAAATAATTGGCAAATAAAAGGAACTAAATTGTTAAAGATATATATATATATATATATATTTTTGTTGTCAAAGTTTATTTAAATTATCAGCAGACTGTTTCATCAGGGGACTGAAATGTTTGCAATGCCAGGTTTATGTCTGGTTGAAGTAGTTTGTTTCCAAGTTTGGCCAATTTGTCTGTCGTTGAGACTCATTTGCTTTCAATAGGAGCGCTTAATTTTCAGAACCTATCGCCCTCTTATTTCAGCTGGAATAATTAACGTTAAACATATGTTTGATTATTTGTCTAATATGAAACAAATATGAATACGTTAAGTGTGTTTTCTTACAGTATGACTTTTTTCTTTCTTTTATTTGGAAAACACAGATCTTTATTATTTTCCTGGAAATACTACAACATGATATCGCTAAGTGAATAAGACTGATAAAACTAGATATTGATATAATATGTTAGTATATTATCTTCATCATAATGTCTAACGTACATTTCAAACTACTGGCATAAATTAAAAAATAATTCTCAATTGCCATATAAACGCGTTGACAATATACCCAAGTGAAAAATGTTCCAACATATGTATATGTGTCCCCACGGCCACCCACGGGGAGGGGGATTTCCCTAAAGGTCAAATGTTCAGTATATTCAATTAATTTAATTATGTCCATGGATTTAAGAATGCCCGCCTCACGAGAATATCGACCGCCCTTTAAAGACTTTAACTACTGATAATTAGCCCTGTATATATTGACAGCGGTGGGATGACGCGAACTTGCGGTGGCGACCGGAGGACTTCGACGGGATTGAGCGACTCATGTTCCCCGCCGCCCTGATCTGGCTCCCGGACATCTTCATCTTCAACATGTAAGTACAATACTCCCGAAATATAGTTTGCATTACCGTGCTTTTTAACTCAACACCCTTAACAAGGTTGCATTTTTTAAAAAGATACAACTCTCTTAAGCTAGCCAATGCTCAATTCATTTTCAGTGCAGGATTCGCAAATGAAGGGTTTGTGAACGTGTCCGGAAGCCGAGTGCTCGTGCTGTCTACAGGGAAGGTCACGTGGTCGATACCGCTCCGCATCCGGAGCGCGTGCCCCGTGGACGCCACGTACTTCCCTTACGACAGACAGTCATGTGACATACATTTCGGCTCGTGGATATATGATTTCTCACAGATAGACATTTCCCTGGAATCCAATATTGCGGACGTAACAAACTATGTCGTAAACAATGAATTTGATCTCTATCACGCTTATTTGCGGCGGACGATCGAAGGTCCCAGTTGTTGCCCAGGCAATGAAAGCCATCCCATGGTTCACTTGAGCATCCAGCTGAAGCGGAAAACCAATTACTATGACTACATTGTCATCGCCCCGACGCTTAATCTGTGTGTGTTGACGCTTGCAACGTTCTTACTTCCGTGTGAGTGCGGCTGGAAGATCGCGATCGGGCTCACGGTCTTCCTGACCCTATACGTATTGCAGCTGCTAATCGCGGAAAACGTCCCGGACACAAACTCTACACCTTTGATAAGTATGCAGGAGTTGCTTTGCTGAGGTCATTACAGAAAAAGATACATTCACTTTTAATCCTATATTTTACATACTACGTTACTGTAGGTACATATAATATCTATACCTTTATGCATGTTTCCCTTTATGAACGATTAATAATAATTATTATTTTATAATGATAATAATAATAATAATAATAATAATAATAATAATAATAATAATAATAATAATAAATATCCTTAAGGTCCCCTTCTCCTTCGTTTTGAATAGTTTTATTCTGTTTCAGGTGTATTTATTCTACTTGTCATGTCGTTAAACAGCATATCCCTCATAACGGCGACCATCATCATGAACATTAAGCGCCGATCTTTAGCGGATCCGCCGCCTCCCGTGCCGCGTATTCTCATGCACGTGTGCGAGAAGTACCTGGCTCGTGTCGTCTGCGCACGCATGACCAACTGGAAACGGATTGCTTCTACGCCTAACGAAGTAGTAGAGCAGATCATGATATTCCCGCCGGCGGACGACGTGTCGGATTCAGGGGAAACGTGTGGCCAGTACGTGCAGCGACAGGAAATGATGTCAGACGTCTCAAACGAATCCGCAGATCTTCAAAACTCCCAGGATATTGAAATACAACCGCCCCCCTCACTCGACAGAACAGAAACTGCAGAGTCATCGTTTTCAACATCAAGTGCCAATGACAACTCTCTGAATGATGTCGCTTGCACGGATTGCCTGTTAAAACCAGGGCCTTGTGATACTGCGAGTCACGAAAACTACTCATTCCAGGGTGATGAATCGGACACGTGCACTGTGACCTCGTCGCGTGACGAAAGACGCGGGCTTGCGGAGACGTCATTATATACTCGGCCACGACGATTTTCAAAACACAGACCTTCATACAAAAAAGCAATAAAATCCGGTCACACTGTGACGTCTAAACGCCATTCAACTAAGCCTAAAATCAGATACAATGAATCCCAACTGTCGAATATTAGCCGGAAGTATCAGTGGTACTTCGTTGCCGATGTTATAGACACTACGGCATTTCTAATATACGTAATCGTCATGTTCCTCAGTATTGTGACAGTTCTAGTCATTATTCCACTTTTTGCTTGATTACCTTGTTTTAATAATGATACTTTTAGCAGGGATCTTGAAAACTGATGTATGCCAATGCAACATATAATAATAAATATAATAATATGCGCCTATATGTGAAAAAACAACAACGTAACTATACAAGATAATGATCAAAAGAAAGATGGTCACAAAACATCAAGCAATAAGAAAGTCGTAATAATTATCTCCCGGAATGGTGAGCACACAGTCACCGCGTCCGTCTGTCCGTCACAACCTTTTCCGGAGAATACCCGCCCCCCCCCCGCCCCCCCCCCCCTAACCTTTCTCTTCAACAATATGCAAGTAAGCATCTTGTCTGGACCATAACTCGAAATGTACTGAAGGGATTAAAATGAAACGGGACAGTAAGATTGCGACGGAAGTGTGCTGCTTAAGAGCTTTAATAAATAATGATCTCAAAATATGACAGGAAATGATCGAATCATCCGATTAGAACGTTATTGAATTGTTTAGGCTTTGTAATACAAGATGAGAGTTAAATTATTATCTTCGAGTTGCTGTTTGATACTTGTTTAATAAAATCAAAATAAGTATGTAAGTCAAAATTCGTTGGCTCGATATCGCTTGGCTCGATATCCTCGTTGGCTCCAACTGGATTTAAAGGACTGCCCTTTTCAATATTTCTCATAATATGTTCATATAAAATTCGATCGGATGTCTCGATTTGTCGAGGGTCAATTTTTCTCCACGCTCGACGTCATTGTCACGGCCCCTAGTAAGAATTTCGCACTTTTTTGTTTTGATTGCATGGCTCGATGTCATTTTCGCGGTGCCCGGTAGGAATATCACTCCTTTGATTTGATTGCTCGGCTCGATTTCGCACAAGGCGCTAATCGTCTAGCTTTGCTTGATTGGTATCATAATTATTATTAAATAAAGCTCAATGCATTTTGAGATTCACATTCACATAAAATCGGCAAAAAAGAGCTTACATTACTGTAAAAATGTAATCTCGTAATCAGACGACTTCGGCAATCTGTAACTTGGTTGAAACATAAAGACCAAGTAAGAGCCAGATTCCTAACCGTCCGAGCGCAAGCAAGCGAAGTGGTCGGAATCATGTAAATATGCTATGTTAATTATTAGTCGGTTGGCTATGTTTAAAATTGTCCAGGACGTAGCTTTAACTTAGAGACCGCTTCATAAATGGCAAAAGAATGCTTTTAGTATTTTCCAAGTTGCACGATAAAATGGTAAGTACACTGTGTTTAAAAAGTATACTTTAATTGATAACGGCCCTGAATAATCTTTTTTGACAATATTGATTTTTTTTTTAAATACCGACTACCCCCCCCCCCCCCCTCCCCCCTGTTAAGTTAAAGTGAAATATGCTTGATTATTGTTTTTGGTTTATTATGGGTTAATGTTTATGTTATATTTTATTGCGTCAAAAAATCAGATATAAAAACATGGTATTGTCAAAGTAACGAATGTGTAATTTTGCGAACAGTACGATACGGCAACGGGAACTATGTCAAATAAATACTCTTCTCCAGTGGAGGTATTGTCGGAAAAAAACAAAGAAGGTAAACATAACGCTATATTTAACGTCTCAAAGAATAATACACATTCAGTTTACATTCCTGCTTGGCTCGATATTCCCAAGGCTCGAAGTATTTTGAGCACCACCACCACCACCACCACCACCACCACCACCACCACCACTACTACTACTACTACTACTACTACTACTACTACTACTACTACTACTACTACTACTATTACTACTACTACTACTTCTACCTACTACTACTACTACTACTTCTACTACTACTGCTACTACTACTACTACTACTACTACTACTACTACTACTACTGCTGCTGCTGCTGCTGCCACTACTAATACAACTGCTACAAATAATACTGCTACTGATGCTACTGCTACTGCTGCTGTTACTGTTACTGCTACTACTACTACTGCAAAGAAAAAAATAGAAACCAACCTTCAATGATTCAATTTTGACCGGAAATTTGAGCATTTTATAATCTTAATATTCAACCGAGAGTATTTGAACTTTTCAATATTCATGACAAGCTGCAGTGATAATGATACCACGCGTTAATCACCTATCATCCGTCCGTATGTGTGCAGTTCGATCAGCTCTGAATGGTCCGTTCAGGGCCACGGTTATCTCGCGACTTGTATATAACTTACAAATGGGACAAGGTGAAGGAAATGATTGTGTTTATGATCCTGTGTATGTAACAAAGCACCCATATGAACAAATAAGTGTGGTTGTAACAGCTTACAAGAGGTGACCGTTTCTTGTAGCCATGGAGAAGACGGGCGGCACGCGGAGGGTCGTTGTTGCTATAGACGACAGCGTTTACTCGAATCTCACAATGAACTGTAAGTTTATTTTAACATTTAATAAGGAAATCAAAGATGTTTTATATGTGACATACATGTACATACAGATAGAGAACTGTTGCTCAAAATATCTGAAAAACAATTTGATTGTCTTCCTTGGACACTTTCATACGAAATAGGTGTTATGCCCGCATGTTATGTAATACACGACGAAATAGGAAATCATTTAAATTCAGTCTTGATGATATGGTTGCTAATTTCTGCCATTTCAAGTTTTCGCGGCGCGAAGTGGCGAAACTTCGTCAAGTAACGAGGCAAAATTGCGCCTAGTGGTAGGCAAAAATGCGCCTAGTGCTTGGGTAAAAATGCGCCAAGTGCTGGGGCAAAAAGCACCTCGTGGTGGGGCAAAAATGCGCCTACTGTTGGGTTTAAAATGAGCCTAGTCGCGGGACAAAACTAAAAATGCGCCTAGTGGTGGGTAAAATGGGCCTAGGGGTGGGTAAAAATGCGCCAAGTGCTTGGGCAAAAGTGCGCCCTAGTGGTGGGGCAAAAATGCGCCTAGTGGTGGGGCAAAAATGCGCCCTAGTATTGAGCAAAAATGTGCCTAGGTAAACATGCGCCTAGTGGTGGGTAAAAATGCGCCAGTTGGTGGGGCAAAATGCACCAAGGGGGGGGGGCAAAATTGCGCCTAGTGTTGGACAAAAATGCGCCAAGAGGCGGGGCAAAAATGCCCGTATTGGTGGGTTAAAATGAGGTTAGTAGGTTAGTAGTGGGTAAAAATGCGCCAAGCGGTGGGGCAAAAATGCCCCCAATGGTGGGTTAAAATGAGGTGGTGGGTAAAAATGCGTCTAGTGGTGGGTAAAAATGCGCCTTGTGGAGGGTAAAACTGCGCCAAGTGGTGGGTAAAAATTGGCCTAGTGGTGGGGTAAAAATGCGTCTAATGGTGGATAAAAATGCGCCTAGTGGTGTGGCAAAATGCGCCAAGAGGTGGGGCAAAAATCCGCATAGTGTTGGGTAAAAATGCGCCTAGTGGTGTGGCAAAATGCGCCAAGAGGTGGGGCAAATAGTGTTGGACAAAAATGCGCCATGAGGGTGGGCAAAAATGCGCCAAATGATGAAGCGAAAAGGCGCCTAGTGGTGGGTAAAAATGCGCCTATTGGTGGGGCAAAAATACGCCTAGTGTTTGGCCTATTGGTGCACTAAAATCCGCCCAGTAATGGGGCTAACGGATAGTCTGACTTTTTAAAATTGCGCCCGGTGGAGGTTCGAAAATGCGCCCGCTGACGGTTTGAAAATGCGAAATAATAATGCGGCACATTTTCGCCTCGCCACTTGGTGTATTTTTCGAATGTTTGCCTAACCATGTGGCTTGTTTTCGAATGTTTGCCTAACCATGTGGCGTGTTTTCGAATGTTTGCCTAACCATGTGGCTTGTTTTCGAATGTTTGCCAATCTATGTGGCGTGTTTTCGAATGTTTGCCAAACCATGTGGCGTGTTATCGAATGTTGCAAAACGATTAGACATGTTTTCGATTGTTTGCCTAACCATGTTGCGTGTTACCAAGTTTTGCAAAATACAGAAATATGCTACCATAAGCTGCTCAACAAAAATAACTAGATACTAACTTGATAATGGTACTAGTGATTATCAGCAGACATCACTCGCATGCTTTTAAAGTAATGGTAACGAATGTTGCGTTTGCTGCAGGGTACGCGAAAAACGTGTGGCGGCCGGGGGACGAGGTGCTGCTGGCTTGGAACGTAGAGCCCCACCCGGCAACTTTCGGCAGTTTGTACCGTTATATTACCCAATCGTAACACTCAACCATCTGTGCACGGCCGAAGCGGACATGTTTGACCTCTGCTTTTCCATTTTCCTATGCTAGGTCTAATTCTCCAATCACGCTTTAATTCTCGAGTCAAATTATAGTGCATATTCAAGTAATGGTGAAAAATGTCAATGATGCCAGAATGATTTTCTTTAGCAATAAAACTATTTTATTGAAATTCAGGCAGCGAATACCAACAATTTATATGCTAAGCAATCAATTGTATTATGTTTTGAAGCTGTGAACTTGATGACTGGCGACCCTGACGTGATCTCCAAGATACTTTCAGAGCAGAGCGTCCATATTGAGCAGACGATTGAAAAGTTCCAGCAGAAACTAATCGACGCTAAGGTTTGAATCATCAGCTCATTCTTAACGTTAACTTGGTAATAGTAGAAGGAGCAAGTTTATTCGAGGAAATATAACACACAATATATATATTTGAAATAGGCCAACATGAACCGTGCTCAAATTCATAGGATAAAATGGCTTACGTATACAAATAGCGAACATGTAAACTATAAACACGTATATTTGAATTAAAGTAATAGTATCTATAGGGTTTAATATACATATTATAACTATTAAATGAATTGAACTATAAACAAGCATATTTGTATCATAGTATTAACAACAGTTTCGGTAGTATTTTATAAACATATAAATGACACCTGACTTGTGCACTATATCCATGTACTGAATAACTAAACGAAGTTGATATTATAAACTTGCAAAATAGCTACAATAATGTATACTAAAGTAAAGATATTTGACATATTGCGCTTTAACTATTGCGTCAACATAATACAATTACATAGAAACAAAAACTTCACAAATACGTACAAATGTAAATGTGTGACCAGAGCTGATTTCCAACATTATCCAAACTTCAGGTGGAAGGACGTGTCATTCAGCTGCACGAAGCCAAGGCGGGCCCGGCCATCGTGCACGCGGCCGAAAGCGAGAACGCGGGAATGATTGTGTGCGGAAGTCGTGGCCTGAGCACGCTGCGGCGCACGTTCATGGGCAGCGTGAGCGACTACATCCTCCACCATGCACACGTGCCCGTCCTCGTCTGTAAGTTCGATCCCCTGCAGACGCACTGATGCTGTGCGGGTTGGCTTATAGTGACGGAATACGTCTCGTGTTATCCGATCTGTAAATTACAGACGACAGTGTAGACCTGTCCCTGACATTGTGCATGTTTAATTATTTTTTATCATGCATAATTCGTTAAAATCATTTTTTGCGAATGTCATTGTTTTTACACGTGTATAGATGAGATACAAATACAGTTGATTGATTTATATGCTAACAGTTAGTTCGGTTTACGTATCATTTGGTGTATTAGTGGGTCGGTCGGTAGACCAAGTATTGTCCGCATAAGAACTTAAGAACTGTTTCACCTAGGACGTCATCGGATGTTTTGCCACTGACCAGTAGATGATCACTTTTGTTTAAAGTTCAGTAGGTCAAAAGTAATGGTCATGGAAAACAGTATTATGAACACTTTTGTAACACAACAACTAAAGAAGGCTTGTCATAGGACAAACGTCAGTTGTAGGTTGCCCTTTTTCTTAAAAATCCCTCATCTTTATTCTGTCTGCCACATGTTTCTGGCAATGTGGCGCATACTGCTTGACAAATGTTACTTGTTATAATACAGAAGCTGTTAATTGACCGTGTATAACGAACGCTCATCAATGCTCATATTTCTGAATAAACAGGAACGCTTTGGTGGTAAAGTACAAATTGCTTTAAATTAAGTACAATTTGTAGAGTAAATATTTAACTAGCTCATTTTTCTGTTTCTTTTTTTATTTGAGAATTCTCTGATGACAGGACCTTTGATTTTATGATTAAATTGAATAATTGTGCACTTATCGCGATGACTCTGAGGAACAATTTATTATAACAGGCTGCAGGCTCTATGCAAATGGGAAATTAATCAGAAATTTGATGGAAAATGAAAACTATTCCATGTGCAGATGCATAACATCAGGGTCAGCGGAAGTTATCCTGACGAGAATCAAAGCGGAAGTCCCGAACTGGAAGAGAAAGAAGAGCACCATGAATATGCGGTCCAAGACTTGCGCCAACTTCCGCCACTCGTCCATGCCCAGCGACTCTCGCCGCCTCTCCTCCATGTGATCTTGGATCTTATCCAAACAGTCTAGTTGCTTCTTAAGTAGAGAGATCACCTCCGTTGATGTGTCGAAATCTAATTTGACGTCCTTGAGGTCGGCCATTTTGTCGCCACTGTGGTCGGAGAGGACTGACGTCATGGCGGTGCGGTACCCGGCGTCTATGGGGCCGTTGTGGTTGGAATCTTCGTCTATGGTCGACCGTCCGGGAAAACCTGGGTTATCATACGCCTTTGCTAACTTCTGCAAAGAATTATTTTTAGACATATTTCGGGTACTAGTATTTAAGTAAATTATATATATAAAACATATTTAACATCTAAAAGCATAATGAAAGCGACACATTGGAAGAGAAAATCTGGTTGTTATATAAGTAAAACCGGTGTCGAGTTAGTGTGAGACAAATTTTCCAAATGCATATTGGCTGTAGTCTTGACTTTTGACAGATTGAATCCTAAAACAATATGGGTTATTCCATGGTCTAGAACAAGTAACCCGTGAGTGAAGTTTCATGGTCCTTAGTCAATCCGATGTCGAGTTATTGTGTGGACAATAGGCGCCATCTACTTAAAAGAGCAACACACCAATGAAGTTTCATGGTCCTAGGTGTTGTGCGGTCTTCGATCCAACGGACCACCAAACCGACCGATATTTGTAAATGTATATGCCCTTTTTTCTTATTATTAAATGTAAAACCAGCATGCTACCTTCATATCATCGCACTTCGTAAGTTTGTCAGTTTTTTTAACAAGAAGGATCCTGCCGAAACAATCGAGGAAGACGAGTCGCACCCAGGGCGGCAACCGCTTCCCGAACTGCCCCTTGAAGTGCAGATTTAGTACCGTGACCGTCATCAGGCACGACAGAGACACCAGACCCATTGCGCACGCGAAATACACGCCTGGATATGGATTGAATAGTTTTGGTGCGCTAAATTAAAATGCTAAGATTATTAAGTGAGAACAAAACAGGGTGAAATGTTTAAAATGCAATATAGCAATTTTTTTTATGGAGTTCAATACGTTGATCATAGTCAAATTGTACCAGGCTTTATCCTGTCATATAGATGTGATAAAACATTGACCTATGTAAGGGAAGGTCTCCGAGTCCGCCGGCATGGTCTCCGACACCACGAGTAGAAAGACAGCCAGGGAGAGGAGCACAGTGATCTCAAGGGAGACCTTCTCTCCAGCGTCCGGCGGCAACAGGAAGCCGAGGAACGCCATCGTGGAGATGAGCGTGCACGGAAATATCAGGTTCAGCACATAAAATAGCGGCTTCCGGCGCATCTGCACATAGAACCTAACGTCGGGGTACGGCTCCGGGCAACACTGGTATATGATCTCCTTCCGCTCAGTTGGTACACCTTAAGCACGGACGAAACATGCAGTATTGTTGATTCTTAACGAAATAACAATGTGTCACGTACAACTTATTTTACCATCAATGGTCTATCAATGTGATAAAACAAGAGAGCCCAAAGGGACTCAGATCGCTCACCTGGTCCATGTAGCTCAAGCCAGGGCATTTATAGGGTGTTTACAAGATCTCCCCATGGTTTGGGCTATTGTCCTACGTTTTCACTCGACAAAACATATACATGTACTAATATCCAAACTTGACCTGTATTTGATAAAAGCAATCGTGTTCATGCTTCGATTGAATTTTAACCTTTTATATACTTCACCATATTATTATGATGATTGGAATTGGGATGGGTGCTAGAGTGTAAACATATTGAAAAAAGCATTCTCGGAAAAGTCAAGGACAATTTCTCCATTTCTTTAAATGAAGGGCACACAACTGAAGACCTACTTTTCCCAGTTCGCCCATTATCAAACTATACCGATATAAAGTACGAAACAGAACAGAACCTATAACTTATTCAGACTTGTACAAGGTACATCGTCTTCGTAACTGTAAAAACTATAGGATTGGTGAAGGAATGAAAGTGCTAGATTATAAACAGTTCAAATATGTGGGGTTTCTTTTGCATAAATTAAGCGCACTTGACTCCTGAACTTCTTATCCGATTTGGCCTATAATATTATTTGACCGTGATCAAATGGTCAAACATATAATTTCAAATATTTTAGGGTTTGTGAATACATGAAGTTGTAGATATTAAACAAAGTAAAATATGTGTTTCTTACAAACTAAAGGTACATAACTCTTTTGTTCAGATTTGGCTCATAATCGAAATTCGCCCAGAACTTATGGTCGTACATTTTATTCTAAATATAATTAGAGATTATGGAGAAATGAAAGTGAGAGTGAAAAAAAATCAAGATTTAATATGCCATTTGTTTCAAATTCAAAGGCACATAACTCTTGACTTTCTAATATATCCCCCCCTTATTAAAATAAAATAATAATAAAATAAATAAATAATGCCATGGTCATACATATTACATCTTAATATAATTAGAATCGGTGAATTATTGAAGGTGTCGTTGTAAACAATGTTAGATATGGCATGCTTTTTTAAAATAAATAAAGAGCTCTAATTCTAAGGGTCAGTTTTACCAATACACAAACTTGACCGAGATCTGAAGGTCATACATTTCCATTCTTAATTCGTGAATGACTGAAGGTGCAATAGTGATAAGAAAGTAAAATATAACTGTTGATCGTCTGTTCAGACATAGCCCACTATCAAACTTCACCGAGAATCCATTGTTTCCGAGTATGAATAACATTGGCTCAGATATATCGATGCTAGAACATTAACACACTTATTGTTGACGGCTGGCGACGAGCAACGGAAAAACGATGATCACAAATGTTCTCCTTTGACCTTTACGTGGTTCAAGTGAAACAAAAATGAATGAACACTTCGACTAAATTAATATCTTTCGTTTAAACAAAAGTACATATACCTATAATATCCCATTCGCCGTTAGCTACAAACGAAGAGGTGTCGGCCGCCGGTTTTTTTCCTGTCAAGTTGAGATCCCAGCCATGGTATGACCATGAACCAAACTGCAGTTTACCTGAAATAGGATGAATTCAGCATTTAAATCTGTAAACTTCTTCGCTACTCGATGTAAGTATGTATCACACTTCTTTCACGTTTTTGATTCACAAATACATTAGTATTAGTTATTAGACGCACGTACGTACGCACGCACGCACGCACGCACGCACGCTCATACACACGTACACACGTACGCACGCACGCACGTATGTACGCACACACGCACGCACGCACACATATACTTATGGTTAACACTGTATAGAACAGTTAAATGCATTAATATTGAAGCTTAAAGAAAATCAAAGAGCTGAAAGTACTGATGGACTAGTGCTACTAGGGCTAACTGGAGGAGCGGGGAACCCTCCGTAGAATTGTTTTGAATTTTGAACGCCCCACATAGAGACTAATAACAATTTATGTACACGTCCAATGATCCCAAATAATCCTTTTTATATGAGATCGATTTGGATGTTAGTTTGGCTCGCACATGTATATCACGGAAATAATATGAACATGTATTCTGCTGATTACGTTTCAGAGTACGTTTGAATACCGTACGTACTGCTTATTATCACACTACTCAACAAATCGTTGGTTTTAGTAGTTAAAAATCCAAAACATTATCGTTTCCATGGACACAGACCAGAAGACAGCAAATTTCACACTATAACAATAAATGTTTTGGCCGATGGCAAAAAATCGACATATTTGTGCGGTAATTGTCCATTCCGTTACTATTACACAGTCCATACAATCTTTTTGTTGTGTATTACTCCCAGTGTTAACGCATATAATCTGCATTTTTCCCCAATCTGTCTGCGGTCTTCAAATCTGCGACATTCTATTCCTCTGTTACCTGCATTTTAATATGAATCCCACCTGCTAAAATATGATCGTTACGTTTCTTTTCAATGCGGAAATATGCACAGACACTGAAAAAATATGGCGAAAGCTGGGAATGAACCTGTTTTGACAGTTCCCTGCAAATTGTATAACAGCGTCGTGAACGCTCGGTCGTTCATTCAACTGTAACTATAAGGTTATTGCTGGGTATTTGTGACATACGATTTCATTGGAAGAAGAGTTGTCTTTTTCTGCCTCATGCATATGCATTGAAACGAGATTTTGTCATTCAGTTTTACCGAATCAAGTACTATGGTTGCCGAATGATATATAAGTAACACGAAAAGCCTTTAAGGGGTAAGGGTGGTCTAGTGGTATAGGTGTCCGCTTGTTACTCGATATATTATAAGTTAATAAGTGCCCATCCAGTGTCACATTTTACAGGCTTCGTAAAGCTGACACGAGTGAAATGATTTGCGTGTAATAAATGTAAACTATTTAAGTGATAGCATACTGACATAACTGTATGTTTACTATACTCACAGACTTGCGTGTCAAATGGGAAGTAGGTGACGTCCACCTTACAGAGACTACGGATGACGGACGGAAAGTTGTAGTAGACGTCTCCGTTTGGGTATATGTTAGGTCGGTATTGCTGCAGGCCGCCTAGCACATTCTTGGCACTTCCAGGATGTCAGGAAGTGAAAGAGAAGGTGAGATAATTGTCAGGTGATTCTACTTGTCAGTTAAAGGTGTAAGTAATGCGACAACCATGTACAGTTATCAAATTAACCGAGCAATAATCATTATTTGTGGTAATATCCAATTTTGAGAAAATAATTGTTGTGGTATCAATGACCACATTGCGCAATTTAACCCAAACTTTCATTTGAAAAAACATATACCTACTTATCATAGAGCGTGATGTCCGGTACCCAAACTCTATGGTAAGGCACGGCGATGTTCTTGATCCCCGTCTCTGTTGCGTTCCATGTCAACTGACAGTCGTTCCAAACCTTGAAGTAAAAGAAGAACATATACGTAAATTAACCTATAGTGGCCAAACCGTGTATAGGTAGCTGAGTGGGGCCTAGCGTTGTAGAGTTAGGTGACTGGAGCCTAGCGGGATAGAGTTAGATGACTGGGGTCTAGCGGTGTAAGCGGTGTAGAGTTAGGTGACTTGGGTCTAGCGATGTAGAGTAAGATGACTTGGGGGGGGGGGCCGCCTAGCGGTGTAGAGTAAGGTGACGGGGGGGGGGGGGGGGCGCCTAGCGGTGTAGAGTTAGGCGACTGGGGCCTGGCGGGGTAGAGTGAGGCGACTGGGGCCTGGCGGGGTAAAGTGAGGCGAATGGGGCCTGGCGGGGTAGAGTAAGGCGACTGGGGCCTAGTGGTGTAGAATTAGGCGACTGGGGCCTAGTGGTGTAGAGTTAGGTGACTGGGGCTTAGTAATGAAGAGCTAGGCGACTGAGACCTGGTGGGATAGAGTTAGGCGACCGGGGCCTAGTGGTGTAGAGTAAGGCGACTGGGGCCTAGCGGTGTAGAGTTAGGCGACTGGGGCCTAGTGGTGTAGAGTTAGGCTTCTGGGACCTAGTGGTGTAGAGTTAGGCGACTGGGGCCTAGTTTTGTAGAGTAAGGCGACTGGGGCCTAGTGGTGTAGAGTAAGGCGACTGGGGCCAAGTGGTGTAGAGTTAGGTGTAGAGTTAGGCGACTGGGACCCAGTTGCGTAGAGTAAGGAGACTGTGGTCTAGCGGTGTAAGCGGTGTAGAGTAAGGCGACAGGGGCCTAATGGTGTAGAGTTAGGCGACTATTGCCTAGTGGTGTATAGTTAGGAGACTGGGGCCTAGTGGTGTTCGTTAGGAGACTGGGGCTTAGTGGTGTATAGTTAGGCGACTGGGGCCTAGTGGTGTAGAGTTAGGCGACTGGGGCCTAGTGGTGTAGAGGTAGGCGACTGGGACCTAGTGGTGTAGAATTTGGCGACTAGGGCCTAGTGGCGTAGCGCTAGGAGACTGGGGTCTAGCGGCTGATACCTAGTGGTGTGGAGTTAGTCGACTAGGGCCTCGTGGTGTAGAGTTAGGCGACTGGGACCTAGCGGTGTAGAGTAAGGAGACTGGGGCCTAGTGGTGTAGAGTTAGGCGACTTGGGCCTAGTGGTGTAGAGTTAGGTGACTGGGGCTTAGTAATGTAGAGTTAGGCGACTGAGACCTAGTGGTGTAGAGTTAGGCGACCGGGGCCTAGTGGTGTAGAGTTAGGCGACTGGGGCCTAGCGGTGTAGAGTTAGGCGACTGGGGCCTAGTGGTGTAGAGTTAGGCTTCTGGGACCTAGTTGTGTAGAGTTAGGTGACTGGGGCCTAGTTTTGTAGAGTTAGGCGACTGGGGCCTAGTGGTGTAGAGTAAGGCGACTGGGGCCAAGTGGTGTAGAGTTAGGTGTAGAGTTAGGCGACTGGGGCCCAGTGGCGTAGAGTAAGGAGACTGGGGTCTGGCGGTGTAAGCGGTGTAGAGTAAGGCGACAGGGGCCTAGTAGTGTAGAGTTAGGCGACTGTTGCCTAGTGGTGTATAGTTAGGAGACTGGGGCCTAGTGGTGTAGAGTTAGGAGACTGGGGCCTAGTGGTGTATAGTTAGGCGACTGGGGCCTAGTGGTGTAGAGTAAGGCGACTGGGGCCAAATGGTGTAGAGTTAGGTGTAGAGTTAGGCGACTGGGGCCCAGTGGCGTAGAGTAAGGAGACTGGGGTCTGGCGGTGTAAGCGGTGTAGAGTAAGGCGACAGGGGCCTAGTAGTGTAGAGTTAGGCGACTGTTGCCTAGTGGTGTATAGTTAGGAGACTGGGGCCTAGTGGTGTAGAGTTAGGCGACTGTTGCCTAGTGGTGTATAGTTAGGAGACTGGGGCCTAGTGGTGTAGAGTTAGGCGACTGTTGCCTAGTGGTGTATAGTTAGGAGACTGGGGCCTAGTGGTGTAGAGTTAGGCGACTGTTGCCTAGTGGTGTATAGTTAGGAGACTGGGGCCTAGTGGTGTAGAGTTAGGAGACTGTTGCCTAGTGGTGTATAGTTAGGCGACTGGGGCCTAGCGGTGTAGAGTTAGGCGACTGGTGCCTAGTGGTGTAGATGTAGGCGACTGGGGCCTAGTGGTGTAGAATTTGGCGACTAGGGCCTAGTGGCGTAGCGCTAGGGACTGGGGTCTAGCGGTAAAAGCGATGTAGAGTAAGGCGACTTGGGCCTAGTGGTGTAGAGTTAGGCGACTGGGTCCTAGTGGTGTAGAATGAGGCGTCTGGGGCTTAGCGATGTAAAGTTAGGTAAGTTGGGCCCTAGCTGGGTAGATTTAAGCGTGTGAGGGCTTAGCTGTGTAGAGTAAGGCGACTGGGGCCTAGCGGTGTAGAGTTAGGTGACTGGGGCAAAGTGGTGTAGAGTTAGGCGATTGGGGGTTGGTGGTGTAGATTTAGGCGACTAGGGCCTAGTGGTGTAGAGTTAGGCGACTGGGGCCTAGCTGTGTATAGTAAGGCGACTGGGGCCTAGTGGTGTAGACTTAGGAGACTGGGTCTTAGTGGTGTAGAGTTAGGGGACTGGGGCCTAGTGGTGTAGAAGTAGGCGACTGGGGTATAGCTGTGTAGAGTAAGGAGACTGGGGTCTAGAGGTGTAGAGTTAGGAGACTGGGGCCTAGCGGTGTAGAGTTAGACGACTGGGGCCTAACGGTGTAGAGTTGGGCGACTGGGACCTAACGGTGTAGAGTAAGGTGACTGGGGCCTAGTGGTGTAGAGTTAGGAGACTGGGGCCTAGTGGTGTAGAGTTAGGAGACTAGGGTCTAGTGGTGTAGAGTTAGGAAACTAGGGTCTAGTGGTGTAGAGTTTGGCGACAGGGACCTAGTGGTGTAGAGTTAGGAGACTAGGGTCTAGTGGTGTAGAGTTGGGCGACTGGGGCCTAGTGGTGTAGAGTAAGGAGACTGGGGCCTAGTGGTGTAGAGTTAGGAGACTAGGGTCTAGTGGTGTAGAGTTGGGCGACTGGGACCTAGTGGCGTAGAGTTATGACAAGGGGGCCTAGCGTCGTTGAGTTTGGCTTCAGGGGCCTAGTGGTGTAGAGTTAGGAGACTGGGGCCTAGTGGTGTAGAGTTAGAAGATTTCGGCCTAGTGGTGTAGAGTTAGGCGACTGGGGCCTAGTGGCGTAGAGTTATGAGACTGGGGCCTAGCGTCGTTGAGTTTGGCTTCAGGGGCCTAGTGGTGTAGAGTTAGGCGACTGGGGCCTAGTGGTGTAGAGTTAGGCGACTGGGGCCTAGCGGTGTAAAGTAAGGCGAGTGGGACCCTAACGGTGTAGATTAAATTGTGTGAGGGCTAAGCTGTGTAGAGTAAGGTGACTGGGGCTTAGCGGTGTAGAGTTAGGTGACTGAGGCCTAGCTGTGTAGACGACCGGGGCCTAGTGGCGTACAGTTAGGCGATTGGGGTCTAGCTGTGTAAGCGGTGTAGAGTAAGGCGACTGGGGCCAAGTGGTGTAGAATAAGGCGACTGGGGCCTAGTGGTGTAGAGTTAGGCGACTGGGGTCTAGTGGTGTAGAGGTAGGAGACTGGGGTCTAGTGGTGTAGAGTTAGGCGACTGGGGTCTAGTGGTGTAGAGGTAGGAGACAGGGGCCTAGTGGTGTAGAGTTAGGGGACTGGTTGGGGGCCATTATAGCGCTGGGAGACTTAGGCCCACAGGTGAAGAGTTAGGCACTCTAGTGTTGTCGAGATAGAGTAAGGCGATTGGGGCCAAGTGGTTTAGTATCATGCGACTCGGGGGCTAGCATTATAGAGACTTAGGCCTAGCTGTGTAGAGTTAGGCGACCGGGTCCTAGTGGTGTAGTGTAGGGCGAGTTGGGTCCAGTTGTGTAGAATAAGGCGACAAGGAGATTAGCATTATAGAATTAGGAGACTTGGGTCTAGAGGTGTAGAGTTAGGCGACCGCATCCTAGTGGTTTAGTGTAGGGCGAGTTGGGTCCGGTTATGTAGAATTAGATGACGAGGAGACTAGCATTATAGAATTAAGAAACTTGGGCCAAGCTGTGTAGAGTAAGGTGACCGGGTCCTATTCGTGTAGTGTCGGGTGAGTTGGGTCCGGTTGTGTAGAATTCGGCGACGAGGAGACTAGCATTATAGAGTTAGGAGACTTAGGCCTAGCTGTGTAGAGTTAGGCGACCGGGTCCTAGTGGTGTAGTGTCGGGCGAGTTGGGTACGTTTGTGTTGAATTAGGCGACGAGGAGACTAGCATTATAGAGTTAGGAGACTTAGGCCTAGCTGTGTAGAGTAAGGCGACTGAGGCCTACCCATTGAAGAGTTAGACTGACTACTAGGGCCTACCCATTGAAGAGTTAGACTGACTACTGGAGTCTACCCATTGAAGAGTTAGACTGACTGCTGGGGCCTACCCATTGAAGAGTTAGACTGACTACTGGGGCCTACCCATTGAAGAGTTAGACTGACTACTGGGGCCTAGCAGTGCAGAGTTAGACTGACTACTGGGGCCTACCCATTGAAGAGTTAGACTGACTACTGGGGCCTAGCAGTGCAGAGTTAGACTGACTACTGGGGCCTAGCAGTGCAGAGTTAGACAGACCACTGGGGCCTAGCAGTGCAGAGTTAGACTGACCACTGGGGCCTAGCAGTGCAGAGTTAGACTGACTACTGGGGCCTAGCAGTGCAGAGTTAGACTGACCACTGGGGCCTAGCAGTGCAGAGTTAGACTGACCACTGGGGCCTAGCAGTGCAGAGTTAGACTTCTGGGTGTCTAGCAGTATAGAGTGCGGCAACTGAGGACTTATGGTGTAGAATTAGGCGACTGGAGGGGGGAGGGTCGGGGTCTGGCAACATTGAGTTATCAGACTTAGGCCTAGGAAAGTTTATTTGCTATCAGACCACCGACCCATAACACTATACAGACAAACAGAATACATATTATACAATTTTGTGCAACAGTACAATGAATTTCAATGAATTATTTACATGTATAGTAAAATGGTTATTATATGGATAGTGATTTTAGAATATCACTCTTTAAATCGTACTTTTCTTTTATTAAATGCAGTATGCAAATTTGTAGAGACACCTTTAATTGTAGCAACATAAGATGATGACATGAGTTTTCAAAACTTGTTAACGTCAGGATTAATATAATATTTCACGGGTAACAGATCCTCGTAGAAGTCACAAACAAGTAGAAAGTGGTATTTATCTTCAATACATACAAATAGACGTACTTAAAATACATAATCTTCGTTCTGTTGGAACATGTGTAAAAGAAACGTATTAACTTTAATGCATTATTACGTTTAACTCATTTGATTTAAATTACCAAATCAAAAGATTATATTTGTGTACGGATAAAAGATATAAGCATCTGAAGATGGGGCTTTTAACGTGGCCACGGGTTCCTCCGCTAGGTCCCAGTCGCCTAACTCTACACCACAAGTGCGCCATAATACCGCTGATATTATTTTACACAAGAATGCATTGAAATAAATGCGTTTATTCCGTGCATCAAGTGATAAATCTAAATTATGCCGCTTTAATAAAGTGTTGTTGTTTTGTAGAACGTTTGAGACAAATGCCATGTCAGCCATTACAAGACACGCGTGTTTGCAACTGTGTAAACGCATGGGCTTCTTCATAAATTATATTACAGTCAATTTACTAATTTGCACACGAACTAGTATTGATTTCCAGTGTTTCACGATCTGCAACACCATGTATTGGAAGGAGGAATATACAACGTTAGAAATAATTACGTATCTCGAAATAAAACTAAAACTAGTTGAACGTAACCACTATGTGTTCGATAAAGTGACTACGAGAACAAACAGTGCGGTGATATGTAAGCAAGAAAGCAGATCAAGTAGATCCAGCATGTTCTGCAAGTCTCTAAATCGCAAACCATCCAGCTTCAAAACATATAAAGAAGGAAAGTAACCAACGGTCTGAGATGGTATAACCATGTTTTGATTCACTGGCATGCATGTGTTTAAAAAAGTAAACACTGTAACACTGAGTCGTCATACCCGACTTTGGTGTAATTTTCCCTCCAAGTGAAAGCTAGTGGTTAGTTGCAAAAACGCACATCAGCGATATACTATTAACGGATGATCTTATAACGAAACGTTACCGTCATTTCCATGATCGTCAAATTCCTGACTGTTTTTTTTTGTCATTGATTCAATCACAACTTGTAAAAAAAAAATCAAGGCCCGTTAAAAAAGAATAATGATAATAATTTGCCCTGTTTATCGAAACACGCCATACAATTGCGAGAAATGTTTATGTCAATGCCATTCTACCTAAGATTTAACAGGATCGTATTTTCTAAATACTCGTATACATTCTATTCGACTTATTGTAAATACATGAGAAATCCACACGTGCTGTCTCCAGGTCTTGTTTCTCCCAAATGGTTCCAGTGATTGTTATATGTAGATATAATGCTTCTTTGGTTTAAACAATCTTTATTTCAAAATAACATTTACGGTTTCACACCTCATGAGCTCACATTATATTTTATTATAAATGTATCACGACTTTTGTGGCATTCGTATAGGTATTTATTTTTGGAAGAAGATATTATTACTACCTGAATTGTACGAGGAATTCACTCAAGTGTGCTGAACACTAGATGCCAAGGAGCATAGCTCATGTACGACTTATTTAAGCTTCTTTTTTATATGACGAACATTTTAGAAGTATATTGACGTCATCGTAGCACGCCATTTTACTTCTATTGATACTAAAGTTTTGACAATACTATCATAATACTATGGGGCAACTCGTCATCCAATTACTTCACATATTACAATTAGATATAATTCAATAACCTAGAAAATGACAGTAGGCTAGCTCTAGTGGTCGAGTCACAGGGCTTGCGTGGTGTCAAAGTATTGTACTGAAATGGTCTGAGTAGTACATGTATATCATAGCTATAAATCTCAACACCTTGGCAAATAATACAAACACTGCATACTGGGCACTTGTGAGAAAAATAAACATATCAATATTACTGGAGTGATTGTTTATTGTTTTATTGTTATACTGCTGGAGATAACTCACCATTCTGACCCACGTGTTCGTCTCTAGTATCTGCATAGGCTCATTCTGGAAAGCAGAAAAAGCAAAAACAACCGTGAAACATTTCAGAGATATGCCAAATCACAAATGTCATGGTTAAAGAGTTTCTGACACGGAAGCGTTTACGTGATACTTTGTTGTACAATAATAACCCGTTATACATTATAAGCAAACTAAACACGACCTAAAAGCTACATAATTATGAACCATTATATCTATACAATGATTTACTGACCAGTTCCACAATCTGCCGGACGGCGAGTCCGAGTTGAACCTGGACGGCGTCCCGATGGTTACAGCGAGGCAGCACTTCGGGTGAGTAACCCTCGAACAACTCATCCATCAGGTCCTTAAGAGGAATGCACCATGTCGGCGGGACTGGTCGTGTAAATATAAAACAACATACATTCAAATACATATCGACGTAATACAAAATAATGACCCACCCTCCCCAAATAGAATAATGACCGGACTTTTTTTTAAAATAGAACAATGAACAACCCGTAAAGTAAAACGACCAGTAGACGTAGAAAATGACTCAACACACATAGAACACTGGGTTTCATAATTCTATGTAGAAAAGTGAATAAACATATTATATAAATATCATATGGCAGCATGTGTGACATTGATATTGTCAACCCGAGAGCAGAATGTCACCACAGGCGTTATGGGTAATGGGATTATAATAACTGAATTAAACTTATCTTTATTACAACTTTACCTGCTTTATGATAATTGCAACACAACATTCCGGACGCGTATACAGTTCAAATATTAAAACTAAAAGCATATTTATTGTTCGGCGTCTCCATGGGATGAGGTTGAGTTTCTGTTCATGTTCTTAACTATGGTGATACATGTGTGTATCAAAATGTGCAATAGCTCAATCTCATTATATAGAATCAGATCCCCAGTACCCGCTTTACCACGCATTGCTGTGTCAGTTACATTGCGGAATGAAATGAAGTGAACGTCACGATATGATTTTAATGAGATTGGCAATGGCTATGATGTCTAATCAACAGAGGCATGCAATATCGTGCTATATACATGAATAAACATTTCACATAATAAAGCATCAGGTCAAATGACACCATCAGGACGACTTTCATGTGCACATTTGATATGTTTTACTTTTTTAAGAAATACATGTTATTAAAACATACTTTGTTTCTAAGTGATGTTTTCTTTTAATTCAGATTTCTTAGTTTATACTACATGTAGTCTAGTATTGCATTCGAAACTTACAGGGCTACGCTCTATTTTACGTGCAATCACTAGTCTTCTTTCGGGTACATCTAATGAACATTTAACAATGTTCAAGTATTACAGCGTTCAAGGCATTTTGACTTTATTATTATTGCACAGTATAAAAATGGATGCAAAGTCGACATGCTCAAGAACCGTTCAATTTGATATCTGAACACGATTTTCGCACCTACATGTGATAAAAGAATTTTGAGTTGAGAGCATGTGTTTTGCAGTTTTGTTTTCCTATTTCGCAACATCTGAACATTTGTTTTAAGAGTAATGGCAAAAAATTACCTTGCAAAGCCATGTTTCATTGGACATATTCAGTGTGTGTATACCACGCGATAAATTGCGTCATAAATGCTACGTTGGATGGCAATATTTTGCTTCGATTGAGGACTTTAAACAAAGATAACTTTTCTATTTCTTTACCATTTTAAATGAAACATCTCGCAGTCTACGCCGCTTACGGAGCCCCGCCTTCGGTCTTTTACCGGAGTTTGATTACGTGTTTGATGATACTAATTAATCACCTTATCAAACTCCGGTAATAAAACAAAGGCGGCATAAACTGCCCTTTTTTTCATTTAAAATATTCGTTCAATTAATTCAGTTTAGTGATGACATTTTTGAAACACGACAAGAATATTGTAAAGAAAGAAAATACATGTGTCATTCCCTCTATTAGCACGCTTAGCACAATTTAACAGTTTGTCCCGTTGTTGTATATTTCTCTTGAAAACATGACGACATAACTTATTTTTAGAGAAGCGTAGCAGGCAACATTTTCGACAGTCTGGTGTTACTGATGTGGTTGACTACACGGCTTTTACTCCTCTTTGAATACATATAGTTTATAGCTTTCCCAACGAGATGCGATGACAGACATAATGCAAAATAACTTAAGAATAATTAAAGCAAATACTTGCTTATATCATTGACAGTAGTTAATGTATTTTTATAGTGCATTATCCCTTTGAAAGTACAATCCAATTTTACTGTAATTATTTGTTGCATGTAAACTTGAAAAACTTTGGTATTGTTTCGCCGTTTGCAACACATGAATAATTAAACTTGCCTGCAACTGTAATAAAAAAAATCTTGAATAAGATAACAGCTAAATAAGTAAACAGTTAAGCATGTTATTGAAAAGTCTTTATTGATGAGCCATGAGTCAAGATTACGTGTATATCTGCAATTACTTGAATAGTGCATCAAATAAAATATAAAAATCGCAATATACATATTGACTGGACACGAGTAGTCACGTTCTGTTTTTAATTGAAACCGATAAAAGAATATTTAAAAAAAAATCTCATTATTTCGTAATTCGGATCTCGAATATCGCAACATACATCGTGATCCGTTTTTTTTTTTCGGCGTATCGTTACAACTTGTACACTTTAAATGGACGAGAGCCGTCACGTGGTGTTATATTGAATCCGATAAAAATTATTTAAATAAAAATACACCTGTATTTATAATTCGTTTGTTATTTCCAACTAATTTACTAACTTTACAAACTAATTCATGGCACCATTTGATGCGTTGCGGCAATGATGTTTCTTGTAAAAGTAATGATTTGTCTTTTTAAGATATCTGCCAGAAAACAGTTACACAAATTGAATACTGTCCGTTGATTATTTACTTAGAATGGTAAAAAAGTTATAATTATTAAGGGTTATCATACTAAGTTATAAATTATGGTGTTGCCTTTGTCCGCTCTTGTTTCTAAACGCAATGTTATTTGTGTGTTTTTATCTGTATTTTTCTCGCTCGCTCAACTCATTTTTCCCGCAAAAATCTGTCAAACTAAAGATTCAATTGGTGTTGCTAAAGCACCATTTGTTACGTTAATACAGTTAATAGTCTGATTCCTTATTCATGTTTATTCTTTTCAAAATACTAATTTAAAAAAAAAGGTTTTACAGGTTAAAAAATTGAGAATAAATGTTCTTTTTCACACGTAAAACTACTACGTATTATAAATACACATTTCTGATGTAAATATCAAATTGTTAAATATAGAAATCGCTGCAATTCTTATTACTGATATTGGGAACTTCTTTAAAATGGAAGGAATCAATCATATATTTTCAAATATCGATGCAGTAATTTTAGATCACAATATGTCATTTTTGCATTGACGGTATAAAGTATCAGCACAAGGACGCCGACGAAAGCTCAAGGGTAAAAACAAAAAGCATCTTTTTTCTTAAAAAGCGTTTATGTTAGGATTTGATTTAACATTGCGCGACGTCTTTTTTTAATAATAACCTTATATTGTCGCTAAATATGACTTCATCTACGAGTACTAATCGAAGAGGAAGTAAGTAACATTAAAGTTCACATATATAACGAAAACATATTACATATACGTATTAATAAGTGAAAAAAATGCAAATAAAAAGATAAAGCAGTTACCTACCTAGTAAAACAATCACTAATATCGCATTCAATAGAGCCATTTTGAATGTAAACGTGAAACTGAGTCGAGAGACAGCCTACATACATGAGTGCATTGAAATAAAAACAGCAGCAAATCCTTAATGACTTAAACAATCAGGCAAATTGATACGATGGAACAGATTTATTATACAGCATCATCATCAACATGAGCTCAATGATTTTCTGATAAAGCTGTTCCCGATGGGAGTCTGAAAAATTCAGTATTGTACGTCAATAATCGCACCTCAGTGCATCGTTTCTTTATCTAACTGGATGACCGATCATTTGTATGTTGTCCTTCCTAATTAGGAAATTGGGTAGCTATTAAATGACTCCACTTGATATTAAGTTTTGCTACTTATAGTTATCTGATATTTAGATGATAGCCTCTTAAGGTGCACATTGCTCAACTCTTTACAATCATCACACTGCTTACATACAATGATACATATAAATGTTGTTGAATGTTTGTTTGGTGATCAAACTTGCGTGCACCTTTGTTTGTTGTTGTATATTGGCGTCTTAATCACACTCGATCTGGATGTGCTATCGTTTGCAGTCAATTGTTTTCATTTAAGTACAAATAACCAGATATTTACATATAAACTTAATTTAGTTATGATCACGTTATCGAAATGGACCACCAACATTATTATTGTAGAATAACACTATAAAATATGTTTTATGAAAACAACCTTTATGAATAAACACTTGAATAAACTGGAAAAGGAAACATCAAGGTACCAAAAAAAGAACGTTTGTCATATACCGTTATTGTACTTATTACAAACCTTTGGGCACATTTGAAGGGACTGTACACAAGATTGGCACCAAAAAAAGTTTTTTTTCTATAACGAATCTCAGGACAATTATCTTATTGAATGTGTTACGCTTTGATATCATAATTGTAAAAAAAAAGTATCAAAATGTAAAAAAAAATGGGGAGACAGGGTTCGGACCAGTGTCGCCAAAATTACAGTCCAGCGTCATTTCCACTGAGCTACGACGGCTAACTCTAATTGTGTGACATAATTAAGCCATATATACCTACCTCGGTAATATCATGTGATAACACCGACTAGCCAATCACGCGTAAGGAATGAATTCTACCTTGTAGACATGCCCAGTAATATTTTTTAATGGAAAAATAAGAAATAACTGCTAAACTTAAATACATTGTAAACTATGTGGTACTTCAGTAAGTAAGTTCCAATGCATTGTACACATCGGTGCCAAGTTTATGTCAGTTTTCGACAATTCCCCCCCCCCCCGCTATTTTATCATACGGAGTACAGCCCCTTTAATGGGTATTTAATAACTTGTCCTCAAACTCGTAAGCTAAGGTCTTTTTTATATCTTGGTTTACGAACCTTAGGACCCGATTCATCAAAACTCAGACAAAACATTTCGAAGGAATATTTTCTTATTCAAACTATTCTGATTTTTAATAAATGCGTCAACTTGAAAAGTCAATGACCTTTTATTTCAATAAAAATTCTCATATAAGACTATCAGTGATATAATGTAGGAACTGCACTCAACTCAACGATTACATCTATAGGCTCACACGGTAACCCACGAGCCAATCAAATCGCAGGAATTTTAGTTTAGCTACTTCCGGTTTGAGTTTACATACAATTAAAACTTGTGGTAAAAGGAGTCGGTGGAATTACCGGAAAACAACAACGGAAAACACTTTAATTTTCGTAATTAGATAACATAAAATAAAGTGTGCAAATGGGGTTGGTGGGGCTGGGCTTCATACTTTATTGTGTTGGAGGTGTGTATAACATATACAAACATATTAACATTCTTACACAGTGGTAGGTGCTGATATTGTCAGAACAGTGGCCGGGCAGAGGTTTGGATGGTTACACAGTGGTAGGTGCTGATATTGTCAGAACAGTGGCCGGGCAGAGGTTTGGATGGTTACACAGTGGTAGGTGCTGATATTGTCAGAACAGTGGCCGGGCAGAGGTTTGGATGGTTACACAGTGGTAGGTGCTGATACTGTCAGAACAGTGGCCGGGCAGAGGTTTGGATGGTTACACAGTGGTAGGTGCTGATATTGTCAGAACAGTGGCCGGGCAGAGGTTTGGATGGTTACACAGTGGTAGGTGTTGATATTGTCAGAACAGTGGCCGGGCAGAGGTTTGGATGGTTACACAGTGGTAGGTGTTGATACTGTCAGAACAGTGGCCGGGCGGAGGTTTGGATGGTTACACAGTGGTAGGTGCTGATACTGTCAGAACAGTGGCCGGGCGGAGGTTTGGATGGTTACACAGTGGTAGGTGCTGATACTGTCAGAACAGTGGCCGGGTGGAGGTTTGGATGGTTACACAGTGGTAGGTGCTGATATTGTCAGAACAGTGGCCGGACGGAGGTTGGGATGGTTACACAGTGGTAGGTGCTGATATTGTCAGAACAGTGGCCGGGCAGAGGTTTGGATGGTTACACAGTGGTAGGTGCTGATATTGTCAGAACAGTGGCCGGGCAGAGGTTTGGATGGTTACACAGTGGTAGGTGCTGATACTGTCAGAACAGTGGCCGGGCAGAGGTTTGGATGGTTACACAGTGGTAGGTGCTGATACTGTCAGAACAGTGGCCGGGCAGAGGTTTGGATGGTTACACAGTGGTAGGTGCTGATACTGTCAGAACAGTGGCCGGGCAGAGGTTGGGATGGTTACACAGTGGTAGGTGCTGATACTGTCAGAACAGTGGCCGGGCAGAGGTTGGGATGGTTACACAGTGGTAGGTGCTGATACTGTCAGAACAGTGGCCGGGCAGAGGTTGGGATGGTTACACAGTGGTAGGTGCTGATACTGTCAGAACAGTGGCCGGGCAGAGGTTGGGATGGTTACACAGTGGTAGGTGCTGATACTGTTAGAACAGTGGCCGGGCAGAGGTTGGGATGGTTACACAGTGGTAGGTGCTGATACTGTCAGAACAGTGGCCGGGCAGAGGTTTGGATGGTTACACAGTGGTAGGTGCTGATACTGTCAGAACAGTGGCCGGGCAGAGGTTTGGATGGTTACACAGTGGTAGGTGCTGATACTGTCAGAACAGTGGCCGGGCAGAGGTTGGGATGGTTACCTGTGGGTAGGGATTGAACTAATCATGGGACAAACCTTGCTTTTGCACGCTACTGTTTCTGAAAATATCAGCAAAATCTAGTAGTATTTAAATTAAATAATAAATGCAATACCTCCTCTTAGAAACACATTCTTAAGATTTTTCCCGTAAAGCTAGATTACTTATAAAATTGTTACCAACTACACAATAACGGACCTAGCTGTAATTCCTGTTTATAAAGTTACTTACAATTTTGCTACTTAAATATAAACGTTTATCCTTTATCTCTTAAAACTACTCACCTAATAAAACTAGTTGATGTTATCACTGTGCTCAAATCCATCTTACTGTTTGTAACTGAATGCGTGAATATAATATAACTACTTTTTCCAATATTTGTACCTATTTTAAACTAGTTACTTTTACTTCCAGGTCACAAGCTCATTGTTATTTTTTGATATGTTATGTACATGTATGTTTGTTATTCATGTTGGAACATAGCTCATTGAGCTAATGCTTTCTTGTTATTATATACCCGACTCCAAATGATAAAAAAATGTATCTTGTACACTTGCGATACAATTGAAGGTAAATCTTATTGATCTGAAGTGATAATTACTCAAAAAAGATACATGGATATGTTAGCGAAGTGAACTTTTCACATCAATATGGTCTGAGACCACTCCCGGATGATGAGATATGGTCGACATATGGACCTTCAGGGTCAATGTCATGGTAACCTTAAGATTACCTTCAGCTGAAAATCTGTGAACGATCAATACATGCATATGAAAATGGCTTCGGCCTAGTGACTTCAAACTTGGAAGAGATCCTCAAATATGACCAGAACCCTAACTATTGTTAGGTTAGTTGGTCAAAGGTCAAGGTCGTGGTGAACTTTAGGCTGAAAATCTTATTTAATTCATTAATTGAAAAATGCTTGTATACACGTACTTGACAACGTAACTTGGTACCCTGATTTAATACATCTGCTTCATTTTATTCATGTATCAAAAACATTCGCGACGTCTTCGATGCGTTGCAACAAAATTAGTCTTGTTATGTTGATTTTCCATAGATCACTGGTACTGAATTCCTGGTTTGGTCTATGAGGAACAGGATTCCATTGCGATTGCTTGGTTTAACTAAACGTAGGCGTCAAGAAAACAAGCTTCCGAATGCCTAATTGTCCCGATGGAGTTTCGGAATATGGCGTTAACGCTTATGTGATATTCATGAAGGAGTAAGAGTTTGTACTTTTTCGCACTTTTGTATTTTCGCCCTCTCAAGTTTAACTTTTGTTCATACTTAAGAAATACAGTAAAGAGTGATAACGATGTAATGATGGTGATATTCAAGCAATAAGTAATTATAAGCACCAAATTGTTTTGTAGCTGTGAACCTGATGACTGGCGACCCTGACGTGATCTCCAAGATACTTTCAGAGCAGAGCGTCCATATTGAGCAGACGATTGAAAAGTTCCAGCAGATACTAATCGACGCTAAGGTTTGAATCATCAGCTCGTTCTAAAATTTACTTTGGAAATATAGAAAAACTGCAAATGTAAGACGTCGAGCACGCGGCTGAACGCGAGAATGCGGAAATAATTGTGTTTGCCGTCCAACTTTGTGATCGCTTTTTAAACTCTACAAACCTTTTTCCTAATTTAAAACTTAAAAAAATAAATCCGTCTGGCAAAATCTATATCTGCCAGACATTTTCAACCATTTCGGAGTTACTCTTCCTTTTCCCTTTTGCCACAAACTGCGAACTGCGGAAACTTGGCTGTGCAAATATAAATAATTGTGTTTGGAAGTCGTGGTTTAAATAGGCTGCGGCGTTCTTTCCATTGCAGCGTTAGCGACTACATCCCCCACCATGCACACGCGCCTGTACCCATCTGTGAGTTCGATCATCTGAAGATGCACTGATGTTGGGGTCGTGGGATGACTCTTATATGTTCATGAATATGTCTCGTGTTATCCGAGCTGTACATTACAGTCCACAGTAAAGCAGTGGGCCATACATTGTGGACGCGTATCACAATTTATTATATGCCTATCAAATTCCATTTCCATATCCAATAGTGAAAATTCAGCACGCCGTATTGAAAAATCCACATTATGATACTGTCGTTTTCTGATTCCGTATCATGCGAGTACCGTGTGTAATCTCGGAACTACTTTCGCGTTGCTAAAAATAGCGTGACCAAAATAACTGGTAAACCCTGTCAACAAATACAAACAAGAAAAAAGTTGATGCATAGCATCAAGTCGGCGCAATGAAATTAAAAGAAAAACGTGCATGCAGATAACCAAAAATGGTTATTATTTCAATGATAATATTTTGTTTTATGTTGGGTGTACATATGCTCGAAGGACATTATGGTTATTTTTTCCCCAAAGCTAATCCTCCGGTTAAAACTGAATGATAACAAAAATATACAAACGTTTCTTCGGATTAAATAGAGTCAATAGTCTAATACATAGATTTCAATAGCATGAAATTCACCTTTTATTTGTACCGGCATGTTCTGTGAATTCCTTGCTTTATATTTTGTACAAGTTTATGTAACACATTTCACTCATATGAGTATATAGAATGGGGGTTAAAATACTATATATCAAAGGGGAATTATCTGGAGTTCATACTTTCGAATGGAATTTTCAAAACAAACAAATAAGCTCAAGGTTAATTTTTCAAAACTCGGCATTTTTGCTGTCACCAAGGGAGATTACTGCGTAGGAGGTTTACAGACATAAAGGATATTTTAATAGTACCGTGTAACCTTCATCTATATCAATCGGAACACCTCGGCGTTTCTATCTCGGAGATGGCCGAGTTGTTATGATTGAGTTGGTATTTAAAATCAAAACGATAAGCAGGGCTATTATAATTCAAGGTTTCATGATCAATTAAAGTGTCAAGTTTTATAAAACAAACTAAACTTCATATTTTATCATGCAACGTGGAAACTATTGAAAGCATTATTCTGCAATTTATGAACTAGTCCCTAAGTTGGAATATTTCTAAAGTAATATCAAATATAGTCGGCGCCCTTCTGGGCGCCGACTAATAATAATAAGAAGGCGAATTCGCGTCATCGGTAGAAATAGCGATTGACTCACGAACATCCCTCAATTCTGCATATTATGATCGTCAAAAATCCCACGAATATTTACTTCGTTAAATATGGCCGCGTTACGTATATAGGAAATGGCAATTAATGTATACTCGTAAAATAAGTACCGTTTTTTGTGCTGTGATATTTAATATTTGTTCTCGTATTAGCAATTTGTTAATTTTGCTAAAACACAAACTATTTCGTTCTTATTTTGCTCAATAAAGTGAATTATGTAACTTCTGACATCGTTTCGCTGTAGTAGCCTCATGCGATCTCGACGGATACGTGTTTACACACCGAACTCGGCGAGATATAGGTCACCAGAAAAACGTCCTATCATAATACCCACTATTTATTTAACTCAAATGCATGCATACTTTTGAATGTATCGTCATGTTTCAAACATTCATAGATTATATATATTTTTCTAACTTTGCCAATTTACTTCAGTTTCTGCACAGTCATACTGTATCATGTTTTGGGACATTATCAATTTCTTGTGATAACAAATGGAAAATGTGTGTTTTGCTCAAAGTTTAATTATATGGAACACATATATGCACTTTTTTGTTAAAAAAGCAACATTATGTTCTTTGTTTGACAAAGATTTCTTGCCATAATACAGAAGCTGTTTATTGTACAACGAATGCTAATCACTGCTCATAATACTAAATTAACAATGAATAATTATTCGTATACAACTTTTTTATATACTGGTATTTAGTACAATATTGACAGGAAATGTTCTTCTGTCTCATTTTCTGAGCTTTTGTTTTGTTTTGAAAGTTCTCTGAAAACAGCTCTAGTTAAATTACACTTCTAGTATATAATTAAATAATTGTACAATTGCTCATTTGGAAAAGTTGAACAAATAATTCTTACAATTGCAAGCTAACGGCATGTAGGAGGACCATATACCAGACAGATGATTGCAAATGAAAACTATTCCTTTAGCAGGTGCAACACATCAGGGTCGGCATAAGTTATCCTGATTAGAATCAAAGCGGAAGTCCCGAACTGGAAGAGGAAGAAGAGGATCATGAAGATGCGGTCCACGACCTTTGCCAACTTCCGCCACTCTTCCATCCCCAGCGACTCCCGCTGTTTCTCCTCCATGTGATTGTGTATCTTATCCAAATAGTCCAACTGCTTCTTTAGAAGGGACATCACCTCCGAAGATGTGTCGAAGTCAAACTTGACGTCACTGTGGTCGGAGAGTGCGGACGCCATGCCGGTGCAGCACTCGGCGTCAATGGGCCCGATGTGGCTCGAATTGTCGTCTCTTGTCGACATTCTGTGGAAACCTTGGTTCTCAAACGCCTTTGAACATCTCTGCAAGAAATTTATTTTAAGAACTTTTCGTGAATTTTGTTCCGCAATTTAAGAACATTGAAAGTACATTAACATCTACACTCCTAATGAAAGCGACACATTGGCAAAGAAAAGCTGGTCGGATACATTAAGGCATATTACTATTTACTTCAGGTACATACGCTTGCTAATCAAATACTAGGCCAAACCGGTGTCGAGTTATTGTGAGAAAAAGATTCAAAACACACATTGACTGTGTGGCCTGGACTTCCGTTTTTGTTCTGATATTTGCCACATATCAGACACTGTATCAATAGGGGCATAAAGGACTGAAGTTCCATGCTCCTAAATGCGTTTTGCGGTCTTCCATCCAACGAACCATCGCACCGAGTGATGCTTGTCAATGCACATAACCCTTTTCTTCGAAAATATTATAAAATATAAAACCATCATGTTACCTTCATTTTATCGTACTGTGGGAGCTTGTCAGTTTCCTTAACAAGAAGGATCCTTCCGAAACCATCGAAGAAGACGAGGCGGACCCATGGCGGCAACCGCTTACCGAACAGCCCCTTGTAGTGCATATTGAGCACTGTGACAGTCATCAGGCACGATAGTGACACCAGACCCATCGCGCACGCGAAATAAATGCCTGGATATGAAGAGTCACATTGGATATAATATGTTCGGTGAGCGCAATTTAATTGCTAAAATGAAGTGCGAACATGTAACAAATGAATTATAACAATTTATTATGGCGTTTAATGTATACCTACATCACAGTCATATTGTGCCACGTTTTATCACGTCATGTTTAGATAAATATATAAAGATTGACCTATGTAAGGAAAGGTCTCCGAGTCCGCCGGCATGATTTCGGACGTCACGAGGAGGAAGACGGCCAGGGAGAGGAGCACGGTAATCTCGAGGGACACCTTTTCCCCGGAGTCCGGCGGCAACAGGAAACCAAGGAACGCCATTGTCGAGATAAGCGTACAGGGGAATATCAGGTTCAGCACATAAAATAGCGGCTTTCGGCGAATCTGCACATAAAACCTAAAGTCGGGGTACGGCTCCGGACAACACTGGTATATGACCTCCTTCCGGTCAGTATGTACACCTAAAAAACGGACGAAACATGCTTTATTATTGATTCTTAACGTACAAACAACTTGTCACGTTGAATTTAGTTTACTTCATCAGTATCATAGATAAAACAAAGGGGTCTCAGATGGCTCAACTGAAATAAGGAACTCTGGCAATGGCATTTGTATGGTGTTCATGAACTATTTCTATGGTTTCTTTTTCCTGTGACAAAACCTTTAATCAAATTTTACTTAGGTTTGATAAATGCAATCATTGTTTTGCTACGATAGAAATTAAACCTTCTATTAAGTTCCCAAATTTATCCTTTGAGCTGACCCGTTGATCTAGTTCATTAGCCACATGGCCCATTTTCGTAGACCTTGATGAACTGCAAATAATCATGTTTAGCTTTTATGTCGGTCAGATGAAAATGACATCCTTTTAATGTTTCCTTGATTCAACCTGTTGACCTATTTTGACCCCGCACAGCCCATTTCCGAGCTTGACATCGATTACATAAAGATTAAATAAGTTAATGAAAATATAAAAAAAATGAAACATGACCTATATTCGAACTTGAACTAGATTTAATAAGGACAATAAATTTGATAAGGATCACTTAAACAAATCCGAGATCTTAAATATAAATAGAATCTGTAAATAAATGAAGGTGCTAGAGTGGAAACATGATATCGCCTTTTTTATAAATAAAGGGCTATAACTCGATGAGCCAGACTTTGCTAATTGACAAACTTGGACAAGATCTGACGGTTATACATTTTCATTCTATATATGATAAGGATTCGTGAAGGGATGACGGTGCAAGAGTGTTGATGATGTTCGATATGATATTTTCCATAAATCAAGGTCAATTACTCTTGGCCGACTGGTCAGACATAGCTCATTATCAAACTTCACCAAGATATTGGGCCCGAATCCATTGTGCCCACGCTTGGATAAAATTGGTTCAGATATATGAATGCTAGATTGGGAACAACCAAATTGTTGACTACGGACGACGGACAAACGGCGATAACAACAGTTCACCTCTTCTTGATCAAGTGAGCTATAAAAAACCCCGAAACGTTCGACCAAAATCAATCTCTTCTATTAACATAAGCACATATACCTATGATATCCCATTCGCCGTTAGAAATAAAATAAGAGGTGTCGGCCGCCGGGTTCTTTCCTGTCAGGTTGAGATCCCAGCCATGGTATGACCATGAACCAAACTGCAATTTACCTGAAAAAAAAACAACACATTACGAATTAAAGATTAAAATGTTACATTAATATGTGTACTGCTTCTTTACTCGGGTTAAACATTGTGTTTCCTCTACTTTTTTGATTCACAAAAACATTTTAGTGTTTACGTCTATGTCTCTACCAATTGGATGGCCGACGGATTCTGATTAAAAAACTACCTTATTCCTATTACGTTATTAAATTGTATTATTAAGTGCACTCTGTCAAGTATAGAGGCATTCGCACCAACACTTAGTCAGTTATTACCATATCTTTCCATTACGAAACAATTCATTCGTCAGCGCGCCGAGTCAATGAATTAGTTAAGCAAAATTTAAACAAGTTATATTTACAATTAAGTTTATCTGATATATTCAAATGCTAAGCGCTGCTGACAAATCAAACCCTCGTTTCACAGCCCGGTGCGGACTTGTTTAGAAGACCAAAAACAAAGTAATAACTATTCGCGCCAAGTCTTGAATGAAAGTTTAGGTGTCCAACAGATCTGACTTACCCGTCAATATAACCATAGCATCTAGCGAGTTTGTTTGTAAAGGTACATTTCTCAAACAATGTGAAAGTGACAAAAGGCAACAGGAATCTTAACATAGTACCTTATACAAATTTTATTATCACTGAACTGAGCTACATGGTAACAAGACATAGCGCATGAAGAAAAATATGATTAGAGGTTATACAATCGGAATGCACGTGTAACTGTATCTCGTAATGTTAACCAATATGTTATTTGAGTGAAAAAAGCATGAAAAATGCAGCCTAAAAGAGCTGAAAAGAGTCCTTGTGTCATGGATACCAGAACATCATATTCGAATTGTAAATTTACTATTTTATCAAAATTCTATTGCTTAAATGTGTTAACTAACAATACAAAAAATAGTTAACAAACAAATACACCATGTGTCTTCTCACGAAATTTAACACATAATTTTCATGACACACGTTGTATTTCCGGATCACCCAAAGCTAGAAAAGGTAATACAGGGTTGTGAATTATAATGCCTGTATTTAGTGCTTGTCATGGCAACACGACTGCTATAGAAAATGTGTTTTAACACCTTCTATTGGCAAAAGGATATGAAAGGTTATACTTGAGCAATATAAAGCACCAACTCACACAATCTGTTCAAATTAAAATTGAAGTGTAAGAAAGTCTGTTAAATTGGGAATACATATATTGTTGAGATGACAACAATATACGGCAAATATGATATTCAGTCCTTTTTCTTCGCGTAAGAATAAAAAACGCTGTAAGTGAAAACTGTATAACACATTAAATGCATCAAAACTGAAGTTGAAGATTCAGAACAAGGCAGTATGGAATCCAATTGGCGGGTGTTTTCGAAAATGGCTGATATTCGACTAAAGTATCGAATACAAAACGAGTCTAGGTGAAAATATGTTCAGAGTTTTAACATTAGTTGGGTCTAAATTCAAGCTTTTCCCATTTTTCTGAGTCAAATGAGTTTAACATGATAATGCATTAAAATGAGAAGGTCTTTTTACAACAACCTTTATTGTGCCCCAAAATGCTATTCAGCCGAGGTACGCCCATAAACCGGTGAATTTAGAAAACCGATACGATAGCTATATGAAGAACCTACAAAAGTAAGTTTAATCCATTAATACATTATCCCCGTTCAATGGTTCTGAGTCAACGCCAACGACACAGAACAGAAAATGCAAACATTCACAAACAAAAAACACGGAACAACAACACACAACTCCACAGACAACACACATCATATATGAATATACTTATTTTCCATGACCGAGAGTGTAAGATAGGTTATTCCCAACCCGAGCGTAGGGTGTTCTGCGGAAACTAGGTTTACCAAGTATCCACAAAACACCCAGCGCGAGGGTTGGGATAAACATATATTACACGGGCGGCTATGGTAGATGCCACACATCACATCTCAGTTAAAAAAGTAATGTTAGGATGTATTTTATCGCTGGAACTCTATTGTGCGTAGTGAAACTAATGTGCGTATAGATATGTGATATTTGCGGTTGTCATGGATATGGGCGCAGTGATTCCGATTATGTAAATAAATAGTCCCTAACCATAACCCTAACCCTAATCGTTCTTTAAATAGTTCTAAGGAGAGTGCAGCATTATTTCTTGAATGCAGCGAGAAAACTGTTCATGCTCCCATTTGAAGCGAGAAATAATTGATTTGGATTTTAAATAATGCCACAATACAAGGTTTCCTAGATGGTACAAACGACAGTCTTCAACAAGGGAGGTAATTGTGTGAAGACAATAAAAACGAGTTCCATACGGGTACTTGCTTTATTTTTGCCCGTGGTGGATCTACAAGCGACCAGAATACAAATAAAAGCTCGGACGTGTTGCCACAGGTTTCAAAGTTACATTCGAGTCTAAACGTTGACTAAGAAATATTTCTTTAAATGTGCAGTTGTAGGTTGAGTTGGTCTCTTTACTCTTTTGTACATGCCATTTTAAGCGTGTACCTTGTCCACGTACCTGGGTGTATTGCACAAAAATCAACACGTATACATGTTCGTACAATTTTCAATTTGCAATGTCCTTTTTATCAAAAAGATATATAAGTAACCCAATGAAGCCATTTAGGAGTGAGAGTGGTCTAGTGGTGTAGGTGTCCGCCTCTTACTAACTATGTTATAGGTTCGTGCTCAACCAATGTTACGTTTAACTGGCTTCTCAAAATAGACACGAGTGTAATGACCTTCAGGTAAAGTCATAGCATACTTACATCAATGCATGTGTAAAATATACTCACAGATTTGCGTGTCAAATGGGAAGTAAGTGACGTCCACCTTACAGAGACTACGGATGACGGACGGGAAGTTGTAGTAGACGTCTCCGTTTGGGTATATGTTAGGTCGGTATTGTTGCAGGCCGCCTAGCGCGTTCTGAGCACTTCCGGGGTGTCAGGAAGTGAAAGGAAAGGTGAGATAATTGTCAGGTGATTCTACTTGTCAGCTACAACGTGTAAGTAATGTACTGCGACAATCATGAACTGTCATCAAATACACCGGACATTGATAATTATTTAAGGCAATTATCTGTATTGAGAACATAATCACAATTATCGCTTCGGTATCAAAGGCCACAACAAGCACTACTAGTATTATACAAAACTTTCCGTTAGAGGTACCTACTTATCATAGAGCGTGATGTCGGGTACCCAGACTCTCCGGTAGGGCACAGCGATGTTCTTGATCCCCGTCTCCGTCGCGTTCCACGTCAACTGGCAGTCGTTCCATACCTTGGCGCAATGCATATACGAGAATGAAGAGCCTTGCATAACCGACTGGACCTTAGCAGTATATAATAAGGCGACTGGGGGCATTGCGGTATAGAGTTAGGCGATTGTGGTCCTAGCGGTATATAATAAGACGACTGGGGACCTATCGGTTTAGAGTTAGGCGACTGGGGTCCTAAAAGTATAGAGTTAGGCGACCGGGGTCCTAGCAGTTCATAGTAAGTCGACTGTGGCCTAGTGGTGTAGAGTTAGGCGACTGGGGCATAGTGGTGTAGACTTAGGCGACTGGGGCCTAGTGATGTAGAGTTAAGCGACTGAGGCCCTGCGGCATATAGTTAGGCGACTGGGGTCCTAGCGGTATAGAGTTAGGAGACTGGGGCCTAGCGGCATACAGTTAGGCGACTAGGGTCCTAGCGGTATAGAGTTAGGAGACTGGGGCCTAGCGGCATACAGTTAGGCGACTAGGGTCCTAACGGTATAGAGGTAGGAGATCGGGGCCTAGCGGCATGTAGTTAGGTGACTGGAGTACTATCAGTGTAGAGTTAGGCGACTGGGGTCCTAGCGATATAGAGTTAGGAGATTGGGGCCTAGCAGCATATAGTTAGGCGACTAGGGTCCTAGCGGTACAGAGTTAGGAAACTGGGGCCTAGCGGCATATAGTTAGGCGACTGGGGTTATAGCGGTATGGAGTAAGGAGACTAGGGTCATAGCGGTATGGAGTTAGGAGACTAGGGTCATAGCGGTATGGAGTTAGGAGACTAGGGTCATAGCGGTATGGAGTTAGGAGACTAGGGCCTAGCGGTATAGAGTTAGGAAACTGGGGCCTAGCAGGATAGAGTTAGGAAACTGAGGCCTTAGCGGCATATATATAATAGTTCACTGGCACCGGATTTTCAAACTCAGTCATTTTTTTAAAAATCAAAAAAAAAATCTTATAATTCCTTACTAAAAATTATAATACCGAATATGTGAAAAAATATTGAAAAATATTTTTTTTTAATATGCATATTATGCAGTATAAAGTTCAATATTTTTTCACATATTCGGTATTATAAATTTTAGTAAGGAATTATAAGATTTTTTTAGTTTAAAAAAAAATGATTGAGTTTGAAAATCCGGCGCCAGTGATATAATTACGCGAGAGTGGTCCTAGCGGTATAGAGTTAGGAAACTGGTGTCTAGCGGTATAGAGTTCGGCGAACAGGCGACTTGTAGCATATAGTTAGGCAACTGAGGTCCTAGCGGTATAGAGTTAGGATACTGGGGCCTATCAGTGTAGAGTTAGGAGAATGGGTCCTAGCGGTAAATAGTTACGGAACTGGGGCCTAGCGGCATATAGTTAGCGATTTGGGTACTAGCAGTATAGAATTAGGAAACTGGGGCCTAGTGTTGTAGAGTTTGGCGACTGGGGCCTAGGAGCATATTGGACAGTGGATAGTGAAACGTAGCCCCGCTCCAATGCGGCCATGATTGTTTTTTACAATTCAACATTCGGTAAAGGAATTTGATACAGGGTAACCTAAGAAACAGTTCTGTGAAATTATGTTCGAATCGGGCCAGCGGATTCTGAGAAGAAGATTTTAAAGTTTTTTTTCCTTTAGGTAAGCATGGAAACCAGAGTTCTACATGGAACCAAATTTTAAAGGAATCTGGAAGAGGACATTCCTGCATGTTTTGTTGATATTGAGGTTTAAGTGGAGAAGTTATTTCAGGGAAAATGTTAATCTCGAAAGGACAGACGACGACGGACGACGGACAATCAACCTTCATTAATAGCTCACGTTAAAAGTATATTTTCCGTATTCGTCACTGCCATCTGGTAGCGACAAAGCAGATAACTTTCTGTCATATACAGTTTATCGACAAACCACATAGTTGCATTGTGTTATTATTAAAACACCTTTACGAGAACAATGACATGTGTGCTAACACCGTGTGGTATTTCTTCTTTTACGTGTAGAAATAATTCTTGTGTGGTCTAAACAATTTTTAGTTCAGTATTACATTGACAGTTTCACACTTCATGAGTTCACATATTATTCATGCCTTCCTCATTAAAAAAGGTGTTATGTATATATAGGTTCAAACATAATATGTTCTATAACATGTTTGTTTTATGATATGTTCCATATTTATTAGGGATGCAAACGAATATTCGATCAAACGTTTGGTATTCGAATGTCAAAATCGGTATTTGAATATTCGAAAAAAAATCAATAAAAATAATAAAAAACCTTTTACCTACAACACTTTTGTTGTTTATAAACTGTGTTTGTCTTGTTGTTACAACGATTGGCCCCTAATGCCAGAAGTGTGAATGTGACACGTGCCATATGTCATTTTGGGACATATCGTCTGGCACTATAAAAAGTCCCCTACTTTTACAATAACCGGGTGTCCGCCCGGTTAGCTCAATCGGTAGAGCGTTGGACTGTGAATCGGACAACACGGGTTCGATTCCCGGGCGGACCAGGTTACTTCTGTTGTGATTAGTTATGAAATCCTTTCTACGACTATTCTCCCTGTACCACTGCCCCTTCCTTTCAGAGGTGAAGGCACCTAGTACTGGTTAACCGCCTAATAGTCTGCCCAGGATAGGTGTGCGGTGGTTGAACTGTCACTCTGGGACCCTTCAATGTGCTCACGCCGGGACCCGGAGTATAAACTACTAACACCACCACCAATAACCGGGTAGGAATCAGATTTAACACCAGTGTGTTCTCTTGGCTGCAAATTAAGCTGTGCAACATAGCTCAAATCGCCGTGATGATATGAAGGCCATGTGCTGCAATAATGTTGTTACATGTATGTGCTTTAAACGGTATTCCATGTATCGATAGAATGTTCGTGCTTTGAAATTTAAATGTATTGTTTAGCGTTTTAGAACATATTTCCTCTATTGTTGTACAATAGATGAGTCAAATCAACATATGTTTTTGTTTTAATGTTTTACTAGGTCCCGAGTTGGTTTTGGGTTTTCCATAGTTATATTTAGTAAATTTAGAGGTCAATCTCAGAACGAGGCTGCTTGTCCTACGGAAAGAGCCTCCATCGGCGCATAACGCTATTTGACATAAAATCCATCTGATTTCACATTGTTTACAAATATAAAGGCAGTGGAATTTAAATTATTCGATTTTGTTGTTTGTTTGTTTATAATGTATTGCCTTTTTCTTCCTGAAAATGTAGATTTTCAAAGGTTCATTTGGGTAAATCAGGGTCCGCTCCGCGTTCTGTCTACTGCAAAGTAGGGTAAAATGCCCCAGCTATGAATTTGGCGAATAATAATAGTAGTTAACTACATCTTCTGAAATATGTATTTCGGTAATCGAATACTCAAATATTCGATCGAGGGAATTACCGAATATTCGAATATCAATTTTGCTATTCGTTTACATCCCTATTATTTATGTCTTGCAATTCAGTAACAGTCTCATTGTTAAATTGTTGATTGTTAAAATATGTCAATATGCATCTTAAAGCTGATTTGTTGTAAACGTTCCTAATTTGTGACTTATAGGCCCAAAGGGCTTGTTTTTATCTGTTCGAGGTTTTATATTGACATGTTTTGTTCTGTATATAACAATATAACAATAATTAACAATTACTTACTTACTTACTTACTATCTAATTACAAATGTATCACGGTGTTTGGTACAAAAAAAAAATCACGCGTCTCGATTGACTCTCTCACATAAAACTATATTTCCATGTTACAAATGAAAAGACAATATAAAAACTCTTTTTGACAATAATGGTGGTATTTGGAATGGTGCTGGTCGTATATCGTTTTAATTCTTCTACCCTGCCTCTACACACAGTTGAAACGTTAAGTACTTGAAGAAATGATCACTACGGGAATGGTACTAGGAGTTCACTCAAATGTGTCGACCACTAAATGAATGTTACCAGGAATTCACTCAAATGTACCGATCACTAAATGAATCTTACCAGGAATTCACTCAATTGTGCCGCTCACTACAGGAATCTTACCAGGAATTCACTCAAATGTGCCGATCACTTCAGGAATCTTACCAGGAATTCACTCAAAGGTGCTCATCACTACATTAATCTTACCAGGAATTCACTCAATTGTGCCGATAACTACACGAATCTTACCAGGAATTCACTCAAATGTGTTGATCACTTCAGGAATCTTACCAGGAATTCACTCAAAAGTGCTAATCACTTCATGAATTTTACCAGGAATTCACTCAAAAGTGCTAATCATTTCAGGAATCTTACCAGGAGTTCACTCAAATGTGTTGATCACTACAGGAATCTTACCAGGAATTCACTCAAATGTGTCGATCACTTCAAAAATCTTACCAGGAGTTCACTCAAATGTGCCGATCACTTCAGGAATCTTACCAGGAATTCACTCAAATGTGTTGATCACTACAGTAATCGTACCGGGAGTTCACTCAAAGGTGCTGATCACTAAAGTAATCTTTTCAGAAATTCGCTCATATGTGTTGATTACTAAAGTTATATTTTTAGGAATTTACTCATATGTGCCGATCACTTCAGGAATCTTACCAGGAATTCACTCAAATGTGTCGATCACTACAGGAATCTTACCAGGAGTTCACTCAAATGTGCCGATCACTTCAGGAATCTTACCAGGAATTCACTCAAATGTGTTGATCACTACAGTAATCGTACCAGGAGTTCACTCAAAGGTGCTGATCACTAAAGTAATCTTTTCAGAAATTCGCTCATATGTGTTGATCACTAAAGTTATATTTTTAGGAATTTACTCATATGTGTTGATCACTACAGGAATCTTACAAGGAATTCACTCAAATTTGCCGATCACTACATGAATCTTACCAGGAATTCACTCAAAGGTGCTGATCACTAAAGTTATATTTTTAGGAATTTTCTCATATGTGTTGATCACTACAGGAATTTTACCAGGAATTCACTGATATGTGCCGATCACTACAGGAATTTTACCAGGAATTCACTCAAATGTGTCGATCACTTCAGAAATCTTACCAGGAATGCACTCAAATGTGCCGATCATTACATGAATCTTACCAGGAATTCACTCAAAGGTGCCGATCACTTCAGAAATCTTACCAGGAATGCACTCAAATGTGCCGATCACTACAGGAATCTTACCAGGAATTCACTCAAAGGTGCCGATCACTTCAGAAATCTTACCAGGAATGCACTCAAATGTGCCGATCACTACAGGAATCTTACCAGGAATTCACTCAAATGTGCCGATCACTACAGGAATTTTACCAGGAATTCACTCAAATGTGTCGATCACTTCAGAAATCTTACCAGGAATTCACTCAAATGTGCCGATCACTACAGGAATCTTACCAGGAATGCACTCAAATGTGCCGATCACTACTTGAATCTTACCAGGAATTCACTCAAATGTGTCGATCACTTCAGAAATCTTACCAGGAATTCACTCAAAGGTGCCGATCACTACAGGAATATTACCAGGAATTCACTCAAAGGTGCTGATCACTACAGGAATTTTACCAGGAATTCACTGATATGTGCCGATCACTACATGAATATTACCAGAAATTAACTCAAAGGTGCTGATCACTACAGGAATATTACCAGAAATTAACTCGAAGGTGCTGATCACTACAGGAATATTACCAGGAATTAACTCATATGTGCCGATCACTACAGGAATCTTACCAGGAATTCACTCATATGTGCTGATCACGTGATCATGCATAAGGACTTCAGGTAAGACTTAGTTAAGAGTTATGAAACTGCAATAACCAGCTTTATTTTCAGTCCAGTATATTTCTAACTATGATAATACAATTCCAATTGCGTCTTTTCGATATGTCAGATATATGTTTCATTTCGTATATAAACGTCATTTAAGAACGTCAGTTCCATGAAATTGATTCGTATTGACATTTATATTGTAAAAAAAATAATTTAAAATGCCATCACCAGTCAACAATGAGTAAATTTGAAAAAGATGATCATATTACGAATAATTCATTATTTATATATGATTACCCGCGGTCTTCTAAATTTCATCGGTTTCGCATATACGTTGGAAACAATAGAATTACAGGTGGTCCTTAGCAAAGTTTGAGTAGTATATCACAGCTGAATATCAACACCACGGCAAATGATACAACGCCGCCAAAATGAAAAAAAAAAACATATGATAATAGTATTGTTGGATTGATTGTTTTATTGTTATACTGCAGGAGATAACTCACCATTCTGACCCACGTGTTCGTCTCCAGGATCTGCATAGGCTCATTCTGGAAAACAGACATTGGACAAAACAATAAAAGAACCTGCAAACAAGCCAGATTTACTATAGTCAGAAACGACATGCTTAAGGAGCAACGTATATATAATGCAAAAACAATTTACTGATTACAAAATGAGTTCATATATAGTAATGTTGTAACCGTGTATGTCTTAAATCTAAATTAAAACAAATAGTTTCTGTAGCGTAAGCGTTGACATACTAATTGAGTAGACAGTACTCACACGCAAACACAACCAAAAATTGTTAAGTATATGAACCATTATATTTATGACTCGATCTACTGACCAGTTCGATAATCTGCCGAACAGCGAGTCCGATCTGAACCTGGACGGTGTCTTGAGGGTTACAGCGAGGCAGCACCTCGGATGAGTAGCCCTCGAACAACTTATCCATCAGGTCCGTAAGGGGATAACATCGTGTCGGCGGGACTGGCATGTTGATATAAAACGAACAGACATACAAATACACGCCGGTGTAATGCAACAAATCTACGTGCCATCCTACAAAATAATAATAACCCGCCATCTTGTATGAAAATTAGCCACACATATGAAAGACTACTACTACTACTACCACCACCTCCACCACCACCACCACAACCACCACCACCACCACTACCACCACCACCACCACCACCTCTACAGCAACTACTACTACTAAAAAACGTATATAGTACACAACTTCTGTCTATCAGAACTTCGATCTGAGTTTCCTGTTATGCGATACAAAAGGTTTTATTAAGTAATAAACAAAACATTTTATCTAATGGTTTTAATTGGTTTAAACTTTTAAATAGACCATTAACATGATTTATTTTCTCACTATAAATGGAATGAAACATTTTGTACTCTTATTTGTTCATTGTTTATTTCCCATCGGTCAAATTAATAAAAACATTGGCTATGCATATTATTTATTCAATAATTCGTCATGTTTTAGTCATACAATGAGATTATTTTCTCTAAAAGTGTCAACTCTAAATGGCCCTGAGCCAATAAACAAATACACAGGAAATTGACCCCTGCTGTGACACCTGTAAGGAATAAACAGGTAAAAGTTCAACTATATTTTGGCATTAATCTACATTGTTTATCTTGTTATGGAGTTATTAAGCGCTTCTACATATCTCTTGCCATATTTCTTTTCTAGTCTTAACAGACTGCTCTATAGCCAAGCAAAGGTTTACAAGCAGGATATTTTTGAAAGACCGTTCAGTGCTGGAACACATGGCATATTCTTGCCAACATCTTATTTTCAAAAAGTTTGCGATTTTGGTTAAAAATCTTTAGACAGAAACATTCACTTTGCGTAAAAAATACTTGATTCGACCTTATCAACCATCTCTTCTCTTCTGTGTTGTGTGCGCTTTAATAGCGCAGTATAGAAGGCTCTTTTGGCTCAAGACCACAGTTATCTGCCCCCCGTTGACCAAGATCCGGATGTGAATACAGAAAAAAAGAGTGCTTGTGTTCAAGTATCAATATTTTATTAAAATTGAAAGAAAAAGAAGCAAAAAATGTTCTTTTAGCAGAGAACTTGACTGAATTTGACACTCTATTGCAGAAATTGATAGTTTTCAATGTAAATATTGGAAAAATCATAGCTTGTGGAAGTCTGAAAATTAGTTGTTTGTAGCCGATTGACTCCCTGGCGGAAGGGTTATGTATTTGAACTCAATTTTGACAGTCGGGTCAATGGTCAACATGGTGTTTTCTTGTGATTATATTTTGTGTCTTGAATTGTTCTAGAGATGCCATGTCCTTGTTTTTCAATTGGGGTGTGTATAAAGTCAAAAGCCAGGTTAGTGTCTATATGAAACATATAGTAAAAATAACTGTGGTCTCACGCCTTTTGACGAGTGATGATTTCCAAAGATCGGTTCTAGTTTTAGTAAATTCGGTTACTGCGTATTTGCCTGAAGTTCAAGCATGTTGAGCACCTGTAAAGTTAAATACAGCTGTGCGACACCAGTCGATAAACTTTTAAAAGCCATTAATTTGTGTACATTTGTCCATGCACGATTAAAAGCCACGCATTTTGGTGCATTTGTCTTATGCACGTTTCAAAAGCCCTGCATTTTGGTACATTTGTCCATGCACGTTTAAAAGTGATGCATTTTGGTACATTTGTCCATGCACGTTTAAAAGTGATGCATTTTGGTACATTTGTCCATGCACGTTTAAAAGTGATGCATTTTGGTAAATTTGTCCATGCACGTTTAAAAGTGATGCATTTTGGTACATTTGTCGATGCAAGTTTAAAAGTGATGCATTTTGGTACATTTGTCCATGCTCGTTTAAAAGCCATGCATTTTGGTACATTTGTCCATGCTCGTTTAAAAGCCATGCATTTTGGTACATTTGTCCATGCTCGTTTAAAAGCCATGCATTTGGGTACATTTGTCCATGCACGTTTAAAAGTCATGCATTTTGGTACATTTGTCCATGCACGATTAAAAGCCACGCATTTTGGTGCATTTGTACTATGCACGTTTCAAAAGCCCTGCATTTTGGTACATATGTCCATGCGCGTTTATAAAGCCACGCATTTTGGTATATTTGTCCATGCACGTTTAAAAGCCATCCATTTTGGTTCATTTATCTATGCACGTTTATAAAGCCATGCATTTTGGTAGATTTGTCCATGCACGTTTAAAAGCCATTCATTTTGGTTCATTTGTTCATGCACGTTTATAAGGCCATGCATTTTGGTAGATTTGTCCATGCACGTTTAAAAGCCATTCATTTTGGTTCATTTGTCCATGCACGTTTATAAAGCCATGCATTTTGGTAGATTTGTCCATGCACGTTTAAAAGCCATGCATTTTGGTAGATTTGTCCATGCTCGTTTAAAAGCCATTCATTTTGGTTCATTTGTCCATGCACGTCTATAAAGCCCTGCATTTTGGTACATTTGTTCATGCACGTATAAAAGCCATGCATTTTGGTACATATGTCCATGGGGTACATTAGTAGTTGCACCTTTAAAAGGCATTTTTGTGGGTACGTTAGTCGATCACTTTTTAAAGGCTTTTTTGGGGGTACGTTAGTCAATCACCTTTAAAAGGCATTTTTGTGGGTACGTGAGTCGATTCACTTTTAAAAGGCATTTTTGTGGGTACGTTAGTCGATCACTTTTAAAAGGCATTTTTGGGGGTACGTTAGTCGATCACTTTTAAAAGGCTTTTTTGGGGGTACGTGAGTCGATTCACTATTAAAAGCCATTTATTAGGGTAGATAAGTCGATGCATTTTAAAAAGTAAAATATTTTGGTAGAAGGGAATCATACAGCTCATCTAAGACTCACCTTATTAGAACATTGCCTTGCCAAAATTTGTAAAAATCCATAAAAGTTTTCCATTAGTTGTTATTTATATATACTATATAGCATTATGTGTTTAATCTTTGTTGTACGAGACTAAACTGTTTTACGTAAGCTGTACAGACCGTTTTTACGGCGTAAAAATATGACCGGGTGTCTTGATTCGCCATGGACGATATGCCAGATATTTGAAACAAAGCTGGACCGAGATTCACGAACATGGACTTTCGTTATAGTCAGAAAATATGATCTCAGGCTCATTTCATGGGTGCGCAAATATAAGCCAAACATAGGCCATCTGTCATCACGCCACTGAACAGGTGTGTCTGATGATTGCATTCAATTATGTAAAAGCATTTAGAGATGTATTACCAATATGCTGTTTAATCGTACATTTAAGCGTATTGTTGATAGATATTGGTACATGTGAGGCTGCATTTCAGTAAAGTCTGGGCATACCATGATGATGTACGGTCGTCCCCAACTAACACCAGAACCATATAGATTTATAAATAAAACAGCGAAATATTCTTATGCCTAAATTCTGCTGCGAGAGCGTAATAAAAGGGAATTCTTCTATAAACTGACAAAGACCTAAGAGCAAGTAATGTTTTGTGTTCAAAAGTTCAAATAAAGAAATTCTGCGACAACCCATTTTGAGCATAACCCTGATCTGAATAAAGCATCAGCTATATAATATGTTTACGATCGTTTGATCAAAATGAATCACGTAATATGGACATTTTTTTATTTTGCAGTAATGAGCTTTCGTTTATAAAGTTAATACACACGTTATACTTAAATTAAATACTAATGTCTAATTATTATAAAGATATCCAATTATTAAAATATAATTAATGCAAATACAAATTGATGCAGTTCTTATTACATGTAATGCTATTGGGAACATCTTCAAAATGGAAGATATCATTCATTTATTCTCAATTAACGATAAACTCTCTTTAAAACCACATCATAATAGTGTTTTGCATATGTTTATAAAGACACCGACAACACTAAAAACATGACAATTCCTAGACTGTTTTTCTTTAAAATGTAAATGTCTTATTTGGCAATGCGCGGCGTTTTTTATATCCTTGAAATTGTTAAATATAACAAGATATACAAACACTAAACGGAGATAAAGTCGGTACTCTTTCAACAAAGAGGAAATAACGAAATAAAAGGAATTGGCAAATGAAAATTTATGTGCAAATGGAAAAATAAATTAGAAACCTACCTAGTAAAACAAGCATAATTATCGCAACCAACAACGCCATTCTTGGCGTAAACGAGATACTGCGCCAAGAGACAGTGTGCGAACGTGAAGGCCTTTTGAAATATAAGCAGCAGCAAATCCAGAATGCCTTATATAAGCAGACAAATTGATGCGGTGAAACAAATTTATTATGCAGCAGCATCATAAATATGAGCAAAATGATTTTCTGATCCAGCTGATACGGCGAGAGCCTGAACATGTCGCACATCAGTATATCGTTTCTTTATCTAATTGGATGACCGATCATTTTACTTGTTGTATTCCTATTAAGAATTTAAGGACGCACAATCAAATGATAAAACGATTCTATTTAGCATGAAGTTTTGCTGTTCGTAGTAATCTGTTATTAAGAGGACGGCAACCTAAAAGTTTCACATCTTCTCTAGAGAATTTCCGAATGCTTTTCCGAATTGTCCCGATGTAATTATTAATTAGGTCAGAAATAATGGCTTGTTAATCCTCTGCTCAATACATTTGTTGATTTTCCTTGTGGCATAGCATAGTACCAAATTTACTTTCTATCTTTATTGGATTATTAAAAATTAGGGTTATGCGTAAGGAAAAGAGTGTGCATAGTTTTGGCCTTAAAAGATCAATATTCAACTTTTCGCTTTTTTATGAAACTTCACTATTTCTGTGTGTAAATCGTATCAAATTAAAACTAATTTGGTGTTGAAGTTTTATTCCAAATCTTTTAGGGGTCTCCAGAAATAGCCATACTCACATTCGAAATCGACTTTTTGCAACGAAAAGAGGGAAAACAGAAATTGTACAAATTTTCATAAACGGTCTTTCTTAACATCATTAACTGAATGAACTGAATGAAATGTTAAATAAATGGCATTAAAAGTCAATGCGCTTCCATATTGTTTTTCCGAAAATACCAAAAATATAACACGAAATTCCATACTTAAACGCTGTAAACGGTTATAATTATGACATCTACTGTTGGAATGCAAAAATGGTAATATGTCATTTTTTGGTAGTTTTATAAACACCCTAAACACAATTAAATGTTATAGAAGACAAAATATCTATATATTTAATAGTGAATTGCACGCTCAATAACAATGACTTCAAGTGTTTCAATAACACGAGGCTCGGTTTCAACACATTAAGCACAACATTGGCAAACTAGATTCTCAACTGGCAAATTTAAGCCTCGCCCAATGGCAAGTAAAATAGGGGCTACACAACAGCAAATGCAACTCTATGTCTTTGTGGCAGAATCGTTGTACAATGCTTTCAGTACAATAGTCATATCTAAACTGTCAATAGGTTCTCAATTGGTTTCTACCAGCATGTCTTGCAGAATTTGGTCTTGAAAGAGTATCTTTCCCATCATTGATTTACAAATCTACATGACAGCACTGTTAACCTTATCGAATAGCTTATTCTTAGACGTATAAACTTGAAAGTTATAAAACACTTCAAGATCTAAATCCTTTAACTTTTCCCAGACGTTGTACACTCTTTGTGGCAGAATCATTGTACACCCCGTTGTTACTTTTCACTCATGGAGCACCAACAGTCCAGTGTTGTCAATTTCTCTATAAATACAGTTCAAATTCATTTTACCATGTCTGTGCCGCATGCTACAAACAGTTTTATACTGTTTGACAAGAGGTTGTTGCCAAACTGTATCACCAACTACTGCGGCAGATGAAGTGTATTTTCCAAGACCCAAGAAGAAGCGAAGAGCTCTATTCTCTACTGCATTTATACAAACATAAGACTTAACGCACCAGATAACTGATGCATAAAAGATTACAAATCACACCGTAGAGTTAATTTTACTACATACAGGAAAGGATATACCTCCCATACTTTTATATATAGCAATAAGGAAACCAAGCGATCGCCTTTATTGAATTATTAAAATCTATGAGTTCAGTAAGTAAAAATCCAAAATAAGAGTACTTCGACAGTATTTAACATATAATTTCCATAAACCAATACTACACAGTCAAATACAATGTAATTTTACATTCTGAGGAAATATTTTTACATAAAAATTAAAAAAGGACTTAGATTGATATAATTGTTTTCAACGGTGCATGTGAATAAACGTATTATGAACTTTCAGTTCCCAGGAACTAAATTCTTTAGATAATTAGAAATATGTAAACTATCGAAAGACAAATAGATGCCGTCTGTCTCTTCTTCTTTCAATGTACATGGGTAGTCATATAAAAACGTTTAAAGAACTAAATGTAAATAAACAGTTTGGATAAAATGGCCAACTTGGTTAATGTTAACCGCTGGACAACTATAACCAGCGGTTAGATCTTACAAACGTTTATACAATTGCCTTCTCTTTCGGCAATGACATACATGTGTAGTGGTCTCTGATCAGCTATGCAGGATCTAATAAGCTCAGCCTACCAGCTAGTAGTCAGCGAATACAATTCACGTATTATGTGCATGTATTTCAAGAATTGTAATTAGTTTTTGTTAAACGGTTGTACAGAATACACCTATAGCATGAATCCTGTTTCGGGTATGACCCACCCCTTTACATACACAATGGTCTGTTATTCAATGTTCTTATTATACCTACCACAAAACAGTACAACATGTAACATGGAAAGAATACCATACCATACTTACAAAATAATGCATTTATTGAAAATATCAATTACTGATAATATTGTAGCTGTGCATGTTAAAAGTCGAAAACACAAACATATTAAACGATTGGTGAATGATAAAAGATTTACTGTGATCTTCTATAGTCTCATATGGTGGATATACCACGGTTTATGCACCTTTCTTTCAAAGTAAACTTGGTACCCTTCATAAGAACCATTAATTTTGACATTTATTAATCCTTTTTTTGTATCAATTGTGGTAAATTTCATTTGGGAGTAAGACTGCATTTTTAACTGTTGTATTAATGAGTAATAATGGAATACTTAAAAACAATTTTATTGTATGTTGCCTAACAGTTTTTTCAGGATTATTCACCAATATGCACTGTGTGATATTTCTTTAAATGTTTTATATAGGACACCAAGAACCTTAAAGGAAGTGCAGACAGCAGATTATGTTGAGGCCACTGCTGCCAAGAAGTCAGAGAAGAAGTTCTTTGATGCAGCAACAAATGTGCTGACTTTACTGAGTGAAAACATTATGTAAATATATACTATTCAATCTAAGTGTCAAATATTTTAACTGCAGTTATTTTATTTTTATGCATGTTCTTATTCACTAAAAATGTAAAGATCTGTACATTTTTGTCCTTTTTATGGAAATAATTCAAATTATATGATGCAGCCAATTGTACCATGCCATATAACTCTAAATTCAAAAATAGATCACATACACTGTAACTACAATTTCACACATTCAACAAAGTATCACAGTATCGTTCATAAAGTGTTATAAAATGCCATGAACTAGAGAAACTCAATTCAGACACAAGCATTCAGTTTTATCAAACGTGGTCACCACTATTGTTAAAATAAATACATACACAGGGTCATTGATAAAAGACACTTATTTATATCGATTTAAACAATCTGGTGGAAAATGATGATCATGAAAGTGGCCTCCATCCTTGTCAAATGACCCTGGTCAACTGTAAATAGAGTAAAACAGTGGTAGTGTTCAGTAGCAGTAATAAATACTTCCAGCATTGTCTGCATTTCTGGCCTTAAAATTTAATGAAAAATATACATGCAACACAGAAAAATGTCAGTGTATCTTAATTACAGACCCATATTATAATTGTGTTGTAGTTGTTGCAGTTCATATCTGCTGCAGATATAAAGCATATAGTTTCCTGTAAGAAGTTTGTAAAATGTATGACTTTTTGATGATACATGTGTTGTTTAATTTAATAATTTTTAATTATCAGGGCCAATATGAAACTTGTAAATCTTTAATTTGTAACAAAGTTCAAAAGGTCTTTTTAAACTAATAACAACTGTTATACATGTTAGAAATAAGTTGTTGGTAAGTTATTGGAAATGTAATGCCTTAATGTTTTAAAATTGCAAAAGGAAGCCAGTATAAAAATAGTCAAACCTGAAGTATTGCATTGTAATGTACTCCCGAACTGCCTTTCCAGACATGTCATCATCATGGCTCAGAACGGTAGGGGGCTGCTGGTCATTCTCGGGAGGAAATTCCCGGGTTCTCCCCACAACTTTGCAAGGTTGTGTAGCACAACACAACATACCACAATCTTACTTACTTACTTTCAGTGGCTTCATCCGGATCTGTTTTAATCATCATCATCATCATCATCATCATCATCACCACCACCACCATCACCACCATCATCATTATAACAAACATACATAAGCAGCTTGCAGCAACAATGGTAACTTAGCTGCCTTAATTCTTGGGTATCATAATGAAATATTAATCCAAATTGAAATAAAAGAAATAAGAAGGATAAAATTCAGCAGTAATAGGAATGTTTTGCACAAGTGCATGCGACATTACCTGGGTGCAGGTATGGGGTAAGCATGTAAGGCTAGCAAGGGTAGGCACTGTCCCCTAGCAGTATGCCATCTTCAAGGCCTGGAAATGAAGTATATTCATGTAAATACAATTTCTATGTTTTAAGTACATTTAATTAAATTTATTTCCATGAAACAGACTTCATGAATGTGACATATGCCTTATTTATATTCAATAACAATTATCATGATGATGTGTCTCCATGAAGTGGAACAATTCCGAGGTCCTGAATACATGGGCATCGTGCGTACTGCCCGGCTAGATGGCATTTATGCTTGTAAATACACCTGCGAAACACAAACAATACATTATCATATGTCACAGAATTTCTTTCTTTCAAGATTACCATACTGTAAATTGTACATAGTACTTAAACAATAGTACAATGCAAATACCCCATGTGGTGCCCCTATCATTTATAGAAAAATACTATATATAGCTGTTGAAAAATATTACATGGAATTCAGTAAAAATTACGTCACAACCTCTACACGTTTACATCAGTTGAAAAAATAAATTGATTGTTGTAGACTGTAGTGGCGATTCCTGGGAAATTTTGTAGGCATCGCCACTACATCATCTTACGAATACTATTCAAACATGGATTTATAAGAATAAAAAAGGGTACTATATTTTATATCATTCTTACTGCAATAAAGTTGCTTTTGTTATTCAGAACGAAATTCATTATACAGTACAATGAAAATTTCGTTACCTCTATGGTCGCAGCTGGCTTGCACATTAATAATGTTTTCTATTGACATACTGCTCCTCGTCCTCACTGGGCGTTTGTATTCTAACGTGCGTTCCGTCTACCGCTGATATCACAGACGGGAATCCCCTTATGGCATGAATTCCAGTCTTAGTCCTGTGTCGATGTCTGTCTGTCGTCAGAAATTGAATCGCGCTGTCCTTCAGGTCAAAAATACAGTCGGTCACTGCAGTAACAACCCCTGAAATCGTGGCAACATCTACCCCAAATGTATCACATTTTACTTGTAAAAAAATCCATATAGCGTAAAAACGTAAAGCAATCATAATCTGTTGCCGTGGTGTCAAGGGTTGATTTCTGCGAGTAGGTCGCTCAAGTCTGTGGCCTATCAGTCGTTCCAATATGTCTATGTTGTGCGGAGTGAATCTATACCGTTTACGTACTTCCTCGTCGTTGTATTCGTCCATTTGTCTACATATCCTGCGAAATTGTCGAGGTCGCCTAGCGTTCACTATGTCAAGGTCGGCCATCTTTGTTTTGGTTAAATCAGCTAACCAAACTCTTCGAGTTCGGTTAAATTTTGTCCAAAAGTTAGCCGAATCACGCGCTGGCTAGGATAACTTAATTTGTATACAATCGGTTTTTGAATAACTTGACCAAACCAGGGAGATAACCAAAAGATAACCGCTGGTTAGGACTTATACACATTTATACAATTGGCTGCTGCAGATAAACAATCAAAAAGTACCAAATGAAGACATGTTTTCCTATCAGTATTTAAAAAAAAATCAAATACGATCAACTGTTCTCATCATCTATTTTAAAAACATGTTTATGATGCACATGCTGAACATGTTGAAGACTATGAAATTTAAACATATATACACTTCAAATGAACATTGATATTTACATACATAAAAATACACATGGCGTACATACACGCGTACAAGAAAGGGCTACGACTTGATGCCTTGTGTTTCATACGTCGCACCCACATGTGGCCAAAGTCATTCAACATATACGGTAACACAATACCGTCATATCACGACAATCCTTACAGTAAATAACATTGCAGTATGTTATGTCATCGTATAATTATTCCGCTGAGTAAAAGTGCATAACATCCGGATCAGCGGAAATTATCCTAATAAGAATCAAAGAGGAGATCCCGAACTGGAAGAGGAAGAAGAATACCATGAAAATACGATCCACAACCTGCGCCAACTTCCGCCACTCGTCCATGCCCAGCGACTCTCGCCGCTTCTCCTCCATGTGATCTTGGATCTTATCAATACAGTCCAGTTGCTTCTTAAGTAGGGACACAACCTCCGTAGATGTGTTGTAGTCGAACTTGACGCCTTTGAGGTCGGCCATTTTGACGTCTCTGTGGTCTGAGAGGACGGACGTCGTAACGGTGCGGTGTTCGGCGTCTAAAGGATCGTTGTAGTTGGAGTCTTTGTCAGCTGTCGACAACCCGGGAAACCCTTGGTTCTCGTACGCCTCTGCTTGCGTCTACAAACATAAAACAATTCGGAGATTTTGTTCCGACGACATACAAAAGTGTGAAAAGAAAATGCCATTTAATAATTTGATAAAACAATGATAATTACGGGAAGATTTCGGTATTTAGAAAATAAAAATAATTACCCTGTTAAGAAGCACAAAGTAAGGGCCAAAACGACAATTAACGAGAAACACAAACGTACAAACATCACAGCAGACCACAAGTCAAAGTGGCGCCTTAGAACAGTCAGTGAAACACGATCACTAGAACATGAGTTAACTGGGTTTTTAGGATTGAGCTTTAGCTCAAGACATTTGTAATAGATCACTAAAATTTCACCTGAGTCCATGTAGAGTTGGACATCTAACTTGAAAGTACCAGATTTCAAAGAAAATCAGTCTGTGAAACATAGCCAGAATAATGATTGAGTTATAAAATAAGTTCATGTACGAATATGTTATATTTTGCATGTATATGCATATATATAACAGTAAAATAGATGCATAAAAGACGGATTTGAAAGGGAAACTCCCATACACAGGACAATTCCTTGCAGTTTAGGGTTTGATCTCATTGGAGCTACATTGCACAATAATTCTATAAATAAGATACTACAGGGGAGGAAATTCAGATATACAAGACATAGTTAATTCAGTGCGGTTTTCTCCCTTCTGCATTGCTCTAGCAGTGAAATTAGCTAAATGGTCGAAATATAGCAAGAAGCATTGTTTGTTAGATGGAAGAACTTATATCCTTCAGTATCCATTAAAGTATACCTCATATTTTGCAAACATAATGCGTTCATACTCCAATGTCTTGGTAAAGCTGGGTCATTTTTCACTGTATTGCTATATATTTGGGTGCAATAATAATTCATATTTCCATATAGTACTGATACGGATAATTAGTCTGAATATGTACATACTAATGAATCAAACTGGAGCAACGTAGCTATCTTTTAAAAGGTACGATCAAGTCATTCAAAGACATCCATCTGAAATAGCTCGCCAAAGCAAATGCTGCGTTTAAACAATGTCTTAAAATAATCAATGTGTCATTGTAAAAACCTGGAGGAAAAATAAAATATAATACATCTACACTATTTTTTTATAGTATATCTCGAATTAATTTGACATACCATAGCGATACGAATCAAATTCTTTACAAACAGAATCTTATATCTGAGGCAACAACGGCTGGCAGCTGTTATTGTTCTGAAAACGGTCTGAAAATAACCAACATTATATCCCTAAGAAAAAAACAATGCCAACCTTGGTTAAAATGGGTGGTGGAAAATAAAATCGGAAAAAAGTAATTGAAGAAAAGGTAAATATTCATCTCTAAATTCAGAGCAAGAGAACAAAGCACCACTTGGGGCATTCAAACGCTCACCTCTGATGAAAAAAAGACAAGCGTGTAATTAATGTCAACGAATTTATGTCGCAGAGCGTTGAGATCAACATGAAGTTTTTTTCTATGGTGATTCTTTTTCAGACACAAACATACCATTGTGATATATACCGTTATAACCTTCGTTTTATAAGTATTGAAAAGATCGTTGACTACACTAAGTAATTCTATTTGAAGGAAAAAGGGTTTCAAAGTCTAGGTCAATCCCTATGTTTAATTACTATATAAAAACTGGCCATGACCTTAACATTGAACATACTAGCACATAACATAAGGGGGTCCTTAAATAGCTTACAGCACAGTAGTGTCTCAAGGTCCAACTAGGTCTAAAAAATCAAATAGTTGTGCGGAAAAAAACGTGGTGTACCGACCAACGGGCCATCTTCGAAAGGAGCATAACAACCATCAATGTTACCTTCTGCGCCTTTATGTTTTCGTATTGTGTGAGTTTGTCGGTTGTCTTGACAAGGAGGATCTTGCCGAACCAGTCGAGGAAGACAAGGCGGACCCAGGGCGGCATCCGCTTCCCGAACTCGCCTTTGAAGTGCAGGTTCAGCACAGTGACCGTCATCAGGCACGACAGCGATACCAGACCCATCGCGCACGCGAAATACACGCCTGTACATGAACAGTCTCAGTGTGCAGTATTTGTTGTTCAGCAAAGTTATAATCGAGATGTTAGAATGGAAAGATAAGAGCGTTCTTTAAAATACCACACGGACTTTATTACGGTCATGCAAGTGAAAATGCGAAAGCACAATTTGTTTCATAAAGCTCAGAAGAAAATGTACTAAGATCTATACCATCAGTAGTGAAAAATAACACATGCAACAAAGGAAGACTAACCTATATAAGGGAATGTCTCCGAGTCCGCCGGCATGGTCTCAGAAACCACGAGAAGGAAGACGGCCAGGGAGAGGAGCACGGTGATCTCGAGGGACACCTTCTCCCCAGATTCCGGCGGTAACAGAAAGCCTAGGATCGCTATCGTGGAGATGAGCGAGCACGGGAAAATCAGATTCAGCAAATAGAACAGCGGTTTCCGGCGCATATGCACGTAGAACCGGACGTCAGGGTAGGGCTCCGGGCAGCATGTGTACTTAATTTCATTCCTCTCAGCGGGAACACCTGCATACAGAATTTGCTTTACACTTAATACTTGAGGTCAGACAAGCGTTTCACGTAAAACTACTTGTTTATGAATAAAACTTAGGAAGGAAACTGCATTCAAAATACCAGATTCATATCCTTGTTTATCAAAAGCAAATCACATTTACCTATGATATCCCACTCGCCGTTCGATACAAACATAGAGATGTCGGCCGCCGAGGTCATTCCTGTCAAGTTGAGATCCCAGCCATGGTATGACCATGAACCAAACTGCAATTTACCTGAAATAGGATGAATTTAGGATTAGAAGACAAATTATAAGTCCCGATCAACGGTGAACGTCTCTCGGCAAATGCCACCCGCTTTAGCCTTTTGACCCACTCTTTTAACTGACGTCATTACATTTCAAAGTGCTGTCGTAACACAACAGCCATTGTAGAAATCATCAACATCATAGCATCAGGGACTAGGAGTATTATATAACAAAGGAAATTTGGTTATATGTGAACAACCGGTCATTAGTTACACAGATTGTGTTTCAAGATCTTATCAAGCTGACAGGAAGAACGGTTATACATACATCTAATCATTTTGTATGTTTAAGGAAGTAAGTCTTATATTAGAAACATGTCTTTAAATTGCGTATAATACTGTGAATAAAATGGATTGCTTGAATTTATTTTATGTTATTAGATATTTTCGCTATGTTTATAATTGCACTCTCCCAAAGAAGCGCTGTATGTCCTGCGAGGTTATTATAAGTTGCAGTTAATGATTAATGTTCCGTTTCGTTCCGTATTACTCATTTACTATTACTTCATATTAAACTGGTTAAAGAGTTGCATTAAGACTCAGGACTAAAAGAAGTACAATTGAATGTATTTAAGGTTCAATATTTACTTATATTAAATATGTGCACTTTCTTTAATATATTGGTTTAAAGAGGTAAGTAACGTCGTCGAAAAAAAACAAAAAAAAACAGCTTTTGGTTAAATAACAACATTTGCATTTGAAATAACGTCACTTGTTCAACTATTTTATGGAATATTTTGTTATTTCAAAATTAATCAACAAGAAGCAAATTGGACATGTTAGTCTTGAACATTTTGACACAGCACAGTTATGTTGGCAGATATTTTTCGTAGAGTTGCAATTCTTAGATAAAATGTTCCCTTTTCAAAGACTGCAAAACTCCGTATAATACTACACAATATGACGCAGGGGATGTTAACTCAAAACTGATTAAAAAATAAAATAAATTTGAAGCGTTTTACTTTTTTCGTTCCACATCCCATTTGTATTGTTGGAGAACATTACAAATTGCACATGCTGTTCATGAAGATTCACCCTATTAGGGCCGAACATGACATCGTTTTACTGATATGAAAGGTTGAGAAACAAGATGTACGTCATGTGAAATTAAAAGACAATGCTTATCTTTAAAAGAGATATTGCGGGAAAACGGCGATGAAATAACAAAACTTTGCAAATTATTCAGAGTGCTCCCTAATGCCTAACATTATGGTCAGTTGTGTACTTTATGCATACGCCTGGATCAGGACGTAGATAAACTGTTGTACACAAGTACACGTTCCCGTACAATTTGTGACAACTCTGTTATGAAAGGAGTTATGTTTATGATAATCCACAGGGGCCTGCTGCATGATATGAGCCCTTCAGGGTCAGGAAGTGCAAACGTTTTGTCCACACTTACACGTACAATTCGTGACTCCAACCTCTCTATCATTTAAAAGAATACCGAGATCAACAAAGCATTAGTTGAGAGAGTGGTTTAGTGGTGGGCTCGTGTCTAACCAGGGTCACGTTCTATTGGCCACTCAAAAAAGGCACATGTGCAATTATGTGAGATATTTATGATGATGCAGAAATAAATACAGTAAACATAGTTAAAAAGCATACTTCAAAAAGCATATTACGACTTATCTTATCTTAGCAAACAGAAAAAACGACATGCTACAGCCAACAAAGCTAAAATCAGAAATGCAATAATCGTGTACATTATGCTATTTGAATTTATTGAGTGGTTGCCACGGCAAAACAATATCAATCTATCAAATATGTGATTAATATTTTATGTTCACAAAATGAAATAAAAGGTATACAAAGCTTGCGTACAGTCATGAATGTAAGAAAAAAATATGTTGATAATAACATGTATTGCATGGTTGACATAACAAAATAATATATAAATATTGTGTTTAATAATTTTTCCTGGCAAAACAACATAAAAGTTATAGGATCATGATAAATGAACATTAAAAACATCGAAACGTGAGCTACAATGTTTTCGGAGATGGCCGCCATTCTTTCACATGTAAAGCTACAAAATTGGTGTCGATGAATTTTTTTTTCAGAATAGCTCTTTAAGACCTTATTTTTCCCAGATCATATTCTTCCCACCTGGGAAAAATAGGATCCTATTCTTCACAGCTGGGAAAAATAAGATCTCATTTGTCACACATTTCGAATATATATGTCGCAGCTCCTGGGAAATTTGTGATCGAAGCCGGTTTCAAAACTTGCATCATTTTGTTTAACAAAAAAAAGTACATTTTACAACTGAGTCACATTTGTCACAGATTGCTATTTCCAGTATTGCAGGTATAATTTCTTCATATACATGTATGCGTTTATATTCTAGTCATAAATAATCGTTGATTATGTTGTTGTCGTTTCTGTTGTTGTTGCTGCTGTTAGTTGGCTGCAGTTGTAGGCGCAGTGGCGGCTGTTGTAGAGATAGTTGTTTTATATTTTTATATTGTTTTATGTTGTTGCTGTACGGGTATTAGTGGTATAAGTAGGAATAGTATTGGTTCTTGTTGGCACCGTAATAGTTGGTGTATGCCTAGTAAAGGTAGATGGCATTGTGTTTGTTGTCGAGAGTTGTGTTGGCATAGACAAATGTACTGGAAAAAGTATTTCCAACGCTTTCGTTGAACGGCTAAATTTCGGGCCAGCAGTAGTAGTGAATACCGCAGTGCTAGAAGGGCTTTGGTTTAAAGATAGTTCTGTTCCGAACTTGCCTGATATATGGTCGAACATTTACGATAGTGTAACAATTCACCCCCTGGTACACAATCCGACCGGGTTAAATATAGAGAAAATTATAGTTTTAAGAATTGGTGGTGGTGTTGTTGTTATTGTTGTTGTTGTAAGAATATGTTTTATTGTTTTTGTATAAGGCGTAGTTTCAAGATTATTATTATTATTATTACTTTTATCATGCTATTATTATTATTATTTTATTTTTATTATTTTTTTTTTTATTTTTTTTTGTTATTACATTTTTAATATCAAATTTATCAAACAGCAATGTCATCGACAAAATCTGTGAAGAATATGATTCTCTTGCTTACCACCATTTTGGTCAATCATAATTATATGTCTCAGTTTGAAACTGTGAAGAATAGGATCCTAGTTTTCCCAGACCTGTGAAGAATATGATCTGGGAATAATAAGGTCCTACATAGCTCTAAATCTGCTTTTCAAACTTCCTAAAGTATTCTTTGTTATTTTACTGAGCGATACCCGACATGCTTAAACACACAAGAATGTCCATGCTATAATTTAAATTCGAAATTAATTGAAATTCGAATCAATGTTTTGATGCTGGAGTTGGACTTCTTTTATAATCATTAATATGTTTAAGTTATATCAAACCGACGCTACTGTGTAAACTACTCACAGACTTGAGTGTCAAATGGGAAGTAAGTGACATCCACCTTGCAGAGACTGCGGATGACGGACGGGAAGTTGTAGTAGACGTCGCCGTTTGGGTAAACGTTTGGTCGGTATTGTTGCAGGCCTCCTAGCGCGTTCTGTGCACTTTTGGAATGTCAGGAAGTGGAAGAAAAATCGATATTATTTTTGCGGTGATTCTTATCGTCTGTTACAATATGAAAATTAGTTACAAAATACAGAATACAAGTAATGTACTACGTTCAGTCATCTCTCTATATATCCAGCATTATTCATTAATCATAAGAATTCCTAATTACCACGTACAAGTACCTACTTATCATAGAGCGTGATGTCCGGTACCCAGACTCTCCGGTAGGGCACGGCGATGTTCTTGATCCCCGTCTCCGTCGCGTTCCACGTCAACTGGCAGTCGTTCCATACCTTAATGATGAACAAGATCTTGTAAGTGAGTTTAGCATCCTTAGCATCCTTAGCCAAGCGCTGAAACATTATGGGACTGGTGCCTATCGTTGTGAAAGTAGCAATATGATGGTGTAGTTAGCGGTTAGCAACCAAATGAAATCGTACATCCATTGCCATGCGTCCTTCTACTGTGGAATCGAACATCCATTGTCCCGCTTCGTGTTACAGTTGAATGGTTCATGCATGGTCCATCTTTCTTATACAGTAGAGTAGTACAAGAATTATCCTGCGTTCTTCTGCAATGGAACCGTACATGCATTATACTGTTTCGTTCTACAGTAGTACCGTAGATTCGTTCTACAGCCGAATTGAAAATGCATTGTAATGCTTCCTCTTTCAGCGGAATGGTACATGCATTGTCGCGCTACCTTCTGCAGTGGAAAGGCTCATGTATACAATAAGTTTATGTTATTTATTCATTTTCAGATATTTACACCTCAACTTCCATTCCTTAAATGAACGTCATTTCGTCAATTGCGTTCATCAGTCGATGAACGCAACATCTTCGGATATGTTCGGATCGTAATTCATTGCATAACAATATACATGAAAGCTATTGATCTTGTTATTGGTTGTATTGTGTCTGCAGGTCCCGTAAAATATAGATCAACATTTTTAAAAGTGCAAGTTTATTATATTTTAAATATATTGGTACCAGAAGTGTTTCAATTTTACGTTTTAAAGTGATTTCAAGTGGTTGATCTTTTCCCGCGTTATTGTGACGTCATTTGAAAAAATATGTTTCCGGTTATAGTATGGTCGTTCTATGTACAGAATGGGTAAGAACGGATTACTGAAAGGTTTTCTTAAATGAAATGAAGTATTTTTTTTAACAATTCTTGGATGAAATAATGAACTATTGGTGTAAATATAAGGAATGAATTACGGGGTTGATTTCATTATCGGGGATATGAACGCAATTGGGTTGGTCAAAGTACGCGTGGAGTCCTTCGGACTCCACACACATTGACCAACCCAACTGCATTCATACCCCGATAATGACATCAACCCCGCAATTCATTCCTTAATTGAATCATTTCAGACGCGTTTATGATGACGAGAGACGTATTGTGTATACGCAGCCATCTCACACGCTCTGGATGGCTCTAAACAAACACCGGTAGGAATGAGATATAGATGATGAGTTGAACTCGTTCAAGGTTGCTTCCTAGTCTGTGAAAGGGTCGCTAGTATATGTCATAACTGTTGGCTGGCGGTTGTTTGTCAGGATTGAACATTTCAGGTTTGGCTTTAATCCTTGTGACTAACTAAACCCAATGTTTAAAATTTAATTGCTGGGCTCTTTCCTGTACCTTTGTTGCGTTTTTAATGGGATAAGATGCACATGCCTTTAAGCAGGCTTATTGTGCTGACAACTGGGTCGTCCCTGTAGTTTCTATTGTATCTTTTAAGAACTGATTATACATATTTGATATACATTGTTATCTAACATTTGGGACACTTCTTAGGAGGCTAAATAATAGGTGTACAGGTGAAGGTTATTTTATTTTAAAACCTTGAAAATAATGCCATTATAACATATAAAAACAAATAATGGTAAAAGCTATAAAAACAAATAATAGTAAAATGACATAAACTCAGTACGTGTTAAGTACACACACAACTGATAAGATTGGGCGCACAGTAGTATAACTGTAACTCAGCACCATGGTAAATAATCATCACCATGTTTTTATAATGAAGGAGCGGGCACTTGTCAGAAAAAAAAACAAACATCAATATTGCTGGAGTGATTGTTTATTGTTTTATTGTTATACTGCTGGAGATAACTCACCATTCTGACCCACGTGTTCGTCTCCAGGATCTGCATAGGCTCATTCTGGAAAAGAAACACAACAGAAAACAGTTACTGAACATGCAAAAACAGCCTTGAACTATTTTAGAGACATATCAAGTCCGAAAAAGCCATGATTAAAGAGTTTCTGTTGCGCAAGTGTTTATAATACACCGTACTAACCCGAAATACCTTTGAAGGCACACGAACCACAATATAAAATCTGTTTTGTTTTTTCATATGAACCATACTATCTATGACACGATACACTGACCAGTTCTACAATCTGCCGCACGGCCAGTCCGAGTTGAACCTGGACGGAGTCCAGGGGGTTACAGCGGGGAAGCACTTCGGGTGAGTAGCCCTCGAACAACTCATCCATCAAATTCTTCAGATGAATACAGTCTGTCCGCGGGGCTGCCCGTGAAACATACATCGAATAGGCATGTTATAACAAGCCTGAATTACATGCAAGCAATATAGTGTGATGACACTTATGTATACAGTGTGTGTATACCACGTGTTAAATTACGTCATATATATGCTACGTCGGATGTCAACATTTTGCTTAAAAGGAAGACTTAAATCAAAGATAACTTTTCTTGTACAACACATTTTTAAATGAAACAAAGGGCAGTCTATGCCTCTTAAAGAGCCCCGCATTTGTTTTATTACCGAAATTTGATAAAGACATTAGTTTCATCAAACACTTCGACAAACATGTTTACAAAATCATGTTTTGACAGTGCTCCGTCAGACGGCCGTATTGTGAAAAGGTTTGTCGAAGTGTTTAACGAAACTAAACACTCAATCAAACTCTGGTAAAAGACCGCAGGCAGGGCTCTGTAAGCGGCTGAGACTGCGTAATCTTGCATTTAAAATGGTGAAGAAATAGTGAAGTTATCTTTGTTTAAAGTCTTTTTTCAAATCAAAATATTGCCTTCCAACGTAGCATTTATAACGCAATTTATCACGTGGTGTACACACTCTGTGTAGAGCGGAAATAAATAATACAACGAAAATTACAACCTCAGTAGCCAAAACTTTTATGAATTCCCTGATTGAAGGCACAAGGCTGAGGCAATAAACGAGAGCTTCATCATCGATAGCGAAATGTTTCATAGAAAGTAGCCGACAGATTGGTGTTATTTCGATTTGTTCATGTAAATCATCAAAGCCCTGACACAAATCAAACCAACTTTTCGTGAAAAAAGTTTGTGGTCTCCTTTTGTTACTGCGTAAAATCCGTTCCACTAAGTTAAAAGGAGGTAATAAAAAGTGAATTTCGTTCAAGGGTTTCAATTGTAAGAAGCCCGACAGTTCTTGGCAGAAAGTGGATTTCAAGGTGACTGCCATATAAACCTTAAAGATGTTAGTTTGCTTGTCATTGTCTTAGATTAGAAAGCAAAAATGACATCAACGTGAATGTTTTCTGGCGACAGCTGTTTATTATCAATTTTGAGTTTTGGCTAAACAAATGCTGTGTACAAAGAACGGTGTTAAAATACAAAGTGAAATGGTTTATTTTAAAAGAGGAGCCCCAAATGGGTGCTCCTTGAAAAACAAAACAAACTTTTTACTTTTTTATTAACACTGAATGCTATTAGAATCATAATAAATTGATGATACATGTTATTTTTGGGGACAAATGATCTGTTATAATTGTAAACTGTATTCAGGGCAACGGTAGGCTTCTTGACTTTCCATGTTCCTCTCTCTGACATACTACTACGCTTTAGACTGGGAATTGACATTTCGCGCCCGCCAGCGACCAACTTGTAAGACTTCCTTGCAATCGATATGACGGCCATCTTTAAGTTTGAGAACAAATTGAAATTTATATAATTCAGGTTGAGTGTAAGAACTTTCTCGAGTAAGTTGTGCTCATTGCAACCAGTGTCGCCTCTTTCTACGCATCACACGAACTGTCGGTTGCGGCTCAAAACGCAAAAATCGACGCTGTGCACAGAAGCCATGCGATGGCATTAGTCATCAAGGCAATGCATTCTAGTCACATATAATAAATATTATTTTGATGCTCACTATATGAGTGCTTTATGATGACCCTAGATCGTTCACCTATCCTGTACCCAATGATTGCCCTAGATCGTTCACCTATCCTGTACCCAATGATTGCCCTAGATCGTTCACCTTTCCTGTACCGAATGATTGCCCTAGATCGTTTACCTATCCTGTACCCAATGATTGCCCTAGATCGTTCACCTATCCGGTACCCAATGATTGCCCTAGATCGTTCACCTATCCTGTACCCAATGATTGACCTAGATCGTTCACCTATCCTGTACCCAATGATTGCCCTAGATCGTTCACCTATCCTGTACCCAATGATTGCCCTAGATCGTTCACCTATCCTGTACCCAATGATTGCCCTAGATCGTTCACCTATCCTGTACCCAATGATTGCCCTAGATCGTTCACCTATCCTGTACCCAATGATTGCCCTAGATCGTTCACCTATCCTGTACCCAATGATTGCCCTAGATCGTTCACCTATCCGGTACCCAATGATTGCCCTAGATCGTTCACCTATACTGTACCCAATGATTGCCCTAGATCGTTTACCTATCCTGTACCCAATGATTGCCCTAGATCGTTTACCTATCCTGTACCCAATGATTGCCCTAGATCGTTTACCTATCCTGTACCCAATGACTGCCCTAGATCGTTCACCTATCCGGTACCCAATGACTGCCCTAGATCGTTCACCTATCCGGTACCCAATGATTGCCCTAGATCGTTCACCTATCCTGTACCCAATGATTGCCCTAGATCGTTCACCTATCCTGTACCCAATGATGGCCCTAGATCGTTCACCTATCCGGTACCCAATGATTGCCCTAGATCGTTCACCTATCCTGTACCCAATGATTGCCCTAGATCGTTCACCTATCCGGTACCCAATGATTGCCCTAGATCGTTTACCTATCCTGTACCCAATGATTGCCCTAGATCGTTCACCTATCCGGTACCCAATGATTGCCCTAGATCGTTCACCTATCCTGTACCCAATGATTGCCCTAGATCGTTCACCTATCCTGTACCCAATGATTGCCCTAGATCGATCACCTATCCGGTACCCAATGATGGCCCTAGATCGTTCACCTATCCGGTACCCAATGATTGCCCTAGATCGTTCACCTATCCGGTACCCAATGATTGCCCTACATCGTTCACCTATCCTGTACCCAATGATTGCCCTAGATCGTTCACCTATCCTGTACCCAATGATTGCCCTAGATCGTTCACCTATCCTGTACCCAATGATTGCCCTAGATCGTTCACCTATCCTGTACCCAATGATTGCCCTAGATCGTTTACCTATCCTGTACCCAATGATTGCCCTAGATCGTTTACCTATCCTGTACCCAATGATTGCTTTCAAATGGTCATGGTGCAAGGGAAGCAAGGGCATGCCATATTATGACACATATCTCATAGTGCAAGGGAAACCAGGGCATGCTGTACCGAGGCATTCAATTCATAGCGCAAGGGAAACTAGTGCATGTCGTATCAAGGCATATATTCCATTCTGGCATCTCAATTTAACCGATAATGATATAAGAGCAATTAAACCCTTGTGTTTTATGCGACCAAACAACATATTTGGCGACATGTTGTCTTTGAGAGGTATGAATGCTCCACCAAGACTCGAAACGTACGGGCATATTTACTGATCTAAAGTTAGCGTCAATTTTGAAACAAGATAAAGATTGAATTATCTCCGAAATGAATAACGTTTGAAAACAATTTGATTTGGTATGAAAATATAGTACTGAGCTGACATTTTAAGCATTTTCACACGTAATACTAATTGTTAATGTTAATCAAATATTTGATTGTTTAAATTTGCGTAAGAGAAGTACAAATTGTTTGAGTTCTTATTGATAAATATATTTCAATTAATTATTCATTGAATACGCGACATGAGACTGTTATAGACAGGTAATGTAATTGGGAACTTCTTCTGGATAAAAGGAATCAATCATTTATTTTCAGTTTACCCAACAGATACGCGTTAATTAAAAGTTAAATCACAGTTATGCCTATTATGTATACAAAACACACGTAATTAAAATGATGCGGATTTAAAAGAGCTCCCCATCCGACTATTTAAACATACGTTCATCTAAGAAAGTAGCATTAAGCATAATGCATATAAGCAATAGTGGCTTATACGCAACTCTCCGAGATGGGTTCTGAGCATTATAGATACAACGACAAATAACACTAGTTTTAATCAATATAATAACACTAATAAAACATGGGAACCGTGGTGCGAACGCCAACGCTTGTCGGAGTATTTCGGTCGAACAAGAGGCCATACTGGGACAATAAATAAAGCCAGATGTATGCGCCTTCATAAACATGGGCGTAGTATGTCTGGTAACATGTTTCCCAAGTTGCATTTGAGTACCTTGATATGACCCTGGTTAAAGTCTGTGAGCAAACGACACCGTCGACGACAACAAGGCTATGGCAACTGTACAATAGTTTATTTGTTTGTCTTATATCCCTATATAGTCGTTGAATATTACTGAATATACGGATACTTAACAAGGCATAATCTATTATATCTAAAACAAATATTAATTAACGAACAGTAACCTACCTAGTAAAACAATCACGAAAACCGCAACGAACAGCGCCATTATTGATGCTAAAGTTGTTAAAATATAACTGAGTCAAGAGACAGTCTACATAGCATTAGTGCCTTTAGAATGAAAACAACGAGCAAATCCGTAATGACTTAAATTGTCAGGGAAATTGATACCGAAAAGTTGATATATCATACATCCCCATCAACAATATGAGCAAACTGATTGTGCTGATAGAGCTGATCCCGCTGAGAGCCTGAACTCTTAAGTATTGAACTTCAATAAACACACCTCAGGATATTGCTTCTTCGTCTAATTGGAAGGCCGATTGTTTTATTTGTTGTACTTCCTTTATGGAACAGTAAATAGCATAACAAAATGATCCCATTAAACAGGAAATTCTGCTAATCGTAGTAAGCTGACAATACTCAAAAGTTTCGCATTCATACGAAAAAGGTTTAAAATGTGCTCAAGAGGAACATTGCTATACTTCAAGCAATCTAGTAAATGTTTACAATACATGTACAAGTTGTTGCAAGCTTGTTTGATGTCCTTACTTGCGTGTATTTTTTCTTGGTTGTAGATTATTGGTGTCTAACTCAAGCTCGGTGTGTGATTGTTTGCAGTCCTGTTTTGTCCATGGACTTAAACACGAATATTTTCAGCTTTACATTATCCTATCACTGAACCTTACACAGGAAACTAGTATTGACGCACACTTTTATTATGGATAGTTTAGACGACTAGGAGGAACAGGATTCCATTGCGATTCCATGATTTCCACTTGACATTTCAACCAAATAATGATCATGCCCTCTGACGAGAATTTCTGAAAGTCTCTCCGAATAGTCCCGATCTCTCTACGGAACATAGCGGATACGATAAGGTGGTATTCGTGAATAATAGCTAGGTAAGAAAGTCTGGATTGTGAATCCATAACTATGTACATCCTTGGTTTATTTTCATCGTGTCAAAGCAGGGTGCCAGATTTGATCGATGGAAGTAATAACAGAGGGCAATTTTTTAAGATCAGTACCAATGAACATAATTGTGCACTACTCATGATGTTGGGAATCGGTGGGGTACTTAAAGTTTAAGAATGGTTTAAATATCCATAGATCAATCTGACAGTCTAAAGTTCTATTTTTCCAAACACATATAAGTTTGCCTCTTATCATTTCTGTTGTCCGTCCGTCCGTTTACTTGCCGCCAGTAATAAGCTATTGCATGTTCTTGAGTTATAACCTTATTAATAATCACGGGTTGACTGCTTGCCCTCCATATTCTCATTCATGTTTTCGTCCGTAGGGCCGTTGCCCTATGTACCTGTTACCTTTTCAGTGTTTTTCTCTGAAATATTTTTAAACAAAAAGCAAAAAGAATGACCCTTTCAGATAAGTACCGATCATTTAGCAAGTTAAGCCCAAACTGGAGTATTAAAGCCTTGTATAGAATCAAAATAACTGTTCAGATTGTTAAGTGGTAAGTAGCTACAATTGGCTATTAATTCATCTTATTTAATTTGTACTTACGTTCGTCCCTTTGACTCGGTCGAGGGAGGAGGTATGGGGAACACCGTATGTTGACATATACCCTCTTTTGTTCCGTCAACCTCACTAACGTTATTTGACAATTGGTGTAGCCTTCTTGACTTTCATCATACAAAATTCACCATTAACTTTTGGAATACACCTTTAATCATCTCGATTTGCACGAATCATAAATGGTACCAATAAAGAAAAAAAACTTTAAGAGTCTGAAATGGAATATTTTGATCTTGTGAAAAACCGCTGTTTCCTGAAAGAATGGCGTGGCGATGACGACGGAAAAAGAAGGTGATACTCTAAACTCAAAAGGTCGATGGGAATGTTTACACCTAAATTGTGAAAAATGTGTTCAATGACAAAATAAAAATAATACAATTGTGAACAAAATGCCCCATGACAAAATAAGAAAACAGTTATGAAACACAAATTCGTTGTAAAAAAGAAGACTCTGGTGAAAAAAACTCGTAAAAGCGATACAAATGTAAGGAAATTGCTCGTAGACAAAATAAGTAGAACAACATTTTGGAAATCTGCTCGTTGACAAAGAAGAAGAACACAACTGAGAATAAAATTGCTCGTTGATAAAAACGTATTTCGGCGTGGGCACAGGCTGTAGGCTAGATAGGTATGGGAACCCTTTGATTGATTGATTGATGTTTATTCAGGCGTATACAATTTGCAATATGTAGGACATTAAATGCTAACATACAGCAGTATTTGAAATTGCATCACAAACATTTATCACACCATGCTCAATTTTAAAATACAGCCAGGATATTAAGATATGCAACAAAATATTTAATGCAGTTTTGGATAAAGGGTTAGAAACTATAAATGGTAACTCGACGGAAGAATATATTTGTATATAAACTAAGATTGCCCATGAATGCCCTTGAGCCTATTTGAAATGAGGATCTTGGTATCTATATTTACTTTGGAAGAGTATACAATTACAAATAATTAACAAAATAATAAAATAGACTAATCAAAGTATTCAAAGCATGTAGTTGAAAAATTGAAAGTTACAACATAGTGTTTCTATATAACTAACGACACATTTGGCATTTCTATGACAGAGAGTATTTTAATGGAATAGTATGCATACAATCATTCTCTTGTTTGATTCAGCAGTTGAAATATATCATATTTCTTCAAACTAAAATGTTTGAGGTCATCTGGCATTGCATTCCAGTCTACAAATGTATCATACAATTGATGTAGTTGAATATGAGTGAAGATCATTTTCAAGCACAGCACTTTCTTTCAATGGAGACTTATCTTAACAATTGACATAACATGGTTATGATGAATATCCTCAAAATAATTGTAGACTGTGAAATTGAAACATCGATATTTTTTTTTTTTAAAGGCAAATGACTTCAATGAAATCTAGGTATTGATTTAAACATGCACATGACGTACACACGCGCGTACAACAAAACGTTACGATTTTAAACCGGAGTAGATTTATACCAATATGGTTACTAAACAGTACTGCCATATGTCAGCAAGCCTTGTAATAGAAACCATGAAAGTTCTTGGTCATCCAATTACTATTTAGGTGTATTCATAAGCACAACATCAGGGTCTGCAGAAGTTATCCTAAACAGAATCAAAGCGGAAGTCCCGAACTGAATGAGGAAGAAAAGGACCAAGAACAAGCGGTCCACGACTTGCGCCAACTTCCGCCACTCGTCCATGCCCAGCGACTCTCGCCGATTTTCCTCCATGTGATCTTGGATCTTATCCAAACAGTCTAGCTGCTTCTTAAGTAGAGATACAACCTCTGCAGATGTGTCATAGTCGAACTTGACTTTCTTGAGGTCGGCCATATTAAAGCCACTGAGGTCTGATAGGACGGACGTCAGGACAGTGCGTTGCTCCGCGTCCATATGATCGTTGTGGTTGGATTCCTCGTCCACTGTCGACAACCCGGGGAAACCTTGGTTCTCGTACGCCTCTGCTAGCTTCTGCAAGCATAACAACGGCAACTTTCAGTATATGAATCATTTGGTATATTTTGTTACGAGGTTTAACGATATTGAACATATATATATAATGTTATATATAGAGTCTAATTGCATTATAAAATCTACACACTGGGAAAAAAAATGTCATTGAATAATTAAATAAATGCTGTGCAGTGTAAATATGATCTGAATAAAAATATGTTTAAAATAATTAAATAAAATAATAAAAACTATAGGAACAAGCCCAGTAGTCAACATAACAAATAGAAACCCTGTTTAGAGGCACAAGGTAAGGGTCCAAACGACACTGAACATGACGTTGAAACGTACAAACGACACTGAACATGGCGTTGAAACGTACAAACGACACTGAACATGACGTTGAAACGTACAAACGACACTGAACATGACGATGAAACGTACAAACGACACTGAACGTGACATTGAACGTACAAACGACACTGAACATGACGTTGAAACGTACAGACGACACTGAATATGACATTGAAACGTACAAACGACACTGAACATGACATTGAAACGTACAGACGACACTGAACATGACATTGTAACGTACAGACGACACTGAACATGACGTTGAAACGTACAAACGACACTGAACATGACGTTGAAACGTACAAACGACACTGAACATGACGATGAAACGTACAAACGACACTGAACATGACGTTGAAACGTACAAACGACACTGAACATGACGTTGAAACGTACAAACGACACTGAACATGACATTGAAACGTACAAACGACACTGAACATGAAACGTACAAGCGACACTGAACATGACGTTGAAACGTACAAACGACACTGAACATGAAACGTACAAACGACACTGAACTTGACATTGAAACATACACCCGACACTGAACATGAAACGTACAAACGACACTGAAAATGACATTGAAACGTACAAACGACACTGAACATGACGTTGAAACGTACAAACGACACTGAACATGACGTTAAAACGTACAAACGACACTGAATACAATGCTGGGTATTACTGGTTAAACTAACGTATAAGGAATTTAAAAGGGAAAGGAAGGGATATAGGAATTTCAAGTACTCAACGACCGGATGCAGACACCATCTGCACACGACTGAATCAACTTTCAATCAATCAGTGAAAACTCGTAAGAGGTACGATATAGTCATTCAAAGACAGCAATCTGGCATAGAGGACCTCATAGGAAATTCGTCGTTTAAAACTTTGTCTTCATTTAGTCTCATAATCAATGAATCATTGAACAAATCAGAAGGTGACACAAAATAAAAATAGAATACATCTTCACTACAAACTATATGCGGTCGAATAGTCTTTTAGATATGAAAACATAATGAATCGAAAATTTTACGAACAAAATATCATACATGTATGATGCAACATCGGCGGGAATCGTTATTGTACTGGAAGCGGTCTTAAGGATAACTCTATATCCTCACAAAAGAGACCATCCACGGAGAAATAATTTAAGCAAAATGTAAACATTAACCATTGCACTCAGAGTAGGACTTGGGGAAATCTACGTAATGCTCACCTCTGTCGAACAAATGGCATGAGTGTCATAAATGTTTGGAACTAATGTCGCAGAGAGTTAAGGTCAATATACAGTTTATCTGGCAGAGATTGTTTTCTTCAAATACTAGCATACATGTATCATGTGAAATAATACCGCTGTGACCTTCGTTTAAATGCATCTTTAAAAAGTCATCGAGTCAAAGTATATCTGGAGGAAGCACTTTAAGGTAAGACATACAATATGTATTTTACGCATAGCAGCTTGTTAAGCAATTATAATCAATAATTAGGTCATCAATATTGACTGTGGCCTTGATCTATGATCTACCCAGTCCAAAAACAAAAGAGGTTATCGACTGATCGAGTACAAGCTACCAGTGAATTTTCACAGTCCTAGGTAATTCCGTTGTCGAGTTACTATGAACACATTGGTCATGACCTTCAACTCGGACCAACTAATAAAATGCAATCCTTAAATAGCTAAAGGCAAAATACCAATAATACTTCGAGGTCCTAGGTCTAAACCATTTCAAATCGTTGTCCGGAAAAGACTTGGCCTACCGACATATGCTCATCTTCGAAAGGAGCATAACTACCAGCAATGTTACCTTCTGTGCCTTTATCTTGTCGTATTGTGTGAGCTTGTCGGTTGACTTGACAAGGAGAATCCTGCCGAACCCATTGAGGAAGACGAGGCGGACCCAGGGCGGCATCCGCTTCCCGAACTCGCCTTTGAAGTGCAGGTTCAGCACAGTGACCGTCATCAGGCACGACAGCGACACCAGACCCATCGCGCACGCAAAATACACGCCTGTACATAAACAGTCTCATTGGATAGCCATTGTAAATTAGCTTCTAAATAAAGTTCTAATTGAGGGGTTAAAAAACAAAGGTAAGCAGAACGCTATTCGTAATTCGAAAAATGTTTCAAATGCGATCGGAAATTATTTATTTCAAAGAGTTTAAAAGATACAGAACATGTACTAAGATCTATACCATCAGTAGTGAAAAATAACACATACAACAATGGAAGACTGACCTATATAAGGGAAGGTCTCGGAGTCGGCCGGCATGGTCTCAGAAACCACGAGAAGGAAGACGGCCAGGGAGAGGAGCACGGTGATCTCGAGGGACACCTTTTCGCCGGAGTCCGGCGGCAACAGAAAGCCCAGAATCGCTATCGTGGAGATGAGCGAGCACGGGAAAATCAGGTTCAGCAAATAAAACAGCGGCTTCCGGCGCATCTGTATATAGAACCGAATGTCGGGGTACGGCTCAGGACAGCACACGTAAAGTATCTCCTTCCTCTCAGTAGGTACACCTAGATACATATACGGAATATGATTTATTTATGTTCTTAAGGAAGACCAATGTGTTACGTTAAACTTATTTTTCTATAAATAAAACGCCATACAAAATACTTATCCTCGTTATTAATAGAATATCACTTTTACCTAAAATTTCCCACTCGCCGTTAGCAATAAACATAGAGGTGTCGGCCGACGAGCTCTTCTCTGTCAGGTTGAGATCCCAGCCATGGTATGACCATGAACCAAACTGCAGTTTACCTGAAATAAGATAAATTTAGGGTATAAATGCTTCACCAAGATACAACTTTGGTTCCGATCAACGATGTACGTCTCTCGGAAAAAGAGCCCCGGGTTAACATTTGACCCGTAGTGGGCTACTCCTTGTAGCCTCTCATTTTGAACACCCAATAAAATGACATGCTATTTCAACTGACGTCATAAGAGCTCAAAGAGCTGCTGTAACAAATTACTTTGAAGCGTTCGCTCAGAGGAAATTCACATTAAATCTGCCATGATTGTAGACATCATCAGCATCATTGACTCTGTGACTAGAGATATTATAGGATGTCGGAAATCTGATTATTAGTGCGAGAATCATTCGTACATTCAGAGATTTTCTTCATCAAAACATTTCTATCAATGATTGTCAGTTTAACTCCGTTTTCAAAAAACTCGAAAGCACGGCTGGACAGGCAGATTATCAAACAGTTAATGTTTGCACAAGATGACTATTGGTGAAACCATTCATTTAGTTGCACGATATTTTGTTCCAAAATCTTATAAAGACTAATACAGCACGAACTGTATTACTCCACCACTATTACTACATACTTTACTTGTAAGAACGTGGTAATAGCAATAACAAGAGCTGTCGTAAGACAGCGCGCTCGACTTCGCCGCTTTTACTTACAAGTGAATACAGTAATGATGTATGTGCCTGTCAAAAGTAATAAAACAATAAAATTAAATAAGTTAATTGAATGAAGGGTAAAGAAGTTATTGATAAATATCCCAACCTGCCTTAAAACTTTAACCTAAGTTCCATAGTCAATCAGAGGCCATAATTTGTATAAAGGATAATATGGAGTAATTTAACCTCATTATGTGATGGTCCTGAACAACTGTGTGAAGTATTATGTGAATTGAATGAAGGGTATTGGAGTTATAAGTGAAAATCACAACTTGCCCTCAAACTTTAACCTGACCTAAAACTTTAACCTAAGTTCCTAAGTCAGTCAGGGGCCATAACTTGTATTAATGAAAATATGGAGTTATGTAACCTCATTATGTGATGGTCCTGGACAACTGTGTGAAGTATTAAGTCAATTGAATGAAGGGTATAGAAGTTTTTTAATAATTATCCCAACCTGCTCTAAAACTTTAACCAAAGTTCCTTAGTCAATCAGGGGCCATCATTTGTATATAGGATAACATGGAGTTATCTAACCTCATTATGTGATGGCCCTGGACAACTGTGTGAAATATTAAGTAACCGACGCCGACAAGGGGCGAGTAGTACAGCCCTCCTTATTCTTCAAATAGGCGAGCTAAAAACAGATATTACGGTAGAGAATCTCCACAGTGCGAAAAATGGACCAAACACAAACTCTTCAAGAAGTAACATTGAATGTTTTCAAGGTTCAATATTAAAAAAACTAGAGCTATCAGTGGATGTGATCAATATCCCCACTACACCAAATTCTTGTAATAATAAGTATCATTCGGAGTGACGTATGCTCATTGAATGTTCATTGCCGGATAAGGCCTATAACATTGGAACAATAAGGCATAAACCTTTTCTTTTTAGTTTTAAAAAGCATAGCACAGTTTTTAATTGAGTAGACCAAACACAAATTAATGATTCTTTTGTACAGTTGAAGTCAATACCTCAAACACATATAAAGTTGTGGAGTGAAGTAAAACTATATATAACAAAGGCAGCCACAGACTGCTATATCCCAAACCGTATTAATTATGGTTTATAAGCACAACACGTCTCCTCCATAAAGTTTGTAGTCAACATCTCAACAACTTTTAAAATTATGCTCCGGACAAAAAGAAGTATGCAAATTAACAAAAGTATGCAGCCAGAGTTATGGTTCATGCTCACTGCACTTCTTCTTCATGAGATCTATCTGTATATGAAGTTTGAAGTCAATACCTCAAAGACTTTTTAAGTTATGCGCAGGACAAAAGTTACAAAATTAACAAAAGACGATATTAAACTAAAAAAATATTTATGGTTCATATTCACTGCTCTCCTCCTCAATTCAATGAGATCTCACTGTGTATGAAGTTTGAAGTAAAAATCTCAAAGACTTTTTAAGTTAAAGATAAGGATAATATCAATATTGAATACTGGCACAGGACAAAAGAATGAAATCTAACAAAGGGCAACAACACAAATACTGCAGCCAGAGCTATGGTTTTTAGACTATCTGCGCATGCGCGCAGGTAGTCTTAAGACCACAAACTCCAAAGAACTACTTCTATTCATGTCGTTTTAACCCATTTTTTTGTCTCAATAGCGCTCTTATGTTTAGCAGAATGACGTCGAAACCATAAAAATAGATTAGGTTGTATTGCAGTCCGAGTATGAGTTCTTGCTTATTCGGCTATTTCCGCGCTGTATTTCTGTATCCAGGCGTTTTATTTTTAGCAGGATATAACTACTTTTTGGTCGTTATATCTATCAGATTAATGTTGGTCAAAATAATGGAGGCTCTGGTAGGAAGTTAACATAATGATATTCACTCTGAGTTTAGCCCAAGATGTTCCAGAAATTATTACCGACCGCAAGTGTCCCATCGCCTGCAGGGTTTGTTATTATAACCTGGCGTGACCATGAAGCACGCTTATTTGTAATGGTGTATTGTTAAATTACTTTTCTGAGATAAGAAACAAAAATGATTGCCGAGTGTCAAACTAGTTGTATCTCAGGTTTCGTGTTGCTAATGCTTTATATATTATGATTTGCCTGCCATACAATAACAAAATACTATTCATTCTATGATTTTTTAGGCGTTTACATTCCTAAGAAGATGTTTTCATTTTTTGCATAAAAGCTTCGTTCCCGTGTATTCTTGGCATAGATTTAGACATTAGGCTTTCAATTTATATAAGCACACATGCCCTGATACGACAGTGAGTCATGCATACGTTTGGTGAAGCAAAGTAGTTCGGTTTAAACCTGTTTAACATCCAAATAGTACGAAGCATTCATAACAGCACTAATACTATTTCTACACAGGTACTTACATAAAACATTAATAACATTAAATTTATCAATAAACTTTAAAAAGCACAATCATATTCTCATTCACAAAACAGACAAGTTCCGATAATCTAAAAAAAGATTCAACTACATTAACTGACCGGTATTCTAAACATAGTTTCTACATACATTAACTGACCACATGTTTGTCCTCACCGCGGGAAAACGACCATCTGATAAGTTCTGCATTTTAAAAGGTATTATTGCTAAAGTTGCTCGTAAAAATAGAATAATTTTCCTCAAAGAATTAAAACGTGTTAGTTCATAAAACCTGTCTAACGTATGCTATCTAATCAAAGCACCGAAAAACCTTTAGACGCGATTGAAAAGAGCATTTACTGTAACTTCAAATACATGGGGATATGTCGACTTTAGTGATAAGCTGTGCATTTTGAATGGAATTATTGCTGAAGTTGTTTGTAGAAAAAATGATTTTCCCTAAACAAAACGTATATGTTTAATCAAATCGTTTAAGATTATATCCAAAAACTTGCAAAATTTGCATGTAATAAGCGATTGCCTTTGCAAAACTATATTTAGCTTATTAAGTCTTAATAAGTAAAACGATAAAAGACATATTATAGATGAGTATAACAATAACACCACTTTTCAAACACCAAGATTAATAAAATCAGAAATGTAAATATCAGTATAACATTTAGTAATTTCCTTGTATTGGCTGGTTGCAATGGCAACGATATAAATGTATCAAATGTGTGTCACATTATTCAGCTTGACAGAAGGAAAATAAAAGGTTATTTATAACCCAGCATGTCATAAATCTCGCGTAAAAACATGAATGTAAGAAAATAACAACCTGTATGAAAATGAAATGAATTTAAAGGTTGCCATGACTACAAGATACGTGATGATTGTTAATATTTTTTTGGCAAATGCCTGTCTTCAACGTTGTTGCTAAGAAAGGAAGTGGTTGCTCAAGAAGGATACTAAGGGCATCGTTTGCTATGGATAAAGGTAGTTGGTAAGGAAGTTCCTTGGTTGCTACGAAAGTAGATGGTTTCTAAAAAACGTAAATGGTTGCTAAAGAAGGAATTGGTTGCTTAGGAAGACGAATGTTGCTAAGGAAGTAATTGGTTGCTTTGGATGTAAGTCGTTGCAAAGAAGTTACTGGTTGCTTATGAAGTCATTGACTTCTAAAAAGTCATTGCTTGCTTAGGAAGTCTTGGTTATAAAGGAAGTAAGTGAATAATAGGAAATTATCTGGTTCCTAAGGTAGTCACGGCTTGCTAAGGAAGTCATTGGTTGATAAGGAAGGCATTATTGCTAAGAAAGTCTTATATTGCCGAGGAAGTCTTCGGTGTCCAAGGAAGTCATTGGTTACGAAGGAAGTAAGTGGATGCTAGAGAATAATCCGGTTCCTAAGTTAGTCACTGCTTGCTTAGGAAGACATTGGCTGTTAAGGAAGCTATTTGTCGCTAAGAAAGTCTTATGCTACTAAGGAAGTCTTTGGTTGCAAAATAAGTCATTGGTCACGGATAATTTATCTGTTTCCTTAGCTGTCACTGCTTGCTAAGGGAGACATTGGATGCTAATAAAATCTTTTAAGAAAGTCATTGATTGCTATGAATGAACGTACTTGGTACGAAAGGCATGGATACAAAGGAAGTCCTTTGAATAAAAGTAAGGGTTGTCAAGGAAGTCATTACTTGGTAAGGAATATATTGGCTACTAAGGAAGTAAGTGAATGCTCGGTAATTATATGGTGGCTAAGGAAGGCATTGGTTTCTGAGGAAGTAATTGGTTGCTACAAATGTAGGTATATGCGAAGATTATCATTTGTTACTAAGGTAGTGATTGCCTGCTATGTATGTAGGTAGCTGTAAGGAAGAAGGTGGTTGCTTAGAAAGTCATTGGTTGTTAAGGTAGTCTTTGGTTGCTTAGGGAGTAAGCAGTCGCTAAGTAATTCAACTGGTTTATTAGGAGGTTATTGGTTGATAAGGGAGAGAGTGGTTGCTGAGAACGTCATTGGTTGCTAAGGAAATAATTCTAAGCACTACATGAGGCTACATACCAATATCAAGGGTCTTGGTCTTGCGGTTTAGAGGAGATTTTCAAAGATTAATCTAAGCGAGTATATAGAAAAGCTGGGACTCCCGATATTCATGAAACATCGTTAGTCATTGGCTAACTTAAGTCATTGTTAAAGTTAAGTACCTCACTGGTCATATGATAAATTAATTTAATGATATCTTAGAACCTTTATTATCATTTGCATACCATCATGTTAAAAGCCCTAGTATTTTTCTTTAAATTTAACTAAGATACTTGACAAAACATAAGAAGGGAATTATGAATTCCAGCGAAGGGGCGTGGTCAGCATTGACTCCAGGGACATTATTTGAACATTTTTGGTAAAAGCCACAACATGAGGTTTCATACCCAAAAAACAATGGTCTGGGACATGTTGTTTCAGAGAAGATTTTCAAAACTTTACTACATAAGTATACAGAAAACCTGGTACCACACGGGCATAATTTAAACACACTTGGTAAAGGACACGAGGCTACATGAGTATACATACAAAATATCGAGGGTCTTACAAAACTCGAAACGCTTCTGATTATGCTATATTCCCAGACTTGACCCTTTCTATCAAACGGTACAGGTACCCAACTATCATCAATCTAACTATCATCAAACTTACATATATTCTCGCTCTGTCTACTTTTGTTTTCATCCATGCTCTCTTTTCTTCTTTTTGTTACCGAAATCATCATTTTCATACACTATTTCAAACGCATTCTTTCGTTCTCTTAAGATAATATTCTGCATGTTTTCATTAACAACATATATACATGTAATTAAAATTGTCTAACCTTCTCATTACTCTGCATAACGTGTAACTTAATTCTCACGGAGAGAAACTTTATAAGCTATGCTTTCGTTTCAATCCGATTCAATATATTAATGCAAATACTTAAATTATATTTAACGTGAATTATATGTATATATAGATATATAGATATGTTGAATAAAATATGTTTAAATCAAAGAAGACGAGGTAATTTCTATATGAGTATATAGAAATCCTGGTAAACCCGGGGCTTAGCCGGCTTTGATCCCAGGGACATAATTTGAACAATCTTGGTAAAGGGCCACTACATGCAATCATTAAAAACATATAATGACGTTCATTTCATTTCATTACGTTATGTAACATAGCTTTATGTCGTTGAGCGTGTATTGGTATCTTATTTTAATGAGATTGCCCTGCATGAGGCTGCATACCAAATGTCAAGGGTCTTGGTCCTTCAGATTTTCAAACTTGTTTTACTATATCAGTAAATAGAAAACTTGTGACCCAAGGGACGGGGCCATTTTTGAGCCCAGGGGAATATTTTAAAAAATATGGATAAATGACAACTACATAAGACTGCATACCACATATTAATGGTCTGAACCTTACGGTTTCAGAGGAGATTTTCAAAGTGTTTACTCTTTAAGTATAAATAAAACCAGGGACCCCAAGAAGTGGCCATCTTCAACCCTAGGGACATATTTTGAACAAAATTGCTGGTGGGCCACTGCATGAGACAGCATTCCAAATATCAAGGGTCTGGTTTCAGAGAAGATTTTTCAAAGTTTTCACTACATAATTATACAGGAAACCAGGGACTGCACGGGACGGGCCACTTTAGACCACATGGCCTTTATTTAAACAATCTTGGTGAAGGGCCTCTACAATGAGGCTGCATTGGTTGGTGGTCACCAAGCCGGACAAGTGTGTTTTCTACGGTTTTCCCCACAATACTAGATCACACTCTCCCGTAACATGATGCCAACAAGAGTGACTAAGTGAATTTTACCGACCGGTCACGGAAATCAACGGACGCTGGTATCCGACCACAAGGTCTATGGCCAATCAATGCTGGTAGAAAACCATCATGTATATAAAGCCCGCTATGGACCAACAACTGTGAACAAAGTTGTGTAAAGGTGGTTTGAATATGTATACGATTATGGCGTAAATCACAATATCTACATACTTAAAATGTCCTATTAAACGTGCCAGGTTTTTTTTTCTGGGTCTATTTTCCGATTCTGTGACACAAACAATGATTATCTTTACCTAAATCTCCACGAAAAGCATTTTTGTCCGACGAATAGCATTCCTACGGCCGCCATTTACAATTGACTGGTCTATTAGAATATTATGAAAAATGCTGAATGAGGAAATGGTTTTTTAGCGCGCAGGGTTCTCTAAGACACGCGTTCTGCGCATTTACAAGGACATTTGAGGGAGTTACGTTACATCTTAGTATGTATTGCTGATATATACTTGCATAATCAATGGTTACTACCTACAAAATATTCTGTTTTTATCATTTGTTCTATTGATGCAGCGCGGCACAAAACTAAGAAACACTACACTGTATGTAGTTAAAATGTACTTACCCAGTAAATAATAACGAAAATCATGTTGCCATTGAGTAATTCTTTCAACAAGGCGCCCCTTTATCCCGGATCACTTTATATATGTTTATATTTAAGCTGCTTTTGCACATATTCATATATTTGGCTTCATTAAGTAAGAAACCTTATTAATAAGTATGTGCATATTATTTGTTCTACGTTCTATAAAATATTCTTATTTGAATTATGTTGCAATGATGCAATGAGATGCCACGAAATTGTATTGCATTTAAAACTTCCTGTCATTTATTCCATGTTACTCACGGTTAGTGGTAAATTAATCATCATTACTATGTAAATCATTCCATTGACGGCCTAGCTCAGTAACTGCTATTGCTAAATAGCTTCACTTGATTCTTGAACTTATAAAATTCCTGTTGTGTTTCAACCTTTTTTTGCAAACTTGATTGGCCAGCGATATACGACATCATTAAATCGATAACTATTTTTTATAAATGTTTTTATTCTGCTAGGCTTTTTGTCCGTAATGTCATGTTTATGCCAAATGCTTTCCTATCTGTTTTTTCCTTAAATCCAACATGGCTGGTGCCTAAAAAGTTCCGATGTTAGACAATTGTACATGTGACCTCTGACGTCACAGTGGACTGTTAGCCTGATTCTCTATTCGATCCTTTTCGAAGACGTATTCGTCCGCACCACGATCTGAACAGTTTTGAAACTTTATAACAGTCATGTCCTTGTCATGTTAGCAGAAAAATGCGTTCAATTTGTCTAATTCTTTAAATTTCGAACATCGTAAGCCAAATTACGTTTGAACAATGCAAATTTCGACAATGTTTTATTTGGAAACTCTTTTGGGACGATTCACAATTCAAGGAAAAGCGATTATTTGGCTTTTCATAAAGGCGTGGAATGATGTCTTCATTTTAATTTGTGCATACCTTGTTCATTGAAATTGATTTTTAAGAACATTCAACATTTACTGATGGCAAACACTAGCGTTAAAATTTAAACAAGAACAACCATAAGTTATAAACACAACCTCCATCAGCTCCGAGAACTACTTGGCCTTGGACTAAGATGAGTAATGCGGCATTTTCAGCCTGCTCAAAATTCCATGTAGTCATTGAAAGCGGCAAATCCCGTACATGGATCTAGACAAATATATGTTTAGAATAGCTGTAACAACACCAATGTTTATGGTTCTCTCATTTTCTGAAGTATTCTTGTGACGATTTGACTAGACTTAGATATAAAAGAATGACCATGTTATATCAGAAATTTGATGTTAAAATGAAAGGAAACGCTGTTAAAATCAATGTTTTAATGCTGAAGTTGGACTTCTTTTATAATTATTAATTATTATTATGTTAAGTTATATCAAACCGACGCTACTGTGTAAACTACTCACAGACTTGAATGTCAAATGGGAAGTAAGTGACGTCCACCTTACAGAGACTGCGGATGACGGACGGGAAGTTGTAGTAGACGTCGCCGTTTGGGTAAACGTTAGGTCGGTATTGTTGCAGGCCGCCCAGCGCGTTCTCGGCACTTTGGGAATGTCAGGAAGTGGACGAAAAATTGACATTATTTACAGGTGAATATCGTCTGTTCGATATGAAAATTATTTACAAAAAAAAAACAACAAGTAATGTTCTACGAACAATAATCTACAGTACATCTGACATGATTTATTCATAATTAGAATTCCTAATTTCCCCTAAGAAGTACCAACTTATCATAGAGTGTGATGTCCGGTATCCATACTCTCTTGTAGGGCACGGCGATGTTCTTGATCCCCGTCTCCGTCGCGTTCCAAGTCAACTGGCAGTCGTTCCATACCTTGAAGTAGGAACAAAAAGTGAAATTAAGAATATTGATCATAGCGGTGTAACATTTTGGGACTGTTGGCTTAGCGTCATTATGGTAGTGATATAATTGATGGCGTAGTTTACGGTCAGCATGTGTCTAAAGCAGACACGCATTGTCATGCCACCATCCACAGTGGAAATGTACATGTATTGTCATGCCACCATCTACAGTGGAATGTACATGCATGGTCATGCTACCATCAACAGTGGAAATGTACATGCATTGTCATGCCACCATCTACAGGGAAATGTGCATGCATTGTCATGCTATCTTCTACAGTGGAAATGTACATGCATTGTCATGCCACCTTCTACAGTGAAAATGTACATGCATTGTCATGGCACCTTCTATTATCTTCTTTGTTATTATTTTCTTCTAAGGTTGAATGGTTCATGCACCGTCATGATTCCTTCTACAGCGGAATTGGTCATGCACCGTCATGGTTCCTTCTACAGCGGAATGGGTCATGCACCGTCATGGTTCCTTCTACAGCGGAATGGGTCATGCACCGTCATGGTTCCTTCTAAAGCGGAATGGGTCATGCACCGTCATAATTCCTTCTACAGCGGAATGGTTCTTGCACCGTCATGAGTCCTTCTACAGCGGAATGGGTCATGCACCGTCATGGTTCCTTTTCAGCGAAATGGGTCATGCACCGTCATGGTTACTTCTACAGCGGAATGGGTCATGCACCGTCATGATTCCTTCTACAGCGGAATGGGTCATGCACCGTCATGATTCCTTCTACAGCGGAATGGGTCATGCACCGTCATGGTTCCTTTTCAGCGGAATGGTTTATGCACCGTCATGGTTCCTTCTACAGCGGAATGGGTCATGCATTGTCATGGTTCCTTTTCAGCGAAATGGGTCATGCACCGTCATGGTTACTTCTACAGCGGAATGGGTCATGCACCGTCATGAGTCCTTCTACAGCGGAATGGGTCATGCACCGTCATGGTTCCTTCTACAGCGGAATGGGTCATGCACCGTCATAATTCCTTCTACAGCGAAATGGGTCATATACCGTCATGGTTCCTTCAACAGCGGAATGGGTCATGCACCGTCATAATTCCTTCAACAGCGGAATGGGTCATGCACCGTCTTGATTCTTTCTACAGCGGAATGGGTCATGTACCGTCATAATTTTTTTTACAGCGGAATGGGTCATGCACCGTCATGATTCCTTCTTCAGCGGAATGGGTCATGCACCGTCATGGTTCCTTCTTCAGAGGAATGGGTCATACACTGTCATGGTTCCATGCGATTATGATGAAAAGAGGTGTATTCAGTAGACAATGTCATTTCACAGACTCTGGATATATTTAAAGAGCTACCGGGTAAAAATGAAAAAGACATGGATGCTTGCCTTTTCTCCCACTTCAGATAAGTAGATCCAAAATATTAATCATGCTAGATATTCTTATCTTGCCCACGAGCAAAGATAAAACAAGTACCCGTATGGAACTTATTGTATTCACACAATTCCATCCCTTGTTGAAGACCGTCGTCTGTAGCATTATTGAAACCTTGTCTTAATGCAATATTAAGAATCCTAATTAATTATTTATCGCTTCTAATGGCACCATAATTTTATTTTCACACTTCGTTCAATATATAATGCTGCACTCTCCTCAGAACTATTTAAAGAACGATTTGACTATTAACATAATCTGAATCATTGTGCGCATATCCATGACAACCATGAATTCTCACATATCGATACGCATTTATTTTCTCTACGCACAAAAGAGTTCAAGGGAAAAAAAACATTTTTACTTTATTTTGTTTGACTGGGTTGGAGAAAAGGATATACCATAGCCGTTCGTGTAAGATAGGTTCATCCCAACCCTCGCGCAGTGTGTTCTGCGGAAACACCGTACGCTCGGGTTGGGATGATCTTACACTCTCAGCCATGGAATATACTGATCAAGGTGACTTGCTATTAAGTGCGAAATGAGTGTTGTCTGTGGTCGTGTGTCAAGTTTGATATTTGTATGTTGCGTTTACATCTTTTGACTAACTGTAAACTCATAATAAAGTTTAAACTGTTTGGCTCATTTCGGTAGTTCTCAATGGCAATGTTTTCACTTCACTACTCCAATGGCCTTTTGTGCATCAAAAAGTCGGTTGCAAAATTAAGTGTTCAGATCCACAATCCTGGCTTGTTTCAAGACTGATTGAACATACAAGTGAATGGCCTTCATGGAAAAAGTGAAATTGGAATATCGTAAACTACCTATCCGCCAATACACCTTTTGCACTGACATTTCCAAGGTAATAACCGCAACATTGATTGATAATGATAAGTGTTGAGGTTTTGTGCGTATCGTATCTTGTTGTGTCTTGTTGTGTGTCTTTTGGGCATAGGTCTGTGTGTCTTTAAACGGGCTTATACTTGCTGTTTTTCTGAAAACTAGGCTCGTCCCTGAAGTTTTCATTATAGTGTTGTCATGAAGGCGTAACGAACTGATTAAATATTTGGCAGACCATGCTATTTGACCGTTAAACCTTGCCTTCAGAGGCTAAATAATGTAAAATTGTGGTGTTAATTGTATTTCATAAATGACGAAAAACCAAAAACCTTACACATGGTAGCATGATAACATAATTATTAATACTCAAAAACCAAAATCAAAATAATGGTGGAAAGACTTGATTTACCAACTCCAACACCGACGTACATGTAAAAGCATACGCAAAATTGATGGTATAGTTGAAACGCAACACTATGGTAAATAATCAGCACCGCAATTAAATGATATATTACCGGGAACTTGTCAGAAAAAATAAACATATTGATATGATTGGAAAGATTGTTAATTGTTATTTTGCAATACTGCTGGAGATAACTCACCATTCTGACCCACGTGTTCGTCTCCAGGATCTGCCTAGGCTCATTCTGGAAAACAAACGTAACAGAAAACAGTTATCGAACATGCAAAAATAGCCGTCAAAACTCAAGTCTTAAATGACATGAAAAATCAGAAACATAATTATATTGTACAAATAATAAACAGTTCGCAGCACTTCGATGACTTTATAAATAACGATTCGTAGACCTAATATGTCGTCATTTTAATAGGAATTTTTTTTCTGTAGCGTAAACGTTTATTATACACCTCAGCAGACATAGACAAGGTAACACCAATCTAAAAAAATTATATCTATGACACGATCTACTGACCAGTTCTACAATCTGCCGGACAGCTAGTCCGAGTTGAACCTGGACGGTGTCTAGTGCGTTACAGCGAGGCAGCACTTCGGGTGAGTAGCCCTCGAACAACTCATCCATCAGATCCTTTAGAGGAATACACCATGTCGGCGGGACTGGCCATGTAAAAACAAAACAAATAGGCATACACTCACACGCCGCATAGCAATCCAGTCATATAGTGATTAACAACACTTATGTAGTTTTAATAGCAGCAATAAATAATAAATTGAAAATTACAGGGATAAACTCAATTGCATAAACTTGATAGAATACTCTCTTTAAAGCACAAAATGCTTCCAAATACCTAACAGAGCACACATGCATCGAAAAACTCTGACAGACAACACATGCATCGAAATACCTGACGGACAACACATGCATCGAAATACCTGACAGACAACACATGCATCGAAATACCTGACGGACAACACATGCATCGAAACACCTGACGGACAACACATGCATCGAAATACCTGACAGACAACACATGCATCGAAATACCTGACGGACAACACATGCATCGAAATACCTGACGGACAACACATGAATCGAAATACCTGACGGACAACACATGAATCGAAATACCTGACAAACCGCATTTGCATCAAAAACCATTAACAGACCACGCATGTATCAAAACATTCTTACAGACCACTCGTGCATCAAAACATTCTTACAGACCACTCGTGCATCAAAACATTCTTACAGACCACTCATGCATCAAAACATTCTTACAGACCACTCATGTATCAAAACATTCAGACAGACCACACATGCATCAAAACATTCAGACAGACCACTCATGCATCAAAACATTCAGACAGACCACTCATGCATCAAAACATTCAGACAGACCACTCATGCATCAAAACATTCAGACAGACCACACATGCATCAAAACATTCAGACAGACCACTCATGCATCAAAACATTCAGACAGACCACTCATGCATCAAAACATTCAGACAGACCACACATGTATCAAAACATTCTTACAGACCACACATGTATCAAAACATTCAGACAGACCACTCATGCATCAAAACATTCAGACAGACCACAAATGCATCAAAACATTCAGACAGACCACTCATGCATCAAAACATTCTTACAGACCACACATGCATCAAAACATTCAGACAGACCACTCATGCATCAAAACATTCAGACAGACCACACATGCATCAAAACATTCAGACAGACCACTCATGCATCAAAACATTCAGACAGACCACACATGCATAAAAACATTCTTACAGACCACACATGCATCAAAACATTCAGACAGACCACACATGCATAAAAACATTCTTACAGACCACTCATGCATCAAAACATTCAGACAGACCACTCATGCATCAAAACATTCTTACAGACCACACATGCATCAAAACATTCAGACACACCACTCATGCATCAAAACATTCAGACAGACCACACATGCATCAAAACATTCAGACAGACCACTCATGCATCAAAACATTCAGACAGACCACACATGCATCAAAACATTCTTACAGACCACTCATGTATCAAAACATTCTTACAGACCACACATGCATCAAAACATTCAGACAGACCACACATGCATCAAAACATTCAGACAGACCACTCATGCATCAAAACATTCAGACAGACCACTCATGCATCAAAACATTCAGACAGACCACTCATGTATCAAAACATTCTTACAGACCACTCATGTATCAAAACATTCAGACAGACCACTCATGCATCAAAACATTCAGACAGACCACACATGCATCAAAACATTCAGACAGACCACTCATGCATCAAAACATTCAGACAGACCACACATGCATCAAAACATTCTTACAGACCACTCATGTATCAAAACATTCTTACAGACCACACATGCATCAAAACATTCAGACAGACCACTCATGCATCAAAACATTCAGACAGACCACTCATGCATCAAAACATTCAGACAGACCACTCATGCATCAAAACATTCAGACAGACCACTCATGCATCAAAACATTCAGACAGACCACTCATGCATCAAAACATTCAGACAGACCACACATGCATCAAAACATTCAGACAGACCACTCATGCATCAAAACATTCAGACAGACCACACATGTATCAAAACATTCAGACAGACCACTCATGCATCAAAACATTCAGACAGACCACACATGCATCAAAACATTCAGACAGACCACTCATGTATCAAAACATTCTTACAGACCACTCATGCATCAAAACATTCAGACAGACCACTCATGCATTAAAACATTCAGACAGACCACACATGCATCAAAACATTCAGACAGACCACTCATGCATCAAAACATTCAGACAGACCACACATGCATCAAAACATTCAGACAGACCACACATGCATAAAAATATTCTGACAGACCACACATGCATCAAAATATTTTGACAGACCACACATGCATCAAAATACTCTGACAGACCACACATGCATCAAAAAATCTGACAGACGACACATGCATCAACATACCTGACAGACTACACATGCTTCAACATACCTGAAAGACAACACATGCATCAACATACCTGACAGACCACACATGCATCAAAATACCTGACCGACCACACATGCATCATAACACATGACATACCACACATGCATCGAAATACTCTGACAGACTCCTCATGCATCCACATATTCTGACAGACCACACATGCATCAACATACTCTGACAGACTACACATGCATCAACAAAATCTGACAGACCACACATGCATCAACATACTCTGACAGACTACTCATACATCCATATATTCTGACAGACTACACATGCAGCCACATACTCTGACAGACTACTCATGCATCCACATACTCTGAAAGACTACTTATGCATCAACATACTCTAACAGACCACTCATGCATTAACATACTCTGACAGACTACTCATGGATCAACATACTCTGAAAGACTACTCATGCATCAACATACTCTGAAAGACTACTCATGCATCAACTTACTCTGACAGACCACTCATGCATTAACATACTCTGACAATCTACTCATGGATCAACATACTCTGAAAGACTACTCTTGCAACAACATACTCTGAAAGACTACTCATGCATGAACATACTCTGAAAGACTACTCATGCATGAACATACTCTGATAGACTACTCATGCATCAACATACTCTGACAGACCACTCATGCATAAACATACTCTGACAGACTACTCATGGATCAACATACTCTGACAGACTACTCATGCAGCAACATACTCTGACAGACTACTCATGCAGCCACATACTCTGACAGACTACACATGCATCAACATACTCTGACAGACTACACATGCATCAACATACTCTGACAGACAACACATTCATCCACATACTCTGACAGACTACTCATGCAGCCACATACTCTGACAGACTACTCATGCATCAACATACTCTGACAGACTACTCATGCAGCCACATACTCTGACAGACTACACATGCATCAACATACTCTGACAGACTACTCATGGATCAACATACTCTGACAGACTACTCATGCATCAACATACTCTGACAGACTTCTCATGCAGCAACATACTCTGACAGACACCTTATGCAGCAACATACTCTGACAGACTACTCATGCATAAACATACTCTGACAGACTACTCATGCAGCAACATACTCTGACAGACTACTCATGCAGAAACATACTCTGACAGACTACTCATGCAGCAACATACTCTGACAGACTACTCATGCATCAACAACCTCTGAAAGACTACCCATGCATGAACATACTTTGACAGACCACACATGCATCAACATACTCTAACAGACTTCTCATGCATCAACATACTCTGACAGACTACTCATGCATCAACATACTCTGACAGACTACTCATGCATCAATATACTCTGACAGACTACTCATGCATCAACATACTCTGACAGACTACTCATGCAGCAATATACTCTGACAGACCACACATGCATCAACATACTCTGACAGACTACTCATGCAGCAATATACTCTGACAGACTACTCATGCATCAACATACTCTGACAGACTACTCATGCATCAACATACTCTGACAGACTACTCATGCATCAACATACTCTAACAGACAACACATGCATCAACATATTCTGACAGACTATTCATGCATCCACATACTCTGACAGACAACACATGCATCAACATACTCTGATAGACAACACATGCATCAACATACTCTGACAGACTACACATGCATCAACCTACTCTGACAGACTACTCATGCATCAACATACCTGACAGACTACTCATGCATCATCATACTCTGACAGACTACTCATGCATCAATATACTCTGACAGACTACTCATGCATCAACATACTCTGAAAGAATACTCATGCATCAACATACTCTGACAGACCACTCATGCATAAACATACTCTGACAGACTACTCATGCAGCAACATACTCTGACAGACTTCTCATGCAGCAACATACTCTGACAGACTTCTCATGCAGCCACATACTCTGACAGACTACACATGCATCAACATACTCTGACAGACTACACATGCATCAACATACTCTGACAGACAACACATGCATCCACATACTCTGACAGACTACTCATGCAGCCACATACTCTGACAGACTACTCATGCATCAACATACTCTGACAGACTACTCATGCAGCCACATACTCTGACAGACTACACATGCATCAACATACTCTGACAGACTACTCATGGATCAACATACTCTGACAGACTACTCATGCATCAACATACTCTGACAGACTTCTCATGCAGCAACATACTCTGACAGACACCTTATGCAGCAACATACTCTGACAGACTACTCATGCATAAACATACTCTGACAGACTACTCATGCAGCAACATACTCTGACAGACTACTCATGCAGAAACATACTCTGACAGACTACTCATGCAGCAACATACTCTGACAGACTACTCATGCATCAACATACTCTGACAGACTACCCATGCATGAACATACTTTGACAGACCACACATGCATCAACATACTCTAACAGACTTCTCATGCATCAACATACTCTGACAGACTACTCATGCATCAACATACTCTGACAGACTACTCATGCATCAATATACTCTGACAGACTACTCATGCATCAACATACTCTGACAGACTACTCATGCAGCAATATACTCTGACAGACCACACATGCATTAACATACTCTGACAGACTACTCATGCAGCAATATACTCTGACAGACTACTCATGCATCAACATACTCTGACAGACTACTCATGCATCAACATACTCTGACAGACTACTCATGCATCAACATACTCTGACAGACAACACATGCATCAACATATTCTGACAGACTATTCATGCATCCACATACTCTGACAGACAACACATGCATCAACATACTCTGATAGACAACACATGCATCAACATACTCTGACAGACTACACATGCATCAACATACTCTGATAGACTACTCATGCATCAACATACCTGACAGACTACTCATGCATCATCATACTCTGACAGACTACTCATGCATCAATATACTCTGACAGACTACTCATGCATCAACATACTCTGAAAGACTACTCATGCATCAACATACTCTGACAAACTACTCATGCATCAACATACTCTGACAGACTACTCATGCATCAACATACTCTGACAGACTTCTCATGCATCAACATACTCTGACAGACTACTCATACATCAACATACTCTGACAGACTACTAATGCAGCAAAAAACTCTGACAGACTACTTATGCATCAACATACTCTGACAGACTACTCATGCATCAAAATACTCTGACAGACTACTCATGCAGCAACATACTCTGACAGACAACACATGCATCCACATACTCTGACAAACAACACAGGCATCAATATACTCTGACAGACTACTCATGGATCAACATACTCCGACAGCCTACTCATGCAGCCACATACTCTGACAGACTACTCATGCATCAATATACTCTGACAGACAACACATGCATCCACATACTCTGACAAACAACACATGCATCAACATACTCTGACAGACTACTCATGCAGCAACATACTCCGACAGCCTACTCATGCATCCACATACTCTGACAGACTACTCATGCATCAATATACTCTGACAGACAACACATGCATCAACATACTCTGACAGACAACACATGCATCCACATACTCTGACAGACTACTCATGCATCAACATACTCTGACAGACTACTCATGCATCAACATACTCTGACAGACTACTCATGCATCAATATACTCTGACAGACAACACATGCATCCATATACTCTGACAGACAACATATGCATCCACATACTCTGACAAACAACACATGCATCAACATACTCTGACAGACTACTCATGCAGCAACGTACTCCGACAGCCTACTCATGCATCCACATACTCTGACAGACTACTCATGCAGCAACATACTCTGACAGACTATTCATGCATCAACATATTCTGACAGACTACTCATGGAGCAACATACTCTGACAGACTACTCATGCATCAGCATACTCTGACAGACTACTCATGCAGCAATATACTCTGACAGACTACTCATACAGAAACATATTCTGACAGTCTACTCATGCAGCCACATACTCTGACAGACTACTCAGGCATCAACATACTCTGACAGACTACTCATGCATCAACATACTCTGACAGACTGCTCATGCAGCCACATACTCTGACAGACAAAACATGCATCAACATACTCTGACAGACAATAATCCATCAGCATACTCTGACATACTACTCATGCATCAACATACTCTGAAAGACTACTCATGCATCAACATACTCTGACAGACTACTTATGCATGAACATACTCTGACAGACCACTCATGCATGCACATACTCTGACAGACTACTCATGCATCAACATACTCTGACAGACAACACATGCAGCAACATACTCTTACAGACTACTCATGCATCAACATACTCTGAGAGACTTTTCATGCATCAACATACTCTGACAGACTACTCATGCAGCAACATACTCTGGCACACTACTGATGCATCAACATACTCTGACAGACTACTCATGCAGCAACATACTCTGACAGACTACTCAGGCATGAACATACTCTGACAGACTACTCATGCATCAACAAACTCTGACAGACAACACATGCATCAACATACTCTGACAGACCACTCATGCATTAACATACTCTGACAGACTACTCATGGATCAACAAACTCTGAAAGACTACTCATGCATCAACATACTCTGATAGACTACTCATGCATCAACATACTCTGACAGACCACTCATGCATAAACATACTCTGACAGACTACTCATGGATCAACATACTCTGACAGACTACTCATGCAGCATCATACTCTGACAGACTACTCATGCAGCCACATACTCTGACAGACTACACATGCATCAACATACTCTGACAGACTACACATGCATCAACATACTCTGACAGACAACACATTCATCCACATACTCTGACAGACTACTCATGCAGCCACATACTCTGACAGACTACTCATGCATCAACATACTCTGACAGACTACTCATGCAGCCACATACTCTGACAGACTACACATGCATCAACATACTCTGACAGACTACTCATGGATCAACATACTCTGACAGACTACTCATGCATCAACATACTCTGACAGACTTCTCATGCAGCAACATACTCTGACAGACACCTTATGCAGCAACATACTTTGACAGACTACTCATGCATAAACATACTCTGACAGACTACTCATGCAGCAACATACTCTGACAGACTACTCATGCAGAAACATACTCTGACAGACTACTCATGGATCAACATACTCTGACAGACTTCTCATGCAGCAACATACTCTGACAGACACCTTATGCAGCAACATACTTTGACAGACTACTCATGCATAAACATACTCTGACAGACTACTCATGCAGCAACATACTCTGACAGACTACTCATGCAGAAACATACTCTGACAGACTACTCATGGATCAACATACTCTGACAGACTACTCATGCATCAACATACTCTGAAAGACTACCCATGCATGAACATACTTTGACAGACCACACATGCATCAACATACTCTAACAGACTTCTCATGCATCAACATACTCTGACAGACTACTCATGCATCAACATACTCTGACAGACTACTCATGCATCAATATACTCTGACAGACTACTCATGCATCAACATACTCTGACAGACTACTCATGCAGCAATATACTCTGACAGACCACACATGCATCAACATACTCTGACAGACTACTCATGCAGCAATATACACTGACAGACTACTCATGCATCAACATACTCTGACAGACTACTCATGCATCAACATACTCTGACAGACTACTCATGTATCAACATACTCTAACAGACAACACATGCATCAACATATTCTGACAGACTATTCATGCATCCACATACTCTGACAGACAACACATGCATCAACATACTCTGATAGACAACACATGCATCAACATACTCTGACAGACTACACATGCATCAACATACTCTGATAGACTACTCATGCATCAACATACCTGACAGACTACTCATGCATCATCATACTCTGACAGACTACTCATGCATCAATATACTCTGACAGACTACTCATGCATCAACATACTCTGAAAGACTACTCATGCATCAACATACTCTGACAGACCACTCATGCATAAACATACTCTGACAGACTACTCATGGATCAACATACTCTGACAGACTACTCATGCAGCAACATACTCTGACAGACTACTCATGCAGCCACATACTCTGACAGACTACACATGCATCAACATACTCTGACAGACTACACATGCATCAACATACTCTGACAGACAACACATTCATCCACATACTCTGACAGACTACTCATGCAGCCACATACTCTGACAGACTACTCATGCATCAACATACTCTGACAGACTACTCATGCAGCCACATACTCTGACAGACTACTCATGCATCAACATACTCTGACAGACTACTCATGCATCAACATACTCTGACAGACTACTCATGCATCAACATACTCTGACAGACTTCTCATGCAGCAACATACTCTGACAGACACCTTATGCAGCAACATACTCTGACAGACTACTCATGCATAAACATACTCTGACAGACTACTCATGCAGCAACATACTCTGACAGACTACTCATGCAGAAACATACTCTGACAGACTACCCATGCATGAACATACTTTGACAGACCACACATGCATCAACATACTCTAACAGACTTCTCATGCATCAACATACTCTGACAGACTACTCATGCATCAACATACTCTGAGAGACTACTCATGCATCAATATACTCTGACAGACTACTCATGCATCAACATACTCTGACAGACTACTCATGCAGCAATATACTCTGACAGACCACGCATGCATTAACATACTCTGACAGACTACTCATGCAGCAATATACTCTGACAGACTACTCATGCATCAACATACTCTGACAGACTACTCATGCATCAACATACTATGACAGACTACTCATGCATCAACATACTCTGACAGACAACACATGCATCAACATATTCTGACAGACTATTCATGCATCCACATACTCTGACAGACAACACATGCATCAACATACTCTGATAGACAACACATGCATCAACATACTCTGACAGACTACACATGCATCAACATACTCTGACAGACTACTCATGCATCAACATACCTGACAGACTACTCATGCATCATCATACTCTGAGAGACTACTCATGCATCAATATACTCTGACAGACTACTCATGCATCAACATACTCTGAAAGACTACTCATGCATCAACATACTCTGACAAACTACTCATGCATCAACATACTCTGACAGACTACTCATGCATCAACATACTTTGACAGACTACTCATGCATCAACATACTCTGACAGACTACTCATACATCAACATACTCTGACAGACTACTAATGCAGCAAAAAACTCTGACAGACTACTTATGCATCAACATACTCTGACAGACTACTCATGCATCAAAATACTCTGACAGACTACTCATGCAGCAACATACTCTGAGAGACAACACATGCATCCACATACTCTGACAAACAACACATGCATCAACATACTCTGACAGACTACTCATGGATCAACATACTCCGACAGCCTACTCATGCAGCCACATACTCTGACAGACTACTCATGCATCAATATACTCTGACAGACAACACATGCATCCACATACTCTGACAAACAACACATGCATCAACATACTCTGACAGACTACTCATGCAGCAACATACTCCGACAGCCTACTCATGCATCCACATACTCTGACAGACTACTCATGCATCAATATACTCTGACAGACTACACATGCATCAACATACTCTGACAGACAACACATGCATCCACATATTCTGACAGACTACTCATGCATCAACATACTCTGACAGACTACTCATGCATCAACATACTCTGACAGACTACTCATGCATCAATATACTCTGACAGACAACACATGCATCCATATACTCTGACAGACAACATATGCATCCACATACTCTGACAAACAACACATGCATCAACATACTCTGACAGACTACTCATGCAGCAACGTACTCCGACAGCCTACTCATGCATCCACATACTCTGACAGACTACTCATGCAGCAACATACTCTGACAGACTATTCATGCATCAACATATTCTGACAGACTACTCATGGAGCAACATACTCTGACAGACTACTCATGCATCAGCATACTCTGACAGACTACTCATGCAGCAATATACTCTGACAGACTACTCATACAGAAACATATTCTGACAGTCTACTCATGCAGCCACATACTCTGACAGACTACTCAGGCATCAACATACTCCGAGAGACTACTCAGGCATCAACATACTCTGACAGACTGCTCATGCAGCCACATACTCTGACAGACAAAACATGCATCAACATACTCTGACAGACAATAATCCATCAGCATACTCTGACATACTACTCATGCATCAACATACTCTGAAAGACTACTCATGCATCAACATACTCTGACAGACTACTTATGCATGAACATACTCTGACAGACCACTCATGCATGCACATACTCTGACAGACTACTCATGCATCAACATACTCTGACAGACAACACATGCAGCAACATACTCTGACAGACTACTCATGCATCAACATACTCTGACAGACTTTTCATGCATCAACATACTCTGACAGACTACTCATGCAGCAACATACTCTGGCACACTACTCATGCATCAACATACTCTGACAGACTACTCATGCAGCAACATACTCTGACAGACTACTCATGCATGAACATACTTTGACAGACTACTCATGCATCAACAAACTCTGACAGACAACACATGCATCAACATACTCTGACAGACCACTCATGCATTAACATACTCTGACAGACTACTCATGGATCAACATACTCTGAAAGACTACTCATGCATCAACATACTCTGAAAGACTACTCATGCATCAACTTACTCTGACAGACCACTCATGCATTAACATACTCTGACAGACTACTCATGCATCAACATACTCTGACAGACTACTCATGCATCAACATACTCTGAAAGACTACTCATGCATCAACTTACTCTGACAGACCACTCATGCATTAACATACTCTGACAGACTACTCATGGATCAACATACTCTGAAAGACTACTCTTGCATGAACATACTCTGAAATACTACTCATGCATGAACATACTCTGAAAGACTACTCATGCATGAACATACTCTGATAGACTACTCATGCATCAACATACTCTGACAGACTACTCATGGATCAACATACTCTGACAGACTACTCATGCATCAACATTCTCTGACAGACTTCTCATGCAGCAACATACTCTGACAGACACCTTATGCAGCAACATACTCTGACAGACTACTCATGCATAAACATACTCTGACAGACTACTCATGCATGAACATACTCTGACAGACTACTCATGCAGCAACATACTCTGACAGACTACTCATGCATGAACATACTTTGACAGACTACTCATGCATGAACATACTCTGACAGACTACTCATGCATGAACATACTCTGACAGACTACTCATGCATGAACATACTCTGACAAACTACTCATGCATCAACATACTCTGACAGACAACACATGCAGCAACATACTCTGACAGACTACTCATGCAGCAACATACTCTGACAGACTACTCATGCATGAACATACTCTGACAGACTACTCATGCATCAACAAACTCTGACAGACAACACATGCATCAACATACTCTGACAGACTACTCATGCATCAACAGACTCTGACAGACTAGGTATTGTAACCTGTGTGAGATTAGGTATTGTGACTTGTGTGAGATTAGGTATTGTGACCTGTGTGAGACTAGGTATTGTGACCTGTGTGAGATTAGGTATCGTGACCTGTGTGAGGTTCGGTATTGTGACCTGTGTGAGATTAGGTATTGTGACTTGTGTGAGATTAGGTATATTGACTTGTGTGAGATTAGGTTTTGTGACCTGTGTGAGACTAAGTATTGTGATCGGTGTAAGATAAGGTATTGTGACCTGTGTAAGTCTAGGTATTGTGACCTGTGTGAGATTAGGTATTGTGACTTGTGTGAGACTAGGTATTTTGAGTATTGTGACCTGTGTGAGACTAGGTATTGTGACCTGTGTGAGATTAGGCATTGTGACTTGTGTGATATAAGGTATTGTGACCTGTGTGAGACTAGGTATTGTGATCTGTGTGAGATTATGTATTGCGACCTGTGTGAGACTAGGTATTGTAACCTGTGTGGGATTAGGTATTATGACTTATGTGAAATTAGGTATTGTGACCTGTGTGAGACTAGGTATTGTGACCTGTGTGTAATTAAGTATTGTGACCTGTGGGAGATTATGTAGTGTGACCTGTGTGAGATCAAGTATTGTGACTTGTGTGAGATTAAGTATTCTGACCTGTGTGAGACTAGGTATAGTGACCTGTGTGGGATTAGGTATTTTGACCTTTGTGAGATTATGTATTGTAACCTGTGTGAGATTAGGTATTGTGACCTGTGTGAAACCAGGTATTGTGACCTGTGTGAGATTAACTATTGTGATTTTTGTGAGATTAGGGCGTATGAGTGCACCACCAAGACTAGCAATTTTACGTATTTCCACTCGTCTGAATTTAGCCTCAGCTATTAACAATGTTATAGATTTTTTTACCAATATCGTTCAATAATGTATATAATTTGATCTTACATCAATATGGAAGAAGTGAGCTAACGTTAGTTATTTTCGCACCTAATACAATGTTTAATTTTAATAAAAAATAAATTGGAATGTTTTGAAATGCATAAGGCAAATACAAATTGCGTCAGATCTTATTGATAAATATCATTTCAATTAATTATTCATTTATTAAGCGACACAAGACGGTAATAGACAGGGAACGTTATTGTGAACTTCTTCAGAGTGAAAGGAATCAATCATTTATTTTCAATTAAACAAATACGATTAAGTATGTCTTTAATCACAATGTAACAGTTTGGCCTACAAGTGTATAAACCAATTTAATAGATGCGCATACAAGGCAATCATTAGAAAATCTGTAGTAGCACATTAAAGAGACATGCAGAGAAATATGCGTAATAAGTCCCCTAAAGATGATTGGAATTACATAAACAGTTTAAACACTAGAAATAAGACTGATGATGTTAACCTTGATGTATTTTTCGATTTCTTTAAAGACTTTAAAAATGCTCATAACGTAGATGCAAATGAGCATGTTGAAGCTGAATTTCCAAATGTGAGCATAATCTTAACAATGAAATTACAATTGATGAAATTATTGTTTGTATAAATAAATTAAATTTTGGCAAGGCTACTTGTCTTGATAAGGATATCAAATGAATATACGATATACCTCGTATTAAAGCTTCGTGTGATCTGTTAATGCCTTTGTACAATAAGTTATTTAACATAGTCTTTGACACTTGTTGGATTCCTGAATCTTGGCTTATTGGCTCCATTATACCAATTTATAAAAACAAAGGAGATAAAGATGATCCTCAATACTATATCCATAACAATTTTAAGTTGTGTTGGAAAAGAATTTACTGATGTTTTAAACAATAGGCTAAATTAATACGTATTACTTAGAATGCTATAATCTCCTCAATGAAAATCAAGCGAGCTTAAGAAAAAAACACACTACTGTTGACCAAATTTTTGTGCTACATACATTAGCTGAAATTTGTTCTGTTGTTTAATTGGTTTTCAGAAAGCTTTTGACTCCATATGGAAAACCGGCCTCTGGAGTAAATTAATGTGTAAATGGAAAAAATGTTAACAATTATAAAAAATATGTATAGTGGTATCAAATCTTGTATTTCTGTCAATAATCAGATGTCATACCTTTTTCCCTGTGCTAGAGTTGTACGCCAAGGTGAAAATCTTTCACCGATACCTTTTCTCTGTTTTTAAATGATCTAGAGAATTATTTATTGACAAACAATGACATAAGTTTAGTCCTTTCTGGTGATAATTTCGACATGTATATAAATCTAATTGTTATATTATATTCTGATGACACTGTAGTGACACAGAGGGATATCTCACATCAGTGTTTAATACTTTTAACGAATATTGCACACAATGGAAATTAGATATAAATTTTGATTAAACTAAGATGGTGGTATTTGGACATCGTTTCCGCAGAAAAAGAAACTTTATCATAAATAACCACCAAATCGAGGTGTTCGATACATTTAAATTTCTTGGAAAACTTCTCCTAAAAACAGACAGTTTACATCTGCTAAAACATGTAGCTGAACGGGCAAGCTTATTTAGTCTATACAGAAAAGCTAGAAATCTAGATTTATCTATGAATTGCCATCTTAAATTGTTTGATTTAACTATTCTCTCAATTCATATTTATGGATGTAAAGTATGGGGTTACTCAGACGTTAACCTGAAAGAAAACATGCATACCGACTTCATAAAAATATATTGCTTGTTAAGCGTAGTACTCCTCATATAATATGCCATATGGAACCTCGGGAGATATCCCATTTCTACTGTTATCATGAAACGAATTATTGGCTTTTGATATAACATGATATCAAATACTGATAAACATTCTTCGTTGTTCTATAAATTCATGTACTCTGACTATGTTCAAAATTCTAAAACTGGTTAACATTCGTAAAGTCTATTCTAGATGAAAGTGGTTTAAGCTTTGTATGGATAAATGTCTAAAGTACCGTAAACAAACATGAACATAAACATGAACATTATTTTGACATATTGTCACCCTACCTTGTACAACAATTAGTTAATTTTAGAATGTGTAACAATCATCTTCCTATTGAAAAACTTAGATGGGCTAATATTTAACGTAACAATTGAATTTGCAATGTTTGTAATTCTGGAGAGATCGGATACGAATTTCAGTACTTATTCAAATGTAGTTGTTTTAATCAGTTACGAAAAAAACAAATTCCAGGTCGATTCCACATAAACACAAATTGTCTTAGTCTCGAATCTCTTATGAATGGAAACAATGAAACAACTCAATAAGGCAAATTTTTAGCTATTATAATGAATCATTATAAAAACCCACCCGGCATTTCAAATAATAATACTATAAAATAATCATAGAAGCATGTATTCCCTTTTGATAAATGTGTCACCACTTTTCCACACTATTTCTTCCCCCTGATGGCAACAACCCAAAGCTTGGTTATTTAGTAATAAGTATCCTATTGCATATATACTTATATCACATGTATGTATGTGCTAAGTGTACCAAAAAACTTGTAAACTTGTAAGATTGCGTATCTTTGATTTACAAGGGTTTTCCACCCGACCTTTTAAAAAAATGTAGATCTACAAACGTAGGATATTACATATAGTATATATAGAAAGTGGTTTATACAGCCCTCATGGATGAGTTCTAAGCATTACAAATAAAATGGCCAGAAGCGACACTAGTTTGCAACAATATAATATCACTAAAACACATACATTCCGTGGAGCGAACACCATGGCCGAGTTTCAGGAGAACAAGAAGTATAATTCGACAATCATTAAAGCTGATGTATGCACATTGCTTTGTATGTGCGTAATATATTTGGAACATGTTTAGCTGTGTGAAGTTAGCTAAACATACGACATTGGACATTGGACATTCAAAATCGAATGTTGTGCTGGCACGACATTGGACATTGGACATTGAAAAGTGAAAGTCGTGCTAGCACGACATTGGACATTGGACATTCAAAATCGAATGTTGTGCTGGCACGACATTGGACATTGGACATTCAAAAGTGAATGTTGTGCTAGCACGACATTGGACATTGGACATTCAAAAGTGAAAGTCGTGCTAGCACGACATTGGACATTGGACATTCAAAATCGAATGTTGTGCTGGCACGACATTGGACATTGGACATTCAAAAGTGAATGTTGTGCTGGCACGACATTGGACATTGGACATTCAAAAGTGAAAGTCGTGCTAGCACGACATTGGACATTGGACATTCAAAATCGAATGTTGTGCTGGTACGACATTGGACATTGGACATTCAAATGTGAAAGTCGTGCTAGCACGACATTGGACATTGGACATTCAAAATCGAATGTTGTGCTGGCACGACATTGGACATTGGACATTCAAAAGTGAAAGTCGTGCTAGCAGTTAGCACATTCAAATCAATGTTTGACATGTTTTATGAATGAATGTTTTTTTTACCGACTTTAAATTAATTTTGATGGCATGCAATATTCGGATTTTTTGTTTGTTTGAGATATTGTCTTGAAATTATTTGAAAAGGGTCAGAGATCACAAAGCAATGAACCATTATAAAATTTATTAGCACCAAGAGAGCATTGTCATGACGATTCCATCGAAATATTTGAAACTTAAGCATGCTTCAGATATATAAGATGTCACATATGCAGAGAAAGATTCAAATGAATATACTTATGAATGGTCGTGGATTATATGTAGACAAACAGTGATAATGCTTTCAAAATGGCATATTTTTAATAAGCTTAATTGTTTACACACCACTGCTACACATCTAGTACCATTTATAAAGGAAGTGAAGATAATTATATCCACAGTATATAATGACATATGGAAAATATAGACATGCATTGATGATTCCTACAAGTATAAATGTAATCGTCCGTACATCTTTTTTATCTGGTTTTACGTAAACACAAAAAAATATTGTCAATGAGTCGATAAAGTAACCTATTCCTGCCCGTCGACTTGTTTTTTTATCGACTCAGTTAGTCGAACATGCTACGTCGTCTTCATTTGATAAAGTTTATATGAAATAATTGTGTTCGATAAACCTTTTTGATATTTATAAGTCGACAGAATTACACAAAGCGTTTTATAATCAATCGCATCGACATTAAAGAATTCAAAATGACGTCTTCATCACATACGACATAAGTTCTTATAGGTTTTACAGAATATACAATTTATACATGTAAAATGTGACACCAGAGCCATTGGAAATGGCATCTTGGGCAGAACTGACAATGGTAAAAGGGTTGAAAGGAAACGAAGCGCAAATAATTATATAAACCCAACAAATGTGCACTTCAGTATGTGTTTATCTACAGAGCTTTAGAATAATTATATTACATTAATGAATGTGTCTGCATTTACATGGGAATATGTATGTATATCAATCGAAAGGATTGTTTTAATACAACTCTCAATAACAATGGATGTTACTTAAGGCAACATACACACAGCTAAACTTGTCAATGCATAAACCATTGGAACAGTAGATTCAAACATTTGTCCATGCGTGAAATTCTTATCTTCCCAACGGGCAAAGATAAACAAGTACCCGTATGGAACTCTTTTTTATTGCCTTCACTTTGCTGCATCCAGAACTATTTAAAGAACGATTTGACTATTAACATAATCTGAATCACTGCGCGAATATCTATGACAACCAGGAATTATCATATATCTATGCGCACATTATTTTCACTACGCACATAAAAGTTCCAGCGATAAAATACATTTTTACATTATTTTGTTTAACTGCGGTGAGAGAGAAAAACATCTACCATAGTCGCTCGTGTAAGATAGGTTCATACCAACCCTCGCACAGGGTGTTCTGCGGAAACAGGTTAACCTCGTTTCCGCAAAAGACCCTACGCTCGGGTTGGGCTGAACCCATCTTACACTCTCGGCCATGGAAGATACTAATAGGCTACATAATGTGATTCTTGAGAAAAAAAATAAACTTGAATGCTTCTACACTTGACAAAAAATAGCGTGAGACGGTGTCCAAGTGTGCAGGTCGTGTGGTAATGGACCTAGCTGTCCGACCAGCCCGTCATTCCACACGTTTCCAAAAGTTTCTGATTGAAGTACTGCACAATAGTGCGTCTCTCTGTGCATCGTGACTCCTGCAAGTTGATACACGACTTTCATTTTTGAATGTCCAATGTCCAATGTCGTGCCAGCACAACATTCGATTTTGAATGTCCAATGTCCAATGTCGTGCTAGCACGACTTTCACTTTTGAATGTCTTATGTCTAATGTCGTGCCAGCACAACATTCGGTTATGAATGTCCAATGTCCAATGTCGTGCCGGCACGACAATCGTTTTTGAATGTCCAATGTCCAATGTCGTACCAGCACAACATTCGATTTTGAATGTCCAATGTCCAATGTCCTGCTAGCACGACTTTCACTTTTGAATGTCCAATGTCCAATGTCGTGCCAGCACAACATTCGATTTTGAATGTCCAATGTCCAATGTCGTGCTAGCACGACTTTCACTTTTAAATGTCCAACGTCCAATGTCGTGCCAGCACAACATTCGATTTTGAATGTCCAATGTCCAATGTCGTGCTAGCACGACTTTCACTTTTGAATGTCCAATGTCCAATGTCGTGCCAGCACAATATTCGATTTTGAATGTCCAATGTCCAATGTCGTGCCAGCACAACATTCGATTTTGAATGTCCAATGTCCAATGTCGTGCCAGCACAACATTCGATTTTGAATGTCCAATGTCCAATGTCGTGCTAGCACGACTTTCACTTTTGAATGTCCAATGTCCAATGTCGTGCCAGCACAACATTCGATTATGAATGTCCAATGTCCATTGTCGTGCTAGCACGACTTTCACATTTTAATGTCCAATGTCCAATGTCGTGCCAGCACAACATTCGATTTTGAATGTCCAATGTCCAATGTCGTGCTAGCACGACTTTCACTTCTAAATGTCCAATGTCCAATGTCGTGCCAGCACAACATTCGATTTTGAATGTCCAATGTCCAATGTCGTGCTAGCACGACTTTCACTTTTGAATGTCCAATGTCCAATGTCGTGCCAGCACAACATTCGATTTTGAATGTCCAATGTCCAATGTCGTGCTAGCACGACTTTCACTTTTGAATGTCCAATGTCCAATGTCGTGCCAGCACAACATTCGATTTTGAATGTCCAATGTCCAATTTCGTGCCAGCACAACACTCGATTTTGAATGTCCAATGTCCAATGTCGTATGTTTAGCTAACTTCACACAGCTAACATGTTTAACAAATTGCATTTGAATATCTCGCTATGACCAAAGTACACCAAGTTAAAATTGAATATTTCACTATGACCAAAGTATGCCAAATTGCATTTGAATATCTCGCTATGACCAAAGTACACCCAGCTGCATTAGATTATCTAGCTATGACCAAAGTATGCCAAGTTGCATTTAATTATCTAGCTATGACCAAAGAACACCCAGTTGCATTTTAAATCTCGCTATGACCAAAGTATGCCCAGCTGCATTTGAATATCTCGCTATGACCAAAGTATGCCAAATTGCATTTGAATATCTCGCTATAACCAAAGTATGCCAAATTGCATTTTAAATCTCGCTATGACCAAAGTATGCCAAGTTGCATTTCAATATTTCGCTATGACCAAAGTATGCCAAATTGCATTTGAATATCTCGCTATGACCAAAGTATGCCAAATTGCATTTGAATATCTCGCTATGACCAAAGTATGCCAAGTTGCATTTGAATATCTCGCTATAACCAAAGTATGCCAAATTGCATTTGAATATCTCGCTATGACCAAAGTATGCCAAGTTGCATTTGAATATCTCGTTATGACCAAAGTATGCCAAGTTGCATTTGAATATCTCGTTATGACCAAAGTATGCCAAGTTGCATTTCAATATTTCGCTATGACCAAAGTGTACCAGATTGCATTTAAAATATCTCGCTATGACCAAAGTATATTAAGTTGCATTTAAAATATCTCGCTATGACCAAAGTAAACCAAGTTGCATTTAGATATCTCGCTATGACCAAAGTAAACCAAGTTGCATTTAGATATCTCGCTATGACCAAAGAACAGCAAGTTGCAATTGAATATCTCGCTATGACCAAAGTATACCAAGTTGCATTTGAATACCTCGTTATGACCAAAGTAAACCAAGCTGCATTTAGATATCTCGCTATGACCAAAGAACAGCAAGTTGCAATTGGATATCTCGCTATGACCAAAGTATACCAAGTTGCATCTGAATATCTCGTTATGACCAAAGAACAGCAAGTTGCATTTAGAAATTTCGCTATGGCCGAAAAACACCAAGTTGCAATTTGATATATCGCTATGACCATAGTATGATAAGTGTCATTTGGATATCTCGCTATGACTAAAGAACAGCAAGTTGCATTTGGATATCTTGCTATGACTAAAGAACAGCAAGTTGCATTTGGATATCTCGCTATGACTAAAGAACAGCAAGTTGCATTTGGATATCTCGCTATGACCAAATAATTTGCGCAACGACGCCAACGACAAAAAGATGGGTATGGCAATATCTTGAATTTGTTTCGAAAAATCATATGCGCTATGTATTGTTTAAAGTTCTATTTAAAAAATAATATAGATTTTAAATTGCGAGGCGTCGTTTTTGTCATTTATCCCCATACTGTTTTTGAATATTAGTAGTTATTCAAATACTTAAAGTGACACTCTTATTCAAAATCAATACATACACATTTATAACAGACAACAATTTTGACAGATAAACCTTTAACTACTTACTAAATAATGCATTTATGGAAAGTATTAATTACTGATAACAAGATTGTAACCGTGTATTTAATAGCAGATAGCGCAAAAATATAAAATGATTGGTGAATGCTAAAATATTAACTGTGGTCTACTATAGTCTTATAAGGTAGAAATGACGTGTTTTATGCTCATTTCTTTCAAATTATCCTTCATAAGAACTATTGTTTTCGACATTTATTCATTTGTTTTTGAAAATTAAAACAATAATATTAATTAAGGTAAATCTTATTTGGGAGGAAGAGTGCATCTTTAACGAACAAAATTCATGTACACTGAAGTGCACCTTAAAACAAAGTGTCCATTGTACAAATAGAACAAAAAAACAGGTACTTACCTAATATAACAACCACTAGTATCACAACCAATAGAGCCATTCTGAAAAGTGAAACTGCGTCAAGAGATATACATGAGTGCCTCAAAATGAAAGCAGCAGCAAATCCTCAATGATTTAAATAATCAAGCAAATTGATATGGAAAACAGATTAATTATACACCGGCCATCATCAATATGATTCCAACCGTCAAGCATAAATATAACCTGATAGGGTTGAGCCCGGTGAGAGCCAGTACTTTTAATAGTGAACGTCAATAAACGCACCTCGGTGTATTTTTCCTTTCTGTAATTGGATAATCATTTTTAATAGTACTTCCTATTTAGAATATTAGATATCAATATTATCTTCATAAAACGATACCGAACGCTAAACCATACGTGAGTAGCAATGCTTCCACTAAACAGGAAATACTGCTTGTAGTAATCTGATATTGATAGGCTAACAATCTCAAAGTTTCACATTCATACATAAAACGTCTGGAATGTTTTAATAGGAAAAAATGCTCTACTCTAAGCAATACTGTCACTGCTTACATCATCGCTACATATACCATAAGTGCATACTTCTTTCGTGTCGTTACTTGCGTGCACCATTTTCTTGGTTCTGGTAACTCGGTTAAAACTTGATCTAAATATAATATTGCTTACAGTCATTTTTTCATTTAAATAATACTATTCGGGGACTCATAATTATATCTAGTGCCTTTTCCTCTTCTTTGAACTCACTGTACGTAGAACACTAGCACTGACGCACATTCCTGATAAGGTACAGTAGATTATACTAGGGGAAACATTCATGAACATCCAACACCTCTGAAAACATTGAAAACTGCTTTCTCTCTTTCATATCAAACTTGCTGACAAATTCGAACATACGTATAGCAAACATGTTGAAAGTGAACAAACGCGGAGATATGTTCATGTGAGAACATAAATGGCAGATGTGTTTATGTGTGTCCCGTTTATGGTTGATATGAAATGTTCGTGCCATTATACAAAGTCATGACTATGGGATATTGAATAAAAGCACGTAGTTTTGAGTAACATTCAAATTGTTCTGTAGTAATTCTGTTTGAGGTTACCAAATCGATTATTGAACCGCTTTGAGTACTCATCTCTGGACGGGGATGGTGGTGAGTACTCATCTCTGGACGGGGATGGTGGTGAGTACTCATCTCTGGACGGGGATGGTGGTGAGTACTCATCTCTGGACGGGGATGGTGGTGAGTACTCATCTCTGGACGGGGATGGTAGTTCTTACAAACCTTGAGACAATCCAATGTGCGTGTATACTTGCTTTTAAAATGATAGACCAAGGTTTTCTATACCCTCATGATTATGGTCTGCTGTATTGACCACTGTCCGGAGTTGAATTGAGTTTTCTTCATTATTAAAATATTTACGGTTGCTAAACTACAATGGAAACTACTGGGGCAAGACCGGAAGTCAACTATCCAACAAATACCCTCTAAATGCACGAGGCTAAAACGTAACATATACTGAACGAGAGACACACACTGACATCATACAAATAGATGAAGAAAAATCTTTATCAATACATGTTTGGGTCACCGCCTAGAAACGGTCCCCGGCAACTAGAAGAGTTATGATTTATGCTGGTGTTAAATCGGATGGCTAACGAAGAACTCGCCTGAAGTCAGTTCGAAGGGCCAAAACCCGCAAATTACAACTAAATAAGCATTATACATATATCCTTTGTTACATGTTCAGGTGAGAGCTGAGAAAGAGTTTGATAAAATCAATCTCAAAAAGCATTTGCAATTGAATACAGAAGTGCTGCTGGCATGTGAATGGTTAAATGTGTTCTAAATGTTCAACACTTTTGATGACTGTATCTATTTGAATGGATATATTTTTGTAACTTAAAGATATAATCCTTACCAACCAGACAGCCTCAAAATACTGAACGGACCGAAGCCGAAGCCTCAGGTCCACTCCAGGGTAACTTTTAAGTCAGGAGGTCACAAGTAGTATATACTATTTCTTATATAAGATTGTATTTTTATAGCTTCGAACTTAAATAGGAAGCTGCTTTGAAATGGAGAGACATCTTATTTTGTAAAACAAACAAATTTCAATTCAAACAAGTCTTGTTTAGACTGGTTCTAAAAAATGTTTGGCGTTGATCAGCTCATGAGTGTGCGCCCTTCTGCCATGTTACTGAAGAACCATGTTTGCTGACTAAGGGAGAGAATCCACTGTAGCATTTGTGTCATGTCAAAGAGCATCCTCCCATTGCCATGATATATGAACAAATTACTTATGTGCTTAAGTGATGGTGTTTTTATTATGCTTGAAATGCAATTACATTTTTTTTTGTATCCACGTATCCATGTAAATTTCCACGACAACAATTGGCAATTAGACCTTCACACAATCCCAATAGTCAATTTACCCTATATACCCGTCTTGTATATTTTAACACAAACACTTACGGACTAAAAACCAAAAAAAACTATATGAATAGTCTGTAAACATTGTTAAAACCAATCAGTGAAACTAAAAGTAATGATCAGGTATTATACAAAATATATATGATTGGGTAAATACAATAACAGGTAAGTGCCTTCTACGCCTTGCGAGCCAAACTTCCTCGATCCACGGCACTAATCTCTCATTCTCTAAATCTATCACACTTCTCATTTTGCAAGTGTCAAAGACCACACGACTTGAAACGATGAACTAACAAACGATGATTCGCGCAAGAATATTGTTTATTCATAAATAAATTAAATAAACTTTGGTACTTGCTATGGTATCACTGGCTTCGGAATGTTAACCTCTCATTTTAATATCTTATTAATGTCAATGTTCACATCAATGAATTAAAGATGTCTTAACAAACATTTTAACATTTAAAACAAAGTAGCCATCAAAGCAACCTTAAATGGGCCTTTCGATGTCTGAAATGGAACCTCACCAGAACAAAAGGATTAGTGGAGATTATTTGGTTCGGCATTGTTTCCCTAACATCAAACCCTTGTATGCCGACAGGAGGCGTCCTCGTATTTCATTCAATTACTATGGTTCCATAATCCATCCACGTCCGTAACGCCTTATTAACAACTGCTGTCTGGAAATATTGCCACGAATAAAACATGGCAATGATAAGTCTCTCAGCCCTACAGAAGGTCAATAAACTATCTCAGTAAATACCCTCGGGGAGCGAAAGCTGTATAAACGTTTTGTTGCAAATGGCAAAGAACAAACAAAGAATGAAAGTGCTGTCATGAAAAGTATTCATAACTGCAGACAACATAGCCGGGCATTTGCTCTGTTTATAAAGCGGAATTCAACTATGATAACTATGAAACTTATATTATTTATTGCCAAGAAAATCCTTTGTATATATGTTTATCTGTAGATATACTTAAGATACACCTTTTGCAATTGAAATACGGTTAAAGAAGAAGATTTGAATTTTTTTCTGATGTTGGTATTTCAACACTACATTGGAAACTACATAAGCAAGCCCAGTAGACAAACAATAACACTAACCTTGTGTATAGGCACAAGAGTACCGCCTATTTCACATTAAACGAGAGCTAAACAACGTACAAACAACACAGACAAACAGACAAACCAGTGAGGGTGTAAACTAATGTATGTGTACTCTATTCGTGTCCCTAGATTCATCCATAACGCGAACCATATTACAAGGCAGCTCATGTCGATCACAATCAACGCTATCCTGTTACCAGTTGAACAGATTCTATCCAATCCGAAACACATATAAAACAAACGTCTCGTGTTATATATCATATTTGTTCAGAAAAACGATAGATGATTGAAGGTTATTTGACCAGCTTTATTCGAAATAAGTGCTAACATGTTACTGAGCTTGAGGCACAATGTACACCATAAACTAGATAATCGAATGTTCAGACTGTCAATACCATCTCCCAGAATTCTTGTTTCAAGTACAAGATGTCTTGGGATGCCGCCTTGAAACGGCAATGGTCTGGTCATTGTAAATAACTTTTCAAGATTCAACCAGCAAATTAGTGATAACAAATATTTCACAAGAGTTCATTTGCCAAATGCATGCCGCTTTGAAAGAAAGTCAGCGCAATTAATCCTGTGTATGAGCATTTTACACATAAGATTTGTTCGCAATATAATACTCCATAAAGAGAAAACAGGACACATAAACTCTCCATCTATAAAGAATGACAGGCCATCAGTCGAAAGTTGAAAGCAAATTCTCCATTAACTTTCAAAAAGGTCATACATTCGGGTTAAAAAATTATTGCCCAAAATCCTTCCGTTACAATTTTCTGCATATTGTGACTGACCATCAGTGCGAGTTTGAAGCAATTTCCCCGAATGATGTGTGACTCCGACACACAAGGGCTTGGAAATATATACCTTATATAACTGTATTGAAAAATACAACACGACGTAAATATAGTAATATTGACGCATCACAAAATCCTTAACGGTCAATTGGGTTTCAAGTCACACCTTTACAACTTCAGTGAGCGTGATCGCGACGTGATTGCTACTTTAATAATAGTCATGGGGGCATTTTTGATCGTACAGTAAAACATCATAAGATCCCGAATGTTCAGTAGAACACATAGCGAGAGGCAGAAAATAAATATCAAAATTAAACTCATTAATCTAAATTGAACTAGGGTTATATCTCAGGTTAGCCTATTTGTTCTGAAATATATGTCAAAAAACGATTCGAAAAATAAGCTCGCTGATAAGAAAGCACGAAGGTCACTTCAACCATTGAGGTTTGTTAACGAAAAGGCCACAAAACTTCTCAATGTCATGTGCCTACGAATCTTCAAACATACGCACATGTTAGCCGTTTTTGGTCTCTTTTCGACATGAATAATAAACCTACATAACATAACACAACACGACACTGAACTGGTGACCTTGGAAAAAAATATTTAAAAAAAGCCGTTTCTCATCATGTTCATGCAGACAATTACAAAAAGTAAGATGGAATACAGCAATATTTACACTGGTATCATCAACTAGTTTACCCGACTGTACGGCCAGTCCTCACCGTGCCGCATGGTTCCGCATGTTGACATTCTAATATAAAATGGCAAGTTCTCTCAAGAGCATAAATGAAGAAAAATAAAAAATAAATCATTATAATCAGCAAAGATGTAAGAAGCATTATGTGTAATAGAATAACAACATGGCATTATAATTTGTAGTTGGTAAAATGTTATTAATAATATTTTGTTTTACTTAAGCTTGCTAGGAAAAAATCTTTGAAAAGTATTGGTAAGGGGTACTTAATTTATCATGTTATTTAAAAAACTACTAGATTACACTATCAGAAACAGTAATGCACAAAGACATGGTTGTTCCTATGATTGGGTCAATCCTTACCTACAGACAACCATCCAAGTCTCTGCCCAGCCACTGTTCTGTACAACTGTGTTAAGAATGTTAATTGAATACACCAGATCGTAACACCTTAATAAAAACATGTCAACAAAAAATGTACATGTTCATGATATATAAATTTGAAACAATCAAAAGGAAACCTTTGCCATTGTTATTTTATTGATGATTAATATTCATATCAAAATGCTCGCTGAAATCTTTGTAGGTTTCTGAATACCACATCTTCTCCTGTGTGTTTGTCGACACACGAAGAGCACCAGTAATGGTTACTGGTGTCTTCCGTGAACGCTGATTTGATTGAGATTCCAAGACGGATATGGCTGTGTGTTTTTTAAATTGTATACATTTTGAGCATTCGAAAGATCTCTTTTAAAAACGTTTCTCATAACAGCTGACCGATGTTTTTACAAATGAACTGAAATTATGACAAGGACAATGTCAAACCTTTTTTGGCAGTAATGTCACCAACCTATTGCAAACCTACTCCGTATAAAAATACAGCATTGCCGTTGCAACAGTGCAGTAAATTTAGGTTTTTAATAATTATTCAGTAATGATTATGACGATTTCATAATTTCATTAACCCGTTCTTGCTCTTCTTTTATTGAATGCATAACAACATACATATCCGAAGACATTTTTAACAATAGCAAGGTAATATGAAGTCTTTAAAACTCAAACTGATTTAAATAATTCATATCAATATAACATATGTGTTGTAGATATCGATATCGTAATTTGATCTTAAAATTATAAATACGTTAAAAGTTGGATTCATTTTCAAAACATGCATTTTGACGTACTTCACATAGTCTTCATTCTTTTGGAATTCTAATATTATTATTCTTGATCATGAAAACTATTTCTGAAAGACAAATATAAAGATCTGTTAATATATGTATCTTAAACATCAAGGTATCTCTAACAAATTTGACTATGGCAGTCCTGATAATACATAATCCGTATGTTGAATACCATGTAAAACATCGCAAAATCAACTTGTTGGTTAACCCAAATGTATGGCTGATTCCAAATAGACACGTACGGTTTTTGTTTCCCAATTAGTATAAACCTAAGTACCGTAGGCGAATGTAAACATTTGTCTCTTGACAGAAATCGAAACATTAATTGTTCATGAAGGTGTGATCCATTCCATCCAATTTTCAAAGGGAAAATATTCATTGAGACAACGAGATGTTCCTTGGGGGACGCTCTACCAAATGTGTTTATTCCAATTCTATTTAAAATACAAAAATTGACATTGTTTGGCGAAACTGGTTTTCCTTGTATTGAGGTAATAAAGACAGATATCATACAAATGCCATGTCGTTGATAAATCGCTGAGAAACTGTGAGAATGTCTTCGGAAGCTTTTACATATAGATAGGATCATAGAAAACAGACGCCCATTGAAAGCCAACCAGCATCATGAAGAACAGACGCTCATTGAAAGCCACGCAGCATCATGGATAACAGACGCCCATTGAAAGCCGCGTAGCATCAAGGAAAATAGACGCCCATTGAAAGCCACGTAGCATCATGGATAACACACGCCCATTGAAAGCCACGCAGCATCATGGTGAACAGACGCTCATTGAAAGCCACGTAGCATCATGGATAACAGACGCCCATTGAAAGCCACGCAGCATCATGGATAGCAGACGCCCATTGAAAGCCACACAACATCATGGATAGCAGACGCCCATTGAAAGCCACACAGCATCATGGATAGCAGACGCCCATTGAAAGCCACGTAGCATCATGGAAATCAGACGCCCATTGAAAGCCACGCAGCATCATGGATAGCAGACGCCCATTGAAAGCCACACAACATCATGGATAGCAGACGCCCATTGAAAGTCACGCAGCATCATGGATAGCAGACGCCCATTGAAAGCCACGTAACATCATGGATAACAGACGCTTATTGAAAGCCACGTAGCATCATGGATATCAGACGCCCATTGAAAGCCACGCAGCATCATGGATATTAGATGCCCGTTAAAAGCCACGCAGCATCATGGATAACAGACGCCCATTGAAAGTCACGTAGCATCATGGAAAACAGACGCCCATTGAAAGCCGCGTAGCATCATAGAAAATGGACGCCCATTGAGCCACGCAGAATCACGGATAACACACGCTCATTGAAAGCCACGCAGCATCATGGTGAACAGACTCTCATTGATAGCCACGTAGCATCATGGATAACAGACGCCCATTGAAACCCACGTAGCATCATGGATAACAGACGCCCATTGAAAGCCACGAAGCATCATGGATAACAGATGCCCAGTGGAAGCCACGTAGCAACATGGAGAACAGACACTCATTAAAATCCACACAGAATCATGGATAACAGACGCTCAGTGAAAGCCACCTAGCATCATGGATATCAGACGCCCATTGAGAGCCACATAACATCATGGAGAACAGACGCCCACTGAAAGTCACGTATCATCATGGATAAGAGAAGCTTATTAGAAGCCAAGTAGTATCATGGAGAACAGACGCTCATTGAAATCAACGTAGCATCATGAATAACAGACGCCCATTGAATGCTATATAGCGTCCTGGAAGATAAACGCTCCTTGAAAGCCACGTAGCATCATGGATAACAGACGCCCATTGAAAGCCACGTAGCATCATGCAGAACAGACGCTCATTGAAAACCACGAAGCATCATGGATAACCAACGCCCATTGAAAGCCGCGTAGCATCATGGATAACAGATGCCCATTGAAAGCCACACAGCATCGTGGATAACAGACGCCCATTGAAAGCCGTGAAGCATCATGGCGAACAGACGCCCATTTAAAGTCACGTAGCATCATAGAAAATAGACGCCCATTGAAAGCCACGTAGCATCATGGATAATAGACGCCCATTGAAAGCCACGTAGCATCATGGATAATAGACGCCCATTGAAAGCCACGTAGGTTCATGGAAAATAGACGCCCATTGAAAGCCACGTAGCAACATGGATAACACGCGCCCATTAAAAGCCACGCAGCATCATGGATAACAGACGCTCATTGAAAGTCACGTAGCATCATGTAAAACAGACGCCTATTGAAAGCCACGTAGCATCATGGATAACAGATGCCCATTGAAAGCCACGTAGCATCATAGATAACAGACACCTATTGAATGCCACGAAGCATCATGGAAAACATCCGCTCATTGAAAGCCACATAGCATCATGAATAGCAGACAGTTATTGAAAGTCACGTATCATCATGGATAACAGACGCCTATTGAAAGCAACACAGCATCATGGAGAACAGACGCTCATTGAAATCCACGTAGCATCATGGAGAACAGACGATCATTGAAAGCCATACAGCATCATGGATAGCAGACGCTCATTGAAAGTTATGTAGCATCATGGATAACAGACGCCCATTGAAAGCCAAGTAGCATCAAGGAATATAGACGCCCATTGAAAGCCACGTAGCATCATGGATAACACACGCCCATTGAAAGCCACGCAGCATCATGGTGAACAGACGCTCATTGAAAGCCACGCAGCATCATGGAAAATAGACGCCCATTGAAAGCAACGTAGCATCATGGATAACAGAAGCCCACTGAAAGCTACGTAGCATCATGGATAACAGACGCTCATTGAAATCCACATAGCAGCATGGATAACACACGCTCATTGAAAGCCACGTAGCATAATGGATAACAGACGCTCATTGAAAGTCACGTAGCATCATGGATAACAGACGCCTATTGAAAGCCACGTAGCATCATGGATAACAGACGCCCATTGAAAGACACGTAGGATCATGAATAACAGACGCTCATTGAAAGCCATGTCGCATCATGGATAACAGATGCCCATTGAAAGCAACACAGCATCATGGATAATAGACGCTCATTGAAAGTCACGTAGCATCATGGAAAACAGACGCCTAATGAAAGCCACGTAGCATCATGGAAAACAGACGCTCATTGATATCCGCGTAGCATCATGGATAACAGACGCCCATTGAAAGCCACGTAGCATCATGGATAACAGACGCCCATTGAAATCCACGTAGCAGCAAGGATAGCAGACGCCTATTGAAAGCCACGCAGCATCATGGATAGCAGACGCCCATTGAAAGCCACACAACATCATAGATAGCAGACGCCCATTGAAAGCCACGCAGCATCATGGATAACAGACGCTCATTGAAAGTCACGTAGCATCATGTAAAACAGACGCCTATTGAAAGCCACGTAGCATCATGGATAACAGATGCTCATTGAAAGCCACGTAGCATCATAGATAACAGACACCTATTGAAGGCCACGAAGCATCATGGAAAACATCCGCTCATTGAAAGCCACATAGCATCATGGATAGCAGACGGTCATTGAAAGTCACATAGCATCATGGATAACAGACGCCCATTGAAAGCAACACAGCATCATGGAGAACAGACGATCATTGAAATCCACATAGCATCATGGAGAACAGACGCCCATTGAAAGTCACGTAGCATCATGGATAAAAGACGCCCATTGAAAGCCACACAGCATCATGGATAACAGACGCCCATTGAAAGCCACACAGCATCATGAATAAAAGACGCCCATTGAAAGCCACGTAGCATCATGGATAACAGACGCCCATTGAAAGTCACGTAGCATCATGGATAAAAGACGCCCATTGAAAGCCACACAGCATCATGGATAACAGACGCCCATTGAAAGCCACGTAGCATCATGGATAAAAGACGCCCATTGAAAGCCACGTAGCATCATGGATAACAGACGCCCATTGAAAGCCACACAGCATCATGAATAAAAGACGCCCATTGAAAGTCACGTAGCATCATGGATAACAGACGCCCATTGAAAGCCACGTAGCATCATGGATAACAGACGCCCATTGAAATCCACTTAGCAGCAAGGAAAACAGACGCCCATTGAAAGCCACGTAGCATCAAAGATAACAGACGCTCATTGAAATTCAAGTAGCAGCATGGAAAACAGACGCCTATTGAAAGCCACGTAGCATCATGGATAACAGACGGCCATTGAAAGGCACATAGCATCATGGATAACAGACGCCCATTGAAAATCATGTAGCATCATGGAGAACAGACGCCCATTGAAAGCCACACAGCATCATGGATAACAGAAGCTCATTGAAAGCCACGTAACATCATTGATAACATTGAAAGCCACACAGCATCATGGATAATATAAGCCCATTGAAAGCAACGCAGCATCATGGATAGCAGACGCCCATTGAAAGCCAAACAGCATCATGGATAGCAGACGCCTATTGAAAGCCACGCAGCATCATGGATAACAGACGCTATTGAAAGCCACACAGCATGATGGATAACAGACGCCCATTGAAAGCCACGCAGCATCATGGAAAACAGACGCCCATTGAAAGCCACGTAGCATCATCGATAACAGACGCCCATTGAAAGCCACGCAGCATCATTGATAGCAGACGCCCATTGAAAGCCACACAGCATCATGGATAGCAGACGCCCATTGAAAGCCACACAGCATCATGGATAGCAGACGCCCATTGAAAGCCACACAGCATCATGGATAGCAGACGCCCATTGAAAGCCACGCAGCATCATTGATAGCAGACGCCCATTGAAAGCCACGCAGCATCATGGATAGCAGACGACCATTGAAAGCCACGCAGCATCATTGATAGCAGACGCCCATTGAAAGCCACACAGCATCATGGATAGCAGACGCCCATTGAAAGCCACGCAGCATCATTGATAGCAGACGCCCATTGAAAGCCACGCAGCATCATGGATAGCAGACGACCATTGAAAGCCACGCAGCATCATGGATAACAGACGCCCATTGAAAGCCACACAGCATCATGGATAGCAGACGCCCATTGAAAGCCGCAAAGCATCATGGATATCAGACGCCCATTGAAAGCCACACAGCATCATGGATAACAGACACCCATTGAAAGCCACGCAGCATCATTGATAGCAGACGCCCATTGAAAGCCACACAGCATCATGGATAGCAGACGCCCATTGAAAGCCACACAGCATCATGGATAGCAGACGCCCATTGAAAGCCACACAGCATCATGGATAGCAGACGACCATTGAAAGCCACGCAGCATCATGGATAACAGACGCCCATTGAAAGCCACACAGCATCATGGATAGCAGACGCCCATTGAAAGCCGCAAAGCATCATGGATATCAGACGCCCATTGAAAGCCACACAGCATCATGGATAACAGACACCCATTGAACTCCACGTAGCAGCAAGGATAACAGACGCCTATTGAAAGCCACGTAGCATCATGGATAACAGACGCTCATTGAAAGACACGTAGCATTATGGACAACAGACGCCCATTGAAAGTCACTTAACATCATGGATAACAGACGTGCATTGAAAGCCACACATAATGATGGAAAACAGACGCCCATTGAAAGTCATGTAGCATTATGGATAACAGACGCTCATTGAAATCCACGTAGCATCATTGATAACAGACGCCCATTGAAAGCCACGCAGCATCATGGATAGCAGACGCCCATTAAAAGCCTCGCAGCATCTTGGATAACAGACGCCCATTGAAAGCCACGCAGCATCATGGATAGCAGACGCCCATTGAAAGTCACGCAGCATCATGAATAGCAGACGCCCATTGAAAGCCACGCAGCATCATGGATAGCAGACGCCCATTGAAAGCCACGCAGCATCATGGATAGCAGACGCCCATTGAAAGCCAAGCAGCATCATGGATAACAGACGCCCATTGAAAGCCACACAGCATCATGGATAGCAGACGCCCATTGAAAGCCACGCAGCATCATGGATAGCAGACGCCCATTGAAAGCCAAGCAGCATCATGGATAACAGACGCCCATTGAAAGCCACACAGCATCATGGATAGCAGACGCCCATTGAATGCCACGCAGCATCATGGATAGTAGACGCTCATTGAAAGCCACACAGCATCATGGATAGCAGACGCCCATTGAAAACCACACAGCATCATGGATAACAGGCACCCATTGAAAGCCACGCAGCATCATGGATAGCACACGCCCATTGAAAGCCACGCAGCATCATGGATAGTAGACGCCCATTGAAAGCCATGCAGCATCATGGATAGCAGACGCCCATTGAAAGCCACGCAGAATAACAATACGTTTTTCAAATCGTTCTTTCTATTTAAATCTTAATTCTATGAGAACCATCATTCTACCACCTCAGATAATTAAATCCAAAAATGTAATCATGCTAGAAATTCTTATCTCGCCCACGGGCAAAGATAAAACCAATACCCGTATGGAACTCCTTTTTAATGGTCATCACATTGCAATTACCTCCCTTGTTGAAGAATGGCGTCTGAAGCATCTTAGAAAGTTTATCCTGTGGCAATATTCAGAATGCTTATAACTTATGTCTCGATTAAAATGTCACCATAAAAAAGTGTTCACGTACCTAATAAGAAATAATGCTTCAATCTCCATAGAACTATTTAAAGACCGATTTAACTATTAACATAATCTGAATCAGTGTGCGCATATCCATGACATCCACGAATTATCACATATCCATACGCATTTCTTTTCACTAAGCACAAAGGGTCCCAGTAAAAAATATATTTTACTTAATTTTGTAAAAATAATTAAGTTGGGAGAAAAAGCATCTTCCGCAAAACAGCCTACGCTCGGGTCAGGATGAACCTATTTTACACTCTCAGCCATAAAGATACTTATAATCTATCTACATAATATTGGAACCGTTTTACCGCGCAGGCCGTAAAATTATTCGAAGAGTAAGCTTAAAAGCTGCAGATACCAGGAAACAAGGAAACAAAGTTGGTTTATTAATTATGTAAATTGATATTACGTTGTATTTACTACAATTATTAATCGACATTTCTTTTATATTCTATTCTTACTCCTGGTTTGTGCAATGATGCATCTATTATGAGATTATATGAATACATAATGTTAAGCCTTGAATTTGATAAGGCGAGCTATTCAAATGTCTGTCTTTTATTGACTGCAATATAGCTTCATCTAAAATTGGAACTCACTCATGCTGCTCCGGTCGGATTTATTCGTTTATAAGTGATGTATGTATCTGGTCATTGAGTATTTCAAATTACTTAAACAGATTGTGGCATGAGGCACAATGTTATGGTACAAGTGGACAAGTGTGACGTTGTGTTGACATGAAATGGTTAAGTCCCCAAATTCTTATATTTATCAAAATACTGCTTGTTAGCCCTGGCGTCTGAGGTCGTTGTCCTTGAGGCCCTAGTCTTGAGCCTCTAAAGAGGGTTTATAATTATTGTTTTGATTGTTTTGTTTAAAAAACACACATTAGAAATCACGGATGCAACCTATAAGAAGTATATATTATTAAGCATGTCGAATAAAACGATTGCAAAATCGATTTGTTTAAATATATGCTATATACAGCAATACACTGTTTGATTCGATAAATCATATTCTTTATTCGTTAAGCTGATCTTGTTTAAATATGGTGTCGACCACAAGAACTCATTAAATATTTAATAACATGTTTGAACAGACTGGTAACATTGAACGAAATCTCTAGTTTTAAGCATTGATCGCGCTCCATTATTTTGTGTTGACATTGTGAAATTCGTACACTTATTATATGATTTATACAGTAATTCCCGTCAATGGGCACACCAACTGTGTTTTTGAATGATACCATATTGACACGTTGTCATATTTAACTAGTTAGGCTTTATAAACTTGAACACAATAAGTATGTTATGAAGCAATCAGCGGTTTTAACGCTAGAAAACATATATTGGCTCCATTAACGCCCGGCTTTTTGTTTCACATTTGCGAGCCCAGGCAAAAGATTTCACTATCGTGTTGAATCGTTTTGATTAGCTCGTCCAAGAAGAAAATCATCTGTTAAAAAAACACACTTTCAATAACATATCTTATTTGTGACTAACTAATTGGAACAAGTAACCCCAACATTATATTGCATTAAACTCGCCACGCCCCATTCATACACATTTCACGGTTGAGCAAGATCTGCATATATAAGTTGTCAACGTCTGGTTTAGATTTTAACAAAAACATACTGCCAAAGTAAAATTATCCAAATCAGATAACCAACGTTAGTTGATGCATATGTATAAATCCAACTTTTTCTAAAGAACACACGATTTTAACAACCGAAAGATGACATCCACATTGTTTTGAATGTTTTGTAAAACATTTTGACATCAGATGACGAAGTGTAACTTGTTGTTTGGTAACTTATTATTTATGCATTTCTTCTCATTTCCAAACGGTTCCTAACAAAGTTATGGCTCTGTATATTTTATGTTATGTAATATTAGCGTTACAACACTGTTTTCACTGTAACCATCTGCATAGGCTCTTAAATTTCTTTAAAGCTGCCAACTATTTTGCGGGCCTCGGCACATGGTTACGCTCTCAAGAAGATGTATTAAGCCTCTACAACGAAACAAAAATGAAATGATATATAAAGCTGTGTGAAGTTAGACATTGGACATCTTATTATCATATTATTACATCATATTATTACGGCAATATGTGCACAGATAGGTTAAAGACCAGATATCCGTTTTCCTTTCATATGCTATCACAATTATACAAGTTATACCATTAAAGGGGCTGTAGTTCGTATGATAAAATAGCGAAAAAAAAAGACAATTGTCGGAAACAGACATAAACTTGGCATCGATGTGTACAATGCATTGAAACTTACTAACTGAAGTACCACATAGTAAGCACAATTGTAAATAAGTTTAGCAATTATTTCGTATTATTCCATTAAAAAATATTACTGGGTATGTCTACCAGGTAGAATTTATTCCTTAAGCGTGATTGGCTTGTCGGTGTTATCACGTGATATTTTAGGTGTATAGCTTAATTATATCACCCAATTTGAGTAAGTCGTCGTAGCTCAGTGGATACGACGCTGGACTGCAATTTTGGCGACACGGGTTCGAACCCGGTCTCCGACACAATTATCTTTTTACATTTTGGTACCTTTTTTACAATTATGATATCAAAGCGTAACACATTCTATTAGATAATTGTCCTGAGATTTGTTACAGAAAAAAAACTTTTTTTTGGTGCAAATCTGGGTTACAGTCCCTTCAACAAAGTACCTTATTTGAAAGTAAAAACCGGTACGTTATTTAAATATTTCCCGTTTGCAGTCATAATATTAGTTTACATCATGTTGTCCCTAAGAGAGTGTTGTTGAATAAAACTAGAAGCATTATACGATAATAGAATCAACGACCATTATTTTCCAATACAAATAGAAATACACTTGCATACACTTGTCAACAAAGGGAATACGCCAATACAACCAGCAAGCAAAATTCATTTCATGTATATTTAATAAATTAGTTAACATTTTCCATAAATATACAGTGTTTCCTTGTTTCTCCATACAATCGATAAAGAATAGGAGTTCCAATTTTAAACAATGCATTTACAAGAGATTTCTTTAGCATGAATATCGCACATGAGACTAATCTAAACTCAAATTCCCTGTGGCAATTTGTGATTCTATAAAAGAAGAATGGCTGTATTTGCAGTGTGCCAAACAATAACACAATAATAATCCGGTGAGGAAAGCTGGGTTGGTCAAAATCCTAATGGTTTTACCAATATAATTGCTATTGCCATTCCTCACAGTCTGTAATTGTATAATTCCCTTGTGCCCCTTAATTGTCAACAAAAGTTGATAGGTCAATCAACTGCAAATAGTCTTGACCATTTCGAAATACCCGGGGGTATTATGATGAGGCAGCAGGGTGTGTCCCGGCAAGCCCCCGCGTGAATATCGGCCGTTAGTAGTATAAGTCGATGACAGCGCGGCTCTGATGCGATGAACTACTATTGGACGCGTTCCGAAAAGTATATAAAGACACAACTATACAAGGATTTCATTCACTGGTTTGCAGTACCATTAACCAATTGACAGCTGAACGGAAAAGGTGACACATAATTCTTACTTGTGGTAAGTGCTTGGTAAATTGGATGATATAATTGTTAGTTCTCTGTTTTACACTTGGTGCGTGACCAATGGCTAGCGCTCATGCAATGACTAAAAGTGATTTTAACAAACTGGATTTTAAATACAATCATTTTAGATAGACATTTGGTTTCAGGTACGTAGAATACGATATCAGTATTCATTTAAACAAATAAGCAAATTCAAATTTTAAAACTAAGATGTAAACACTGTATATTTGATTCAACATACAATCACTAACAACGAATTCAACAAAGACCAAATAATACTGAGAAGAATATAAATGATAATATAAATGAAGTAATAGTTATTTCTTAGATCCAACTCGCAAATTGCGATTATACGAAAATATATTCTTGGACTGTTTCAGTTTCTTGATTATGCTTATAGTTGACAAATATCTTACTATGGCTTAGTTTGAGTAATGATAAAGGATAGTAATCCTTATGAGATGCACATCGATTCTGTTCCCGGTAGACTTTGTATAGGAAGATTTTGTATAAACATAAAACTAGATACATATGTACCACGTTAATGTGCTGTTAAAGGCTGGTATATTTCCAATTTTTATTACAATGTCACATTTAGATTACACTCTTAGAAGACAAATCTTCCTCTTGTTGTAAGGGGTGGGGGATGAAAAATATTCATTTAAACGCCTGGAACCATGCTTAATTTAAAACTTAAGTCTGAGTACAGATTCCAGTGGTAAACCCGCAAATCTTCTTTTCATTGTAACTTTCTTTCTAGTTAAATTAAATTACTATTACTACTACATACATACAATGTTTCACATTTATGAAGTAAAACGAATGAAATAAAGATGATTCTTTGTAATTTAAAAAAATGCTTTTCTGAGACTGACTCTAGGCTTGGACTTAAATTGTTCGTTAAATTGTTAAATTATGCCCACCGAGGTTTTTCGCCTGAAACTCCCAATTCTTTATGATTTATCAACATGTAAATATTTTAGGAACGCTATTATGCCATATTGTTAGTCGTAGTCAATAGCGTTTATTCTCCAAAATTCATGAACAACATGGACTTATTGAGGTAAATAATACAGGCAATACATTAGAGAAGCTCGATGGCATTATAGAGAATATATAATGATAACACGGTACCCTATTTAGAATATATAATTAATATCAAACATAATATATGTATTAAAGAGAATACACCACAGTTTAATATCTCTTAAATATTATATGTTTAAAATTAATTATACATTCTAAATATGGTTATATGTTAACATTATATATCATCACCGTTAGATTATTGTTTTATATTATAGGAGACTCACTTATTAGAAATGTAAATTCAGAACAATAATTATAGTATATGCGTTAGTTAAAATAATTACATTTACCTACAATTGTATTCTTATATATTTGAACTTGAAAAATATACAGCATTTATAATATAATTTTATTGAATTACATGACGACACCATTGCGGTTGCTCGAAATTTATCAATTAAATTAATATGTCAACTATTTTGACGATGTCAACTTCAAACGTGTATGCATGTTTATTTTATTATAAGTTTTAGTTTAGTTTGTGTTGTAATTGGGATTTTGACGTATTCAATGTGAAATCCTATTACTCCAAACACAATTAGCGAAAGAAGGCATTTGGCTTAGAGGAATATAAATTAACACTACCTGGTATGACAAGAAACCATGTTATTCTGGCGTCCCTTTGAGTTATTAAAATAGTTAAATCTTCTTAATAAACGTGTTTCCCCTGAGTCTGGTTAAATCTAAGGATGTATTGTGCATCTCATCTTTCCATATGTCAGTACTGGTGTGCTATCTGAGGAAAGCGGAAGAGAAAAACCTTGGGAGGATATTTCTACTACACACACAACCAGAATTCTCGTATGAGTTGTGTTTCTTACACCAATTATATACTTTAAGCATATTTGAAGTCATTTTAATTAATTGTTCGAATTAGAAATGAACACTTAACATGTGTAGATAAAAGTTGGACAGCCTTCCGCATCTTGGTCCTTTGTTGTTGTTTATTTTTGCTGTTGCTCTATCATTTCGGGCGACTACCGACTGTCTTTATCACCTCTTATTTTATCTACGTAAAGACATTACACCTTTAGAAATATCATTTTGTTTATAAAACGATTGAATCATAAATGAATACAACGTACAGTACTTCAGGTATGATTTGAATTCACTGTTAAAACCCATTTGTCTCCGATTACTTCTTCCAAATCGATGTGGGTCGATCAAGCGGTTTTTAAAGACTAAATTTGACTTTTGATTGCATACCTGTTCTAGTTTCGAATGTTATAGAGGGTCGCATACTCGAATTTGCACTAAGTGTCCCCTATCTCATTATTCCAGTAAAGTTTGCCTCGATATCATAAAACAACAGAATGACAAGCATACTGGACTCAAGTCGTGACTATCCATCTTATTGGATTCTTACATTACATGCCAGTGTTGCTCAGTTACGGACATCACTCGCAAATTTGATATTGTAATACATCTGAAGCTGACAGTGCAGATATTAGCCTGTTATTGTACCCTACATCACTTGAACAATAAACGAATCGGTATCAGCTAGAGCTGTAATTGAAACCATTTCCAAGCATAATTATACACATTTATCTGAAATGATGTAGATCAAGAAACAGATATGTCGTACGAGTATACTGGACAAGACAAGGTCAAGGGCCAGGCTACGCTTGTTACACGCTTGTGTCATAGTCAATTGTCATACCATACACCAAACTTGCATGGTCTTTTTGTAAATATAATTTTCATTCCTGGCCTTAAAAAGGGCAAAGCAGTTAAAAGAAATCAACACCATCATTACAATACAAGTGGTGTTACACAAAGGGCACACTAAGGAATATGATGAAAGATAACTCTGATCGGAAAATTATGTTTTCAAAAAGTGACGCTATTCTAAAATGTCGTATTTTAGCCTCTTCCAAGCTGATATATATCGTTGAGCTCTATTGTATGTTTTCGATTTTCATTGAAGCCATTTATGATTCACTATCTTATGATACAACTGATTTGAGGTTGCCATAACTCACAAAATGTGTATTGTAGCAAACCTTGATATTTGACAAGAGATATTTATTGTTGGTCAGACTTAAGATTCTTAAGCCATTACCGTCACATGCAAAATTGATGAGTGTATCAATATGATTCAGACTGATTGGTCGTTATTTTATATTTGTATAGAATAAGTTTTGATTTTAGTTTTAAATTAATAATCTCACCACCCTGAACATTCAAAAGAACAGTTATATTTACAGGAATGACACGTCATAAAACACTTCACCTCATATCAGCCGTATAAATTGTCTCTCGAATGAAATACCGGTTTTTACTTTTGAAGACTTGAGCGTGATGCACTTTTAATGTAAAGTGAAACACTATCGTTCAGCCGTTCATAACACTCTCAGGAAAATGTGTGAATACTGTTATAGCATGATCAGGTAACTCATCAAAACAAAGTCATTATTGAAACATTTCCGAACATTAACGTTTATCCGTCAATGCCTGAATGATCAAAGGGTCAAATATCCATCGACTATCATATTTCTATTGCAAACAAAATACCAAATATAAGTGATCGCTTGATCGTGGCAAATCATTATATCTTTAATTTCACTTAGTCATCGGCCAATTATTACACATAAATGATACCATTTGCTAGTTTTTTATTCAAGCGAGTTTCGGTGAATTTTAATGAATCGACATAGATAATGCGCCGTTGTCATTAACTTGGCCGTACACATGTGTAAAGAGGTACATCGGGTTTCTCATTTAGATATGTATATACGTTTCCATTGTGCTGTGGTTTGCTTTTTGTAGTGGCAAAGCTTATTTACGATAACTGAAAATGTTCTCTAAAAGTTAGCCTCCCAGTAGAAATGGTAATGTAATTTATGATTTTGCCTTGGTGATATCTCACACATTTCTCATCTTACATTGGACAAGATGAATTGCATTTTCAATAAGCATTTTTTTCGTTAACCCAATGTTGTCTGACATGCAAGGTTTTGATGATTTTGAAAGTTTAAAGAAGCATGACATTCTATAAGACAATTATTAGAGACATTTCCAATGACTTAAGAGAGAGTTTTCTAAATTGGTCGGGAATCGTTCTCTCTTGCCAAATGAAGCCAATGACATGTTGAAACACTAGAATATTGATACTTTTTTGATCTGCGAATTTTATTGAATTGTTGGCGAACGCTTGAACTAAATGGTTCCATTCTAAACGTTTTTATTAAATATCATTTGCTATCCTATGAAACACGATAGTATTACTGGAATGAAATCCTCACAAATACGTCTAGACACTGGCGGTATCTATTCAGCAATATGGTTATGGTGTTTTCGCTTATGTGCCAGTTAATATATCAATTGTTATAACAAGGGGCATTCGATAAATGATGTGACGAGTGTTTGTATGATTAAAATTGTTAACTGCATCGGAAATTTGTTCACGTCAGTCTTTCAAAGTATTTAAACTGCACATTTACCATCTTTTAAGTACTGCTTTACACGCCCATCTCCCTTCGACACACTGTTCAGGCATTGAAATAATGCAGAACCACGGGGAACTTTTAGTAGCACAGCGCTAACCTGAGAGCCTTTGTTAAAATAAGAAATGGTACCGGGCCTTAGGTCAGGGAAATAAGGTAGGTGTTAAAACAGAGTTACCATTTTCTTGTCCTAAGAAAGATTGTACAAATTGACGCTTTTTGGCTGATTGTATTTAAACATATGTAAGTATTTTGTTTTTTTAACACTTACCTGTGATTGTTCTGCCCTCTTCGAAGTGATTTATACAACAGGGCCAATGTACTGAAAAACAATAGCATATACAACCTTCTTGGCGCCTGTTTTCCTCTTTGCAATGACCGACCTTGCAAATACTAAACCCAATGTTCATATCAGTGACAAACTGACCGACCTTGCACATACTAAACTCAATGTCCATATCAGTGACAAACTGACCGACCTTGCACATACTAAACCCAATGTTCATATCAGTGACAAACTGACCGACCTTGCACATACTAAACCCAATGTTCATATCAGTGACAAACTTAGACATTTAGCTATGATCACATTTTTAAAAAATAATTTTGGCACATTCGAAACGCTTGGCCTATTGCTCTGGTGTCAAAAAGTGTGGAATCCATCTAGCGATAAACATCGCTTTTTCGAACATTAAGGCATGATATGGTGGATGGTCCTATGTTAAGCGGATTGATAAAAACATTCACATGAATTTTAAATAAACATTCGTAATCAACTTATTCACAAGTGTTACGTGGTTTCATCGGGAGGCCATTTGTGGCATAGTTTATTGAATGCCCCTCGTATCGCATCAATTTTACTTTGCGTTGTTATTTAAACATACTAGATTAACATCAAGCCAAGACGATATATGGGATAACAACGCCCTATCCGCTTGCCTTAGGGAAGAATTTTCGAAAATGCAAATGTATTCTTTTTTATATTGGTGTGACGTTGAACTGACAAGTTCTTATATATCTTAACACACACTATATGTGTAATCTGATTTAGTGTCATGAATTACTACTCCATTCTTCACTCTGATTCCAGATAGAGATGAACAGTTCTAACATAAAAGCAGCCACGGCGGCCTTGGTGTTATGTATCGTGGTAACGGCCTCCGCGTTACCAGCAGAGCTGGAGGGACTGCTGCTCGATTCTGACTTCCAGAAACCTGACCCTTGTTCTGTATGCTACATATTTGGGGACGAAGAATCATGTACTGTGTGCAAACTGGACATGGCTTCAATGACCAAGCGAAGTGGGAGCATCTTTCATCCGCTGTTCCGGGGTACCTTTCCAAAGAAGAGCACATACGCCCAGTACTACAATCCGCTATCAAGGGGGTCATATCACAAGAAGTCGCCCTACCCCGTATACCATCCCTTCCTGCGTGGCGGCTACACCAACCCATACCTCAATACAGTAAACCAACCATAAGGAGAGACACACAGCTCCTGTGTAAAGATAATCTAATCTTTATACATCAATGTGATACAATACGAACTATCAACTTTGGGTGAATAACTTGAACACTGAAGCTAATAAAACAACTGAAAACACTGAATTAATGTTACCTGGTTTTGTAATGACGACAAAACTGTCATATGAAGTACTAATTTATGACGGGTAAAACAATTGTTTATCGTTCAGTGACCATTATTTATTTATACAGTATATATTGTTTCATCATATCACGCATCACATTTGTCATGCATGCATGTATTTGTGTAATTGAGTCATTATATCCAATGGCTGATGGAGTGGGAGTTAATTTGTGTTATTCCATCCGAGGAAATATAGATATAAATATAAAATATATTTATTGAATATCTACGATTTTCGTATTTGCTTATATCGAATGGTGTGCCCGCTTCAAGTCACTTTCCGCATTTCAAACAACCGGAGCTTCGGTCGTGATATTTCATAGTTAGAAATACAGACAAAATTGCAATATATATGTATGTGAGTCAACCAATTATCAGAGAATAGTTGCCAGAAAATTAATTTATACCAAAGTTAAAAGTAAAATTGATATGTTTGATACCATCCGATTATAAATGTAACAGTTCATGTCCGGACAATGATTTTTTGCAGCCCGATGATGTGAATTACTTTATATGGCTTCCACGCAACCATAACCAAGCTGAAAAGATTTTACAAAGAGATCTAATGAACGTATAGAACACATCTGAACTGCTTGTTGACAGTAATGGTGTTCTCAAAATTGGTTAAACTCTCTAGTGAAAACGGTGTTCTTCGAAAGTTACCATAACCGTTGTCAATTGATAAAATTATTCCAAAGCTCAAGACAATAAATACCATGCAAAGACATTAATGGCTGTCTATAGACCGTATTTAAATAACACATATATCAGGCACAAAAACCAAATATATGTTTTACGTGGGATACATAAAACAGATACCTACGAATTCAGACGCCGGTGAAGTTGAAGGGTTTGTGTTTTTTATTTCATTATTTCAACTTAGTTTATATAAATCTATTATACCGCATCTAGTAAAATGAGTTAACCCTTGAACAATCTAGTCGAATAATAATTGCAGCATGATGAATTTCTTGGTCAGTGAACGAGACTTTAAAATACGTCCAATTCGAGCATTCCTTTTTTCTGTTTTAAAGCTTCTTTCAGGTGATGAGACTGGGTAAATCCGATTTAAGTCATGCCCTCAATTCAGCCATGAAGAGCGTATATTTATATTGAGACTGGGTTAAAACGTTATGTTGACAGTACGATTTGTAATCGTCTGTAACTTTTAAATGCGATTAGTAAGGTCGCAGTCAATGCGAAGTTTCGATTCCGATAAGAAAGTGTGTCAGTTGCACTACTGAGTTCATCTGTGGCTTAGGCTCTTGTTCAGTCCAAACAAGACCGATGCATGCTTGAAGACTCACCTTAAGTAGGTAGGTATAAGTTATTTAATAGAAATCAAAGACGGTGAGGTTAACTACTTTACAACGACCCCAACAGCGTGCATTGGGCGAAACGATTTCGTGCTTAGCTCAGTTGATTTGTTTTTCAGAGAAGCTTTGATTTTGATTTCGATAAATACAATTAATCTTATTATTTCGTTTTCCATATCGCAAAGGAAAAAACACATAGTTTGCTTCCTCTCCTGACCGACCCTGTTTTTGCAACCGATATTATTTTTATTGACACCGTATTTTTTCCCTACCGTTATATATTTTCCTTTTGGCGATATTATTTCGGTAGTGCTTTGCATTGTAAACATGCTTGTCAATGTACTGTTTTTTAGAAAGCGCTCTTAAGATAACGTTGCTACTGGCAGCAACGAAAACAAAAAATACGCAATAAGTTTCTACGCTTCTTGTTTGGAAAAATCAAATCAAATCTGTGCAGAGCTCTAGCAAAAATACGATTATTCGTTTGTGTGCGGTATATGTTTTATTTTATGTACATGCGGTGTACAGTTCAATAATACGCTTCAAATGGAAGCGTCACCTAAAATCGGTCGGGCACAGGTCTGAGCGGAGTTAAATGGAAGGCTCTTGTGCGCTCTAATGTCAGTTTTCAATATTTGTTTTGTGTCCCACCCAACGTTCTATCCATCTATGGTTTTCTTATACTACAGTGGTTGAGATTATAAGTATCTTCCATGGCCGAGAGTGTAAGATAGGCTCATTCCGACCCTCGCGCAGGGTGTTTTGTGGAAACGAGGTTCTGGATGAACCTATTTTACACGAGCGGCTATGGTAGATGCTTTTTCTCCCACCTCAGTTAAACAAAATTAAGTTAAAATGTATCTTTTGCTGGAACTCTTTTGCGCATAGTGAAAATAATTGCGTATGGATATGCGATAATTCGTGGATGTCATGGACATGCGCGCAGTGATTCAGATTATGTTAATAGTCAAATCGGTCTTTAAATAGTTCTAAGGAGAGTGAGGTATTATTTCTTAAAAGGTGCGTATAAACTGTTTTATGGTGATATTTGAAGGGAGAAATAATGAATAAGCGTTCTAAATATTACAACAAGACAAGGTTCCCATGATGCTACAGACGACAGTCTTCAACAGGGGAGGTAATTACAATGTGGTGACTATTAAAAAGGAGTACCATACGGGCATTTTATCTTCGCCCCTGGGCAAGATATGATTTTCTAGTTGTTAAATTATTTGATCTACTTATCTGAAGTGGGAGAAATAAAACGAACACTATTTAATAATTTGGTCCCACAGTGTTGTGTTTCCAAATAAGAAACTATAAATCCATATAATTTTCTTTTCAAATGCTAACCCACACTACCCTAATTAATCGATATTTACATGAAACCTGAGTTTAATATCAAGTATCTTTTAAGGAACATTGAGAAATCATATAATATTTCTTTCGAAACATGCTGCGTTAAATAGCAGGTATGGCCATGGATCTCAGTCTTGGAACAGCTAAACGATAACACTGGTGTGGTAGGAGGTGAGCAGTGTCCTACGTTTCCAAAAGAGTAATGCATGTCTCACCACTGACTTGTCTTGGTCGACCTTATTTCTTCACCTGAACATTTCCCCCAACATACAACAGATAAAGACACGTATAAGATTAAGATGTTACAGTAATGGTATTTCATCAGCTGTTTGTAAACGCTCGAGCAAAACGCTTTCAAGGCCAAGTTTTTTCTTCCGCTGTTTTTACCTTTTACACATACCCAGGGGTCAGTTGTTTACGGGTCTAGTCAGCACACCACGACCTATCAACTTGCTAAAGTGGGTGTTTGGCATCTGCAGATGTTTGGCACTGTGTTCACTGTCCTGTTTGACTGTTTAAGATTAAAACCAGTTTTCGTGCTAATTTTGAGATTTAATAATCGTACCCTTAGGTCACTATGGCCGTGGACGTATGATCGCTGTCCCATTCTTCATTGACCATATATTGTCAGTACATCACGTCAGATCGCTCTGTCGTATGTACACAACAAGTTTAGAACAGCAACACTGATAAAATGAATTAAGGTTATTGATCATAGTTATTCAAGAACATATTAATACCTAAATTAAAAATCACATATCTCCCCTGCCTTTTCTTGCCTTTAATGAATGGGATTAGCATCGCCCAAGCTGTATTCATTTACTCAGTTTCCAATTAATTAATATCAACAAATCTCAACTTCGTTTTGGTAATCAAATTGAACACAAATGTATTAATGATTTGATTAATTCACCGCCACAAAAAATTGCTTGCGTCCCTGAGTGTCGATGATTTACTTTGATTGATCTTGGGGAAAAATAATACGGACATGAAAAGGGACTCTGTTATGTATTGCTTTAAACTTGTACCGCTACCATGCAGACAATAAAGTATTCACCCATGTGTATAACTTGGATTGCGCACAAGACCTTGCGGTCCTATAAAATCGGATTAATCATTTTATATCATCAGTATGGTACTGTTGAAAGTATCAAAACAGTCAGTAGCCAATCGAATGACAAAATAAATAAATTCATGTTATAATGTACATGTTTTGAATAAATTGGCTATAATGTTGTAATATTTCAATAACTTTCGAGATTTTCACAATCAGTCGATTAAGACATACCAATGCAACACACACACACACATATATATATAGGAAAATGGTTGAAATATGTTCAGCTCGCCAATGGCACGGCTACTTACATATTTTTTTTTTATTTCCTTAATTCGTTGAAAACAAAATGTATTAAATGGCGACTCGAAATAAATCCTGTGTATATTTAACTTTAAGACAATCAAGATGGCAGCCCCAATGACTGATTTCAATGAGGGTGCAGCAGACGCACGTTTATGATCAGATCAATATATTATATTATTCCTTTTGAATACTGACCTTTTTCTGAGCATTTGGCGATGCCATATTGTTTTGCCTTTAACCAATAAAAAAAACCTGTCACAAAATGTAAATAAATAGTAACAATGATGTTAATTTGTTACCCATGAAAAACATTCTATTTCTTAATCTTCTATTGAACTTTTTTTTCCTTTTTTAAAATATTTTTCACATATATTTTAAAGTATCAATGACGTATATTGCTTATGAATAGGTATATTATTTATATTGCACAGTATTTGTTCTGCCTATAACTAACTGCTCTTTATACATATATTGGCTGTATAGAATAAATACTATTGTTTTCAGTTGATGAATTTTTATTGAATAAATATATTTTATGTAGAATATTGCAACCTTTGTCAAACCACAGAAAGAAAAGGTCCTATTGTATGGAAAGGTAATAATGCTACTTCATGATGTTCTAAATTTAAAAACAACAACAATATCTACTCCTTATTGTTGAAAAGGTGTTCGATTGACTGAATGTCCTCCTGGTGCCCCCCAGACAGCACCTTCTGTGCAAATCTGTCCCTGATTGGTGCTTAGGTAGCTCGTCGGCCCTTCTTAAGCTGGTCTTGTTTACCAGGGGTCCTGGCTACTCCTCCCACGTCTCCTCTCACATCTTGTATCATTGTAGGGACAGCTGCGCCACCCCCTTCCTAGAGAGCCTGGGGTAAAGCCCTCCCTTTTTCTGCTATGCTTGGTAAGAATGTTTACATACAAATGTATCTATCCTGGCTCTCAAATAAGTAATGATTTGGTTTGGCCAGCCAGTGAATGCCGGGTTTAAACAGAACTGCAGAACGGCGTCAGCGATGCACAATGTTTCAAGATCGTGGTGGCAAAGAGGCGTTACCCGTATATGTGTTGTGTTTAATGTAAAAGTTATGTTCCCAACTCAAAATCGGATCGTAAAGAACTTTCACAAATTTTTAGCGCTAAAATATGACAACGTCGATGCAAATTGTTTTCGTCTCGTAAGTAAAAGCGTTTTGCTGACATGTGTTGATTCATTTCCAGTTGTGAATTAGAAAACGTTTTAACCTTATGGATACTCATGCGAACTACTTTCATGCGACGTGTTTTTTTTCAGTTTCAGTATTTCTAAAGATATTAACCATTTTCAATCTCAATTTATCGCTAAAATGAATCCGAACGTTTGTTTATTAGCTTTCTGAAAATGGAAAAAATATCTGTATAATTGTTTTCAAAAATACATAAATTTTTACTTCTGCCTTTCCAGGAAGGGACTAAAATGTTTATGCTTTATTCAATTAAACACAAATTAACAGAGGAATTGACTGGAGTGGTGTTGTTTTCTTTTAAAACGTTCAGGTTTGCAGGATCAGACCAATGTTTTAATTTCAGGGTCAGCAGGACATTTTTTATCAATGTTTACTAAGAGATATTCATGTTTATAGTCTTACCAAAACTTACATTTGTACTCCAATGTTTTGAAGTTAAATCGATTTAAGATTTTTTAAAGGGTTGCGATTGTTAAAAAAAATCACCCAATCGTATTTTCTAAAACGTTTCTTGCATTCTTTTAACATTGATGGTCCGGAAGAATCCCTAAAACCTGACAATCATAAAATATTATAGTAGCAATAACAACGTAAAAAATTAATTTAATGCGGTATATTAAAGTGATATATCATTTTAAAGGTTACGTCATTACAAACTCAAATATGCACATTTTTTCAAAATCCATCAATTTTTGACAGAATTATGGCCCTTTTAATTTAACATTTTTATCAATTTTTCTGCCAAAACAGGTCAAATTCAAAACTTCGGAATTTAAATGAAATAAATAATGTCAAACAACACATTTTGTTTATTTTCTATAAATTTAATACACATTCCTAAATATCAGAACCTAAACAAAGTTTTAAGCAAATTATTTTACTTGAAAAAAATGATGAAAAAACGTCCATTTTTAAGAAATTTTAAAATTGCTTTATATTTTGAAGAATGAGCTTGAAAAAGGTAAAAGACAAAGAACATTTACATTCTTCCATTCACTGCTTGACTGTTGCATTTTTACAATTAATAGTATTATAAATAGGAAGATTAAAGGCAAACAAAAAATTAGTTGCCATGGTAACCATTCAATAAAAATACAAAAAAAATGCTTTAAACATCGCTTTTTGTTAAAAAGGAGAATTATGTACATCTTGCCATAATTTGCCTGACAGTTGTAATAAAGGTGAACTTCAACCCATCTAGCAATTCTGAATATTTCAATATAAGTATGAGATTGTCAGCAATTTTCAAGATTAAATTATAAATATAATTGTATACAAAGTATGACCAAATGATTAACAAATAACAGAAATATTTCATTGACTGAAGCGAACATGCTAAAAAGTATCACATTGAAAATACAAAGGTTTTTAGACAACAATTACAGTTTCTTAAGAAAACTAGACCCTATAGTTACCATGGCAACTGTTTAAAGTGACACTCTTATTCAGTATCAATACATACACATGTATAACAAACATATACTTTGACTGTTAACCCTTTAACAACTTACTTAATAATTCATTTTTGGAAAATATTAAGTATTGATAAAAATATTGTAACCGTGTATTTAAGCTGAAAAAGCAAAGATATTAAATGATTGGTGAATGCATAAAGATTTACTGTGATCTACTATGATCTCAAATGGTAGAAATACTGTCTTTTATGCACATTTCCTTCAAGTAGAAGTAGGCATCCTTCATTAGAACCATTGTTTTCAACATTTATTCATCCTTTTTGGAATAATAAAACAAAAGTATTAATTGTGGTAAATCTTATGTGGGAGTAAGAGTGCATTTTTAAAAGAACCGACTTTTTTTAAATTGACATGGAAACTATACACACGAATAATACCAGATAATGTTTGGAAACAAACATAAGGACAATATTTCTGTTTCAAACCAAATTTAAAATACTTCAATTATTGGAATCAAAATGTGCATAGATTTGGAATCATAATGTCCATGCATGTATTTGTAACCATTCATGACAAGTTTAACACATAAAAAGAAAACATTTTATATGGAAACATTTTCACTCTATAATCACTCAAAAAACGAAGGAACTGTTCATGCTGTACAGGGGTATTTGGAAGTGCAGATACTTCTGATTGCAAGGAAATTAATCCTCTTTGCACTACACTGTAATCTTGGATATTTCAGGAATTGAGAGAGAATCTGTGAGACACTTCATGGTATGACTGTTGCATGATAGAACCACTGTCAAATACTGAAAAATACTGTCAAATTACACCAAGCTGTTTTTTTCTCAGAAACCATCATGAGCCTGAAAATATAACAAAGGAATGTGTTGATTTCAATTAATACACATGTTCACAAAAGAAACTACATGCATTCAGTTTATATGGCAACATATATATACAGATGTATACATACAGTGTAAAAAGGTTTTATCACAATTAATTAAGAGAATACATTATATTACCAGATATTGTCTTAATATTGTCTTAATAAAGTTGACATACATGCAGAGAGAAATAAGGATTTTCTAATTTAAAACTTCATACTGTTCAACATTTCTGTCCACTTTCTGTACATAACAAATTACTTTTTCTCTATAATAATAATTTATTTTTCCTTTCAAAATTATTCCTCAAAAAAGTCAACATTATATTTTCAATAGGCTTCACTGGTTTAACAAAAATCTAACACATAATCAGTTGATATGTTATAAAAAAATATTTACAACTTTTATTTACAGTCGCAAACAATCTTTTATCGCTTTTCATTCGAGTGGTATGTAGCCATAGGTCGTTCGTATGTATACAGCTGTCCAAGGATACAAAATGGCAGCACACACTGTTCGTTCATTCGTATAATTTAACGGATTTACAAGATAAGAAAACAATAGATAAACAACACGTTCTTGATGATTCCACTTTAATTATTGTCACGAGGGCCCTTGAATTTGAAATTGTAGTGTCTTGTTTAAGGAGTGTAGCTTGCGAAAAGATCACAAGCTTGATAAGACAGATATGTTGGTTGCGCATTTAGTTGGTAACTAATGGTTCCAGCTTCACACCATACGCTTTAAGTGGGCAGTTTAAATGTTCTTTATTGAAACGAAATTAATATATTTGTATGAGCTATTTTTTATTATTACAAGAGATGGTCTTATGGGGAGAAACTTGAGAATGAATTATACGTTATGTTTAGCAAACATTCAATATGATATTATAACTTCTTTTAGATTGTGGGGCGAATTATAATGTTCTTAATTAAATAAACCTTAAGCTTTGGCATAGCAACACTACATTATTTAGATGGCGTGCTTAAAAATAAACTTCCGTTACTGTATGCAAAAATAACATTATGTTTCCAATTTGGCCTCAGTACCGTTGACCTTGACCCCATGCACACATACTAGCCTAATGGCATGGATTCCTCTATTGAGCGAAAATTCATCTTCTATTTATTACAACATTTACACGCCCAACATTTGTATCTGTTATACCGACGTAGGCAAACGTGTTTTTGGAATGCGTATAAATGGCAATTCAGAATATACGATTATTTAGATAAAACCCCTCAAGCTTCTATTAAAAATAGCAGCAAACATAATCTAAAAAAAAAAATACTGACCTATAAAAGAAATATCTTTAATAACTCAATTATTTGCTGAGAGATATTGTGCTGTAGTTAGATCGGGACAGTGATAAAACATGTGTGTTATCCAGGAAAATATATTGTAAGACTGTACGATTATTTACAAACTGTACATATTCAAGTTTTTTTAAAAATATTATGTAAAATCAGACTTAAGTGTTGTATTCTTAAGTTTTTGCATTTTGAATATGATTCTCAAAGAAGCCCACTTACGTTTAATGCCACTCTCGTAGAAAATACAAGTCTGTCAGACATAAACAGGGTATTTAACCATGTATTTGAACATGTCAGTCCTTATAAAAACGATTTACGCGGTAATTTCGAAAAATTGTTTATAGAGAAAATAGTTTGTATTTATAACAATATTCTTTTTTAATTTTTGTCGACAATTACTGAAAACGCCAGCAAATTTCGAAATACCGAAAGGGAAAAATCAGTTGCGTTAATATGACATGAAATAATAACGGGGGCAAATTTACACAATCTCCAAACATGGAGATTACATGTTCCCGAAGCTAGATTGACCCCGTGTATATTTGCGTGTATATACACATACACTGTAAATATCTAGTTACCGATACGATAAATTTGCCCATGGGAATATCTAACTCCGAGGGCACTTTTCATCATTTCACAGTATAAGGCCTTGAAACAAACAACATTAAAGACTTGTGTAGCTAAATAAACAGTCGGGATAGGCTTGAAAGGAACTCTGTATAAAAAGATGGCTGACGCATATGTCTTCGGAAATATTAAAATAATAATAATTATAATGATTAAGACCTCTTAACTACTATGTATTTCCAGACAGTATAAACAATTCCGAGTACAAATTACCACCAGCTATTGTTGGGAATATTGAGCAATAATACGTGCCTTGACTTGTTAACAAAGACGGAGGTAAAAACAGGGCTAGCGTAGCTGATTACAAAATAGACATCGTCTGTTGTTTCGACCACTTATTGGATCGACCAATTACTCGTACACGCTGTGTGGGCCAAACTGACCCGCAATGACCTTATAGAATGTCTTAAATGAAATACCCACAATGTTCTGTAGATCGACCAGCAAATGAAGTGCGCACTCAACGTTGAAACTTGCCAGATCGTGCCATCCTTACACCAAATATTATACATGTAGTATTTATCCTAAATCCGGGACCGCTTTACTAGAATCAAACAAAACATTGTGTGGGATTTCCCTAACGTTCGTTTTACAGTGCGTGGTTCATTATAATTTATATAAGTACAGTTAGATGTTCCGGACAAAAGTCACTTTTGCGTTACGACATCCGTTTAAGGATTAAATGAAGCTATTGAACGCCTATATTGATATAATTAATTTGTCGTATTCAGATGACTAGAAAATGAAATAAAATACAGTTTACACTAATTTGTGTACGTGACATGACAAGTGTTAACAAGATCAATTATAACACTACCATGTCCTCCAACAAAACCAAAACGTAACAAAATAAGATTCTCATCAATAGAAATAATTGCGACTTCATAATCATTATAACGACCATAAAGTGGCCAATTTGCCAAAGCTTGACGAGATAATGCCGCCTGCTTCTACTTTTAAATGGTTGTTCTTGCTCAACTGAACTCAACGTAACTAACTCTTTTAAAGTCAATAAAGGCCATCGCCCCAATTTTTTTGAGAAAAAACCCCACATACATGTGCATTTTGTCCAATATTATGACATGCATCTTCTGCAATTATTTATACATTTAGTTGCCTCGCTCACGTGTACCTAACGTTGTTATGGTGATTATAACAAGTGATTTATTTTTAGTTTTGTAATTTTGCTTCTGGAAACGAATAAAGGGTATATAGAGCTATGTATGTTTGAAGAATTCTGTACAAATATTAAAATATAAGAATATTACGGCACTTGTCCCTAAACTTTCCGAACACCCCTCGTACATACTATCTACACATATCAATTGTTGTTGCAACGCATGTACTTTACATACAATGTTTATCTAAAAATACTTAATGTTTATCATTTTCAACAGATGCCATCTTTAATAATAACGTATCATCATTTTCAGAACCCATTACGGTAGTTCCACAGTCGATGATAATGAATGTAAATAATAAGTTCTTGAAAATATAAGCATCAATTCATTTTTATATAACAATTACGCTGGTATAAAGACATAACTATCGACCAAATGGTTTTACAATAAATTTGTTTTCAACCATTGTTATGTGAAAATGTTTGGAAAATTCTTGAAATTAACGGCTTAAAAAGGTAGTTTCACTACAATTGTACAAGTATTGTTTTGCTAGGCATAAAGTATAGAATAGCGAAGAACAATGCGAAGAACATATAATGGTAAATGTCTTAAAATACGTTTGTACAAATAACAGTGAATAATCATAATGTCCATTTTAATTAGCCAAAACATGCATTTGAAAAACTAACAAGTGTTCTTATAGGAAAATAATTATTTGCCAAAACATGCATATGTAAACCTTCAAATACATTCATATGTAAACCTGACAGGTGTAGCAAGGTATGATAATGATTTGCCAATACATGCATATGTAAATCAGACAGATGTACCCAGGTATAATAATAATTTGCCAATACATGCATATGTAAATCAGACAGATGTACCCAGGTATGATAATGATATGACAAAACATGCATACGTAAATCTGACAGATGTACCCAGGCATGATAATGACATGACAATACATGCATACGTAAATCTGACAGATGTACCCAGGCATGATAATGACTTGCCAATACATGCATATGTAAATCTGACAGATGTATCCAGGAATAATAATGATTTGCCAATACATGCATTTGTAAATCTGATAGATGTATCCAGGCATGACAATGATTTGCCAATACATGCATATGTAAATCTGACAGATGTATCCAGGAATAATAATGATTTGCTTATACATGCATATGTAAATCTGACAGATGTATCCAGGAATAATAATGATTTGACAATACATGCATATGTAAATCTGACAGATGTATCCAGGTATGATAATAATTTGCCAAACATGCATTTGTAAATCTGACAGATGTACCCAGGTATGATAATGATTTGCCAATACATGCATATGTTAATCTGACAGATGTATCCAGGAATAATAATGATTTGACAATACATGCATATGTAAATCTGACAGATGTATCCAGGAATAATAATGATTTGCCAATACATGTATATGCAAACCTGACAGATGTACCCATGTATGCTAATGATTTGCCAATACATGCCAAATGAACGTGACAGATGTATCCAGGCATGATAATGATTTGCCAATACATGCATTTCTAGCACACCGGATAGGCATTTCCGGTGATTTCAGCCGTGCTGGAAAACTCCATCTGGCATCCCCCCATGCCAGATGAGTCACGCGTTGTGACGTAATTTTTTCAATTTCTTTTATTAAACACTTAATGTAACCATAGTAATGAGATTTCAATAGATGAGTTCCATTAACATTAACTTTACAAAATATTCCTTAAAAACAAAACAAAATAAGCCTTAAAAGACGTGATAGCGAAGGAACTTATTGACGTATGCAGTGAATACAAATTACTGCGCGTCATGACGTCAGTAAACATCATCGCACGCGCTTTTTGGTGAAATGTACAAAAACGCGCTTTCTTATGTATTTTCTCCACAAAAAATGTAATTTAAGGTATGCTAGAAAAAATATCTATCATGTGTGTCCGTTCCGCATAGAAAAATCCGACCCTCGGGCACGCTGCATAGCCGGTAACTCGGCAAGCCTCGTTACCTGGCAACGCAGGTTCCCTCGGGTTGGATTTTTCGATCCGGAACGGGAATACATGACATATATTATCAATGTTAAACGATTTTCGAAGTGAATGTTGCTTTTGGTAATTTAAATAAATTTTTGATAATAATACAGTTTATGTATTACTCGAAATGTAGCTAGGCCACTTGTGATACATCATCATTAGGTTGTGCGCCCGTAAACCGATTTGACACTGAGTGAACTCCTGCTTCGACTGCCATTTAATCTGAAGAGAGGTCCTAAGATTCGTGAACGAAACTGTTGTGCATATAAACTCAGTGTGTGTTGTATTGTGACGCTGTTTGTCTCTGTAATGAGTGTAAGGGAGTATTAATTGAAGACATCTTAAGCATGTATCAAACTGCAAATGTTTCAAATTACACTTTTTCAGATCTTTATTCAGTGTGTATAATTGCGTGTAATCATTACGGCGTTACGGCGGTCTTTTTTTATACAAATCTCTGTTAGTAAGCATGTCCAATATTGCTTTCCTTTTTCATAGACGAGTAAGTTACCTTTCTAGAAAAATATAATGTCCATCGCATACAGTTACATCAATTTACTGTTTGTTTGCTTTTCCCAGATGACAGCGTTATTGTCCTATACTGTGTCGTGTCTACAAAACTGACTAAATTCACATTTAGACTTGTGATAAGCACAAGTTAGAAAATAACGAAACGAAGGATGGAATACTTTCAGGAACCGAGATATGGTTCAATAAAACTGTCCCTTTTAAAGTTGTTAGTAGGACTTACTTTGACATTACAGTCATATTTTAATTGTACATGAACTATGTTTACATGGTTAATGTGTTTTATATCACAGAGCATGAGCCCATTTGTCAAATAGGGTATTTTTTAAACAACTTCTTCATACAATCATATCCAAAGATTTTCTTTATGGCGTGGAAATATTGGATGTAGGAAGATTGTGATTACAATGAAAGGGTTCGTCTTTATAATTTAACGTATTTATATTTGCATAATTACATTCAACAAATAATACTGTTGTAGGTGACTTGTTGGTACCCAGTGTATAAACAATCATATGAACATTGTGTCAAATATTGGCCTAAAATGCTGAAAATGTCTGATTTAAGGTTTTGAAAGGAATTTCAAATATGATGTGTTCTTCCATTTAATTCATAAGCTAACTTCTAATAACACAAGTTTAATTGTTGTTATATTTTATTCGCTGTTTAACCTCAGCCGGACACATATCCGGGGAACATAAGTCAAGGATATTTGTTGATTTCTGTGTATATTTTATTTTACGAGTGTCATAGAAAATACATATTTTCACGAGTGGCGAAGCGTGAAAAAATAGACTTCTTTTGTTATATATACAAGTCCAAAGCTCTCTTGTCGTCAGTGCAAACGCGCTCGGGCTTGACATTCTAGTAAGGCACTTTATTACACATGAAGCATTCGGTTATCGTAATACAAGAATATTCCTTAAACATTATATAAAATAATCGAATACAAAACATAGAATATAACTTAAACAGATTAGTACATACTAAAATATATATTCGCATTAACCCATAAACACCAGCATGTACGTCGCCCCGTCAATTGAAATACAACGCGTTTTTTTTTGTGTTCTGGCTCATAAATTCAACCACAATTGCATGAAATGGGCCGGCATTGTTACTGCTTGTCATTTCAAAGCTCCATTTAAACATACGTTAACGCGTGTAATTAAATTTAATAAGTAAATCTTTGACTTTTATCATGTTCATTATTAAAAGGAATTATAACTTCCGATGGAAGCTCTCACTTCCTATGAATAAAGGGGCTAGATAGATAGATATTTATTCATTTAATTTTCACGCGCAACACCGCGCCAATTCAAATATTTCAATGTATAATTTCGTGATATTTCAATTATAACATTTCAAAAAGCAAAATTAAGTTAACGATTATTTTCAAAATTCATATTAACACAATTAGACAAACTATGTAAAAATACGTTGTTCGTAGGAAGTCTTTATACGTCAACTGTGATTTAAAACGTACAAAATTCTAGCTCGACATTCGATATTGTATAGCAGATATTTAATGTCGACCTGGAACGTCGAGTTGGGCGGAATTCTAGCTCGACATTGCAGCTCGACATTGAATATTTCCTATATAATATCGAATGTCGAGCTAGAATTCCGTCCAGCTCGACATTGCAGCTCGACATTGAAGATTTGCTATATAATACCGAATGTCGAGCTAGAATTCCGTCCAGCTCGACAATTCATCACGACATTGAATATTTCCGATATAATATCGAATGTCGAGCTAGAATTCCGTCCAGCTCGACATTGCAGCTCGACATTGAAAATTTGCTATATAATATCGAATGTCGAGCTAGAATTCTGTCCAGCTCGACATTGCAGCTCGACAATGAAGATTTGCTATATAATATCGAATGTCGAGCTAGAATTCCGTCCAGCTCGACAATTCATCACGACATTGAATATTTCCGATATAATATCGAATGTCGAGCTAGAATTCCGTCCAGCTCGACATTGCAGCTCGACATTGAAAATTTGCTATATAATATCGAATGTCGAGCTAGAATTCTGTCCAGCTCGACATTGCAGCTCGACAATGAAGATTTGCTATATAATATCGAATGTCGAGCTAGAATTCCGTCCAGCTCGACAATTCATCACGACATTAAATATTTCCTATATAATATCGACTGTCGAGCTAGAATTCCGTCCAGCTCGACATTGCAGCTCGACATTGAATATTTGCTATATAATATCGAATGTCGAGCTAGAATTCGATCCAGCTCGACAATTCATCACGACATTAAATATTTCCTATATAATATCGACTGTCGAGCTAGAATTCCGTCCAGCTCGACATTGCAGCTCGACATTGAATATTTGCTGTAAAATATCGAATGTCGAGCTAGAATTCCGTCCAGCTCGGCATTGCAGCTCGACATTGAAGATTTGCTATTTAATATCGAATGTCGAGCTAGAATTCCGTCTCCGGCTCGACAATTCATTACTACATTAAGTATTTCCTATATAATATCGAATGTCGAGCTAGAATTCCGTCCAGCTCGACATTACAGCTCGACATTGAAGATTTGCTATATAATACCGAATGTCGAGCTAGAATTGCGTCCAGCTCGACAATTCATCACGACATTGAAGATTTGCAATATAATATCGAATGTCGAGCTAGAATTCCGTCAAGCTCGACATTGCAGCTCGACATTGAATATTTGCTATATAATATCGAATGTCGAGCTAGAATTCCGTCCAGCTCGACAATTCATCACGACATTAAATATTTCCTATATAATATCGAATGTCGAGCTAGAATTACGTCTCCGGCTCGACAATTCATTACTACATTAAGTATTTCCTATATAATATCGACTGTCGAGCTAGAATTCCGTCCAGCTCGACATTACAGCTCGACATTGAAGATTTGCTATATAATACCGAATGTCGAGCTAGAATTGCGTCCATCTCGACAATTCATCACGACATTGAAGATTTGCTATATAATATCGAATGTCGAGCTAGAATTCTGTCCAGCTCGACATTGCAGCTCGACATTGAAGATTTTCTATATAATATCGAATGTCGAGCTAGAATTCCGTCCAGCTCGACATTGCAGCTCGACATTGAATATTTGCTATATAATATCGAATGTAGAGCTAGAATTCCGTTCAGCGCGACAATTCATCACGACATTAAATATTTCCTATATAATATCGACTGTCGAGCTAGAATTCCGTCCAGCTCGACATTGCAGCTCGACATTGAATATTTGCTATATAATATCGAATGTCGAGCTAGAATTCCGTTCAGCTCGACAATTCATCACGACATTAAATATTTCCTATATAATATCGAATGTCGAGCTTGTATTCCGTCCAGCTCGACATTGCAGCTCGACATTGATGATTTGCTATATTAAACCGAATGTCGAGCTAGAATTCCGTCCAGCTCGACATTGCAGCTCGACATTGAATATTTGCTATATAATATCGAATGTAGAGCTAGAATTCCGTTCAGCGCGACAATTCATCACGACATTAAATATTTCCTATATAATATCGACTGTCGAGCTAGAATTCCGTCCAGCTCGACATTGCAGCTCGACATTGAATATTTGCTATATAATATCGAATGTCGAGCTAGAATTCCGTTCAGCTCGACAATTCATCACGACATTAAATATTTCCTATATAATATCGAATGTCGAGCTTGTATTCCGTCCAGCTCGACATTGCAGCTCGACATTGATGATTTGCTATATTAAACCGAATGTCGAGCTAGAATTCCGTTCAGCTCGGCAATTCATCAAGACATTAAATATTTCCTATATAATATCGAATGTCGAGCTAGAATTCCGTTCAGCTCGACAATTCATCACGACATTAAATATTTCCTATATAATATCGAATGTCGAGCTAGAATTCTGTCCAGCTCGACATTGCAGCTCGACATTGAAAATTTGCTATGTAATATCGAATGTCGATTGCCGATGGCTGAGCCAACTTCACACACATCTTTTTCTGGGCAAACGCAAGAGAATATATAGCTAATGGTCGGCGAAAAAGAGGAAGAGAGATTCATTTGTCCAGTATCAGCTGACCCTGACAAAGCGATACTTAATTAATTTGGCTGGGGAGAATGAGGTGATTTTAAAATTTGAATGTCCCGCAATATAAGTCAACATTCCTTTAGCAAACTAGCTAAAGAACTTCAGAACCGCATTTACCGTGGTACCATGTTGGAACTGTATGTAGTGTCTGGCTTCGGTTGTTTTGGAGCGAGAAGGAGCCGGGAATCACTCAGTCAATCACATGTTCGACAACCGTCTCCAGCCAGTGCCGCACCAAGTACTTGAAACATTGGTGCTTATCTTAAAGCTTTTAAACCTTTTTATAATGAAGCTGTGATACGAGAGCCAAAATAGAGATGACAAATACATTTGCGAAATCTGATTTTCAAAGTTTAAGGTATCTGATACATACACAAACATTACCGTACGAATAATACAAACATGATAGCTTGAATACAAACAAATAACTATTCCCCAGCGGCGATTTTAATTATATTGTCTATAACCTTTTTTTCTTTTCAATAATACAATCAAAATAAGATGTTATGACATTGATATGTATTAGCCTTTCAAATTATGCCATCTAATTTCCAAGTGACATTTCAAGGACGAAACGACATAAAAATGCTCATGTATAATCGTATGCAATTGATAGTAATAAATCATTTCTAATTTAATACCAAAGTGCCGACAGATGTTGATTCACGAATAATGTTGAATAAACCTATCTCTTTCCAATATGTCATGTCAGGAAACCGCAGCTGTTATAAATTAGCGCATATTCTGTTAAAATTATTGAAGTTTTTAAGTCTCAAGGCGATCATTTCACTGGCATGCACGTTAATGTCGGAGATGATAATTTTATTTTCTCTAGATTTGTTATTCCTATCAAATAGAAAGATCGGCAGACAACTTCCAATCACAAAACTCATTGTTAAGTTAAGCATGCATATAAATCCAATAACACAATTAATTATATGCTTGCCGATGGTTTATAGAGATTGGAAGTGAAATCAAATTAATCAAACAGTGAAAATATCATTTTGATATTTATGACTGGTTTATTTATGACTCACGTTACGTTTGCGTACAATTTTGAGCGCTATTCTGAATGAAAGCGCTGAAGACACTGATGGACTAGGGCTACTACATAGAGGGGCAAGTTGAAATCTGATTGATATGCATTGAATAGTTGTATAGATCTCAAAACACAGTCATATATCATAGCGTTGAGAGTGCTGAATGCGACAATGCCTTCATTATACTGACGGTCGTTTGTTTGTTGAATAAAAGCGAAAACAATATTGTGTTAGAAATGCAATCCTCGAAAACCCTTGGTTCAAATGGCAACACCAGAATTTGAAAATTACAATAATATGTTCACATAAAGTAAGACATTGAGAAAAGTAAACTAGCTAATCAGGTCGCAATACATACTTAAATGAATAATCCCAGCAAGCACAGCAACATTTAAAATCCATTCTTCAACATCGAAACGTCTAGGTGAATCAAATTTGATCCCAACTGTGCTGAAGACGTGAGATTTCATCGTTCAAACAACTGTGAAGTGTATTATAAGTTAAACATAAGTCTTAGGCTTGCATCATTGAATATGTAACTTAGTCATTCAGAAAAAGAAGGAATGTTTGCAAATAAGAATAATAAACTGTCATGAATTGAGTTAGGCTCAATGTTCTGAACATTTCAATTTAAATCAATTTCTAATCTACAAGTCCCCATTATGTACAGTGTTATACTTTTATAATGATACATATTTGTTTGGAAAATTTTGTCACATATTGCTATAGTATTTACAGGGACAAAATACAAAATAAATGACGTCGCGAGGTCAAGGTTGAAACGATGTTTTCGTTGATTTATAGGCTGTATTTTTAACGATCGATATCGCGACACCGTTCGATTCTGATTGTGAAATGTCGTTTGTTACTCTAGCTCAACATTCATATTAAAAGAATTGCAATTTCTCACCTAATTGAAATGACCATCAAATCAGTGGTTATAGTGCTTGTCTAGGAAATAAGTGGTTGCCGAGTAATACGATGGTAGATAAGGAGTTTGGTCCTTGTAAAGGTAAATCAGTATTATTTCTAGGTAATTCAAGGCATGGTCAGGTGGTTGTTTACAGGAACAATGGGTGTGATAGCAAATGAAGCGGAAGTGATGAATATGGAAGTGATACTAGTTGGTTAGGAAGTCATTGGTTGATATGGATGTAGGTAACAAATAACTAAGGAAGAAAATTGTTGCTTAAGAAAAAAAAAGTCATAGGTTGCTTTGGAAGTCATAGCTTGTTAAGAAAGTCAATAATCCGGTAAAAAGTCATTGGTTGCTATGGATTAAGGTAGTTGGTCATGAAGTTATTGGTTGCTTAGTAAGTCTACAGTTGCTCAGAAGGAGAGTGGTTGCTAAAGTAGTTATTGGTTGCTTAGGAAGTCATAAATTGCTAAGGAAGTCAATGGTTGTTAGGAATTTAGGTTTTTGCTAATAAGTAATTGGTTTGTTAGGAAGTCATTGGTTCCGAAGGAAGTCATTGTTTACTAAGGATGAATATAGATGAAAGGGAATTATCTCGTTGTTATGGTAAAAAGAGGTTGCTAAGGAAGTCATTGGTTGGAAAGAACGTCTAAGGTCATTAGATGCTTAGGAAGTTACTGGTTGCTAAATAAGTTTGTGGTCGCTAAGTGAAAAAGTGTTGCCATTGAGGTCATAGGTTGCTAGGAAATAAGTAATTGATTGATATGGATGTAATTAACCGCTGAGAAAATAAGCGGCTGCTAAGGTAGTTATTGGTTGTGAAGTAATAATAGGTCGCTTAGTAAGTCAATGGTTGCCGTGTAACGCATTGGTTACTTAGAGGTAAATCGTTATTGATGAAGACATTCATTGGTTGCTAAAGAAGAATATGGTTGCTGAGAAATTCATTGGTTGCTGAAGAAATCATTTGGTTGCATAGTGTGTAGGTGATTGAAAAGGGTGTTATTGGGTGCTAAGGAAGTCATTGGTTGCTACAAATGTTGCTGATTGCTAAAGAAGAAATTTGATGCTAAAGAGGTCATTAAAGAGTTGCTAAGGAAATCATTAGGTGCCTTGTAAGTAATTGGTTGATAAGAAAGTCATTGGTTGCTAAGGAAGTGTCTCGTTTCAAAAGAAGTCATTGTTTGCTATGGACTTCACTATTGGTCATTAACTTACTTGATATGTAAACTTTCGCATGCTTCATGGAAGAACAACTGCAGAGCGTAGTGATACATACCGTAAGTAAAGTGTGGCTGTGGCTTTGTTGATCGAGATTCATGCATCGCTATGAATTAGTCCCTAGTCCGAAACACAACTAAATGTCATGTTATATCCTTTCTAGGCAAAAATCGAAATTCTTTGTTTCAGTGTAAGATCGCAAAATATTTCAACTCGTGAACATCACAAGTAAATATTATACAAATTTTAACTGTTGAGGCTCACTCTGTGAATTATATTGCGATCTTACACAACTATCCTTTATTTAACTACAGGGAAACGAGACTCGCATAAGGGTAAATGTGCACTTAACTGAGACATTCTTAAAAAAACACACAGATATACCAACACGCAACAACATGTATGTATTCACAAATGTTGGGGTTACCGCATTAGAACTGTCAACGAATAAGGGGCTCACAGGGTTGTAAACAAATAAAGGTACGTACAACCTCACACTTGGCCCAACATTTAATAACACATTTTCTGAACTGGAAATTTAAACCGTATTGGAGCCAGGACTGAATAATTCAGAACAACAAATACTAGTAATTGAACTAAAGAAGTAGCTTAAAGTTCTCAACGACTGCAAACGAATAGATCCAGTCGGATCGTTAATATAAATTCATAAAAGGTACGCTACAATATTCAATGAAAGCTTTCCCAAATTACTCGCATTAGTAAATTCAATATTTTAAACAACTTTTTTTATATAGTCTCAAAATTATTGTATCGTTGAACACAAACGTAGGTAAAAAAATATTATAAGCCAACACATAAGTAACTAAATATGCTATTGGGTATTATTCGGACTGCCCTGGCTGAATTTTAAAAATTAAAGGTAATGACTTTTTACGAATAGCCACTTTATGTGTAGCATGGTTGTTGCACTCAATGGCGTATTAATAAATACCAAATATTCACAATAAAACCATACATGGACGCCAACGCTCGTTAAAGTCGAAAGTATAAGGTGACATTTGTAGTTCATTGGGGTCCAAATACAAAAAGTTAGTTCAAAAGCAAAAAATCAGACAGGCACAAACCTAGCAGCGCGGTTGGAGTGTTTCTTAAAACATTTCGAACACGCGTCATCACTCCTCTTGACAAAGCGAGAGTGACCGTATCTAGGCCGAAGGTTGGATGCGACCACCAACGGTGCTTCTTCATCAGGCTTTTCACCATAAAGCGACAGCAAAATCATGATATTATCCTGTGACATGATATTAACCTGTAACATGATATTAACCTGTAACATGATATCGACCTGTAACATGATACCAACCTGTTCCATGATATTAACCTGTTCTTTGATATCAACCTGTTACATGATATCAACCTGTTACATGATATCAACCTGTAACATGATATCAGTCTGTAAAATGATATCAGCCTGAATCATGATATTAACCTGTAACATGATATCAACCTGAAACATGATATCAACCTGTAATATGATATCAGCCTTAAACATTGCTTCTACCTGAATCACGCAGGCACATGTAAGAGTGGACACGTGTAGGTGTTCATTGGTGTTGTAGTTACAAAACAATGTGTAGTGGTGAGAGATCATGTTATACCTATAAATGTGACTCTTGGCAAACTGAAAGTGTGATGGACTTTATATAAACTGTTATATGAACTCCGCCTTCTCGCATGACGTTGATTGCAATAGCGTTGTGTAACTGTTATCAAGAACAGCCAGACTGGCGGGGGGTGTTGAGTGATGAAACAAAAACAAGCAAACAACATAACACTTTATTTTACAAGTACTATCCTCTACAACTTGAACACTTTTCAAGTGGTACCAATACTCTAGCACATTGTATATAGTCATACACAGAAACTACAATACAGAAAAACGAATTTGTTATTATTGCGCTCTTCTCTTCACAACATTTGAAGATTATAATTAGAAATGATACATATGCGTATTTTCTAAAGGTTTTTCTTCATTTTTTCATTTGTAATACTTCACTACTCACATGCGACAACATGCTTGTCTGTTTTATAATTTTCGTATCTTAGATTTCTGGTGTTGTTCATATTTGACGAAAGTAAAAAAGTGAATGCATAGAAGTTGTGGTTATTAGATAAATATGATATTCCCATCACAGTCCTATCTGCAGGGCATCGAAAGGTGAATGAGAATGCGAAATTACTAAATAATCAGTTAATCACTTCACGTAATTGTCATTGTTTGTCCAATTGCGTGGTGACACGTGCATTTCATACACTGTAATACTATTGATCACGAACTATTTTACTGCTTTAGAGAAGCACGAGAATGGGGTTTGTTGGAAAGGTTCTACTCTTAATTTCAATCATAGGAGTCGCAGAAAGTGTAAGTTAAATATGAAAAAATTGGCATTACACTAATCTGAAACACAAAACAATTCTCATAAAAGAATGCATGACCGTGCAAAAACCATCCCCTGGAGCCAGTCGGCGATGGGAGGCTGCATGACAACGCTCTAATCGTGTTCCATTCTGGAAATCACATGGGCATGTATCTGGTGAGACTGATTATGCAGATTTCCAAATGACTTAAAGTGGAAATATTGTTGTTCGGCGATTATAACCACTGTTTGCATATGGTATGGGTATCTGATCACGTCCAGAAGTCAATTGGGAGATAAATAATAATTGTTTTCCTCATAACATGTGGTGCAAGATTCTGATGGCAATTTTCAGTTATCCTGACTATATCGTGTATTGTTATTCTCGTCTCTACAATAGAGCATCTGATAATCGCATAACGGAGAACGGAATTAACTAATGATGTTCGCAATTCCGGCGAAATTGTGTAATTGCGGAAATGCCGGAAATGTTTTGCCTTGAATGACCACAATTAATCTCATAGACGGCACTGCAATGAAATGATTATCTTCAAAAAGACAAAAATATTATTGAACAGTGGTTTTCTTTTCAAGACTATACATGACGAAAACCGTCGACATGCATCATCAATATATAGCCTATTATTAGCTATGTTACGATAGGTCAAGTCATGGTCACATGCCACGTCATAGTTACTGTATCAGGTTTTCCAGTTTCATTGTATGGCATCCAAGCATCCATGCCATTCTTTGAACTCTAAAGCTGAACCTGGACTCAGATGTCATTTAAAGCATCAAATGGTGCAGTTCTACATATCTTTGCACATATTTTAAGTCCTCGCAGACTTTTTAAACAAAGCATTTAACATTTCAATATAAACAGGTAACACTTTAATAGTCATTTCTAGCGTTTCATTTATATGACAACCATACTTTGAATTAAAGTTCTGTTCAAACCCGTTTGGTAAAACAAGTAAAAGGGTAGGTCGTGTTTCACTCACTTTGTAGTTTAGCACCGCTACATTTTCAAGGAATTCATGTTGCATCAGGCTGGAAGACAGCCAAGTTATGGTCCAGCAGTATTTAATCTCTGAAATAGTTGCGATTTTTTCTCTGCGTGAAGGTATTGGACTCAGTTTAAAATATAACAACTACAATGTATGTGCCCCACTCAGACACAATATATCAATCTTTAGTAGCATTCATAATATTTAAAAATAAATAGGGCATCCTGAACCACATCCTTTTATAACGTACCCGCAGTGATTTCGCGCTTTCAATTGCAAGCAGAATTCTCACCTGAACATGCGTCTCGTTGAAGAAATTTGATCAAGTTTCTGAAAGTATCACAAAAAAATCACAACACAGCGTTCCGATACACAACCAAAAGAACCAGTATTTTTTTTTATAATAGTGTATTTAAAAATACAATCAACCTTATTCCTATTTCATTAATTTCCTTTCAATAATACACGAACACAAAAGCCTTTACTTAATAATATGTAAATAAAAAAAATATGACATACATGTTGTGGTTACATTACACTATTACTTCTTACCCAAAATGGGGCTGTTCAAAATGGGTGGAGTCCGAAGGACTCCACCAACATTTTGAACTGCGCCATTGCATACCATACCCCAATAAAATGCAACATGTCGAATTTTAATACTTATATCTACATTCATTTAAATCTACATTTCTGCTAAAATAAATTGACTATTCAAGAGCATTTTCTCTTTTTTCTTTCTCTCGTTGTTCTCAACGGTGGGTAAATTAGAACAGCTATCGTAACCTAATTTTATACGACAATGAATGCATAGATAAAATAGTTCCTTATTTATATGTTTATTTTCTATCTTTTCAAGGTCAAGAATATTATAAATACGTATTATTGCATAAAATGTGTGTTTTCGGTCCGTTATCGTGGTATTAAAACGTAAAAACCCGGGCGTTATCGGTAGAAAACGTGCATTATTCAGTAAATTCACGTGCCGTTAATGCCCGGTTTTTTGTTTTACATATGCGCTATCAGGGCCCGCATCATAATAATGAAGGCTGAGCGACCTGGTTTTCTGACCGAAAGTTGGTCAACGATTCAAACTTTTGCACAAAAACATATTTTAGCATATATAATGTAGCTGCATACAAATACCAAAACATGAAACAAACCACATACAACTTACATATTATCTACTGAGTTGTCTTTTCCTGATGTGTTTACTAAATAGTTTTTTCTGCAATACACTATTGTTTTGACTATTGAAAGCACTAAATTATGTCTAAAACGACTAATTCCTCCGAACTTTAGTTATTTCTGTCGATTTTATTCAGAACATACGACTTATATGGACATGATTCCATTACGTCGTATGCAATGAACAAAGAAATTTCAAATATTCTTTTCTCTGATGCTGAAGATGCTGTACATTTTATCAAGAACATGTTTACAAAATTTTCAGGCTTGTATTAGTTATCAAAACAAATAACGGTTAAAGTAGGACTGTATTTATTACCCAATATGTATTGTGTGTAAATAATCCCAGTAATCCAGTCAATTTTTGAAAAAACAACACTTTCAAAACGAATGAACACTGCAAAAAATGGCGTCGAAACAAAATGCAGCTGCCGAGTTATGTTGCAGCCCGAATCGAGCTTAATGTAAAACTTTTTCAATGACATAACTGATGACGTCATAAAAGCACCCATTATAGAGGTTATTTTGAACTAACTGTTTTTGCATTTCGTGACATTTAACAGCCTTTTTAAACACAAATGTTTCTTCAACTGTTCCATCCATCATGAAATCATCTACATTAAAATCAATCAAATTATCGTTGCTTATCTTGTTTTAACTGCTTTACTGCAGATTACAGTTTTGCATGTCGCCAATAACTTTACTATGATTTCATTGAAAAAAATAATTCCGTAGTAAATAATTATGCCCCGCCCATTAGTATTATTACGCCCAATGACAGGACAGAAGTATCGAACAAACGCACGCGATTTCGATGGGAAATGCCATTGCACTTTATACAGATATAATATGAAATTGATAAACCACAACCATCGTTAAGAATGAAGTGTTCATATAAATATATGACAATAACGGCAAACGATCAACTTTGCTAACCAACTTGTTTAAATGGAAACGCTCATGGCATAGAAATCAAATTGTAAATCATTATTATGTGCACTGAATTAATAAGTGAAACTTGCGTGAAGAAAATCGCGGTCAAGTATATACACTAAGAGAAACTGAACTTGTAAACAACTGACTTCAATGCATGCGAGCATATAACCTAGAAACATTATATTTAATGACAGACAGACAGATGGGCAGACAGACAGACAGACAGAAGTTTATATTGTCGTAAACGTGTATTAAACAGTTTCTTTAAAAAATATAATATCATATTATTATATAAAACCAAATTCTCCTTAACCCCCGCGGTACGCATCGCCAGGCTCCCCTCATGTGCATTGCATGAGCTATTTACGTAATAGTAAGAATGGCCGTAGCGAACGTGCCCTTCTTTATCATTCAGATTTTAATTCAGTTTGGCTGAAACATTGTCAACGCAATATCTGACGCAAAAGGATTCCGTATCGGATGAGTGGCAGTGGGCGGAGTTTTATATACCCGCGAATGTTGAAGTTCTTAATGATTAAGTCTAGAACTAAATGATTGCCTATCTGCAACTGCATTGGCTGTAAGTGTACATTGTATTCTAGGAAATGGTTTTGGGCTATAAGTATCTTCCATGGCCGAGAGTGTAAGATAGATTCATTCCGACCCGAGCGTAGGGTGTTTTGCGGAAACGAGGTTTACCAAGCTTCCGCAAAACACCCTGCGCGAGTGTTGGGATGAACCCATCTTACACGAGCGGCTATGGTAGATGCTTTTTCTCCCACCTCAGTTAAACAAAATAAAGTAAAATTGTTTTTATTGCTGGAACTCTTGTGCGCTTAGTGAAAATAATTGCGTATGGATATGCGATAATTCGTGCTTGTCATGGATATGCACGCAGTGATTCAGATTATGTTAATAGTCAAATCGGTCTTTAAATAGTTCTATGGAGATTGAAGCATTATTTCTTGAAAGGTGCTTGAAAACTGTTTTATGGTGACATTTGAAGCGAGAAATAATTAATTAGCGTTTTAAATATTGCCACAATACAAGGTTTCCATGATGCTACAGACGACAGTCTTCAACAAGGGGGGTAATTACAATGTGGTGACCATTAAAAAGGAGTTCCATACGGGCATTTTATCTTCGCCCGTGGGCAAGATAAAAATTTCTAGCATGGTTAAATTATTGGATCTACTTATCTGAAGTGGGAGAAACAATTTTCTTAATCATCGTCCTGTTATAATGGAAATTGGTCAGAAGTACAATGACTGTTTTGTACAAAACTTGTTCGACGTTCTTAATCTGCATTTACCAATTGTCACAATATCGGTTGAACCTTGTTCTTCACTGCTTTTGTGGAGATTTTATCAATTGTGTTTTTTTTTAAATCTGTGTTCCAATTGGTTTATTTGAATATCAAATTGGGAATTATACCGATTGTTTAAACAATTGTTATACTCACTCATTCCGACAGTATTTGCAAATATTTCTGTCTTTGTTTGCTAAACTATGATTCTGTTTACGACAAAACACTCATCTGGAACACATTAAGTGTCTATACAATGTTGACATGGTTTCGTATTACCTAAGGTATCCCCATTTGATGCTTACGTACAGGCTTTGAGACAAACAGACAAATTATATGGCCGTTGAAGTAATGTTATATTTTCTATGACTGCTGCTGAACACGATAAATGGCCATCTTCATAATGATAACAGCCACAATATGTATATGAACTTAAATGTCTCGTCGTGTTCAGGCGTCTTTCAACATAAAAATATAATTCAACACGCGGAAAGTGGATTTAGAGTGAATAACCTTCTTAGTTAAAGCACCAGGCAACCTTATATTCACGTTATCTATCACCATATTTTTACGAAATCTAAAACTAGCAAGGAATGTGGCAAAACAACGAACACGGAGTTAAATAAAGGTTTGAGTTGATAAAGGTCTGTTCGCACCCTATAATATCTGCATTATGGCTTGACTCCGTCACTCCTTCAGTGTGACTTAGTCAAAGGAGGCATTCAAATTTCACTGGTCGGTAGGGTAATCTCTAAAAGAGACCTGCGAAAGATGGCATCTAGAGTAGCCCCACAGCTATTGGTATAGTTGTCTGATATTTACTAGGTGTAAGCTTAAAAGTTGATGTTACTTAAAATCAACACGTTTAAATGGTTATACTTAAAGGTCCGATTATTTATAAATAACGTGCATCTTATACGGGCATTCTCGTTCACCAGAGAGATGATGTACGCATAGCAGCACAGGTCACAGATTAAATTTGGTTGTCAAGAAAGGGCTTGAAAACCCAGAAACTAAGACACTAATTGGAAAAGGTAGATCCATTGTTGCCTTTTTTCATACCAGTACAAATGCTACAGAAGTGTTACTGTCTTCTCAATCAACTGGAAATCCTCTTCATCTTATCCAAGATGTTTGCACAAGATGAAACTCTTCATTGGACATGCTTGTGAGACTGGACAAGTTGTTCCCAGTTTTGATAAGGATTGTTGTAGATGGAGCGCACAAAAAAACTTGAAACAAAGATGTACAGCTACAATGAGCGGAATGGTGTTCAGTCTCTCATTAATGTGATCGAACCTTTCAAAAATACAACTGAGATGCTATCCAGTGACAAAATACCTACCCATGGTTTGATCTTGCCAGCTCTTAAAAAGTTGAACTTAGTGTTGACTGTATCTGAGAATGATAGCCAGATGTTTAGGGAAGTGAAGATAGTGATGAAAGGGCAACTTGATAATAGGACAACTGATACTGACATTGATAGCATGTAAACTTCCACCAAGTATGCATCATATGCGCTTTGCTACTGAAGAGGATAAGGCAGAGGCAATAGAATTCTTGCATAAAGAGCTAATGAAATGCTTTTCTGTAGCAAGTAATGTAAAGCAAGAACAAACAAGACCTTCAGAGGTAAACAACAATCAGCCGACCCTCCACTCCCTAATATGAATTTTGATGAAGACCCTGAAACGAATGATGTCATCTGTGCAGATGAACCCACACAACCAAAGAAGATCAAGCTTGAGGCTCCTAAGCAAGATGTTTCTAAAACTGAACCCATATCTTGGCTTGATGATATTATATTTGTTAAAGAAACAAAAGCTCTTGACCTCACTAAACTTGCCAAAAAGGAAATGGATTGTTATTTGTCTGAGCCAAGTGTTGATCCAAGATATCCGGCATTAAGCTGGTGGAAACAAAATGAGTCTAAATATCCTAAGTTATCGATACTTGCCAAAAAGTATTTGGCAATACCTGCATCAAGTGTTAGCTCAGAAAGAATTTTTAGCTTAACAGGAAATTTGATTTCAAAGAAGAGGTCAAGATTAAGGTCATATCTTGTTGATATGATGGTATTCTTGAACAAAAACAAAAAATAAACATAGTGATTCTAATATATATTGAAATTTTAATACATTGACCTTGTTAAGAACTTTGTGGTTGTTTTTCAAGTCCATACTGTTGTTACATGACTTGATTTCTATAACTTGCAATCTATGTGAAACATAGATGAAACATTACATTTGTTGAAAGTTATTTTGTTAGATAGTATATAAAGAGAACTGGGATAGTTTATAAAGAGAACTGTAGCAGAATGTTTTCGTGACATTATTAAAATTGTTTACGTTGTTGTTTACTTGTTAGATGCAAAACTTTTTGTCACTTTTTTCTGTATCATAAACTGAAACGTTGACAAATATGAAAATTGTCATCATCTTTCTTTTATCTTTAGAAATAATTCACAGCTACAAAATAATTGATGTTTAACAGAGAAACAATAAAGTTTTTTCTTAAGAAATAAGCTACTCACCTGAGGGGTGATGGGATTATGTTTTTTAGGATATTTTGAAGGTTTGTTTAGAAATTACTTTGATTTTTGTTTACTTTAAATACAAATATCTAAGTTGTTCAGTTTCATTTAGAAATTAAGTGTTTTTGCCAAAATTAATCAAGTATGTTTACCCCATAGATGCTTATCTGTTTCTCTGTTATATATATTAACTATTTGTACGGTCATTTATTAGCAACCGATTAATCATTAATCAGTCGGTTAAGTGGACCGATTTATCGACTAAAATATTTTTGACCGATTCACAACACTACGTATAGCATAAAAAACCTAGGTCTAGCATTTATATTGCAGCATGATTTTCGATGGTTTTACCTCTGAAAAATCGTTTACAATGGTAATATGTACGTTTGTGTTCTTCGTATGTTGCATCGAACCACAATGAGTTTCTGTTGTTATTTTTACGCGAGTTAACTCTAAATAACATTCCGTGGAGCTGGAAAGAGATAGCATTGATAAGATCAGAAAGTTTATTTATACATAGATCAAACGTTTCATTGGCATGTAATAAATTACTGGTAATGGCATCAAACATAAAAACAATTTACTGTCTGGAAAATGCTACGAAACACCAGAATTTCAATCATCTCTTATCAGTAGCTCAAATTTGTTATATAATTCGTGGTAAATACAAAAACGGCAATGATAAAAAAAACTAATTACATCAGGTCCTTTGAAGCTATCTTAACAAGTAAATAAATTGTAATTAACATTGACATAGTCAACTACGCTAGCTGCTTGTTCCTTACAAAGTTGTGACATGTTCACTTTACCAGCCTCTAATCTACCATTGACCGTGCTAATACATGCTCGCAACCTGACGATCAAGGACAATATCTCTTTTCCCATCAACTGGCTTTTCAACAAATTTGATTCGGTTTTCAATCCTCGAACTTACTGCCCCTATTTGTCAGAAAAAAAAGATTCAAGCAACCGTGCCTATTCTTCCTATTCATCAACAAAACGTTCAAAATAAAGTCAGTCTTTATAGTTTGACACACTTAAAAAACGCAAAATATGCTTTAGTCTTTGAAAAGTTTTGTTAGTCTTAAACAATTCAATTCAATGAATATTTGTGTATTACTTTAAAATTGCACGTAAAAGGGAGGATTTACTAGTAGTTATAACTGTCCAGAATCTTTTTTTCGAAATATAAAATATGGATGAACAAATTGTTTCGTTTTCGTCGGCTCCCATCTTTTAGAAAATGAAAACTATGCTTGTGACGTTTAGCACGTAATCGAATTTCTTCAGACTGGTTCTTGATTTCAGCAAAATTACTTAACACACAACTGTTGAAAAAACAACGTATTTTGTACAAATTACTGTTAGATTAAATGTACTGTTTAAGAAAAATGAAACCTCTATAAATGACGTCAATTGCACTAAAGAGAACGCTTTTTGGCGCTGGACGATGATTGGATATCTATTACGTATGATTTGTGTCGCTTCAAGTCGACTGCAGAGCAGAAATAGATGTGATCCTCTGATTTAGACTTACACCTTTAATTATGAGATAGAGGTGCAGTTGTGTTTATGAAAAAGATGTTCACCTCTTAATTAAGAAATGGACTTCTATTCTGTGTTGTGGAAACAAATGTGCATCTCTTTATTTATACCTGGCAACAATTTCTCGAAATATTTTAAGTCCCTTATAACAGTATTAAGCTCCGTTTAGTATTTTTCTTTTGGTATAATTTGTGTAATGTTCACGTTCTAAGAAAATTAATATCATACAAATTTCGATTAACAAACATAACATCGGCTGAGGTACTACCAGTATGATCACTCTGGCAAAAAAAGTAGGATGACTTCGCAAAACTTGTGGAAAGTCATATTGTTTAGTGCGTATTTTTGATTTCGAATCTTAGCTTATTATTTGTTATTGATAAAAGATATGAAATAAGATACATATGCATGTATCGCCTAATATTAACAATGATGGTATTTCGGGTTAGAGGTCTATTACTAACCATAAAATAAAATGAACATTTAACGATTGCATACACTAATCTTGAACACACCATTTAAGTTACTAGGTAAAACAATGTTCCAGGAGGCAATGTGATCATTTTTCATCACCCCGGGATACAATATGATCAAATTTCGTCGCTCCGGGAGGCAATATGATCATTTTTCGTTACTCAGGGAGACAACATGATCAACTATCGTTACTTCGGGAAATAGTATGATCAAGTTTCGTCATAACATTGTATGCCAGTGAAAGATCGTCTTCACGCTCATAAAGGTACAAAAAATACAAACAGAATATGTCAGCATGTTTGTTTATTTTAAATTCATTTTGAGTCTCTCGTGAATTTCAGCTGTAAATATCAGGAGAATATCACACATGGAAGCTGTTTTCTGACAAGACTATAATTGTAAACAGGAATGTCTGTTCAATGTTTCCATGGCATCAACATTTTATGTGGGACATGCTATGATTAATTACCCTTATTTGAATATTATATGACCGGCACTTCCATCATTATTTAGTGTGTGAACTACCACATGACAGACTGTAGATGGCATAATTTGAAAGCCAATACATATCAATGCTATAATTAAATCTGCATAAATGTTTTATTGATTAACTTACCAAGGGAGATCAAACCAATAAGTTTTCTTCAATATGTATAAGCGTACGTTTCTGGGAGTAACTTCATGTCCACGTTTGACGTTCGGCAAAGGGAATATCTGTCCTAACTTTCTTACCACATCCAAATTGCACATAGGTTTGTCTTGCGGGTATGTTAATTGTCCTTTTCTAATCACAGTAACACTGTATAGTCCGGTCCGCCAAATAGGGTATTTAAGCCACACTTTACTTGGGGTTTATAAAATTCGTTTTGGTACATTTCATATCATATTTCAGCGATTGTGCCGTCAAAAAATGGCCACCCAAACTAACAGAACTGAAAAATAAATTTGGCTTTGTTGCAGTTGCTTAACAGTTTGATCGATAATTCTTTTAAATCATATAGTACATGACTATCTCTTCAGTTTGAACAAAAAAGAATCAAGTTACAGCCGTAAGTAATTTGAAAAACTCATCAGATAGGTGGCCCTTCCCGATCTATACTGACCCATGTGAAAAAGTGACCAAGCCACTCCCTTTATATTTTTTGGGGGGTTACAAAACCGGCGACTGTTATTTTTAGCAAAACGGAAAAAGAAAACTCATTTTCGCCGTTTTACTTTTTATTTTGTTTCCGACCGTACTGATAAGAGGGACGAAAAATTAACACAACGAAGAAATTGAGTACGTATGAGATCAGTTTTTGATACGAGGCTTTTCATTGGTCGGTGAAAGATACTTGACACCAATGATAAAGCATCTAGTATAGATAATGCTTTGCGGCGATGTCACTTCCCGTTTAATTCTGCATTCATTTAACTAGGCGCCCTGTTAACTCCGTTAACCCCGCTAGGGTACCGACTGTCCTGGATTTGAGCCCCACACCGCGCACTTTTTCCTCCTGCGTTACTTTTGATTTTTAATAGTAAAAAACATATGAGTGTCGTAGGTGTAGGTGATTTTGTGCTAAACATGAACCTTTGCCATTATTCAGAAACGATCTTGATATTCAAGTACATGTAAATAAATATAATCCAAAACAAATGACACTGATTTGAACCGATATTTGTCGGCTGCAAATCAAAGAGTGATGGTATGGATACCGTATCATGTACAAAATACAGGAATTCACGAAAAATAAGTTATTTCCGTAAAAGAATTATGGGTGTTAAAATTATTAGAATCAAAATGTTTAGGTTAATTAATATAGGTACATGATGCGTCTAACTGTTAATGATATATGTCAAACATAAACGTATTGGCTATGAACTTCTTCCGTTTTAAACTGGCTGAACTCCATTTTTTTCGACCACCAAGCGGACATTCCTGCCAAAAAAGTTTGTAAACCAAAAACCCCTATTTTTCTACAACGAGAATACCAATGCCAGCAAATACTAAAGAATGCAACGCAGATTCACGTAACGATCTACTACGCTCGTGTCAAAGACCAGCAAGGTTATTTCATCAACCTTTTATTTCGCCAGTTCGTTCTTATCTTCCCGATAAACGCTTTTAGAACTTATATCACCAGTTGGGCAATGACCAGTCCTATCTTACCGCATCCTGCTCACAAAATCCAATAGAAGCAAAGAGTGGACCAATACGTGACGACATCAGCATAAATCATGTGTAGTCGTTTTAGGTCAGGATATGCCAATAACGCTTTTTACTAAAATAATAACCTTACAAAGACTGATAAATGAATGATAATCAATTGAGGACGACGAATCAGTTTATTTCCATAACAATTATTATGTTCACATAGTTTTGTCATCTCATCATTTGTTATCGCATTTCAAAAACTGAATTTCTAATACGTAAGTCTTTTTATGTATTATTTCCTACGAAATATTTGAAAAGGGTTATAAGTGATTAGTAAAATATGAGGCGACATTAATGGCAACAATGCCAATAACAGCTGGAATATTCTTAATTATTGATGCTATTTTATTTCTTATTCAATTCTGTGAAAATATCTTTACAAAATTCAGACATCGTAGAACAATTTACGGGAATGATGCCATTGTCATACTTATAAACATATATATAACGGCCATCTTTGACGCTTTGACGGCCTTAAAGATTAAATATTGTATATTTTGTAAAAAAGAAAAATAACTCATTCAAATACATTTTGTAAGTGATATCTTTTCGAAATTACTCAAAGCTTCAAATATATTTAATACTAGACTAAAAATAGTACTTATAATCTAAACGCCTACTTGAAAACAAATTCCATTTTGTCTTATTTTTGCGGCCATCTTTGACGCCATATTGAATTTCATATTGACCAAAAACTTTCTTATAACATTTATGTATATTGGTTAAAATTACATAGTGCATATTTGAGATGACGAAGTATTATTTATTAGTAGAGTTATAATCGTCGATTTTGAAAAAGCTTTTGATAGCATTGATCACAATTTCATGATTAAATGTTTAAACCATTTTAATTTTGGAGATGAACATGGATAAAGCTGTTTTATACTGATGGTAAAGGAATCACTCTAAATTATGGTCACCTTTCTAACAGTTTCGCAATAAAACGAGGTGTACGACAAGGATGGCCATTCTCTTCCTTTCTTTTTCTTTAATGTATCGAAATACCTTCAAATGATATTGACTTTTGTCCTGAAATTGAAGGAATTAATGTAAAAAACACTTATATTAAACAAACACTATTTGCCGACGATGCTACATTTTTTACAATGGAAGTGAATCATTATATAAAAACTAATATATTCATTCCAGGAGTATGGTGCAACATCATGCTTAAAAGTCAATTACTCAACATCGTTTGTACTCCAAGTAGGCAGCTTAAAATAAAATAAAATAAATTTCAGTGAAAGAAGTCGATTCACATGGACATCCAGATCAGCGGAAACACTACGAATTACATTTTCAAATAATAATTCATCCTTTTCAACCAATAATATTATACCTAAAATACAGGAGTTCAAAAATGTCTTAAACAGTGGCAACACAAAAAATTAACCTTGCTAGGCAAGGTCTCTGTAATTTAAACGTTCGCACTTCCAAAATTAGTGTGCGACCAAATCCTCCAGGTACATTAAAAGAAGAAATAATAAAATGTATTGTTGCCTTCTTATGGGATAACAAACCGGATAAAATAAAGCGAAAACAATTATATCATACCCGAGAAATTGGTGGATTGAACCTTCCAAATTTAAAAATGTTCTACATGCCATAAAAGCAAGCTGGATAAAACGATTTATCGATGAAAATAATCATGGTAAATGGAAAACATTCTTTTTTTAATATATTAGATAAAAAAGGAGGGAACATTATTTTTGAATGAAATCTGGATGAAAACGATATAAAGGGTATGTGTGGTCATAACGTATTTATTCATGACATCCTTAATTCTTGGAACATACTTAAACCCAAACAAGAACAAGTTGATATCAGAAAATTCATCGTATGGAACAACTCAGAAATTAAATGCAATAATAAGACTATATATTATAAAGAATGACATGAGAAGGAAATATTGTACATAGAACACATATTTGACTTCAGGGAAAAGAAATACTACACATTTGATAATATGCAATTTTATACAAAATTCCCAACGGTGATTATTGAATAAATCAGCAACTTATTCACAGTATACCACACTATATGAAATTAAATCTTCAGTCTTTAGATATCACGATTCCGGCTGAATATACATCAATCATTGAAACAATAAAATACAAAAGAAAATATTTAAATTCTTCTATAATACCCATACCAAAAATAACTTGTTGTATCTTAAGTACAAACAGAAGTGGGAAAGCTCTGTAAATAAGGTTTGAGTCTGGAAAAAAAATGAGGCACTTTTTAATTAATCCACCCCCCTACAGAAGCAGTTTTACCCTTTTGGGGTCCAAAAAGACACCCACCCATATACTATTAAAATAATTACCTTCCCCGTGGGTTATGTGTTTTACTGGAAAGCCCTAACAACTATGTGCAGAAGGTTCTGAGTAAACATGTAATAAAAATAATAATGTGAGTGAACATTTGCAGAAAATCTGCTAACAAAATAGACTGAGAGAGCATGGAGGTTATAGATGTCACCATATTGGAGAATGGCATGCTGGAGTTTCAGTTGGCTAAATACACAAGACTGACTGTTTCCATGGAAATGATTGTGCTTCCTTATCCTACCTTGACAAATGTTGATCAACAGACGACAGAAGGAAGTGTACATTTTCATCTTAAACAAAGCAGTTCTGATATCAGCAGCTTTGTCAAAATATAACTGAACAGCTTGGAATGAGATCAACTTTCTTTATTAACACATATGTAATGTGTGCTTGGACATTTAGTAGTGATTAATTTAGTTCTAAACATTATTGAAGTAAGCCTGTTGACATTTTGAACTTTCAATTGTGTGCATATACTTTATGAACTTTTTTTAAAAGAATGAAGTCTGAAAAACGTGTCTCCTCCATGTATGCCTAGAAATATTTTTTCAATATAAAATAATCAATTTGAATCACAGCTTTTCACAACAGTTTACAGTCCCAAACTAAAAGAAATCAATGGGATTTTCCCCAACAAAGAGCACTTCTTTACCTTAAGAAATAAATGAAGCTTAACTTCAATAACATTATTTCTATGAGCTGGAAATATTCACTATTATTATGTGAGTTATGAATTTGTTTGTTAAACAAACGCTGTGAATATACTAACTTGTTCAGCTACAGTTTCACTGCTTGTATGCGTTGTTGCGAAATATATAGATTATTAACATTGTGTAATATTTTCACTAAATGCATGTGCATCCTGCTACAATAATGTTGTTCGTTCATGTATATTATGTATATTTAATTATTTGCACATAACTAATACATTCATGATTTAGTGCTGATTTCATTTCATGTTAAATTGTTCTTGTCCAATACAAATGTGCTTCAAAATACTGTGATGATGGGCATACTCTTTTCGTGTTATATGATAATTGTCAGCTGCATCTTTTCATTCAGGTCTATCTATAAATCTAAATTTCTTTACAAGCCACCGACTCATACTTTGCCTCATTTGTAATAATATGTATCATGGTTTTAATAATTTGTTGTCAGAACATGCATTAATATTTATGAATCCAATGATCAGAACATTGGGCTTTTGTGAAAATAGTTTGTTTTTTTTAAAATAAATTTTGCATAAGAGACTGCTCAACTGCAATGGTAAAATATTTCAAAAAAATAAATCCTGTGTTATAGCTTTCCAATTGCATCCATCATGACCCTAGGTTAGACTTACTAGGTCAGTAATGTAGCAGTTCTCCTTGAGCATACGGGACACCGCCTCCCTCCCTCATCCTATCTTAGACTTGCTTGGTCAGTAATTTCTACCTTGTCTTAAAACCACCTCTAAATATTCAAGTGCAAACAACTAGTGATAACTCAACAATGCCTGGATATATGGTCATAAAACCTTACATGGAGGCTGGGCCTGTCCGGTACATAACCTCTATTGATTTTAGGGGTCATCGGGCAAAGGTCAAGGTCACAGTGACCTGAAATGTGAAAAGGTTGTCCGATTGATAACACTACAGTGCCTGCACCCTTGGCCCTCAAACTTGACTTGGAGTTTAGACATGACCAGTAAATGATCCCTTTTGATTTTTGGGGCATCGAATTAAAGGTCAAGGTCACGGTGACATTGACACAAAAAGCTTGACTGTGTGAGAATTCGACAATGCCTGCACCTTTGGTATTCAAACTTGACATTGAGGTTTGGTTGACCAGTAGATGACCCCTATGGATTTTCAGGTCAAAGGTCAAGACCACAACTTGTATTGGTCATTAAAATAAAGTAAAATTTACTTACTCCTTGCTGCAAAGAGGATAATATGTTTATCTGCAAATATCAGTCATCATCTGAACATTATAAAAACTGTACCAACCATCCTCACACTTTGAATGGTCATAATCTTAAAACTGCCTTAGAGGCATCTTATGTCAATGACAAATAAGCTGTCATTTCAGTCCATGCATATATATATGCGTTGTGTTAATTTGTCAATGTTATTTAACAAATGTTCTGTGGTTGTTGATGCATGGGTCTATCACAGTGGTCTATGTGTGTTAGTTTGAGAATGTTGTTTAAAAAATTGAACTGGTCTGTGGTTGCGCAGGTATGGGTCTATCAAAGTGGTCTATGTGTTTGCCTGTTATGAAGGTAGATATTACTTTGTCAGTTGAAGTTTACATTTTTTTTCAAATAAATGTATTGGGTATGCACTAATGCCTTTCGTGTTTTTATTGTTTTATTCTTATCAAAGACAAACATTTAAGTTGTTGCTATAGTCTTTGTGCATAAGTTGTCGTTCCATTATTTTTAACGTTGCCATACAAGTCTGATTGTTTCTACAAAACAAAGATACTAGTAATGTTGTATTCTTCAAAGTTTATAGCACTTACATTTACACTACCAGTTGTAACATTACTGCTGCCAGCGTAAAGCAGTACCGTCCCTCAGCACTTTCAGTGCTTTGATTTAAAAAAGCATTACAATACAATATCGAACACAACTTTGTTGTTGTTGTTGTTTACATTATAAACTCTACAACATGTTTTTGAACTATCTAGTATATGTTACTTTAGTTCTGTATTGATATTGTTTTGTTGATAAGTGAATAACAAAAAAATAATTAAATTTGGTAAACATGTAAATGATCTGTTCAAACTTAGTTTTGATTTTCAGTCGGTTCTATTTCATAAATGTATATCAGGGTTCATTATTATGACGGTGTTCTGATTGTAATAACTCAAAACCAAGGAAACTGAAGAAGACGGAGGAAGAAAAAATTTAAGATAGAATAAAGATCCGAGAGTCTATCAATCCTGGTTTGCGTCTTCCAAAGTAGTGAACGATGCAGGGCTTTCCATACAGACAATCTGGTGACAAAGGGACATCCTTGACAGGAGAGCAGACTGAGAAGACGTTGCAACATACATATAAGAGTATGAAAGATATGAAAGCGTTGAAAGGCTGAAGGCGTGGCAAGAATGATTATTCTTTTTTGCAGTGAGTAAATTAAGGCCTGGTATTTAAGTCAACACATTTCCATTAACTGCATAATTACATATAATTATCGATTCCCCTCGGCTCCTCAACAATATTTATTTACAATTACTGGGCTTGTTTTTAAATTTAATTTGCCTTACAATCTTATCAACGTATTTAAATAAAGTGTGGATTTCTTTTTAATTCACACTAATTTAACCACATTACACCAACGTCCAATTTTGCGACCCTGGTGCAATAATTATTTTAAAATGTCATATCAGAAAATAGATCATACGATACCTGATTTTCGATTTGCAGAACTTAAGTCTGCCTTTAATAAATGACTTTTAAGACGACAAGCTATAGCAATTTATTGCTTGTTTTCTGCTGAGAAGGGCACTTGCTTCGTTCTGAAGGTGAATTGTGTTCTGTCTCGAGCAGTGCATAGCATTTTTTCGCTGTCAAAAACCTTGTGTGCCTGGTTCTTCGCTGTAAAAACTGTGTATTCATTGTTTGTCTTTTACAAGCCAGTAAAACCAGATTTGTATGGAAACAAACGTCATGCCATGAAGAATTGGCCCTTTTTTATCGTTTAAATGATTATGAAAGTTGGAATTATTACTATTGATGAGAACCAAATTTTGTTAAGGTCTGAAGGGTTGATTTTGCTGCTTTTGCTGCTTGCAATTATAAGTAAATACGCTATAGAAAGTATTGGCACGTTTTGAAATAGTTAAATAAAATAATTCCTAAAATGTGTTACCACTAGCGTGCAGTTCGTAATGATGCTTCCGGGATTGGGAGGATAATAACATGTCGTATTTTGAGTAATGACAAGATCTCAAACTGGAATGACTATAGCGAGCGAGCACGTCCAATAAGGCAAAACATATCGCTCTTCAGGTCAGCTTTAGTGTGGCCCTTAAATGCTTTATGTAAAGTAATTATTGAACAATGACTCCCGGTTTGGTTTCCAAATAGAATGTTATTAGTTTGAACGACCCAATAACCGACGGAAAAAAACGGTATCGTTTTGATAATCAGCCAACATGCGTTGTTTTTTCTTGCAATTTCTTGTTTATTAGGCAAACCACGTCTTGTTGCTCGATAATCAAAACAATAGCTAGCGGTAATTGGAAGTCGGAACTTTGATATTATGACGTACCATGTGGGTCAAAAGTCGCTTAAAGCCAACATTAAAGGCACAAAATATAGATTGATGCATAGGTGATCTACACAATGCTTGGACACTAAAAATGTCCCTTAAGTCCTTTGATACTGTTTAAAAAGTAATAATGTGACCTTTCAATAAAATCAAAGAGTTTTACTTAAACAGTTATATTGATATTTTTTTTTTAAATTTGATAAGGTAAACATGTCCAGAAATCCCCGAAGCACATTGCTCGTAACAATGTCAAATATTTTCTAAAATAATCGACACAATCTTATACATTTTACACTGTTAGAAAAGTGGAAGACGCAGGTACTATAAGAACATAACATTTGTGATAGCTCCTGCTAAAGTTTTTAAATAATCAGAGGATAGGCCCAGACTTAACACTGAAAATGCAAACTACAAAACAAAAGAAAGGTTCGAAGACTACGGAATACCCCCCCCCCCCACACACACACACAAAAAAAACAAAAAAAACAAAAAAAAAAACAACAACAACAACAAATAAAACACGGAAAAATACTGACTAATGGGAAACTTTTGCACATGCATTTCAAAAAGAAGCTTGAAATACCACACCGACCCAACTCTATACTGAGTTCATATCCCGATAAGATAATGACAACAACCTCGCAATTCATCGCTTAAATGAAGCGATTAGTCGCGGGCATACCTTGATAAACACGATTTAACAGGGTCAGCAGTTTTCAATTAGCTATACTAGATTAATGATGAATGGTTCATGGTTGATACTGTATTGCCCTTTTTCAATAACGAAAATTGAAAAGACTATATCAAATTTAAAAAGACACAAACCCCTAATGTTCAACATTATGATGCAGCTTTGTTCTTTGACCCTTCGGGGTTTTCTTCTCTTAGTTCAGACTTTTGATTATATATTTGACAACAAACAGGGTTTGGGCAAGTCTTCGCGGATTAACTGCCCCTCGATATCAATGAACTTATTTATTGTATAGTAGACAAGGCATGTATATGTATAATATGGAACTTAGAACACCAACCATGGCATACGATATGGTATTGATGTCGTTTTCTTCTGTGAGAGGTCGCAAAGCAATATTTGACATTTGTGAAACATACTAAAACCGTTAGAGGATTATGTATAACGCTAACAAATGCTCCATTATTGTCTTTAGACTCTTTAATGAAAACCCGAATACACATAAAATACGTGAAAACTTTGAACTAAAACCATCAATGGAAGGATATATTTTACCCATTCTGAGCTTTAATGTGATTTATATCGAAGCAATTCTGATACTATGGATGAAGCCTGTGTTAAGCTGCGGGGTACTTCGATCAGCATCTGCAACAGTGGTCTACACCCGGATACATATTAAACCAACTGACGTTTCAAGGTTATTCCCAGTATTGTCAGATATATTCCCGATGCTATTTTTGAGACGAAAACCTCACGTCTTTTTTATTTAGATTGGTTATTATTTTTAAGCTAGTATATTATGTAATCATGTATTATTCTTAATATTGATATGGGCATCCCTATTTGTTGTTGTGTTACAATTTTAATAATGTACTAGAATATTAGTTTGGGGCTAAATACTTAATTATACAATTTGTAAATGGCCAAAGACAAGACGGCGTTTTGCCAATGAATTTGTAAATATCTCAATCTCAAACTTCTCAATCACAACCATTTGTTTTATCAATATAAGAACTTGTAATGACGTGTTTAGAATAGCATTTCCTCTTTGATCCATGTCTCGTAAACTATCCCGATCACTTTCGTTGGTCATATATAATTATGAAAATCGGTGAAAAAGTTTGATATAGAAATAAACCCTGTTTAGAGAGACCAGTCATATTTGCAAGAAGAGTAGGCGTCGGGAGTGCGTCGCGTAAACCGTACCGAAATTCCAAAAGATTTAATGACGTTTGAATCAATTCACCAACTACAGTTAATTTTCATTATGCGATTACGTTGGGAACGGATTGTTAAATCGTTCAAATATATTCAATACAAAATAATTGATATATCCCCATTGTCACAGAGCTAAATATCGGAATTATGAACTGCACGTACTGTTTTTTTAACAAGTACTAATCAAATAAAACATAACTTGAAAAGATAGCATTAATCTGTTATATCTGAACGATCCTGTCCCATGTAATCAAGTATCCGACAGTCCGTCGGTACAGGGAGGTTCCGTGACTAAAATATAGAAATCTCGTATCGCGCTGCATCTTGGGAATCATGTTGGGCATGAGAGACAGATAATGTAGATTGTTCAATGATTTACTTTAGAAATAATTGTTTTTCAACGCTGACAATCACGGTTTGCTTATGGTGTTATATGAGAAAAGTAGTCGACGTAAATCACTTGTGACAAGTTGCAATTGTTCACACTATATCAATAGACATGGCGAATAGTTTTCTCAGATGTGATTAACGGTCGCATTTAGCTTTCATGTTGAACGATGATCTTGCAGTCATATACACTAATGCAAATTATTGTTCAGCTTACACGCATGTTGTCCGCAATGTCGTGGCAATGAGAAAAATCGCGTCGAATGCTTTGCAAACTAATACATTTAAAAAGGTTTCATCACGCGACGTTGTTGACGTACACACATACCTCTGATCATCGCTTCCGATAGTGTATCTTGTTCTTGTCTAAGTCGTTGACAACCAGCTTTTTGTGGCACTGGGCAGCGTCCACCTGAAGGAGCCCGAGTATGGTGTCACGTAATGTGTAACGCTAAATATTTCTATAAGCTGGAATTATATCCATTACTAATGCTTTATGCGACTTTTTTGTTTTCGATGCCATTATCATAAAGTTACTAATTCTGTCATTATTTAAATAGTATCATCTTGAAACATAAGCAATATGTCACACACACACACACGCTTAAACATCGAAAACGAGTCTTGTCTTTTTTTTTCATTGCGCTGTAGCGCGCTTCATAGGCTGAACAGGCAACATTAGCTATCGCTAAATGGCTTTGAAAGTTTCTTCTAATCAATGTTACACCTTGTCACTTGGTTATATTTTCCGATTTGTCGTGTTTGCCAGTATAACTAGTTATTTTTGCAAAAGACACTTATAATGTCACTACATTGACTAAAATGATATGTTCGATGGGTTCGGGTAACCTTCTACTGCATATGACCAATGGATAATGGGGTGAACTTAATTGAAATGATCTGAATAAAAGCAAACTCGAACTTTGGTCAGGTAACCTGATATTCACATGGCCTGTCTATGAATACGCCATTGTTTGCATATACGAGCAAAACACATTTTATTCATTATATTTTTTTGAAATACAAATCCCACTCTATTTTCATCATCAGCTACGTGCAAACCTAGCTCTCCTGCTACCATCATTTAACATATTGAGCGAAACGCTTTTCTTTTATTTCTGGTTAAATCGTTTATGATATTGACACTAAGATCCTTTTATATTGGTTCTACTATAGAAGCAACAAATTCTGTCAAGGTTTTCTGGCTTTATATTAACTTCGTAATGGCTCAAGTTGTGAAATATACAAAAGTACAATAAATACAAACATCCATAAACAATTAATACAAACTTTCTTTCTCAATGTAAGTCAGATTAATCACTTGTACAGATTTAAATCGCCCCCTATCCCTATACATGTAACATCTTACATGGCACTGAATACTAGACACTTCTGATGTTTGTAAAGGAGTGACTATTTTAAGTTTAACTCTATACTTCAAGGCAATATAAACCATTCCGATTACAATACAATGCAAGTTTTTATTGGCAAATTGGCATCTTGCCTTTGGCCATTTACACATTGCATAAATATCGATATGTCCAAGACACAAACGTACATGAACAAATATTACAAATATGATATAAAATGCATATGAAAATGTATATATATTGACAATTGAAATAATCAATATACTAAGTAATTAACGAGTTATACAAACTATATCATGATTAATTATTGTTATTTCAGTCATTTTCAAAAAAACTATAATTATAATCAATATTTTGGACATTACTATTATTATTATTTAAGTAAAATTAAGAAGCAGCCAAAAATTGGAGTTTTTCCTCTCGAAATTTCATTGCATCGGAAATAAATCTAGCAACATTGTTAATAAACTTAACATTTTGACAGGATAATAAATTCTTAAATTTAAGTAAGCTAGGCCAGTGCGATTTTATTCCATGTTTTCTTCGTATATCACTTTAAGCGGAACAACATAGTAGAAAGTGAAATTCTGACTCAACAGTATTCTGTGCACATAATTTACATTTACGTTCTGCCCTAATACCATTATTAAATCTACCTCTTTCAATTTTCAAATTATGTGAAGATAATCGAAATTGTGACAACTTTTGTCTAAATTTAGTATTATAAACACAATCTAAGTATTTTTCGTATTTAAATTCGCATTTAAATGTTTTATAGTATTCCATTTTGAGTTGATTAGACAATATATCACTCTCCATTGTTGTACGTATTGATATCTCAGTCTTTGCACCAAATTTGGTATATAATTGATATCAGCATTAAATTCAAAGAAAATATTACCATGACCGAGATTATCTAACACCCGTTTGACTGATACACACCATAGGTTTATATTTTTAGTTATTAGCGATATTTCTATTTAAACCATTATATAAATTACATTGTTCAGTAAAAACGTTAAACATAAGTGAATCTGGGCTATTCATAACCTTAGCCCAGTAGCATAGAGCTCTTTGTTTGCATATGACAGACAATGGGAGTCTACCCAACTCACCAAAAACAGCTGCATTTGAAGTCTGGGGGCGTACTCCTAACAGCAATTTACAAAATTTTGAGTGCAACTTGTCGACGTCATTTGTGTTGTAAATCCCCCATACCTCAGAGCCATATAGAATAATTGGTACAACAAGCGCATCAAACAATGAGAGTTTTGTTTTAACATCTTTATTGACACGACTAAATATCGATAATAAATGGTTATATGCTTTCAAAGCTTGCTCATTTAAAGTATTTATTACCTGTGATAAATTACCAGTGTAATGAAACTTAATACCTAGGTAACAGAATTCACTGACAGTTTCAAAAATATCACCATTGATAGACCAATTGAATGTACAATTGCTTTTTCTTTTCTCAAAAACACATACTTTAGTTTTATTTACATTTATCTTTAAGCCCCATTTGCATGAATATTGATATATAGTGTCCAGTTGTAATTGTAAACTATCTGCACTGGTAGTGAATAACGAATATCATCAGCAAATAGAAGCATAAATATGGATAGCAAGCGTAAGTCTTTTTCCGTAAGGTTGGTAAAATCTATACAATCTTTAATGTCATTTATAAATAATATAAACAATAATGGAGACAAGGGTTCGCCTTGCTTAACACCAAGAGTGACATTAAACATTTCAGAATATGACATACAAGCAGAATCTTTAATACAAGACTTAACATTGAGATAAATAGCTTGAATCATTTTAAGCATTTTGCAACTCATACCAGATTTCAAAAGTTTAATCCAAAGCACTTCATGTATGACAGTACAGTATCAAACGCTTTTTCGTAGTCTATAAAGGCACAATACAACTTGGATTTATTATTAATAACATTCTGAATAATAGTATGTAATATAAAAATACAATCAGTTGTGCTACGGCTATCTCTAAACCCAAATTGAGATGAGTTTAATAAATGTTCACGTTTACGCCACTTGTTTATTCTATTCCGTAAGGTAATTGAAAATATTTTAGCAATAATATTTATTAAAGTTATCCCTCTATTGTTAGCAGCACAAGAACGATCACCTTTCTTAAAGATAGGAACTATGACGCCTTTACACCAAGCCTCAGGATAAATTCCTTTGTCAAAGATAAAATTAAAAATCTTAACAAGATAGGGAGAAATAAAATGCTTAGAATCAATGAAAAAATCAGCAACATTATTTTGCATGTCAGGACTTTTATGTCTTTTTAAATTTGAAATAGTTTTTAAAATGTCTGTGATCGTAAAAGGGCAGTCTAAATCATCAACATTTATTGGTTTCTCTCTGGTTAAAAAATCGTCGTTGTCGAATGAGCTAAAGTGTTGAGTATTTGATATATCCTTAAAATGTTTGATAAAATCATCAATATTGACATCGTGACTACTAGAAATAGGTTTAACCTTATATTTGTTTATATATTTCCAGAACTTTCTTGGGCTAGACTTACTAAGAGTACATAATGTATTACGTTCCTTAGTATAAAAAACACGCTTTGCTTTGCGTTTAACATCACAAAAGCTAGCTCTAGCATTAAAAAAAGCTAAACGATTTTCATTCGTAGGTGAATCTTTAAATACCCTTTTGCAACGATAAAATATATTTTTATGTTCTTTGCAAGTTACATCAAACCACAATGATTTTCTAGTGTTGCATTTACGTAGAGGGTTTACATTAAAAGACTTCATTCAGCAGAAAAGATATATCATAAATAAGATCACACAGTTTATTAATACATACATCAAAGTCCACATTGTCATGTAATAAATTATTGGTAATTTCATCAAATAATCGTTTTTTACCATCTCACGCATGTTGTAACACATTGGCATCGCAAGTATCCCAAATAATCTTATCATAAGTAGATTTCAAGTTTGTATCATTATAAAGAGTATTACAATTAAAAGAAAAATCAATCGGGCAATGGTCGGAAAACTCTGTAGCGTCTAGAACTTTAAAACTATCTAAGCAAGTAAATAAATTGTAATTTACTATCACATAGTCAACAACACAAGAAGCGAATGTGTTTCTAATAAAGTTATGACATGTAAAATGACCTGGCTCTAATCTACCATTGACGATAAAGATACTTTCTTTACAAAGTGATAATAAATTGTTACCAAAAGGATTAGCCTGGTCATCGAAAGACGAGCGTGGCGGTAGTACGTCAAGCGGAACATCGTACTCCGGAATATCAACATATCGATTAAGATTAATATTCTCAATTATATCTGATCGTTGACCTACCCTTGAATTAAGATCACCTGTTAACATTATATCACCCAACTGACTATAACATATTATATCGACAGCAAGTTGTTCATAGAATTCAAATTCAAATAAAAGAGAGTTTTCGTTCGTATAAACATTTGAATCAGTTGGTGGTATATAGCATGCACAGACAAATATATCATTATCATTCCAAAAAAAGTCTTTTTGAGTTTAAACCATATAATACCTTTGTTATTTAGTTTAACAAGTTCTATGCCCTTCGAATATGATATCTTGTAATAAATAATAACCCCACCACTATTATGTTTAGCCTTTCGATTGCATTTTGGACGAGGACATGAAAAACTTTCAAAATTCTCTAAGTTGAGATTGGTAGTTTTAGAAGACCAAGTTTCTGAAAATATTAACACATCATAAGACTATATAAAGTTTAGAAAATCTGCATCATTTAATTTTGAAATTAAACCCTGAACATTCCAAGATAAAAAGTGAAGCTGCTTCTGTTCATTTTCCTAGCTGGGGCGTGGCTGTCCTTGACCATCCTGGCTGCCGGTGTCTCCGCGGCGCTGGTTCCGGGGACCGCGCGGGGGGAGCGCCGGTGTAGGCCCTGGTGGTGGGTGGTCGTGGGTATACCGTACCCTGTCGATGTACAGGACGTCATTCGAAAGCGATGCCTGTTTACCTGCTTGGCGGGCCTGTACTAGATATGGCACAAGCTTTCTGCGGCGGTCCTGAATGACCTTGGAATATTGGTCACTGACACGGTACACACTGTCCCGAAGATATTCCCGTGCCCTGTTTTTAATGCCAATTTTATCGCCGTAAAAGTTAAACTTGACAACTATAGGTCGCTTTTTCCCATGCTCGAAATGACCAATGCGATGAGCGCGATCAATTTTTATTTTGCTTTTAGAGTCCTCGATTTTTAGGTCATCTTCACAAAACTGGATAATTTTGTTCAAACAATTTTCAGATTTGCGATCCTCGAAGAACGTTTTTTCTTCTTCAAAATTGAAGAAAAGTAAATTATCGCGCATTGATCGTGACTGAAGATCTAATATATTCTTTGATAGGCTCGAGTTTTCATTATTCAGGGTTTTAATACTGTTTAATAGTTCTGTGTGGTTACGTTTTATTTCATCGCATGTTTTGCTATCAAACGCACTGCTCTGCTCAAGCAAATTACCACTAGTTATTGTTGTGAGTATCCAGCAACAATACGTGGGTTGATTTGTTACCAACCAATGTCGCTTATAATCGTACGAGAGTGTCTAATAATCAAATAGACACTGTCTGTTGTTTCGTCCAGTTATTGAATCGACCAATTAGATTCTCTGTGGTAACCAAACCAGTCCCATCGATCAGCAATTGCTTGATGAATGTCTTTTAGGGTAAAGCAACGATGATCTGAACAAGGATAAGAAGCGTGTTATTGGTAAAACATTCCTTGTCAACCGTTAAATGACGTGCGCCATCATCGTAGATGTTTATGTTCATTTCGTTTAAAATTGTATTATCGTTATTCCAAAATGACAGTGATTTATCTAATTATCCTATTATATCTTTCTAGGATAATTTTGGTTAGATGATCCCATCTTTACAAGGTCAGTAGATAAAGTGAAAAGAATCTATTGTATGTCATATATTGACAGCATTTTATGTCGTAATCTGATTACCAGAAACTAGGGATGTTAACGAATATTCGAATATTCGATCAAACGTTTGGTATTCGAATATTCGATGTTTTGTTGTTGAATAAATATATCAATAAACCTTTTGCCTGCAACCCGGTTGTTGAGTTTAAATTTCGTTTGCCATAATTTTATAATTAGCCTATACTGCCAGAGGTGTGAATGTGTTGACAGTACACTAAACACGCGTCATATGTCATTTAGGGACATATCGTCGGTAACTATAAACAGTCCCCGTAATTTTACAATGACTGGCTATCAGACAAATGACAACAAAAATCAATTATTTTGGGTAAATGCCTTTGTCAATTAAGGAATAAACTAGTTTCCGAGTTGGTTTGTTTTTTCCTAATTTTATTTAGTGAAGGTCAATCCCAGAACGAGGCTGCTCGTTTTACGGCGTATAACGCCATTTGACCAGAACTCCATCTTAGTTCACGTTGTTTACAAATATGAAGGCACATGAATATAAATGAAAATATTTTTTTTTTCACTTTTCTTACTTTCATAATGTATTACTTTTTGTCTTTCTGAAATGAGGAATTTCAGAGGCTCATTTGGCGAAATTCAGGGTCCGCCGCGCGTTGTGGTTACGACAAAGTAGGGCTAAAATACCACGGCTATTACTTTAGCGAATACTATAAAAGTTTACTTCAACTTCTAAAAGATGTATTTTGGAAATCGAATATTCGAATATTCGTTCGAAAGAATTACCGAATATTTGAATATCAATTTTGCCATTCGTTTGCATCCCTACCAGAAACACGTTTTTCACTACAAAGCATTATTCACTACAAATTTTAGTTCATCCAATATGAGTGCGACAAGTGTTATCGAACACAACCATTTTAGATCTATTTCATAGCGTTCTTTACAATTTATTTCACTGATATTGTTTTATTAGAATTTGTCCTCATCTATAAAGTTAATACTCTTGATAACAAGCATAAAGCCAAACCTTCCAACGTTAACACAATTATATTTCATATCATTGATAAACCATGGGTCGTTCTAGTCAATGTTACGACCATAAAGAGGCCAATCTCCCGAAGCATGACAAGATTGTGCCGTCTGTTTCCCAAACTGATTGTACTGATGTCGCAAAGCAGAGCAGAATAGAATTGTTTTTGATCAAAATCATAAACAAATTAACTGAACAATACCAGTAAACCAATCCACCAGTTTCTTACTCCGTGTCATACATAATCAAATTTGAAATAACTATTATGCATAGAATATTCTTAAACCTAGGATACTAGTTACATACACTTGGGCTGCTTCACTTCTGATAGTGCTAACTTTGCTATGCTTAAAGCCACGGTAAATATGGCGTTTAGATACAGACAGAATTCCCACATACGTAGGCCAAGTACGGAGCTGTTGAAACTGCTTTAATAAGAATGATGGCGACGAAGACAGACTTTTGGAGACCATTAGTATAAAATATTGGAGCACGCAAGTTGTTTTCTTTACCCGGGTGGTGCTGTACAAGATGGAGAGTAGGTCAGTAATGTCTGCGATGGACGAGGAAGCCAAGTGCGGTCACTGGTTGAGAACTGCGTTAAACGCTTCGGGGCAAAGTTGAACATATCAATCCCCAAATGGAAAGAAGGGTTGGTGTCTCCTTTACTTACTTCAATTTGCTTTGCAGTATCATTTGCAAACAGAGCATGATTGTTAAAACAGTTTATTGATAGACCTTGATTTTAAAGCTCTTGTTCAATATCTGTATCATTACTATATTATATCGAGACTTCACAGATCACGAAATATTGTTTGAGTCTGCACAGATCACGGTACGTTGTTTAAGACAGCACAGATCACGGTACGTTGTTTGAGACAGCTCAGATCACGGTACGTTGTTTGGGACAGCACGGATCAAGGTACGTTGTTTGAGACAGCACAGATCACGGTACGTTGTTTGAGACAGCATAGATCACGGTACGTTGTTTGAGACAGCACAGATTACGATACGTTGTTTGGGACAGCACAGATCACGGTACGTTGTTTGGGACAGCACATATCACGGTACGTTGTTTGAGACAGCACAGATCACGGTACGTTGTTTGGGACAGCACAGATCACGGTACGTTGTTTGAGACAGCACAGATCACGGTACGTTGTTTGGGACAGCATAGATCACGGTACGTTGTTTGGGACAGCACAGATCACGGTACGTTGTTTGAGAAAGCACAGGTCACGGTACGTTGTTTGGGACAGCACGGATCAAGGTACGTTGTTTGAGACTGCACAGATCACGATACGTTGTTTGAGTCTGCACGGATCACGGTACGTTGTCTGAGACTGCACGGATCACGGTACGTTGTTTGAGACTGCACGGATCACGATACGTTGTTTGAGTCTGCACGGATCACGGTACGTTGTTTGAGTCTGCACGGATCACGGTACGTTGTTTGAGTCTGCACAGATCACGATACGTTGTTTGAGTCTGCACAGATCACGATACGTTGTTTGAGTCTAAGTACTTGAACTACTCGCAACATTCAATCTATCCGAGCACGCAGAATGCATACTTAAATAAATTATAAGGTTAAATAATTTATAATTCATGTCATCGCTGTGCTTGTTTGCTAAACCGAGCTGGTAAGTCTATAATCAACTGTTATACATGACATATGACTGATTTTATCTCATACGACAAACATTGACTGATGGTCACACGCCTCGTACAATGAGTTCTGACCTCAAATCAGTTTAGCGACGTCTAAAAGATAAAAAAAAAACTCATTAAATATAACACCTTTTGCGAAAAAGAATCGTTTTGATAAAAAAAATACTTATTTTTGATCTTCCTGCCAAAACAAACCATTATATCCTGAACATGCAGAGGAATATTCATGAAGGAATATGGTATATATATGTCTTGGCATTCAAAGTATGCTGTTTTTCTTCGTTCAAGTGGTATGTTACACATTCAACTACAAGCGCTGGTCGAATAAACGTATGCAAATAAGAGAAATAAATCATATCTCACTCGATAACAAACGTTCCGCGAAAATATTGTTCGGACTATTCTGTTTGCTTGCAGTGTCATGTCAGAGAACACGACCCATGTTGACTTTTCCCTGATGTTTTGGACCGCACTGCATGGTTGAAACACAGATGCGTTATGTATTTTGAAATGAACTCGTTAACTGCCATATCCTGTTTGAATTATATTAGTTTGTGAGTCTCATGACCATCATTCCACGGACATACAAGTTGATGAAGGGAGATTGTAATAGTTTGTGAGTCTCATGACCATCATTCCACGGACATACAAGTTGATTAAGGGAGATTTTATTTTTTATTTTCCCTAGAGATAAGAATTATATTACAAATGTCTATACAAATTATCTGAGCAATTATTTAAAGTTTTGGTCGACATTATGGCCATTCCTATTTTGGAAGGCATATGCATCCCATTCGACATTTGTATCTCAGTTGGAACAGTTGGATCAAATTTCAAATAAATAGTTTAAGACCAGGAAATAAACCATAACAACACTATAAGAGTAAGACTAAAACATTTTGATCTAATGGCATCAGTCCTTGTGTAGGTTACGACATAAGCCTTATGGAAAATGACAGTCTCCGATCCAAAGTCAACGTCGCAATTTCCAGCTGTTTTCCATCTGAGAGACACAAATACAGTTACTGGTTTTTGCATATGCGTTGTTACAAAAACATGTTACAAAACACTGTGCTCACATTTACCTCTTGGACTTCAGACAAATGATTAACAAATCAGAAAGTTAATTTACGTACAACACTCAATTCAATGCATTTATTTTACATACATTGAAAATGAATCGGTAAATGTGGTGATCAATTGCTAGCAAATGTCTGTGATATAATTAGTATGCCGATTGGTCTTATACACTCGATGCATACAAACATGTTGCAAGTTTAGAATAGTTATGATAAACTAGGAAAGGTATATAGTTATTAACTGATGTGGTTCATTCTTAGAAGTCGAATGATGTATGTGACCGTTATAAAAGATTTTATGCAGTAGTCAATGACTTCATTACCAGTTAATCACTAAGAGTTATATCCATTACATATAAACATATTCATTATGTCAAGGCTGTATGAGAAAGCGGCTTGTTGGACTGGTAAAGGATACACTAAATGCCAATATAAATCTAATGAAATATAAAAGGAAATGATAGCATTACAGTAATCCGTAACATAGAACAGTCCTGGCAATAGAATGCATGGCCATCCCAAGTAATCTCCAATGGCCGACAGTCCGTCGGCACTGGGAAATTCCGTGACTCAATTATACAAATCTCTAATCGCGATGCATCCTGGGAATCGTGTGGAGCATGTTTCAATTTCTAGTGAGACAGATTATGTAGATTGTCAAATGGTTTACATTGGAAATGTTTGTTTTTGCATTGCTTACAATTACTGTTCGCGTATGGTGTGCCTGAATTACTTTAGAAAAATACGTCCAGAGATCAAATAACGAATATTTCAGTATTTGTAAAAAATGTATTCGATTATTACATTTGGTGCAAATTTCTTATGTCAAATTATATCGTGTATTATTCTTCAGATGCGATTAAAGGTCGCATTTAACTTTGCATGTCGAACGACGGTCTCGCAGACATATAGACTATTCCAAATTATTGTTCAGCTCATACGCACGCTGTCCACAATGTCGTAGAAATGAAAACACTCGCTTCGAATGCTTCGTAAACTGATTTTAAAAGGTTTCATCACGCAACGTTGTTTACGTACACGCAATCCTGTGATGACCTGTGGCGTGTCCTGTTCTTGTCTTTAACGTGGAAAATTAGATCAGTGAGACCGGACAGCGCTCACACGAAGCAGCCTGCGTATGCCATCACGTTATTTGTTAAAGGTGAAATTAGGGTCTGCACCTTCCTTTTCGAACAGTAAAAATCAACGACGGACAAAACGACAGTAGCATATTGACGCGTGTATCACGAAGGGAATGGTCAAACACGGACAAAACGACAGTAGCATATTGACGCGTGTATCACGAAGAGAATGGTCAAACACGGACAAAACGACAGTAGCATATTGACGCGTGTATCACGAAGAGAATGGTCAAACACGGACAAAACGACAGTAGCATATTGACGCGTGTATCACGAAGAGAATGGTCAAACACGGACAAAACGACAGTAGCATATTGACGCGTGTATCACGAAGGGAATGGTCAAACACGGACAAAGTGACAGTAGCATATTGACGCGTGTATCACGAAGGGATTGGTCAAACACGGACAAAACGACATTAGCATATTGACGCGTGTATCACGAAGGGAATGGTCAAACACGGACAAAACCACAGTAGCATATTGACGCGTGTATCACGAAGGGAATGGTCAAACACGGACAAAACCACAGTAGCATATTGACGCGTGTATCACGAAGGGAATGGTCAAACACGGACAAAACCACAGTAGCATATTGACGCGTGTATCACGAAGGGAATGGTCAAACACGGACAAAACCACAGTAGCATATTAACGCGTGTATCACGAAGGGAATGGTCAAACACGGACAAAACGACAGTAGCATATTGACGCGTGTATCACGAAGGGAATGGTCAAACACGGACAAAACGACAGTAGCATATTGACGCGTGTATCACGAAGGGAATGGTCAAACACGGACAAAACGACAGTAGCATATTGACGCGTGTATCACGAAGGGAATAATGTTAATTACATATTTTACAATTGTGTCTAGATATATTTTCTTTATATGTTTTGAAATCAAAAGCATTTCCTTTAATAACGTTACTATCACTTGGTTATGTTTTCAGATTTGTCGTTCACGCGAATAGAGCCACACGACTCGTTTTCGCAGAAGACACTTTTATCCTGTCACTTGCATACAAATGAGTCCAATAACAAATAAGTAAATGAGTTTAGTAGGATAGTAGACCACGTGATATTTGTCTACAGTCAGTTGGTCATGTGACCTTGCGTCAAAGAACCACAACTAAGGTTTCAATATCTTATCAACCGTCCGCCAAAAATAGACCTCAACAATCACTCGCCCATACAGTCCCATCACGCTGCATTATAATAACACTGGCAAAAAAATCGGCAAGAAAATCTACATGTTCACTTACCCCACCCACAAATGTTGAAAACTGTGCAGCATTCAACGATATTTAATTCAATTTCTGTAGTGAATTACAAAATATCACAACAGAAATGAATTATCTCTTGACCGGTGCAGTTCTGAACATCCAACACTATCAACATAAATTAAATCAATTTAACATGTGGCGATTGTTTGTAAAATCTCGTGATCTTGAACCATGACCTATGTACTGTAGTCGTTGACATGCGGAATAATTGTTACATCATCAGATAATGTTTGGTGACTGATATATGTTTATGTTTAAGCATTTTTTTAATATATATTTTGAATTGATATTGACGTATAAAAATGCAATTACTTTGACTATAAGCGTATTTTGGGGGCGATTTAAACATGGATACCTAATGTGCCGACGTCAACAGTGAAACAACAGTTGTCTCCCCGTATTTCTTAAGATACTTGATAAATTTAAAAAGGTTATTTATGGTGTTTAAATAAATAATGTAACAGGATAAATAGAATACTAGATTAGTGCCGTGGATGGAGAAAAGAAACGCACTCATATTAAATAACTGGTGGTGCCTAAATGATTAGTATATCAACTTTCTTCTTATAAGGTAGAAATACCGTTTATTTTTTTAATTAAACACAGTATCCTTGATCAGTCCATTGTTTTCGATATTTATTTATTGTTTTCGATAAATTAAAACAACTGTATAAATTTTGAAACATCTTATTAAAGAGTAAATGTGCATTTGTAAATTTGGCAATCAAATAAAAAGGACAAAGACCTTCAGGAAATAGTCAACAATTAAACATCTTCAATATAGTTCGTCAAAACTTGAATAAATACGTTTTCGATTAAAGACTTTTCCGTGTCTCTTCTTAATTTAAAACCAACAAAATATAACGACAGGTCATTTTTACAGAGAGTTTTGAGGTACTTATCAAATTGCCCCTTCTTATACGTGTTATAGTACACATACATGCATAAGAAAGAACAATCGACGCCTTTTAAGTGTGCCTTAGCTTTACCAGATTTGGGATGAGTCTGGGTTCTTAAAATGAACAGAATGAATCAGTAAGCATTTTCTAAATGTGCCGATTTAGCTCCAGAACTGGTTGTCTACATTCGAAAATCAAAACCAATACCTTCCATTGACAAAAACAAGGTTCAGATGAGATTTGCACGAAAAAGAACGGTATAACATCGAAGTTTTAAAGAATAAAGAGCGCTGCATTCGGTGGACTAAAGGTCGTTTCTAAAAGATATCCTAGAAACAATGTTTATTTATCACCGAATCGAGGACAACTTTTACCCCAAGCAAAAAAAACCAGTTCACGTGAACGCACCTGACATTACTGCCCTTGAATGAGGTGATTTAAATTGAAATACTCCGAATAAAAGCAACCTCGAACTTTGGTCAGGTAAACTTATATATATGCACATATAGGCCTGTCTTTAAATACTCTATTTTGTTTGTTTATACGAGCGAAACACACTTGTTTCATTTTATTCTATTTGAATACAAACCCTCACCAATTTTCAGCATCAACAACACGGACCTTTATCAATGTAAAATACAAAATTAATCTATCTTGTTATCGTCATTTAAAATTGAGCGAAATGCTTTTATATTATTAAAATCGTTTATGACATTAAAAAAAACATATTTTTATAATCTACAATACGAGCTACAAACCATTTCTTTAACACATTTTTTTGTAATGCTGCAAATTGCACAAGATACAAAAATAAATACAATCATCCATAAAAAAGTTAGAAAAAACTTTGTTACTTATGTAAATAACAGAAATCATTGAATATAACGTCTATATCCCCATACACGTAAATGCTTACAGTACACTCAAAAATAAACAATTTTGATGATTGTGTAATAATGACTAATGTTTAGGGTTGTAAATTGACATTTCACTGAACGTTCCCAGGCGATACCTAACAATCCTTGATAAACATACCTAGTTTTTTATATATAGTATGTATGCACTGTGCTGTTTGTGGAGTTTTGTGCTGTTCATCCATGTTCGAGCATTGTTGTGACTATCGACTCGATAGTATCGAGCATTGTTGTGACTATCGACTCGATAGTATCGAGCATTGTTGTGACTATCGATTCGTTTTATCGAGCATTGTTGTGGGGAGTATCGACTCGATAGTATCGAGAATTGTTGTGAGTATCGACTCGATAGTATCGAGCATTGTTGTGAGTATCGACTCGATAGTATCGAGCATTGTTGTGAGTATCGACTCGATAGTATCGGACATTGTTGTGACTATCGACTCGATGGTATCGAGCATTGTTGTGAGTATCGAGTAACACTATTTTAGTATAACTCGTTACCAACAACTGACGCAAATAATCGCACAAGAGTGCCTGTTAATCAAATACATATTGAATCGACCAGTTAGATCTTCAATGGAAACCAAACCAGTCACATCGATCCACAATTGCTTTATGAACAGTGTGTATACCACGTGATAAATTGCGTCATATATGCTACGTCGGAAGGCAGTATTTTGCTTAAATTGAAGACTTTTAAAAAATAAAGATAACTTCTTTTTCTACGCCATTTTAAATCAAACGGCTGTATTGTAAAACGGTTTGTCGGAATGTTTTTAGAAACTAAACTCTCAATAAAAATCTGGTATAAGACCGAACGCGAGGCTCCGTTAGTGGCGTAGACTACGCTAAGTTTCATTTTAAACGGTGAGGAATAGTGAAGTTATCCTTGTTTAAAGTTTTCATTCGAAGCAAAATATTGCCTTCCAACGTAGCATTTATGACGCAATTTATCACGTGGAAAACACACACTGATGAATGTCTTTTTCTGTAACCCCATAAGTGTATTATTAGTAATATAGTTTTTGTCGACGGGTACATCACGTACTCGCTCGACGCAGAAGCTATGCTTATTTCGTTGTGTCATCATTATTCTAAAATACAAGTGATTTATTTAAATCCCCGAAAAGACAAAATGAATCGTTTAGCTTGAATCTAACAATGCACGATTTAAGCTTTGTAATATTTAATACAGTGCATATCATTGTCACAGAGCTCCTATTGTATTATTCCAGTTTACATTTAGTTAGATGATCCAATCCATACAAGGTAAATACTGTTATAGATTAAGTGAAAGGGATATATTGTACGTCATATATTGACAATATTTGTAGTTGTAATCAGATGACTGGAAACACGTACTTGTGTAACAAATACTGTTATAGATTAAGTGAAAGGGATATATTGTACGTCTTATAGTAAAAACATTTTTAGTTGTAATTAGATGACTGGAAACACGTACTTGTTTAGCAAATACTGTTATAGATTAAGTGAAAGGAATATATTGTACGTCATATAGTGAAAATATTTTTAGTTGTAATCAGATGACTGGAAACACGTACTTGTGTAACAAATACTGTTATAGATTAAGTGAAAGGGATATATTGTACGTTATATGTGACTGGAAACGCGTGTTTTACTAAATGCATTATCTTTAACAAAATTAGTATATCCAATATCACTTGGGCAAGTGTTATTAATTTCAACCATTCTAGAACTATTTCATAACGTTTCTATAATTATATAATATTTCACTGACATTGTTTATTTATAGCACCATATCCTGCTCTAAAGCGCTAATACTCTTGATTGCAAGCATTAAACCAAACATTCGCACGTTAACACAATAACATTCTCATCCTTGGTAAAAATTGCGACTTAATAGTCAATGTTACGACCATAAAGGGCCAATTCTACAAAGCATGACGAGATAATGGCGTCTGTTTCTAAAAAACCCTAATTGTACTGGTGGTACAAAATTAACCAGAAAAAAAACACGTTTTGACAAGAAAAATATGCAAGTGCATTCAGATAGTTACATACAAACCAACATGCATGGTAACTAACAGGTAGAATCCCCACATATTTAGGCCAAATATAGAATTTTAAGAAAAGGTTACCATCAGAATGACGGTAAAGGGTGAAATCATTTTCAATGCCATTACGATAAACTGTTGGATCACGGGAGATGTTGTCTTTGTGCGGACGGTGTTGTTTGAGGAGGAGAGTATGTCAATCAGGTTTGCAATGGTCAAGAATGCTTAGTCAGGTCAAAGGTATTACTGATTTGATGTTTTTCGTGGCAAAGTTGCTGGATTAATCCACATCTCGAAAGGAATGTCGGTGTCTCCTTAACATACTTGGGTAATATATCTTTGCCTTGTAGTATCGTTTTCAAACAGTGCAATTATTGTTCAAACACTTTATGGTTTGACCGTGATTTCATCGGCCTTGGTCAACATACTATATTATAGTTGGAGACTGCACATATCATGGTACCTTGTTCTAGAAAGCACATAGCATGGTATCTTGTTCGCACTGTATTAAGTGTCTAGCCCTAATTGGTTCCGTGGTGCACATCTTTAACACGATATCGTTCATAAAGGCGAAGTAATTGAAAAGGGCGAAAGAAGCACAGCCAGCACTCAACCTGTTATTGGCGACCTTTCCAGCAAGTGACACAACTAGAACTAGAACTTCTCTCACTTCACCATTAAACCTGATCCAACAGAATGTGTGCTTAGATAAATCATAATTTCAGCCAATTTTAAGTACAGGCCATAATGGTTCTTGTTTGACTTACTCTGATATAAGCTTGACCTTTTCATTCTCGAACGACAACCATGGACTTAAGGTCACGCGCAAAAACGCAAAAGAATACGACTTATGTCCCCGAAATATCATTAGAAATAGGGCGTCAGCTAAAATTAAATTGTGTATATAAAAAGACATTTATATCTAATTTGACATTTCTCAGTTGGAACAAATTACAATTAAAAAGTTCAAGAACAGAAAGAAAAAAAGAAAACCATAGCAACACTGTGAGAGTAAGCTTTAAACATTTTTAAAAGCTTTGTAAGTTCCTCTAAAAGTGACCGCACCTGAGCCGAAGTGATGGACGCAACCAACCATTTGTTCAAAACGAGCTTGTTATCCACCTAAGATACTCAAATACATGTACTTCCAGTATCCATTCGCAAGTAGTCATAAAACAACGTCCTGAATTGTTTTAAACGTCATATACACCCTCTTGCCATACATGCATATGCTTAAAGAATGAAAATTAATTTAAGAACAACATTCAACAGTTACTTCGCATATAGTGTGTGTGTAAATTACTTTAAAACAATACTTTGTCCCGAGAACAAGTGTTTGTATAACAAATACTTCAGTATATTTCGATTATTAGATCTGAAGAAAATTTCTGCTGAAAACTTGTTAATGTTCACACTATACAGTGTGTATTTTCTCAGATGCAATTTACAGTAGCATTTAGCTTGACATGTTGAACAATTTTCTAGCAGGCATAAATACTAATTTAAATTATCGCCCAGCTAACACGCATGCTATTTGCCATGTCGTGGGATTGAGAAGAAACGCTTAAAATGATTTGTACACTGAAGAGGTTTAACACGCGACGTTGATGACGTACACGCATACCAATGACCACAGCTACCGATGTGTTCTTGTTTTTGACTTGAAAACCAGCTCTGTGTGACCGGATCCGCGTGTGGCGTCAAATGTTCAGTCGGTGCAAGATGATAAACTGCACCTTACCGACCAAAAAAACATCAACGACGGAACGGTCCCTCACAGTAAACCCGACAAAAGCCCATCTATGCATTTATCATGAAGGGAGAAATATTGATATCTGTTTTCAAATATATTTCTGTTAAAACGCTTAGAAATCCATGCCTTTCCTATTGTAAATACATTTCTTATTTCTATTTTATTGCTTATTTGTTTGTTTGTTTATTTAGATAAAGGTACACTTATGGTGCTCATTACTTTTTAATTTTCTTGTACGTCGATTTGTAAGCATTTTGATACTTGTCTTCTTTCGACAAAGGTATAAACAAGACTCACTGCTCAGCATTAGTGGTGTGTTCTTTTATGCTAGTTTTTACTTATTTTGGTACTTGCTGGCTATCAATACATATATATAACCATAACGACCATTGCATTTTCTCGTAAAAAGAGTCGTTTGCATTTATTGACATTTATTAAGTATATAGAGAGAAGCGCCATCACATTGCCAACCATACACTTTTTTTCTTGCTAATAGACTTCCTTGCATTTCATAATACTTACCAACTACCCTCAGAGAGGTATAGTCACATTTCCCATGTTTTAGTGTGTTTTCTCTCTTGTGTGTCAGATTATTTTATTTTTGTATATTATATAATAATAAAACCTTAGTAAAGGTACATGTTCAAACACATTGCTCACACTCCGTATTTGTTTTTTTGTTTTTGTTTTCTTATTTTTTCATTGTTGTTTGAATTGTTTTTATACTTGTTAACAACCAGAATGAAGATGCCTTTTTTGTGTTTAGTCAACAGATAATGATAACAATGCACCTCTCGTATTTCTCGTATACTTACTATATCACATATTTCAATCTTAACGTATACTTTTCAACTTCATAGAGTTTACTATCTTTAACATACTGGCAACTTAAAATGAATCATGTATTTTTAGATGTCCCCTCCACATGTATCCACAGTTTTAGTATGGCAATGTTTTATTTTCAATCATCTTTTTCCTCTTATTTTTCTTTTGTCACACACACACACACTGTCATCGATCATCGATTCACTGTTGGTGCGATATTGTTGGGTAATCAGACGCCCCTCCAATTTCAGCTGGCGACAAATTATGATTTAACGACCAACTTTCTAGATGCTAATCTCAAATAGTATTTCTTATTTTACTCGCCAACTTGTAGCATCGCTGGCTTCATTAATGTACGTTGTTCTTGTTTTCTTGTACATCGTCACACTGCTAATAAGCAGATTGGGCGATATTGAGCTCAATCCTGGTCCTTCGACAAACTCTGATAGCTTAAACTCATCATTAAATTCATATGCAGCACTAACCAATGGTGGTCTGAGCAGCATGAATCTGAACATACAAAGTCAGAAACCAAAACTTGACATTCTAACAGTAAAAACACAACCGGACGATATTCTTGTCCTCACTGAAACAAATAAAATTTCAGACGAAGATGTCGAACTCCCAAACTTTAAAAAACCATTTCGTTATGACAGAAACGGTCGTCTTGGTGGTGGTGTCGCAATATATGTCCGAGATACTCTGCATGCAATTCAACGAAATGATCTTGAAGTTAATGGTGTCGAAGCGGTTTGGGTTGAAATACATGTATGCAAGCGCACATTACTTGTGGGCGGAATCTATCGACCGCCTAACTCAAATAATACTCAGTGGAGCATGGAACATTCACTCGACCAATCATTCAACCAGCCTGTTGACAACATACTTGTAGCAGGTGATTTTAACATCAACATCAGCTTGAATTCGTCAAATAAAATGTGTAGATTGATAGACTCCCTAAATTTTGAACAGCTCATTCACTCACCAACTCACTTCACCGAACATTCTAGTTCACTTATTGACCTCAATGTCATTAAACACTCCAATCAAGTTCTTTCAAGTTTCGTCGCAGATCCTTTTGTTCCAAATCTTGTCCGGTTTCAATGTCCGACTATTGTCTTAAAATTTACAAAACCTTAGCAGACTTACTTTCAGTGCCAAATATGGTTATATGGCAAAGGCGATTATGTAAATTATAACGATAAACTCAGATCAACCGACTGGTCGTTCATCGAAAACAATCAAAATCTAGATGCTACCGCAGACACAATCGCTAGATCAATCTTAAATCAGCCTCTGAGAGCATTCCAAATAAAAACGTAACTATTCGTCCAGGCGACGTCCCTTGGATAGACAAAGGGGTAAGACAACAAATCAGAAAAGGTAACAAATTACACCGAAAAACTTTCAAATAATGCACTGGCTTGGGAACAATTTATAAACTATCGCAACGAAACAACAAATATAATTCGAAAATATAAAAAGGAATACGAATATAAATTAATAAACACAATTAACTCTGATAATATAACAACTAAAGTATGGTTCGAACTAGCTAAACAACTAACACAAAAACAAACATCTTCACCAATTCCAACTCTTATTGATGGCACAATTAAGGCAGAGTCCGATGAAGAAAAGGCAGACCTTTTAAACTCATACTTTAGCAAACAATCAACCATAGAACCCCAGCAGCAGCCCCTTTTTACAGTTGAGAACGTCCCATCCACTTTCCTCTCAGAAATATTTTTGACAAGCCAGGACGTTAGAGATGCAATTTCCTGTATTGATCCTAGTAAAGCCAGTGGTCCTGACTCGATTAGTCCTAAACTTATTAAAGAGGGCAAAGACGAACTTGCTGTACCTCTCTCGAATTATTTTAACAAATTGTTGGCAAACTCTACTTTCCCTTCTGCATGGAAGTTGGTGAACGTCTGCCCCATTTTCCGAAGATCTGATCCATCTAGTCCCTGCAATTATAGACCAATATCACTTCTATGTTGTATTGGCAAACTCATGGAGCGCTGTATCCATAAATACCTCTACAACTACGTCATCTCGAATACAATACGTACATCCTTCCAATCTGGTTTCATCAAATGCGATTCTAGCGTCAACCAGTTAGCTTTCTTTTACAACGACGTCAGCAAACCCTTAGATGAAGTGAAAGAAGTAAGGGCTGTCTTTTGTGACGTATCAAAGGCGTTCGACCGAGTTTGGCATCATGGCCTTATTCATAAGCTGTCATCCATAGGTATAAGTGGTTCACTTCTTCATTGGTTTTCGTCTTATCTTTCTGACCGCATACAACGGGTAGTCTTATCCAATTCTGCTTCAGGAATCCTCACTATCAACGCTGGTGTTCCTCAAGGATCTATCCTTGGACCTTTGCTCTTCCTTATTTTCATTAATGACTTTGTCAATGACATTAAGGCAAACATCCGCTTATTCGTAGATGGCACCGGTCTTTACATTATTGTCGAAGACCACGTATCTTCTGCAGCCGACCTTAACCAAATATCATCTTGGTCGAAAAAATGGCTAGTAACTTTTAACCCATCAAAGACAGAATCTGTTCTCTTTTCTCGTAAACGTCAACAACAAAATCAACCCCCACTTTATCTCGACAATGTTCCCATATCTCAAATCAGCACTCATAAACATCTTGGGGTAACCTTCTCTTCAGATGGTAAATGGCAATCTCACATATCTTCAACCGTCAACAAGGCATGGCAGAGAATTGGTATTCTTAGGACGTTAAAATTTGTAATTTCCCGTGCAGCCTTGGATAAAATGTATGTCATTCGTCATATTAGACCTTTACTCGAGTATGCCGATGTTGTCTGGGACTATTGTAGTAATGAATTAAAAAATGATATCGAAGCTGTCCAACACGAGGCGGCTAGAATTGTAACCGGTGCTACCAAACTGTGTAGTATAGAGCGGCTTATGGCTGATCTTAACTTGGATACACTGGCGGAAAGGAGGCGCAAAAATCGCCTCATTCTGTTCTTTTAAATGTAAAATGGTCTTTCTCCAGAATATCTAACAAATTTATTCCTCAGCCGAGAGCTCAGCCATATGCCCTACGAAATCGCTCAGATGTTCCAGTCATCCCTTGTTAAACTCAATCCTATGCTACTTTATTTCTACCCCTGACTATTCGCCAGTGGAACTCATTTCCTGAAGATATCAGACAAACACCTACTCTCAGCTAGTTTAAATCAAAACTTAACACGAAACCAAAGAAATCATAACTCCTGTATAATGTAGGAAACAGCATCAAGTTAATTATGCTCGTCTGCGATTAGGATGTAGCTCATTAAATTATGACCTTCACAGAAGATATATTATTCCTTCTCACCATTGTGCTTGTGATGCCTAACAGTCGACCCCATTGGTGTATCGATCGCTTTTTATCGGGGCAGTGTGTGTGACAGAATATATTTGCGTTTTTTTGTTTGTTTGTCTTTTTCTTTTCTTTTCTTTTATTATTCCAAAACATTCTCAAGTTAAAAGAAAAAATAGTTTGAACAGTTATTAAAATAATATCTTTCGTCATACTGTACACAGCATACACTGACTTTCTATGCAATCCGTACCTGTACACTGCTACATGGAAAGGAATAAGTATAAGCAATTACATTGCTTGTTTTCCAATCCATTTCATAATACTATTGCTCTACTGTTATGTTTGTATATATGAACTGAATAAAATATGTTTAAACTAAATACATTTCCTGAAATGTGAATATGATAAAAATCTAAAGTTAATTTAAAAAGCTAGAATTAAAACCATAAAAACTCTTCCTAAACATGGATCTACGATTAAATGTTTAAAAGTAAACTGTTCCATGCTGTAATATTTTCAAAAGCATCTTTTTTGGTGTCGTTATTTATATGATTCATATCATGCTTTATGTCACTTTTAGATTGAGATGTCATCATTTTAAAGTTTCCGATTTTGTCATAATGTAAATCACACTTGGATTATTCTTTATTTCAGAAGTGTTAAGAAAGTTTGAGTGATGTCGTTCAGTGAATGTGCCCAATCAATTAAATTATCAAGCTACAATTGTTGGTGTCATCATTGTAAAGGGGATCCTGTGGAGACAAACGTGACTTTTAATTTTTGAGCTATCGATAAGTAATTTGAAATGTTTCTTCAATTCAATGTCACACATAACTATGAGTTTCTTTTGTAATCCTATCACTTGGTTATATTTTGAGATGGTTGGTTAACGCAAATACATCTACTTAACTCACGTTCGGAGTGGACACTTTAATCACTAACAATACTAAATTACAAGCTCGATGTGTTTGGACAGCCCTCTTCCTTCATTCTAAATGTGACCAATGGAATGTGGGTTAATTAAATCGAAATGGTCTTAATAAATATATCCTTGAACTTAAGTCTGGTGACCTAATATTCATATGACCTGTTCACAAATTCTCTATTGTTTGTATATATAAATATATATTAAGACACTCTTGGTTCATTATGTGTATAGGAAACAAATCCTCATTTTTCAGCATCAGCGCCATTGACCATGACCCCATGAACACATACAAGTCCTTCTCTATTTTCAGCATCAGAGCGATTGACCATGACCCCATGTACACATACAAGTCCTTCTCTTTTTTCAGCATAAGCGCGATTGACCTTGACCTCATGTACACATACAAGTCCTTCTCTATTTTCAGCATCAGCGCAATTGACCTTGACCCCATGTACAAATACAAGTCATTCTCTTATTTTCAGCATCAGCGCCATTGACCTTGACCCCATGTACATATACAAGCCTAACGCTCTTGCTACCGCCATTCAAGAAATTGAGCGAAACGCTTTTCATTTATTTCTGGTAAAAATGACATTAGCACAAACATCATTTAATATTTAAAATATCATCGTATTAGCAAAAAAGTATGTCTAAGTCATTGTGGCTTTATTATAACTATCTGGTATGCTCCATGTTGCGAAAGATACAAGGGTGCATTACAAACATCTATAAACAACTTATACAAATCCTGTAACTGCATTTAGGTCCAGTTGACTATGGAGTTAGTAAATTGCCCAACTAATAAGGCACCCCTGTCTTCGTTAATGCATACAGTACACTAAATAGTAACACTTTTGATGATTGAATAAAAGTGGTTAGGTTTGAGTTAACTTTATATTTCGAGGCATATCAACAATTGCGACTACCAATTACAACCAGTTATTGTTGTGGTTATCGAGCAACAACAAATGGGATGACTTGTTACCATGTAACGGCGAAACGAACAACACGAGCGTGCTTGATAATCAAATAGAAATTGTCTTTTGTTTCATCCAGTTATTGCATCGACCAATTCGACTCTCTGTGGGGAACCAAACCAATCCCATTGATCCACAATTGCCTCATGAATGTCTTTTATAGCAACCCAACGAAGATCTGTACAAGGATAAGTAGTGTTTTATTGGTATAGTATTTCTTGTCGATGATGAAATGACATGCTCATTCAACGCAGCAACTATGCTCATTTCGCTGTAAAATTATGTTATCATTATTTCCAAACTGCAAGTGATTTAGCTAAATTCCGTTAAACTCAAAATAAATCGCATTACTTGAATTATTACAAAGCGCAATAAGCTTTGAAATATTTTGCAATACAGTGCGAATCATTAACAAAGGGTTATTTTTATATTATTCAAATATAATTATAGTAAGATGATCTAATATCTTCAAAGGTCAGTATTTGCGTAAAAAGTAGTTATTTATAGAGAGAAAAGAAGGAATTGTACGTCATATATTGACAGCGTTTTAAGCCGTAATCTGATTGCTAGAGCACGCATTAACTGCTAACTCAGAATATCCAATAAGACTGAAACATGTGTTATCAAATTCGATCATTTAGGAATTGTAGTGTCGAACTTTTTCATAACGTGTCCATTCATTTTATTTCACAATTACTATTTACTTATGGCACCATGGCTGTTCTATACCGATAATACCGTTGATTACAAGCATTAAGCTAAACCTTTCAACATAAACACGATTAGATTACTCATCCTTGGTAAATATTGCGACTAAATAGTCAATTTAACGATTATAAAGGGGCCAATTCTTTAAAGTATGACGAGATAATGCCGTTTGTTTCCAAGCAAAACATGATTGTACTCTATGGCAAGACAAGTCACAAAAAAGGTTTTTACACGAAACAATTGGCAAATTTATTGATACCTCCAGACGGTTATGTATGAACTAACATGCATGGTAGAAAACAGGTATTCTCACATGCTCAGGACAAACACGGAATTGTAAAAACGCTACAAAAAGACTGGTGGTGAAGAGAGCCAGAGTTTTGCAGGCCTTTGGAATAAACTGTTGGATCACGACAGATGTTGTCTTAGTGCGAATGTGTTGTTCAAGGAGAGTGGAGTGTATGTCAATCATGATGGTCGAACAAGCCAGGTGAGGTCGATGGCTGAAAACTGCGTTGAAAGATTTCGGGGATAAGCTGAGGATTCCGCGTATATCGATTTTCAAACAAAGCATGATGTACCTTTTAAAACACTTTAATGGACCGCAATGTTATAGTCCTTGAAGTCATTGATCAATATTAACACAGTTTATCGTGACAGTATAGTTCGAGACTGCACAGATAATGGTAAGTTGTTCGTGACAGAACAGGTCATGGTACTTTTCCGAGAGAGCACAAAGCATGATGGCTTGTTTGCAATGTATATAGTAACTAGCGGAGGGTTTCGTGTTGCACATCTTCATCACGATATCATTCTTTGGTGCGGAGCAATTGAGGGCGAATGCAGTACAGCAAGCACTCAAACACGTTTTTGGCGACTTTTTCCAACAAGTGACACACCGAGTACACGAGGTACTCGTACTACACCATCTAATCTAAACAAGTAGAATGCATAACTTACAATATACTATTATAATATATGTATTATTATAATTATATTTTGGTGGTTTTAATTCTTATATAATATTTTCCTTGACTGAGTTTGCGTTTGTCTTCCTTTAGGATTTTACTAATGAGTATGTTCAGGCAGATTAATAAATTGTGATTATTTATTTGAGACTTTATTTTACAGTTGCAAAATTGGATTAAACGAGGAAAATTGAATACACATGCGTACGTTCTACGGGCCTCAAAATGATAAACTGTTAACATCAATTTAAATCACGTCAATACTGAACATGACTTATTTAGAGATTAATACACGGCGTAGTCGGGCCGTTGAGTTATGATTGGCCCGAATGACTCATAATGGCCCGAGACGTAGTCCAGGGTCATTTTGAGCACGAGGGCCAATTATCACTCAACGGCCCGGCTACGCCGTGTATTTACCTCTTTAATACATATGTTTGTTTTTCTTATTTTGTAAGTTTGAAGGCTGCTTTTGAAAGTTTATCTGCAATCAAGCTGTGCATTCTTATTTCCTTCTGGTTTGACTACGATTAATTGACTCACTATTAAATTAAATTTAGTTCTTGAGAGTCAGCCAAAAGGCAAACAATATATTATTATCGCAAAGATGTAGACAGCAAGGCGTCGGCATTGACGAAATCGATTACCGAACATGCCTATATTTGTAGATTTATCGCCTATTTACACCTTATTGCTCTGCAATTCTGCCACTGAAGGGCCTTTCTCTTTATATTAAAGATTAAGATGTGTATTCCGTTTCACTCAATAACCGACGAGAAACTGCTGTCACCAGTGTATTTGCGCACTTTCCTGGTTTACATTTCCATAATATGACGGAGTTTCCATTACACAATTTAACTCAGTGCAGTTATGAATGTTAACCACGTCAAATTAAATTATATAAATACCATATGTTTATTTAATGAACCTCTTTATTACTTTCGACATTCATTCTACCATTCCTCCAATTTCTCAAACCTTTCGGTGCTTTGATTTTAGAAGAACAGCCAAGTAATCCCGATACTGCATTTTTTATGAAAACACTTTCGTTTAGCACTACAAACTTAAATACAACCGAAACGTTCTAAAACTGATAGCCTGTGTCAGTTTGGTTCAGTTTAACTGTCTGTCAGCCAAGCACCTGTGTGTCTGAAAGTTTCGGCGTTTTGGCCAAAAAAGCCATTTATCCAGGTTTTTTAAAACTTAACCTGGACTCAAATGGCATTATTAGTATCAAATGATGCATTTCTCGCTGTGACATTTTGTGTTCTCGTAGGAATGCAGACGACTCAATTAAAGAAAAAAAGACAAGATTGTTAAAACCAGGAAATGGCATATCAACCTGACAAGAGAAATGCATTCAACAGTGATAATTTGCTAGAAATAGTGAAATGCCGACCAGTCCTTGCCAAAAATGACACATTTAAAAAACAGTTTTGTCAAAAACCCGTCCCTGCACTTTTTATGGAAAACACTTTTGTTTAGTCCATCCCAAATCTAGATCAAGTGTCAGGTTTTCCACTTTCACTGTCTGACGTCTTTTTGCCTGGACATCATTTATTTTAAGGCGCTTTGAACCAAAATTCTATCTTTCCAGGGTTTTCAACTTATCCTGGACTTTTGACATTTTAAACAGCAAATGGTGCAGTTCTAAAAATGTTACCACATATTTTAAGTTCGTGCAGTCAAAATTATCAAATGGACATTTTGCGTGCACGACGTGGAATGTGGACGACGTACTTGAAAGAAATAGGCAATAATTGTGAAAACAGGAAATGACATTATTTAATCAATCAGACACGATGAATGCATTTCATAATGATAATTTGCCAGAAATAGCGAAATGTAATACATTTCTTGCCAAAATGACACTTTTAAAATAGAAGTATTTTCTCAAAACCGTCCCTGCGTGTTTAAGAAAACATTTAGATTAGTCCAAGATATATATATCGGAGCAAAAAAGTAATAAATTTAAAACGCGCTCAAATTGCACCATTTTGGATTAGAAATTAATACAGGACGACCCCAAAACTCCATGCCAACATTTAAAACTATTTAAAAAAAATCTAAATGAGGAATGAATGTCAAAATATTGTGCCCCTAAGTGCCTTTAACGTCAATTCATTGATCCGCATCAGGAAAGTCGATTATTTTAAGGCCTTTTGGCCAAAATGTCATTATTCCAGGTTGTTGAACAGAACATGGTCTCAAATAGCATTTAGTATCACATAAGCTGTTCTCCGCATCTTTGCACAAGTTTTAAGTTTGCACAGTCAATTTTTTATCACATATTTGGCCATTTTACGTGCTTGAACGGTTTACAATAAAACATCAACTTGGAGGTGACTCTAGCACACAACCTTTATGAAATTGCAAAGGTACATGCTTTGAAAAATCCTAAATGCTTAAGAAAGGCCCATTATTGAAAGGTTGTCAATACATACATGAAATAAAGCAGCTGCCAACTGTCTTAACATACTGAACCGCTTTCCAATGTAAATTCAGTTTAAAGCGTAACTTCAGTGTACTGCAATATCGTTCTCTGCAATATGCTGGGACGGAGTGTTTTTCCGTTCAGTGGTTGTGAATGGAGAACCCTATAATCACCGTAAAACATTACATGGACTTTATGACAGCCTAATGAATCTGTGCTAAACCTAAAGTGGCAAAATTTGTAATAAGAAATGTAAGTCGGAATTAAGTAATAGGTTTAAAACTTCTCAATTCAATACGTTCTATCAAAATCAAAAAGTGAAAAGGTATCATTCCTTCCTCTTTACCGTTCAATGGGATATCCCATGACACTTAAAAGCGGATGTTATGCTAAATTGTATTGAAACTCGAATAAGGCATAACACCTAGGTTTCGAGGATGTTATGTAAGGGCTAGGGGTAAATATCATTAATTCATAATGGCAATGAACGTGACGCTTTGCAGAACTTTTGCATCAGTACACCACAGAACAATTTTATAGGGGTCTTAACAGTAAATAACAATATTTCGCCATGATACCGCTACATGATCTAATCCATTCCAAAAAAGAACTATTCCTCACAATCAAGAAACGCACCAATTACTGGCTTTTTGGCTACTTCTTAAAAGTTAACAATGTCTTCGCGTACATTAGTCTACCAAGATGGCCGAAACCGCAAACTAGGTTAATTTTGAAACACATCAATTGTAACAACAGTCACAGGCGATTCATCGCCTATTTAAACCTTAAGCCACTTCAATATTGCTTATCAAGTGCCTTTATTTCATATTAAAGAGAAATAGATATATTCCATTACAATTCAATATCAAAGTCGTAAACAAATTCCGTCGCCAAGCTTAAAAAAAATGTGACGGAGTTTTTCCTCTATTTCCGAATTCGACTCCAGGAAGTTTCAAATGTTAACCAAATCAAATGAAATTATATGGATATCATTTTTTCATTAAATTAACGTTTCCTGAAGAAACATGCCATCATTTCATAAAACCACTGATTTTACTGATTAATGATCAACCGATTTCGACTTCCGACACCACTCACTTCAGATATCTGTGGTCATACCTAAAGAGATTCCCCCCCCCCCCGGTCTAACATTATTATTCCAGCCGAATTACATATAATACAGGTCATCGTTGGGCTTGTTTTATTTACCAAACCGGTGTACAATTTTTATGTGATGCAAGATTAAGACTTATAATTCTAGAACGACCAAATAAAACATTGATTTGCTCTTCCTGCAAAAATAAACCATTTAGTCTAGAAAATATTTGTGAATGTAGGTGGTATTGATATGTCTTGGCATCTAAATTATGTCATTTTCATTCGTTAAAGAGATTTGTTACACGTTCAACTACAACAGAAGCGCTAGTCGTATAAACGTATGCAAATAAGGGGAATAAATCATATTTTATCCGATAAACAAAAGTTCAACGGAAAAATTGAACAGACTTTCTTTTTGTACATGTGATGCCATGTCAGAAAAGAATACCCATGTGTGCTTTTCACTTAAAGCGTGGGCTGCACTGCTCGAGTAAAACCAATTTGTGTTATCTGTTTTAAAATTAACTCATTGACAAACATATCCTGTTTGAACTGTATTAGGTTGTGGGTCTCATGACCATCATTCCACAGACATACAAGTTGATTAAGAGATGTTATATTTTTATTTTCCCTAGAAGAGATATTTGACACATGTCTGTACAAAATATCTAAACATTTATTTAAAGTTATGGTCGGCAAACAATTTCCAACAACAATTATTATCGCTATGTCAAGATAAATTGCTTTCCAATTTGACATGTGTATACCAGTTGAGGCAAATTACAAAACAAAATAGCTCAAAAAGAAAAGGAGACAAATAAAACCATTTCTACACTGTAAGAGTAAGCCTAAAACATTTTGAAATAGTTTCATTAGTCCTTGTGCAGTTGAAAGCACCTTAGTCGATGGGGTGGACGCGATAAAGACACCGTCAGACTGCGGCCTCAATTGAACGTAACCAGCTGTTTTCCGCCTGAAAGACACAAGTATAGGTTCTGTAAAACAGGCCCATTCGTTAATAGTCACAAAACACTGTGCGTTAGAGATATAAACGTCATATACACCCTCTTGGCCTAAAGGCAAATGATAAATAAGAAGAAAGTTTAATTAATGAAAAACATTCAACAGTTATTTCCAATACGTTGTTATTCATCATTGTTGCACCATTTTGAATAAGACGGAACTGCTTAAAAATCACGCAGTGTGTGATATAATCTGTGTGACACTCGGACTGGTATAAATGATATGAGTTCCTTAGCATATCTAATGTAAAGCAATCTTAAAAATTGATCGATCAGAAAAGTTATATAGTGTATAATTGGTATGGTTCATATTTTGAAATCAAATGACTGTTACTCTAGTGCCCTCTTAGCCATGTTATAATTAATGACGTCATATGCAGTTCATCACAAAGAGTAATTTACATTATTTAATTAATAAAATTACATGTGCGTAAGGCATGAACATTTCAAAATATGAATCAAATGTCAAAGGAAATTATTGCAACATAGAACAATCGCCGCCATAGAATGCATCCCAAGTAATCCCCAATGAGCGACAGCCCGCCGGCATTTGGAGGTTCAATTATACTAATCTCTAATCGCGTTGCATCCTGGGAATCATGTGGGGCATATATAAATTTCTGGTGAGACTGATTATGTAGATTGTTCAATGATTTACATTGGAAATGTTTGTTTTCCGTCTCTAACAATCACTGCTTGCATATGGTGTGCGTAAATTACTTCAGGAAAAAAGTATAATTTACGTATAACGAAGATTTCAGTAAACTTAAAATAAATGTTTTCCATATCTAAATCCGGCGCAAATTTCTGATGACAAATTGCAATTGTTTAACCAGTTTCGTGTATAGTATTCGCAGACGCGATTCGCGTTGGCATTTAACTTTGCATGTTGAACGATGTTCTCGCGGACATCTAGACTAATTTAATTATCGTCCAGCTCACACGCATGCTGTCGGCCATATCGTGGGACCGAGAATGACGTTTAGAATGTTATATCAACAGTGATTTCATCACGCAACTTTGTTAACGCACATCCAAACCTATGACCTTCACTTCGGCGGCGTGTCATGTTCTTGTCTTTGATGTGTACAAACAGCTTTGTGTGACCGGGTCATCCTGCTTATGTTGTAATTTTCGATCACCGATCAGCCAGACTAATCGGTAAAAACGAAAGTAGTTGTATATTGACGTTTGTATCGCGAAGGGAATACTGTTAATTAAATACTTATCAATAATTGTAAATGTAAATTTTTGAACGGAACTAATATATATGACACTTTCACTATAATAAAAAGGGAAGTTAAAATGTTGTTTTTTTATATTATTTTTACCTGTCTGTTGGCTTCGTTATTCTGGAAAGCTAGGAAGATTTGAAAATAATTCATTGTTTCGTGTCATCTTGTACATTAAACCATAACAAACAAACAATTAAGCCAATCTGTATTCGACAACCTTTGATTAGCGATTCTGGCTCCATACTAACTAAATACTCAGGTAATTTCTCAATCTCAATCTCAACTCATTTTCCCACAGAAAAGCATGACATTATTCAAAATTACTAATGTTTTACTTTTTAAAAGTGCATTCCTGAGTCTGAGACAAGACGTGGACTTGGTCATGGTTCAGTTATTTATTAATAATTAGCCTGGATGATGATGTATTATACTGTTTTTACTGTGAGCATAAGTTCCTTGAATCGAATCAAATGAATAACGGGAATAGAAAGAACTTGTGAATGCGTCGTTACAATGGTCAATTGTAATGTTTTTTGCTACAATTATCAGTAGAAACCCTTGGAGGCGTGGGAGTGCCGAAAATTAGAACCGCTATGGAGAAGATTCAATCAATTCTTAAAAGAAAATAATATTTATTTAAACTATACATTTAAAATATCAGCTTCGGAACAGTCATCAATGAAAAACACACAGCGATTACTAACTCCTTAATTGTGCTGATGAAATTCCACGTCTTTGGTTCAAAATATAGAAAACCAACGCCACAATTTACTCAGTACAGGAAATATATGATCATTAGACATAATATAGAGAAAGAAATTGCCTTGATAAATGATAAAATGAACCAGCATAAAAATAGATAGATTTACATTCGTTCTAATCTTAATCAATCTTAATCATCACCTGCCCAAATCCTTTTTGTGTTCATAATTATCATTTTTATATATAAAAAAAAAACACAAAACAAACTATGATAGTCTATGTTCTACATTTTTCATTTTTCTAGTTATTCAATGATTGCATGCCCTTTTTTGGTAAATGTTTAGCTAAAACTAGTTTCCATCAAGTCAATTATCATTTTCTTCAAAAAAATGTACATATTGATGTTTGTCTGCACAACATATTTTTGTATCATAAATTTGAATAATAAAGAATAGAAACCCTGATAATCGCTTTATGGAGAACAAATGGAGTTAACGATGTTCAATGTCCCGGTGAAAATGTGTAATGACACAAAAGGGGACCGTGGTTTTGGTCAAAGCCACCGCCATACATCTCCAATTACGCATTGTTTTTTTCTTTTTTTTTCAATCTATAGCAATTAAGAATTTCAAAATGTATATTATATTCAACATTAATGTAATTCTAATTAAAATGGTCGCCAGTATGAGGAATTGAGGGAAGTTCTGAGTCAATCGCTATTTCTATCGATGACGCGAATTCGCCTTCTTCTTATTATTGGCTAGCTGCTCATGTTCATGATAATGCTGCAATTTATGAACTTCGAAACATCTAGTTGTTTAGATAGGTTTAGATAGGTTGTAAGTGTTTTCTGCTTCGACATTCGTGCTTATCCGCATGGTCCTTTCAAGAAGCATGTTTCTGAATATTTATATGCTTCTGGAGCGTGAGTAAAATTAGATAATTTTATGTATTATGTATTTCATATAAAAGTGGACAGATTTTACCAGGGGGTTTTTGTCACGCTATTTTTAGCAACGCGAAAGAAGTTCCGAGACTACACACGGTACTCGCATGCTACGGAATCAGAAGACGACAGTATGGTGATGTGGATTTTTCAATACGGCGTGCTGTATTTCCACTGTTGGATATGGAAAATGAATTTGATAGGCATATAATAAGACTTGTTATCAAATAACGGCGAAACGATCAGCACGATAGTGCTTGATGATCAAATATACATCGTCTCTTGTTTCGTCCAGTTATTGTAATTTGAATCGACCAATTAGACTCCCTGTGGGGAACCAAACCAATCCCATCGATCCGCAATAACATAATGAATGTCTTTTAGGGTAACTCAGCCATGATTAGTACAGGGATAAGTAGTGTTTAATTGGTATAATATTTCTTGCCAATGATAAAATGACATGCCCATTCAATGCAGAAACAATGCTCAGTTCGCTGTAAAATTGTGTTATCATTATTTCCAGACTGAAAGTGATTTAGCTAAATTCCGTTAAACTCACAATCAATCGCATTACTTGAATTATTACAAAGCACGATTAGCTTTGAAATATTTTGCAATACAGTGCGTATCATTGACTAAGGGCTTTTTGATATTATTCAAGTATAATTATAGTAAGATGATCCAATATCTTCAAACGTCAGTATTTGCGTAAAAAGTAGTTATTAATAGAGAGAAAAGAAGGAATTGTACGTCATATATTGACAGCGTTTTAAGCCGTAATCTGATTGCTAGAGCACGTATTATTTACTGCAAAATCAGAATATCCAATATAACTGAAACATGTGTTATCAAATTCGATCATTCAGGAATCATATTGTCTAACTATTTCATAACGCGTCCATACATTTGATTTCACTATTATTATTTTCCTATGGAACCATGGCTTTTCTATACCGCTAATACCGTTGAATATAAGCATCAAGCTAAACCTTTTAACATAAACACGATTAGATTCTCATCCTTGGTAAATATTGCGACTTAATAGTAGATAAACGATCATAGAGGGGCCAATAATACAAAGCATGACGAGATCATGCCGTTTGTTTCCACGTAAAACGTGTTGTACTCTATGGCAATACAAGACAGAAAAAATGTGCAAATTCGTTGATTCCTTCGGACGGTTATGTATGAACTAACATGCTCGTAAAAACAGGTAAAATTCCCACATGCTCAGGACAAACAAGGAAATGAAAAATAACGGCTACATAAGGACTTGTTGGGGAGGGGGCAGAGTTTTCCAGGCCTTTAGGACAAACTGTTCAGCAAGGAAGATGTTGTCTTTGTGCGGATAAGTTGAAGCTTCTGCGCCTGTAGTCATAGCGATGCCAAGTCGATTGTAGTAGTCTCCCCTTATGAATCTCATGAATATTAATTTTTCACGGAAGGCGACCCAATTCTGGTACCAATTTTATACGCCCTTTAAACCACATATATCAACATTTGCGGAGAACCATGTGGCTATTTATAGTTAAATAGATGATGAAATATTCCGGAAACCAGTCAAATTTCACTGAAAACGTGGTTACTCTTGAAGAAAAACGTAAATGAAAAATTGAATTAACGTTTTTTTCATGTTTTAAGGCAAGTACAAAGGATTATTTAGTTTGTTAATAAGCATTGAAGGGGTCTCTCATAGTTTTTTATCACTTTTGATACAAAAACAACTGGACTATGAACGTTCTTAGACCATTTATAGACTTCGCCAAAATGTAAACAAAAATCCAAAATGGCTGCCGCGAAATGAAACTAGCTTTTCACTTACTCAGATGTTTGATGATTAATGCATGAAACAGTTGCTGACAGCTTAAAACTGCAAGTTCACCTTGTGTAAATAGGTGTAAACATTAAGAATGAACACATTTTATGTCTATTCTTTAAATATTTGATGTTTTTTTCACAAAGTTTGTGTTCGTCCCCAGTTTCGTGCCGTTTCCTTCTCAAATTCATATGTTTACAGTATGTAATAAAGACGTGATTATATAAAAGAAAGCCCGTGAAAAATGCCAGATTTAGGTTACATCAGTAGTTTTCTAACTGAAATGTTGTTTTTGTGTAATATAATAATTGGTTTGATCAATATCACATTATTAAATAGCAGTATAATAAATAAAAACTGTAAATGTAATTAATGTACAACTCATTTCAGTTTGTAGTCGTGTGTCATGAGTAGGACTAGGAGTGATACAGAAGATTCTGACGCGACCCAGCCACCATCAGATTATGACGCGATCCAGCCACCATCAGATTATGACGAGACCCAGCCACCATCTGATTATGACGAGACCCAGCCACCATCAGATTATGACGAGACCCAGCCACCATCAGATTATGAACTTGGCGACGGCATTGATGAATCATTGAACTTCAGTTCCCAGGTACAATTTTTAAAGATTTTTTTCCACTGGATTTTTAATCCCCCGCCACAGAATGGGGATGGGATTGTAGTAATACGCTTCGTCCGTCTGTAAGTTCGTCTGTCTGTAACATTTCGTGTCTGTGTTATAACTTACTTATGCATTGATGCACAATTTTTTAGGGATTTTTAATATTTCCAGGCATTGCAGGTCCTACCATCTGTCACACAACTTCTTGGACCAGTGTTTGAATCTGGGACTGGGAGCAGTTTCCTCGATCTTAGCACGCAGGTAAGCAGTCATGTTTAGAAAGTATTATCATTTAAAACTTGAAGCCTTTATAAAATTATATAGAAAAGTCACAGAGGTATATAATAAAAGGCTCAGTTCAGCAGTAGCTTGCTCACTAGATACTAATATTAATGTAGTATTCGGCTCTAGCCCCTCTGTGATCGGGCCTGGCAAAATCCAATTGAGCCAAATACAACTTTTCATTGATGAAGCTTCTTTTAGAAGAAACCAATTTATTTTTCCAGGCTTTGCAAAATGTACCAATAAAAAAATATTATTTAATCTAAATATACACTAAAAATAACCAAACAAATATATTGTTGTTAAGAAATTGTCTTTAAACGGTTGATAATTTTGTTTATATTTTCATTGATGAATTACAGGCATTGCAAGATGCTCCATCACTAACGCAGATATTTGGCAGCTCCAAGACAGAACAGCAGACAAAGTCTCAATCTAGCAGAAAAAGGCCATTAGAAGAAAAATCACACTGTCAGGTAAAATTCATAAGAAATGTGAATTTATGTTTAATTGTATCTGAATATTATGGTTATGGTGTGACATAAATATATAAACTGTGTGATGGCATATAAATAATTTGCAAAGTCCTGAGCAGTCAATGGTTGTACAGTATGCAGATTATTTGTAAGAACGCTATCCTAACACACCGTGCTTAGATAACTGTATTAACCAAATGACTAATTATTCTATCTGCCGATTTAGCTTCGGATTTTCAAAACAGAATAAATTTACTGTTAAAAGCTGCACTCTCACAGATCATTTTAACACCTTTTTTATTTTTGCGTAAATATATGCAAACCAATGATATAAGATTGCTTAACGTCAAATCTTTGAGGGTGCACCTTTAAATGTTTTCAAATTAATACAATTTGCAGCCTGAAGAAGATGAAGAACTAAGTCAGAGCTTAATTAAACAGTGCAGAAAGACTAAAATCACTCAAACACCAGTTGTTGGTTCACTCAACAAGATCAACTCTGGCATGTTATTTTATGATGAACTTGTCAACTGTGTAGACTTTCAAACCAAAGAGACTCAAACTGTTGTGTCTTGTTTCACATGTTCTAAGTAATAATCACATTGATATTAATTGTAATTTATCACAATGGACACTTATTGCAAAAACCTTGGCATTAACCTTTCCAGTATACTAGATAATGATCCACCACATGTATCAGAGCTTACTAATGGGAGTGTTATTGAAATATTTTCATTTTGCCAAAGTTGTAAAATAGATATTAACAAAATTACCCAAATTTTAGGCGAAATTACTAATACTAATGTTGCGAGTAAAGCATGTCTCTCTAAAATTTACCGACTAATAAGAAGTGATAAGGAGAAACGAGGAAATGTCAAAGAGCAATATAGACAGCAGACATTCAGCCTGCCAACAGAAACTGCATCATCAAACACATCTCAGCTGAAAACAGATGCAAAAGATGGGGGAATAAAGCTTGATAAAGAGGAACATCTTCAAAAAAAATTGGTAGAAAGAAGACAGAAAGTTGAACAGTTTAGGGAAGAAAACAAGCAACTTAAAAGGAAACTGAAAAGAAGAGAGTCAGCACTGCAAGCCAAGAAAGTAGAAGACAAAAGACAGAAAAAACTATTAAAAGTTCACAAACAATAAAAAAGCTGAGAAAAAGTATTACATCTGTTTGTACTAAAACTAAAACAGCCTTGCAAAGACATGAATTTCAAGTCAGAAAATTGAAGATTGCATTACAGCACAAAAACTCTGAGCTAAAACAATCTAAAAGAGAAGCAAATGAAGCCAGCAAACAGAAAAATAACCTGGCTGAAGAAAATCAGGAATTAAAAAAGAAAGTAATTGTGTATGACGAGCTTTATCAGGAGTATACTAAACAAAATGCGGCACTGCAAATGGACAATGATAACTTGAATACTTCTGTAACATATGTAGAAAGTTTGGTCATTGAAACTGAACCCATAGATTTCATGGACTCTGAGAAAAATGCATATTCAAATTCTTTAGTGGAGTGTGCCATAAATTTGACAAACTTAAAAGTTGCTACTAGAAATGTTGGTCCAGTAATTAAAGAAGTTGCAAAATTGTGCGGTAAAAATGTGAAGAATATCCCATCAAGGCAAGTAGTAGATACATTTGTTGACAGGAAGCTTGCAATTACACAAAAACATGTTGAAATAGCTGCAGCTTCTTCTTCTAATACAACTTTGTACACTGATGAGACAAGAAAACATGGTCATACTTATGAGACTTACATTATCAGTGATGACAAACAAAACTCTAACATTCTTGGACTCCGTGAAATGGCCAACAAAAGTGGAGCCTCCACTGCCGACACACTGCAGCAAATAATACAGGATATATCAGTGTACTGCACTCAAAGTGATAACTTGGGATTAGGCTATGATTTATTGACAAATATTAAAAATACAATGTCAGATCGAGCAAGTACAGAGAAGACATTCAATGGTCTACTTAATGCATACAGACAAGAATGCTTGACAAAAGTTATTGATGATCATGATCAACTGTCAGAAGATGAAAAGAACTTATGTGGCCAAAATAAATAAAAAAAATTGTGGTTTGCATTTACTTGTAGCAATAGCTGATGTGTGTGAAACATCTACTTCAAAATTTGAAAATAATTATGAAAGTGGAGATTTAGGATCAGCTTCAGATCCCCATCTGAATCGGTACCACAAAGCTGAGAGTGGAACTCTTCGATTATTACGGACATGCAGCAAGGTGTGTGCTGTAGGCGAAGATGAAAGAAATGGAGCTAGTATGCAATGGAAAACTTACTTGCAAACAAAGAATGACAAAAACCGTATCATGAGATTTAAACACAACAGATTTAACATTGTGTTCATGGTAGGGAGTGCAGTATTCTATCATTCTGCAGATATAGCTGACTTTCTGGATAATGTACATGGAACATCAAATGACCTACTGAAAGCTGTCAGCTTGGACATCAAAGAAGATCTTTTTCTGGCAGGAGCAAAGGCACATGGACTGATATCCAAGTTTATCACATCCCCATTGTGGAGGTTCATAGAGGCCCCTGGTCATATCCTTGACATGAACAACACATTTAACACACTTAACAATTTTCTTGAAAGTGCAGCCAGTGATCAATCAATGACTGAGCACTTTATGACAGGAGAAGAGTCGCCCAAGATGTTGTAATGAAAAAGTTGATTGAAAATCACAGGGTTGATGAAATAGTTATGCCGTTACTGCAGAATATTTTCATTGCAATCAAACAACTACTGCTGCGAATGATACCAGAGCATTTACCAGGTGGAAAATTTTGGGAGCCTAGTGATGAACTACGCGAAACAAAAAAGTCAGCCAAAAAACACAATAAAATGCCAGAGTTTGTGTTTGGACAACTTGACCATTTAACTTCATACAGACCAAATGCATCAATCCTGGCAAATGAGGCTTACATCATGTACTCATTCAATAAAACATCAAAATGGTTAGAAGAACTTCCTGAAGATGAAAGGAACCAGTACATAGAGGAGTCCAGGAAAGACAGTAGAAAAATTAGACAAACATTTAAGGAAAGGACAAGAGTCATTCAAGAGAAGAGATTGGAACAATTAAGACAGAAGCAAGTAGAACTGGAAAGAAGGGAGGCAGAAAGAATAAGGAAATCTGAGAAACTTACAAATGAAGTATGCTACTATGGCTTTTGGCAGTCTAAATTACAAGTCGAAGAAGGATTAAACGATATGGATTCCAACAAAGAAGTAATGTCAGCTTTGAAGTGCCAACTTCAGTTTCGAAAAAATGTTCTGAAACAACAGTACCATGATAAAACAGTTTATAACCTATCGAAAAAGGACGCAAATGGAAAATATATAAAACTGGATGCTGAAGCATTGACGCAAAATTTGTTGTTGCTTGTTGAAAGTGTTTCGGATGTTGAGACGAAGGAATTGAAAAAGGGGAAAATTCCACTGGCAAGCACATTGACCACAAGTTTGATGATGGTAAAATACATAGAGGGGAAGTTATAAATGTTGTTCCAGGGTTTGGTGATTGGTATAACATAAAATACAGGGGGGATCCTGCTGTTTATGTTTTTAATTTGAAAGAAGACTATAAAAAGGGAGATGTTCAAATAGTAGTTGGACAAAATTGATGTGGATGTAGGATGTATTTAAAATAGTATGCTATATGTTGAAGATGTTAAAGGTGAATTCAAGACCATGTATAAATGCTTCATCAAGCATTAAGCACATTTTAAAACCTTTTTTAAGATTGTAGTATGATGTATATTGTGAGGTTGTTTAGAATGTTGTACTGTGTTTTAAGTATAATATTGTAGAACTCTGGTGAAGGCAAATATTATCTTGTAAGCAACAGTTAAAACTGTTGTAAATTAACAAAGTTCAAGTTCTACTTATACTAATATGATACTAACACCGTTGGTTCAGTCGTTTCTAACCAATATAGCCTTTGTTGAATTATGCATGGGTGTTGGCGTTACTTCACTTACAGAAAAAGGAGTTTTTCGGCATAAAACGTCCATTTCTGAACCTAAATATGGTCAATCTATGAGAGTGCAGCTTTAATAGTTGCCTTCTTAGGTACTTTTGATACCTATTAAAGTCGCTATTTATAAATTTGATAATTAAGTAAGTTCTCTTTAGCATATGTAAAAACACTTTTTTTGAATATGTTATATTGACAACTTTTGCTTTAAAATAACTATGCATTTTTGGTGTCATTTCAGGTTTTCTGTCCTGTTTGATGACATATTAAAGTTCATAATTTCGTCTGTAAGTAAAATTGTAACACCTTTTTGATATTTTGTTAAAAGAAGAATGTTTATTTCACTAACAATTAAATGCTAAATGAGTATTTTGGATGGTTGAAGTACCAGAGTATGATTTTTATATTGTGAATTGCATAAAAAAATACTATTGTCACTAAATTGCACAACACTTATTTATTAACAGAAGGTCTTTTTTTCGGTAGTGGTGTTGAATATTAACCTTGTTGACTTTTAGCATAGAGGTCTAATGTAGTCTAAAGCTTTCTGTAATAAAATATTTTGTGTAACCTTTTAGTCAATTCTTCTTGCAGGTGTTCGTCCATTACTTTGTACGAAAAACTGCTCGGCCGAAGGGATACTAGACAGGAAAAAAACCCAGCTGTGACTTGTAAGTACAGTTTATTTGCTGTGTTTTATTCAGTTACTATGTTTGCATGTAGTAAAAAAGCCTTTTGAGCAGTTCTACATGCCTTACAATGAAAATAAAAACTTGGGTCAGGATTTCGTGACTTTTCAGTTAGTGCATTTTAATGGCAGTGAAGGGTGGGTGCATACAAATTGCTATATCTTCAGTTTGAAATGAGATATTTCAATAATTCTTGCATTTTTATACTCACAAAATATGTATATAAACAGAAATGTAAGGTTTTGGCATGTCAAAATATTTAAAAAAGTCATGTTGCATTGCTACTGTAGATCATTCCAGACTTAAAAAGAATAGTTGGTATCTCATTTACTTACTTGTGGAGCATATATATATATATGTTTACATGTATATCGATTTTCAAACTGATCATGATGTACCTTTTAAAACACTTTATGAATGGACAGCAACGTTATAGTCCTTTAAGTCCTTGATCAAAATTAACATATCTTATCGAGACAGCATAGTAAGAGACTGCACAGATCGTGGTACGCTGTTCGTGACAGCACAGGTCATGGTACCTTTTTCGAGACAGCGCATAGTAGTATAGCTTGTTTGAAATGTATATAATTACTATCGGTGGGTTTCGTGTTGCAAATCTGCATCACGATATCATTCAGGGTTGTGGGGCAATTGAAGAGGGCGAAAGCAGCACGGCACGTTCTTGGCGACCTTTTCCAGCAAGTGACACACCGATTACACGAGCTACTCGCATTACACCATCTAATCTATGCAAGTGGAATACATAACTTAGAGAAATCAAAGCACTAAGGGTGCTTAGAAACTGGGGGAATGGTAAAGTGGATGTCGAGGCTGATTTTGATGACGCAAAAAAATCAAGATATGGCGATATGACGTTAACATCAATTGAAATAACGTCAATACTCAACATGACTTATGTGTAAAAAAATGTTATGTTTGTTATAAGCACATAGTATTGTTTTAATGGAAACATTATGTGATAGTGTATTATATCGTTATAAAAAAAGATTGGTTCGTGAATTTTGCAAAAAAATAGATATTCACTAACAATCTGTTAATTGATGTTGCTAGTAGTAAGCTGTGAATGATGCATAACATAAGAACAATAATACTGTTGCAACAACTATTGACTTACAAATAATATATTTTTTTATACATCATCCACTCGGACAAATTTGCAACTTTGCTAACCATCGTTATGCAAACCTCCATGTACATACCACAAATTGTTAGTTTATATCCCATGCATCTCGCAATCACCTCTTCAATGCTTTACTTATCTTAAATCATTCTTGACAACCACTTTGCTATTCCTCAATTATGACAGCAAGATGTAGACAGCAAGGAGTCGGCACTGACGAAATCGATTACCGAACATGCCTATAATTGTAGGAGATTTATCTCCTATTTACACCTTATTGCTCTGCAATTCTGTCAATGAAGGGCCTTTCTCTTTATATTAAAGATTAAGATGTGTATTCCATTTCACACAATAACCGACGAGAAACTGCTGTCAACATTGTATTTGCACATTTCCTTGGTCACACTTCCATAATATGACAGAGTTTTCATTACACAATTTAACTCAGTGTAGTTGTGAATGTTAACAACGTCAAATAAAACAAGTCGGCGCAATGAAATTAGAAGAAAAACGTGCATGCAGATAACCAAAAATGGTTATTATTTCAATGATAATATTTTGTTTTATGTTTGGTGTACATATATTGGAAGGACATTATGGTTAATAATATTGTTACAATAGAATAGTTTAAGCCCGGAATTATAGATATTCTGGGGGTTTTCCCCAAGCTAATCCTCCGGTTTAAACTAAATTATAACAAAAATATACATTCGTTTTTTTTCGGATGAAATAGAGTCAATGGTGTAATACATAGATTTCAATAGCATGAAATTCACCTTTTATTTGTACCGGCATGTTATGTGAATTCCTTGCTTTATTTTTTGTATAAGTTTTTGTAACACATTTCACTCATATGATTATATAGAACGGGGATAAAAATACTATACATCAAAGGGGAATTATCTGGAGTTCATTAGTTCGAATGACATTTTCAAAACAAACAATTAAGCTCGAGGTTAAATTTTCAAAACTCGGCATTTTTGCTGTCACCAAGGGAGATTACTGCGTAGGAGGTTAACAAACATAAAGGATATTTTAATAGTACCGTGTAACCTCCATCTATTTGATATCAATCGGACCACCTCGGCCTGTATCTATCTCGGAGATGGCCGAGTTGTTATGATTGAGTTGGTATTTAAAATCAAAATTTTCATAATGATAAGCAGGGCTATTATAATTTAAGGTTTCATTATCAATTAAGTGTTAAGTTTTATGAAACAAACTAAACTTCATATTTTATTAGGCAACGTGGAAACTATTGAAAGCATTGTTCTGCAATTTATGAACTAGTCCCTAAGTGGGAATATTTCTAATAAGTAATATCAAATATAAATTATATAGATACCATATGTTCAATAAAAGATGAACCTCTTTATTACTTTCGAAATTCATTCTACCATTCCTCCAATTTCTCAAACCTTTCGGTGCTTTGATTTGAGAAGAACAGCCAAGTAAGCCCGTTTTTGCATTTTTTTAAAACACTTTCGTTTAGCCCTACATACATAAATACAACCGAAACTATCTAAAACTGATAGCCTGTGTCAGTATTGTTCAGTTTAAATGTCCGCCAGCCAAGCACCTGTGTGTCTGAAAGTTTCGGCGTTTTGGCCAAAAAGCCATTCATCCAGATTTTCAACTTAACCTGAACTCAAATGGCATTTCTAGCATCAAATGATGCAGTTCTTGCTGTGACATTTTGTGTTCTCGTAGGAATGCAGACGACTAATTTATTAAAGAAAAAAAAGACAGGATTGTAAAAACCAGGAAATGGCATATTTTGATCAACCAGACAAGGCAAGTGCATTCAACAGTGATAATTTGCTAGAAATTGTGAAATGCCGACCAATTCTTGCCAAAAATGACACAATAAAAAAAAAGGTTGGTCCCAATCCCGTCCCTGCAATTTTAATGGAAAACACTTTTGATTAAACCATCCAAAATCTAGATCAAGTGTCAGGCTTTCCACTTCCACTGCCTGATGTCCTATTGCCTGGATATCATTTATTTTAAGCCGCTTTGAACCAAAAGAAAACACTTAGTGTGCCGCAACTAGGAATATGTTTATTTAATTTATTTGCCCGGGATAAGCAAGATACGTATACAAAATATATTTAGCATGTTTACCATAATCTTATTTTGGGTTTTGATAGGCTGGCAGCTGCGAGGGTTCCGGGAGAAAGTAAATTTACTCAGTAAGTGAGGTGCGAGTGCAAAGACATGAATGAATGTTTGGTTTTTGTTAAATAAATTGGAATACGTACCAATGTTTAGTAAGTTATATTTTGTTACATTTTTTATAAATTAAGTTAATCTACAATTTAAAGAAAATGTCAGTTAAGGTAATTGTTGATGGCTAGACAACTTCAGAGCATTTTTTGTAACTTAAAGTATTTTTTGAATATCATGAAAATTCTCTGTGAACCTCTATTTGCTATGTTAATTGTATTATTTTGATTGTTATTGTGTATAGAATGTGTGCGTCTTGATTATTGTGTTTGGGTTATGTTAAAGATAACCGTACGTACGTTCCTACGTTCCTTTAAGTTTCCACGTTCCTAAACGTTCCTTTCCGTTCCTATACGTACAATAGCGTTACGATGTGTTCCATTACGTTCTGTTATGCTGACTGATTGACTGTTTGATTGTATGGAATATTAAATATGAACGAGTATATTAAAATGAGTTCCGGTTTATTATGTGAAAAGAAGATCCCGCGTTGTAGAGACTTGAAACCGCGATAGTTAGATTAGTCCAATTTATATATCGGCGCAAAAAAGTAATAAAATTAAAACGCGCTCAAATTGCACCATTTTGAATTAGAAATTAATAAGTGACGACCCCAAACTCCATGCCAACATTTTAATTTATTTCTAAGTGAGGAACGAATGTCAAAAGACTCCCGAAGTGCCTTTAACGTCAATTCATTGATCCGCATCAGGAAAGTCGGTTGTTTTAAGGCCTTTTGGCCAAAATGCCATTGTTCCAGGTTGTTGAACAGAACATGGTCTCAAATAGCATTACGTATCAAATAAGCTGTTCTATGCATCTTTGCACACGTTTTAAGTTCGCACTTGTAATCAACTATTCAGCACATTATTAGTCATTTTACGTGCTTGAACGGTTTACAATAACAAATCAGCTTGGAAGTGACTCTAGTACACAACCTATATGCAATTTCAAAGGTACATGCCTAAATGCTTAAGAAAGGCCCATCATTGAAAGGTTGACACTTGAGCATACAGGCCACGTCATAGATGGATCAAAACCTTGAAAAAGATGTTAGATGTCAAATGAGTAAGCATGCAACGAAGTCACTCAACTTATCTGCCATAATGTTAATACATATATGAAATATAGCAGCTGCCAACTGTCTTGAAATACTGAACAGCTTTCCAAAGAAAATTCAGTGCAAGGCGTAACTTCAGTGAACTTGCGTACAAGGTCCGTGTTGCAGGAGCTCAAACAATGAAACAGGACTAAATAATTTCACGACTTAACAACTCGCATTATTTATGATCAAGGGCTTTTATAGATAAATTTGTATAATGCTTGTATAATAAAATTATATTATATTGTAAACAAATGATGAAAAATAGCTAATGAAAAACAATAGTGATTCACTTTAATGTAGCAATAATCACAGGTACTTATAGAATTTTCTTTATGGCGTAGCCCTATATATAATATATAGGTGATGAAAAACCTTTAAATTGTTTTGATTCAAGTCTTGAAGTAACTGTTTAAAATAATTAAAATAAATTATCAATTTCAAAGCATCTAAAGTTTGCGTATAACGTCCTTCAATACATATTATCCGATATTATTAAGCACTAAAACTCTTAGCAAATTTCGGTTTTCGCCCTTTGTCGGAAGTTTCCATTTACGATCATATGCATGACCAAGATACATACCGTATTGAGCAACGCATGATGGGAAACGATTCAACGAATGATCAAAAGAATATGTAACCTTTGCGGTTACTCGGACAGGAGTTTTCTCGGACACGAGGACAGATATTCTCTGAAAGTTTACAGCATCTAGTTATATTTTATCAGATTTGTCCGTGGCCTTTTGCAATGACTGAACCGTATCAATACAGACAACATTGGTCAGATACTCTCAACTTGTAAGAAAACGCTTCCCAACACACAGTTAGCATGTCAAATGAGTCATAAACACGGAGCAGATCGAGCCAGTGTAAAATCTTGCATCCAAATCAGAATAAGTTAAATGATGGAGTAGAATGCTGTGTTGATACACTTTTACTGTTTTTGACATAGGCATATGGGCGATCAAGTTATATCAAGTCTTCAGTTTGTGTAGTCGCCGCGATCACCACAAGGTGTTATTGTGCTGATATATCTTGGTGACTTTCTTAATATGTATTGCATCATATAGATATGCATCGTTCCTTAACTGCCGTTAATTGAGTGTTTCTGTAATTTTCGTAGCAGTCAGAATTTCCGTTTAAGTTATGATTCTCTGCAATATCGTTCTCTGCAATTATGCAGGGACGCAGTGGTTTTCCGTGCAGTTTTTAGACTGTCGGCTGCAAGCCGACAGTCTTTAGAGAGCGGTATTTCAGAAACGCGACTAGTCGCCTGACACGACATATTGAACATGAATATATTAATACACACCACCTGCGTAGCAACAGAACTACTTACGTTTAAAGTGGGGCGTCAAGTACTTGCTTATGTGTATTTAACGCGTTATTGCCTTTTTTATGACAAACATTGCGTGTTACTCTTAGTATAGCTGTACTTGCAATTTGGTGAGTTTTATTGAACAAAATAATGAAAAATAATGAAAGTATAGCATTTACATACGAAGTCATTCTACCCTACAACCAAGAGTAAGCTACACCACATGTTTGCACCCCGTGTGACGTCACACATATCCCGGCAATAAAGACTGACCCGGCAAACCCCGGCAAATAACATATTTTATGAATGAAAGCTATTAAGAAATATATCATACGCGGTAAAAGAGTTCATGTCATTTGCTATTTTGTTAAATAGCTTTTATGTTTCGAATGATTTTTTTCAGTAGCAATCGAACTATTGTATTTGTTTGAGTAAGTTATTTATTATTATTATAACTATCACAGTGTTTCAACGTTATGCCTATTGTTATTTTGCACTATATGGTGTAGTTTTTAAAGTCATACACAATATGGCGGCGATTATGCGGAAATGAAATTCAATGTTACTTCGAACACGTTCCTCTACAAAATAACCGACCTGTATTTAGTGTTATTGCTTCAACATCAGTCGAAGCAAAAATGGCATCCATGTATGCGTCTAAAAAATTTAAATTTAGATGGAGACAATCCAGAAATGAGCTGCCACGTAGTGATCGATATCGGACACGAAGGTACAAGTACATAATTCTGAAATAATAGACGTGTTATACGGGATTCTTCCAATCCCTAACGTCTAAACGGGTTTGTGCACAAAGCGGGGGTGTTTGAAAAATACTGAAATTGTATTAAGTGAAGTATTTTATGGTTGAAATGGATAATAAAGGTTTATATTCAAATTTTACCATGAAAGTGTAAAGCTATTTTGCAAAAAAACAACAACAAGCATTTAATGCATTAAAACACAGTATTTACCTTACTCCATTAAAAGGAAAGTTGACTGACACAGACAACCATTATGCCTAGCGGAACATCTTGACGCAATTTTAATAATTTAGCCACCTCCGACAAGCTTCGAAATAATACAATCGTTACAACTCGGCCATGGCCTAACAGAATCCGGGTCAACTCGGCCAAATTACCTTTTCGGCCCAGTTACCATTTCGGCCTACTTATTGTATTGTTATTATAATACTCATATTTATTTGTGAATATGTATATAAGACGACAGTAATGTTGTATATAATTTTTCAGACATTCTATTTCCTCAAGAGACACAATGGAATCAGAAAGAATGAGAAATATGATGTATTAAATTATTTATTTCCCAATCTAATACACTCTACTGCAACCAACACACATTAAATAATAAAACATAACAATTATTGTTTATCTCTACAAATCCGTAAATGACATCATCACATCCTTACACATCTTGGACGCCTGCCTGTACTCGTCTTAGGAGATCCCTGAAAAATATCATTTCATGCATGTATCGTATCATTATTATTATTAAAACTAAATTGAAATATAAAATTGACCACAGTATAAACATGTGAAACATGCATTTTGGGGCGTCTTTGTCCCTTTTTCTTTGACAAGTTGCGGTATCAATAATGAAATGACATCCTAACTCGTGCCAATACATTACCGTAAGTGACACTCCAATTAAAGTAACACAATTTACTAAAACTAACTTAGCAACAGTCTTGTTCATGAACAGATCATATCAGTAAGTTTATTATAATCATACATAATCTGAATACATATAGTTCTAAATATAATTATGTTAATGCAAATTCAAAACTTCTTACCTGTTCTGTGTTGCCATCGCTGGCACCAGTCAAAATCCACAGCCTGCTGACGTTGCCTAACTGTGTTACAAACTCAGGTAAACTAATTAGCTTTAATTAGTTTAAAAACATCATTAACATCCATTGAAATTTTCAATTATCAAAGGTGTTGTCGGCGTTCATTTAAACACTCTCACACGGCTCTAAATAATTGCGCCAACTTAGGTGTGAACAACTTAATACCATAGACACACTTTCCTTTCAAAAGAAGGCGAAAAGGACTAGGCCGAAAAGGTAATTGGGCCGAGTTGACCCGACATCGCCTAACAATCGGAATACCTCTGCCAGTATCCAACAGGAATTGACTATCTCGAAGCTTACCGAAGATGGCATGTTGTTACAATTGATGGCCGATATGTTCCGATTGTTGTAAAATTGTGAACTGCAGCCTTGCAGGTGCCCTTCATGTATATATTGTTATGTTTTGACAGAATGAAATGAAGAAAAAACCATCAAGCTCATAATTATTTGCTGGATATTACTTTTTGGTTACGGAATTTATATCAAATAACATTATCTGGTAATATTTCTTGTTTTTATGATATGTTATAGACGCAATATGCTTTAACTCGGAATCCCGATCGGAATAACTACCCACTTTTCGTACAAAACAATTTGTACGTGAAGAATTTGCTGTATCAAAAATCGTAAAAAAATCTTTCAACGTACAATTATTTGGACTAGAAGGTACACCTAACTAATCTACATCTCTTAGTCTTAATATTTGTACGATGACGGACTCTTTTTACGACGAAAAAAATAACATAAATATATATATATATATATATATATATATATATATATATATATATATATTATATATGTGGCAAATCCTTCACTACAACATCTTTATGTTACTTTCAATTCAGAGTTGATTATTCACTAAAATTATTTCGCATTTTTAATTGTTGTTTAACCTGAAACGTCCCAACCATCAAAAAAGAACATATGTGCTTCAATAGTCTAAAAAAAAATAGAAGTGTTATATGGGATTCTTCCAATCCTTAACATCTAATCGGGTTTGTGCAAATCAGGGTGGGGTTTGAAAGATATTGAAATCGTAGTTAGATAAATATTATATGTTTGAAATAGATATGAAAGGTTTATATTCATATTTTAGTTATTACCATATAAGTGCAAATGTTTTTTTTTCACAAAAAAGCATTTAATGCATTTAAACACAACCATTTTACCTAGCATAACAACTCGACCATCTCAGGTAAACTTCGAGAGACCAGTCACCTTTTGTATATATAATCGTAACAATTTGGCCATGGCCAAAAGGCTCCGATTGTTGTAAATCTATGCACCCCAGCCTTGCAGGTGCTCTTCATGTATAACAGTTTATATCATTATGTTTTGACAGTATGAAATGAAAAAAAACACTCATCAAACTCATAATAATACGTCAGTTTTTATTTTTTGTGTACATCACTCATATTTTAGATATTTATCTGACCCGGAATCCCAATCGGAATAGCTACCAACTTTTGGTAAAAAAAATGTATGTGAAGGATATGCCATTTCAAAATTTGTAAAAAGATCAGTCAAGTTACTATTATTTGAACTAGTGCTTCAAGTGTTTGATTTATTGTCTTTATAATGTATAATGCACCTGTCAATTGTAGAGCCAAGCTGGGAACTGCCTAAAAATCAGTTACCCGGTTAGCTCAGTTTGACAGATCTCCATGCAAGTGTTCACATGGTTGTGGGTTCAAGCACCATACCAGTAGCATCTTTTCTGACAGGTTTACTTTAGAACCCATCATCCAGGGGTTGACAATTATGATTTTTTTTTTTATTAAATATTACAGGCCATGTTCTTTTGTAAATTTTCAGATTAAGAAGTGCCTGGATACAGGGCTAGTATTGCTAACATCATCTGATACAAGTAACTGGAACAAAGGTGAAATAGCTACCTGACCTGACTTAAAAATCGGATTGCAATACATCAGACTAGAAGATTATAAGTATTGAGATGGACAAAATGAAATCTGAGCCTTCCAAAGCTGACAGATTGCACAAGAAACACATAAATGCAGGTATTTGCCGAGATATTGTAATTATTTTTTGAAACTTCTCATACATTAAGGAAGTTCAGTTGAAACAGAGTTGGCAAAAAAATGAACAAAGGTATATACATTTTGAATTCTAGTTCAAATGAGAACTTAAGTGGCCAGCACAGAATGGTAAAATACTAGTCTACCAATATGAATGTGCCTGGTTTGAATCAGTAAAGCTGATGAATATACTGGTTGTGTAGCCAGGATGTGAATAGGTCTGCAGTTGGCTGAGGATGCATATCACTTTAAATGTTTAAGCGGCGCTCTCACAGATTGTCTGTTTTACCAACTCTTTTTTTATTTCTTGGTCTTGTAATGATTTTTTTATGCGTGTTTCTGAACACTGGTCATAACAGACAACTGGAAAAAGTGGATCGCTGCTTTCTTATATTAATTCAGTCAAAAAAGACCAATTTATGTGAAAATGCATGTTAACCATTCATATAAGATTGCTGACAATAAATTAGTCAGAAAATGTGTATATTTAAGTTCAAAATGTTTTATGCATTTTTCTTAAACCGTTAGTAACCCTTTAAGACATAAAACCTTTGTTTTCGACCTGAAATATGGAAGTCTGCAATCTAATATTTTGTCAGTAGTCTTATATAACTGATTTGCAGATATTTACGCAAAAAATAGGTCATTCAAAGACAAAAAATACAAAAGTTGTAAAAATAGTTAATTTGTGAAAGTGCAGCTTTAAATGACTAAATGATTTGATTTGGCTTAATTCTCACCTAATATCCTATAGTTTTGTGACATCTAAATGGTTTGTTTTTAACAACATTACATGTGCATATGTATAAATTTGTTCTTAAATTTGAAATTTAGATTGGAAGATTCATTCTCTGGAGAGTAGAAAAGGGCATGTAACATACTGTTATCACTGCCATGACAGAAACCATATTAAGGAGCTGATCCACCTGTGGGAAGAATTGCGCTATTGGTTGGAGCAGCACCATTCCCTGGCCTTACACCAGCACTTAGTTTGTCATAGAGAGCATTTCAGTGTATTTTCTGTGGAGATAAAGAGATAGTGTCCATCAATGAAGACCCAACCCAAGATCTGACCTTGTAAGGCCAATATGAATTAACTGTGTGGGAAAATGGGAAAAACCTGCAGTCAGGAATGCACAGAAATCACCAAAAGAACAGTGTTAAATTGATCTTGAATAACTTGACATTTATTTTGTTTGACATATTTATTCATGATGCAGTGAAAACATGTTTTTTTCTCATGGTTACTTAAATTTAGAATTGATAGGAGGGAACATCACTATGTAGTTTCATGTTCATGGTCAGATCAAAACCCATGTACATGCCCAATTGAGCATTCGAAAATATAAAAATGGTACTTGATGTATGAAGTGTAAGTTAATTAACATAATAAACAAAAATGTTTAATCAATTTCAATTTATTATGCCCCCTTCAAAGAAGAGGAGTATATTGCTTTGCACATGTTGGCCGCTACGTCCGTCTGTCTGACAGTAGACCAAAGCTTTTCCGGGTGATAACTCTACAATTCCTAGACCTATTGTCAAACTTGACATGCAAGTTTGGTTTAACCAGTAGATGACCCCTTTTGATTTTATGGGTAATATGGTCAAAGGTCACAGTGACCTTGAACAGGAAGGTGTATTGGGTCAAAAGTCAAGGTCACAGTGACCCTGATTGCTTTAAGGTTGTACTAATAATGACTGGACAAAGCCTGCATCCATGGCCCTTTAACAACTTGACTTTGGGGTTGGGCCTGACCAGTAGGTGAGCCCTATTGATTTGTCACAGAGACATTGAACGCAAAAAGATTGCCTGTGTGACAACTCTACAAAGTCTGCACACATGGCCTTCAAACTTGAAATTTAAGTTTGAGGTGACCAGCAGATAACCCCTTTGGATTTGGAGGTAAAGGTCACAACTCCAGTTATGGTCATTAAAACTATGTCATTTACTCATTCCCTGCTGCTAAGAGGATACATGTTTATCAGCAAATATCAGCCATCATCTGAATACGATTGAAAACTGTACCAACTACCCTCATACTTTAAATAGCATAATCTTAAAACTGCCTCAAAGGCATCTTTTGTCAATGAAAAACCAGCTGTCATTTCGGTCCATGCATATTTCATTCAATTTTCCAGATATTCTTGACAACATGGTGCTAATTAATGCTGCAGGTTTGAAATTTAAGACATTAATTGTTTTTTTTCTTCAGCACCATGGAGAAATATTAACACTTTTATAATAAAAACAACTAGAAAACAAATTTAAAGATATTAGTTTTTTTCATGGTATGATGCCACAGCACCATGCAGATTTGTTTTCACTTTTATATCAAAGAAAGTAACTCGTACACAAATTTTGTAGATATGTGGACTCTGTTAATAGAAGTTCTGGAAGGGATTTTTAGGCTTTAAAGAGCATCATTTAAAGTTATATTTTTAGTATGTCCCTTGAATATTGTATTTGCATTTTAAAGACATTGGCTTCAACGGACCCTAATGGAATGAAGGAATGTAATTGCTTGCTGAAACTGTTATAAGTGACGTCATAATTTGAAGCAATTTTAACATAATGAATATGCATTTAACTAATTTAAAGCAGTTCAAACTTAGGAAACTTGAATTAAGAATCTTGTAGGCCATTGGATACATGATTAAGTAGGGCCAATATATTTGTGCTTATTATAATCACATTTATCTTTCTTCATCTACCTTAAAGAGTGTTCGTCATTTGCATGAAATCATTTGATCACGTTTCATTTGGAAAAAAACTTTGCAGTAGTGTTTGCTTGCTTTAGTTACATCACCGACAGTCTTGCAGCGCTTTCAGCGCTTTGATTGTGAATGGAGAAGACTGCAATCACCGTTAAAAAGCATGGATTATCTGACAGTCTAATGAGTATGTGCTCAACCGTCACAACTTTAATGGCCAAATTTTGTAATTAAGGATAAAAGTCTGAATTGAGTTATATGTGTAAAACGTCTCGATTCAATACGTCCTACCAAAATCAAATATCAAAATGGTATCATTCCTTCCTCTTAACCGTCTTAGGGATATCCCATGACACTTAAAGCGAACATAATGCGAAATTGTATTGAAACTCGAACAAGTCATGAAACCTAACTCTTAAGATAAAAAAAAGAACCATAACAGCCACAACACATTTGTCGTTGATTACACAGCAATCAACCTCACTAACAAAGTCTGACACGAACTGGTTGTAAGAATCAATACCCTTGTGGCATCTCATCTATTCCCTTTTCTAACTTTCTCGGCACCCCAGCGTATTCATAACCTATATGATAATGTGCGCTTGGGTGCCGAGGACGTTGTGTAAGGACTAGGGGTTAATATCAGTTAATTGATAATGGCAATGAACGTGACGCTTGGCAGAAGCTTTGCATCAGTACACCACAAAACAGTCTTGTACGGGTCTTGACCGTGAAAAACAGTTGTTTCGTCATGATACCGCTATTTTTCTACATCATCGAATCCATCCCAAAATAGAACTATCCCACTACAATCAAGAGACGCACCATTTACTGTAACAGTTGTTGTTTTTTGGCTTTTTCTTATAAGATAATATATTCGCGTGCACTTGCCTTCCAAGATGGCCGACACCGGAAACTAGGTCAATTTCAATATTGCTTATCAAGTGCATTTATGTTCATATTAAAGATAAATAGATATATTCCATTACAACTCAAAATCCAAGTAGTTTTATTTCCTTATTCGACTCCAAGCAATGCACAATTTTACTGTAAAACAAGATTAAGACCTTAATCATTCTCGAACGATAATATAAAAATTGATTTGATCTTCCTGCGAAAAAAACATTATGACTAGAAAATATTTGTGAATGTAGGTGGTATTGATATGGCTTTTCGCATCTAAATTATGTCATTTTCATTCGTTAAAGAGATTTGTTACACGTTCAACTACAACAGAAGCGCTAGTCGTATAAACGTATGCAAATCAGGGAAATAAATCATATCTTGTTCGATAACAAAAATTCCACGGAAACATTGAACAGACTTTTTTATGCATGTAATGCCATTTCAGAAAAGAATACCCATGTGTGCGTGGACTGCAAATAAACTCATTGACAAACATATCCTGTTTGAATTATATTAGGTTGTGGGTCTCATGACCATCATTCCACGGACATACAAGTTGATGAAGCGATATTATATTTTTGTTTTCCTTAGAGATAAAAGATATGTGTTTGACACATTTTTTTTTTAAGTTATGGTAGGCAAACAATTTCCAACAACAATTATTATCGCTATGTATTCAAGAGAAATCGCTTTCCAATTTGACATGTGTATACCAGTTGAGACAAATTAAAAAAAATAGTTCAATACCGAAGGGGAGACAAATAAAACCATTTATACACTGTAAGAGTAAGCTTAAAACTTTTTGAAATAGGGTCATCAGTCCTTGTGCAGTTGACCGCACCTTAGCCGATTGGTGGACGCGATAAGGACAATGGCAGAATCCGGTCTCAAGTGAACGCAACCAGCTGGTTTCCGCCTGAAAGACACAAGTATAGGTACTGTACAACATGCTCATTCATTATTAGTCACAAAACACTGCTTTAGATTTATTAACTTCATATACATCCTCTTGGCCTAAAGGCAAATGATAAATAAGTAGAAAGTTTAATTAATGAATATCATTCAACAGTTATTTCCAATACGTTGTTATTCGTCATTGTTGTATTATTTTGAATAACACGGAACTGCGTAAGACTCACTCAGTGTGTGATTTAATCTGTGTAACACTAGGGCTTGATGTGAGTTCCATAACATACCTAATGTATTGCAATCTTAATCAAAGCGCAAGGCGCTGAAAGACTATCTGCGGGCAAATATGTGAGAGTTGCAAATTTTATTTGAACTATGGGAATGGGTGAAGAGCACATAAATAAAAGTGAAAAAGTGCTATTTAATTATCGTCCAGCTCACACGCATGCTGTCGGCCATATCGTGGGACCGAGAATGACGTTTAGAATGTTTCTATAACAGTGATTTCATCACGCAACTTTGTTAACGCACATGCAAACCTTTGACCTTCACTTCGGCGGCGTGTCATGTTCTTGTCTTTGATGTGTACAAACAGCTTTGTGTGACCGGGTATTGTCCACAGGAAGCACCCCCTTATGGTGTCATGTAATTTTCGAGCATCGATCAGCCATACTAATCGGTACAATCGAAAAGTAGTTGTATATTGACGCTTGTTCCGCGAAGGGAATACTGTTAATTAAATACTTATCAATATTTGTAAATGTAAATTATTGACCGGAACTTATATACTATGAGACTTTCACTATAATAGAAAAGGGAATTTAAAATGTTTTTATATTGATTTTTTCTGTCTGTTTGGCTTCGTTATTCTGGAAGGCTAGGAAGATTTGAAAAAATGTATTTGTATCGTGTCATCTTGTATTTTTACTTTACCATAACAAACATACAAGTGCTTTCCTGAGCCTGAGACTAGACGTGGGCTTGGTCATGGTTCAGTTATTTACCGTTTTAGCCTGGATGACGTATTATACTTTTTTTTCTGTGTGCATAAGTTCCTTTAATCGAATCAAATGAATAATGGGAATAGAAAGAACTTAAAGTGAATGCGTCGTTACTTTGGTCAATTGTAGTGTTTTTCTCTAAAGGTATTAATAGAAACCCTGGGACTGTCTTTGGTTAAAAGTAATGAAAAACAACGCCTTAATTTCCTCAGTACAGGAAATACATGATCATTCGACATAATATAGAGATAGAAATTGCCTTAATAAATGATAAAATGAAGCAGCATGAAAATAGATAGATCTACATTCGTTCTAATCTAAATCAATCTTAATCATCACCTGCCCAAATCCTTTGTCATAATTAACGATTTTATATAAAAAAAAACACAGAACAAACTATGATAAACTATGTTCTACATTTTTCATATTTCTAGTTATCCAATGAGTATATGCCTTTCTTTAGTTAACGTAAAGCTAAACTTAGTTTCCATCTAATCAATTATCATTTTCTTCAAGAAATGTACATATTAATGATTTTCTACACAACATATTTTTGTATCATAAGAAACCCTGATAATCGCTTTATGGAGAACAAATGGAGTTAACGATGTTCAATGTCCCGGTGAAAATGTGTAATGACACAAAAGGGGACCGTGGTTTTGGTCAAAGCCACCGCCATACATCTCCATTTACGCATTGTTTTTTTTGCTTTGTTTTTAATCTAATGCAGTTAACCATTTCAAAATGTATATTATATCTAACATCAATGTAATTATAATTAAAATGGTCGCCAGTGTATTATTTCTGGTCCCTGTTTATGTCTGGTCGCCTGTGTAGTTCTGGTCGCCTTTGTATTATGCCTGGTCGCCTGTGTATTATGTCTGGTCGCCTGTGTATGTCTGGTCGCCTGTGTATGTTTGGTCAAATGTGTGTCATGTCTGGTCGCCTGTGTATGTTTAGTCAACTGTGTGTCATGTCTGATATCCTATGTATGTTTGGTCAACTGTGTGTCATGTCTGGTAGCCTGTGTATGTCTGGCCGCCTGCGTATGTCTGGTCAACTTTGTATGTCTGGTCCCCTGTGTATGTTTGGTCAACTGTGTGTCATGTCAGGTCGCCTGTGTTTGTCTGGTCGCCTGTGGATGTCTGGTCGCCTGTGGATGTCTGGTCGCCTGTGTATCACATCTGGTCGCCTGTGTATTATGCCCGGTCGCCTGTGTATTATGTCTGGTCGCCTGTTTATGTCTCGTCGCCTGTGTAAGTCTGGTCGCCTTTTTATTATGTCTGGTCGCCTGTGTATTATGTCTGGTCGCCTGTGTATGTCTGGTCCCCTGTGTATGTTTGGTCAACTGTGTGTCATGTCAGGTCGCCTGTGTATGTCTGGTCGCCTGTGTATTATGTCTGGTCGCCTGTGTATGTCTGGTCGCCTGTGTATCATGTCTGGTCGCCTGTGTATCATGTCTGGTCGCCTGTTTATGTCTGGTCGCCTGTGTATGTTTGGTCAACTGTGTGTCATGTCTGATATCCTATGTATGTTTGGTCAACTGTGTGTCATGTCTGGTAGCCTGTGTATGTCTGGCCGCCTGCGTATGTCTGGTCAACTTTGTATGTCTGGTCCCCTGTGTATGTTTGGTCAACTGTGTGTCATGTCAGGTCGCCTGTGTCATGTCAGGTCGCCTGTGTTTGTCTGGTCGCCTGTGGATGTCTGGTCGCCTGTGGATGTCTGGTCGCCTGTGTATCACATCTGGTCGCCTGTGTATTATGTCTGGTCGCCTGTGTATTATGTCTGGTCGCCTGTTTATGTCTGGTCGCCTGTGTAAGTCTGGTCGCCTTTGTATTATGTCTGGTCGCCTGTGTATTATGTCTGGTCGCCTGTGTATGTCTGGTCCCCTGTGTATGTTTGGTCAACTGTGTGTCATGTCAGGTCGCCTGTGTATGTCTAGTCGCCTGTGTATTATGTCTGGTCGCCTGTGTATGTCTGGTCGCCTGTGTATCATGTCTGGTCGCCTGTGTATCATGTCTGGTCGCCTGTTTATGTCTGGTCGCCTGTGTATGTTTAGTCAACTGTGTGTCATGTCTGATATCCTATGTATGTTTGGTCAACTGTGTGTCATGTCTGGTAGCCTGTGTATGTCTGGCCGCCTGCGTATGTCTGGTCAACTTTGTATGTCTGGTCCCCTGTGTATGTTTGGTCAACTGTGTGTCATGTCAGGTCGCCTGTGTTTGTCTGGTCGCCTGTGGATGTCTGGTCGCCTGTGGATGTCTGGTCGCCTGTGTATCACATCTGGTCGCCTGTGTATTATGCCCGGTTGCCTGTGTATTATGTCTGGTCGCCTGTTTATGTCTCGTCGCCTGTGTAAGTCTGGTCGCCTTTTTATTATGTCTGGTCGCCTGTGTATTATGTCTGGTCGCCTGTGTATGTCTGGTCCCCTGTGTATGTTTGGTCAACTGTGTGTCATGTCAGGTCGCCTGTGTATGTCTAGTCGCCTGTGTATTATGTCTGGTCGCCTGTGTATGTCTGGTCGCCTGTGTATCATGTCTGGTCGCCTGTGTATCATGTCTGGTCGCCTGTTTATGTCTGGTCGCCTGTATATTATGTCTGGTCGTCTGTGTATGTCTGGTCGCCTGTGTATTATGTCTGGTCGACTGTTTATGTCTGGTCGCCTGTGTATCTTGTCTGGTCGCCTGTGTATTATGTCTGGTCGCCTGTGTATTATTTCTGGTCGCCTGTGTATGTCTGGTCGCCTGTGTATTATGTCTGGTCGCCTGTGTATGTCTGGTCGCCTGTGTATGTCTGGTCGCCTGTGTATCATGTCTGGCCGCCTGTGTATTATGTCTGGTCGCCTGTGTGTCATGTCTGGATGCCTGTGTATGTTTGGTCAACTGTGCGTCATGCCTGGTCGCCTGTGTATGTTTGGTCAACTGTGTGTCATGTCTGTTCGCCTGTGTATGTTTGGTCAACTGTGTGTCATGTCAGGTCGCCTGTGTATGTATGTCAAAATATAGAGTGGCAACTCATTAGGAGTGTAAATAGCTATATGCTCAAATATCGTCTTTAAAGAACACAATTTTCATTAGCGTTAACAACGCCAGTGGGTACTTAAATATATCGTTGTCGCGTAATTGTATGCATGACATTATCACGTGATGTTATCAATGTATTGTTAAGAGGTCAAACTATTGTTAAAGTCCTAGTGGCCTAATATTTAGGCGTCGCTTTTCTAAAAAAAAATCTTGACTCTACCAGCTTGGGTTCGCTTAAACTTAAACCAAAATTTGTATTATACAATAAATGTATTTTTTTTCAAATTCGATATCAAAGTGTATAATAGTGATATTAAGTGATTTCAGATGCATTATCGGGAAAACTTATTTTAAGTCCTAAAATATTAGCGAGAACCCGATATAAAATCACAAGTGAGTTTGACTTAGATAACTTATGTGAAGGTCAAAAGTGAAAACTTGGGAACGGTCACGTCATCTCAAGCCTACAAAAAAAAGGGTCATACAATTTTCACACCAATGTTTTTGTTGTTAAATGCATCTGCCCATATTTGAAATTCACCAAAGGATAAGACGGCCCTCGATAAAGAGAAGGAAATATTTCTATATGATTGATTAAAATGGAGATACACATGTCTGAATGATCACCACGGGAGGAAACATAGACAGAGGACCTGACATGATACACAGTTGACCAAACATACACAGGCGACCAGACAATACACAGGCGACCAGACATGATACACAGGCAACCAGACATAATACACAAGCGACCAGACATGATACACAGGCAACCAGACATAATACACAGGCAACCAGACATAAAATCATTTCTACACTGTAAGAGAAAGCCTAAAACATTTTGAAATAGTCTCATCAGTCCATGTGCAGTTGGTAGCACCTTAGTCGATGGGGTGAACGCGATAAGGACACTGGCAGACTGCGGCCTCAATCGAACGTAACCAGCTGTTTTCCGCCTGAAAGACACAAGTATAGGAACTGTAAAACAGGCCCATTCGTTTTTAGTCACAAATCACTGTGCTTTAAAGTTATAAACGTCAAACACATCCTTTTGGCCTAAAGGCAAATGATAAATAAGTAGAAAGTTTAATTAATGAACAACATTCAACAGTTATTTCCAATACGTTGTTATTCGTCATTGTTGCATCATTTTGAATAACACGGAACTGCGTAAGACTCACTCAGTGTGTGATATAATCTGCGTAACACTCGGGTAAGACTCACTCAGTGTGTGATATAATCTGCGTAACACTCGGGTAAGACTCACTCAGTGTGTGATATAATCTGCGTAACACTCGGGTAAGACTCACTCAGTGTGTGATATAATCTGTGTAACACTCGGGTAAGACTCACTCAGTGTGTGATATAATCTGCGTAACACTCGGGTAAGACTCACTCAGTGTGTGATATAATCTGTGTAACACTCGGGTAAGACTCACTCAGTGTGTGATATAATCTGTGTAACACTCGGGTAAGACTCACTCAGTGTGTGATATAATCTGTGTAACACTCGGGTAAGACTCACTCAGTGTGTGATATAATCTGCGTAACACTCGGGTAAGACTCACTCAGTGTGTGATATAATCTGTGTAACACTCGGGTAAGACTCACTCAGTGTGTGATATAATCTGTGTACCACTCGGGTAAGACTCATTAAGTGTGTGATATAATCTGTGTACCACTCGGGTAAGACTCACTCAGTGTGTGATATAATCTGTGTACCACTCGGGTAAGACTCATTAAGTGTGTGATATAATATGTGTACCACTCGGGTAAGACTCACTCAGTGTGTGATATAATCTGCGTAACACTCGGGTAAGACTCATTAAGTGTGTGATATAATATGTGTACCACTCGGGTAAGACTCACTCAGTGTGTGATATAATCTGTGTAACACTCGGACTGGTATACTTGATGTTAACGCTAATGAAAAGTGTGTTCTTCAAAGACGATATTTGAGCATTTAGCTATTTAAACTCCTAATGAGTTGCCACTCTTTATTTTGACATACAAAATTTTACGGGTTTTACAAAAACATAAGCGAGTACCTTAAAAGTATCTGGCAGTTTCATATGAAGTTACAAATTAATTAATAGCTCATGCATTCGATTTTGAGTAACATTTTTTTTTTCTTTTTATATTTATAAACGTCAACTACGATGATGAACATAGACCGTACTACAATATGACCAACGTATTGTTGCTAAGAAACTTCACGTATATATACAAATATACTGTTCTGTTTTCAAAGTGCAACATATTTTAAGATGTATATAAAACATTACCTAATCGTAGTATCGAAAATGCCATGCAGTATTTTGATTTTTTAGCAAATTTATTGAATTATCATCTTTTTGTACCAAGCAGAATTTTGTTTGAATTTCTCTAATTTTATAACAAGAATAACCAATCTCTAGTTTGCCGATACACCTGCGCAGTTTTATCTGAACCGACTCCAACTTTCAATCAGTTTGCTAATTGTTAAATTTCCTCTCCTTAGAACACAGAACACAATTTGTTTTATTAATATTCATAATGGTCTTAAATATTTTTTTCGTTTAAACGTCTTGAAAAATAGCACAGTTCGTTGTGTACATTAGCGAGAAACGTGGATCTGTTAGAATCTCAAATATTTCAATAACCTTCAATCATAACTGCCAATTAAAACTTTTGCTAGACTGAATGATAGGTTTGAGGAGATGTTCATCCGTCATGTAATGTTTCATTCGCAAATATAAGCTTTCATTGACCTTTTTTTTCTTCAAATCATGTAAGTTTTAGTTTTCGAGGTTACCTTTTAAGTTTACCAATGCTCAGTTATGCTCTTATGATATAACAATATCATCTTGAAACGTCAGCAATATGTCAGGCAATGATAATACATGGTCGCTGATTATCAGAAGTGTAATCGTTTATATTATTATGAAACATTGTTAGGTAACCAATTGAAATTATTTCCCAAAATGTCTATAATTTATGTGTGTGTTTGGTAAACCATTTACTAATTTTCCGAAATGGCCAGTGGTTTGGGGGTGAATTGAACTTAATTTTCTTAATCAAAGAAGGCTTGAAATTGGGTCCGGCAACCGAGTATTCGACAGGGTACATCTACCCATACACCATTGATTCCAGGCACAAAACACATATTCTTCATTACATGCATTTAACTAAACCAGCTTCATGGAGGAAAAACGCATGCGGAATTTTAAGATTTGAAAACATTAATTGACATTCTTTGTGTCTTTTGTAGAGGTAAACATTTTTCCTGTTCAAACTGGTATCGGTAGACTCACTTTTCCATGTACGTGTATATGTAATATATTCTTCTTTTTCTTTTGTTTCGCTTTGCTTCGGTTTCCTATGCGCAAACATTTCATTTGTAGAAGCAAAGAAAAAACGTTTGCAAAGGACGTCCATTTTCCGTAAATCAGCAAAAATATACATTATCAAAGTTCGGTCAGCTGTGCTATGGCTGAACGTCAATTTCCATAAATACCCCAAAATTAACAGTGACCTGTACTTAGTATCAAGGAACAATAAGTCGTTTGAAATATTAACAAGTTATTGCGGGAGAACTTCTAGTGTGTGGCTGGTAAAAATAGCCAACCGCCTATTGCTTCGGCCACCTATAAAATCAACCTAATGTACATTCTCTGTGGTAGCTAAACCAGGAGTGCTGTATATATCCACAATGAGTGTACAGAATGTTTTAGGGACAAAACTACGATAACCTGTTTAGCTTGCTATATGTAGTATTTTAATGAGAGACGGGGAATTTTTGGTCGCCAACACCGCTCAAGCTGTTGTCATTTCATTGTATTATTTTTGAAAAATCATCATGAACCGCAAAAATACAAGAAATACAAGAGAATTATCAAACGTGCTTAGCGTCATTTATAACTGCGTGGCTAGAAAGAATACAAGTTACATTTCTAAACTTAAGCTATGCCAGGTGTTAAACAGCTTATAAGAAAAGCCTGGGCCTACTTGAGTATGAGGGATTCATGCCCAAAGCAGGGTAAAGGGGGCTTAGAACACTTTTAAAATTCTTTCAAAGGCATTTATAATCATTTCAAGATAATTGCTAATGTTATTGATGCAAATGTTCGAGCAAAAACAAAAATCTTTAAAACTGTTCAATATTCTGAAGTTAAAAGCCCTCAATCATGATTACAGGATGAATCCTAAACTTCAGAGCCCGTGCTATACGGTGCTAGCCAGTCACAAGGGAACCCGACAAGCTTGACCTGGTATTACTGTGACAAGATGCTCCGACCGGTATAAATAGTCATATTTCGCACAAGGACTAGTTGTTGGTATGAAAAAATAGCTAATGTACGTATGTGATATATTGATACAATTTATTTGAGTTATCAGATGACTAGACTCATTTATATAAAATTTAAAGGAAAATAGTTCATATTAAATCCATTCTATACACGTCTCAAGAGAACAGTTAACAATGTCAAACAGGAATCTTATTTAAGAACTATTTCGAAACGTGTCTCTACATTTTTTATTAATTATTTGATCATAACACCGTGTCTGGGTCTGTGGCGTTAATACTAATGATTACAAGCAGCAAACCTTAACACAACTAATTCTCATCAGCGACTTCCATAATCATTGCAACGACCATAAAATAGACAATTCCCCAAGCATGACAAGATAATGCCTAATGTTTCCACACAAACACAAAACTTACACCAGATAAACCAGCAATAGATGAAATAAGCAAATACATTTACACTGCTCCAGGCCATACTAAAAATAGATGCACATTTAGCCAAACTTCTATATTACACAAATTAATACATACTTAAATATAAAATCACATGAATGCATAAATATTAGAATGTACATAGCACTGGCACTAGAAATTATACAATGACTGTTGCGTGTAGACTCATAACGTCTCAATTACAACTCCATTAAAGCGGCTGTCATCGCTCAAACTGCTATTGCTTGTCTTTTTGAAGCTCCGTTTATACATACGTTGACGCATGTCATTAAATTTATTTGAAAATCTATAACTGTCATTACGTTCAATATTACTAGGGATTCTGTTATTTCGGAAAGCAAGCGAACCTTGTTTCCACTTTCTATGAATATTCTCCAGTCTGTCCTCAAATATTTGTTGGAGAAGAGGAACGGCATTGTCGCCTCCACTGCTGGACACGTGACGCCTGCTTGAGCGCCTCCGTTGCATAGATCCGTCCATGCGCTGAATCTCATTGTACCGGTTTTCAGTGCCGGGCGTCATGGTGCCCGAAAGATCCTCGTCATCATCTTCATAGTCCGGGGGAAGCTCGTCGTAATCAGCGGCCGGCTCCAGTCGCTGGAGCCGCTGTGCCTCAGCCACTACAAAGCGTACAAAGTCTTCTTCAGTGGAAGCGTTCTGGAACCAGTCAATCCTGGTACTGGACATGAGGTGGAGAAAGGTTCCCCATCGGTGAACGAACATGCTGATGAACTGGAGCGTGATACAGAAGGCGAACACAGACAGGAACATGAGCGATAGCGGCTCATATTTGTTGATGATGTAGAAGTCTTTGAGTTTATCCTCCATCGTCTGCAGCTGTAAGGTAATGATTGTCCACAAGAAGTTGATCATAAAGTAAATAAATACAACGTTGTTCTTCAGCTGAATCAAATCGTGAGCAATTTTATCCTTATGACTTTTGTCTTCGTCCAGAGGATGTAAGTACTTTTTGATGATAAACCTCCAGAAGTCCATCTCATCTTCATCAAGTTTCTCCACCCGTCCGTTGCCTATATATTCCATGTGCGTCCAGTACGGTCTATCCGGGTTGGGCTCCCAGCCCGATGGGACCAGGTCTTCTACGATCGTGACAGGCTTGCTCTGCTGCCGCTCACACTTGAGGGAGCGATCCTTCAGTATGGGAGCGGGAGGCTTCGTCTCCTCCGTCTGCACTCCCATCGTGCACGTCTCCTTTTTTCTCCACTTTGATTCCCATCATTGTCTGTATGAGTTCCCGCGAATCGTTCACGAGCTTGTGAAGACCCAGTCTGTTCAGGATTGATCGGCTCTCTTTTTTCTTCTTCTTCTCTTCTTCTTGTAGTAGCTTTTCTTCTTCCTCCTCTTTTGTCAGTTTCTTCGGTGTTTCACGAGTACCCCAGGACACGTTGTTCAGGTTACACAGGTAATACACCGTCAGCAGAATAAACGTTGAAGGTACTGTGAGGAAATACAACAGACCGTAGACCAAGCAGAAGAACTCTTGCGGGTGTAAAATGCCGGCAATTGTGAAAACACACACGAGACCTGTTAAAAACACAACATTGGGGCTGCCGAAATTCTCTGTCACAATACTGATGATAGTGCCAACTGTTGCTATCATCATCACCACTGTGAATATGGCGCTTATCGCTGCGGCGGCTGTGATTTGGTGGTCGCTCTTCATAGTCATACAGATGGTAATGTATACACCAACTGGCAAGATGGACAGAAGGTAGGACTCCCAAATCCCAAAGCCGAGTACTGAGTGGTACGAGCCAGTTATCATCAGGATGATGGTGGAGGGAGCCAGGATCGTGGATGCCATCAGGATAAACTGGTAGAGCACATAGGGTCGGGAGATGTTGTCGTTGATGCGGACGGTATCGTGCCAGGAGGAGAGAAGGTCCATCATGTTGGCCAAGGTCGAGGGAGCCCAGCGACGTCGCTGGTTGAAAAACTCGTTGAACGTTTCCGGTGCAAAGGTGAGAGCATCTGCACCGGCACAGTAGTCGATACGGTGGCCTTGTTGTAGAAGAAGGGTGCACAACCATCGATCTTCACCTGCAGATAAGGTCAGAGAGTGACTTTCACGTACTATTTTAGCCAAGCAAATACTTCAACAGACGAAACACTATGCTTTTGTCAAAAGAGCATGGTGTATTGATTATTCATGTAACTTGATATTATTTGCTTTTGTTTATTAAAATAAACATATTATTTATTTATCGAGGTACCTTGTTCGAACTGTATATAGTGCCTGGCCTCGGTGGGTTTAGTGGTGTACATCTTCATCACGTTGTCGTCCATGAGGGCGGAACCGCGGAAGAGGGAGAAACATCCGGGACAGCAGAGTACGCAGCCGAACACGTGTTCGGCGGCTTTCTGCAGCCAATGGCCGACCGCGTATTCAAACTGCTGGTACCACACCATCGGACCTGATGAAATGGAATATACAGATTACCAATTATTTGCGATATTTCATCATAATTGTCTAAATAATGAACAAGACTTTCTACGGGCGAAAACTTTCCTGATCGACAAACATGGACATGGGTTCATGTGCAGATATTATGAAGAAATAAGCTGATGGCCTCGTAAATATCTCCTCATTAATATGTTGGGAAATATAACGACAGCTTTGGATACGAGGGATTTCTGCTAAATCCGATAAACATGTTTTGAATAAAGAGATTTAGTTAATCTTCCTCCGAAAATACAAATGCTCTTTAATAGTTCAGTGTTTTCTATAATGCAAAGGAATTACTGAAAAACATTTACGAACACATATGACACGTTTTTCAATGAAGCTTACACATAGGAAGTGCTTGAGTGTCAAATCGTATGCAAATAAGGGTAATAAATTAGAGGCAATTTGATTACAAAGGTCTCTCGTATAAAACTTGATTCCAGGGAAACATTGAACACTCGTTCCTTTTTGTAATTATTGCCTTGTCAGACAATATCGCCTATGTGTGATTTTCCCTGATATTTAAGGTCCTTCATCGCGTGTGACAAGCATGTGTACTATAAGTATTGTTTTTATACTTTTTGAACTATATAAGTGAGTGTGTTAGTCTCATGAACAGAGTGATAAAACGACTTCATGTGGTTCAGTTTCACATCACATTTGAACGGCATACCCTGACATACCCGACATACCCTGACATACCCTGACATACCCCGACATACCCTGACATAGCCTAACATACCCTGACATACTCAGTTTCAATTATGAAAGCTAATAAAGCTATTGAGGCTGAAGGCAATGGTATCTTCAAATTGCTCCACCTATCCAGTTACATGATCTTGTTTTTAGATTTTCTGTTGAAAATCATTTAACAGTTACTTACAGGTATACCCGCCAAACAACTTCCACTTCAATAAATCATCAGTGTTAATTTTTGGTCAATTTTGTATCCCAGTTGGATTAGAGAACGAATAGTAACTTTAGATAAAATAACATTACAACGCAGTAAGTATAAGCATTAATATTTTCTTAAAAACATCCTTATTCGACCAGCAGTTGTACCTGAGCCGATGGGGTGGATACGACCACAGACGGCGCCCACTTTTCGGTTCTTCTTCATCCGGTCAATAAGGAGCTTAACGGACTCTGGTCGGAAGTCAACGTCGCCGTCCAGCGTCAAAATAAACGTGTTCTCAGCCTGAAAAAAACAAGGACAGATGTGTACATGTTAACGCTCTTTACATATCAAACCCTGTACAGACTGTAGGAAGTGTTATGGACGCCATTGATACTCACATAGTTTGATATTCAGAAAAGTGCTAAGAACTTACTTGTACTGTTTTAACAGTAAATTGAACTCGTTTTCTCATAAACGTTTTTTTTCACAGTTGTGTGTTAACTTTGATTTTAACAAGAATCCAGACTTCATTTGTATACGTGTGATATCTATTACGCAAAACCAAATAGCTTTTGTCATTTAAACTTATTCACAACAAACCTTATAAAGTAACGCTATTCTACAACTATGAAATATTAAACCAATGCCACTTACCATCTCGTACGTTTCCGGGTCCATTTTGTTGAAGAGGGATTTGATTGGTCGGGAGAGGTTGTCCTTCTTGGTCTTCTTCTTCCGGTTGCGGGCCTTGGAGACGTGGCTCTCCAGCTCAGACTCGTCCGCGAACGCCTTGTCGCTATCACGGGCCCCGAACAGGCGGAACCCCAGCAGATAATACATGTACATACACTGCAAAAAGGGGAAAATGGAATGGATTTGGTGACGAAGTTATTGTCATGATCGAATGTGTGAAAACCAAGAAGGCTTGAAAACGACTAAAAAATCTCCATTTCGAAGTTAATTCATCAATTACCGATGAGATTGATTATGCATATTTTCAAATGTTTGGTTTTGTTCATATTAAAGTACACATGTTTGCATTCGTTGCGTTTAAATAACTTGAAATAGATGTTTCAAATAATCAAGTTTGGCGTAAATTGCTGGTGACAGGTTGCAGTTGTTGAGGGAGCATGTATATTGTGTATAGCTTGCTAAGAATTAAACAAATGCATTTTGATTTCAATGTAAAACTTTGTTCACACAGACTTCTAAACAATTTAAAATTATTGTCAAGCACGGACTGTGAAACCCGTCATATGTAAAGCACGCAGTGTATTGAAACATCAGTTTATAACGCCACGTTGTCAACATGCACACGTACCTGTGACCATCGCTTCCGGTGACGTATCTTGTTCTTGTCTTTGACGTGGACAACCATCTTAGTGTGGCCGGGCATCGTCCATACTAGGCGGCCGCCGTATGGCGTCACATACTTTGTGGGCGGCGTGATGATGATCGGACCTTTTACAACCGACCTGCCGGCAACAAAACGTTGAGGGTCAAACATTCGGATATGTATAGACTATAGACTTGCCCGCTTTACGTAATGTCATTAATTAATATATGTTCAATTGCTTTCTATATGGTGAGTCCAAATAGGTATACAAATACTATTTAAACTATGAAATACTTCATGGCCTGAATGACTGGGGTTCCACTTTACTTACTCTAAAGAAGTGTTCTTAAACAGTTTAATGTCTTCTTGATTTATTGTACACGTACATAACAATCTGGTTGTGACCTTTGGTACCAAAACTACAACTGGCACTACGAGAAGTATGCCCATAATCGAATCAATGACGACATGTTCATAAGAAAAATAAAGACTGGAAAACGTTTTGTCAGGTTGTGTTATGCTTATATCTATAGTTGAACAATCTGATCATCGCTTTAATGAGAACATAATAGCTAATGATGTTCAACGACCCCGGCGAAATTGTGTAATGGCGGAAATGGCGACGTCGTTTCGTCTCGAAAGAAGACAATTCATACCAATACACGACATTGGAACAAAATAATTATCTTCCAATAGTCAAAATATATCATTAAAAATGGTTTTCTTTTCAGACTGAATACGACGAGAATCTTGTTATTTTCGGTGTCATTAGATGTGTTTGGAAGTTAAAGCCGATGTATTTATTTCTAGAAAAAGGGAATATATTTCCATTTGCCGGTTGCGCTTTTAAACAATAATTTGCTGTTAACATTTCAAGAAAAATGTATCAAAATAAACGACAAGACAATTCAATGACAACCAATCGCCATGCTTATTACACGCTTGGGAATTAATTCCCATGATAACGAACGCAAGGGTATTCAACTTGTGAAAGGATTGAACATCTATCTCATTCAACTCTAGCGTTAAATCACTCCGTCATTATCTTCCTATTATGTGCTTGGCCTAATTCAAGAACAATATCGTGATCAAGCTAATACAGCTAATGTATTATGATTTTCTCCCAGAAATAGGAGGCTTCGAATATTCCCAATACAAATTATGTACAAGCAGGTAACGACTTCACTAAAACCCTACCAACCCAACCACGCATATTACCCACCCCACCCCCTCTAGCTATCACCCTGACTGTACCAACCCAACCACGCATACCACTCCACCCTTCCCCATATAGCCATCACCCTGACTGTACCCATCAAACCACGCATACCACCCCATCAGCTCTAGCCATCTCCCTGACTGTACCCACCCAACCACGCATACCACCCCACCCCATTCCATCTAGCCATCTCTCTGACTGTACCAACCCAACCACGCATAAACACCCTACCCACCCCATCTAGCCATCTCCCTGACTGTGCCCACCCAACCACGCACAACACCCCAACCCATCTAGCCATCACCCTGACTGTACCCGACCAACCACGCACACCACCCCACTCCATCTAGCCATCTCCCTGACTGTACCCACCCAACAACGCATACCACCCCATCCCACCATCTCCCTGACTGTACCCACCAAACCACGCATACCACCCCACCCCATCTAGCCACCTCCCTGGCTGTACCCACCCAACCACGCACACCACCCCACCCCATCTAGCCATCTCACTGACTGTACCCACCCAACAACGCATACCACCCCACCCCACCATCTCCCTGACTGTACCCACCCAACCACGCATACCACCCCATCCCACCCCATCTAGCCACCTCCCTGGCTGTACCCACCCAACCACGCACACCACCCCGCCCAACCACATCTAGCCACCTCCCTGGCTGTACACACCCAACCACGCACCCTACCCTAATCTACTCCATCTAGCCACCTCCCTGGCTGTACCCACCCAACCACGAACACCACCCCACCCTACTCCATCTTGCCACCTCCCTGGCTGTACCCACCCAACCACGCATACCACCCGATCCCACCCCATCTAGCCATCTCCCTGACTGTACCCACCCAACCACGCATACCACCCGATCCCACCCCATCTAGCCATCTCACTGACTGTACTCACCCAACAACGCATACCACCCCATCCCACCATCTCCCTGACTGTACCCACCCAACCACGCATACCACCCCATCCCACCCCATCTAGCCACCTCCCTGGCTGTACCCACCCAACCACGCATACCACCGCACCAAACCCCATCTAGCCACCTCTCTGGCTGTACCCACCCAACCACGCATATCACCCCACCCCTTGTAGCCACCCCCTGGCTGTACCCACCCAACCACGCATATCACCCCGCCCCATATAGCCATCTCCCTGACTGTACCCACCTAGCGGCGTCTTCCATGCACTCCATGAAGTTCTTGACGAACTGGTTCGGTACAAACTTATCAACATCATCATTCAGCTCGAACGCGTCGTCGAATATGACGTGGACTGTTGGGAACAAAGGACATTTTTAATCACACCTTTTCTTTAACATCGGCTCACAGCTACAATAATATATACATCGTTCAAACATTATTATAAATGAATGATTCATTTATCGATTTTAGTCAACTTTCTGTAATATAAAAAAGAAAGTATGCCTTTAAGGCGTACGGCACTTACTCTCGAAGTCGTAGTAATCTGGATCCTTAATTCTGAATTTCTCCTGAGCAAGCCTACTAGCACAGTGGACATAGTCTAACCTGAAATGTGAATAAAGCAATATGCAATAAACACTTTTAAAGTCATTTTGGCGGTATTGATACTTTTTTTTATTCAAAACATGTTTTCCTTTATTTTGGTAAATTTGAATTTTACCTGAACATGGACTTGAGCAGTTGTGTCATTTCCTGTCTGGTCTCGTGCCACATTGTCGCGCATGCGTAGATCTGTGGAATCACGTTCGGTTTTGTATTATATACACCATCTTCAAAACTGTCTTCTCCGACGTAACGGAACGTGTCAAAGCCCGTGACCTTGATTTCCTTGTCGTTACGGCGACGTCTTAACGTTAATGTGAAGTCAGAGAAGATACCTTCGAAATGTGGTGTAATAAACAGCCTGAAATTATATAAAAATAGTCCGTTTCCTAAACGTTACTTTAAAACTTTGAAGCTCTATTCCATGTCGGGTAATGGGAAGTAACACCGAGAATAAAACTTAAACAATACGAGTATGAGTTAGCTTACTTTTCCAGTTTGGCCATTCTCTCGCTCTGCGGTAACCAGATATGTGACGTCACTATAGCATACGAAATCCACAAGGCGCCTGCGCAGATGATCGGTAGCATGAGGTCTTCGATCGTCCCTAACGGGCAGAACCAGCCGCCCATGTGCCAGTGGGCGGGCATGAACCGGAAACTACACTGCAGGTAGACGACGGCAAGCGTGACCGGCGGCGCCAGCATGATGGAGAGGGAGAAGGCGACCCGTTGCATGTGGAGCTTACAGGCGAGACCCGACAGGTAGGTTATCGCGATCCCTGAACCAAGCTGAAGATACATGAGACTGTATGACGTGAAGTGTTCCTCCACCGAGTCAACCGTCTCCGTGCTGTTTTCAGGAACTGATGGCGTCTCCGGCAAACGGAAGTCTGTGTCCAATGTAAGAAGTCGTGCCAAAAGGACCATCAGCCCTATTTTCCAGGGATATACTAAAATACCGGCCGTGTCGCGGGAATCCTGCAGTATCCTTCGCCACTGCTTGAAAGGGATTCGAATTTTACCGAAAATAGTCCAGTCACCGGACACATAGTTTTCCCAGTATCCCACCGAAAATAACAACAACCCAACTGGTATTTCCCACTGCAGCTCATGGTTCAACGAAATATCCACATTTTGGTAAGTGGTGGAGTTGACGCCCTCCATCATGGTGTGATTTCCGGTCATGAAAAACTGGCTGTTGATGAAGAAAGGGATGGCGCCCACCTGAATGAAGAACGCGAGAACATTCATGATGATGGCCACTATCTCGCTGACGCTGGGGTTGGGTCGGCGCTCACGGACGATCACATTGAGAAGGCTTGGCACCTGGCAGACGGCGAACGTGACGATGGTTCCCCGGAACACATCCGTGGTTGGAAGTACGCGGAACATCAACAGACATGCGCCAAGGCCCTGCAAACACTCCACCACCACCAGCTGAAGTGAAAGTGTGCATAGCTGTAGTATAAATAAGTTCGACACTAACGATTATTTTCAAATATTTTTATACATGTACACATTCTTTGTGTTGTATGGATACTTATAGAGGAAAAAACATGTGTGTGAAGGGATGATGACATATGGTGGCATAAAACTGCCGTAAGATAACCTGATAGCGTTCGCGGATTGTTTCGTGTTAACCACTAAATTTGCACGATAATTATCTACCTATCTAGTTAATATTCGCGATACTTTTTCGGTAAGATAAATATCATAAGACTAAAAACAGGCTTAAAAGTGCCCATAACTGCCACCTATTATCCATTTTAGCTGTACAACATTAACAGGTTAACTATTTATGGTTTGTGAATTCCACTTAATAAGTGACATAATAACCGGCAAAAATATCTTAACTTATTGTGAAAATAAAACGTACAATGAGAAAAGTCTTGACAGAGGGCCATTCCTTGCCTCCAAACAGCGTCTTCATGGCGGACATGAACCAGCTGAAGGCGATGGGGCAGCACATGCACAACAGCAGCAGGGTCACGTGCTCCCCACGTGTCTCCTCCTCCTGCACGTACAGATTTACACGCTTAATACAATGTATCTGTATTTTGTAATTAAGTCATATTATTTATGCCAAAAAACGTGCTTATTAAAATGTTCTTATTCTTAAGACAACAAGTAAAAATATAAAAAAACAATGCCTCATGTGTTTATGTTTAACAGTCATAACAAAATAGTGTACTTATGTGTATGCATGTGGGTTATATGTGTCTAGTATGACGAGTGTTTGAGTGATTTACTTTGTTTAGTCCGGAAACAAGGAGGAGGAGGGAGAGTTTGTTGGTGACGGCCCCCGCGAGGATGGCGACGAACATGAGCACGTACATGAAGAGCCGCACGAGCTTCAGGATCTCCTTGAAGATGGCGTCATTCTCCTCGAACTCGCGCTCCGATACTTGGAATATGTCGTACGGACGCCTGAAATGACAACCAGTGATATGCATTGAGAAAAAAAACATTAAAACTCTTAATTATTTAATTAGACCTCAAGATGTTCTTCTTTTGGTAAGCGTGGGCATCTTCCTCAGGGCATGTAAATGTATACCAGTTTATTTGTATAGTGTTTAAATTGTTAGCATCGTTGTTATAGTTTACCACTGCTCATTTGTCCCCTCCGACTCGTAGGACGTCGTCGTTGCATCTTCTGACGTCTGTGAAGTCTGGCGTTTAGGTGGCAGGCTGCCATTGTCTTCGACGTCTTGGACGGGCGGCGGTGGAGCGGCTCGCTTACCGGAAGTGGCGATACTCTCCAGGATGCCGTCATCTGTCTTCTTAAGACGCGCTAACTTCTCCTTCAAAAGAGCGTCAGTGTCTGTGTAACCAACTGAAATAAGAAACAAATATATCCTGCATGAAGCTTTATTAACAATATATTTAACAAAACGAAAAAACAACAAGTGCCCTCATCGTCCCGATCATAAAAATCAAAAGTAGCATTTTACTCTAATATTACAACGTTTGCATCAAACTTGTTAACCTTCCGTGTTTTCATTATTATATGATTCACACTTACCTATCATATGACGAGTTTGGCAATTTGACAGACAAGGGATACCAGACTATGCGATCTGGACTATTCTTTTAAGATAAAGTTTTCAGAAAAAAACTATTTATATTTTCAAATACCCAGATATAGCAATCATTATATTAAAAATCCATATAAATATGAGTTTGAATTAGTCTAACAGACTATTCGGATACATTAAAATACATATACGGATACAATATTGAAAAGTTTAATAAACATAATAAATGACAAGATGTCTCTGACGCTTAAGCCTTCGGAAATTTACTTCTCACAAAGTTCAATTAACAATCAGTTTAAAAATGGTCGCCAGATAGGACAGGTGCTGGATGATATATGTGAGGGCAGGTAGGGAACTTACACAACACTAATGTTTCATTATCATTTATAATAGTTTTCTGATGGATAATACAGTGCAACGAATAACGAAACAACGTATTCATGAGCGAACAATCATTGTTTTTCAACATTTTTACGTTTTTCTTTCTGAAAATTTAATGTATTTGTCTTTAACATTGTCTAGGATATCAGTGTCAAGTTTTCCCCTAATCAGCGTGATGAAGCGTGATGGGCGGTGGACGACATCAGACAACCGGCGTCTCTGGGTGTTCCGGGAGCTGGAGCGCCTTGGGAAGCTCGACGAGATTGCGGTGGTGCAGGTCTACAGCATTCATGATAAGAAACTGACAACCATAAACGGCGGTGTGTCCGTCAAGGTGCGGGGAACGGGGCCCGGTGGTATATGGCACAACAGACTGGCCTCCACGGCTTCCCTTTCAACATATCTGCGCTCATGGAGGGATATGTTTGATTCCTCGGACAGCCTCGATAGCATATAGGAAAGCTTAAATATTATTTTTGTACCATATTTATAGTATGTTGGTTTCGATCTGTGATATTTTCTTATTTTTTCCTCATTATTTATCGTTAAACTACTTATAATTATTTTAATACATGTATCTTCACATCCATTATAATTAAGTATTGTTGTTATTATTAAGTATTGGATATCATTCAGAATGTGTCATGATGTATGTAGTATGTGCTTTTTTTATAAATCGTTATTATAATTAAGTATTTTTTTTAAGTTCACCATTTACATTAGTTTTAAATACTACTTGACAACTATTATATTTAAAGCAATATAAACTCAATGGCATGTTCTATTTTATCAATCAATACAGTTTTTAAGAATTTAATCTTTATGTTAAAACCAAAAGTAGAAATTTGATTATTGTCTGGCCAGGTGCCAGTCATTTTCTGAAAAACACCACCATAAATAGGCCACAATCAGGAAAAGTTTCCATTTAAAATATGTACAGGTACCAGTTAAAAGAGCTCTATTTATGTTTAACTGTGATTATGTTTTATGGGTGTTTTTTCTTTCTTTTTTCTCATTTAAATTCTGTGCGTATTGTTATCAGATTCCGGTACATGCACCGCATACATCCATATCATTTTGATTGTTTACTAATCTGTTATACATATACAGAATAATAAATTCGTATATAACACAAAGCGTGTTACTTCACATTAGGATAATAATAGTTGTATTGCAAGTTGCAAATACACCCGTTAGGTACAGACTATTAATAATTAGAAATACATGCAGGTATTAAATTACGGAATTTCAGAGTAAATGGAAAAGAAAATGGGCTTCACGTTTTCTGAAAATCATTAATCATTAATCAATATTGAATAAGACCGCTGTAGCCATTTCCCAACTAGAGGTGGAGGTGATGAGTAGATTGTGTTATAATACGACAATAACACCGTGAACGAACACGATATGCCTACGTGGAGGCAGCCGTCGGAGATTCGCTACTCCCAAGCGTCCATCAAGTCCAGATTCAGCAACAGACGTCAGCTGGGGATAGTACTGGACGACATTTGCGATGAAAAGTAAGCGAAACATTTATGTGACGTCATTACTTACCTGGTTTTGTCATTTATCGGCAGCTTCTTTAACTTTAGAAGTTGGAGACTTTTGAGGTAAAATTATGAACAACAATTTGTATCACACGTCTGCAATTCATTTTTCACAATTATATATATATACATCCGAGTTTCAAACAGTGCTGCAATCCACAATATACTGCAAACGGTACTTGCTTAATTTGCCGTCGTCAAAATACTATTTTGGGCTTCACTAATAAAGACAGTCATGACACACAGCTCGTTTCCTAGTTTGTCACTGATATTCCATTTAATATAAAGATTTCGAATTCCTTATTCATTTTCAGATTGAAAGCGTCCAATTTTCCAAACATCCGGGTTATTAAGAAGGACGGTTTGTGGTTCAGCATGGATAACCGGCGACTCTGGGTCTTCAAGCAGCTTCAGCGGCTAGGGAAATGTGGGGACATTCCCGTAAAAGAGGTAACAACTATCCCTGACGAGCGTCACACAACTCGAAACAATGGTGTTCACGTTGAGATCCGTGGATTGCTTGGAGGTGAGTGGAAAGATAAGCCGGACTGTGTGGATCCCCGTCCACCCTTTCTGTGCACCTGGGCGACTTCCAGCAGGAATTTCCGGGGTCGGAGTGGGGGTGTGATAAGTCGCCGCAGGTCATGGGAGAGCGATGACGACTTTGAGTGCGATTACGGAGATGATTCCGAAGACGAATCCTATGACTTCTAACATCACTATAGATGTTAGCTCAAACATTACAATGTGATTAAGACGAGATTCTTTTGAATAATTTTGTCTTGTTATATATCGAAAACTTTTCACATGTTGTCTCACTGTCCTACTCAAATTATCTGTGATATATTGATTGCTCTTATTTCAAACCCTTTGTTGTTTCAGATGTTTGTATTGTCGTTTTAAAATTAATCTAAACAGCGACTGTTTTATTGTGATTTAAAGTTTCTTGTTTAATTCTGTCCATGGTAAGGTGAGAGAAAAAACAGATAATTGGTGTCTTTTCGCTTACCGATGCCGCTGTCCAAGGATCGGCGAGGCGTGCTGGCGGGCGGGCTGTCCGTCATCCGGTCCTCGAACACGAGACTCTCCCGGGACGCGCGCCGCCTCTCCAAAGCATCCAACTCGTCCTGTTGCCTCTGGAGCTCCCTACGATGGTGCTCCTCGCGGCGCCTCTTTTCTCTCTCGTGCTCCAGTATGACTGCCTCCCGCTGCCGGGCCTCTTCCCGCTCCCGCTCCAAGCGCGCTAACTCCTCGAGCTGCCACAGACAACACAGGATGTATAGACGCTAGACACAGACTGGTGTGGTACGGGTCGCACCATATTTTGTTATCACACAGAAAACATACAATATAATACACATATTTATTTATTTAGCTTGTTTATTCTTAATACTTCATTATAGCATTGAATCCAGTTGTACATATATATATACGAAAAAAAATATTTTAGTCTGACTCTAATCATGAGCGTATTTACTATTAAAAAAGGGAATTAATAAAAAAAAAATACTGTACCTTTTCTCTAAGTCTATTTTCTAATTCCTCTTTTTGCCACGCTTTTAGGAAAATCTAGAAAATAAATCCCATTTTATTATTTAAAAAGCGAAAACTTAATATTATCACTGGAAAAGCTTTATATGGCAACTGATGTGAAGAGTATTGTCTAGTGATGGTTCACCGCCGAGATAAAGTATATCCTGAGCTTTCCATTTCTGCATATAAAACAGACAATAAATCGATCAAGTACGATTATGATGATCAATTTATTGACAGGTGGCCATCATAAATAAAACAAAATAACTATACATGTACTTGTGTATGATAATTGACCGCAATGATCGAAACACTTCATTAAGTAATGACACACTGTAGCCACTGTTTAAGGGCAATTGAGCAACAACAAAATGTGATCATTCAGTACTATATCTACATACAGTAAGTAACCTAGTTAGGTTTTAGGCCGAATTTAATTTTAAAACTGTATTTTCCATGAAGATGCATACGATTGATGCATTCGTTATTAATATATTTGCAATTGCGGCTAATGTTTGCTGAAGCATAAATTGTGTTAATTATGTAAAATGACGGCATTAACACGTAGAATACGACCATGTCTTAGCGCCGTAGTCGTATAGATTTTTCATTTGTCATATTGAACATAGTGCATAACCAACCATAGGGATATCGTTGTAGATTTATTTAGACGCATTTTCCCTTGAGCAGGCGACAGTTGCTTACCTTTGATATACCGATCTGGAATCCGTGGACGTCGTTAGCCTTCAAGATGGCCATGGTCCGCTCATAGTCGCTAAGTCCGTCCGTCTCCTCCGCCAATACGCCATACCTGCAGACAAACATACACTTCCGTTTGAGACCACGTGAGTCACACAAACAGCAGGCGTGAAAGAGAAGAGGGGGTTATAAAGCTGGAACCTTCCTCCCAACCTAAACCAATCCCCGTTACATAATCTCAACCATGTAAAATTTAAAATGTATTAGAAAAAATACCCTACTGTTTTGCAAACACGAGTACCTTGTCAAATTACGAGTGCTGTGTTTTCAATTGTCTTTAACTGATGAAACATATGCATGGTAAATACTTCTAAAGAAACCGATTAAAGACAACATGGAACCTTAACTAAATACTAAAATGTAAATCCCATTGCCTGGCCTAGTTTAACAAGTCCAGATATACGCGTTGTTATAATGAACAATTAAGATGTATAGGCTTGATGTTATATACCTTTCATTAAACATGGTGTGTTCGCATTCATACTTCTTCTCGTGTTCTTTAACTGTTTCATCCATGCGGTTCAATTTCAATCAACAAATCTTACTGATCGAAAATAATGTCATTGACAGTACATTAAATACAAATTATTTAATTTCAACAAGTATATATAACGGTTCTCGATAAAAAATAGTAGGAACGTAATGAGCTCAGAGCGTATTCAATGTTGTCCTACTAGCCCTGATACAATTCTGTTAGCGTAATTGTGAGCACTGACACCGTTATGGACGTTATATGGCCTTTATGGCGGCTCGTGGTCATCCATCATTGACCGTCGACGTAATCACGACCGACCGACCACTCAACAATGCACTGTACTATCCCTACTAAAACGTAGCTATTTTTCTGTTTATTAGTGCTGAATCATATCATGATTATAAATACTATAGTGTCAAGTGTTACAATGGTATATAACAGATCGTCACGGTCAGCAGCCCTAAGCCACTTCACACGGAATGTTAACGTTCAACGCTACGTACAACTAACGTAAGCCTGTTGATGTATTTGATTGAGAATTTGAGTCATATAAATATTTCAGAAGATAGTCACAACCATGACCTGAATTTTAACTTTTTTAACAACAATAAAATCGGTACAAAACACTTCCCCTGTTACTGTAATGATACAATCTCCCGAGGGTCTACAGTAGTGAATGGAAGGGTATCAATAACTCGGTGCAGTGGGTGACTATTTCATAAGAAAAGTATCTCTAAAATCATAACTCTTCATCTTCTTTGGATGACGAAAGAGGAAGTTACTGCTGCACGGAGATCGGACGTACTTATGCATATGATGGGGGTATGTCATATCCATAGATATTTTATAGTCAAACTAATGGTAATTAGTGGTAAGAAGTACTAAGACCACATAAACATTTCACCATATATCGGCTATTTCCGTTTGAACGGAAACTGGACGGTACGGCACGGACTTACTCGGAGCAGTCAACGATCTTACTAAAAAGCAAATAATGTTTCACTATATAGACTATTATTTAAATCCGGGGCTCTTTCACCGTGCTGTGTGTTTTAACTGATGATAGTGTCTTATCTATGTATACATTTATTTCATTTTTCAAAATAAACACCTGCCGCTTATATATTCCGTACACGGAAAACGTTTGTACATTGAAGCTACATTGAACATTGAATAATAACATTTTGTTAATGAATAGAATACATAACCATGTAATTTTGTTATGACAACCTTCATTATAATACAGTTTGATAATACTTAATTAATGTTGTTTTTTTCTATTATAAAACTTTTTTTCCTTAATTTGGTTATTTGCATGTTGTAAAACGGTTGTTAAAACCAAAACCAAATGTGGAAACGTTCGCGCTTGTGTGTTTATACAAGTATTAATGTCTCTAACAATCTGATTATTAATTCAGATTTTTCATCTATGTATTGCGGAGTCTTCAATAACACGTGGTGGTTCTACAAGCGACACTGTGGCAATATATAAAAGTGCCATAGAACTTTACCAAATAACCTCAAGGCTGGGCTTCACTTTTCATTTTTTTAAGACAATAACTTACAAGCAAATTCCTGAATGGTCAGAACTATCACGAAGAGAGAGAGAGAGAGAGGGAGGGAGGATCAGAGTGGGCAGTACATATCCGTTATTCGCGCAGCATTCCCATCGTATACCAATTAACCATTAAAAAAAACAGTAAAATAAAAAAGAATGACTGTCAAGTTTACCTGTATACCCCTTTACAAACTGCCATATGCTAAGTCCCTACCTCTGGACGAAGTCCTGGAAGACGATCCTGACGGGGAAGCCGTTCCTGCGCAGCTGAGCGAGCTCCATAAGACCATTACAGAGCAACTGCCGCCGCACAAGCTCCGAGTCCAACTTGCCAGCACTCAGGAACGCGTTTGGCTTCACGCATCTTTAAAGGGTGAGGAGGAGAAGGAATAGTGTTAGTATGATCGCCAGTCATTCAAGTAACAACAATGACACAGTATCGTGAAAACAAGATGTACTTTAACACTAACACATATCCACGCGAAAATATTCACTTAATTTTGTAAAATGCACGTATTCCATTTCATTTATGTCGAATGTGTATAGCGGACTTGAGCATGTTGAAAAGCAAGTTTTAATTCCAATCAACTTTCCGAAAAAAATGCTTTCTACCTTATGTCGCTTAAAGAGTAACTTACGAAAACAACACAAACACTTCTTTTGCATTTATGTTTTATTTCGTCGAGTAATATTTTAAATGGAAGAGGTAATTACTTTTAATAAACGATAGGACGTGACAGACAATGAACCGCGGTCTTACAAATATTCAAGGTAGACAAAAAAGTATACCGAGTTCACGCTTCAAACTTCCCCATATATTTTAAAAACGTATTAAAACATTAATTCGCCTACAAGAACATGTCAAGACAATAATAGTTACAAAAAATGCGGTTTTGTGGGAAAAATAAAATAATTCACGCCATTGATGGATTTGTCTCATTTATGGGCGGGTCATTGTCTTGACTGATCACAGGACAAGCGGTGCACATTGATTTCACATGTGTTACACTCTCAACTCAACTCAACTCAACTCAACTTTATTCAGTATATATAGGCATCCAGATCAATATACATACTATCATATGTACAGCATTGATAACAGTACAGTGGTGTCATTCCTAAATACAATTTATATACAATTTTAATCGGATTTTTATCCGAATGTGGCATTTGAACAAGTTAAAAAAATGTCACTTTTCTAATGACGAAACTATTATCGTACTGTATGAGTTTATATAATGCATGTAGGTCAGATCGCCCCGTGTACTAACTATATAAAAACTGAAATTCTTACGAGTTAAAAACCACGGTCATATGAAAAATGCATGACACTCTTTGTCTCACAAAAGCCTACTCTCGTTGATCAAGCAGGCGCACATATTCTGACATTTCTTTCAATGTTCGGATGTCGGCCACCTTCGATATTTTACCGGTGACTTGGACACCTAAATCGAGCGAGTGCACGAACAATTTTATGGATTTTTTCCCGGATTGATTATGAATTTAACGTGTTTATAGAGATCGCATCTCGAAGAAGTATCAACGGTATCGTATCACCCTTGCTTAATACAATCGATTTACCGAAAGTAAATTGCGCGGTGATATATTAATGTCGCCTATGTCTTGCCATAACCAGACGTAACCAAATACAAACTGAAATATTGTTTCTCTACCTTTGGTTACCCAATTTATATCGTCTAGATGTTTAAACATAACGTAACAATGTTTGGGGTTGCGATGATTTGGCATTTTAAGAATATTACACCAGTATTAAATATATTTTGAATAATGGGTCACGCGAAGTGGAACACGACTTTATTCATCTAGTGCCAAACAATTATAAGCGCTAATATTTAGACAAAGAAAGTTATTACGGAACGAAAATTGAGCTCGCTCGATTTCAGGGGCGTTGTTATAACCCCATATCTCCGCTCCCGATGTCAAAATGGGGATAACCATAATTTCAAACAGTTTAAAAAGCCCTTGAAGCGGCCAAACGGCCTTTTAAAAGATTAAATGGCGAAAACTGCTTTTCTGGCCTTCAATGTTAACTGGTGTTTTGCATCTGACCAAGTAATATGGGTAGAGAATCAAAGGTTGACCCATCGATAAATAGAAGTAACCATCACGTTTTGAACAATGTATAACCAGGTTTCATAAATTCTCAACGGGCTGCCGTTTCGAAATACAATAGTTTCTGTTTTCTTTAAATAACAGTCATTTCCACTTTATCATAAAATTTCGATATACGGTTAAGTTGCATTTGTAAGTCATTAGCGATTTCTGCGCAATTTGCAATGTCGTCTACGAAAAGCGCACTTATAATGTCTGGAATATGATTTGCTATATAAATACTCTATTGAAATTTTCCGTTGAATAAAAACCTCGGTCGTTTAAATATAGACTAAAAATTATCGGTGCACACAAAACCCAGTAATATGACTCTGAAAACATGTCGACTGTACACAGTCCAGGTGTAACACAGTGATATGACTCTGACAACATTTCGACTTGTACAGGCCAGGTGTAACACAGTGATATGACTCTGACAACATGTCGACTGTACACAGGCCAGGTGTAACACAGTGATATGACTCTGACAACATGTCGAATGTACACAGGCCAGGTGTAACACAGTGATATGACTCTGACAACATGTCGACTGTACACAGGCCAGGTGTAACAAAGTGATAAGACTCTGACAACATGTCGACTGTACACAAGCCAGGTGTTACACAGTGATATGACTCTGACAACATGTCGACTGTACACAGGCCAGGTGTTACACAGTGATATGACTCTGACAACATGTCGACTGTACACAGGCCAGGCGTTACACAGTCATATGACTCTGACAACATGTCGACTGTACACAGGCCAGGCGTTACACAGTCATATGACTCTGACAATATGTCGACTGTACACAGGCCAGGCGTTACACAGTCATATGACTCTGACAACATGCGACTGTACACAGGCCAGGCGTTACACAGTCATATAACTCTGACAACATGTCGACTGTACACAGGCCATTAGTTACACAGTGATATGACTCTGACAACATGTCGACTGTACACAGGCCAGGTGTAACACAGTGATATGACTCTTACAATATGTCGACTGTACACAGGCCAGGTGTTACGCAGTGATATGACTCTGACAATATGTCGACTGTACACAGGCCAGGTGTAACACAGTGATATGACTATGACAATATGTCGACTGTACACAGGCCAGGTGTTACACAGTGATATGACTATGACAATATGTCGACTGTACACAGGCCAGGTGTTACACAGTGATACGACTCTGACAACATGTCGACTGTACACAGGCCAGGTGTTACACAGTGATACGACTCTGACATTTTGTCGACTGTACACAGGCCAGACGCTACACAGTGATACGACTCTGACAACATGTCGACTGTACACAGGCCAGACGCTACACAGTGATACGACTCTGACAATATGGCGACTGTACACAGGCCAGACGCTACACAGTGATATGACTCTGACAATATGTCGACTGTACACAGGCCAGACGCTACACAGTGATACCACTCTGACAACATGTCGAATGTACACAGGCCAGGTGTAACACAGTGATACGACTCTGACAACATGTCGAATGTACACAGGCCAGGTGTTACACAGTGATACAACTCTGACAACATGTCGAATGTACACAGGCCAGGTGTAACACAGTGATACGACTCTGACAACATGTCGAATGTACACAGGCAAGGTGTTACACAGTGATACGACTCTGACAACATGTCGACTGTACACAGGCCAGGTGTTACACAGTGATACGACTAGGTGTTACACAGTAATATGACTCTGACAACATGTCGACTGTACACAGGCCAGACGCTACACAGTAATATGACTATGACAACATGTCGACTGTACACAGGCCAGGTGTTACACAGTGATACGACTCTGACATTTTGTCGACTGTACACAGGCCAGACGCTACACAGTGATACGACTCCGACAACATGTCGACTGTACACAGGCCAGGTGTTACACAGTGATACAACTCTGACAACATGTCGACTGTACACAGGCCAGGTGTTACACAGTGATACGACTCTGACAACATGTCGAATGTACACAGGCCAGACGCTACACTGTGATACGACTCTGACAATATGTCGACTGTACACAGGCCAGGTGTTACACAGTGATACGACTCTGACAATATGTCGACTGTACACAGGCCAGGTGTTACACAGTGATACGACTCTGATAACATGTCGGCTGTACACAGGCCAGGTGTTACACAGTGATACGACTCTGACAACATGTCGACTGTACACAGGCCAGGTGTTACACAGTGATACGACTCTGACAACATGTCGACTGTACACAGGCCAGGTGTAACACAGTGATACGACTCTGACAACATGTCAACTGTACACAGGCCAGGTGTAACACAGTGATATGACTCTGACAACATGTCGACTGTACACAGGCCAGGTGTTGCACAGTGATACGACTCTGACAACATGTCGACTGTACTCGACTGTACACAGGCCAGACGCTACACAGTGATACGACTCTGACAAGATGTCGAATGTACACAGGCCAGGTGTAACACAGTGATACGACTATGACAATATGTCGACTGTACACAGGCCAGGTGTTACACAGTGATACGACTCTGACAACATGTCGACTGTACACAGGCCATGTGTTACACAGTGATACGACTCTGACAATATGTCGACTGTACACAGGCCAGGCGTTACACAGTGCTATGACTATGACCAATATGTCGACTGTACAGTTACACAGTGCTATGACTATGACAATATGTCGACTGAAAAATTGAGACAAAGCATAACAGATGGGGCACATCCCAGTGTTTGTTTCACTTTGATCTGATGTACCGACTGTGTTTATGTTTCAACACAGATGTGGAGAGATTTTTATTGGAATTATTACCTTACGAACAATGGCTGGGCGGCATCCAGTTTCTCCATTAAATCAGTTAAGGACCGCTGGAACAAAACATCACCAGCATTAATACAGTAAAATGAGGCAAACAAGTATTTTAAGTGCCAAGTAGACAGGGGGTTTTTTCTAAAAAGATGAATTGAAGATGACAAAACCATTGACGTACAATTAGATCGTCAAAGTGCAGATTAAATACAATGTACATAAAAATATGCATGTTTTGTCACATTAAGACACAAAAATAGATAATGCATTGTTTTTGATGTCAACCACATGCAACCATTTAAAGGCGTAATCGGTGTAACAAACTGCATACGGTCGATAAAACACGCTTATGTAATATTCTTTTCTTTTTTTTCAAATAAAAACATTTTACTAATTTGTCTGGATTGCACATACATGTAAACCACAAAACCAAACGAGTGAGCCGTCTCACTGATGCGGCACGTATTCACTTCAGAAATATGCACCAGTTGGTCCCACAAGAAAGGCCACAACTATGGCAAATAGCTCCAGCAGATTCTTAGTTACGACTTTATATAACAATTACATCTCAATTTTTTATAGGGCCAACTGCAGCTACACATGTGTATTTTGTGCAGAAGCACGGATATACAAACCACGTGTCCGTGGCAGAACGTAAACACGCTTGGTCTCAGTAATTCTACATGAGCTAGGGGGTGCTGTTACCTTGAAGTGTTTAGTAACGGTGGGCGAGGCGCGGTTCACGGACAGGCTGTCGAGTGTGTCCCCGGACAGGGTTCGCTGCATGCTGTTCAGACAGACAAACAATACGGTTGTTACTACGAATACATGTATCAAAACGTTTCTCATGCTCTTTTAAAATGTTTTGCATTTCAATTGCAATATTTGGCGGTGTGATGATACAAGAAAAAAGTAACTACTCTATTATTCATTTATTAACCACACACAAACCATTTATTAATTATAAGTATCAGGAAATATAATATACAAAAAATAATAGTAACTGCTGTATGGATGTTAGATTTGTTAATACATTGCGGTCAGTAACACAAATATATTGTGGTGACTTACACACATATATGGTGGTAACTTACACACATATTTACACATATATTGTGGTAACCAACGCACATATATTGTGGTAACCAACACACATATATTGTGGTCAACTTACACACATATATTGTGGTAACCAACACACATATATTGTGATCAACTTACACACATATATTGTGGTAACCAACACACATATATTGTGGTAACCAACACACATATATTGTGGTCAACTTACACACATATATTGTGGTAACCAACACACATATATTGTGGTCAACTTACACACATATATTGTGGTAACCAACACACATATATTGTGGTCAACTTACACACATATATTGTGGTCAACTTACACACATATATTGTGGTAACCAACACACATATATTGTGGTCAACTTACACACATATATTGTGGTAACCAACACACATATATTGTGGTCAACTTACACACATGTATTGTGGTAACCAACACACATTTATTTAGGTCAACTTACACACATATATTGTGGTAACCAACACACATATATTGTGGTAACTTACACACATATATTGTGGTAACTATTACACATATATTGTGGTCAATAAAACACATATCTAAATTTCAACAAAAAGTGAGTAAATTATAATAAATTAGTAAAACAAGACAAACCAGTCTAGATTCATTACATTTCTAACCTTTGTTTCTTGATCTTCAATGAGGCCTTGCGGGAGACCGACTCGCTCAACGTCCGCGGGTCGATGGTGGACGGCCATTCGTCCGGGAGCTGCGGTCGGCTGTTCACGTGGCGGGCGTACCTGCAAACCAGATGACGCCCATTGTAACAGTGTGGTGGTAGAGCAAGCCTGTCAAGCCCTTCTTAAACAACCTTGACACAAATTCTTGCTTGTGAACCATGTTGGAAAATTCGCTCAAAACAGTAGGGCAAGCATATCTCGATTAATGATTATTTAACATTAGTCAAATTCGGCCAAATTATGCAAATGGCATTACTTGATAAATTCCTTGCCTGGAAATTAAATAATTGATATGCATCATAATGATTGCCACAATTATTACTGATATGTGTTCGATTCATCATTGTGAGTGTCATATGAATAATATGTTTAGAGAAATTCAAATTTCTGTACAAAAGATATGTCAACAATTTTGACCAAAAAAGGCTTTATGTAAACTATGAGCACTGAATGGTAAGACTCAATTAACAAGGAATGTTGTGTCAGTGTCAGAGATATATGGCCTACTGATCCATATGACGTAGACCACGTTGTGACATTCTTTACAGTCAACAATGTTCCAGTGGCCAGGTAGAACGGCCACTCACACTGTGATTTGCATACCCTACATAATACACTAGTTTATATTAACATTGAAATTGATGCTCTGACATAGCAGTTAACGCATCATGACCAAGAACTGACCAGCCTCTGTCCAGGCTCCTCATGCGCGCTGACCATGGTGACAGGTTAACAAGTTTGTTTTTGTTTACACTCACTTGTTATTGGTCAATTACATTAAAGGTTATCCACGTCTCTACAAACGTGCATTGTATCATTGCGCATGTTTTTCTTTCTATATAAACTGTTGCATGTAGTTCGTTAGCCACATAAGCACGTGCAGATATTCTCAATTAGAGTATTAACCAGCAATAAGCATAAAAACAGTGTAATTATACATTAAGCGTGCAGAACTCTATTGTCAGCTACAATGTATTCATCAAAAGTATTCCTGACCGTGTGCTATTAATTTATTTCATTTAATGATTAATATACCCGGCAACTTCAGTGAGATGTTTTCCTTCTTTTAAAGGTAACAAATAGCCGGTCCCTGCCGCCGTGTAAATATAGTGCAACGAACGTCACGCGCTGCCGTGCGGCATGTCACAAGCTCAGCAGTAACAACGTGTTTATGACGATAAAAGAGATATATTTATTTTAATTAAGGTACAACATAAAAAATGACCTACAAAAATAAGTTATCTTCCATTAGCAATGAGCATTTTCCTTCCCCATTCCCATTTTTCAGTGTTAAAATGCAATAGCATTCATGTCATGTTGACACGGTTTGCATATATAGATAATAACCGTCATTTACCGTCGTGTTGAACAGTTTCTGAAAGTGACAAATTTATTTCCGTTCTGAAATTTGTTACGTGATGTATTTTACACATCGTGCATGCTTTTATGGCTAGTACTCGGTCCATGCATGGGACTTGTCCAAAAACTATGTATCGGTTTGAGTTTATTAAGCAATTTCTTCGTGAATAAGTAACCTAATGGAGCAAGGCGCAGCGAAACGACTGTTGTTTCTTAATTAGAAAGAAATTACTTAATAAATTCTAACCGAATTTCATCGGCTTTAAAATTAAGTCGAGCGCCTGACAAAAAGACCTGTAAATCTATTGTGACGTCATTAAAATCAGCGTTAACACGGAAATTGCGCTTTTGCGTATGCGCACGCGCAGTTATAGCAATTTACGTTATCATGAAGAGTCGTCTTCAGCAATAAGTAACGATTCTTCACAAATTTTAAAAATCTAGCGCACATGATTGGCTGAAAATGTAGAGCAAACACTTATATATGCTTATTCATATTCGAGATTGAAATATTTGACGGAATGGTTGCAGATGCCTCTAACATAATGGAAATATTCCATCATTGTCGTACAGACACATACTCTGAGATGGTGCCTGTCTCGGATCTGTAGGCTGTGAAGAGGTCGCGGATGAAGTTGTTGTTGCTATGCAACAGACACGTGACCAGGTCCACGCTTAGGTTGTCACGGTTACGCTCCAGGAAACCGCGGGCGTCATACGTCACCTGGTAAATAAGTATGACCATCAATGTTAGATTTCTAAAGTTTCTGGGAAAATATTAGACGCTAGCCGGGACCACAAAACATTCCCTGAATATCATAGTAGTAATAGCAACTTTACATAATAGTAGTTCTACATTCATAACAATTGAATACAACCGAAGAGTATAAAGCATGGTCAACTTTATTCTTGTCAAGCACAGAAATCACCATAGCAGTAGGGGAGATCACTGCGTTGATTTTTTGGTCCACGTTATAACGTAAATTGTTGGAAATTATGTTTTGGCACAAACGATCAAACACTATTTGCTCAAATAAGCATGCCCATGTATATGTTGAAGTTCATTTATGCGCTCTTTAGAAAATGGATCGAGCGCAGCAAGCCACATGCACCATTTTCTGTAGAACGCCAAATGAAATCTAAGATGTGATTGATCGCACTTTTTTTGACCCAGTAGCTCCATCCTGTATGTAGAAAAATCGTATTATGAGCCTGGGCTGTATAGCTTATTAAAAATAGTATATGAGTGTCGTGCAATGATAAGTTGTCGCGGCATTGTAAATATAATGATAGCAAATAAAGTCAATGGTTGGTTGTAAAAAAGGGAAAACGGCACCGAAAGATGAACTAATAGGCTACTTTTCGTTAAAATTCACCAAAATTAATGTAGATATTTGGATTATTATAATTAACTCGGTACATGTACTATGTGTTTGCTTGCTGGTTTTTTAGAAAGAAAATAATTAAATAATTTATTTTAAATTCGAGTTCATGGCTTATCAAACCTTCAATTGCATCCAGACAACGGCAACATAATGTGACAATCATAGTTTTATTGCGCATGTGCAGAGGGAACAGCAAACTATGGAGATTGACGACGTAATCCGACATACTCTCTACAAAATGTTTGCATGTTCACTCTCTGATCTGCTCTACGTGATATGGAGCTATAGAAAAATTGGGTAAATCCTCGATTACCATTGCCCTTCATATATGTGCAAACACCAAGTATATATTAACTGTCCCATTTGACGACTAAGGTATGTTAAAACGTTGAAGGTTTTATAACTGATGTTGCAAAAATCAATGTAAACTGAATCCAATATTCTCTCATTAAAGGTTTTTATCCTAGTATTTAATGAAACAAAAACATTTTCTTTCTTAATCATCACGTAAATCACTATTTCGCGTCAGAAATAATACCTATGAGATGACGTTAGTGTAAATATGTAGACATCCAGTTGTCGTTGAGGAGAAAAAATGAAATGAAAAACAAGATTCACGGCAAAAAAAGGAAACAGAGTCGTGCCAAATCAGCTTTAAATACCATATAATGATATATTTATTTTCAATTGTTGTTTCACAGACGCCCTTGTCAGACAAAATACCTGCTAAGACATTAGCCACTAAACAATTATCATAATAGTCCTTATCACTCTCCCAATTACTGTCATGTCATTTGGATTCATTAAACGTATTTTCAAATGTATGTTAATTGGTTTCATCTCTTAGAACATACGGATTTAATCATAATTATATTAAATCCATCAAGGTCATGTTTATCTAGAACTAGAAACATAACTAGTTTTAAGCATTCATATGAATTGTGTCGTTCTTTTTAGAGACTGAGCTACGTCATGAGTTTTCGTCTTAAATGATGCCTAGCGCGTTACCTGTTCCGCGAAGTGCTGGATGCTGAAGGAGCAATTGTCACCGACGATGGGCCGGAAGCGCGGGGAGGCACCAGAGTACGTCTTGAGCTTGTGCACGAGGGAGGCATCTGTGGACTGAGGGAAGTGGGACTCCTCGTCCAACAGGCGCAGGATCCCATGGGGCTTCTGCTCGCCGTCGGAAATAAAGTGGACATTGTTAGTTTCGGAGGATGTTATATTTGGTAGCTGATATTTGTGTTTCACCTGCTCTACCGCGATGTTGGTGAAATATGTATGTTATGGATTGTCAGTTTAGTTCTCTTAAAAGCATTTGATTATGTATTCCAAACATCTACATACATACAATATCATTCGACCCAAAAATTGTTATTCCACTGTTTTGACTAATTAAAACGATTTTAATTGTGTTTTGACGACATATTCGATCTTAATTTAGCGTTTTTTGTTCATTTACAACACATTACTGTTAAAGTGTTTTATTTTAATGTTCTCAGCAACACATCGGATAACAAAACTATATAGGTGATTATCATCGTCTGGTTGAGTACTAGCTCCGTCGATCTTGCAGACAAATAAATAACAACAACATGGTAATGTATCAAGGCATTGCACCATAATGCAATTAAAGCACCATGCAAAGAAAGATGTACTAGAGGACCAAAGTATATGTATGCATCAATCATTCTTATCGCATTTGTAACACACCTGAAAAACTAGATTCAATACGTCTTCGTTGCTATGATACTCGATGTTGGTCCACGTGATGCCCTCGCGTTCGTAGTCCAATTGTTCGCGCGGGAAAATATAGTCCATGAAATATTGCTGGAGGCGCTCGTTAGTGACGTTGATAAGGAACTGGTCGAACCCGTTACATGGGAAGTTCTCGAAACCGGACATATCCAACAGACCAATGGACGGACCACGGGATCTGCAGGAGTAAAAACAACCATATTGATATACACTCACTTGACATAAAATGATAAATGGTTCTAATGGCAATCTTAGCTCGGAAATTAATATATGTTTACAATAATGTTGGGACCTTACGTTGGGAATGAGCCGTTATCTGTAAAATTATGGGTGAAAAGTGTCATACCTGTGGACGTTGTCGGTGGTGAGGTTTCTGTTCACCTGGCCGACGATCCAGCCGAACAGTCGGGAGTACAGCTCCTTGGCGAGGGCGTCCCGGCCGTCGTTCGCCTCCCGCTCGTTCTTCCAGCTCTGGATACGTTCACCTGGACACATATAAACATTTATGACATACTGCTATTAATTATCCTTGTAATCCTGTTTTAAAATGCTTATTTATTTTAAAAAATGATTTTAAAAAATGGCACCAAAATGTTCGCTAAAATAATGCCCTCTTGCAAGTTTCTGAAATATGCTTTAATACCTTTGATGCGGCTGACAGTTGATATAAGCGCCTCCGTAAGCTGCACTTCATCTTCAACACCAAGAAGCTTGGCGACGGCGTGAAGCGGATATTCGTCCACCACAGAGACGCCGTCCGTCTCCTCACACGGCACGAACACGATGTTAGCCAGGTGTAGGATGGCCGCCAGCACGAGGAAGATCAACGTGATGTGCTGCACGAGGAAACATATAGAGGGAATGTTAAACATGTGTTCGATAATAGGAGCATATAAATAGAACGTTAGGGAAATTGTCTGATTATTAGCTTACACTTTCATGAGATTCTTAAAATATTTAAAATACAATCGTACAGATTGGTGTTCTCTTTGAGGTAAATCTTTCTATCGTTTTCACCGAGAGGGGATAATACAATATTGATAGATGGAGCGCGCTGGTATGTGGGTGTACATCTATTTTGATTGATAAACACCACGAAATTGCATTTTAAAGCACACAAAGGTGCATGCCTTATAGGTTTTAAAATGTTTGATGATGATGGTTAATTTCATGTTTTAAAAACGGTTTAAATATTTAATGTTAAAACACAATTTTGAGCCAGATAAATTTTGTATAACTATGCCTGTTAATAACTAACGCAGAACGTCTAAACGACGCGGACACCTGGTCGGGTCTTATAATAAGCCTCCAACACGAAATATTTGTATGGAGGAAAAGTACATTATGCGTTTATTTCATTCATTTAATGAATCGCTCGGAAAATGCAGCCGATGTATCACTAGTTCAATACATCCATTAACAGTACGCAATGACGTCACAATCGAATTTCAGGAAAATAACTTACATAATTTAAACTTCATGTACGTGTATGTTTTGTTAATACTTAACACACAAAAAAAACATTTTCCCATAACCCACAATAGATTTCAAAACAATAACAATATTCATTCAAAATGTACATTTTTCATTTCAATGTTGCCCATTTTTAAACTGTGTTTGATATTTGAACATATATATATATCTCGTATAATAGATTTTTGCTTCATTACCACATAATATTAGTATGGCGTGCTACAAATGTTTTAGATATTGGAAGCAAAGAACGTCATATAAATAAGCTAGAAGACAATGTTATGTAAATGGTGTTGTTTTTTTTTTTATATTCGGCCAACATTTGCTTGACTTCACGTAAGACTACTCGGCCATTGAAGAATAGGGGCCTCACCTCGTCTGAGAATCCGACGTCCGTCATGATGGCTGTAAGGTTGTGGAACATGCTCCGGTAATACTGGAACTCCTCTGGATCCCGGAACACCCCCAGTCCAGGCTCCGCGTCTCTCATTATCCTGCAGAGACAAGAGAATTCAGCATCATTGGATGAATATCAGAATTCTCCAAAATTGGTATTGAAAACACTTTATATAAAAGTTACTGAACATTCTTTGAAATCAGTTCCATCGGGTAATTTAATGAGTTAAAAACACATAAAATACTCTGTAGTTTTATTTAAATCTCGTTTTAAATATTATTGGACAAATATTTTTAAAAAATGGCTCCGAAAGTGACATACTACTTTATACGTCAGAAACGAGCATGATCCCTTTAGGCTACTAGTTTACAAGAACACACAAAGAAGGGTTTGATGGCCAGAGCCGCCACGCTCTCACCTATGACACTCGGGATCCTCCAGGAAGTAGTACAGAAGGCGCTCCCGCGACATGCCGGCGAACAGCGCGTAGAACACGTGGAAATTCTTCTCTCCCCTGCTCCGATGGACAACCCGCGATTTCTCCAAGATGTAATCGTCGATCTTGGCTGGTGGACAAAAAAAGGGTTCTTGTACTGGCGTACATTTTCATTTTACTAACATCAGTATCAGACCCTCATAAATGTATTTTACTTGAAGTTTTAACAATTATATGGGCGGTGAGAAGACAACCCTTTCTCAGTAAATAATAAACTTTATAAGTCTACACGTATAATTTTACTATATCACTCAAATGCTTAGCAAGTATTAAAAAGTGATGAAAGTTCACAAAACACGTCAAGATCAAACCAATTTCATTCAAGATTACTACGGTAAATAACCATTTTATTTTTGACAAAAATATAGATAAAGGAACATCTAATAATGCCATAAAAAGTATTGGCTATATCTAAGTATATATAAGTTTGCAATGAGAGCCCTTCTTACCTCCAAGTAGGTTCCCCGTGGGTGTGTAGGAGAGCTCTATAAACTTGCCAAATCTGCTCGAGTTTCCGTTCATCACCGTAGCCGCGTTCCCGAACGCCTCCAGAAGGGGATTTACCTACGGGCAAAGGATATTGCATAGTTAAATATTACCATAAACGGATATATATATATACAGTCTGAGATCACATTTAAACATATGGGCACGCCGACAAAGGCTGAACGACCAGCAAGTCAGCTAGCATGCATTAACAGTTGGCGGTTTTAATGAATTTATTTTGTGACAAGTTCGTTAAGACAAGAAGCTCACAATGTGTCAGAAAAGTGTATTTTGACGACATACTTATGCGGCCTTGTGGAAGAATGGTGTCATACATCAAAGAATTGTTTCTAAAACGTGAAACTAATTATATGCTGCGAACATTTCAGTTTACAATGAAGTCAAATTACCTGCACAATTTTGTCCAACAGGCTCGTGTCATCGCTCGGACTGAAACCACACCAACGTGGACAATATTATTGATATAATTGGTTTGTTAAAACGAAATAGTCATCATTTGTTTCATATGTTTCTTCATTTAATTACATTTGAATGTTAAAATATAATTTTATGTAATACTGTTCGGATTTACTTTTTAAAGAAATATTAACATCAAATATTTATTTTTTCTTGCATGACTCTAATACATGCTTCCCGTGCCGACCTTACCTTATGTACATGAGGTGACGTATCATATATTTAGTGCTCTCCGTCTTTCCGGCCCCCGATTCCCCGGATACGAGAATAACCTGGTTCCTACCGGTCGCCAGCAGCTCGCGGTATGCCGCGTCCGCCACCCAGAACAGGTGAGGAGGCTGTGACGCCCGCTTATGCAGTGCCTTGTAGTCCTCATGGTGCTGAAACGACCATGGTACAGTACTGGAACAGTTTGCGATTTCAACGGATCGGACACATTAGCGGACAGAGCTTGGTTATACATTATATTATAGAAATAGTTAATTAAAAGAAACTCTTATTAATAATTAGGTTGAATGCAGAAACAATATTCAAGAAGCAAGGTAAACGGCGACTTATAATACTTTTATGTCTAACTTAGTTTCATTTGTACGTTTTTCTATATGCAAATGAAAGATTTAAATAAGCCTTTAAAATAACGTTATTGCATATCAAACATTTAAGTCTGTAAATGTTATGAACAATTGCGACTATTGAACTATTGAGGTTTTATTTTTTCATACACATTCGTTTTTCTTTATTCTTTTAGCTATTTAGGGAATAAGAATTCCGATTTAAATGCGGATGCAGACGAAGGCCGCCAGCCGTAAAGACCGGAATTCAATGACTCAGTTGGCCCACTCCTCATGCGTGGATCGCATCCGCCAAAATCCAACAAGCGAAACCATATCGTCACTATTCCATGAATCCGTGTGAGCTCCGCTCACTTCCATGAAAGTTATTGAATCGGTCAGAGAATATCCAATATTTAATAAATTAATTGAACATCATTTTAGCCGTTAATGTTTACCAGGGTATAAATATCATCGACATCTTCGTCACTTAGAGTATAATCGAACGTTTATAACTGGGCGTTCCTATGACGTGGGATAGCTGTTTCTACTATTCAACCGCAATATATTATATTGAATATGAAGAATTAAAAACCATACTGTTTTGACATACAATAGGCGTATTCCTATTCTTGTGAAACATACCTTATTGCTAATTCATGCTCGGCTCTCTTAATAAAGATATTAATATGCAACAACATCTAAATTTTGATTTGATGCTTTGATTTGTGCCTCCGTGAAAAAATTGGGGTTCGCACGGATACGCAATGCTTACATGGGTTCGCAGTGTGAATACCGGTACGCATTGTAAATACTGGTACGCATTGTGGATACGGGCACGCAATGCTTACACGGTTACGCAGTCTGGATACGGATATGCAATGCTTACATGGGTACGCAGTGTGAATAACGGTACGCACTGTAAATACTGGTACGCATTGTGGATACGGGTATGCAGAGTGTATACGTTAAACGGCGATGTCAACTAAACCATGGACTACAGGCCTTATAATAGTAAACTCAACATGATAAATAAAAACAATCCTGTATTAACAATAAAATTATGTAAAGGTCACAAACTGCACCTTTATATTCGCATCCTTACATTCGAAAGGACAACTAGCTTGATTGCATGCACGCGTGTCAAGTTTAAATGTATAATTAGTTTATAGACTTTATAATTAATATCAAACAGCCAATTAGACAAATGTACGAACACCAAGACCTGTCAAACGGACATGCCCTGCAGAAGGAATTATCTACGAGGCTACGTGCAGGTCAGGTTTCTGTTGTGTTTTTTCTTGAACAAGATCTATTGATCTAGTGACATGTTACAATTACTTATATCACATGTGATATTTCCGGAACAAGGCATATATAACTGGGTGTTTTCGCATCTGGGAAAATAGTTTTGAATGTCAATTAATCTCCATTAATCACGTTATAATTACGGAGCTATTTAATCGCAATAAAAGGTTGACAAAATGAAGGGCCACTATCAAAGCATCTTTTCAGTTTACAGAATTTTAAATAAGCAAAAATCCGTGACAGTTAATTCATGCATAGATAACGACTACATTTTTGCTAATGATCATTCTGTATAAACACTTATGTAAACTTTATTCCAGAAAAAAAATGATTTCAATTGATGGAAATATTGCTCAACTTCAAACTAAGAGATACATGCAACATATAAATCAGAAATAAGCTGAGATAACAAATAATGCGTTTTAAGGTGTTACATAACCATATATAACCATACGTGTATTTAAAAAAAATGTAGGTCTGCACCACACATGTTATTCTTGTGTCTGTGTTTTGTATGTTTTTTTAATAATTCTTTAAAAATATAGCAACCATGATGTATCCCATCAACTTGTAACATACGGACGTGAAATAATGATAAACGTACACTTTATGAGCTATTACCCTGTTTTATGTAGACAATAATTAGACTAACTAATACACTCATTATTTTTACGACACAGTGATTGCAGTTGTATTCTTTGGTCAATGGGCAGCGAGGCCGGCCGGAGGGAGCCGATGATGGACGGCCGAGCAGGGAGATGTTACATTCCGCCATTTGACAGCCCCTGTCATATATGCTACATTAACATGACAACTAGATAATAACATAACTGTTTTCTCAATATCGATCCACTTAATTCAAGCTCAGGACCGAAACATGGTGAAAACGTCGATTTAAGTAATTAGACTCGGTTTTCCGAACTTAATCATAATTTTATTTTATTAAGCTTCTATTCTCTACTAGCGAAAAATGACATAAAATGTTGTCCCAATTTTTTTTACAATCATGTGTCCAGATTTCAAATAAATGTTAGTGTCGAAATCAAAGATAAACAGCTAAATGGAAATTTTCATTTACTCTACCTTTGTAAAACCTACAATCTAAAACAGGGTCTTCACTAACGTGTTGGCACCGATTTAGATGCTGTACACGATGCCTGAGTTAACATAATGACCGAGAAAAATGAAAGCATATTTCTAGTCGTTTCCTTGATATTTTGTAAGAGTTATATTATCCTATTTATTTCAAATCCAACTTCCAAATTGAACAACTATCTTGGGCAATATTTAAATGCGCTATCTCCTAAATATAGAAAGTAATGAAAGAAACGTCAACCTGCACAAATTGACACAACCAAAATAGTTCATAATTGACATAACTGATCATGCCATGTTTCAGGAAGAACAAGTGCACAATTCTCTTACAGATATATCAACTGAAATCAGTAAAACTGCGGTTTGATTGCATACCCTCTTTAAAGGGACTCGTTCATGGTTTGTAAAAGGTACCTTTGTATTAGTAAATAAAGTGTGGCAAATCATTAACAGTCTTTAAACTAAGATACTGACGGCTGGAACCCTTCAACGAATGTTGATTAGAATATTGTCTATTAACGTCAGTTTCAACAAAAGTCTGTAGCATTATAAGTTGATCAACACTATCACGTGGTTGTAACAATGTTTTAAATAAAGGTTTAATAATCCATCAGCTTACTATTAGTCCCAGTGGGCGAGTGGATCAAGTATTGTTTTTTTCTAATTTGTGTGACTGAACCGACGTTGGCTTGCTCCCACATACAACCATTTGTTTATACTTTGATTTAAATTTGTTCTGCACCTTCGGTTTTGAAGAGTTAATATATTATAGTATATGTGTTTTCAGATACATTACCTGGATTATTGAAACTCTCATTATCATGTTTCTTATTACTAGTTTGAGGAAAAGTTTGGAATATAGATCTCTTTTAAAGTCCTAAAATATCGCCTTGTGTTTGCGTTCATAATTATGTCGATCTCACATAAAGAGCAACTTGACGTAGTTATTCTGACCAGTGAAACATTTAATTAACATATATAAACACACATGTTAGTGAATAGGCTCAAATCAGAGTATGGATTGTTTGCATGGTTAGTCGTATGTTAGACATTTATCAATTTTATGGCTAACATAGAATAGAGTCACTTATGGTACTGCTGAATTGCAATCATGACTGTGTTGCCTAAATGGTCTAGGCGAGCACGCGATGCATTAAAATGCATAGATGTCTACCATTTCTTATCGCTAGGACATAATTTCGTCCATTTCATTGATTGTTTATGAAATTATTATGATGTATCCCTGTTTTACTTAATAATGAATCATATCCAGGCTTCAACAATGTTCCGGGCCACCACACCGACATCAAACTGCTGACATGAACGTAGGTTTTCTAACCAACCCGTGGCACAAGACATTAACCAAAAACAACAACCCACGTACACTACGTTTGATTAATAAATAATGTCTAATTTGGTAGTGGTAGAATCCATGTTTACCTTGTTCAATGAAAAATAAAATGACACGCCCTTCGAACTCCATGTCATAAAAACGGAATTAAATCAATGTTGTACATGATGACTAACTGGTGAAAATGCAATAAAGAACAATGCATGGTAATTGTTAAAATTGCATGCATTTATGCCTGCTCATTGTTGAAACCAGTATGACAATGTTACTTTCTTAAAACCGCTATACACTAAATGTCGAAATTGAAAATCCCCAGAAACAACATAATCATGATAAATAGACAAAACTGATGTGTAATTTTACCAAGTGCACCCTTTAAACCGGTCCAATTAGCTCCACCAACAACGGGTTAAGAAGGAAGAATGGGCCCATACACTCTTCAAATCGGTCCATTGGGTCCTATCAACAGCGGATTCAGGCCACTGGGCCCCGCCAACAGCAGATTCAATTCACTGGACCCCGCCAACAGCGGATATAGGCCACTCGACCCCGCCCAACAGCAGATTCAGGCCGCTGGGCCAGCCAACAGTATATTCAGGCCACGAGACCCCGTCAACAACGAATTCAGGACACTGGACCCCGCAAACAACACATTCAGTCTACACGGACCCGCCAAAAACGGATGCAAGCCAGTGGGCTCAGCTAAAAACGGGTTCAGGCCACTGGGCGCCATCAAAAACGAATTCAGGTCACTGGGCCCCGCCAACAATCTCGAGGATGAGGACCACGGAATGCACCTACTTCTCATATACTAGTGTATACACATTTTCACACGTTACATACAAAGGAGTTTTAAAATTATACCGGTAATGTAATAGGGCAATGCGAAATGAAAGCTTTTACATACCTGTTCATCAAAAATTGGTACGGACTTGCAGGGGTTTACAGCCACTAGAATGTCCCCAATGTACGTCTGAAAACAAAAAAAACATAGGCACATTGTAGAAAATAAACATTTGTCAGAATGTGCACTGAGTTTGAATGCTTGTTATGGTAAATCAAATAACAAAGACAACAAATGGACGAACACAATGCAATGTTCTTATCGTCATAGTCCAAAGACTAAATTATACGAAACATTTAAATAATTTAAGTTCAATGTGCTTTGATAATTATGTACATGCGCGGTTCCCATTGCGAATATATGTATGAACATATAAAAAGTAGGTTATCTGTTTCAATTTACACTTGGATGTTAAGTTTATCAGTGATGCCATAGGCATGTCGTGTTTGACTGGAAGGTTTAACTCATGATGGTAGTGGAGCCTCTTCCACAGGTAGTGTGCTCTTGGACTGTGACATAAATTCCAACTGATTACATGTACCAGGAAACCCTGCTATACACTTACTATTTGGCAAAACTTCAAGCTATTTTGGTAATTTTGAACCAATTCCCTACTATGTTGGTTCTTCAAACTGAAATCTCCTAGCCCAATACGAACAAAGGTTTAGGTTAGGTGCGTCCTGTGTGTCGGTGTAAACGAGACGTCTAACACCGGTCCCGAGTATGTTCGACAAGTCTGCTTACACCGCCCGCGAGACACACAAGCTCGTTACTGTCATAATGGTTTCATTATTGAGTATTCAGGACATAACTATCGCCCCAACTAATGAGACTGGACATGACACTGGTCAGTGGGCACAGGCGACATGGGTAATGATTGCACGTGTTTAACGCAGCCACTGTTGTCACTAAATAATTTCCCTATTTGGTATTTGACCTTTCGGCTGTAGTTTGCAATACGTCCGCCATATAAATTGCTAGAAGACCGTTGCATTAAATTTAAAATCGTCATTGAAAGTGTGAGTTGGGTTAGACTATGTGGTAGGATTAGGGCTTAAGGCTGACAGAAGTGTTCATTAAAAATACATGTAGACATAATGTCCATGAGTATACATCTTTTTACCCTGCCAATAGATCAGTGCAATATCAATAATATGCATATAAAGTAAATATAACGCAAAGATTACGAAATGAAATAAGTATCATAAATAGAGTTACAGACAATACTAGACATAATCATCATCAAAATATGAAGTACTGTGAAATCATTAATGTTCGTGGGGCATTAATGTTCGTGGTTTTCGTGGGTTGGGTGATCCACGAATTCAAGATCCCACGAAATATAAACCCTTTATTCACTTTTTCAATTGCCTTGTTACATACATACTCTATTATATTCTTTACAGAGGTCGCAGTATACAGTGTTAAAACCTGTCTCACTGTCGAACGTGACAATATACGCACCTTTTCGGTGTTTTCACAGTTTGCAAAATTCTTAATTGGCATTCAATGGCTTCCCCTATCTGTATTTATGATCAGGGTACATCTTCTTTTATTACCTTTATTTCCAATTAAATCGACAAGTGACATGGGTATATGCACTAATTGGCATGTCGTACCACATTAGCGAGTGTCATAAACCGAGTGACGTAGAAGACGGAAATCACGGGCCAGCGCGTGGATATTATGCAGACGATATAGGACGATCGCATCTTCGATTTTTTTTTTTCAAAAATGAAAATCCACGAATTCAAGTACCCACGAAATTGTTTTTTTTTTCGGCAAACCACGAAATTTCATGCCCACGAACATTAATGATTTCACAGTATGTGACAGTCAGATTTTAGCGACCATTAACGTTTAATATATAAAAAAATAAACATAGATGGCTATTTTTTATTCACTTAATATTTTAGGAAACATAATGGCGGGTAATTGTAAAAATCGCCAAGAGAAATCTCCCAAGACATTGGCAATTTATCCACAAACCCCTTGTAGTACATACATGTTTATGAGAGATGGTCACTACCTCTGAAATGTACCAAATATATAGTGGTTGGTACAGTACCCAACACACAGAGAGTGGTACAGTACCCAACACACAGAGAGTGGTACAGTACCCAACATGCAGAGAGTGGTACAGTACCCAACATGCAGAGAGTGGTACAGTACCCAACATGCAGAGAGTGGTACAGTATCCAACATGCAGAGAGTGGTACAGTACCCAACATGCAGAGAGTGGTACAGTACCCTACATGCAGGGAGTGTTACAGTCTCCAACATACAGAGAGTGGTACAGTACCCAACATACAGTGGGTGGTACAGTCTCCAACATACAGAGAGTGGTACAGTACCCAACATACAGAGAGTGGTACAGTCTCCAACATACAGTGGGTGGTACAGTACCCAACATGCAGAGAGTGGTACAGTCTCCAACATACAGTGGGTGGTACAGTATCCAACATACAGAGAGTGGTACAGTCTCCAACATACAGAGAGTGGTACAGTATCCAACATACAGAGAGTGGTACAGTATCCAACATACAGTGAGTGGTACAGTATCCAGCATACAGTGGGTGGTACAGTATCCAACATACAGAGAGTGGTACAGTACCCAACATGCAGTGGGTGGTACAGTCTCCAACATACAGAGAGTGGTACAGTACTCAACATGCAGAGAGTGGTACAGTACCCAACATGCAGAGAGTGGTACAGTATCCAACATACAGTGAGTGGTACAGAATCCAACATACAGTGAGTGGTACAGTATCCAACATACAGTGAGTGGTACAGTATCCAACATACAGTGAGTGGTACAGTATTCAACATACAGTGGGTGGTACAGTATCCAACATACAGAGAGTGGTACAGTATCCAACATACAGAGAGTGGTACAGTATCCAACATACAGTGAGTGGTACAGTATCCAACATACAGAGAGTGGTACAGTACCCAACATACAGTGGGTGTTACAGTCTCCAACATGCAGAGAGTGGAACAGTATCCAACATGCAGAGAGTGGTACAGTACCCAACATACAGTGGGTGTTACAGTCTCCAACATGCAGAGAGTGGAACAGTATCCAACATGCAGAGAGTGGTACAGTACCCAACATGCAGAGAGCGGTACAGTATCCAACATACAGTGGGTGGTACTGTACCCAACATACAGTGGGTGGTACAGTATCCAACATACAGTGGGTGGTACAGTACCCAACATACAGTGGGTGGTACAGTATCCAACATACAGTGGGTGGTACAGTACCCAACATACAGTGGGTGGTACAGTACCCAACATACAGTGGGTGGTACAGTACCCAACATACAGTGGGTGGTACAGTATCCAACATACAGTGGGTGGTACAGTACCCAACATACAGTGGGTGGTACAGTAACCAACATACAGAGAGTGGTACAGTACCCAACATACAGTGGCTGTACAGTATCCAACATACAGTGGGTGGTACAGTACCCAACATACAGTGGGTGGTACAGTATCCAACATACAGTGGATGTACAGTATCCAACATACAGTGGGTGGTACAGTACCCAACATACAGAGAGTGGTACAGTACCCAACGTACAGTGGGTGGTACAGTACCCAACATACAGTGGGTGGTACAGTACCCAACATACAGTGGGTGGTACAGTACCCAACATACAGTGGGTGGTACAGTACCGAACATGCAGTGGGTGGTACAGTACCCAACATACAGTGGGTGGTACAGTACCCAACATACAGTGTGTGGTACAGTACCCAACATACAGTGTGTGGTACAGTACCCAACATACAGTATGTGGTACAGTACCCAACATACAGTGTGTGGTACAGTACCCAACGTACAGTGGGTGGTACAGTACCCAACATACAGTGTGTGGTACAGTACCCAACGTACAGTGGGTGGTACAGTACCCAACGTACAGTGTGTGGTACAGTACCCAACATACAGTGTGTGGTACAGTACCCAACGTACAGTGTGTGGTACAGTACCCAACATACAGTGTGTGGTACAGTACCCAACATACAGTGTGTGGTACAGTACCCAACGTACAGTGTGTGGTACAGTACCCAACATACAGTGTGTGGTACAGTACCCAACATACAGTGTGTGATACAGTACCCAACATGCAGAGAGTGGTACAGTATCCAACATACAGTGGGTGGTACAGTACCCAACATGCAGAGAGTGGTACAGTATCCAACATACAGTGGGTGGTACAGTACCAAACATGCAGAGAGTGGTACAGTATCCAACATACAGTGGGTGGTACAGTACCCAACATGCAGAGAGTGGTACAGTCTCCAACATACAGTGGGTGGTACAGTACTCAACATGCAGAGAGTGGTACAGTCTCCAACATACAGTGGGTGGTACAGTACCCAACATACAGAGAGTGGTACAGTCTCCAACATACAGTGGGTGGTACAGTATCCAACATACAGAGAGTGGTACAGTCTCCAACATACAGAGAGTGGTACAGTATCCAACATACAGAGAGTGGTACAGTATCCAACATACAGTGAGTGGTACAGTATCCAACATACAGTGGGTGGTACAGTATCCAACATACAGAGAGTGGTACAGTACCCAACATACAGTGGGTGTTACAGTCTCCAACATGCAGAGAGTGGAACAGTATCCAACATGCAGAGAGTGGTACAGAACCCAACATGCAGAGAGTGGTACAGTATCCAACATACAGTGGGTGGTACAGTACCCAACATACAGTGGGTGGTACAGTATCCAACATACAGTGGGTGGTACAGTACCCAACATACAGTGGGTGGTACAGTACCCAACATACAGTGGGTGGTACAGTACCCAACATACAGTGGGTGGTACAGTACCCAACATACAGTGGGTGGTACAGTACCCAACATACAGTGGGTGGTACAGTATCCAACATACAGTGGGTGGTACAGTACCCAACATACAGTGGGTGGTACAGTACCCAACATACAGAGAGTGGTACAGTACCCAACATACAGTGGCTGTACAGTATCCAACATACAGTGGGTGGTACAGTACCCAACATACAGTGGGTGGTACAGTATCCAACATACAGTGGATGTACAGTATCCAACATACAGTGGGTGGTACAGTATCCAACATACAGTGGGTGGGTACCCAACGTACAGTGAGTGGTACAGTACCCAACATACAGAGAGTGGTACAGTACCCAACGTACAGTGGGTGGTACAGTACCCAACATACAGTGGGTGGTACAGTACCCAACATACAGTGGGTGGTACAGTACCCAACATACAGTGGGTGGTACAGTACCGAACATGCAGTGGGTGGTACAGTACCCAAAATACAGTGGGTGGTACAGTACCCAACATACAGTGTGTGGTACAGTACCCAACATACAGTGGGTGGTACAGTACCCAACATACAGTGGGTGGTACAGTACCCAACATACAGTGTGTGGTACAGTACCCAACATACAGTGGGTGGTACAGTACCCAACATACAGTGTGTGGTACAGTACCCAACGTACAGTGGGTGGTACAGTACCCAACATACAGTGTGTGGTACAGTACCCAACATACAGTGTGTGGTACAGTACCCAATATACAGTGTGTGGTACAATACCCAACGTACAGTGTGTGGTACAGTACCCAACATACAGTGTGTGGTACAGTACCCAACATACAGTGTGTGGTACAGTACCCAACGTACAGTGTGTGGTACAGTACCCAACATACAGTGTGTGGTACAGTACCCAACGTACAGTGGGTGGTACAGTACTCAACATACAGTGGGTGGTACAGTACCCAACATGCAGTGTGTGGTACAGTACCCAACGTACAGTGTGTGGTACAGTACCCAACATACAGTGTGTGGTACAGTACCCAACATACAGTGTGTGGTACAGTACCCAACGTACAGTGTGTGGTACAGTACCCAACATACAGTGGGTGGTACAGTACCCAACGTACAGTGGGTGGTACAGTACCCAACATACAGTGGGTGGTACAGTACCCAACATGCAGTGGGTGGTACAGTCTCCAACATACAGTGGGTGGTACAGTACCCAACATGCAGAGAGTGGTACAGTATCCAACATACAGTGGGTGGTACAGTACCCAACATGCAGAGAGTGGTACAGTCTCCAACATACAGTGGGTGGTACAGTACCCAACATGCAGAGAGTGGTACAGTCTCCAACATACAGTGGGTGGTACAGTACTCAACATGCAGAGAGTGGTACAGTCTCCAACATACAGTGGGTGGTACAGTACCCAACATGCAGAGAGTGGTACAGTCTCCAACATACAGTGGGTGGTACAGTACCCAACATACAGAGAATGGTACAGTACCCAACGTACAGTGGGTGGTACAGTATCCAACATACAGTGGGTGGTACAGTACCCAACGTACAGTGGGTGGTACAGTACCCAACATACAGTGGGTGGTACAGTACCCAACGTACAGTGTGTGGTACAGTACCCAACATACAGTGGGTGGTACAGTACCCAACGTACAGTGTGTGGTACAGTACCCAACATACAGTGTGTGGTACAGTACCCAACGTACAGTGGGTGGTACAGTACCCAACATACAGTGTGTGGTACAGTACCCAACATACAGTGGGTGGTACAGTACCCAACATACAGTGGGTGGTACAGTACCCAACATACAGTGGGTGGTACAGTACCCAACATACAGTGGGTGGTACAGTACCCAACATACAGTGGGTGGTACAGTACCCAACATACAGTGTGTGGTACAGTACCCAACGTACCCAACATGCAGAGAGTGGTACAGTACCCAACGTACAGTGTGTGGTACAGTAACCAACATACAGAGAGTGGTACAGTACCCAACATACAGTGTGTGGTACAGTACCCAACATACAGTGTGTGGTACAGTACCCGACATACAGTGGGTGGTACAGTACCCAACATGCAGAGAGTGGTACAGTACCCAACGTACAGTGGGTGGTACAGTATCCAACATACAGTGGGTGGTACAGTATCCAACATACAGTGGGTGGTACAGTACCCAACATACAATGGGTGGTACAGTATCCAACATACAGTGTGTGGTACAGTACCCAACATACAGTGTGTGGTACAGTACCCAACATACAGAGAGTGGTACAGTACCCAACATACAGAGAGTGGTACAGTACCCAACATACAGTGAGTGGTACAGTACCCAACATACAGTGGGTGGTACAGTACCTAACATACAATGTAGAGCAGAGAGTGGTACAGTACCCAAAATGCAGTGGGTGGTACAGTGACCAACATACAGTGGGTGGTACAGTACCCAACATACAGTGGGTGGTACAGTACCCAACATACAGTGAGTGGTACAGTATCCAACATACAGTGGTTGGTACAGTACCCAACATACAGTGGTTGGTACAGTACCCAACATACATTGAGTGGTACAGTACCCAACATACAGAAGATTTACAGTACCCAACATACAGTGAGTGGTACAGTACCCAACATACAATGAGTGGTACAGGATCCAACATACAGTGAGTGATACACGCTGAAAATGCCATCGAAACAGTCTTATATCAAATCGTATCATATATTACTATGTAATAAAACTTACACAGAAGTGATCGTGCTGAAACCTGGCCCGGAGCGCGTGGACGATGGTTCCCTCGTCCAGAACCTCAAGATTACTGAGGTCGTCATCCTGTCGCATGGCAACGTTCACCCTCGCAATGCGAACGGTCTAGGTCTCGCTCCTGGGGATATAATAACCTCTAGATTGGTTTTGATACCAATATGGACAATTTTTTGCTTCAAACACACAGCTAACTAAGCGGTAAACAATCCTGATTACAAAAGCCACACGTCAATTTTTTTATCGAAATCACGCAATCACAAAACGTAACTGTGAATTATTATAGAAATCCAATCCTTCTTGTATGTAACATCGTATTTCTTAAGCTTCTGATATCCTTCTATTTATCCTGTCTTTTTATTTCATATATTAAATAAAGTTTTATTTCATCTCTAAAGTTTTACTCATGTCACTGTATTTATGTTGCATATTTCATCATTATCTAACGTAACGTTAGAACAAAACAGTATTATACTGTCAACACTATATCAATATGACGGGCGTAAATGTCAAAAATAACTCGACCCGTGATTGGTTAATGTTAACCATGTGCCTGTGAACGCTGCCGGAATTTAACAATCCTTAAATGAATTAAAATAGTAACAGTGGTAATTTATTAAGATTTTTGATTTGTCAAGTCCATTCTTAGTAATGTTTAAAAATATTGTTTAAATGAATAATGAAAACAACTGTTCTATATAGTGACCTAAACAAAGGTCATGCTTGATTACAATTTAACTTTTCATCTAGCGTTACTGAATGAAGACTTTTTAGAAAACATCGTTCGAACCGACCGATATAAAACAAAGCGAGTTTAATTAAATGCAATTATTCATTCAATGATGCAGAAAAAACAGCAACCCGTCCATCAAATGGCATTTGTGTATACAGAGATTGCTTTGTGACATGAGGGAGTTAGACTTATTTTATTCTAAAATATATATACATTAGAGCATTAACATAATAATTAGACGTCAGAACAATTCAATGGGTGTTCAAACGGTGTACACATTGTCCTCGACTGTTGTATTTATATTCCATAAAAAACTGTTAAAGTCTCTTTATATGACTTGACATTTAATATACTAGAAATAGACACTTTTATTTTATGTAGACATGGAAATCTATAAATATTAAATGTTATTCTAAATAAAATAGGCGTGTCTTCTTATTGGAGTTCTAACCACCTTATTGGTTAGAAAACACACATATACACACGGAAACATCCATGTCAGATAATTGTCTATATATGTGGATAGATTACCAAATACTTTGGAAGTGTCTGTTTCAATAGAAGTCAATTCAATTTCAATTCGAAGTCAAAACATAACCGAAGTGATGTTAGTATAATCTACTGTTGCTTTCGTGTATTTGTTTTGAAACACACCTGCTGACTATAAATTCTAAACGCCATTGTGACTGATCTAGATACAGGTTGACTAAGACAGATCGTGTTTCTTTGAATGTGCCCATATTAGAATCAACAAAAACATTTGTCAAGCAATAAAATAAATTCTTTTTCCATCAAAACCTTGAGAGCCTTTCCGCATCTAGTGACAATATGGAAGCAAAAACCGCATTGGACCTGTCGTATTCCATTTATAAGTATGACAACCTATAGACGCAACAGAGGTCACATTCTTTCTTTCTGTTTGTTTTACTCTGATACACATAAATTGAATAAAAGAATATGACAGAAAATGACAGTTAAGCATATTTTACTTTTAATAGATAAATGAAAGTTCATTTATGGTTCGAGATAGAAAAACTGCAGCTTCGCTGGCATAGTGACGTTGACGTTCATAACGTGACTTGGTCACGGTGCGTTGCCGGGCTTTACAAATTAAGGTGTGTTTGAAATCATTCAAATGAGAAATGAGATGAGAGTTACAAATCCGAAATTTAAGTGGCTATAAAATGATTAATGCTTTTGTTTAAAACACGGTCCATGTTGGTCAATGTTAAACCTTGAAGTCATTATTGGTTTATTGCAAACATGGGTTGTGAAGGCTCAAAATTAAAACGTTTCAAAACTGTTTAATTTGGTTTGAGGAAAAATATTTTTAAGGAGAAAAAAAGACATCCTTTAAATATTTTAAGGAGATAAAAAAAAACATCCTTTAAATATTTTTAAGGAGAAAAAAAATACATCCTTTGTATCATGTTTTTGGGGAATTAGCAGTTGGCCAAGCTTAACGAAAGAAGATTTTTATCAGATTTTGGACCAAAAAGCATTTTCTGAAAATTCTGTCGACAATATAATTATGTTTTTGTGTCAAAATGCCCTGGACTAATCAGCAATGCCTTATGGTCATTTTGACAGTAAGAGAATGTTCCAGATGATGAGAATAAAATGCCAATACATGCGTGGGTTATTACATGCTTTATTTCGTTGTCCTTATAGAAATTCTGAGTATTTGAAAACTGGCCTTTTATGGAGAATCTGGCAATGTTAGCCTTATTTAATATAACACTTAGACCATTGCTGTTGCTATACTGTGAAAGTTTATTTAGACAACCTTGTAGTCCCTTTTGACTAGTTGATAATAACACATGATCAACATCGAAGTCGACAGTTCAAGTCAGCAGATTGAAGAGATACCTGGTCATCTGTCTCATTAAAACTCTGTGGTAGAACATTTAAGAAAAGTTTAAAAAGATTGGGACTAAGGTTGTCACCTTGTCTTAGACCTATTTTAGATTTTTTTTAGTTAGGATATCATTTATTCGCATATGTAGGTAATTTTAATGTACCTTTTTATTGTGTAGTTTCCAGTACGAGCATATGTATAGTATTCATATTGATTTCTTGGCGCAAGTCAAATGACACATTAAACATGATATCACTTTAACGGACAGAAAACAGTGGAATGACCTTTGCCATATAACCTTCTGTAGGCAGTAAATAATCTAAGAATTCAGCTTTTGTATTCAAATCCTCTGTTTAGAGAAGATTACACAAAGTTCTTAAAGGGACTAAACACCAAACGTTCCAAAAATTGGCAGATAAGTATTTCCTCAAAACGAGCCTAACGAGACTGTCAATGTGAGCTAGAATGAGGCCGATATAACATCATCGTACATGCTTAAAGAATAAACGCAATGTTACAGCTGAGTTTTCTCCGTTTAAAATAGCGCTTAATGGTTTTCCAGTTATAAAAGCGCGGAATAGTTCTTCCAACAGCTTGCAAGTCATGTGATCGTTTCACACACTTAACTGTCAATAAGCGTTTCAGCATTATGTTGTCATTTCCAGCAGAGTAAAGCTCCTTTAAAAGTTTCCTTTGATCAAAATCGTCACCGATGTTGATCTGTCAGGCTCTGTGTCTACGTTGTATCGCAGCAGTTTTCCGCAATGTCCATTCCTCCGGGAAGCAATGAAATGTGTATATTTAGCTTGTGAAAGTCACGTGATTAGTACAGATACATATACCGACGTTATTTTTAAACCGACTGGATTTAACGAGGTAGACAACCCCAGTAAATTTCGAATTGGAAAAATGTGCAAAACGCTGCAAAAGATGCATGTGTCTTAAGCCATGTAATACATCAGTAAGTAAGATTCAATTAAATTGTACTCAACACTATCAATTTTATCGTGGTTTTCGACAATTTTCGTTTTTTTTCTCTTGCAATTGAAACAACTGGTGTCTAAGTCTCTTTTATTAATAATCGCAGACATATCGCTAAACATAAAGTTAATCGTTGAAACGGGTGAATTCACGAAGGCTCCACTAATTCTCCAAAAAAGATCATTTTGGTGTTCTAAACATATTTTTAAAAATATGATAAACGATGCACATATGACTAGTGTTATATTTTCTATCGGCAAACAATGAAGAAGAAATGAAAATAAGGTACAGATTATAAAAAAAAAGTTGTTTTTTATTCCCGTTATCCATCACCGGCTTAATTTTAAACGTTTCTAATGATAAGTATGTGGTTTAAATAATTTTGATGGTTATATATCAATTTCTCTATTAAACTGATTAATAACGGCAAAAATTGGCAAAATTACTAATTTTCATCTTTCAAAATTGTTTTTACAAATTGTAAATTTAAATATTTTAAGATTTTTGTGTGCATTTTATATTTCATGAGGCTCATATTATAATTTGCAATTTTACGGGTTTGAAAATGAGTCGGTGATTATCATCAATTCTCCAATAGCAATACAAACCTTCATTGAGAAGGGCATTGAAAAGGTAAAACGACCAAAGCTATAATAGTAGTACCTTTTCTGTAGACAAATGTTCCGATTAAACTACATTGGAACAACAGGTTTCAACAACGTCAACATACACACAGGGTAACATCCCTGAAATAGTTGTATTTCGTAGTCAAAATAATTATGTCCATTTCAAATGTATTTTCGTTCACTTTCTTGAAATTTTACTCGGTTCAAGTTCGAATTAATTTACTTATGTTTTAGTTATGGGGCATCTGGACAGACAAGACGCATGTCCATGCAAATGTTAGCATGTTTAGGAATTATACATATACTAGTATCTTTTAAAGTACTAGTATTATCTTATACGCGTGTTAAAGAAACAGACATATAAATGTGTCATACTTGTGTTAGAAAGCATAATGGACAATGATGGAACCCTCACCCCAAGGTCCCAGGCATGTCCAAGAAGTTATAACAGCTTTTTACAAGCACAACTTTTGAGCTGTTGATTATGTTGTTGATACACAGACGACAATGATGAATGGTAATCGTACATGTTGCAGCTTCTGGTCGCCATGACGCCGAACTTATAACAATTAAGACGACATTAAGAATATAATGGTAAAGATTACATATTGCGTTTTGATTCTGTTCGAAGAGCTTTATATCATTATGCATATGCTGTATGTTCATTATGACAAACGTTGTTCTTGATGTTTTGTAAATTATTTCGCTCTATCATTGTTTTGTTTTTTTCTCATTATATTTTGTTATGACTGTTTGTAAAGCCTGGCCTAATATATCTCTTTATAATTGTGTTCTTGGCCTATATAATTTTGTTATGACTGTGTGTACGGCCTCTTGTAATGACTATATGTATGGCCTTTTATATTTTGTTATGACTGTGTGTACGGCCTCTTGTAATGACCATTTGTACGGCCTTTTAAATTTTGTTATGACTGTGTGTGTGGCCTATGATATATTGTTATGACTGTGTGTATGGCCTATTAAATCTTGTTATGACTGTGTGTATGGCCTATTATATCTTGTTATGACTGTGTGTGGCCTTTTATATCTTGTTATGACTGTGTGTGTGGCCTATTATATATTGTTATGACTGTGTGTATGGCCTATTATATCTTGTTATGACTGTGTGTGTGGCCTATTATATTTTGTTATGACTGTGTGTATGGCCTATTATATCTTGTTATGACTGTGTGTGTGACCTATTATATTTTGTTATGACTGTGTGTATGGCCTATTATATCTTGTTATGACTGTGTGTATGGCCTATTATATCTTGTTATGCCTGTGTGTACGGCCTATTATACCTTGTTATAACTGTATGTATGGCCTAATATATACTTTTATGACTGTGTGTACGGCCTATTATACCTTGTTATGATTGTGTGTACGGCCTATTATATCTTGTTATGACTGTGTGTGTGGCTTATTTTATCTTGTTATGGCTGTGTGTACGACCTATTATATCTTGTTATGACTGTGTGTGTGGCCTATTATATTTTGTTATGACTGTGTGTACGGCCTATTATATCTTGTTATGACTGTGTGTATGGCCTATTATATCTTGTAATGCCTGTGTGTACGGCCTATTATATCTTGTTATAACTATGTGTATGGCCTATTATATATTGTTATGACTGTGTGTGTGGCCTATTATATCTTGTTATAACTGTGTGTATGGCCTATTATATATTGTTATGACTGTGTGTACGGCCTATTATATCTTGTTATGACCGTGTGTGTGGCCTATTATATTTTGTTATGACTGTGTGTACGGCCTATTATATCTTGTTATGACTGTGTGTATGGCCTATTATATCTTGTAATGCTTGTGTGTACGGCCTATTATATCTTGTTATAACTGTGTGTATGGCCTATTATATATTGTTATGACTGTGTGTACGGCCTATTATATCTTGTTATTACTGTGTGTATGGCCTATTATATCTTGTTATGACTGTGTGTATGGCCTATTATATCCTGTTATGACTATGTGTATGGCTTATTATATCTTGTTATGACTGTGTGTATGGCCTATTATATATTGTTATGACTGTGTGAATGGCCTATTATATCCTGTTATGACTGTGTGTATGGCCTATTATATCTTGTTATGACTGTGTGTGTGGCCAATTATATCTTGTTATGACTGTGTGTATGGCCTATTATATCCTGTTATGACTGTGTGTATGGCCTATTATATCCTGTTATGACTGTGTGTATGGCCTATTATATCTTGTTATGACTGTGTGTATGGCCTATTATATCTTGTTATTACTGTGTGTATGGCCTATTATATCTTGCTATTACTGTGTGTGTGGCCAATTATATCTTGTTATGACTGTGTGTATGGCCTATTATATCTTGTTATGACTGTGTGTGTGGCCTATTATATCTTGTTATGACTGTGTGTACGGCCTATTATATCTTGTTATGACTGTGTGTACGGCCTATTATGTCTTGTTATGACTGTGTGTACGGCCTATGATATCTTGTTATAACAGTGTGTACGGCCAATTATATGTTGTTATGACTGTATATGGCCTATTCTATCTTGTTATGACTGTGTGTACGGCCTATTCTATCTGGTTATGACAGTGTGTACGGCCTATTATATATTGTTATGACTTCGTATGGCCTTTTATATCTTGTTATGACTGTGTGTGTGTGGCCTTTTATATCTTGTTATGACTGTGTATGACCTATTATATCTTGTTTTGACTGTGTATGACCAATTATATCTTGTTATGACTGTGTGTATGGCCTATTATATCTTGTTATGACTGTGTATGACCTATTATATCTTGTTTTGCCTGTATGACCTATTATATCTTGTTATGACTGTGGGTATGGCGTATTATATATTGGTATGACTTTGTATGGCCTATTATATCTTGTTATGACTGTGTGTACGATCTATTACATCTTGTTATGACCGTGTATGACCTATTATATATTGTTAAGACTGTGTACGACCTATTATATCTTATTATGACTGTGTGTACGACCTATTAAATCTTGTTATGACTGTGTGTACGGCCTATTATATCTTGTTTTGCCTTTTATGACCTATTATATCTTGTTATGACTGTGGGTATGGCGTATTATATATTGGTATGACTTTGTACGACCTATTATATCTTGTTAAGACTGTGTATGACCTATTATATCTTGTTAAGACTGTGTACGACCTATTATATCTTGTTATGACTGTGTGTACGGCCTATTATATATTGTTATGACTGTGTGTACGGCCTATTGCATTTTGTTATGACTGTGTGTATGGGCTTTTATATCTTGTTATGACTGTGTGTACGGCCTATTATATATTGTTATGACTGTGTGTACGGCCAATTATATTTTGTTATGACTGTGTGTATGGCCTATTATATCTTGTTATGACTGTGTGTACGGCCTAATATATCTTGTTATGACTGTGTGTATGGCCTATTATATATTGTTATGACTGTGTGTACGGCAAATTATATCTTGTTATGACGGTGTGTATGGCCTATTATATCTTGTTATGACTGTGTGTATGGCCTATTATATATTGTTATGACTGTGTGTATGGCCTATTATATCTTGCTATGACTGTGTGTATGGCCTATTATATATTGTTATGACTGTGTTTATGGCCTATTATATCTTGTTATGACTGTGTGTACGGCCTATTATATCTTGTTATGACTGTGTGTACGGCCTATTATATATTGTTAAGACTGTGTGTACGGCCAATTATATCATGTTATAACTGTGTGTATGACCTATTATATCTTGTTATGACTGTGTGTATGGCCTATTATATCTTGTTATGACTGTGTGTACGGCCTATTATATATTGTTATGACTGTGTGTATGACCTATTTTACATGTATATTGTTAAATGGGCGGTTTGTTAAGTTCCTTTTATATTTAATTTTGTACTGTTTTTTTTATTATTATTGTTACGACGAGCAGAAAAGAACGTCTGACGTGAAAAAATGCAAATGAAAACAGTTTTTTGAGATCTTAGTTTTGTGGATCGGATTAATTAATTTACTTGTTTGCCGCCTGTCAACGCATCACTTTTTTCTATTGGCAAGTATTCCATTAACGAAACTATGACCTAAGGATATAAAATCATGCATCAATTATTCTTTATTTAAACTATAAGCAATGACCGCTCGGCTGAATGAGCGCATAACAATGAAAGCGCTCAGAGATTTAATGGAAAAGAGTGACGTCAGATATCACAGTGGAAATGAGCACAATCAGGGGTTTGGGATGCTGCAAGCACCGCGTGTGTCGTTCAGCCGCACGCATCAGGCTCGCGCATCCCGGAAATCGGCTTCAGAAATCAACCTTTACTGCAGGGAGCTTTATTCATTTCCAGTTTGTCTCAGAACTGTACTCAATCGTCTACGCCTTCATAACATAAGACCGCGACGCCATGCAAACCTCCATGTCTGACGTCAACAAGCGAGGTTAGATTGGTTTGAGCAGCATCTACATGTACTTTGCTAGAAATGACTTGTCTGGGGCAAGATTCATGTTCCCTGATAAATGTCGATTTCATTTGGATAGTAGTGACGGCCGCAGGGTGTATCGACGTTCTAGTAAATGTTTTAGTGAACCCTTTGTCGTACAAGTCTGTAAGCTGCTTGGACGGCGGAAGTTCTACGGTGTAGGGAGTAACTTCAACACATGGCATAACCCCTCTTTGAGTCATACCTCTTCTTTTAGGCATTCCAATGACTTCGGTGGGGGATCTCTACAGGGATAATATTATTCGGCTTAATCACTGATTCGTGTGATGGACGTCACAAGGCGCTTCAATACGACAATGCAGGACCACACTCTGCGCTTGTAGTAAGACAGGTCAGTAAGGAACTTTACATTGATGTTCTACCAGGGCCTGCTGTCATACCAGATCAGTTACCAACGGAACACGTGTAGGACAAAATGGAACGACGTTTACGTCAACTACCAACAAAGCCCGCTACGTTCGACGCATTGCGTCAATCGTTAATTCAGTTATGGGACAGAACGTCTTCGCAAATCAATTCAGATCTACGAGATGTCGTGGCCAAGCGTACATTGCGGATCATGTTCGGCATTCCAATATCGAATTTGTGAACTGATGATTACGAGGGTTTTAGCTTTGATACTCATTAAATGTGTTATAGTATAAATTGAAACTCATTAACGTATGAATAAATAAGTCATGTTTCAAATTTCAACCATAACTAGTATTGGCTACTTTAGAATTAATAGCTCATTTGCCGAGGAAAACTTTCTTTTCTCCGTTATTAGTTGTTATAACATACCAAAATGCTTTACAGTGATCTGAATGAAAAAAGGTTCTAATATATACAGTAAGTTTTTAAATGACAAACATTTGCACACGAGGAAAATCTGACAAATTTGCCTCTAGGGTATTTTTTAGACAAATGAAAAAAAATATGAATCAAAATGGTGTTTTAGACTGTTTAACATCAAAAGTTCAGTGTATTGACGGAATAGAGGGCCGTAGTTTTGAGCATATTGAATATTGGAAGGCTTAAACACTACATTTTGATACGTTTATACATGCCTCATTGAGACCAAATAACTACGCAATATGTAGATGCGAAAAAACATCGCTTTTAAAAACCTTTTTTCCCAAGCAAGTTCGTAAAAATATTGATTAAAATAAATTATTTTGTGTTTATAAGTTCGATTTATTTTTAAAATATATGCTGAGAACCACAAAAATCGAAATACCTCCGGAGCCAAATTAGTTTGCTGGATTTAAATGACATGAAATACTTCAATGAAATATTTACTGCACCTCCAAACATGGGGCAAATTCGCCCCGAAGGTAAACTTTCCTCAGTGGTTATTTGCGTTTATATGCATATACTTGCCCTTGGGGTAAAATTGTCCCCCGATGGTAAAACGCGTCATATAAACGGCGTAAAAGTGTAACGTATTAAATGAAATATGCAGGACTGTTTAAACGGAAAACATTTTTATGAACGTAACAATTAGTATATGGTTGTAAAGCAATCTAGACAGCTATCAGTATTGTAACTCTCCATGTGTACAGTTCAATACTGTCAACGTATGAAACAGTAAATGACAACACTAAACATCAAACGACGAATGTAGTTTGTTTTGCATAGCATGTGTTAAAGGTAAGGTAATCATCAATCCCAAATAGTTACGCTTCATCTTATTTAAATTCTCGAGAAATCTTCGTTGAGGTTCTTCATTTTACATTCGTGTACATGTTTTCAACTAACAAAACATCTAACTCATTGTTACGATAGGTAAATAATGAGGCTGAACTTGAATCTATGTACATGTCTTGACCGGCCTGCCATTTTTATGTTGTTGTTGGTGGTGCATGGTTGATTACGATGATGATGTTGTTGTTGTTGGTGCATGGTTGATTACGATGATGATGTTGTTGTTGGTGGTGCATGGTTGATTACGATGATGATGTTGTTGTTGGTGGTGCATGGTTGATTACGATGATGATGTTGTTGTTGGTGGTGCATGGTTGATTACGAAGATGATGTTGGTGTTGTAGTTGTTGTGGTTGTTACACGAAACCTATGAATACTCGTAGTACTTATATCTTCTTTTGTACACCAATAACGTATAACTTCGGGAAGTGACTCCAAATTAGAACTAGTTTAGGCTTAGAACAGTATCTAAATAGAATTAATAAAATAAAAATATTACCCTTAGAGTTCAGGTACTGTTCAGTGTGCATATTTTACAAAGAACATTTCGGCCCTGTGAATCATAGGAAGGGACATGTTATTAAAGTTGTTGTACAATATTGCACTTGTTATCCTCAGGACCTCTTAAGAACATTGTGGACAGGCTAGCTTGAATTGACGTGATCAAACTCACACGATATTTTTTTTCTCAGTATCAGTACAAGTATTTAATAAACCATTTGAATAGCAGATCTGGTTTTGTTATGAAAACAAACTCATTTAACACAATAACAAAACATATTCCAAACATAAGTTTTGTTTAGAAACACATGTACATGTATTAAACTGTTTTGAGTGTCATCTTGTTATATCTTATCTGACTTAAATGGTCCTTAAATAAAGAATAAGTTAAACATCCATAACTAATATACAACTTACTGAGAAGTTATCCTAAGCACATAGTTCCGCGAGGGTTAACACTTATTCCGAGCGATTCTGATGACCATTTGAACGTAAGAAACGCTCATCGGCAGAGTTACAGTAGAACGTTACCGCTTAACGTAAGGTGGCTTCCGTCACGACTCAGTGAGCCGCGGCCGTTAACGTGATGAATGGGTCATTCGTCACTGTCAACCGAACAAACGCTTACTTTAAAAAACTTGGTATTGCAACTTTAATGGTCATAAAACATTCCTTACCTTAGTACCGCCATTTATTTCATGCTTAAAGTAACTTCAAATTTATGTCACAAACAATAGCTGAGCATTATTCAACGAGTGTTTGATAAAGGCCGTGAAGCTTTTTAGAACTGATTTCATGAAATACGGAGGTTCTAAAGCGTTTCTTTCATTCGGGGCAAAATTTAATTACTACTGTATCTGTTCCATACCTAGATATTGCTCATAGCTTTCCAACAGCCTCTGATAATTAATTAGGAACTGAGGGTTGTTCCAATAACAACTTTTCACCCACCTCAGATAAGTAGATCCAAACATTTTACCATGCTAGAAATTCTTATCATGCCCACGGGCAAAGATAAAACAAGTACCCGTATGGAACTCCTTTTTTATTGTCCTCACTCATTTACCTCCCTTGTTGAAGACAGTCATCTATTACATCATGGGAACCTTGTCTTGTGGCAATATTTAGAATGCTAATTAATTATTTCTCAAATGGCACCATAAAAAGGTTTTCACGCACCATTTAAGAAATAATGCTGCACTCTCCTCAGAACTATTTAAAGACCGATTTGACTATTGATATAATCTGAACCACTTCGCGCAGATCCATGACAACCACGTATTACCACATATCCATACGCATTTGTGTTCACTACGCTCAAAAGAGTTCCAGCAAAAAATACATTTTTACTTTATTTTGTTTAACTGAGGTGGGAGAAAAAGCATCTACCAAAGCCGCTCGTGTCAGACATATTCATCCCAACCCTGGCGCAGGGTGTTTTGCTAAACACCCTATGCTCGGGTCAGGATGAACCTATCTTGCACTCTCGGAAAGACCTATATATCACTCCATGGAAGATACTAATAATCCTTCAGGGGCGCCCTTTTGGAATTTATTATTAAAGGCGCATTCATACGAGTGAGCAGATATACTCACAAGTTCAATGCATGCGAAAAATACCGCCAAAACATAGCTGCAATTTGATACATACAAGTGTATGTTACTTGTACACGGTCATCATAATATTAACTGCTATGGATTTTGTGAAGGATTGTAGAGCATGAAACTTACTGTAATACAGTATCTTTTATTTTCTAGCTACAATTGTTTTACAAAATCACTCTTTTAATGAGTGATTATTTGTTATTATTTTACCTCACTTCTATAGAACATACAGTAAAAACGCCAGGGCAATATAGAAACGCCAGGGTAATATTTTCGACTATCACCCTGCACTATCACCATCTGCCGCACTGTCACCCTCTGACGTCATGACAGTGTTAATAATGTTCGGTGTAATAAAATATAGATATTGACTGCCCTGAGGGTGCCAGTGCATATTCAGTGTGTGTATACCCACAGGCATCTGGATCATTGTCACTTAAATGTTGTTTAAAACCATTTGGGGTAGATACAATGAGATAAACAACACATCTGAAGATATTTAGTCTCTTTGATATACAAAAAAGAAACAAGGTATGTAACTCAAACTTACCCGAGTTCACGGTAGAGTCCAGTTTTATGCAAATTTCTCAACCAACATATAAGCAATCCATTTTTAAATAAGTGACATGGAAAGAAGTCAATTACCTTTAAAATGGTGTGCGATATGTTGGTAAAACTATATTGTCTTTAGACAAACAAGCATGATTCAATGTCCAATTCTCGTGTTTTTCTTTAGTCGGAAAGAGTACAGCAAATTCAAAACTTCAATTTTCCCCGTGTAAACAGTACTAATCACAGACCTATTGAAGTTATTTTATGCTTCAGTGTACAGATAAATTAATTCCATTCCATAATATCACGAACAGACTAAAATCACAATGTTAGAAACAACTGTATCAGTCTTTAAAGGGCCAGCAATATCCCTATTTCTATAATGAAGCAGTACCTATCACACCAAAAACAATCAATTCCGATATCAATGTGCAAATATTTTTAGTGTTTTACCCGTTGTGTTTACCCTTAAAAGATGATCTCTATTTCATAGATAATTCGTTCGCGGGGAAATAAACTTCAAATTATTACTGATCAGAGATCTAAGGAGCTCGTTTCTTATAATCATTTGACTAATTTTACAATGACCAACAGGATTTCTACTTTAAGATTACAATGACCAATAGGATTTCTACTTTAAGATTACAATGACCAATAGGATTTCTACTTTAAGATTACAATGACCAATGAAAATCCAGTGGTTTGCAGCGAGTAAACCATGATTTTGCAGCAATTTTGCCACAACTATCAAAACGCCCCTCGTTAATTGCAAATTGAGTTAAAGGTTCAATTTCATTTTGAATATTAGAAGTGATCATTACATGCACATAATGCACAGTTGTGATGGTTGACATGTCCACCTTGCATGATTGACTTGTCTTACCTTTTCTTCAATGACTCACCCAATATTTTGGCTACCTTTCAATGAAAGATGTTGAATTTTAATTAATTGAAAGCAATACATCCGAATGGAATAGTAATTTATCCTTCTAACCTTTGAACAATAAGGATCCATCAACACAACTTCAACAGCGCGTGATTGATGTTTCCCGCATCTAAACTAACTTACTGTCACTGGTAACAATACAAGTGAAAGCGCCTAATTGGAGGTATGCACACATTCAGTTTGGTTTCAAATTGAAGGTCTACTTAATGACTAGGCAAAACACAAATGGATTGAAGGCCAATACAGTTGAATTTACATTTTATTTAAATTCAATATATCACAGACAATTACAAGAACACACCTTAGACATGAATGCTTAATGCATGCAAAAAAACAATAACAAGGCTGGAATTGTAATACTCTTATTTTAAATATAGATACACACTGGACGGAATCATGTCTTTCTGATATCATACGATATTTATTCACATAAGTTCAGTCGAGCTCAGAAAGAACGGCAGTTCAGGCCACGGAGTGGTTCGCTAGAGGACGCACCGGCAGTTGGGAGGACCCGGGAATCTGAAACACACACAGCGAGTGTAAATATCACCATATCCATTAATAATTGTAAAATTAATATACTGAATTGTGACGGTCTATTTAGGATCGATAATGCGTTTTCCGTAGAGAATAAACTATGAGATATTTATACGAAGTCGTCAAAAAACTTATATGAGGTCGTCAAGAGGCTTATATGAGGTCGTCAAGTGGCGCTTATATGAGGCCGTCAAGAGGCTTATATGAGATCGTCAAGAGGCGCTTATATGAGGCCGTCAAGAGGCTTATATGAGGCCGTCAAGAGGCTTACATGAGGCCGTCAAGAGACTTATATGAGATCGTCAAGAGGCTTATATGAGATCGTCAAGAGACTTATATGAGGCCGTCAAGAGGTTTATATGAGATCGTCAAGAGACTTATATGAGGTCGTCAAGAGACTTATATGAGGCCGTCAAGAGGCTTATATGAGGTCGTCAAGAGGCTTATATGAGGCCGTCAAGAGGCTTATATGAGGCCGTCAAGAGACTTATATGAGGTCGTCAAGAGACTTATATGAGGCCGTCAAGAGGCTTATATGAGATCGTCAAGAGGCTTATATGAGGCCGTCAAGAGGCTTATATGAGGCCGTCAAGAGGCTTATATGAGGCCGTCAAGAGACTTATATGAGGTCGTCAAGAGGTTTATATGAGGCCGTCAAGAGGCTTATATGAGGCCGTCAAGAGGCTTATATGAGGCCGTCAAGAGACTTATATGAGGTCGTCAAGAGACTTATATGAGGCCGTCAAGAGACTTATATGAGATCGTCAAGAGGCTTATATGAGATCGTCAAGAGGTTTATATGAGGTCGTCAAGAGGCTTATATGAGATCGTCAAGAGGCTTATATGAGATCGTCAAGAGGCTTATATGAGGCCGTCAAGAGGTTTATATGAGGCCGTCAAGAGGTTTATATGAGGCCGTCAAGTATGAGGCCGTCAAGAGGCTTATATGAGGCCGTCAAGAGGTTTATATGAGATCGTCAAGAGACTTATATGAGGCCGTCAAGAGGTTTATATGAGGCCGTCAAGAGGTTTATATCAGGCCGTCAAGAGGTTTATATGAGGCCGTCAAGAGGTTTATATGAGATCGTCAAGAGACTTATATGAGGCCGTCAAGAGGTTTATATGAGGCCGTCAAGAGGCTTATATGAGGCCGTCAAGAGGTTTATATGAGATCGTCAAGAGGCTTATATGAGGCCGTCAAGAGGTTTATATGAGATCGTCAAGAGGCTTATATGAGGCCGTCAAGAGGTTTATATGAGGCCGTCAAGAGGTTTACATGAGGCCGTCAAGAGGGTTATATGAGGCCGTCAAGAGGTTTATATGAGGCCGTCAAGAGGTTTATATCAGGCCGTCAAGAGGTTTATATGAAATCGTCAAGAGACTTATATGAGGCCGTCAAGAGGTTTATATGAGGCCGTCTCTATATGAGATCGTCAAGACACTTATATGAGGCCGTCAAGAGGTTTATATGAGGCCGTCAAGAGACTTATATGAGGCCGTCAAGAGGTTTATACGAGATCGTCAAGAGGTTTATATGAGGCCGTCAAGAGGTTTATATGAGGCCGTCAAGAGGCTTATATGAGGCCGTCAAGAGGTTTATATGAGATCGTCAAGAGACTTATATGAGGCCGTCAAGAGGTTTATATGAGGCCGTCAAGAGGTTTATATGAGGCCGTCAAGAGGTTTATATGAGGCCGTCAAGAGGTTTATATGAGATCGTCAAGAGACTTATATGAGGCCGTCAAGAGGTTTATATGAGGCCGTCAAGAGACTTATATGAGGCCGTCAAGAGGTTTATATGAGATCGTCAAGAGGCTTATATGAGGCCGTCAAGAGGTTTATATGAGATCGTCAAGAGACTTATATGAGATCGTCAAGAGACTTATATGAGATCGTCAAGAAGCTTATATGAGGCCATCAAGAGGTTTGTATGAGGCCGTCAAGAGGTTTATATGAGGCCGTCAAGAGGTTTATATGAGGCCGTCAAGAGGTTTATATGAGATCGTCAAGAGACTTATATGAGATCGTCAAGAGACTTATATGAGATCGTCAAGAGGCTTATATGAGGTCGTCAAGAGGTTTATATGAGGCCGTCAAGAGGATTATATGAGGCCGTCAAGAGGCTTATATGAGGCCGTCAAGAGGTTTATATGAGATCGTCAAGAGGCTTATATGAGGCCGTCAAGAGGTTTATATGAGGCCGTCAAGAGGTTTATATGAGGCCGTCAAGAGGTTTATATGAGGCCGTCAAGAGGCTTATATGAGACCGTCAAGAGGCTTATATGAGATCGTCAAGAGGCTTATATGAGACCGTCAAGAGGCTTATATGAGATCGTCAAGAGACTTATATGAGGCCGTCAAGAGGTTTATATGAGGTCGTCAAGAGACTTATATGAGACCGTCAAGAGGTTTATATGAGGTCGTCAAGAGACTGATATGAGGCCGTCAAGAGGTTTATATGAGGCCGTCAAGAGGCTTATATGAGATCGTCAAGAGGCTTATATGAGACCGTCAAGAGGCTTATATGAGATCGTCAAGAGGCTTATATGAGATCGTCAAGAGACTTATATGAGGCCGTCAAGAGACTTATATGAGACCGTCAAGAGGTTTATATGAGGTCGTCAAGAGACTTATATGAGACCGTCAAGAGGTTTATATGAGATCGTCAAGAGGCTTATATGAGACCGTCAAGAGGCTTATATGAGATCGTCAAGAGACTTATATGAGGCCGTCAAGAGGTTTATATGAGATCGTCAAGAGGTTTATATGAGGCCGTCAAGAGGTTTATATGAGATCGTCAAGAGACTTATATGAGATCGTCAAGAGGTTTATATGAGGCCGTCAAGAGGTTTATATGAGATCGTCAAGAGACTTATATGAGGCCGTCAAGAGGTTTATATGAGACCGTCAAGAGACTTATATGAGATCGTCAAGAGACTTATATGAGGCCGTCAAGAGGTTTATATGAGATCGTCAAGAGGCTTATATGAGATCGTCAAGAGGTTTATATGAGATCGTCAAGAGGCTTATATGAGATCGTCAAGAGGTTTGTATGAGGTCGTCAAGAGGTTTATATGAGATCGTCAAGAGGTTTGTATGAGATCGTCAAGAGGTTTATATGAGGCCGTCAAGAGGCTTATATGAGGCCGTCAAGAGGCGCTTATATGAGGCCGTCAAGAGGCTTATATGAGGCCGTCAAGAGGTTTATATGAGGCCGTCAAGAGGCTTATATGAGGCCGTCAAGAGGCGCTTATATGAGGCCGTCAAGAGGCTTATATGAGATCGTCAAGAGGCGCTTATATGAGGCCGTCAAGAGGTTTATATGAGGCCGTCAAGAGGTTTACATGAGGCCGTCAAGAGGGTTATATGAGGCCGTCAAGAGGTTTATATGAGGCCGTCAAGAGGTTTATATGAGGCCGTCAAGAGGTTTATATGAGATCGTCAAGAGACTTATATGAGGCCGTCAAGAGGTTTATATGAGGCCGTCTCTATATGAGATCGTCAAGAGACTTATATGAGGCCGTCAAGAGGTTTATATGAGGCCGTCAAGAGACTTATATGAGGCCGTCAAGAGGTTTATATGAGATCGTCAAGAGGTTTATATGAGGCCGTCAAGAGGTTTATATGAGGCCGTCAAGAGGCTTATATGAGGCCGTCAAGAGGTTTATATGAGATCGTCAAGAGACTTATATGAGGCCGTCAAGAGGTTTATATGAGGCCGTCAAGAGGTTTATATGAGGCCGTCAAGAGGTTTATATGAGGCCGTCAAGAGGTTTATATGAGATCGTCAAGAGACTTATATGAGGCCGTCAAGAGGTTTATATGAGGCCGTCAAGAGACTTATATGAGGCCGTCAAGAGGTTTATATGAGATCGTCAAGAGGCTTATATGAGGCCGTCAAGAGGTTTATATGAGATCGTCAAGAGACTTATATGAGATCGTCAAGAGACTTATATGAGATCGTCAAGAGGCTTATATGAGGCCATCAAGAGGTTTATATGAGGCCGTCAAGAGGTTTATATGAGGCCGTCAAGAGGTTTATATGAGGCCGTCAAGAGGTTTATATGAGATCGTCAAGAGACTTATATGAGATCGTCAAGAGACTTATATGAGATCGTCAAGAGGCTTATATGAGGCCGTCAAGAGGTTTATATAAGGCCGTCAAGAGGTTTATATGAGGCCGTCAAGAGGTTTATATGAGGCCGTCAAGAGGTTTATATGAGGCCGTCAAGAGGTTTATATGAGGCCGTCAAGAGGTTTATATGAGATCGTCAAGAGGCTTATATGAGGCCGTCAAGAGGTTTATATGAGGCCGTCAAGAGGTTTATATGAGGCCGTCAAGAGGTTTATATGAGGCCGTCAAGTGGTTTATATGAGACCGTCAAGAGGCTTATATGAGATCGTCAAGAGGCTTATATGAGACCGTCAAGAGGCTTATATGAGATCGTCAAGAGACTTATATGAGGCCGTCAAGAGGTTTATATGAGGTCGTCAAGAGACTTATATGAGACCGTCAAGAGGGTTATATGAGGTCGTCAAGAGACTTATATGAGGCCGTCAAGAGGTTTATATGAGGCCGTCAAGAGGCTTATATGAGATCGTCAAGAGGCTTATATGAGACCGTCAAGAGGCTTATATGAGATCGTCAAGAGGCTTATATGAGATCGTCAAGAGACTTATATGAGGCCGTCAAGAGACTTATATGAGACCGTCAAGAGGTTTATATGAGGTCGTCAAGAGACTTATATGAGACCGTCAAGAGGTTTATATGAGATCGTCAAGAGGCTTATACGAGACCGTCAAGAGGCTTATATGAGATCGTCAAGAGACTTATATGAGGCCGTCAAGAGGTTTATATGAGATCGTCAAGAGGTTTATATGAGGCCGTCAAGAGGTTTATATGAGATCGTCAAGAGACTTATATGAGATCGTCAAGAGACTTATATGAGGCCGTCAAGCGGTTTATATGAGATCGTCAAGAGACTTATATGAGGCCGTCAAGAGGTTTATATTAGACCGTCAAGAGACTTATATGAGATCGTCAAGAGACTTATATGAGGCCGTCAAGAGGTTTATATGAGATCGTCAAGAGGCTTATATGAGATCGTCAAGAGGTTTATATGAGATCGTCAAGAGGCTTATATGAGATCGTCAAGAGGTTTGTATGAGGTCGTCAAGAGGTTTATATGAGATCGTCAAGAGGTTTGTATGAGATCGTCAAGAGGTTTATATGAGGCCGTCAAGAGGCTTATATGAGGCCGTCAAGAGGCGCTTATATGAGGCCGTCAAGAGGCTTATATGAGGCCGTCAAGAGGTTTATATGAGGCCGTCAAGAGGCTTATATGAGGCCGTCAAGAGGCGCTTATATGAGGCCGTCAAGAGGCTATATGAGATCGTCAAGAGGCGCTTATATGAGGCCGTCAAGAGGTTTATATGAGGCCGTCAAGAGACTAATATGAGGCCGTCAAGAGGTTTATATGAGACCGTCAAGAGGTTTATATGAGGTCGTCAAGAGACTTATATGAGATCGTCAAGAGGTTTATATGAGATCGTCAAGAGGTTTATATGAGATCGTCAAGAGACTTATATGAGGCCGTCAAGAGGTTTATATGAGATCGTCAAGAGACTTATATGAGACCGTCAAGAGGTTTATATGAGATCGTCAAGAGACTTATATGAGGCCGTCAAGAGGCTTATATGAGACCGTCAAGAGGCTTATATGAGGACATCAATGTGCTTATCCCTTTGTACAGACAGTATAACAAAGTTGCTCATTTAAAGACTGATACAATTATATAGTATTAGGTTGTTGATAACTTCGATAACGTCGATTAACTATTTAAAACCATTCCATGAGTGGTAAATGAGAAATGTGTATGATGGTTTGCATGCAAACCACATCATGAACAAGAGTTATATTAAACCTCCTTTTGACTCGCATACAGGTTTTACCCTCATCACAACAGTGGTTAATGGGGGTTGTACATCAACCCGAGTGCTATATAACTTGTCATTACCTTAAAATGCAACAATAACAATGACTCTATTCTATTCTGCCAACTATAAATAACAGAAAAAGCAACACTTCATATTCTATATCTTCCGTTATCATCAATTATTATTCTAATTATGGTATAGGTCAATTTGACAGATTTCAATAATGCGTTTTATAAGGTATAGCGCGTAAAAATTCTAAACAAAAAAAGTTTTACTTAATTTACCTCTATTCAAATCATAATTAATGTTATAATAATTATTATTATTATTATTATTATTATTATTATTATTATTATTATTATTATTATTATTATTATTATTTTATTATTATTATTATTATTATTATACAGGGAAAATGGTTGGCGCGAATTTGGGGACATTAAATACCCGTATGGCCTAAATATAAGTCTGTTCCGGCTTATAGGTCATAATTGTTTTTTTATCAAATACACCAAAGTGTTGCTTTTTCAACAAACGTCATGCATGTATACTCATGAATAGTAATGATTCATAACACGAAAGAGAACATCAACAGAGAAGCAAATTTGATGCCAAATGAAACAGGGAGTATAAATGAAGTGCATGATTATAAGAAAGATAAAAAGTGAATGATGGTTAAAAAGCATGAGGGTCCAATTTAAGATTCCGGTCGGCCCCTCCCGATATTTAAGCCAATTGAAGATAGAACAACTATTTGGAACATTTGTTATAACGAAGAAGGTGAAAGTTTATTAAATCGTTTAAATTAAAAGAATTAACAAGAGCTGTCACAGAGACAGCGCGCTCGACTATTCCGCCGCTTTTCAATGTAAGGATTGAAAAGTTTTGGCGAAACATGCATGGATCACTGTTAGATTAGATTTCAATGCAATACATGATGTGCTGAGATATTAACATAAATGTGGTTCCATGCAAAATTTTAACGAGATTTCTAAGTCTATTAATAAAGGGCCATTATTTGCAAAATACAGTTATCTAACTTGGTTATTCAATTAAGTTGGGTGGTTGAATACCATTATATAAAGTCTCAACGCAATACATCAAATAGTTGCTGAGATATTATCCTTTGTGTGCTAACATGCAAGACCTTAACCAAAATTTCTTAGTCGCATAATAAAGGGGCAAAAATTATATATTATAAAAGATAGAGTTATCTTACTTAATCAAATAAGAAGGTTAAATAGATGGGAGCCTGTGTGTAAAGTTTCAATGCAATACATGATGTATTCGCTGAGGTATTGACTTAAAAGTGGTTACATGCAAAACCTTAACCAGAATTTCTATGTCAAATAAAAAAGGGGCCATTATTTTAATTTAATGCAAACCTGAGTTATCTTACTTGGTTATTTAAGTAGATTGGATGGTTGAGTCTCAATGCAATCCATCAAGTAATTGCTGAGATATTAACCTATGTGTGCTTCAACATGCAAAACCTTAACCAGAATTTCTAAGTCAAATAATAAAGGCCCATAATTTGCATTATATTCAAAAAAGTGTTATCTGGGAATACATATCTAATGTTTCAATGCAATACATGATATATTTGCTGGGATATTGACTTAAATGTGGTTACATGCAAAACCTTAACCAGAATTTCTAAGTCGAATAATAAAGGGCCATTATTTTGCATTAAATGCAAACTAGAGTTATCTAACTTGGTTAATTAAGTAGGTTGGATGGTTGACTACCATTGTATAAAGCCTCAGTGCAATATCTCAAGTAGTTGCTGAGATATTAACCTATGTGTTCTTACACGCAGAACCTTAACCAGAATTTCTAAGTTGAATATTAAAGGGCAATTATTAAATGCAAACTAGAGTTATCTAACTTGGTTAATTTAGTAGGTTGGATGGTTGATTACCATTGTATCAAGTATCAATGCAATACCTTAACCAGAATTTCTAAGTCGAATAATAACGGCCTATTATTTGCATTATATTCCAATAATTGTTATCTAACTTCATTAATTTAGTATGTAAGATAGTTGGGAATACATATCCAAAGTTTCAATGCAATAACTGATGTATTTACTGAGATAATGACTTAAAGGTGCTTACATGCAAAACCTTAACCAAGGTGTGACGCCAACGCCGACGCCAGGGTGAGTAGTATAGCTCTCCTTATTCTTCGAATAGTCGAGCTAAAAACTATTAAAAACACATAAATATTCCGACCCAGGCTCATCAGTGAGTTCTATAATGGCAATTGGATACACAGTGTTCACACCTGAACCTGAACACCCTACACCAAGAGTACTCCACTAGCACATACACGTTAACAGTAAAAAAAAAGGGAATGAAACCCTCAACCAAATAGTTAAGTCAACAAACTATAAAAGCAAAGACAGGTAGAAATTTGTAGAGGCATCAACAAAACTACTGCAGCTAGAAGAAATCAGTTATATGTAAGAATATGTGAAGCATGCATGACATGGAAGCGGACACACGACTACATGCGACTCGATAGAGCTAAAAAAAATAATTATGAACATGTTTACCAGGGCGTCTCTCCCGGGGGTCTAGGGCAGGGGCAGCTGAAATTTATAATAGCAAGCATGATTATCCCCATGTTGAGACTGGCATGTATACATACCCAAGTACCAACAATCTGCATAAACTAGAAAAAGAAACAAGAGACCCAAGAGAGTCTATGCTCTACTGGCATGGCTCTTGTGGTCATTTTCAACCCAGAGCATGTACGTACGAGTAATAGGCAACAAATATATAGTTCACATTTTGTGTTTGGGTTAGCTGAAAGCGCTGCACGTTCAACATCTAAGGACAGAAAGTGTTTAAGCAGATTAGTTGCATGCACTATTATGTGCCAAGTAAAGGTAATCTGATGGTAAAATATATTTGCTTTCAAAACTGTACTCATGGTCAAAATTTCATTTCATTTCTGTAGCTTTAAAAATAAAATCCGAGGCCAACATTGGTGCTCGTTTGGAAGACTGTACACATGGTCAAAATTTTATTGCTGTAGCTTAAAAAATTAAAAAGTAAGTCAAAATGGTTGGGGCCAGCTTTTGCCCTAGGGCTCCCGGCATAATTTCAAATGTTTTGCTAGATGGTCATCATATGATGCTCCACAACAAATATCAAAGGTATGGGCCTTGTGGTTTGAAACAAGAAGATTTTGAAAATATTTCTTAAATAAGTCCCTAGGAAACTTGTGACCCTCGGGGCAGTGCCAGTTTTGACCCAAGGGACATAATTTGAACAACCATGGTAGTGGACCACTAAATTTTTATAAGTTTTTTAACATTTCCCAATTTAAGTATACCAAACCTGTGAACCCGGGGGCGTAGCCAGTTAAATGATCCAAGGGGCATAATTTGAACAAACATTCACAAGCAATTCTGACATCACATGTAAACTTGGCTAAAACAAGACTTCGCTCACGTAGACTTGGCTAAAAATAGAATTAGCTTTAATGGATATCTAAATACTGTACAAGTTTTATCAAGATACAATCAAAACTGAAGACTGTATTGTGTTCACAAGCAATTGTTTACAGACGCACGGGCGCACATACTACGTACACATTACCATCGCATAAGCTCTTCTGACCTTTGGCCAGTAGAGCTTAAAACAGGTCAACAATGGAGGAATTAAATTCAATCAAAATCGTAACAAAATTACCCTTTATACGCATGACCATTTTAACAGTTCAGTTTGAAAGGTCATTTTCCCAACTAGAAAAAGTGTTTCAAGCTAGAGATTCTTGTGAAACTTTGAATATAATGTATAAGAGGGCAGCGTCTTCAGCTTAATTCACATGACTTTTTTATCCTGGAGCCGCCTATGTGACTATAGCCCTCACATATTTGCCCATCAAACAAAACAACAATTATTATATGCCGAACTTGAGCATAACCACAAAAAAATGCATATATCACAAAAATACTCGAGTCGGATCTCAATCTCTGTTTTAATTCATTTTACCACATAAAAGCAAACAATGATTCACAATTGTATGGTTTTATTTCTTAGAGTGTGTTCTGTATTGTTAAAAACTTCGTCTCAATATTTCAAAGAAAATAGGTTTTAGAGCAAAAATGTACTTGAATAATTGCTCAAAAACAATGAGTTGTTCTCAATTACATATTTTCGCTAGAATATTATTTATCTTTGGAACCTTAAACAAAGTTTGTACTCAACTAATTTTACCAGAGAATGCGCTTTTTAAAAAGGTAGGTAAGATAGCTGGGTTACATAAGCTCTGTAGAGCTTTTCAGCGACGAACGTATTTACTGTTTTAAAATCTGCTATGGCATGTGATTAAAAATAATTCACCATCCCTTGGTGATGATCTGTACTATCATTGACAAAGCTACGGGTGGGATGAAACCCGGGATCCTCTGACTCAGACTTCAAAACATGGGTAAAAACTATTAAAACCATTTTCAATAATTTAATGTAATGTGTTGAAAAGTGTTAAAGGTTTTATCAATATGATGAGATTTGACTTCAGTATTGTTTGTGATACTTGGGTGAGGAAATCATCATACAAACAATAAAAGTAGTTTTTAAAATTAATAATCTTACAATAAATCATTTATTTCTTTAGTTCTGTCTAAAACTCTAATTTGTTAATTTCTACTGATTAAATAGTTCATTATATAATTCAGTGAAATATCAAACAAAGGCCAAAGAATCTCGCAAACTCCATACATCATAATTATGTGGACTTGTATTGGGCAAATTGCAACATAATATCTCTCTCCTCCATATAGTAATCATTTACTGTTATAAATCAATGGAAGAATGTTGTGGGATCATACTTGCACATGTATGTGGTAACACTCCTTATTTGGGCGAAAGGCTGCAATAAGCAGCTTATGCGTCAACAAATAAATGTGCAAACTATCATGTATACTATTTACGTGTATCAATAAAATGATATCATAAGCTAGGGGAAATAATTCATTTTTTTTTCTCAATAACTAAAAAATGAATAAAAATAAAAATATTACAGTGAAAATTGCAATCTAACTGAGACTTAGTGTAATGCAATCAATTACTGAGAGATTTAAAACAAATAAAAGCTTTATATTTCTGGCACTCTGAATACAATCGCATGCAAATCCAAATACATAATATTAACTATACACAATTGCATGGACAGGGTAAAAACCTGACATTCCAACACCAGAACACACGGTTCAGCACGTTGATTTATACAAGACTTACAGACTAATACATACATTTGTAATACACTGTCATGCCATTATTAGTACATTACAGCTCTACACAATCACATACAGTTTACCTGATAGTGCGGATAAGGAATCCTTTCAAACTTCTGAAGAAATCATTACATACATGTACATTGCATATATGAATACATCATTGGAAAAATAGGAACATAATTATATAAAGGTTCTTAAAAGAAGGAGATGTGAATTACATGGATTTTGATTCGGCTATGTTAAAGCTCTGATTATTCTAAATACTTTGAGGAAAAACATTCCTTTGACACCCTTGTTCCGAATGTTCTTTAACAACCTCTCATTAGTCGTGTTAGTCGGGGCACAGACTATGTAGCTTTAACTAAGGGACCAGTTCATAGTTTGCAGAAGAATGATTTTGAAAATTTCCACTTTGCATGATGAAATGTGAAGTACGGTGTGTTTTAAAAAAATATATACTTTAATTGATAACATAGTTTAAATCATAACGGCCCTAAATATTGTTTTTGTTGAAAATATTGATTTTAAATACCCCCCCCCCCCCGAATAGATGAAGGTAACATGGTACTACAACAATTTTCTATATGTTTCTCAATCGCCTACGCAGTAGTCTCCATTGACGAGCAGCGGCAAGTAAAACACTAACATTAAGCTTAATTGTTTGTTTTGCAAATGTCATTAAAAATGAATTCTAGATTATTCCCTTCTAATGCATAATGTTTTTATCCCCGTTCATATTTCCTCATAACTGTGGTTATAAAAACAAATACAGCTGTTCCAGTATTATCAACAATAATGTCTTTCGAACACATCATTGTTTACTTAACATGTTATCATTGAAGTAAATAACAATTTTTTTTGGTGATCTACATGCATGATTTTATTCTATTATCATCACGCCGACATGATGCTATGCATCCATTTTTTCTTGTCTGTACATGATGTATCTCAGGCATTATATATATAAACATACTAATGAAAACAAACTTTTTATTCAAACTTTTCCAAGGCAGACCACGTACACCCAGGTAGACCAAAGTAGACCCTGGAAGACTCAGGTTATTCCAGGCAGACCCAGGTAAACTCTCGCACACGCAGACCAAAGTATGTAGACCCAGACAGGTAGACCCAGACAGACACTGTAGACCTTTGCAGATACAGTAGACCCAGGTAAGCCCAGGGAGACCAAGGTAAACATAGGAAGACCAGTGTATAGACCCTGGCTGTCCCAGGTAAGCCCTGAGCCAGTCCAAGGTAGACTAAGGTAGGCCCAGATGGGGCCATCAAGACCAAGGTAGGCCCAGAAAGAACCAGGCAGACACAGGAAGACTGACTTTGACCCAGGTAGACTGAGGAAGACCTGTCTGTCAGTGCATGTCTTAATGCGGCCACCTCCTTCAACTGAAGAGAAAGACCCAGGAACACTAAGGTTGACTTAGGCAGACCCAGGTAAACCCATACAGCTTGACCCAGGCAGACCAAGACAGACCAGACAAACCCAGGTAAACCCAACTTGACACAGTCAGACAAGCAGCCTGTCAGTACATACCACAATCTGGGTTTTTTCAGCATTCATCCTTGCCACCTCCTTAAGCTGGTGAATGTTGGCAATCTCATCCTTCATTTGCGCCCACCTCTCTTGCATGCGTGCCTTACGCATTAACTGCTGGGACAACCTGCAGCAAAAAAAAAAATAGGTCAGGGCTTGAATTGAGAACAAGATAAAATTATACTTATACCAGTCATCTGACAGTATTTCATATATAACTGTGTACTTCAGTTTGCAAATACACTGAGCAAAACATACTTGTCAATCATTTAAACAAATCATGATCATACTACCTATGAGATGTACAAATTGCGCTGGCCTAACAGCTTATTTAAAAAGAGTTTCCGCACTTCAAAAAGCTACCTTTTGTTTGGTTGAACAAAAAAAGAGGAGGGAATAGTAAGCCGACCTCTACAGTTGTTAGTTCCACATGATATAACAAAACAGACGTTTATTTGAAATCAAACACATAGCGCATACACTCAATGAATCAGGTCAAGTGACCCATGTCACTTTGTCCATGCCAAATCCTTGAATGCTGCATTGGCTCCTTTGATATTGGAAGTGGAATGACAGGCCATAGATTTCGCACTTGATTTGAAATTCACTGGATTGATCAGGGAAGTTTTAACGCCATGATCATCCAAGCCTTCAAAACTTGAAATGCTAAGTTTATTTGCAAACGGTAGAAATCATCTGACTCAAAGCTTTCTCAACAGTGCCCTCGATATGGGCATTGAAAAATACACGCATTATATATGTGTATGCTAAGCTAATATTAAAACTAATCTTTTGAATTTAATCAGGTATTATAAAAGGATTGAAATCAAGATCCAAGAAATGAGAGGGAGAAACATTAGGTACGTAACAAATAAACAACTCGTTGTAAGTCAATTAGTAATAAAGAATTAAAAAGATTGATAACATTTCATCACTCTATCACAGGGAGTGATTGTTCTGTCAGGTAAACTTACTGTGCACATGAATTTAATTTAATGAACACATTTTTAACTAACTATCACTGAAACATAACTATAAAATCTAAATTGCACCTGTCAGAGAGAATGGCCTGAGCGCGCTGGTCTATGGTGACATGTACAGTAAGGGGCTGATGGGGTCGGGACGTCTGCCAGTATTTGTCTAGGGATGGGAAGGAACGCAGCTGGTACACAAATACCAGCCCCTCCTCGCTCTCCGTGGCCCCACCCAGGGGATCCTCACTTTCCTCTCCAGCCTTGAGCCTCTCTGAGCCTGCAGGAACAATCATAAAAAACAGGTTATATAATTTGTGTAACTGAAGTCTAGTCATGCACAATTCATTAAGACTCTGACTGTTCCTGTTGTTACGAAAGGAAAATTGACTTTTGAAATATTTTTTACAAAAAATAACAACATTAAAAAATGAAGCTGTCACGTCAGCCTGTCCCAACTTGTCAAATATATGGATCATTTCAAGTGAAAGTATAAAACTTTATACATTTATTGCACAATTAATTCTACTCTTTACCAAGTGGTTTATGACCTAGAGCTGTGAAGGTGGACAAAACACACATTCTGATGGAAGAATGTTAATAAATTAATGACTTCAAGTTAATTTTAACTGTTATCATGTATAAGAAAACCTACTAATAGGTGGTGATTTTAATACAATTCTCGATTTTAAATATGATAAACTAAATGGTTGTCAGAACACACATATCAAATATTCACATAAATTAAAACAAATAATGAACGCCTACGATTTAGACGATATTTGGCGGGTCTTAAACCCCTACAAGAAAATGATTACATGGCATTCAAATACAAAGCCATCAATATTCTGTATATTAGACTATTCCTTGTCATCATCAGAGCTAACAAACATCACTTCAACTTGCGAAATAAAACCTGGTTTTAAATCGGATCATTCAATTGTAACATTAGCCTTAAATGAAGTTCAAGATAACCGCGGACCAGGCTATTTCAAAATCAACAATTCATTATTAACAGATTAAATTTATATAAGTAGAATTCGGCAATCAATTATTGAAATTGTAGAATGTAACGGAAATTCGAACCCTAATACACTCTGGGAGGTTATTAAAGGAAGAATCAGGGACGATTCTATAAAATATTCAGTCTTTAAAAGAAATAATGATTTAAAAGAAGAAAACAAAATATTGCAGAATATACGAGATATGGAAACCGACCTTCATAGTTCACAAACAAATGAAAATCTAGATAAATTAAACAAAGAAAAAGAAAAATTAAACAAACTTAACGAAGAAATGATAAAAGGGATATTAATTAGATCAAAAGCCGAATGGATCGAAGGGTTTGAAAAAAATACTAAATATTATGCAAATTTAGAGAAAAAACGATCACAACAAAAACAATCAACCAGCTAAACATTAATGGTAATCTTGTATCAGAAATAATCTAGTTCTACCTCATGCAAAATCATTTTATGAATCACTTTATAAGAAGGATGACTATATAGAATATCCAGAAAATACCTCCTTCTTTCAAAATGAGAATAACTGTCTTTCAAATGAAGATCATAGGCAGGAAGATCTTACTGAATATGTATGTTTTAACACTTTAAACGCAATGAAAAATAACAAAAGTCCCGGGTCGGATGGTCTGACGGTGGAATTTTATAAAACTTTCTGGAACGAAATAAAAAAATACTTAGTTAAGTCTTTAAATTATTCATTAGAAATTGGAAGTTTGACAGAATTGCAAAAAAAAAGTATTATCACCATTCTTCCAAAAAAGATAACGATAATACTCAAATAAACAATTGGAGACCAATTTCGCTTCTTAATATAGATTATAAAAAAGCTTCAAAGTCAATTGCCAATAGAGTAAAACCATTCTTACAGAAGATTATAAGTTGTGATTAGACAGGTTTTATCAAGGGGAGATATATTGGGGAAAATGTCAGAATTCTTCAAGAAGTAATTGATTTTACAAATGAAAATAATAAAGAAGGTTTGATATTCTTTTCTGATTTTAATAAAGCTTTTGATAGCCTCGATCACAATTTCCTAACAAAATGCCTTAAAATGTTCAATTTCGGCAACGATATAATAAAATGGGTTCAACTATTTTATTCAGATGCCAAAGGTGGAGTTACTAATAACAGTTTTTTTATCCGAGTTCTTTAATATACGTAAAGGTGTGAGACAAGGATGCCCTCTTTCACCATATTTATTCATTTGTTGCATCAAACTATTATCTATTGAAATCAGTAAAAATGAGAATATCAAAGGTATAAGGGTAAACAATATTGACCTAAAACAAACTCTATTTGCCGACGATGCTAGTTTCATTTTAGATGGATAAAAAAAATCCTTCGACACTCTTATTAAAACTTTAGATAATTATAGAAGTATATCAGGATTAACTCTAAACAAAACAAAGTGCTCAATTTTAAGGCTAGGATCACTGAAAACTAACAAAACAAGAAATCAGATTATACAAAGTTATGAAAATGGAGTTTTAAAAATGCTAGACATATTAAAATTCGAATGTGCAATAAAAACAAGTTGGGTTAAACGAATGCTGTTTCAAAAAAAATCAAAATGGGTATAAATATATGATAACATGATGGTTAGAATTGGAAAAGATTTTATTTTCAAATGTAATCTAGACCCAAATAAAATTGATAGGCTTGAAATAAAATCGAAATTTCTTCGTGATATAATTAAATCATGGGCAAGTGTAACGTTTAGAAAAGAAGTAAACTTTATAGGAAAGAAATTATTTGGAACAATAGTTACATTAGACAACAAAACGATGACACATTTTTCTATAAGAATTGGTACAGCAAAGGTGTACAATACATTGAGCATCTGTATAACTTTCAACAAAAACAGTTTTACAATGTTGAGGATCTACACAGACTATACGATATAAACCAACATGATTACATCAAATATTACACGCTTTTGAAGTGTATTCCTCAAAATTGGAAATCAAAAGTAAAATTAGAGGAAATGAATTAAAATGTACCTACGTTGTTTTTTTTAAATAAGGTGACTGAAAATACTAAAATATGCAAGCTGGTATACCAGAAACTCATTTTAAACCAAAAACCAGTGCAAAATGGAAAAGAAGGAATATGGGAGGCAGAACTAGGCGTAAATGATCTAAATTGGAAAAACATTTATACCCAATCATTCAAACTTTGCATTGATACCCAATTACATGTAAGAGCATTTCAGTAGAAATTTCTTCTTAGAATACTGCCTGATAATAGTAAACTTTATCGATACAATACTAATTCTTGCAGTCTTGGTGACTTTTGCTCAATGTACATAGATTCGAACAAACATATGTTTTGGGAATGCCATTCCACCCAAATATTCTGGAACAAAATAACACGCTTTCTTACAAGCATATTTGAGGTTGATATTTCGACAATAAATTACAGTGAGGTAACTTTTTGTAACTTTAAGTCTTTAAATGGAAATTATGAATATGCAATTAACTTCGTTATACTTCTTGCAAAATACTTTATCTTTAAATCAAAGTGTGAAGGAAGTAGCCTATCTTTGAGGCTTTTGTTCCATATTTTTCAAATAGACTGCAATCTGAAAAGATAATAGCTATAGCCAAAAATAAATTGCATACGTTTCATGGTAGATGGATCCTAGTACTAAACAAGCTTAATTCTTGAATACCACAAGTTTACACCAATGTAAGAATGTAAATTTCATCCACATTGCTTTCTTGCCTTCTTCTATCTAACATTTCTTACTTTCTTAACTAACACCCAAAAAACAGAAAAACCCAAATATTTTCTTCATGATTGAATTTAAAATACAACTTTTGTATACTTCATGAATATATGTATGATGTACATGTATATTTGAGAAAATAAAATTGAAAAAACAAAAAGAAAACCTGCTTAATACAAAGAATAAAATTCATATACCACCTTAAGTAAAAAATAATTGCATTAAATTATCTTAAGAGAAACTCATTTCATATTATAGGATCATTATTTTTAGAGATATGATATAATGATATCATATGATTAAATATAGTTATATAATTAACTACCGGGTATGTATTTCATGTATATGCAATCTGACTCATCAAGGGCGAATGCAGAATGCGGACATAGGTAACAAGGCTTGCCAATCTTGATGTCATAAGATGAGTGATATGGTACTTTTTCTCACACAGGTTAAAATTTCATAAAATTTTATGTTAAACACAGTTATTGTTCAATTTCACCAAAGCAGAGGGTGACACATCTGCACCCTCTGAAATCCTGAGTATTTCTTATATTTGGACCACTAACCAGAACACTGCTTGATTTAGAACAGACATCTGGAATACTAATAAGTATAAATATTGCTTGATTTCATATATTTATAAATATCTGACTTTTCTGGCCATTCCTTACAATAACGAGATATAAATAAAGTGTATCAAGATGAAAATATAAATGTGTAGGCTGGTTATGGTAGGGCTTAAAGTAATTATAAATTTAATGATGAGTTTAAGATATTTGGGCAATAATAAGACAACTTTAATTCCCAGCTAGTGTATGCCTATGTTGCTATAATCCAGTGCAAGTAAGAAGTAATATTTATTACATAAAAACATAAAAATACCTTTAGTGAGCAAAAATTTATTTGATTAATACATTAAACTAGAACTCCGCGAGTCGGACGTGTCGCCTGACGAATTATTTACTGTCGACATTATAGCTGTTAGATTGGCATTTTATTCATTAATAGACAATGATGTTGCCATTTAACTTTCAAGTGTAGGTGGCATTTGAACCCTCAATCAGATATACAGAATAAGTTTCAGGTTGAAACCTCCTATAGTTTACAAGATATGCCACAGACAAAACCTAAGCAAGAAAATTAACAAAGGGCATGACTCTAAAAATATGGCAGCAAGAGTAACGGTTCTTGTGCACTGCACTTGCCATCAATGAGATCTATCTAGCTATGAAGTTTCAAGTTGATACCTCTTATATTCTTCAAGATATGCCCCAGGACAAAACTTTAAGAATGAAAATTAACAAAGGGCAATAACTTTACAACTAAGAAAGCAAGAGTTACTGTTATTGTGCACTGCACTTGCCCTCAATGAGATATATCTAGCTATGAAGTTTCAAGTAGATACCTCTTATATTCTTCAAGATATGCCCCGGACAAAACTTTAAGCATGAAAATTAACAAATGGCAATAACTTTAAAACTAAGAAAGCAAGAGTTACTGTTATTGTGCACTGCACTTGCCCTCAATGAGATCCATCTAGCTATGAAGTTTCAAGTTGATACCTCTTATATTCTTCAAGATATGCCCCGGACAAAACTTTAAGCATGAAAATTAACAAAGGGCAATAATTTTAAAACTAAGAAAGCAAGAGTTACTGTTCTTGTGCACTGCACTTGCCCTCCATGAGATCTATCTACATATGAAGTTTCAAGTTGATAACTCTTATATTCTACAAGATATGCCCCGGACAAAACTTTAAGCATGAAAAATAACAAAGGGCAATAACTCTAAAAATATGGAAGCAAGAGTAACAGTTCTTGTGCACTGCACTTGCCCTCAATTAGATCTATGTTCATATGAAGTTTCAAGTTGATACCACTAATAGTTTAGGAGATATACCCCGGACAAGCGAAAATGGGACGCGGACACCGCCGCCGACAAAAGTAACCCCGATATGTCGTCATTTCAGGCGACACAATAAATGGAATGCGAGTGGAGCGAGCTAGAAAGCTTGCAACTGAAAGTTTATGCATTCCACACCCTAACAAATACGGTAGTGCTTTTCATTTTGGTGTTTTTTTGGCGCTTCAGGCTATTGAGCCTAGTCATTTTTCAGAATTGTGAGGACATTCTATACCCAAAAAGACTACATTAAATTATACGTTCACTAAAGGGCCAGGAAATAGAGGCAAATTAGGCATATACCGGTAGATGTTACTCTATTCATTGTGCACCCACCTTTGACAAAGAGAGACTGTCCCTGTCCCCCAAGAGTAATGATGGGTTCCCATGGTGCGGTGAGCTCGTGCGAGCCTGGGAGGTTCACCTGGCAGACCACATTACCCTGAAGACAGTCCCGCACCTGGACAGACCCGTCACGTGTCACTACCAACATCTGCATGATATTTCAACATATGTGACATGGAATAAAACAAATTTAATTTTACTTATAACATAAACTTTTTTTAGCTGCTTTTTTTTCTTATCCTATAAATTTTAAGAGCACAATTTGGAATCAGATTAATTCAAACCTCAAAAATTAAATCATTAAAAAAAGCATTTGTTTTTAGACATAGTCTGCAGTTTATTTATCCAAGCAATATTGTTTTATGTTGTAAGCAAATATTTGACAACACTGTACAAGATATTACTGCACATGAAAGCTACAACATATTGCTGAAGGAATGCAGATGCTAAGTTTGGGATAGGCTTTGGTACGGCCTTTTATACATGATCACCATCTAACATGATCACCTCACTCAACTAGAGCATTCTCACCATGTGATTTATACATAGTCAAAGTAAATTCCTAAATAAATATTGATTCTTCAGTAAATTTGAAATTAAAACTATTTTTTTTTAAAATAAGACAATCTTTTGTTTTATTTATTTCCTTCAGAATAACTTGAAATTTTAGTTAAACTTTAAAAGTTATCAAATGACATGAACACAGACTTAAGCAATTTCATTGGCTTTCTTGTGAAAATACTTTTTACTTCAATCAGAAGTTGATTGTGTCTTAAATGTTTGATATGAAGTAATTAGTTTAGCAAACTTTAAGAATTACAATGAATGGATTTAATAAAAACATATTTAAACAAATTACAGTCATCAATGTGTGTAGACAGTAATGTTGGAAATTTACCTTTTATTAACATGATTAATGATTTACTACAATACATTTTGCATTTATCCTTAATGTTTCATCTCAAATTTTAAATTAAGTTTTATATATTGAATTTTTATATATTGTTATTGATCAGTTAAGTAAGATTGATTTATGCCTGCTGTAAATGTTAAACAGTTTGAGCTCATCCAATGGAATGTATGGCAATGTGGAGTGCATCCGGTATGCCAGTGACACTGCATTATCCATTACAATAATAGTGTAAATACCTCTTGCATGCTCTAAGGAATCCAAAATAAAACATGCCAATTTAGTGGAACAATAAATCATATATATAATATACATGCACATATCTTTATAATATAGGTATATCGTTATGCATAGATATCAAAAACAAGTATATTAAGGACCAAGAGCATAATTTTTTATGCACTAGCAACCCCACTCAAATTGTCCCAGTTTAATTTTTATATCAATATTTAATGGGAGAAAAAAGTAATATTATAATGCACCATTTCTGATTATAAATTGTTAAAATGTTCTTGAGGGAGTTACCCCAAATCCCCATGCAAACAGTTTATGCCATAAACTTTCGGTTCTGAGGAGGGGCACGTGCCAAAAGGTTTTGCCCTAAGTTACACCCTCTCTAACAAGACTTTCTGGATCAGCCCCTGCAATGTTTATAATATAAGATGTCCTAGCAGCTAGCAGGAATTCACGGCTATAAAGGGAGGTAAACAGTGTGTGTACTCACGAGGTCTGGGTGCTTGTCAAAGGGCTGCAGCAAGGTGATGCCATCATCATCCTTCTCCACTCTGCAGATGTGAAAAAAGCGACTTCATTATTGTTTTAAAGGTTATTTTGTTGTACTTATCAAAGAAAAAAAATACCTTTGTCCAGAATATTGTAAAACTTTGATTCTTTTTGTTTAGGACCTAAATTAAAAAATGTTTTTCAATTTAATTTGATTTTAGTTGATATTATTATGGATTACTAAATTTAAACAATTTGCATTATAGTTTTCTTATTTGCAAATTGCTGGTAACATACAGTTCATAGAAATAGATGAAATCATTTGTCCTTACGAGAGTGAGACTGTGTTGAGCTGGAGAGTTTGGTGGGGCTTGTTGTGATGGTGTAGAGGGCGCTGTTGGCGCAACGTGCCAGCACGTACGTTGAGGGGGGCTGTGGGTAGGGCGGCCAGTCCCCAGGGTTCTGGGGATACAGGGCGGGGTCAAGGAATAACAGCTGCACCACAGGGGAATCATCTCGCACATTAACCACACCCCTACTTATACCTGCACACAAAGGCAATTATATACATGTTGTTGTTTTTTGCAGAATAAGACATGTCAATATTTTACAATATTTCAATTTATTAGCTTACAAAGAAATATGTATCATATATAACTGTGTATATAACTTCCAAAATGGATACTGGTCAGCTACTGTCAGGACTGTATTAAAAATAGTATGCATAGTAATTAAACATGTAATAAGGAAATATATATTTGAACAACTTACATGTTTCCAAGCCTTACCCATATATCTGTCCCAGATTAGCACATTGCCATTCTCCATGCCAATGGCAATGAGGCTGGTATCCATGGAGACCTGAGAACAAGTGATCTTTGACGTGACCGGCCACACTAGGTCAGCCTTGAACTCTACATCTGAAAACAATCAAGGTAGACTATGACTAGCATTATATTTTCTTTTAACACTGTTTTATTATCAAATTATATGTCTGATATATCAATGAAATTCCTTTTGACAATTGCAAATATTTCCCCGATGAAAGCTACATCTTTGGATATGTCTGGAATGAGAATCATGACATCATAATATACATGTAAGTATTGTAGGCCATGAAAAACTTAAAAGTGAGTTAAAGAGATTATTTTTTCCCACGTTATGGTAACGTCATATGACAAACTGTTTTCCGTTATGGTCAGGTCTATCTATTTACAAGTATATTTTTAAACAATTCTTGAAATAAATAATTAACTATTGGTGTAAATATGAGTAATGAATTGCATGATTAGGTGTCATTATTAGGCATATGAACGCAGTTGGGCTGGTTAACGTAACTCTTGAGTCCTTCAGACTTCACACTAACCAGTCCAATTGTATTCATACTCTGATAATGAATTCAATCCTGCATTTTATTCCTTAAATGATATTATTTAAACAGATATGAAGGTTACAAAACCTTCATTATCAATGCTGAACCAATATGTTGACTGACAAACCAAAAAAATAGCATTTGAAAAGAAATAAAGGTACACAAAACCTCAACAGGTTGACAGTTTTTACCTTTAATTCAGACTGTTGTCAATATTTTGTCACTGTTGGAAACCACATAAAGCTAAATGAAACTGTTCTTTAATTGTTTTGAAATAAAAACCTTCTATAATATATAAGAGAAAAGAAAAAAATGTCTTATTGAAGATGGCACACCTATTACAAATGAACACAGACAAAACAAACTTTGTCTAGTGTAAAACAATAAATATCCATCTATACATATATCACACAGTATAACAATGTAAAATTCATTCATTTTTTTTACAAAGATGTATTATCCAATGGTTTTGCTGCAATTTATTAACAGACTTGATATACTGGACTAATTTTTTACATATTTATAGTGAGTTTGATTGATATAATTTCTAGGCATGTTTCATGTACAAATGTTTGCAATATTTTAACCCGAGTGTATACTTGCAAACAACCCAAAACCGAAGATTAATTCATTAAAACTGTCTTGAAAACACATTGTCGAGAATTAACATTAACCTTACTATTTATTTACTAACTTTCACCAAGTCTTTCAAAAAATTTTTTTTATAAAAAATATACAAATCTAGGTCTTAGAACCTTTGCGCTAGATGAATGCATCCATTCTATTTAATGAAGCCTTTACTTATAATAATATCAGTATATTAAAGGAAGGTACAGTGCTGGAGAGTACCTTTGGCGGTCTTGATGAGTGAATACTGTAGGAGGTTGGAGGTTCCTGGCCACCACACAGCCACCACTGTTGGACGACCTGCAAACGGAAACAAATAACAATCCTAACCCATGATTCAATCATCCAAAATATATTGTTTCCTGCAAGTGATATAACACTTAAATATAGGACCGCCTTCATTTATTACCTTCAGCTTTCAACAAAAATTGATTGAAACCACATCCACGTGCATTTGTTTTCCAGGGTTATCATGTTACTAGTTAATCTCCTCATTGTTGAACAGTTATGTATGTTTACATCTGAATGGTTCCGCATCACTTTAATTACCAATCTGATAATCAGTTAAGTATGTCTCATTTTGAACTGAATCTATGACCAATATTGATTATAATTAAAGAAAACATTAACTCAAATGTACCTGTATGTTTTCGACAAGTTTCAATTCTTATTTGGTCACCAATTTTGCAGTAACTGGTTAATGAAGCTACATTCTACATTTTAAACAGTAGATATTTATCTGTTTTGGTTTATTGGGTGTACCTTCGAGGTTTGCCTGCTCCAGGCCCTGTGGTGTCATCTTCCCTGCGCACAGGAAGTGGAAGTGGGGGCACCTGCGGGATGACTTACATGTACAAATTATCCCTTACATGGCTTATGTCATCATAGTCTTTAGCAGCTATCATGGATTTCAAAATAACATAACAACATGTACATATATAACAGAAACAATTTAACCATTCAAAGATCATACTGATATGGCAATGACAATAAGGACTAATGCATCACCTTAACACTGGAGCGTGTTTATTGAAATGTTCTATATAGACATTAAAGCATTAAGAACAATGGTTATAACTCTGCAGAGCACAGCCACAAACAAAACCCACATGCACAAAATTTCATGCTTTATATGCCATTTTGAATAAGCCAAGGGCAATAACTCTCATTTAAAGGCTGCAGCTACACTCTATTCCACTGGTGCACAACTTCACACGTTGTCAGTCAAAGGGGAGACTTAATTCACTTACAATTCATTTGTTCTTAAAAGGATAAATGTATGTCATTTGATTCATGATTGATTAAATAAACTTAAACAAATTTTAAATATCAAGCCGACTTTGATCCTACAGAAATGTTGAAGTAGTTTCACCACAATTTGTTTTTTAGTTTCTCCTTAGGTTACTGATTAGAACGCATTTAACATAAAGCAAATAAGACATTACCAAATGCATGGTAATGTTTGAAACAGAAATGATGACTTGCATTTTACAAATAATCTAGCAAACATATAGGTACACAAAACCTTTATTTATAATCAAGACTGAGCTACAGTAACATAAACATGAAATGCTGCTTTTTCTTTGAACAAACATTTCTTTCTTTCCTGGTGACTCAATGATTACTAGTTTTTGATTATCATCCAAAGCAAATGATGATATTACAACAAGGGCTTGTATTCATAAATAATCTGAAGTCACTTCCTTATTTAAGTCATTTTCCTCACTGGTCATTTAATATAATAACTAAACAATATGTGAAATAAATGTGATATACATACTTCAAGTTATAAATACTCAAACCAGTGACAATTTGACTATGAAAATGTTAGGAACTGGAATTAAGTTAAGAAATGACTAAAGATTCTTTATGAATACCGGCACAGGACTGTAACTCAGTATTGAACATTGAGGTTGATACCACCCCTGGACTGTAACTGCAGTATTGAACATTGAGGTTGATACCACCCCTGGACTGTAACTCAGTATTGAACATTGAGGTTGATACCACCCCTGGACTGTAACTGCAGTATTGAACATTGAGGTTGATACCACCCCTGGACTGTAACTCAGTATTGAACATTGAGGTTGATACCACCCCTGGACTGTAACTGCAGTATTGAACATTGAGGTTGATACCACCCCTGGACTGTAACTGCAGTATTGAACATGAGGTTGATACCACCCCTGGACTGTAACTGCAGTATTGAACATTGAGGTTGATACCACCCCTGGACTGTAACTCAGTATTGAACAATGAGGTTGATACCACCCCTGGACTGTAACTGCAGTATTGAACATTGAGGTTGATACCACCCCTGGACTGTAACTGCAGTATTGAACATGAGGTTGATACCACCCCTGGACTGTAACTGCAGTATTGAACATTGAGGTTGATACCACCCCTGGACTGTAACTCAGTATTGAACATTGAGGTTGATACCACCCCTGGACTGTAACTGCAGTATTGAACATGAGGTTGATACCACCCTGGACTGTAACTGCAGTATTGAACAATGAGGTTGATACCACCCCTGGACTGTAACTGCAGTATTGAACAATGAGGTTGATACCACCCTGGACTGTAACTGCAGTATTGAACAATGAGGTTGATACCACCCCTGGACTGTAACTGCAGTATTGAACATTGAGGTTGATACCACCCCTGGACTGTAACTGCAGTATTGAACAATGAGGTTGATACCACCCCTGGACTGTAACTGCAGTATTGAACATTGAGGTTGATACCACCCCTGGACTGTAACTGCAGTATTGAACATTGAGTTGATACCACCCCTGGACTGTAACTGCAGTATTGAACAATGAGGTTGATACCACCCCTGGACTGTAACTGCAGTATTGAACATTGAGGTTGATACCACCCCTGGACTGTAACTGCAGTATTGAACATTGAGGTTGATACCACCCCTGGACTGTAACTGCAGTATTGAACATTGAGGTTGATACCACCCCTGGACTGTAACTGCAGTTTGAACATTGAGGTTGATACCAGCTAAGGACTGTAACTGCAGTATTGAACATTGAGGTTGATACCAGCTAAGGACTGTAACTACAGTATTGAACATCGAGGTTGATACCACCCCTGGACTGTAACTGCAGTATTGAACAATTAGGTTGATAACACCCCTGGACTGTAACTGCAGTATTGAACATTGAGGTTGATACCATCTAAGGACTGTAACTGCAGTATTGAACATTGAGGTTGACACCAGCTAAGGACTGTAACTGCAGTATTGAACATCGAGGTTGATACCAGCTGTGGACTGTACCTGCAGTATGAACATTGAGGTTGATACCAGCTAAAGACTGTAACTGCAGTATTGAACATTGAGGTTGATACCAGCTAAGGACTGTAACTTCAGTATTGAACATTGAGGTTGATACCAGCTAAGGACTGTAACTGCAGTATTGAACATTGAGGTTGGCACCACTTACTGGTGTATCTGTGTCTCCTCCTCCGTTGAGTACTTAGCTAGGTTGTCATGAAGATGTTCAAACACGGAGCGCCGCTGCTCCAAGTGGGTTGCTGTGAAAAGAACATTGTTGCCTGTTGCAACCACCTCCCCAGCCTCCACCTTCCCACAAGCTGCCTGTAGGCTACTTACACCCACTCCTGTGTTAAGAGAGAATGGAAGATGTTGATTTTGTTTATAGCAGCTGCATATGTCAAAATATTTAAGGACAATGAGCTACACAACCCATTGTATAAGCTAATTCACTCAAAGTTGTTTTCAAATAATTTGGAGATATTGCTTAACACAAACTGACTACAAACTTGCTTCTCCGCAAGGCATGCCATGTTTGATTTTCATTCTGAGCGTATGTGACAGTTAAATTTACTGTTTAGTTGGTGGACACAACTGTTCAACCCAGGCAAGCTCAGTTACAATATTACCAGCTACAGACCATATTGTAGCATTACATGATGTCAATTGAAAAGTATGAAAATTTGTGCAATAACTAGTTTCATAATTGTACAACGGTACAGTTGAGGTTACCTGTGATTGGCTGAGGTGGTTTGACCTTCATGATCAGCTGGGGTGCTCCGAATTTGTACTCTCCAGAAAGGGGGTCCTACACACATAAAAACATATACACATACATACATATACAGCCAATACTCTTAGGAAAAATATGCATCAATAATAAATCATTTATGTGCACATTTAAATGATCATAAAAGTACATAAAATATGAGTATACAAGTCTAGGCACATGTATTCATTAGTCATAAAAAGGTTTTTTGTAAAAAATAAGAAAAACACTAATGTCTGAAGGAAGTAAATGACATATAAATGTTATCTTTATGAAAGAAACTGTGCAAACACAACAACCTGGGAGTTTTCCACTTACATTATGATCACATTTACTTTGGTTCAAACCATTATACATTTTTGAACATAAAAGGTATGTATATTCCATGCAGTTAATTGCTTTGAAGAACAAGTGTAGCAATAGTTTTGTAAGGTCCTTTAAATGTGAAGTTCCAAACATTTCTATAATGTCCTCCAGTAAAGATAAAGAAAATATGTCAGTAAATGAAATTAAATTCATAACAAGGAAAAGTTTGAAAATGTGTACACAAATCTAGCATCCTAGAAATACAAAGTAGACATATTTTACTAAACTATCAATGTAAATAAAGCACTTTCTTTTCTTAGAACTTATTATTTTGTGTTAGAAGTATCTGAAATGTTAACACACACTATCTAAAGGTATTTCAACTGGTGAATTAAGATCAGGAAACATGACATTGAAATAAAGGAAAAGGCTTGGAAGGCACAACAAAAGAACAATAAAAAATATTTCAAGGAGAGCCCAACCAAGAGATGATGTGTGCTGTGATTAAAGGTGTCATGTGTACATTTTCATTCCAAACACCAAGGTGACTTCAAACAACCAAGCTGTTACACTTGACCAGTGAACGGAATGTCTAATATCCTGAGTCCCTCTATAATTTTAATGATACTTATTATATATATATAAATAAATATATAAACTTACTAATAGAATTATGAAGTTTAATAACCCGCAGTCATTTCAAATATTACTCAAGAAGGAAAAAGGCAACAGTTTTTATCTCTTTCCGTCACAGCTGATAATGAAGTATTTTAAATGATGATAGTTTATATAATTCTAAAATGTTTAATTACTGCTTTTGATTTTAATGATATCATTCTTTTCACTGGAAAAAGAACATTTAACAAATCAGTGGAGGTAAAAAAGGATGAGACAGACTCAGTGGGCAGTTAGGTCAATGATGTGGAATTGTTGGAGGGCTAACTTACACTCTCCCGAGACTCAAGATTGAGTACAGAGGGGTCACCACTTGCTCCGGACCTCTCAGAGTTGTGCATGGAGGCCCCGCTCTCTGGCCTTGACAAGGGGCCAGGCTGGGGGCAGATTGACAACTTTACACTTAGTATAATGTATGGTTAACTGACCTTTAAGGATTAGTGTATTCCTCACATACACAATCATGAACTAAGCATAATTACTATATTGTGAAAGGGACAAACCCATGAAGGCTACTGTGTACATATGACTTTGCAACTATTCAAATGGAAAGGGCCAATTACAGGTAGAGATCAGTCAGAGACATGTTTGCAAGAGAAAGTCTGGCAACCAATCAATTCCAATTACAGAAGTTCTCTTGTCACAAGAAACCACTCTCTTTAAGATTAAAATAGTTCCAATCACAACAAAGCAGAGGCTTCAATGATATATTATTTGCAATACAAATCAAGATTCACAGTTACAATATATGGTATACATATATATATACATGTATATATATCACAACTTGAAGCTGCAGAATAAATTTTTTAGAGCCAGAACAAGTATATAACTAGAGGTTTTCATTTCTATATTACACAATGTATACAGTTAAATACATTTGACTCTTTCCCTTTTCTACCGCGGTTGGGTCTGTCAGTTCGCTGAAACACCGGTATGATGCTAAGTGAGTCCTGCATATGAAATTTACAAGTCTGTTTTATACCAGTTAGGGAACTAAGATACCAGTTTATAGTTCATTATACTGTCCAAACTCACTGGTCATCTTCGTTACAATGTCTGCATAGCAGGAAATATACATGAGCAGCACAAGTGCATGCCAGTGCTTAGCCGTTTTTTCTTAGCTAGTCAAGGGACATAACTTAACGATTATCAAAGCCAGAGATATACCTTGCTATATACAAATGCATATTGTCACTGGACATATATGTACTAAATTTGATGTGAATATCTTGAACAGTTTGTAAGGCTAATTGCCAAAGTTCAATGTTTTGCACAAAGACCCCGACACTGACAACACTAAGGCATTCACAAAACTTTTTCTGTGAAAACAGACAAGTTACACAACTTGTATCAGCTGAAGTTCTTTCAATCTAGTACTGGTAAATGACTACCATCAAATTCCATTCAATTTCAGAGAAAAAAACAATTGCTGTTAAAAGTACTTTTTTTAAACTTTAAATATTTTGAACCCAGTGCATGCAACTGTCACCAAATGCATTTTCATTCTGTGCAGATTTCTCACATAGTCTTGTTTCATCCGAGAGGGTGGATTATTTCGTGTAAAAAGATTAAAGCGCACTGAGCGACTAGAGCTAGATCCTAGGCTTTGAGCTAGCCCAATCTAAAACAGTTGTAATATAAAATAATGTAAATAAAAAAAATTCATCAGGCCAACAATGTAATACTGCTTGGTTCCCATCCCGCTACCTATAAAAATGTGTTCGGTAGATTGGTAGGTTAAAATTTATTTTATTATAATATTTTCATATATATCAAAGGACACTATTTGATTGTTCTTTACAGTGTACAGATTTATTAAGAAAGGACTAGGCATTCATTTATCCTGGGTTATCATGGTTTAACATTGGTTTAACATTTCAGAATATATTGATCAGGAAGGTTGAGCATAATGTCAATTAAATAAAAAATAATTCAGATGGCAATCACAATTTATTGATTTGCTTCGGTAGTAAATATAAATACATATTATAAAAAAACATTGATGAAGTAATGCCAAAAATTGTTTGTGTTGTGACAGTTTTTGTAGGTTTGTTGTGGGAGGGGAACCACACAATATTTTATTATTGGCCTTATTCTTATTACACTTTATCAACCATAAAATGTGCTATCTTAAGACTTAATGAATTCTAAGCAAAAATGCCACATCACCAGAGACAAAATCTATATGATTATTCAGAAATAAATGGTAAATGTTCTCTTTTGTATACATACAGGTGCTTTTGGAATAGATGATTTTGGTACTGGTGATTTTCGAGCCTATAAAAGCAAACGATGAACAACATGGAAATTGCTACATTCTAGCGCATGGGTACCAAGAGAAGCTTGGCCTTGGATTGCCTGCTTGGAAGGTTAAAGGCCACTCTAGGAGTACGCTCAGAATGTGCAGGTTTCTGATCTAAGGATGGGATCTTAGACACTGGTGCACGCTAAAATAGGATACTATGTAAGGATGGACAATAGAGATTTAGAATATATAAAAGGCTTGAAGACTTTCATAATTGTATAACAAAATTCTAAAAATGAACATCAAATGATACCGAATGACATTGACGCCTATAAAATCATTTCTAATATAAAGAAAATAATGTCTGATTGCATCGTGAAATGAAAAAGATCTAATTATGATGATCAGTTCAATTCAAGGGAGACTACAAAGCAAAAACTTTTTAATTGACATGCAGATTTGTATTCCACTTGCACAGATAAGTTAGCATACCTGTGACTGGTCGCCAGTGTCAATGGGAGGCACAGAGTTGGTCACCGACACTGCGCTTGGTCCACCATCCTCTGTCTCAGCCTTGCTTGGTGCAACGTCTGATGGCGCTACTGACTCCGTCTCCTGGCAGAATGAATATTCTTGTGATCATGATGATGCATGATACAAGCCAGTTTTTTTACAAACATTATAAGAATATAGAATATCATATAGTGTTACTTGAAGCAACATATACAACAAGAAGACCCAAGACCCTAGATGGCTCACCTTATATATGGAACTCTAGCCAAAGCATGTTCTGGTAAATCAAGGACAAGAATTCAAAAAGTCAGAATAGTCAGGGCTATAATCATACATGGCAGGGATCTTCTGGTCCCACATTTTTATTCTTAATACAAATGGGAGCAGCTAAGAGTTGTTTCAATGTTACATAAAGTATGTTTGTATAAATCCAGGGCAGTGAATTTTGACCTACTAGTCAGATTTGGCCAACAACTGAACAAAGTTGAGATTTTGAGGCCATACAAATTTTACAAGTTTGAAAAAAAGCAGTTTAGAAATGCAGATGGTAAAGTGGTAATGATCTCATTGTGGACAACAGACAGTAGACGACAAAAAAAATCACAAAAGCTCACATTTAACCACTTTGTGGTCAGGTGAGCTAAAAAGTTATTCAAAGCCTTCAGCTAGCACTGACCTCTGACATTGCCTCATCCCTCTTTTCCTTCTCCTCCTTCTTTTTGATCGCTGTGACAATAGTGTCAAGGTCACTGACCCAGGTATCCCGTGGCAACTTGTGCACCTCCAGCCACATGTCATGTGTCCCAGCATCTACAATCATACAAAAGCTTTAGATTTTAACAAAACATGTCAAACAAATGATGACTCTCATAGATTGTTAATATAAAAATAAATTATCTATTACAAGCACAATACTTAAAATAAATACATTTAACATGTTTTCTTTCAGATAAAAATTGTTCTTGGCCAAAATAAACCTTTTTTCCAGCAAACATAATCATCACATCAGGAATTACCTGTTTATAATTTATTGCTAGCACCTGCAGTATTGTCAAATGATTTATTGAGACAGTAGTAATGTATGGTCAGCTGAACATGCCTGTAACAGGCCTTTATTTATCCCAATTGCACTACTAGTGCAATAAAAATTGACAACTTCAAAAACAAGATTTGATCATTAATAGACATTTTCTGCATGCTGGAAGCTTTCAGTAGCTCAGATTTTCTACTTCAAACAAATTGTAACACTTAAATTCTGTCCAGAATAAAAATCTCCTAAAGTTCCTACTTGCCAATCTATGACAAAATCTCTTCAATTCTTAAACAACAAACTGTGTGGCTTGACTATATGGTGCTCACTTTCTTTAAAACTAATATTTTCAGCTCTGTCAATCCTAAGTGAATAAATCACAAGTTTGTCATCACATAGTACATGTACTCATCGTACTTTGATAAAAATTTAATCAATATTTTATACTCTTTTATTATAATCATTACACCAGTAAATCCTAAAGTGGTGACATGCATACAAAAATTATAATTATTAATAAGTGGGCAGGTGAATCTTGATTTGAGAGTTACGAAGGCTGTAATACTTACTCTCCATGACAACTCCCATGTAATCTCCACAGGTAGATGCTTCTAGTTTGTTTACCAACAGCTTGTTTTCAGATTCCTAAGCAATAAATGCAATATTGGTAGATATGTAAAATATCTGGTCCACTGAGAAACCATTCTACTCAAGTATTTATCCATTGAATTTTAAAAAACACATCTCCATATTATTACTATGACTGATGCTTCATACTGAAGCTCCATAACAAATATTTAATACTATTATTTACTAATTCAGATTATCAATATGGGTAATGCGCATGTCATCTGCAAAATCTTACCGGGGATGGATTTAGGACCTTGATCAAGAAAAGTTTGTTGTAGGTAAAAGCAAATAGCCTTGCCACCCCTGAAACACATTCTTTATAATTTCCTGTTTTATCACATAATAACGTCTTAAGACTTCTATATTTACTGATAATTACAATCTAAATAGAATAGAATGTTTGTTCCTTTCACCATGAGTTTACAAATTACATAATCAGTTTTTAAGATTATTTAAAATGTTTATACTACACAATATATTTCCTTTATGCTAGATTTTCTAAACATGTCTCAAAGTTAAATTTCTCAATATGAGCCATATGTATACAGAAAAAGATTAAACAGTTAATGTTTAAACAAGTATGCAGTTATTGAAAGACCAACCCATATCATCAATGGACGTAATCATGTGGGTATCAGGGCCAAGCGTGTAAGATTTGAGGGAAGCCATTTCTGCCCCATCTTCTTCCCAGTTGCACACAATGCCATGAGTCTGAGAGTCCACCACAACTAGACCACAGGGCAGCCCAACAAAGATAAACTGTCCATCTCCACTATTACAGATGCATGTTGCATAACTTAATTTCTGTAAAGACAAAAAAAAATATGAGCCCCAAATTTCATCAATTTTAAGAAAACTTTATCATATTGTCTTTTATTTATAATAACCATTACAAATATATGACTGACAATATTTGTATACAAACATAAAGATAAAACAGCATTTCAAAGATTTAAACATTATGCTTTTTATTTTCTGCCAACAGGATTGCCGAACAGATTCTGATTTTTGCATTCAGAAATCCTCTGTGGAAAACAATCACCAGATTTCCATTAAGTTATTACCAGTATTTGGTTTCATTAAATTGGTTATTTTAAGCTGTTTGTTCATGTCAGCTGCCTAGTAGATAGAGAGACATTGCACCATTTTAACACTAACAAAGATATAATTATTTATTTTTGCTACACAATCAATTTGGCATCCAGGCTGTGCACGCCTATGCCAAATTAATGGTTTAGTAAAGAAAAAACAAACAATAACTATAACTGCTATGTAGAAATACACAAGGTTGTTCAATGAAGGCTTTATTTTGACATTAAGACATTAAGTGTCTACCAAACAACATTTTAAAGAATCATTATATCCCAATGAACCAGAGTTTCCGCCATGGCTTTATGGCTTGTCTGGCCAAGGTGCCTTCTGCTGGCAAGGCTAACTATGAACATGCATTAATTGTGCTAACATGTTAAAACGCACACATCGACAAGCCACATCAAATCAATCACCAATTTTGAAAAATGTTTCTGCTGCAAAGTCAATGGTCAACTGACAGCCAGAAGGCATGTCGGGAGTATTTCAATATTTGTATCAGCCAATCAGGATCGACAACTGCCTGTCAAGGTGTCAGTCTGTAGATCAACAGTGCTGTTTACCCCTAACTACTCCTATAGTTTATCACAACAGGAAGGTGTGAAAAACACCAGTCCATCTTTATAATTGCTTATGATTGCGAAGTAAATAATAAGTGTTTTCCTTATTTGGGTAACATAAATTGTGTGCCGTATAATTTTGTTTGTGTGCCGTATAATTTTGTTTATCAATCCAGAGTCTGTTTCGAAAATGTCCTTTTGGTTACCAATTATCAAATTGTAATTAAGAAGCATTATGTAGGAGATGAAAATAAACACCTATCATTCTTCTACCTTTAAAATTTTGAATAAGGATAAATAAATCTGATAAGACACATTTGCAAACGATGAGCTGTTGCAGCTTTATATATAATTATATGCAGTCACCTTACAAGAAGAGTTTAAATTGCATTGTATTGTTGTCATAATATTGATGATTTTACCAAAACCCATACTGGTAACAACCTAGATCTCATAACTCACATGCTCTGGACTCCTTTGTGTTCCAGCATGAAGACACTGTGTTTTACACATGTGAACTTGTTTAAAATACATGAAATCGAACCGTTTTGATTCTAAGATCAAAAAAATATATTGCAGGAGGGGACACCTGTTTTGATCCATCCCCTCTCACCTTCTGGCAGAAACCCTGCTATGAATGTATTCTTAAAAGCTATCTTTTGGACTTCAGTGTTCATATTAAAACTGCATAAACTAAGTATACCTTTAAACAGTGATAAACGTAAAGCTTCAATGCATACATGTACTGTCAATGGTACATTCTCGATCTTTGAGTTTGATATATATATGTAATAAAAATAAATGAAAATCGTGTTAACGATTAAAAACAATCTTTAAGAAAACTCATGCTTCATTTTTTACTTGTTTTTCTGGGTGCTGAGAATTGGGTACAGCTGTGTTCAACTGAACTGATGGTTTATACGCTGGTGGTCTGACTTTATTAGCCTCGGCTACCCTTTCTTCTTCACGTTTTGCAATAACCTCCCAAGTGTCATCAAACAAACCAATAAGAGTTTTGTCAATCATTCGATAAGGTTGTGGGAGACTGTCTTTTTGCAATTCAGGATCAAGATTGTAGTCATCTTCCGCCTCATGCTGAATCTTATCCAGTGATGGCGGTGTGTAACTGACATTTTTTCGGATGTAAACAGGCATTTTTAATGTTCACACTAACTCACACTATAAGGAAGAAATTTGTGCTCTACAAAATAAATTGTATATATATTTCTTCTTTAAAAATGTAAAGTTTCAAAGAACTTATAAGATATCAGGACATAACTTTTTTTATGCGTTTTGTGTCTACAAAATTGTTTCCAAGTCCGCCATGACACCGGAAGTATAAACAAATCCTAGAAGTAGAAACGACGATACAATCCGTTAGAATTTGTTTCCGAATTTGAGCAGGTGCTCGTTCTCAATTTTGACTCTAACGCAACACAGACTTCTGTTTCTCAAGTGTTTCAATCTAGATTGTTTTAAATATCAATCAAAATGACAGATTTAATTTCAAATATAATCAAATTTAATGCTCAAACTAATGGAAGAGACAAAGTTTGCAGGTAAGTTCTATCTTAGATATTTAAATTTGACTGGCTAATGGCATGCACCAGTCAATTGTTACCACGGCCACCTCAGGTCCGGGGATAGCCGGGGAAATGGGCTGTGTTTTTACTTTCCAGGTGGCCCCACAGTGCCATGTGAATGCGATGGTTTTGTCTATGCGCACAGTATAGCGGGGAATGGGCCTTACCTAGGGTCCCTGGGGTGCAGGGGCATTTGGCGGGGTTTTTACCAGCAGTTCGTTCCCTCAGGACAGGGATTTTGCCAGGGCTTGGCTTAACAGAAAGTCAAATTCCCCGCTATTCCTGGGAGCTGGGGGGTAAAGTATCAGTTTAATTGAAAATTTCAGAGATTTATCAAATTTTACATACTGAAAAGCTAATGCACCAGTCAATTGTAACCATGGCCCCAAAGTCCGGGGATAGCCGGGGAAATGGGCCGTTTTTACCTTCCAAATGGCCCCGCAGTGCCCGGATGAATGCGGTGGTTTTGTCTTCGCGCCAAATATACCGGGGAATGGGCCTTACCTAGAGTCCCTGGGGTGCATTTGGTGGGGGTTTCAGCAGCAGTTCGTTTTGCTGGACCGAAAGTCAAAGTCACCGCTATTCCCCGGACCTTGGTGGAGGTGTTGCTGTGGTTACAATTGTCTGGTGCATTACCTTACTAGAGTAAAATAACTTTTTAGACTCTCCCTTCCTCACAAGGCTCCAATCAAGTCTATGCTGATTGCTCTTTGTGAAAATAGTATTATGTTTGTGTAAACAAAGAAGAAAATTGAATGATTTTTGGAACAGTACATAACACTGTTTGTTTTTTGGTGATATTTATATGGGCCGCCCCCATAGGGCAGTGGTAGAGCGTTCACTGTGGGTGCGGAAGATTAAACCCCGGACGTGTCAAACCGAAAGATGCTAAAATATGGTACCCATAGCTCCCTTGCCTAGTGCTTGGCATTGAAAGACTAGTGCTGGGAAAATGGTGTACTCGATCCTGGTTTAACCCAGGAAAGTTGTAAACCTAGTATTTGTGCTTCAAACAAGGATCTAGGGTATTAAATCTGAATGTCTCATATCTCACTCTGTTTCTTCCAATGTCTAGATTTGACTGCAAATTGCTGTCACTTCTATCTCATGTCACTTATGGCATTTAAACACAATTTAAGTCGTAATGGCATCACAGAAGGGTCAAGTCATAGTGCAGCCTATGGACACTGGCAGACCTTGATAAACTCAAATTAACAAACAAACAGAGGTATTTTTAAGGCCTCAAGCTAAAAAAAATCACTATGAGAGTGTATTTCCAAAGATGTTTTATTTACTGTCATAACAAATACCTGTGCATTATTAAAACCGTTAAATCACTTTTGTTGCTGTCGAAAAAAATATTGACTGTCGGGTTGTGAAATGTACTCTTTCCATTTGTCAAGACACTATTTTCAACTTTCAGGACCGAAGGTCACCCTTCTCAGAAACAAAAATGGTACAATTTGAAGGGGTTAATGTAGTAGTCCCAGGTTTAACTGAAGCACATTTGATGCACACAATGGATATTTTTTTTAAATGCACTGATTTTTTGCTCAAAATTAAGCACACCTATTCCAATATACCGGTGTAAATGAATACAACAGTCTACAGCTCAATTTTCCATCAAGATTTATATGGAAAACTGAAAAGTAATGTCATTCATAAAATGTAGGGGAGGGACATTACATTTTTTATGAACAAAAAATACCAGACAAGCATAGAATCAGTTCAAAGAAGAGCTCCCATTATGGCACAAGGGATAAACTAGATATTGTGCCGTTTTCAACACATTTCCTAAAGAAAAAGGCATAATTTAACTCATCATTAATTTATAATTCGACATAATTATTGAAATGTATTTTATTAAGTATGTATAATTTAATTTGCAATGGTCTACATAATTATCGTCTTATACCCCCTGTGGTTGCTGACGATGTGGTCTTCAAAGAAAGTACTCCTATTAAAATTGAAAGCTGATATTGGTAATTATTTACGAAAATTAAACCATCAATGGATTTGTCCCTATCTCTCATTTTATTTTTAAAAGGCTTCTTTTTCGATACTAAGGTACATGTACTAAGGTTTTAAAAAATAAAATTTTATTAAAAACTTTCTAAAACTAACTTTCTGAAACCCTTACATAGTCCCTCAGAATGCTTGAAGAAGATACCCTACTCTAATTTTTGGAAAGCTGCAATTTCACAAACTGGAACGGCTTATTTTGTAAACTCAAAGTTCATATTCTAGATTTTGTCAACTTATTTTCATTAGGAAAGTGCTCATGAATGATCTGATAAAAAAACTACCTGTGTCGTGTTTGCTTTTTGCGTAATTTGCAAACATAGGACAGCAGATAATGTATATTTTTATGAATGTCACAGGCAGACATTTTAAAGAGAAGGCTCATTCAATACTACTTAGTTATTCAGAATACATTTTAGTGTAAATCATAATTTTGTGATAGACTGTTGTTTAATTTCAGTGCAATACTTTATAAGTTTCAGTTAAAAATTAATGATTAAAACTTGGATAATATTAAGTAAAATCTTATTGATTAAGAAGAGTCGAGCACAGCGAGGAGCCCTCATCTTAACCAATAAGATTTTACTTAATCTTCGAATAAAACCTACATTTTGATTTCTGCCATATTCAGTTTACAACTTTGATCATGCTGCATGTCATGGATCTGCGGGTGTGATGTTTGAATATTGGCGTCTCTGTAATTATGTTGCATTGCATATGTTGTATACTGAAACTTGATTGAAAGTTGTTCTGAAAAGACAGAAAAACGATTAATTATTTTAATAACAGTTCAGACTTTGAAATTTTATACTGTTTCCTGTCATTTAAATTCACAAGTTTACAGTGATTTTGATTTAATTGAAAAGGTTAATGCGATAATGTTATTCTAATTTCATAGACCATAACTGAATTTATTATTTAAGCAATGAATGTAGTAAGTTAGTCAGTACCTGTTTATTTGTGCCATTGGAAGAAGACATTGTCACGATATACGAGGGTTGCCCGGAAAGTTTTGAGATTGCATTCATAAAAACAAACCACTAATAGGATGCATTTACAATTTTATCAGCTGACAGTTATATCTAATATAAACAAATCGTGAAAATTTCAACAATTTACTATGAAGTGAACGTATACAACAATACTTGATCATTAAAACTTTTGACTTAATTCATGTATTGAGGAGTTAAATCCATTGGATAAAACACAGACGTATACACTTTAAGGCTGCAAATTTGCATAAAAAATCCATCTACCGGTATTGTCAATCATAGCTGCAAACAAGAACTAAAATGTTGGCCATATTATAGTATACATGTACATGCTTGTAATGACAATTTAATGTACCAATTAGGTCCCTGTGGCGAGCATATTGTTTGAGTTTTGTCCCTAGGTCAGCAAATATGATCTTTATTAAGAAAATCAGGGATGTGTGCCAGCATTTTACTATTGGCTTATTTAAAAATACTCTTTGATAGTAAATTTTGTTAATTGAGAATAGAAATGTACTTTTTACATGAAGTTTTTAAATAACATTTGGTAAGATAATGATGATCACTAAATGATCACTAAATATCTCCAATATGAACAATCTAAGGATCAGTATGAAGTACAATATTTATCATCAGTTACACTTTTATTTAACATAAATCATGTTGACTGTTTTTCAGATTGGTCCAGTACAGTTGCCGACTGGCATGGGGGCGTATACAGGACACAGACAAGAAAGACCTCCTGCAGACATTGAAAACTGTGGAGGGGATGCTGAGTATGACCAGAAAATGTGAGTTTGATTCCATCTAATGGACATAGACACATTAACAGCCTTTTGTGCATTCACCTTTATATGAAGCCTTAAAGGTCAAGGTCACAGATAGAGGTTTACCATTATTAAATGCTGGTATATTAATATGCAGTTTAGTTGGTGTGTCTGGGTTGTAACTGTGTCATGCACAGAGGGATTTAAAATAAATTGGCACCTGTGTTCAGTTATAATAGCTCTTCCTGAATGTAGGCACGCAAGTTATTGGCACCTGTGTTCAGTTATATTAGCTCTTCCTGAATGTACATTTAGGCACGCAAGTTATTGCATAATCCATTGCACTTTGGAGCCATTCATCACTACCTGTTACAGCTCTTGTTTTAAATAATGTTGATGTTTTTATTGTTGTTGTTGTTGTTTAGAGAGTGGGGTCAGTGAATTGTAAGAATAAAGTTTTTATATGATTTTATTTATAATGATTAATTTATATTCCCTATAATTATTTTCACGTAAAACATTTTGTATATGATTATTTTCAGTGCTTAGATTTGGTAAAAGCTTGGACTTTATACAAGGAGCATTGAAAAGTATACATCTGAAGGATAGTGTTTTACGATTAAGCATCACGCTATCGAAGATAAACCAGGCATTCTATCTCCTGTTTGATCACTTCCTATGGTTCCACAATGTGGGGGCAGTGAAGCTTGACAAGCAGTACTGGTCGGAAGTGTCGTCTCGCTTCTACCTGGCCACCCTGCTCCTCAATCTTGTTCGAGATGTGTACGGCATCTACTGCGTCATTATGGAGGAAATCAACTCTGCGAAAGAGCGAACCAGTTCCAGCACTTACAGAAATGGTGAAAGCAACCATAAAACAGTAACAAGGCGACAGATAAGTGCTCTTGAGATCCTTAGGATGAATATTCCACTGATGTTGGACACTGTAAAGAATGTGTTTGACCTTGCTATTCCCATGAGTGCCCTACAGATGGTCAAGTTGTCCCCGCAGAAGCAAGGCATGTTTGGGATAGTTTCTTCCTTGATAGCTGTGGTTACAGTCTGGAACCCAAACCTCAAAGTTGTTCCATCTTGAGTGACAGTTTATTCTTTAAATAGGCAAAAAATGTGATACAGTTATTGCTCATACTACTGAGGAAATTATTTATTCACAGGACCTGCAATTTTGTTTATGACATGAAAGCAGTGAGAAAAGAATTGTTCTAATACTTGTAAACTGTACAGATTTTAATTTGACAAGAAATCGTGAATATAAACAGAATGAACAATTATTTATTTTTAGATAAAATGTAAAATATTTTTTACCGTGATTTGTAATGCTTTTAGTCTGATTGTCTACTCAGCATGGCAAAAATTATCACGATCGTAGGAGGAGAACACAGGCTGATGTAGCTAATGTTGTTTATTCATTTTAATTATGTACATGTAATTTATATGCTATACGCTATAAATCTGATTTTATTCATTTTAATTGAGCATCCATTCTGCAGCATGATTAAAGTTTTTATGTAATCATATTTTTATGTTAAATGTCTGTTCAAGCATAATATGTTATCTGATAAGATCATCCTACTGATGTCATTTCATTATCTTCTACATTTTAACACATACAGCAAACATTTAATACTATGATGTGTGAAACTTGTGATCTTCTACGATTTTCCTGACTGCATATTCGATATCAAACCTTAATTGTTATACTTTAGATTTAAATGTACAGTAGCTTACATGTATATTAAAATTAATAAAATACCTATTATATTATTAATATTGTTTTAGCAATGCTTAATTCTGATATCAACAAAAAGTAATATTAATACCAATAACTGGCTTCTATACGACTAGAACTACTATCCCTTTGTCTCAAATTGTAAGTCATGTAAATAATTGACTACATGTTGGTTCATTGTATTATTTCACCTACTGAATTGGCCATTTGAAAAGATAACAACACAACTAACGAAAGGTGGAGTATTCTTTTAACTTGTCTTGGTGTTTTTTGGCAAAAATGGTGTTGGCATTGTCATGCAAAAAATGAATTTTGGCCAAACATGTAACAAACACTGTTCATGATATTTAAATCACACTTTGCACAGATTTTGCCAACTTCCCAGAGTCAATAAGCACATGCATAGCAAGGCCCATAACTCTGGTTTTAGTAATCTTCCTTTATGTTAAATTTTACCCCTTTTACGACTAAACAACCGTACACTAGCATTGGCATTCCCTCAGCAGCACTCGTGTTTCATACAATTGGCTCATAAACAGTTAACCATTTTTAGCTCTACTAGCCAAAAGTAATGTGTACGTCGTATGTGCGTCCATGCATCAATGCGTCTGTAAACAATATCTTGTGAACACAATACAGTCTTCAGTTTTGATTGTATCTCGATGAAAACTTGTACAGTATGTAGATATCCATCAGAGCTCGATTCCTTGTGAAACCATCTAGATCCACCCATGCATGACTAGATTTTGTGCCCTTGAAAGTATAAAAAATACTATTTTTAGCCATGTCTAGGATTAAAGAGAGACAAACTTGTTTTATGTTGTACTCTCCCTTGCCCTTGTTGAAGATCCAAATTACAATTTAAAGGGTTGGTTGATTTTTAGCTCTATTGGCCAAAGGCCATTTTTAGCTCTATTGGCAAAAGCCCAGATGTGTATGTCATTCGTGCATCCATCTGAACCCAATCGTTTGTGAATGTTTGTTCAAATTTTGCCCCTGGGGTCATTGACTGACCACGCCCTGGGGTTTCACAGGTTTGGCATACTTTAATTTGGAAATATTTTTGTCTGACACCGCTTGGCAGACCCTTGCTATTTTAAATAGGGCATCATTTAGTGGTCCGCTACGATGATTGTTTAAATTATGCCCCTTGGATCGAAACTGGTTCTTCCCTGGGGGTCACAAGTTTCCTCGAGACTTTCAAAATCTTGTTTTAAACCACAAGGCTCAAACCTTTGATATTTGTTGTGGAGCATTATATGATGACCCTCTAACAAAACAAGTGAAATTATGCCCCTAGGGCCAAAGCTGCCCCCCCCCCCATCATTTTGACTTACTTGAAGATTTCGGGAGGGGGATATTGTTTTGGCATTGTCCCTCTGTCCGTCCGTCCGGTACCATATCTTGGTAGGCATTGATCAGAAAATGTTCAAACTTGGTCAGAATGTTTCCCTTGATCAAATCTCGACCACTTTTAAAAGTGGGTCACTTGGGGTCAAAAACTAGGTCACTAGGTCAAATCTTAGAAAAAAATTGGAACATACTAGAGGCATTATACATGGTCAAATATTCATTAAACTTATCAGAATGTTTTCCTTGATGAACTCTTTGTCGTAATTAAAACTGGGTCACATACGGTCGAAAATTTGGCCACTAGGTAAAATCTTGTCCAGAACCACATCATGGTAATGATTGGTCAAGTTATGTTCAAAATTGGCCATTATGTATCCCTTGTAGAAATATGGATCACTTAAAAAAGTGGGTCACATGAGGATAAAAACTAGGTCACTTGGTCAAATCTTAGAAAAATCTTTGGAACATACTAGAGGCATTATACATGGTCAAATATTCATGAAACCTTATCAGATTTTTTTCCTTGAATAAAACTGGGTCACATATGATCAAAAATTAGGTCACTAGGTCAAATCTTAGAAAAATATTGTCCAGAACCATATCATGGTAATGATTGGTCAAGTTATGTTCAAAATTGGTCATGACGTATCCCTTATTGAAATATAGACCACTTAAAAAGTGGGTCACATGGGGTCAAAACTAGGTCAGTAGGTCAAATCTTAGAAAAATCTTGGAACATACTATAGGCATTATACATGGTAAGAATATTCATAAAACTTAATCAGAATGTTTTCCTTGATGAAATCTTGGATTTTTATGAAACTGGGTCACATATGATCGAAAATTAGGCTAGAAGGTCAAATATTTCAAAAATCTTGGCCGAAACTATTTTATTGTGGTGATTGGTCTGATTAAGTTCAAACATGGTCAGAATGTTCTTTTGGGTTAAATTTCGACAGCGTTTTAAAAGTGTGTCATATGGGTCAAAAACTAGGTCACTAGGTCTTATCTTACAGAAATCTTGGGAGCACTCTAGATGCAATACATTTGCTCTAATATCCATGAAACTTAATCAGAATGCCTCAATGACTCTTGGAATAGTTGGAAACTAGTAGGTCATGTGGGGTCAAAAATGAGGTCACTGGGTCAAATCTTATAAAAAAAACTTGTGGACACTCTAGAGGCTATAATTTATGCAATATATCTGGACCAATCTTCATGAAACTTAATCAGAATGTTTGCCTTGATGAAATCTTAGATTAGTTTGGAACTGGGCAACATGGAGTCATAAACTAGGTTTCGTGGTCAATTCTAAATGTTACAATATATACAATTGTTTTTTTTATTTCAAACAGTTGCAATCAAACTCATACATATATATATATATATATATATATATATATATATATATATATATATATATATATATATATATATATATATATATATTTCATCAACAATTGATTTCCATTCCTTGACTTAGCCCAATCAGGCGGGGGATATCAATTCAACGAATTTGCTTCTTTTAAAGCTACAGCAATGCAATTTGGACCATGTGTACAGTTTTGCAAACGAGAAATGTTGTCCTCGGATGACCTTGGTCAAAGTCAGTGTCAACACTATTTGTAAAATCCTCACAATGAGCAGATAAGGTGCAGGTATGAGCATGCAACTGTAGTAGTACACCTATATTACTCTTGACCAGTCGATGGCCAATATGTATTGCGAGGTCGTTAGTTGATAGGCAAATATCAACCTTGTTCGAAAACCATGTCTGCACAATATCTGAAGAAGGGTTTGACACAGGACCTTCACTTTGAACTATTGTAACAGGTGCATTGACAAGTAATACATATTAGGAATACAGTATGTCAAAGGTCACAAACACCAAATTTTGTTTGATTAGTTTGTCCATTTGCAAGAAAACTAGGGAGGATGACCATGTAGAATCATAAAACTTTTTAGGTAGACTAGAAAACCAATAATTGAAAGTCACTGTGATCATGTTTTGGAAAGTTTGTCCGAGCAAGAACTAGAACTATGATAACGTTGAATCATGGATCATCTGTGGTAGGTAACACTTGATTCCATGTGATAAGGGGATGAAAAACAAACAGCTCTTGATTGAATTTAATTGAAATATAGAATACACATATACTTATAGTACAATGGCAGTGAAAAGGCAGATACACATTCAAAACAATGATCAAAACATAAGAAAGTGCCGACCCATTTATATGTGGCCTTTTCATTAAATTCACGCGCACTAAGAGCTTCATGACACCTTCCAAATGGATGAAAAATGTAAAGTAGACATTAGATGCGTCTGTTCAGAAACTGTTCTATAATATGACCGTGCGGTTGTCTTGCTTTGCATGAACGTCGAGAATTGGTGATGAACTTGATCGTGCATAGTTAATAGGATGACTAACATGAATATGGCCATGCACGACGAAAATGAGAGCGATATATTATGCTTTATATATGGACACAGAAACAAATTAATTTGTACAAAAAGCACATCTAATAATCTTGGTCCCAAAATATGCTTTCCTACTGCTTTATGCGCAATAAATAGTTTACTAAATTGGCTAAGAAATTAAAGCAGTGTGCTTATTGATCAGAGTTTGACCTGCTTACTTTCAAGAACAAAATGTTATTTTACTAGTGCGGTTTTTAACTACCATGCATACGTTGTTTATATAAAGGAAAAAACAACACATTAGACTTGTCTCAATTTTTAATTGTGATGATTGCCATTTTCAGGCATTGTTGTTATATTGTTATAAAATCGAACACAGAGGAAGGGTTAACGTTTGTGAGGATAACCTTAAAACGGATTTATAGCAGGACTTGTTTAATTTAAAATTAAATAATATATATTAAACAAATGTGAACTCGATTATTAATTTTGTTCACGCCGTTTATGAACCCCCTACTAAAAATAGGTTGCCCGTCTCCTCGAGGTCAAAAAAGGCTCTCAGGCTTATTTTCAATGTTTTGATAGAACGACGACTTTGCGGGATTCTCCGGCCGCCCATAGCGCTCCACGTGCAGGCCTTGTGATGCGTGCTCCTGATTGTTTGGCTCGATCCTGACGGCGTCCCCGGAGCCCATGGCTGGGTCCTCATGGAAGTAATTAAAGGGTAGCAGCAGAAAGCGGAGGTCGAGCCCGACCGTGGGCGTTACCGGAAGGTCCTCCGTGTGGGGGATGTGGTGGACGCCCATCGTGACCCACGTAACCTGGTCCTGCAGACATTGACAATATTTCATACAGTTATTGTAATATTATTCATGTACATACTTTTAACATTAAACGCTATCTGATATATAAAGATGTTAAATTCTATGCTAACGGATTCAAGAAACTCGCTCATAATTTTGGACCAGAAATTATTCCCCCCCACCGCCGAAAATGCACTTATTTCATAATTTTTTAACTCTGATACCCCGATATTGCAGAAAAAATGCAATTAAAGAGAGCAAAAATATTGTTGTTTTTTATGTTTCGAAGAGCAAACCCCCGCCGGTACAGTAAAAAAGAAAAGAAAACTGACGCCTTAACCATTAGGCCACACTGTCCTTTATAATAGGTGATGGTTGTTTTAACCTTTATCGAATAGATTGCTAATATCACGTGATAACGCCCATCAACCAATCATGCTACAATCTTTTGTTGAATCTCGTTACTAAGACGTTTATCAAAACTTTGGTCTTTATAGACAATATCAATATTTGAGCAAATATCACCATTTGTTGACGGGTTCTTATTTTTAACACTTCAAATGAGTTGCCACATTTCGTAATATTTTTTTTCGTAAAAACTGCATTTTGCAGTAAAATGCACTTCAATATTACATTTAATAATGTAGCAAATTATTAGGAATGTTTAAATGAGGAACCCGTCAGCAATTTTATATATTTATATGCTCAGATATTGTCTTTGAAGACCACTATTTTCATTAGCGTTACTACCGGCTTTCAGCGATTTTGTTATTGCGTGATCGGTTGATTGACATTATCACGTGATGTTATCAATGTATTGTTAAAACGTCAAAATATCCATATTTATGTTGTTCAAGTCCAAGTGGGCTAGTAGATAAAGCGTCGGTTTTATATTTTTGATTGACTTTACCGGCGTGGGCTTGCACCCTACTCAAATAAATGCAATATTTAAAAAAAAAAATTGTGTGTTTTCCTCTAAAATTTCGATATCATAGGGTAAAATTAGTATAAAATAAATGCTTTCAGATGCATAACCGTGAAAGCTATTTTTTACCTAAACATGAGCGAGTCCCTTTAACATATTGCGATGTTGTAAATTGTTTGTCGGATTGCGAACTTTTTTTCCATTTGAACCATTTGTGAAGTATTTGATAAAACAAGTTAAAGATTGTCAGAGTGATACACTGTACCACGTCCTTGATGACGTCATTATCGTCGATAAAGCTCTGGAAGTTGACGACGGGGCGGTTGGCGTCCCAGCACGCGTAGATGGAGCTTGGCTTCCGCTCGTCTTCCTTGTACTTGGTGACAGCCAGCTGGTGACGCGCTCATGGGATCGACGGCTCTTGCCCGCTCCCCTCCTTTATCATCTGCATGCATAAATCGAGAAACATGTATACTACTTAATAAGATATGCTGTGGATCACCTAAAGCTACTTCTAACATGACCTTAAATATGGCCATCATAATGGACGGGAAAACGCAGACTGTAAGGCCTTTTTCGTCTGTAATAAAGATGGGTGATATCTGTATTGGTGGTAACTGCTTATGGTGTGCTGGAATTTCAGGAGCGAGTGCATAGTTTATTAAACTTATCAGACTTAGTAGGGAAAGGGGATTTAAATTACATATTCTTCACTTATTACAATTTCACTGCCCATACAAATTGGAGGTGGATGTCATATCAACAAAACAATTAAATTGGGCTTGATTTGGTTTTTATTTTATTAATCATTTAACACTTCTATAAAAATACCCTCGTTTCTTAAAATCAAAATTATTACAGCTGACCCATTATATCGAGTGATCCATTATTACAGCTGATCCATTATTACAGGTGATCTATACCCAAGTTTAAGAAAACATACGTACAACATAAGCACACATTCGTTTTGCTAGTAATCAGGTTGCTGACATCCGTTGCTATGCTTAATATTATGATTGACTGACACAACCTATTCAAGTTATCTGACGGTAATGTTCTTATAAGTTACCTGTTTCGACATGCCCCTCACAAGTAGCCTGTACGCTTTGGGTACGCCGAGACTGTTCGCGGTGTCCTTGTAAAACGTCAGCAATTTTGGGGTGGAGAACTTGAAGTCGATGACCGCCGTTTTCTCGTAGCCCATGGTCTTGCGGACAATCTTCGTCTGAGAGTACTTGGCGTCCTTCTCCTTTGACCACTGACTGTTGTCCACTTCAGTTGGAACTATCTCGATGGTTTCAAACCTGTTCTCATGCCCGTTGATGTCCATGTCTACCTTGTAGTGAAACATGTGGTGGTGAATGTTTCCGGTCAGGTGATCCTTTAAGCGGAAGCCGTACTCGTCCTCCGAAGGAAATCGAAATGATGTAAGAATATACCCTGTAGAAGTAGCCTTCACTTCTAGAGCCCCGTTTTGGTGGAAAACAAAGTCAAATATATAGTCGTAGTTAGCTACCGTGGCGATCGTCCTGACCGTTAGCACAATGTCCATCATGCCTTCGTAGAATTTGTTCTTCCCTGAGCTGGTCAAGTGACGGCGGAGCGGCATACCAGTGTTAAGCTCAAACACACAGAACGCACGGTCAACAACCATCGGGTCTTCCTGGGACTCAATCACGTGATATGCACTCAGGAACGTGGAGTAGGCGGGACAATCCGCGCCCGCCACCAGGGACCGCGCCCGCGTTCCGATTTGCGCCACACTGTCCACATAATCTGCGAACCGCATACCAGGACTAAACGCTGAATAGAACACGGCGATTTCCTGCAGACTGAGTTCATACACGATACGTTTGTCATTGTATTTGATGTTCCACAGCTGTGGTCCAGATAAGGTGGACATCCTAACATCGAAATCCCAACCCATGTAGTTAACATGCCGCCCCTCTATGGAATACCGCTTACCATCAGGCTCGTACTGTAAAGGAGGACTCAGTGGCTCGGCGGGGAACAACGTGCCACGTCGGTTAATTGATGAAAATAGATTTCGATCTGCATTTGCGTATTTTAGGCGTGTTTTTACACATTAACCGTCGTTGTACGAGCGGACAAGTTCATCTACACTATAAAACGACTGGTTTGCATGGTATATTTGGTCAATGGAGTAATCACTTGTCTTGCTACTGGTCAGATCGACTCGAACAAGAAAGTCCAAGGCATGCAAAGGAAAGTATTCGACAGTCGGCCCAAGCCAAAACCACATCTTTCGTCTAAACTCTTCTCCCGTTGACCCTGAAGCCGTGGCGTCACCATCTGGAACTCCAGACAGTTGTCACTGCAGCCCTCGATTCGTCCGCCGTAACGTTCCATTAATATGTCGTTCATTTTCCCGCCAACTTCCGCGTTTAACATAACGATGGCCGCCACTATTTCCGGACCAGTGAGAGGCCGGTAGCGGAAAGGCAATGTGACCTTGTCTTTAAAATACACGGGATCGGGCAGGGGCCCGACGGTGTATTCTTCTGAAGTAGGGTCAGGGAGGTCTCCACGGAACACCACCACGCGAGCCTCCCGGTCCGGCCGTGCCCTCCCATTGTCCAGGTAATCCGTGGTCACTTGCTTGTTCGGTATATGGAGCTCAAACGAGAAAACGTAACTTTAGTTCACAGTAATTTCTGATGGTCGCACGAGATTAAGGTCCTTTTGACGGTATAGAAAATTCCTCACGGCTTTTATTTCATCTCTAGTGAGGTCCTGGAAGGGCGGAAGGTCACTCAGGGGTTCTAGGTCAATATTTCCATATGATGGACAGGCCCCTGGGACAGAACTTAGCTGTTTATGTAGGCGCGACACCACCACGCCAAATGCTATAGCAAGGGCGACAATCACAATCAATAGCAACGCAACCACAATTCGAAAACCCCCGATTATCCGCCTTTGTTTGCCTACCACCGACATGGTCTTGTCCTAGTCACGTGTAGCCTTAAAACATATACACAGAATTTGAATCCAGAAGCTGTGTGAAGTTAGCTAAACATACGACATTGGACATTGGACATTCAAAATCGAATGTTGTGCTGGCACGACATTGGACATTGGACATTCAAAATCGAATGTTGTGCTGGCACGACATTGGACATTGGACATTCAAAAGTGAAAGTCGTGCTAGCACGACATTGGACATTGGACATTCAAAATCGAATGTTGTGCTGGCACGACATTGGACATTGGACATTCAAAAGTGAAAGTCGTGCTAGCACGACATTGGACATTGGACATTCAAAATCGAATGTTGTGCTGGCACGACATTGGACATTGGACATTCAAAAGTGAAAGTCGTGCTAGCACGACATTGGACATTGGACATTCAAAATCGAATGTTGTGCTGGCACGACATTGGACATTGGACATTCAAAATCGAAATTGCACGACATTGGGCATTCAAAATAATTTGTCGTGCTGGCTAGTTGTCTTGGTAATAAATTTAAATTTTGGACCCATGATAGACAGAGACTTCAAATGGTCCTTTAAGATAGATTTGAGCAGTTCACGCGTCCATTAGCTGAATAATATGTGGCCAGTATTGTAGTCGAATTGAACTGCTTGTTTTATATTTGAACATTTATTGAGTGCGACATTTATAAAATGTTGCAGATGTTAGCATAAATTGAAATCCAAATTGTACATATAGTCATTGTATACATAAAGGCGGTAGATATATCACTAAATAATGATCCTTTACAATTGTAATTGTATAACCTCAATATGAATTATTGTTTGGTGGGACGCAATTTTGCAATCGATTGTGTTTTCTTTTACTCATAAATTGTGTTTATTGCTTTAATTGTTGATATACAACATACGCCTTATTTCAATTTGGATATTTTTAAAAACCTGATATTAAAAAGGAATCGGCCATTTTGTGAACAGATCTAAGTAAACCTCAGAGAATGAATGAGTGTCCAGCGGATGATTTCAAACCGTTATTAAGGTCCAATGTCCAATGTCGTGCTAGCACGACTTTCACTTTTGAATGTCCAATGTCCAATGTCGTGCCAGCACAACATTCGATTTTGAATGTCCAATGTCCAATGTCGTGCTAGCACGACTTTCACTTTTGAATGTCCAATGTCCAATGTCGTGCCAGCACAACATTCGATTTTGAATGTCCAATGTCCAATGTCGTGCTAGCACGACTTTCACTTTTGAATGTCCAATGTCGTGCCAGCACAACATTCGATTTTGAATGTCCAATGTCCAATGTCGTGCTAGCACGACTTTCACTTTTGAATGTCCAATGTCCAATGTCGTGCCAGCACAACATTCGATTTTGAATGTCCAATGTCTAATGTCGTGCTAGCACGACTTTCACTTTTGAATGTCCAATGTCGTGCCAGCACAACATTCGATTTTGAATGTCCAATGTCCAATGTCGTGCTAGCACGACTTTCACTTTTGAATGTCCAATGTCTAATGTCGTGCCAGCACAACATTCGATTTTGAATGTCCAATGTCCAATGTCGTGCTAGCACGACTTTCACTTTTGAATGTCCAATGTCCAATGTCGTGCCAGCACAACATTCGATTTTGAATGTCCAATGTCGTGCTAGCACGACTTTCACTTTTGAATGTCCAATGTCCAATGTCGTGCCAGCACGACTTTCACTTTTGAATGTCCAATGTCCAATGTCGTGCCAGCACAACATTCGATTTTGAATGTCCAATGTCCAGCTAGCACGACTTTCACTTTTGAATGTCCAATGTCCAATGTCGTGCCAGCACAACATTCGATTTTGAATGTCCAATGTCCAATGTCGTGCTAGCACGACTTTCACTTTTGAATGTCCAATGTCCAATGTCGTGCCAGCACAACATTCGATTTTGAATGTCCAATGTCCAATGTCGTGCTAGCACGACTTTCACTTTTGAATGTCTAATGTCCAATGTCGTGCCAGCACAACATTCGATTTTGAATGTCCAATGTCCAATGTCGTATGTTTAGCTAACTTCACACAGCTGAATCAAGATGTATCCCTCGGGAGTTCAGGATTAAGTGATGTGCAGCCATGTTTTACCTATGGCATGAAGAGGCTTTAGTTTCTTTTCAAACGAAAAACACAGTAAACAAAAGCAAAAGGTGACACTTCCTTTTTGCAACGGAGTATCATTTAAAAATATTCAAAACCGCCAAGTTATTTTCAACACTATTTATCAATTGGAATTATTTCACCTTGCATTAAAATACTGAATGCATAAACGTTTGCTTACTACTGAATGCGCCTACATCCCTGGTTATCCAGATTACTCACAAAACAACCGCAATTATATCGAGATATAACGCACTTGAAATGTCAGCATTAATTATAGCTCTTTCATGCAATTACACTATATTTGCTACTTCTCGATTGCAAGTTTATGATTAATCGCGAATAGTACAGTCATCATGTACAGACATATTTGAACCCTACTTAAATTGGTAAACAAAGTTCACTTCACTATTTTAAGCATTACGGTTCAATCAAGTTCTGGATGGGTCATAGCGGGTCTCCTGAATGGGCGGAAGTGTGTTCCCTATTTCTTTGTTTCGAATGGGGATCCCGTTTTCGAAATATTTCGAAATATGTAATGTTCTTAGAAATATTAACTTATCCTATAAACCGATTTCTTTATCAAATTTAAGACATCCCAGCAATACAACATTGTGCAAATAATAGACAACAAAGGAAATATGTAAAACATTTATCTCCAATAATTTTTGCATATTGTATAAAATAGGCAAAATTTACGATGAATTTCCGACGTTATGAAAAACAAATACTTTTACCTTGTACGGGGTTCTTACAAAACAAACTGTATATAGTGTATGTCCGTGGATACAGGTTAACTTGGAACTTGGTCGAGATATGATACACATAAACGTTTAATCAAATTATCTAAAGATTTGGGTTTTAAAATAAATGTAGAAGTCGAAGCAGACAATGCGACTTGGTCAATGTTTGACAAAGAGTAAAACAAAAATGAAAGGTTATAAACTTTGGTTGAAATATGTAAATGCATATTGTTGCTAAGTTATTGTTTTGAGGAGCGAGGTTAGTATGTCAAAGGTCGATGTCAGTGCCAACACTATTTGAAAAATCCACACAATGAGCAGACAAGGTGCAGGTAGGGGCATGCAACTTTAGTTGTACATGTATATTACTCTTGACCAGTCGATGGCCAATATGTATTTTGAGGTCTTAAGTTGATGGGCCAATATCAACCTTCTTCCAATACCATGTCTACACAATACCTCAAGAAGGGTTTGACACAGGACCTTCACTATGAACTATTGTAAGAGGTACTTTGACAAGTAGTGCACATTAGGAAGACAATATGTCAAAGGTCGCAATTACCATTTTTGTTAGATAAGTTTGTCCTTTTGCAAAAAGAACTATAGAGTATGACCATGTATAATCATTAAACATAACAGTTCAAGGCCATTGTTATCACGTTTTGGGAAGTTTGTCCAATAAGAACTAGATGATGACTTTGGATCATGAAACAGTGGTGATAGATTACACTTGATTCCATATGAAAATTGATGAAAAACAAACAGCTCTTGATTTAATTTAATTGAAGTATAAAAATTACATATATGCATATAGTACGATGGCAGTGAAAAGCAGATACACATTCAAAACAATTCACAAAACATTAGAAAGTGTTGACCAATGTGGCCTTTTCATTACATTCACGTGCACTTTCATGCACCTTCCAAATGAATGCAAATGTAGTTGGCATAAGATGCGTGTGTTCAGAAACTGTTCTATAGTTTGACAGTGCTGTGAAAGATGATAACAATATAGCAGTGAGCAGACAGTGCTGTGAAAGATGATAACAATATAGCAATGAGCAGACAGTGCTGTGAAAGATGATAACAATATAGCAGTGAGCAGACAGTGCTGTGAAAGATGATAACAATATAGCAGTGAGCAGACAGTGCTGTGAAAGATGATAACAATATAGCAGTGAGCAGACAGTGCTGTGAAAGATGATAACAATATAGCAGTGAGCAGACAGTGCTGTGAAAGATGATAACAATATAGCAGTGAGAAGACAGTGCTGTGAAAGATGATAACAATATAGCAATGAGCAGACAGTGCTGTGAAAGATGATAACAATATAGCAGTGAGCAGACAGTGCTGTGAAAGATGATAACAATATAGCAATGAGCAGACAGTGCTGTGAAAGATGATAACAATATAGCAGTGAGCAGACAGTGCTGTGAAAGATGATAACAATATAGCAGTGAGCAGACAGTGCTGTGAAAGATGATAACAATATAGCAGTGAGCAGACAGTGCTGTGAAAGATGATAACAATATAGCAATGAGCAGACAGTGCTGTGAAAGATGATAACAATATAGCAATGAGCAGACAGTGCTGTGAAAGATGATAACAATATAGCAATGAGCAGACAGTGCTGTGAAAGATGATAACAATATAGCAATGAGCAGACAGTGCTGTGAAAGATGATAACAATATAGCAATAAGCATGTAAGGACACGTCTTGCTTTGCATGAACGTCGACTATTGGTGATGAACAGGATTGTGCCATGTTAATAAAATGACTAACATGAATGTGGCGATGCACGACGAAAATGAGGGCGATATATTATGCTTCATAGATGAACACAGAAACAAATTAATTTGTACAAAAAGCACATCTATTAATCTTGGCCACAAAATATGCTTTCCTACTGCTTTATGCGCAATAAATAGTTTACTAAATTGGCTAAGAAATTAAATCATGCAGTGTGCTTATTTATCAGAACAATGCATAGATAACACGAGTTGCACATGTTAACTTGCATGAACAAAATATATAATTTAAATAGTGCGGTTTTGAACTACCATGCAGACGTTGTTTATATATAGGAAAAAATATTGCACTTGCCTCAATTTTAATTGTGTTGATTTCCAATTTCTGGCATAGTTGCTATATTGTTATAAAATCGAACACAGATGAAGGGTTAACGTTTGTGGGGATAACCTTAAAGGTGCACTTCCGTCAATCATTTAAAAAGTTTTGCGTTTTGTGTTTTAGATACACGGTTACAATCTCATTATCAGTAATAATTAGTTTCCCTTAATGCATTATTTAGTAAGAAGTTTAAGGTTAACCACTCAAAGTGTATGTTTGTTATACATGCATTGTATGTATTGATTTTGAAGAGTGTCACTTTAAATGTGATTTATAACAATACTTTTTTATTGATTTCAAATTAAATAATATTTGTGACAAATGTGAAATCGATTATAAATGGCATTTGTTCACGCCATTTTTTAACTTCCTATTAAAATAGGTTTCTTCTCATATTCCGCCCATCTCCTCGAGGTCAAAAAGGCTTTCCGGCTTATTCTCAATCTTTTGATAGAACGACGACTTTGCGGGGCGGCATTGGGGATTCTCCGGCCGCCCATAGCGCTCCACGTGCAGGCCTTGTGATGCGTGCTCCTGATTGTTTGGCTCGATCCTGACGGCGTCCCCGGAGCCCATGGCTGGGTCCTCCTGGAAGTAGTTGAAGGGCAGCAGCAGAAAGCGGAGGTCGAGCCCGACCGTGGGCGTTACCGGCAGGTCCTCCGTGTGGGGGATGTGATGGACGCCCATCGTGACCCATGTTACTTGGTCCTGCAAACATTGACGATATTTCATACTGTTATTGTTTTATTATTCATGTTCGTACTTTTAACATTAAACGTTGTATGATTTATTAAGATGTTATATTCTAGAATAACGGATTAAAGGTACTCGCTCATATTTTTGTCCCAATTTTTTTCCCCGAAAATGCACTTATTTCATAATAATAATATTTTACTCTCTGATACCGATATTGCAGGAAAAATGCAATTAAAGAATACAGATATATTGTTTGGTTTTTGTAGAGCGAACCTACGCCGGTACAGTAAAAAAGGAAAAGAAAAAGTATGGCCATAATGAATTATATAATAGCGGCCGGGAATTTTTACCTTTATCGAGTACATTGGTACCATAAAATGATAATGTCCACAAATATCACGCTACAACCTCTTTCTGAATCTTCCTACTAACGTTTTTAAAGCGTTGGTCTTTAAAGACAATATTCATCAAATATCATCATTTGTTGAAGAGTTCCAGCCTTAAGTATCTTAGTTTCAACACTCATGAATTGGAACAATTCGTAATATTTTATTTCGTAAAAACAGCATTTTACAAACCATCTTCACTTTTTCGGCGTGGGTTTGCACCCCACTAAAATCAAAATATCTTATTATACTTTAATTTTCTTTTCTTTTTCTGCATTTTCGAAATCAACGAGTAAAATAATGATAAAATAAGGGTTTTCAGATGCATTACCCACCGGGAATACTAATTTTTGCTCACAAACACGAGCAAGTCCCTTTAACATTGCGATTATGTAAAATGTTTGTCGCATTGCGAACAATTTATTTTCATTTGAAATTGAGTAACCGTTTGTGAAATATTTGATAAAATAGATTAAAGACTGTCAGAGTGAAGTATGTTTACACTGTACCACGTCCTTAATGACGTCATTGTCGTCGATGAAGCTCTGGAAGTTGACGACGGGGTGGTTGGCGTCCCAGCACGCGTAGATGGAGCTTGACTTCCGCTCGTCTTCCTTGTACTTGGTGACAGCCAGCTGGTGACGCGCCCATGGGATCGACGGCTCTTGCCCGCTCCCCTCCTTTATCAACTGCATGAAATCGAGAAACAATTAAGTATATGACCATCATAATGGAGGGGAAAACACCGACGACTGTAAAGCCGTTTTCTTTCTTTAAAAAAAATGGGTGATAGCTGTTTTGGGAATATTGCTTATGGTGTTCTGGAATTTCAGGAGCGAGTTCAAAATTTATAATACTTTTAAGACTAAGGACTATTGATTCAAATGACATTTTCCTCACATATTACCATTTCACTGCATAAAAATAAAAATTAGGGGTGGATGCCAATTCTAAAAATGAAACAAAAAAAATGAAATTGGGCTTGATTTGCTTTTTATTTAATTTATCACTAAGCAATTCTTTAAAGGCAGATTCGTTACTTGAAATCACAATTATTACAGGTGTCATTTTTACAGGTGATCCATTGTCAAGTTTTAGAAGTATACATACAGCATAAGCAAACATTCGTTTTATTAATAATTACGTTGCTGTCATCCGTTGCCATGCTTTATATTAAGACTGACTGACACTTCGGATTCAAGCTACCTGACGTGAATGTTCTTATAAGTTACCTGTTTCGACATGCCCCTCATAAGTAGCCTGTACGCCTTGGGTACGCCGAGACTGTTCACGGTGTCCTTGTTGTAAAACGTCAGGTATTTTGGGGTGGAGAACTTGTAGTCGATGACCGCCGTTTTCTCGTAGCCCATGGTCTTGCGGACAATCTTCGTCTGAGAGTACTTGGCGTCCTTCTCCTTTGACCACTGACTGTTGTCCACTTCAGTTGGAACTATCTCGATGGTTTCAAACCTGTTCTCACGCCCGTTGATGTCCATGTCTACCTTGTAGTGAAACATGTGGTGGTGAATGTTTCCGGTCAGGTGATCCTTTAAGCGGAAGCCGTACTCGTCCTCCGAAGGAAATCGAAATGACGTAAGAATATACCCTGTAGAAGTAGCCTTCACTTCTAGAGCCCCGTTTTGGTGGAAAACAAAGTCAAATATATAGTCGTAGTTAGCTACCGTGGCGATCGTCCTGACCGTTAGCACAATGTCCATCATGCCTTCGTAGAATTTGTTCTTCCCTGAGCTGGTCAAGTGACGGCGGAGCGGCATACCAGTGTTAAGCTCAAACACACAGAACGCACGGTCAACAACCATCGGGTCTTCCTGGGACTCAATCACGTGATATGCACTCAGGAACGTGGAGTGGGCGGGACAATCCGCGCCCGCCACCAGGGACCGCGCCCGCGTTCCGATTTGCGCCACACTGTCCACATAATCTGCGAACCGCATACCAGGACTAAATGCTGAATAGAACACGGCGATTTCCTGCAGACTGAGTTCATACACGATACGATTGTCATTGTATTTGATGTTCCACAGCTGTGGTCCAGATAAGGTGGACATCCTAACATCGAAATCCCAACCCATGTAGTTAACATGCCGCCCCTCTATGGAATACCGCTTACCATCAGGCTCGTACTGTAAAGGAGGACTCAGTGGCTCGGTGGGGAACAACGTGCCACGTCGGTTCATTGATGAAAATAGATTTCGATCTGTATTTGCGTATTTAATGCTGGTTTTGACAAAATCACCGGCGTCATACGAGCGGACAAGTTCATCTACACTATAAAACGACTGGTTTGCATGGTATATTTGGTCAATGTAGTAATCACTTGTCTTGCTACTGGTCAGATCGACTCGAACAAGAAAGTCCAAGGCATGCAGGGGAAAGTATTCGACAGTCGGCCCAAGCCAAAACCACATCTTTCGTCTAAACTCTTCTCCCGTTGACCCTGAAGCCATTGGCGTCACCATCTGGAACTCAAGACAGTTGTCACTGCAGTCCTCAATTCGTCCGCCGTAACATTCCATTAATATGTCGTTCATTTTCCCGCCAACTTCCGCGTTTAACATAACGATGGCCGCAACTATTTCCGGACCAGTGAGAGGCCGGTAGCGGAAAGGCAATGTGACCTTGTCTTTAAAATACACGGGATCGGGCAGGGGCCCGACGGTGTATTCTTCTGAGGTAGGGTCAGGGAGGTCTCCACGAAACACCACCACGCGAGCCTCCCGGTCCGGCCGTGCCCTCCCATTGTCCAGGTAATCAGTGGTCACTTGCTTGTTCGGTATATGGAGCTCAAACGAGAAAACGTAACTCGAGTTCACAGTAATTTCTGATGGTCGCACGAGATTAAGGTCCTTTTGACGGTATAGAAAATTCCTCACGGCCTTTATTTCTTCTCTAGTGAGGTCGTGGAAGGGCGGAAGGTCACTCGGGGGTTCTAGGTCAATATTTCCAGAGGATGGACAGGCCCCTGGGACAGAACTTAGCTGTTTATGTAGGCGCGACACCACCACGCCAAATGCTATAGCAAGGGCGACAATCACAACCACTAGCAACGCAACCACAATTCGAAAACCCCCGATTATCCGTCTTTGTTTGCCTACCTCCGACATGGTCTTGTCCTAGTCACGTGTACCCTTAAAACATAAACACAGAATTTGAATCCAGATGTATCCCACGGGAGTTCAACATTTAGTGATAATTGCATTACGAATTCGTTAACAAATACTGTCGTTGCCGTTCTATCAGTACATTCTGATAAAAAAGGGAACATGCAGCTGTAACGTGCGACGTCAATGAAACATTTTTTTGTTGTTTAACGTCGCACGTTACACAGCTTTTAACATGGATTATCATTAAGGTATTTACCTTGAAATGTTTTTGTTTTACGTATCTAAATATAGAGAAATGTGTCGCCATGTTTTACCTATGGCTTGAAGACGCTTTAGTTTCTTATCGGACGAAAAACACAGTCTTTTTACTACGGAGAAGTATTAAAATTTAAATCCGCAAAGTTATTTTGAACACTGTCCATCAATTGGAAATATTTCATCTTTGCATTTAAAAAACTGAATACATGAACGTTTGCTTACCTATAGATGCGCATAAATCTCTGGTTTATCCAGATTTACTCACAAAACAACTGCAATTATATTGACATATAAAACGCACTTTAAATGTCAACATAAATTGTACCTCTTTAAACCAATTGCACTATATTTGCTACTGCTCGACTACAACTTAATGATTTATCTTGAATAGTACAGTCATCATGTTCAGACAGATATAAACCCTACTTCAATTTGTAGACAACGCTCACTTCTATCGTTTAAGCATTACGATCCCCTGATACAATAATAAAGTTCTAGATGGGACAAGGTCGGTTACATGATACAATAATAATGTTCTGGATGGGGAAAAGTCGATCACAAGATACAATACTAAAGTTCTGGATGGGGCAAAGTCGGTTACACGATACAATACTAAAGTTCTGGATTGGGAAAAGTCGGTCACATGAAACAATACTAAAGTTCTGGATGAGCCAAAGTCGGTCACACGATACAAAATAAAGTTCTGGACGGACCAAAGTCGGTCACACGGTACAGAATAAAGTTCTGGAGGCCAAAGTCGGTCACACGATACAAATATAAAGTTCTGGACGGGCAAAGTCGGTCACACGATACAATAATGAAGTTCTGGACGGGCCAAATTCGTTCACACGATACAATGATAAAGTTCTGGACAGGCCAAATTCGTTCACACAATACGATAATAAAGGTCTGAATGGAACAAAGTCGGTCACGCGATACAATAATAAAGTTATGGATGGGCAAAGTCGGTCACACAATACAATTACATGTATAAAGTTCCGGGTTGCGCGAAGTCGGTCACATGATATAACAATAATGGTCTGGATCACACGGTACGATAATAAAGTTCTGGATGGGACAAAGTCGGTCTCCTGATACAATAATCAAGTTCTGTATGGGCCACCATAGTCGGTTCCTTGATACAATAATCAAGATCCGGATGGGCCAAGGTCGGTCTCCTGATACCGCTGATTTCGAGATATGTGAAGCTGTAAGAAATATGATCTTATATCCTAACTAATTTCTTTATCTTATTTAAGAATCCCTTCAAAACAACTTTGTCCAAATAATAGGCAACAAAGGAAATAAGTAACACACGTTTCGCCAATCTTCTGGACATTTCACACGAACCGGGTTTTTGAACTCAATAAATGTTTCTAAAAAATCAAAAAAAAATCTTATAATTCCATTTAAAAATAATAATACCGAAAATGTGAAAAAAATATTGAAAATTATAAATTTATATGTATATACAGTAGAAATTGCATGTTTTAAAACAAAATATTTTTCCCTTTTTCGGTATTATAATTTTTAGTTTTATAAGATTTTTTAATAAAAAAAAAATTGAGTTTGAAAATCCGGTGCCAGTGTGGCAGTTATGTAAAAAAATATGCAAAATTTACGCCTGACGTTAAATAACAAATAATAATGTTTTTTACCTTGTACGGGGTTTACAGAATTGCCATAAAAACAGACTGTAGCGTGTATGTTCCATTAACTGTAAATGTCTTTATGTTAAAACAGTACAAAGTTAAAAATGGAGAAAAAAAAACCTGTAGATAGTGGTAAGCTGGTACATGTATAATTATTATCTGCGGGGCATTAATTTTCAAATCTTAATAAGCTAGCTCGTAGCTTTGTTGAATGGGGGTCTTCATTTCAGCAGGGTTTTAACAAAAAGCATGGTTAAAAGTGCTGCATACACACTTGAAAAGATACATTTGAATGTACAATCAGTATCGACGATCACATATGACAAGCTAACATAGTTATTTTTAACATCTCGATTTATAAATAATACAATACTCTAGACATGTCATCATATTTACTGGAGCATTTTTCGCTCAGGATAACCTGTAAGATATTTTAGGAGATTTTTTTTCCAAAACATAAGATTTTGTTATCATGATGTTAACATTAAATGAAGGTGAACAATTAAACCCAAAGGAATGGATACCTGCCCGTATATCTTTCTCGGATCGTGTGTGCGATCAACAACATCAGAATGCTAAATGCCCCTAGGTTTCATTCCGATGCGACCTTTCCAGCATGATAAAAATATAATAACTAGCTATCTGTCCAGATATTTTGTTAACTCGAAATTATATTTATGTATTTGCCGCAAGGCAGTGTTTTTCATGACCCGGTTTTCACCGTTTAGACGGCTGTTAGTGTCAATGATGTTAATTTTTAACATTTTCATCACATACATAATTTGACAGAACAGAATCCATTCTGTTGTGACAATGTTTGATATTCTTGCACGTAACCACAACTCTAACTATGAATCCCCCTTAGATTATAATGTTATCATTAAGACCAAGCTTGTAGAAAACAAGAACAACCAGATTCTTGCTGTAACTGAACAGTTGGTAGAGATTTACCCGAAATGAAATAAATGTATGGATACTTAAATAATGTGCATCCGTACGTGCGCATATTGTATTTAAACATCACCTTTATTATTGACAAGTTTCATGCAGGCTAGTACCTTTAACTATCTTCTCCCGGATGTCCTGGGGATTTGTTTGTACAAATGTTGCAATTTATCTATCTTGTCTAAAACCCAAACTTAAGAAGATTCATGATCACACACATTTTGAGGATACACGTTGTACATTAGGCCCGTTTTGGACAATACCCGTATGTAATTTCTGGGCTTGATAAGGCTTATCATGTGTCAACAATACTCGAGGTTGATACAGCTTTAATCTCATTTTAGTGCATAAACATGGCCAACGTTGTACGCCGCTTGCCAATAATTTACGGGCTTATTCGAGTGATAAATTACGTGTACTTCAATATATCCCATATTAAATGATAAGAATGAAAATCAATATAAAGGAACACAGAAAACATCTGAGGAAGTACGTACTTATATCCAGTACCAACCACGGGACAAGTGTTCTTTGATGTCAATATAAATCATATTTGAACGGGCTTTCGCATAGCAAGGCGAACTTAATTGTTATCAAGTGTACATACTTATGTATGTATGTATGTATGTATCATTATTGTTTCGCCCCCATTTGTACATGAACTTATCGTTGAATATTATTTATGAGAATAAGAAATTGACATGCATGCAGATAAAATGTGGCCGTCACTCGCGGTTGTCCATCGCTGTTTGCTTAAGGTCGATGGATCCCTAAACGACCATACAATACTATCATATAATATGAGCACAATGAAGGCCAGTTCACCATACATTGTGGGACAATTGTGGATTTGAAATGACATACCTAATTAATATACACCACGAAAAACTGCCCGAAACTGAACGGCTGTGATGGGCACATTTAAGGCTTGTTAGCTCATTTTCATGGAGAAATTTCACATCCTGTGATTGAATTTACGAACACAAAGCAATTATTAACACAGTCGGGAAATATGATGTAGGTGGCAATGATAGCCATCGTTCTAGCGTACCGTTGACAGGATAACATACAAACGTCCTTGAGGTCCGTCCGTCAGTGGCCGCGGGCTGTGACCGAGAGCGCGGTGTCCTCGTGTAATGTTTAGGCTGTGTCTGGTTGGGAAATTGGGCAGTCAGTTGAACATTTGGATATGTGTATACTCTTACTTTATTACGAATTTGTGATTTTATCTGCATTTGTGTACATTGCACTTGATAGTGTCGTGTTTTAAACAACGTAACCGGTGTGTGTGAGAGAGAGTGCGTGAGGACAACCACCTTTAACTTTGCCATTAATTAACTTCTCCTGGCTGCTACTGTTTAAGTGATGTTGAATGCTTCTTTTAAGGTCGGATTAAGTGCTAGATTCAGTCGGATATTTTAGGAAAGAATGTAGGATAAAGAGATTTGCGGACTGATCATCGATCTACGCTTCCCTAAGATGTTGTAGAAAATACGAGTATTATTTAGGAATTATAACACTGAAGCTGCAGAATCCATTAAACTATGGAAAACGGTATGTTTTTTTTTATTATTTGAAAACATCATTAATTTTATATACTTTTTGTTCTATTTGTGGTAATGATTTAAATAGAAAATAGATAACGTGTACATGTATGTGTTTTATTAAACCATTTTCATTTATACATGCTCATTGTATTCAAGTGCTGATTTACATAAGTCTATGTCATTTCGTTAAAACAGGACTGTGAACATGCATAAATCATATATTCAATGATGTGTTTGTTGGAACACACGGTTATTGTACCGCACCACAACGCGGAGACGGACATGTGAATCATGACAGCGGATGTCATATTTTAATGTCACATTCCTTCATTAGGTTAATTTGCGTGCGTTCGAATGCAAAACGTGAACAGGAAACATTTTCTACGTTCAACCATAATTCTGCTTATTAACTTTGTAAATTGCTGTGTTCATCTACTTAAATCTACTTTAAGCATACAATAACCTCTAATATTGTCCAATGACGAAGATTTACGATGTCCTCGGCATGATTTGTGTTGATTGCTGAAGTGCACAATGCACTTACAGTATATATAACAACATGCATAACGAAGTTAACCGTTTGTAACAAGACACATAACCTCGAACCATTATTTCTCCGTGAATGTGGTTACATTTCCTAACCCCGTGTATATACCGTTGCAGGGTCGGGAGCAAGTGTTGGGAAGCCGAAGGAAGAACCTGTGGTAACCTACAGACGCACTATCGGGCTCTTTCGAATAGTGGTGTGTGTCCTTGCAGTTCTAGTTGTCGCTCTTTCAATCGCGTTCGCTGTCGTTGTGACTCAACTGAAGGCAGAGATCTCCGCCCTTCCAGGCGACTGTCCGGACACCGCCAACATAGACCTGAACCCGCCAAAGGTGCTGCCGCCTTTCCATGATCTCACCCAGGAGGAGATTAGTCAAGTAAAAGAGTATTTATATGACCAGACAGACTTAGGTTTAGTAAGACCAAAGAATATATCCACAAGTCTTAGCTACATATTTTTGATAGATTTGCACGTCCCCAATAAAGACCAAGTGATAGGATATTTAGACCACGGGCAAGCCCAGCCTGTGCGAGAGGCGAGGGTGACGCTTTTCATGGGTGACCGGCCGGAACCGTTTATCCAGGAATATACCGTGGGGCCGTTACCGAACCCATATTATAAAAAAGATCAGACTACATTCCCTTTCCGCAATCGCCCGACCACGGCTCCGGAATTAAAGGCAGCGGAAGAGATGATAACAGCTCATGTTAATAACCTCGTACCGCATATTTTAGAGGAAAGCTATGATGGAAAACTAGGCGATTGTGGAAAAAAGTGTTTGGCTTTTAAAATGATTTCTACGTTATCAACAGCCACAAGTAGTGATCCAAGAACGCGTAAATTATGGTTTGGGCTGAACCCAGTTATAGAGTTTGAAAGTCTTCATTCGTTAGACTTTGCCGTTTTGATAGATGTGACTAGCAGTAATATAGAAGACTACAAAATTGATAAAATATACTACGCTGGAGATAAATTTAACTCCCTTGAAGATCTGAAAAATTCGTACGAATATGGTTCTGTTTTGAAAACCAGAATACCATATCCGGAAGACAGTAGGGTGCTGTATTCCACCGCACACAGACGTGGCCCGCGCTTTCCGGAGCAGCCGCAGCTACCGCCCCGAGCATACGAGCCCGACGGTAAGCGGTACTCGATCCAGGGCCGCCATCTTGGTTACATGGGCTGGCAGTTTGACCTCCGCATGTCATCGGCATTCGGACCGCAGTTATTCGACATACGATATCAAGGTGACCGGATTGTGTATGAATTGAGCTTGCAGGACATTGCCGTATTTTATTCAGCAAACAATCCTACAATCCGATTTGCAGATTATGTAGACAGTGTTTCTATGATAGGTTCTAGTGTTCGGCCGTTGATAGCAGACACAGACTGCCCTATTCACTCGACGTTCATTGGAATGGACTATTTTAGCGAAAGCACGGACGACCCCGTCCATGTCGATCGCGCCTTTTGTGTGTTCGAGCACAACACCGGCATGCCCCTCCGCCGCCACCTGACTAGTTCAGGGAAGAATAAATTCTATGAGGGCATGATGGATATTGTGCTGACGGTTAGGACGATCACTACAATAACCAATTACGACTACATATTTGACTTCATCTTTCACCAAAATGGTGCTCTCGAGGTAAAAGCCGTTTCAACTGGTTATATCCTTACGTCATTCAGATTTCCTATGGAGGATGAGTACGGCTTCCGGTTGAAAAATCACCTGACCGGAAACATTCACCACCACATGTTTCACTACAAGGTCGACATGGACATAAACGGACGCGAGAACAGGTTTGAAACCATCGAGATAGTTCCTCGAGAGGTAGACAACAGCCAGTGGTCCACGAAGCCGGATGCCAGGTACGCACAGACGCGGATGATGCGGCGCCAGAGAAAGACGGAAGTGGAGGCGACCGTGGACTACGACTTCTCGGCACCCAAGTACTTGACGTTTTACAATGACAAGCACAAAACGGAGACCGGGCTGCCGCGGGCTTACCGAATCCTCGTGGACGGCATGTCCAAGCAGGTGAGACTACAGTCGCTGTTAGTTGTACAGTGTCAAATCATTAATTAATTTTCAATCTACTGGTTCGTTTGGTTTCAATATTAACCGGTTGTTCAATAGCATGCGTGTACGGTGGTATGACTTACAGTGGTAATAAAATGTACGCCCACAACGACAAGCGCGTAGCGTTTCACTTAATGAGACAATGATTTAGGAATGATTGAAAACGATGTACATACCGTGTTGGATTGGGTCAAGCTCGCCATTTATATTTCTTAGTTCTAATGAACTTTTAAAAGAACTGACTGGGCTTTTTTTATTTCTGTGTTAAATACATATCAATTAAAACAAAACAAATACAAAAAGGTACATGAACAATTGATGGTTGACCATACTCTCGAAGATTGTTGTCAATGTCGATTGATGTTATTGTTTGAAATTGTCTCTATGCCGGTCGTTCACTCCGTTCTCTCCCCTCTGCAGATGTTGACAGTGGGTCGCGGACAGGAGGCGTCGATCCCATGGGCGCGGCATCAGCTGGCGGTGACGAAGTATCACGAGACTGAGCGCCGATCCAGCTCCATCTTCGCCAACTTTGACGGAGAGAACCCCACCGTCAACTTCCAGGCGTACATCGACAATGATGAAGTTCTCACTGACCAGGTTTTATTCTTATGTATTAGTTTATTATGATATATTTTTAAAAGGTAACTGACTGTAAATATGGTATAATACGATATATCATTGAAAAAGATTTCAAAACTGTTCAAATTAACCAGAATTTGAGATTTTTTATCGTAGCTTGCAATGACATTTAAATCGATAAGTATGCAATCATTATGTTTCTTAAACCTGCGTTTACATACCATTAATGACTTTAAACATTTGCAGGACCAAGTTGCATGGGTCACCATGGGCGTCCACCACATTCCCCACACGGAGGATCTCCCGGTTACGTCCACTGTCGGGCTAGACCTTCGCTTCCTGCTGCTGCCCAACAACTATTTCCAGGAAGACCCAGCCATGGGGTCCGGGGACGCCGTCAGGATCGAGCCAAACAATCAGAACCACGTGTCACAAGGCCTGCACATCCAAACGTACGGCAAGAGCGAGAATTCGAGGTGCTTTCCCAGGAAATCAAATTTTTATTCCATTATTCAAGAAAGGCCAGGAAGTGTATTTACTAGAACATGAGGTGCAAAACGTGTTCAGTATTAATGTGTTGCCTTCAGGGAATGTATATTGAAAGCGTATGACTGAAAAGTGTAGCAGCATTTTTTTGTTTCGAGCGGAAGAGCTTTCAAGACGGTTCATCTTTATTCATCATGTTGCACGTGTCACTTAAAGGTTAAAACCTATTTGTATATGTTTAAGAATTGAAGACTGCTGTAACTTAGTGAGTTCTTATAAGAGAGTACTTATATATAAGTATCTGATGTCGGAGAGGAAGATGGGTGTATGATGCAACCCGAGTGCAGGATATTTAATACCGGAGGGTTGGTATACATCTATCCTCCATGACGACCAATTGGTAGATGGTTTTTCTCTCACCCCGTTTCCAACGTTTCAACAGAAAAGAAATATTTTAATATATAACAGCCATGCCAGAGTAGAATGTTTGAACGGTTCAAGAACACTAATATAACAAATAATGAGAGTGTCTTTGTTATCAGTTCCATCCCTATTAAACGAAGGTGTGGGAGGGGCGGGCATATCAGTCGGAAATAACATTATGAAACAAAATAGATACAGCGTAAAATGACGGATGTTGGAGACAACTTTGTGCAAAACCTTGTCCCCAACATCTTAGTTTTTTATCGTTTACCCGTTGGTGAAGATACCTTCATCTTTCATGGTTGAAATGACCGGATATCCAGGTCTGGGGTGGACGATCTGTTGTCAAAACCCTATTGTATTAACTGTTACGTGACAAAATGTGCAAGATTGTATGTCATCCCATTCTTAACTTCATCAATTGTAATGTGTTTTATATGATTGTCATCGCCTTTATTCTCCTAATGCCATGTCTGTATGAAAATAAATCTATGAGTCTATGATACTATGAATATCTCGCATTCCATGATTTCATCTGCAGAATTTGTTACCTTCCTTCTGTATTGTAGTACATAATGCTGCTGTTTTTCAGCATTTGTAACGTGTTTTATATGATTGTCATCGCCTTTATTCTCTCAGAGCCATGTCTGTATCAAATTAAACGGAAACTATGAACATTGCATTTAAGGATTTCATTTGCATAATTTGTAACCGTTCTTCTTTGGGGTTTGTCAATGATCATGTTAACACGCGTAGTATTACTGATAAAGGTAAAACAATATTGAACTGTTGATACTGTTGCAAAGGTGTTCTGGTAGTTATGTTGAGGTCATTATCATTCTCATCTTCTTTTAGAGTCTTCCAAAGTGCAAATGTCATTTGATGAACAAAAACAATGATTTTGAGGATCAATTTTTAGCAAGCATAATGCGTATATCTGTATAAACATGTGTAGCTGTAATAAGGAGTTGAGCAAATTTTACGAAAGAAGACTTTATTAGATTTCAATCAAAAAGCGTTTACATTTTCTCCGTAAATTTCTTTTTACAATGGTTAGGATACAAAGTCAGTTCTACCTAATCAACAATGTCTTGTGGCTTTGTGGTGAATGCAACTAATTTAAGAAAGATATTTGAAAAGGTATCTCAATAACGCACAATACATTGTCGATAAGGTAGTCTGGGACTAAATCTAACAGATGCAGAACACACACATTTGTAGAACACACACAGGTGTAGTACACATGCAGGTGTATAACACACTCAGGTGAAAAACACAAACAGACGTAGAACACACACAGGCGTAGAACACACACAGGCGTAGAACACACACAGATGTAGAACACACAAATGTGTAGAACATACACAGGCGTAGAACACACACAGGTGTAGAACACACACAGGTGTAGAGCACACACAGGCGTAAAACACACACAGGTGTAGAACACAAACAGAGGTGTAGAACACACAGGCGTATAACACACACAGGTGTAGAACGCACACAGGTGTAGAATACACTCATGTGTAGAACAAACTCAGGTGTAGACCACACACAGGTGTAGAACACACACAGGTGTAGAACAAACTCAGGTGTAGACCACACACAGGTGTAGGACACACACAGGTGTAGAACAAACTCAGAGGTAGAACACACGCATGTGTAGAACAAACACAGGTGTAAACCACGCACAGGCGTAAAACACACACAGGTGACGAACACACTATTGTAGAACACAGACGGATGTAGGTCACACACAGGTGTAAAGCACACACAGATATAGGACACACACAGGTGCAAAACACAAGCAGATGTAGGACACACACAGAGGTGTAAAACACACGAAGGTGTAAAACACACGAAGGTGTAGAACACACACAGGTGTAGAGCACACATAAGTTTAGAACATACGCAGGTGTAGAACACACACGTGTGTATAACACACACAGGTGTAGAACATAGACATGTGTAGAACACACACAATGTGTAGAACACAAGCAGGTGTAGTACACATACAGGCGTAGTACACACACACAGGTGTAGAACACACAGAGTTGTAGAACACAAACAAGTGTAGAACACACACAGATGTAGGACACACACAATAGTAGGACACACACAGATATAGGACTACCACAGGTGTAGAACACACGCAAGTGTAGTACACATACAGGTGTAGAACACACACAGGTGTAGAACACAGAGTTGTAGAACACTTGAAAGTGTAGAACACACACATGTGTAGAACACACACAGGCGTAGAACACAAACAGCTATAGAACACACACCGGTGTAGAACACACACACAGGTGAAGAACACACACAGATGTAAAACACACACACACACAGATGTAGAAGACACACAAGTGTAGAACACACACAGGTTAGACCATACACAGGTTTAGAACACACACACCGGTGAAGAACACACAGAGGTGAAGAACACACGCACGCACGCACGCACGCACGCACGCACGCACGCACGCACGCACGCACGCACGCACGCACGCACGCACGCACGCACGCGCACACACACACACACACACACACACACAGAGGTGAAGAACACACAGAGGTGTAGAACACACAGAGGTGAAGAACACACACAGGTGAAGAACACACACAGATGTAAGACACACACACAGGTGTAAACACACATGTGTAAATCACATGAAGGTGTAGAACACACACAGGTGTTGAGCACACACAAGTATTGAACATACGCAGGTGTAGACCTCACACAGGCGTAGAACACACGAAGGTGTAGAACACACACATGTGTAGAACACACACACATGTGTAGAACACACACAGGTGTAGAACATACGCAGGTGTAGAACACACACATGTGTAGAACACATGCAGGTGAAGAACGCACGCAGGTGTAGAACACACACACAGTCGTAGAACACACACATATGTATAAACACACAGGTGAAGAACACACACAGGTGTAGAACACACACAGTCGTAGAACACACACAGGTGTATAAACACGCAGGTGAAGAACACACACAGGTGTAGAACACACACAGGTGAAGAATGGACATAGGCGTAGAACACACATAGGTGAAGGACGGACACAGGTGAAGAACACGTCTATACTAGTTATTACCTATATGGTTGTCTTATATTTGGAGATGTTTAACATGATCGCGTGCATGACTTTGTTATGAGTGGACTCGTACTAATCAAATATGGAATGGCTTGTCGGTCAATAGTTAACACTGATTGCTTGAGGAGCCGGTCAATAGTTAACACTAATTGCTCGTGGAGCTGGTCAATAGTTAACACTAATTGCTCGAGGAGCCGGTCAATAGTTAACACTAATTGCTTGAGGAGCCGGTCAATAGTTAACACTAATTGCTCGAGGAGTCGGTCAATAGTTAACACTAATTGCTCGAGGAGCCGGTCAATAGTTAACACTAATTGCTCGAGGAGCCGGCCAATAGTTAACACTAATTGCTCGTGGAGCTGGTCAATAGTTAACACTAATTGCTCGAGGAGCCGGTCAATAGTTAACACTAATTGCTCGATTAGCCGGTAAATAGTTAACACTAATTGCTCGAGGAGCCGGTCAAAACTAATTGCTCGAGGACGTGGAATGACTTGTGAAGTAATACCCGTGATAGGTATAAATAGCAATTTGTATATACAGGTTTCATACGGCATCGCCCTATAAGCTTGTACAAAAGTTTACCTTATCTGAAATAATTAATTGACCCATTACACTTCGTAAAGTAAAATAAATAACAAATGACAAGACCGATATGGGCATCTTCGCCCCAGTTAGACATATGTAGTTCTGATTTATTTCAATACCAGTCGCACTATTATTACACATTATTACATGACATTTTCTATATAACCGGTCAATAGTTTTAAAGACCAGTCAATGGTTCGGTAACCGGTCATCAGTTCCGAGTATTCTTGTGGCTAAAATAATTTGTTATAAGACAAGAAGTGTTTGGTATATTTTGCCTATAAGAAGGGAAGTAAATTGAGAATATTGTCTACAGTTCTGCTTGCCGATGACCGGTTGACTTTAAGCCGCAACATGAAACTAATAATCGAATATTAGTGTAAATACTTTCATATAATTGTTATAATGTCATGTAATAAAACACTATCATTCAAGAGTTATAACATATGCCCTCGGTCGAGAAAGGACCAAGTACGAATTCACTATTGGCCATGGGCAACGGAACTTTTCTTATCGAGTATTAGTGTGAATACGTTCTAATGTAGTTAACACTGATTTACCGAAGTCTAACTACCCCAAAGCCCCGCCAGGCCGGGGCACTTCATTTCACTACCGGTGTTACCCGAACTCACGTACGGCCAGGGTCGCTCTCCCCCCTGATGCGGTTTACTGGTATCCTCGTCAGTGGAAAACGCGAAATTCACATTACCGAATGTACTCATGGCGCTGTCGTTGTTATTGGCAACATCAATGTCGTTAACAGTCGAAGGGCGATTCACTTCCGGAGTGGCAGGAGGGTCTAAACGACCGTTAGATGTATTAACATTCCCGTCCCCGGGTTGCTCGTGCGTGTCCCTCCCGGCATTTGTATCGTCTGGTATTTCGTGGATGGTTGGCCCGTTCTGTCGCCGCAATAATCCGAGCGGCTGCATTAGGCGGTTATCACGCCTATGCACATCAAACATGTCGTCGTGGGCGGGGTCGATGATACCAGGGAGGAATGTTTGCGCAGTCGCAGGCCTCGCGGGGTTGGCATCTACCCGCATAGACTGTCGGTTGCGTTCGTATGGATTTTGCCGTTCTATATCGATCGTTATTAAACAAACCCCTGGTACTTCACCTTGGCGCGGCGGAAGCTGTTGCTGCTGATGCTGCTGCTGCTGAATAATTTGTCCTGCCCCTGAAAAAAATGCATTTTCGTACAACAAAACGTATGAATATCAATTGTCCTAGCATATGTCTAATAGAACTACTACTAATGCTGCGTTTATATGACAATGAGCGTAATGACAATAGAGGCAGATATATATATATATATATATATATATATATATATATATATATATATATATATATATATATATATATATATATATATATATATATATATATATTGCATATAAACTCAAATAGCCAACGGGGTAAATTTATCATCGAAGGCGAAACTGCCCCAAATCCGGAGATGGGGTAAGTTACCCCCGTGGATAATCCATGTCATAAATCCTTCAAGAGCTTTGTTGTTTGAAAGTGTATTTCTAAATATTGCATTTCCATTTCCACAAATTTCTTTTCTATCCTGAAATGACTGCAACATACTTACACTTATTGAATAAGAGTAGTACTAAATACAGATATTAATACGTTAGTGTATTAGCTTCATCAGTGTATCATCTAATGCAGTTTTCAAGCAAAATATTAACCTTTTATTCAAATAATTAAAATTTCTAAATTTCCATATAGACGCGTCCAAAAACAACCCAAAGGCAACTTTGTCCATGTGTATATATTTTCACTGGAGGCAGATTTCCCACATAGCAAATGTTCGACATATAAACGCAACATAAAACCATATTTATTACATTGGATACATTGTGTATTAGTTTCATTAACATTTAACCATTGTGTGTATACATTCTTTCTAGATGTGTATGTTTATTTATAATTTCTTTTGTATGTATTTTCTCCATTTTTTTTATCTTAATTGGACCAACTGTAACGGATTTTGTCACTCAATTCAATTGAAAATGGATATGCATATGTATATCTATATTATAGCATCGTATAATTTCCAAATGACAAGGTCCATGACTCACCGTATGCCTAAAAACTACAGTATGCAACTTAAAGAATGTTATTTGTTATCAGTAACCACGTGTTTTTCAAGTGAGTAGTGAAATGTCGACCATGTTAACATTTTTATCTGGTTGCGCACTCGCTTCTCACCCTTAACACTCGATCAAGCACACGCTCTCAACTTGCCCGTACCCTCCCAGGCTTCGATTCCCGAACAGGGCGCGTTGTTTTTGGACTAGGGCACTTGTAGCCTAGTTCATAGCCATACCTGCATTAACAAGCCGCATCTGGGGGTTCACTGACGTAATGTATTCATACGCTGTATTTTGATTGGATTGCGGTTAGTGAATTTGAATAATCAAAGTAGTACCAGAACTGATTACAATGAAAACATCCAATAAAAATAGTTCTCCTAACAATTCAAGCTAACTGTATGTTCTTTTAATGAAGCGCAAGAAATTCATACGTAGCGAGTGAGTTAATCGGGTTAACTACATGAATGTTCTTGCATACGGTCAGATTATATGCAATAAGAATATGAACATATTGGAAAAGTACGCATCGAAATTTTTCTTCAATGCTCTGTATTGATAGACTGGTACCTCTTTCTCTTTTATCCGAAATGAAACCAGTATCAGCTAACCGCGGTGGCCGTCGCGCATTCGAAATGTCTTGTGAATTCATACGTAAAGCGTGCGGTTTAAGTAGAAAACAACCAGGAAAGTTGGTTTAAAAAAGTATTGTTATCCTTTGTATAGAATGTTGGTATTCCGAAGTCGGTCCCTGTTCTTTTTTTTCGACATAATATGCATGTTTCCGTGATATTTTCTTTTCGATACAAAGTTTTTTTAACTAATCATCGCATGCCATATCGCATTTTTTTAAATACAACATGATTTTTGGTATTTATTGTTCAAATACTATTAATGTTAACTAAAAACCATATGCCGCGTAACTTTATAACTTTATATTTTTTAGGAAAAGTAAATCAGGGTACCAGTCTATTATTGACCTCAAAATGTACTCTGATCAGAGCGTCCGAATGATTCAGACATGTATGTTATCACTACTTCCGGATGCTGATGATGTTAATTTCATAGTGTTTTATTGAGGAAATAAAGCCGACATTGAATGATTACCACCATCAAACGGATTTATTTTCATCTTACCGTGGGTAGCATTTTTAATTTGACACGTAAATTTTCAAGCAATACAAGTTTGTTTGAAAAAAAATCATGTAATTTCAATTTCGCAAAATGGAGATAAAAATCAAGATAAAAAATATTAAATATGCGCATACTTATTTATGAAGTTTCATTCTAAATGAGGCCAAATGTATGAATATGTGCATGATTGAAGATGATTGTTTACCTATGTGCATAAAAAGTCTTGGAGCCACTCTCAGTGTAAGTACATAATTACTTTATACATTTTGTTAAATGATATGGTGATAAGCCATTGCCATTGATAAAACAATCTTGCATGCTCAATTTTGATTTCCTCTCTTATAATGCACCAGTCAATTGTTACCACGGCCCCCTCGGGGATATACCGGGGGAAAGGGCTGTGTTTTTACCTTTCAGGTGTCCTCGTAGCTATTATATAAAAGAACTTCAGCGAACACATTATATATTACCTTCTTGGACGTGTTGTAAACATCAAAAACATAAATATCAGCAATGCCGGATGATTGCGGTGGTTTTGTCTACCCTAAGAATATATCAGGGAATTGCTCTTACCTAAGATCCTCTGGGTGCGGGGACGTTATTCACGGGATTTTACCACCAGTTCGTTCTCCCAGGGCAGTGATTTTACCGGGGATTGGCTGGTGTAACTCGGCTTCGTTCATTTTTCTAAACTTTCTCTCAGTGATGAGGAATAAATTTTATTCACTGCAGTTGTTTTCTAAGTTTATGAAAATAAGAACAATTGAAACAATTCATTAACTACTGTTGATCAGTGCAGATTGTGGAAGATCATGGTTGATTTCAATGAACCACCAATAAGCCCTGCCAAAATTGGATACTGATTGGTCAGTCAGGTGCTTTTGGTAGGCATTATTAGCATGAATGTTCATTTTAACCATCATTAATGAATGTTAACAAAATCATTGAATATTGAAATAACAAGCAAAATGTTTGAATGATGAAAGCCATGAAATATCCCGGGGGGGGGGGGGGGCGTGGTTACAATTGACTGGTGCATACTTTACAAGTTCTTTTCTGAAGACGCTTTGTGCTCACTTTTTGTTTTCTAGCAAGAATGAAAATCAAAAATGTATTCCAAAAGAGACAAGTTTTCCAGCTTGTGTAAATAATGAGAAAATTGTTAAGTAAAACTATTTATTGTTTATCAGGAAAATGTTGAAATCTCATGTTTAGGCCTATAGTGATCATACTTTATTGCTATGTTATTGGCACTTATTGCAATATGTTTTATTCATTGCAATATTTATGTAAAACATTAATTATTATGTTGACTTAACATTTCACATAATTCTTATTTTTTCCAAACTACTTCCTTAAGCATCTTGTATGTAGTTGTCTTTTACAATGATTGTTCAAAGTTACAATGGCCCTGTGGGTTAAAGATGATCTGTCCACGGGGTAACATGTTTTGTACATAATAGGGTTATAAGTACTGCATTTTGATCCAGGAGGTTGTATTCAACTCAAGTAGATTTTTGCAGATTTGGATTTCACAAGGCACAAGCCGAGTAAAATCAAAATCTACAAAAAAACTACCAGAATCAAATATGACATTCGGCCATATCCGGATCAAAACGCAGTACTAATAATCCTTTTATTATATACATTACTGATTAGATCACTTAGAAGCCACATCTTTGCATAACAAATTTCATTTTAAGGATGCACTCATTGCTTTAATGACGTCAATTTAATATTGCGCAACATACTTGTTATGACGTGTCGTCACAAGAGTGGTATATATGGCCATATTGCACTGGAGCGGAATATGGGTTAAAGTATTTTGTGATATGCATGTGGATTGATGATGGGTATATAATAAAGAATAAAATTATGTTTGGTATTCCATTCTCACTAGCAGCGTGACTAAATGCTGACACCATCTTATGAAATTTGATGGTCAAAGTATTTAAAATACATTTCAATATTTCATACTTTAAAAACGTTATTCATCTCATCTTAGTCTACTCAACTTGCTTTGCTATGTACAAAAGTCTGCAGCAGTAATATGAATAGCATTAGACAAAAGGCAGTGCTTAGTATTCATCAACAGCACTAAGTTATCATGGTAACATGTCATATGAATTGAATACCAAGCACAAATTAAGAGGGAGAAAGCAATTCTTCACTTTAAATGAAAACTACTTCCTAATAGCATTGTGTAGTCTGACATAGGTGTACAATGTAGATGTATTTTACAAAGACTGTTCAAAGTACGGCCCTGTGGTTTAAAGCTCCCCTGAAAAAGAGGTGACAGATTTTCTATATAGTATATAATTACATCATTGAAAATCTTCTCTGAAACTGCAAATAACAGACCTTTGATATAAAGGATTTGGTCAAATTAAACAGGTATGTGTGCCAATCACGTAAATTAATTTGTACATGTCTGATTTAACGACTTTGAGGAATTCAAAAGAACTATGACTTTATCTGATTTAACGTTTTAGCCCCCCCCCCCCCCCCCCACACACACACACCTCACTCTACGCACTAGATTTTTCAAATTTCCTTTGCAGCTTGCAAGCAGTTTTAGTCTAAAGTTTAAGCTAGCCCATCAAACAGTGACCCCTTGTGATGTGAGCCGATTTTGTCAATGCTTAGAACATGGTTGTCAACATTCCCCTAAATGAGCCGGACCCGGTTTCACCCCAAATAAACGGCCTGATCTTCGCGTAACATCGTGCCAAGAGAGTGGTTGATAGAATTTTGTAATAGCTTGTTTTCACAATCGTGGTAAAATAAGAAACAAGTTAACTACCAGCTGATAACAAGTATATACAGTATCCATGTAAACGGTATTCATTAGGTCTTACCGCTGTGCCTTTCTTATTAAGACACCTACTTTTGCGTCTGTTCCTAGCGGCCTGGCAGCCGCGACCGATCAAGTAATAGATTATGTAGAGCACCATGAAGCCGCCCACCACCCCACCAACCACCGACAGGGCGATCGTCAATGTACTGTAACATTGGAACAAGACATAAGTTCATATACTTAGTAGCAGGATACATGAAGTAACATTTTAACGATTAAGAATCGGCGGATTGAGCGTAATTTCTTAATCATTGAAATATTACTTCAGGTCATCATACTGTGTTAAACTGCTACTTCATTGGCTGAAACATTGTCAACACAGATCTGACGCACGCAAATGACAGTAGGCGGACACCCGCGCACGTTGAAATTCTTAATGATGAAGCCTAGAACATAATAATTGCCAATCTGCAATTTCATTGGCTGAAAATGAAGGTTGTATTTTAATTCTTATTAGCTGGCAGTAAGCCACTTACTATTTATTGTTTGCGTCATTCTCCTCCGACTGTTTCTGTGTACAATCTCCATGCACTGTGTTGAATCATATCTACTTTATACATATTTGATGGCTATTACGCCACTAGGGGTTTGTTGTCTGCGCTATTCTCCTCCGACTGGAAGATCATATCTACTAAATTCATATTAATTGACAGTAAGCCACTTACTGTTTGTTGGCTGCGTCATTCTCCTCCGCCTGTTTCTGTGTACAACATCCATGCGTACAGCATCCAAACTCGCACTCGATCGTGTCGATAAAAGTGTATTTGCAGTAAACCATCTTCACAACACTTTGTTGCTAAGCTTCACTCTCGTGAGAACATGTCGTTGTTAAATGCTTTCTTCTCCATTTCATATTGTTGATTTACCTTATCAGGAATTTTTACCATATATTGAATACCTGAAAGGGTTTTCCCCCAATGTTTCGACTAGCGGTTTTGAAATAGTTATCTTACATCAATACGTCATTAATCTGTAAGATAACGATTTCAAAACCGCAAGTTGAAACATTGGGGGAAAACCCCCTCATTCAGCGTGAGAATAAGGCCGTATTTATATTTTTTGCTCACGCTCACTTCATATGCTCTGCACTTCTTTATTAACGATATACGAATATGTGCTTTCCTTGACCATTCATGAAAACATTTAATGTAATTTATATATTGCTTCCTATTTGTTTTGTGCTCACAATCAACACCCAACAAATATATAGGGGTGAGATTCAGAGCTGTGTAGTCCAAGATATAAAGCACACATTCGGATGAGGTGTTCATTAAAAATAAATACATCGACTTTATTTGAAGGTTTTTATCGGAATTCAGACGTAAGGTAATCTATCTTTCATTAATACAACACATTGCTAATGGTAACGTTTCATTTTAAAGTAATAAAATGTTTTAACATTTAACATGTTATCTATACCAGCCGACCAATTGTTTCAAAATTTGTTTTGCTTCAAACGTTTTTGACTTGGATAAAGTTCTTAAAAAGGTTGGTACGAATATTAAAATAACAAACGTAAAAACGCCAAGCATACAAAAGAAAGGCTTTACGCAATGTATGTGACTATAACAAATGAACAAAGATATAGTAAAACAACATCATCATGTTTTAGAATCTATGCAATATACATTATGCACATCCGTTCCGACATCGGAGATATCATGTACCATATTATTCAAAAGTCTTTAAAATTAAAAAAAGTCAAAATTTTAATAAACGGAGAATGGGTTATCGAAAGTTTTATAGTATTATTTTACAGAATAGAGCAAACTTTATAAAAAAAAAATATCCTATCTTTGTTATTCATTATTGTGTATATATTTGAATGAGTTATATTATAATGTTGTAAGTATTTCTTATTCATCAGCCTAAGAATTACTGGCACACAGGTGGCAAAAACGATCATTCCTTTTAGTATTAAAATGTTTACATTTTTCTATTGGTAAACTACTCGTATACTTCAAAGTTCGAAATTTACACAGACACACAGATAAACTCCTAGGAACCATATCAAGATATCCCTCAAAACAATGTTGTTGTTTTTAAATACAATCTATAAATTAAACACTTTTTGAAGTATTAGACACGCTGCTACTCCAGTCTTGCAAAAACTGGTCACACGGCCTAGACACACATATATATAAATACATAAAGAAATCTGACAAACCAAGTTCGTCTAAATATGACATAACATATGAAATCCATGGACATTTAACCACATGAGTATGCAAATTATAAGCAGTATTGTACAATAACTTACAAATTATATTATCTTTAGCAGTAATCACTTTTCTCTAATAGCACACCAATTTAGCATGTTATATAATTGGTTTTATACCCAAGTCACCAAAAACCATACAATTTGGTGTAGACATTTTCATTTAAGTATAAATGTACAGTATTTCAATTGAAACTGCTCAATAATTTTAATATTTTCGAAACCCCATACTTAGATACATACAGCAAAATATGAGTTATCATAGAATCAAATAAATGTAACTAAATGGAGATAGGTAAATTTATTTTTCTGACTTTAGTCGTTAATGCAAACAAAGGTTTTCTGGCCTCTTGATCAAAAAGACGTGTCTTTGTTTGTTTTTTTAAAAAAAAAAATCCCATTGTAATTTTACTGTACCCCAAGGTATGAAAAGTTATCAACAATATCAAGTACGGTATTATCATAAAAATCGTATTTGTTATTGCCAACATTAGATTTTGTAAAAAAAAAACGACCTTTGTTTTTGCAGCATTTTCACTTATGTTTCTACAATGAACAATAGTCATACATAGCAAATAAAGCCTTCAGTAAATCATCCTGACTCTCTGTTAAGATAACTCTATTATCAGCATACAGCAATATATAGAATCTTAAATATATTTCAATGTCCTCACTGCTTAAATGATCAAATGTTTCTCGTGACAAAGTTGATAAGCCTTCAAATATTGAAGACATATATTATGTAAGATAATTCAAAAACAAAGAAAATAAAACGGGTGACACTTGTTCACCTTGTCTTACACCCTCATGGCTAGCAAAGAGGTTTTACATGACATCACCCACTTTAACAAGATTTAGCAACAAAATGATATCATGAATAATTTTCAGACATTTACCATCTATATTATTGTTCAACAACTTATGCAAAAGAACCAAACTATTAACAGACTGAGTCAAACGCTTTCTTGTAATCAATCAAAGCACAGAATATGTCTTTTGCTCTCGAAGTTAATAAAATGTATAATTAACTTAAATGAAATATATGTTAAATTGTACTGTATCCTTTACGAAAACCAGCTTCACAAAGCATATTAATATCTTCTAGAAAACAGTTCAGTCTATTGATTAAGACAGAAGTAAACAATTTACCAAAGCAAGTCTTAAAATGGCAATGACACGATAGTTATCTGGATCATTTATATTGCCTTTATTTTTAAAAGTAGATAAAATAATACCTTTACTCTACATTTTAGGGAATATTCCAAAATCAAGAATAATATTAAACAGCTTGCAAATTAAATCTATATTTTCATGACTATTACAATATTTTAAATATTCATTTCGAACAGTATCGAATATTTATAGCTTTTATTATTCTTAAGATATTTATATATTCTAAAATATTTATATCATAAAAGCACTCATCCTAATGATCCATCGAATGACTTAATTTGCCAAAATGATCATAAAATACTTGGCTCGATATATTTGATATTTTTTTTTTTCTTTTCACTTGTAAACTTATTCAACAAACTATTGTATATTTTAGTAACAGTTGTACGCAGGCATTTTATCTTTTAATTAAATCGTTTTATTCAACATTTTCTTGCATGATTTTCTACTATTCATTATACCATTATGGCTATTCGTAGTTCTAATTTCCTATGTCTATGCTTATCTTTATGATATTGCCTCCTTGAATCTTTATAGTTATCACCAAACCATTGTTAATAGACATTTTATAATAGATATTACAAGCAGTAGGTAAAGCAAAGGTAAACAATGGCCAATATTATACTTAAGAAATATTACACACCACTGAGGGTCATATGACATTATAAAGACCGGCCAGTCAGACACCAAAGGGGGCTGACTGACCGGTCCTTATAATGCTAAAAATGGCCCGAAGTGGTGTGTTTCATTTCTTATATTATTCCGAACACTTTTCATTACTAGAGAATATTTTTAAAGCGATTTAAATGTGTTTTATTTAACAAACCTGATCATGTTTACATGCGACAAATTTTCGCCGTTGCGAAAATAGCAAGCCGCACTAACCAATCGTATGACGTCATCGGTCCATATTACATTTTTGGCGAGGTCTGGACCGGCCAAAAATATAATATGGACCGCTGACGTCATAAAACTGGATTTTCAACAAAATACAGTGATATACGGACCGATCGAGATTATATATATAAAGAAAGGACAAATTTATGTGAGGTATAATATTTTATAATAGTAGTTAGAACGCGACAGTTTTGGATATCGGAGTGTTGTCAAACCACATCATGGAAAATGAAATTGACACGGTGTTCAGTCTTATGGAATGTAATATGTAAAAAGGCATTTCAAGACAAACTACGGAAAACAATAGATATTTTAGTACAGTCTGGGACCAATAAGTGTACTTAATATACAGTGATCAACTTTTGTCTCACAAGGTAGAAATACCGTGCTTTCTTCCACACAATATCTTTCAGAATAAATAGTTTGCGATATTTATTATTTATTCTTTCTTTTCGATAAATTAAAATAATTGTATATATATTTATGTATATATATATAGATATATATATTCGCAATATACACATATATAACCCAATTTCTATTGTCATGGGTTATTGTCAGACTCTTTATTTCAGATGGTGTTTTATCATGGGTGCGAGTTTGAGATGTGGCAGTGATGTCTGACTCTTTATTTCAGATGGTGTTTTATCATGGGTGCGAGTTTGAGATGTGGCAGTGATGCCTGACTCTTTATTTCAGATGGTGTTGTATCATGGTGCGAGTTTGAGATGTGGCATTGATGTCTGACTCTTTATTTCAGGTGGTGTTCTATCACGGGTGCGAGTTTGAGATGTGGCAGTGATGTTTGGCTCTTTATTTCAGGTGGTGTTCTATCACGGGTGCGAGTTTGAGATGTGGCAGTGATGTTTGGCTCTTTATTTCAAGTGGTGTTCTATCACGAGTGCGAGTTTGAGATGTGGCAGTGATGTTTGGCTCTTTATTTTAAGTGGTGTTCTATCACGAGTGCGAGTTTGAGATGTGGCAGTGATGTTTGGCTCTTTATTTCAGGTGGTGTTCTATCACGGGTGCGAGTTCGAGATGTGGCAGTGATGTTTGGCTCTTTATTTCAGGGGGTGTTGTATCACGGGTGCGAGATTGAGATGTGGCAGTGATATCTGACCCTTTATTTCAGGTGGTGTTCTATCATGGGTGCGAGTTTGTGATGTGGCAGTGATGTCTGAATCTTTATTTCAGGTGGTGTTCTATGACGGGTGCGAGTTTAAGATGTGGCAGTGATGTCTGAATCTTTATTTCAGGAAATGTTGTATCATGGGTGCGAGTTTGAGCTGTGGTTGAGTGATGCCTGACTCTTTATTTCAGGTGGTGTTATATCACGGATGCGAGTTTGAGCTGTTGCAGTGATATCTGACCCTTTATTCCAGGTTGTGTTCTATCATAGGTGGTAGTTTAAGCAGTGGTGTAGTGATGTATGACCCTTTATTTCTTTATTCCAGGTGGTATTGTATAACGATTGCGAGTTTGAGCTGTGATAGTTATGTCTGACTCTTTATTCCAGGTAGTGTTGTATCATGGGTGCGAGTGTGAGCTGTGATAGTTATGTCTGACTCTTTATTCCAGGTAGTGTTGTATCATGGGTGCGAGTGTGAGCTGTGATAGTTATGTCTGACTCTTTATTCCAGGTAGTGTTGTATCATGGGTGCGAGTGTGAGCTGTGATAGTTATGTCTGATTCTTTATTCCAGGTAATGTTGTATCATGGGTGCGAGTTTGAGCTGTGATAGTTATGTCTGACTCTTTATTCCAGGTAGTGTTGTATCATGGGTGCGAGTGTGAGCTGTGGTATAGTAATGTCTGATCCTTTATTCCAGGTAGTGTTGTATTATGGGTGAGAGTGTGAGCTGTGATAGTTATGTCTGACTCTTTATTCCAGGTAGTGTTGTATCATGGGTGCGAGTGTGAGCTGTGGTATAGTTATGTCTGACTCTTTATTCCAGGTAGTGTTGTATCATGGGTGCGAGTGTGAGCTGTGGTATAGTAATGTCTGATCCTTTATTCCAGGTACTGTTGTATCATGGGTGCGAGTGTGAGCTGTGGTATAGTAATGTCTGATCCTTTATTCCAGGTAGTGTTGTATCATGGGTGCGAGTGTGAGCTGTGGTATAGTTATGTCTGACTCTTTATTCCAGGTAGTGTTGTATCATGGGTGCGAGTGTGAGCTGTGGTATAGTAATGTCTGATCCTTTATTCCAGGTAGTGTTGTATCATGGGTGCGAGTTAGAGCTGTGATAGTTATGTCTGATTCTTTATTCCAGGTAGTGTTGTATCATGGGTGCGAGTTTGAGTTGTGGTATAGTAATGTCTGATCCTTTATTCCAGGTGGTGTTGTATCATGGGTGCGAGTGTGAGCTGTGGTATAGTAATGTCTGATCCTTTATTCCAGGTAGTGTTGTATCATGGGTGCGAGTTTGAGCTGTGGTATAGTAATGTCTGATCCTTTATCCAGGTAGTGTTGTATCATGGGTGCGAGTTTGAGCCGTGGTATAGTAATGTCTGATCCTTTATTCCAGGTAATGTTGTATCATGGGTGCGAGTTTGAGCTGTGATAGTTATGTTGACTCTTTATGCCAGGTAGTGTTGTATCATGGGTGCGAGTTTGAGCTGTGGTATAGTAATGTCTGATCGTTTATTCCAGGTAGTGTTGTATCATGGGTGAGAGTGTGAGCTGTGATTGTTATGTCTGACCTTTTATTCCAGGTAGTGTTGTATCGTGGGTGCGAGTTTGAGCTGTGATAGTTATGTCTGACTCTTTATCCCAGGTAGTGTTGTATCTTGGGTTCGAGTTTGAGCTGTGGTATAGTAATGTTTGACTCTTTATTCCAGGTAGTGTTGTATCATGGGTGCGAGTGTGAGATGTGGTATAGTAATGTCTGATCCTTTTTTCCAGGTAGTGTTGTATCATGGGTGCGAGTTTGAGCTGTGGTATAGTAATGTCTGATCCTTTATTCCAGGTAGTGTTGTATCATGGGTGCGAGTTTGAGCTGTGGTATAGTAATGTCTGATCCTTTATTCCAGGTAGTGTTGTATCATGGGTGCGAGTTTGAGCTGTGGTATAGTAATGTCTGATCCTTTATTCCAGGTAGTGTTGTATCATGGGTGCGAGTTTGAGCTGTGGTATAGTGTTGTATCATGGGTGCGAGTGTGAGCTGTGGTATAGTGTTGTATCATGGGTGCGAGTTTGAGCTGTGGTATAGTGTTGTATCATGGGTGCGAGTGTGAGTTGTGGTATAGTAATGTCTGATCCTTTATTCCAGGTAGTGTTGTATCATGGGTGCGAGTTTGAGCTGTGGTATAGTAATGTCTGATCGTTTATTCCAGGTAGTGTTGTATCATGGGTGAGAGTGTGAGCTGTGGTATAGTAATGTCTGACTCTTTATTCCAGGTAGTGTTGTAGTATGGGTGAGAGTGTGAGCTGTGGTATAGTAATATCTGACTCTTTATTCCAGGTGGTATTGTATAACGATTGCGAGTTTGAGCTGTGATAGTTATGTCTGACTCTTTATTCCAGGTAGTGTTGTATCATGGGTGCGAGTGTGAGCTGTGATAGTTATGTCTGACTCTTTATTCCAGGTAGTGTTGTATCATGGGTGCGAGTGTGAGCTGTGATAGTTATGTCTGGCTCTTTATTCCAGGTAATGTTGTATCATGGGTGCGAGTGTGAGCTGTGATAGTTATGTCTGACTCTTTATTCCAGGTAGTGTTATATCATGGGTGCGAGTGTGAGCTGTGGTATAGTAATGTCTGATCCTTTATTCCAGGTAGTGTTGTATTATGGGTGAGAGTGTGAGCTGTGATAGTTATGTCTGACTCTTTATTCCAGGTAGTGTTGTATCATGGGTGCGAGTGTGAGCTGTGGTATAGTAATGTCTGATCCTTTATTCCAGGTAGTGTTGTATCATGGGTGCGAGTGTGAGCTGTGGTATAGTAATGTCTGATCCTTTATTCCAGGTAGTGTTGTATCATGGGTGCGAGTGTGAGCTGTGGTATAGTAATGTCTGATCCTTTATTCCAGGTAGTGTTGTATCATGGGTGCGAGTGTGAGCTGTGGTATAGTAATGTCTGACTCTTTATTCCAGGTAGTGTTGTATCATGGGTGCGAGTGTGAGCTGTGGTATAGTAATGTCTGATCCTTTATTCCAGGTAGTGTTGTATCATGGGTGCGAGTTTGAGCTGTGATAGTTATGTCTGACTCTTTATTCCAGGTAGTGTTGTATCATGGGTGCGAGTGTGAGTTGTGGTATAGTAATGTCTGATCCTTTATTCCAGGTAGTGTTGTATCATGGGTGCGAGTGTGAGCTGTGGTATAGTAATGTCTGATCCTTTATTCCAGGTAGTGTTGTATCATGGGTGCGAGTTTGAGCTGTGGTATAGTAATGTCTGATCCTTTATCCAGGTAGTGTTGTATCATGGGTGCGAGTTTGAGCCGTGGTATAGTAATGTCTGATCCTTTATTCCAGGTAGTGTTGTATCATGGGTGCGAGTTTGAGCTGTGGTATAGTAATGTCTGATCCTTTATTCCAGGTAGTGTTGTATCATGGGTGCGAGTGTGAGCTGTGGTATAGTAATGTCTGATCCTTTATTCCAGGTAATGTTGTATCATGGGTGCGAGTTTGAGCTGTGATAGTTATGTTTGACTCTTTATTCCAGGTAGTGTTGTATCATGGGTGCGAGTTTGAGCTGTGGTATAGTAATGTCTGATCGTTTATTCCAGGTAGTGTTGTATCATGGGTGAGAGTGTGAGCTGTGATTGTTATGTCTGACCTTTTATTCCAGGTAAGTGTTGTATCGTGGGTGCGAGTTTGAGCTGTGATAGTTATGTCTGACTCTTTATCCCAGGTAGTGTTGTATCTTGGGTTCGAGTTTGAGCTGTGGTATAGTAATGATTGACTCTTTATTCCAGGTAGTGTTGTATCATGGGTGCGAGTGTGAGATGTGGTATAGTAATGTCTGATCCTTTTTTCCAGGTAGTGTTGTATCATGGGTGCGAGTTTGAGCTGTGGTATAGTAATGTCTGATCCTTTATTCCAGGAAGTGTTGTATCATGGGTGCGAGTTTGAGCTGTGGTATAGTAATGTCTGATCCTTTATTCCAGGTAGTGTTGTATCATGGGTGCGAGTTTGAGCTGTGGTATAGTAATGTCTGATCCTTTATTCCAGGTAGTGTTGTATCATGGGTGCGAGTTTGAGCTGTGGTATAGTAATGTCTGATCCATTCTTCCAGGTAGTGTTGTATCATGGGTGCGAGTTTGAGCTGTGGTATAGTGTTGTATCATGGGTGCGAGTGTGAGCTGTGGTATAGTGTTGTATCATGGGTGCGAGTTTGAGCTGTGGTATAGTGTTGTATCATGGGTGCGAGTGTGAGCTGTGGTATAGTAATGTCTGATCCTTTATTCCAGGTAGTGTTGTATCATGGGTGCGAGTTTGAGCTGTGGTATAGTAATGTCTGATCGTTTATTCCAGGTAGTGTTGTATCATGGGTGTGAGCTGTGGTATAGTAATGTCTGACTCTTTATTCCAGGTAGTGTTGTAGTATGGGTGAGAGTGCGAGCTGTGGTATAGTAATATCTGACTCTTTATTCCAGGTAGTGTTGTATCATGGGTGCGAGTTTGAGCTGTGGTATAGTAATGTCTGACTCTTTATTCCAGGTAGTGTTGTATTATGTGTGAGATTGTGAGCTGTGGTATAGTAATATCTGACTCTTTATTCTAGGTAGTGTTGTATCATGGGTGCGAGTGTGAGCTGTGGTATAGTAATGTCTGACTCTTTATTCCAGGTAGTGTTGTATCATGGGTGCGAGTGTGAGCTGTGATATAGTGTTGTATCATGGGTGCGAGTGTGAGCGATGGTATAGTGTTGTATTATGGGTGGGAGTTTGAGCTGTGATATAGTGTTGTATCATGGGTGCGAGTGTGAGCTGTGGTATAGTGTTGTATCATGGGTGCGAGTTTGAGCTGTGGTATAGTGTTGTATCATGGGTGCGAGTTTGAGCTGTGATATAGTGTTGTATCATGGGTGCGAGTGTGAGCTGTGGTATAGTGTTGTATCATGGGTGCGAGTGTGAGCTGTGGTATAGTGTTGTATCATGGGTGCGAGTGTGAGCTGTGGTATAGTGTTGTATCATGGGTGCGAGTGTGAGCTGTGGTATAGTAATGTCTGATCTTTTATTCCAGGTAGTGTTGTATCATGGGTGCGAGTTTAAGCTGTGGTATAGTGTTGTATCGTGGGTGCGAGTGTGAGCTGTGGTATAGTGTTGTATCATGGGTGCGAGTTTAAGCTGTGGTATAGTGTTGTATCATGGGTGCGAGTGTGAGCTGTGGTATAGTGTTGTATCATGGGTGCGAGTTTGAGCTGTGGTATAGTGTTGTATCATGGGTGCGAGTGTGAGCTGTGGTATAGTGTTGTATCATGGGTGCGAGTTTGAGCTGTGGTATAGTGTTGTATCATGGGTGCGAGTTTGAGCTGTGGTATAGTGTTGTATCATGGGTGCGAGTGTGAGCTGTGGTATAGTGTTGTATCGTGGGTGCGAGTGTGAGCTGTGGTATAGTGTTGTATCATGGGTGCGAGTTTGAGCTGTGGTATAGTGTTGTATCATGGGTGCGAGTTTGAGCTGTGGTATAGTAATGTCTGATCCTTTATTCCAGGTAGTGTTGTATCATGGGTGCGAGTGTGAGCTGTGGTATAGTAATGTCTGATCCTTTATTCCAGGTAGTGTTGTATCATGGGTGCGAGTGTGAGCTGTGGTATAGTAATGTCTGATCCTTTATTCCAGGTAGTGTTGTATCATGGGTGCGAGTGTGAGCTGTGGTATAGTAATGTCTGACTCTTTATTCCAGGTAGTGTTGTATCATGGGTGCGAGTTTGAGCTGTGGTATAGTGTTGTATCATGGGTGCGAGTGTGAGCTGTGGTATAGTGTTGTATCATGGGTGCGAGTTTGAGCTGTGGTATAGTGTTGTATCATGGGTGCGAGTGTGAGCTGTGGTATAGTGTTGTATCATGGGTGCGAGTTTGAGCTGTGGTATAGTGTTGTATCATGGGTGCGAGTGTGAGCTGTGGTATAGTGTTGTATCATGGGTGCGAGTGTGAGCTGTGGTATAGTGTTGTATCATGGGTTCGAGTGTGAGCTGTGGTATAGTGTTTTATCATGGGTGCGAGTGTGAGCTGTGGTATAGTGTTGTATCATGGGTGCGAGTGTGAGCTGTGGTATAGTGATGTCTGGTCGTTTTTATTTCAGACTGTGTTGTATCCCTGGTGGGAGTTTGAACTGTTGTAGTGATGTCTACGGCTAGCGATGTGGGTAAGCAGGACTGGGTGAACTGCCTGTACTACAGTGTGTCCGGCACTAGTATCACCATTCAGTGTCAGTACGCCTGCTGTGAACACGCCTGCTGCACCAAACAGGAGGCTGATGAGATGGCCGCGAAAGATAAACTGTAGGATATCATTTGAACTATTTTCAGAGTAAATTACAGCTTTTACAGAGACTTAATGTTAAGGTCAATGAAGAGGTTAAATCAAAGTTTTATCAGAAAGTACCACTGTTCATACAAGAGTCATCTTAGGCCATAACAAATTAATTTGAGGTTTAGCGTCAAGTTCAACAATACCTACTTTACCAACCAGTTAGGACAAAACGAACAAATGTCGTTAAAAAACAAGAACATAATCGTCTTTGAGATGAATACCGTACACAAAACGCTCATGTTGCAGAAAGATCACTAGTTTTTACTGTTAACCACATATCTTAATTTGCTTACAGTGCTTCTTGGCAGATAGCTTTGGTTGTCGTCATACCTGTGGTGTTTGGACTTCTTCTTTATGCATTAACCTCCTTCTTCCAAAGACGGAGAATGAAGAGAATAAGGACAGGTAACAGAACTACATCCTTAAATGAAACAAAACGATTAAAGAGAGTATTCGCTAGAATTATATGTTGTACTCTGAAATCTTATCGAAAATTTAGTGTTTCATTTCCAATTAAAGGGTGGGTTTATTTAAAATGTCAAAGAAACATACACATATTAAATAAATTCATTGATCTTGCAAGACGTTTTTATCGTTTGTTCGCTCTTTGATAGATGTTATCGTTGAATTTAACTATAAAATATTGTGTATATGTTTATACGCGTATGACGTTGATGTGTCCTGTCTGCTGACATGTTGTCATCGAGACGTGAAGCTCTATATAGAGTAAACATAAATTGCATTTTAACATTTCTTGATTTAAGCTCTGAATGCGGAATTACAGAGAAAAATAATTGCAGGCGCGTTAGCGCATGCGCGGGTTAACGCACGAATGAATAATTTGGCTGCGGAGCGAATGGCGCGGGAGAGTCGGGGTCCGCAGCCGCCAGAGGACACCATGCTAGATCCCCCGTATGATGGGTCTCTAGCGGAGTCAGGCCTGCCCACCAGACGGGAGGATCCTTCAGACATAAAACAGTCCCACTGTTACCGGAACCCTATTGATGACTTCGATAAACTCAACTTTAACTAAACAGTTTCCGAATAGAACGTTATGACTATTAAACGTAAATATTAAATATGTGTGAATAAATCCAACGAACGACACCGAGAGACTAATGCTTTGAATACGTAGATTTCTACACTTAGTATATTCGCATACCAAACTTGCAAGTAATACATTATGCATAATATATTTATCCGTATTCAACAAAGTGCAATACTGCCGTATTTCACTTTGCTGGCGTCACGTGAAGTATTATTGCGCGATGTTTAAATGCCGTCACAAAACAAAGTAACACGACATTAAAATATTTATCTATTTAGTAACAACGTGTCATTCAAATCCTTTTGCAAAATTTGAAATTAAATACTGATATGCAAATCAAAAACATTGGAAAGCATTATAACACCGAACAAAACACCGAACAAAACTCATAATTACATTCGTCTAGTCCTTTGTATAGGTGAAACTTGACATTTATATTGCATCGCACGCAAGGAGATATGACGTCATTGTTTATTTCAATATTTCGCTACGTCATTTAACCAATGATATACGACGTTAAAAGATCGGCTGTTCTTTTAAACAATTGCAAAAGATAATGCTAATTTTTAATCATATTAAAATGAATAATTATTTAAAATTCAAATATAGATATTTATCGCATTTTGTCTTGCGTTTATGCTGTATAAGCGCAGTAAGACAAGCGAGCAAATGACCCAAAATCGCTAGCTTCATGGAATTTGTTCGCGTGCCCTACTGCGTTCATACAGCATAAAGGCAAGAAAAAATGCTATCAATCCTTAATTGGGCGACACTAAGGGCGACATAAATTCATTGATACTCCAAAAGACAAAGACTTTGTATAAGTTTTAATTAATTAAAAAAAATATTTTGCAGAAAATGCCCGTCCGTTATCTAATCATTATACAATTAAGTCATTACACAGAAATAACTATACGCCGCGGCCCAATGCCATTAATTCATTTTAACAACAAAAAAATGTGGTAAAAGAAAAACTTGATAAACTTTTCGAATAACTTAAGGACAACTTGGACGATTATCCACTATTGTTGATGCCAATTAGAGGTCAAAGTTCTTTACCCAACATCATTAATGTAGGAAGGGCAAATCAGGGTACGGTGACATTTTGTCTGTGTAACATACACAATGATAATGCATAGCGGATTCTTTCTGTAATTATTTAGCATTTGTATGACCGATGCGGAATCTAATGATGAATCTGACCTCACCGTGCCTCAACACAGGTGGGCACAACTCAGCGCAAATTTTCAATTATTTACAACTATCTTCTGGGTTTTTTAGAAACTATCTTTATTTTAAAGAATGGGCAGATTAATCTTAATTAATTGGTTTTAAAAATAGTTTACTATCGTGTCAAACTTACCAAACGAAAAAGTATGAAAATAGGTGACCCTCAGAAACTGTTTTTTTGTTTGTTAATTTTGAAATAACTCTCTCATTTTAACCCAATGAACACTCGCATAGCATTTTTATCCATCTTAATACGTTGTTTAATCGTGTTTTAAGGAATAACTGCCTTTTAAAGAGCCATTGCGGTCACTGGATTATACTGGTATTCGCATGTTGAATGTATATGAGCCAATGCTAGAGAATATTGTATAACTTTAATTAAGGTGTACCCGGGAACATTCGACTAAATATCGTGTTCAGCCTGAAAAATGGACAAAACAACGATTAGGTAAAGTTTTAGGTTGCTAGGTTATCGGGTTGCCCTGTTGTCGAGTGTTGGTTGCTTAGAGAGGTCGGGTAGCCCTGTGGTCGGGTTTAGGAGATATGGGTTGCTAGGTAAGATTGGGTTGCATTGTGGTCGAATGTTGTGGGATGTGGTTTGTTAGGTAAGGTCGGGTTTCCCTGTGGTCGGGTGTTTGGGGTCGGCAGTTGGGTGATGTGGATTGTTTAGTAAGTTCGAGTAACCCGACGCGTGCTGGGGGTGTGGGTTGATAAGTGATATCGGGTAACCCTGTGGGCGGGTGTTGGGGGGTGTGGGTTGATAAGTGAGTTCGGGAAACCCTGTGGTCGGGTGTTGGGGGATGTGGGTTGCTAAGCGAGATCGGGTTGCCCTGTGGTCGGGTATTTGGGGATTTGGGTCTATATGAGGTCGGGTAACCCTGTGGTCGGGTTTTTGAGTTGTGGGTTGCTAGGTAAGGTCGGGCTGCCCTGTGGTCGGGGGTTTGGGGATGTGGCTTTCAAGGTAAATTCGGGTTGCCCTGTGGTCGAGTGTTTAGGGATGCGGCTTTCTAGGTAAGGTCGGGTAGCCCTGTGGTCGGGTGTTGTGGAATGTGGGTTGCTAAGTGAGGTCGGGTTGCCCTGTGGCCGAGTGTTGGGGAATGTTGGTTGCTAAGTGAAGTCGGGTTGCCCTGTGGTCGGGTGTTGGGGAATGTTGGTTGCTAATTGAGGTCGCGTTTCCCTGTGGTCGGGTGTTGTGGAATGTGGGTTGCTAAGTGAGGTCGGGTTTCCCTGTGGTCGGGTGTTGTGGAATATGGGTTGCTAAGTGAGGTCGGGTTTCCCTGTGGTCGGGTGTTGTGGAATGTGGGTTGCTAAGTGATGTCGGGTTGCCCTGTGGTCGGGTATTGTGGAATGTGGGTTGCTAAGTGAAGTCGGGTTGCCCTGTGGTCGGGTGTTGGGGAATGTGGGTTGCTAAGTGAGGCCGGGTTGCACTGTGGTCGGGTGTTGTGGAATGTGTGTTGCTAAGTGAGGTCGGGTTGTACTGTGGTCGGGTGTTGCGGGATGTGGGTTGCTAAGTGAGGTCGGGTAACCCTGTGGTCGGGTGTTGCGGGATGTGGGTTGCTAAGTGAGGTCGGGTTTCCCTGTGGTCGGGTGTTGCGGGATGTGGGTTGCTAAGTGAGGTCGGGTTGCACTGTGGTCGGGTGTTGTGGGATGTGGGTTGCTAAGTGAGGTCGGGTTGCACTGTGGTCGGGTGTTGTGGAATGTGGGTTGCTAAGTGAGGTCGGGTTGCACTGTGGTCGGGTGTTGCGGGATGTGGGTTGCTTAGCGAGGTCGGGTAACCCTGTGATCGGGTATTGGGGGGAAGTGGGTTTCTAGGTCAGGTCGGGTAGCCATGTGGTCGGTTGTCAGAGGATGCGGGTAACTAGGTAAGGTCAGTTTGCCCTAAACACAGAACATTTTGTTTTGGCCTGAATCTCATATTTGTATTTTAGGAGAGTTATTTCAATGCTCATTTTTGTTGCAAAATCGTCTGACTTGTATGTCTATACAAGGTACAAGTAACTTAACTGATATGATCTTCCTTGTTTTCACATACAAATATTAAAAAACAGTCATAAACAGGGTAGAAACGTCATGTAAAAAGAAAGCAATTTGTCAAAGAGTGTCGAGTTTATCTGATACATAAAGTCTTGTTAGTTTACATACTACGACCAATAGAGTATTGCAATGTAGAAATTAACGTTATTTTAGACTATTTGTTTAAGGTAGAAACGTCATGTAAATAGAAAGCAATTTGTCAAAGAGTGTTGAGTTTATCTGATACATAAAGTCTTGTTAATTTACATATTACGACCAATAGAGTATTGCAATGCAGAAATTAACATTATTTTAGACTATTTGTTTAGAAGACCAAAGCTAAATGCATGCACATGTGCTAACTCTTAGATAGCTCACTTAATAAAACCACTTAAATCTGAAGGTTGTTTTCGCAGCTAAATTTGCTCAATGGATTGTCAAGGTCTTCTGAAGGACATGTGCGTCTGTCCGGCGATCCTATCAGCGGATGCATGAGGATGAACGTTTAACAGTGTTATCTCTTGAAAAAAGGCCCTTTATGGACTTTGTGGGGTTTTGCCTTTTATGTTTAATTACGGTTTTTATTAATAGAGATAACAAATTGCATGAAGAACATGTTGGAAAACCATCGAGATAGTTCCCCGAGAAATGGAAACCGGATGCAAGGTACGCGAAGCGCAGACACGTATGTTCAATATTTAATGGTTGTGCAATAACATGCTGTACGACTGTATGGATTAACATTACGCGGCCTGTCAATCAAACTGGCCGGACGATACGCGACTGAACAATCAGCCTCCAGATTAGGCGGGGCTTATCAGTTGCCCGTTGCTATCCGCCATGACCTCCGTCAATCTGCACATATTAAGAGTAATGTAATTACTCTGTTTTCTAAATATTAAACACAACATATGTTTCTTATAAATGAGAGATAGTAAAGACAATTAAGTAAGTCCATAATACTGATATTGTTTCTCCTTCTTGTGCGTATAATTTAAATCCAAAGCATATACATTTGCTTTAAGTTTGTTTAGACATACTGTTCCTGAAAAAGACAATTCAGTTAATTTGATTTACATTTTTGTTAATAAATTTAGATAAAAGATCAAATATCATATAGCTAAAGGTCACAAAAAATATACAGTATACGTATAGATAGAACAAAATCATCTTCGTAAATGACGCAAACCAATGTATAAACCTGCGCATTGATAATGACTATGATCATTTCCATCTCCTACATGTATGTTGCTTGATAGAACAGGTTTGCATTTCATTCTATACGGATATTATTTCATTGAGAGAACAGTAAGGTAGTTATATCAATAATAATAATAATAATAATAATAATAATAATAATAATAATAATAATAATAATAATAATAACTCACTAAACTTGTATAAAAGGTGATTTTTAATGGAGAAAGTGAGGAAAACAGCAAAATCCTTTGATCTAAACAAACGTCGTTTAAATTGTTGACTCTCGTAAAGGAAATTAATACATCTTTTTTTTCAAAATATTGAGCTTTAATTATAGACTGCCTTTCTATTGCAACAAAATTTTGGTGTTATTTAGAAATTAAGTATTTTAAAGTTTAGACATTAAATTATTTCTACTTTAATCGGACATTGAATTTAATTAATAATAATAATTAACTTATTTTATGTTTTACCTGCTTTTTTTGCTGTGTTTTACCATGTTCCATGCGTTTGTTATCTGATTGCCAAGTATAAATTCTATATAATTATCGTCTGCTTCTGTGTTCATGTCGGGAAGCCCTTACTAAGGGGTCACGTGACACTGTATGCGTAGCCTTATCGTAATCGGCGTGGTGTCAATTGTGAAGGGTAAATCGTGTTAATATTATCTGTAAAAAACGGATTATCCAAACTCAGAATATCGTCAATATGTCTTAAACAGAACAGAACAGAACAGAACAGAATGTTTATTCAACTTAAGCATATACAGCTCATCGTAAAAACACAAACATAAATACGCATATTCAATATTGCATGCATGAAAGAACAAAATGAATAAAGTATTATTGAAGTGATGAACAAGGGCAAGACTTAGATATTTTCTACATGTATTGTGTCTTTAAACTAAACAACTGAATTATCGGGATCATCAAGAAGGATTTCTTTGGTGCGTGTAAAAAGATCCACTAATCTTGGATAAAACCCATTTAGAGGTTTACGCTCTATCCATATTAAAAGAATATACAGCAAAACCTGTCTTTATAATTGTTTTGTAGTGTTATACCTACAAACTAACGCAGCAATCTTTAACAAGAAGGTTCAAGCATTTAGTTTCTGTTTTAGTTCAGTATTTGTCGGCTATATTGTATTCAAATCTCCTGTTTGTAATGACAGGAATTTAGTTTCTAAATTGTTCACCTTTTCGGATAATTGTACGCCTAAATCAACATTAAAATCTATATTTCCATCAATATTTAATACTTTCCCTTTTTAAAGCTTAAACTTCGGCAACAGTTGCAGATGATTCGATTTGATGTAAAATCGGATCTTCTATTTTACACCTTTGTCCACTAACAGTTTTAAGAAGTGTTCTTAATTGCTCTTCATTAGTTGATTCATCAACCTCTTGTTTTTTTAGAATCATTAGCTTTTACTTTGGTGTATTAAGTATTATATTGTAACGACCTACTCAGTCAAGGCAAACTTCCTTAAAGGTCAGGGAAGATGCTGAAACACAACGAACACCGAGTTGAACGTTTAACGGTTTATAGTGTATTCTTATATCCTAGAATCATAAACATCAAACACATGTGTAGTCATCAGACAACAGTTTAAGTTGGATGGGCTCTCGCGTTTTCTATATTCGGTAACAATTATCTTTCGTTAAAACAACTTGTTATTTATGTAAGGTCAAACTACTAGTAAGACCTTATCGAATTTACGTACGGTCAAACTACTAGACCTATCAGATTTACGGGTGTTTCCTAACCTAAACGAGCTATCCAACGTCAATGATCAAGCTCAGACATACGGGTGTAACCTAACCTAATCGAGCTATCTGAACTCAAATTTCGAACTGCTGATCACGAAAGGAACGCTGTTTATATGGAGAACAAGAGATGCCCACGTGATCCAAACTGACCAATGGCGACCGGACCGGTGAAACGTCCGACCAATCACCGGTGAAACGCTGACCAATCACCGAGGATTGGACCGGAGGATCGCCCTGACAGAACAGAAGGACCGGTAGGACGGTACTCACAATGCCCACCGGGCGGTCCGGCAGCCATGACAGTTTGTTTACATTATAAAAAATACAAATTCAAGACATAAAATCAACCAGTAACGAAGTGGCTCAAAATATAAATGATTATTATAGGACAAATATGAACAAATAATGTTTATCTAATTAAGAAGATGATGCAATATACTTATCAGTTCAAATACATTCAACACGTATATGTAAGGTGGGTGGAGAACCCCCTTTGTAAGTGCATAGCAACAGGAATAAAATGATAGGATGGAATTTAAACAGGTATGACCTCAGGTAAGTGCAAATTTATAAAAAAATATCGTAGTCTTAAATTATCTCTCAGTATTGTATATTAGTTCCACAGAAGGATGTCAAGTTAACATCCACGTGAGTTACTGTATAATGACAGGTTCATTACAATATTGAGCATCTAGCTGAGTTTAATCTTGTTTATAACTCATCTGTATCAATTAATTCGTCTGTTATTTGTTGCAGATGTTCTTTTAAAATTCCCATCCAGGTGGTAACTTGTTGTTGTTTTTGTCGTGTTTTTATTTTTAAGTAACTCCCTTTCAGTATCATTGTATGCTTTATCTAACCCTTATAATTAATTGTTTAAACTCATCTGTGCTTTTCGAATTAACAAATCTGTTAAATTGTATATTTGTTGCAAGTTTTTTAATATCATCATTTGTGTGATGTGTTTTAGCCGCAATCCTACCTGGTAACTTAACAATATTATACTATCGAATGTGCATACACACAAAGCTTTTGTTTACGCAATGACATGTTGTTGTTTTTTGATAACCAAGACTTTCTTTTTATTATTATTACTATTATTCATATCAAGATTACTATGTAAAAAAATACTTGGCCTGTTCCCTTGTGAAGAATACTTTTTCTTTTTAAGATAGTGTGAAAGTACAATGTCGTGTCTAAATATATGTCGTCTGCTTGCAGTTGTCTAGTAGTTTTGTAATTTTCCGGAAATGCTATTAAATAACCCCAAAGTTTTATATCATTCCAAAAAACAATAATGTTTAACTAACTTTCTTGATTTGTCTTTATAAAAAGTCATATTTTTTTTAATGCAGAGTTGTAAAGAACGTCTGATTGGTACAAATGCAACACTATTTATTACCTACCCTTGATAAGGTAATCAATAAGGCATTTAGATATACAGTCTTAAATCGATGCATGTCTTTCATAGAATGACCTTACATAACACAATACACAAGGCTTAATCTTAAATGTTGAATAAATGCAACGAAATAAAACAACCTGAACAATGAAAATGCAAAAAGTACAGTGTAAAATGTAAACATTCAAACGATGAATGGGCGGTTAACAAGAAATGCACACACACACACGTCTGGATTTATGGCAACGAATAGACTCCATGCTATGTTAGTTATAACCTATACGATTGTCCGATATTTGGAGATGTTCAAAATGATCATGTCCGTGAAGTTGTTAAGTGTGAAATCATAATAACATGACCATATAGTATACTTTTATTGGATGGCTTTCCGGCCAATAGTTTTTGCTCGAGGGCGGGGAAGGACAAGTGTTGCCCGTAATACGTGTAAACACCAAGTCGTTAACTCCATTGCTATATCCGGCATCTCTCTCTCTATATATATAAGCTCGAACAAATTGTACATAATCTGAAATAATTATACTTGTCCTAATTTATTACAATATATGTGACATCATTATTTAACATTATTATATGGCTTTTTATATAAATCACCGGTCAATAGTGTTAAAAGCGGTAAATAGTTCGGTAGCGGGTAAAGAGTTCCGAGTTTCCTTGTGGCCACACTAGTATGGAACTTTCTAATCGAGTTCTAGTGTGAATACGTTCTAATGTAGGAAACACTGATCTATCTAAGCCTCGCTACCCCAAAGCCCCGCAAGCCCGGGACACTGCATTTCACTACCGGTGTTACCCGAACCCACGTACGGCCAGGGTCGCTCTCCCCCCTGATGCGGTTTACTGGTCTCCTCGTCAGTCATAAACGCGAAATTCACATTAGCAACATCAATGTCGTTAACAGTTGAAGGGCGATTCACTTCCGGAGTGGCAGGAGGGTCCAATCGACCGTTAGATGTATTAACTTTCCCGTCCCCGGGTTGCTCGTGCGAGTCCCTCCCGGCATTTGTATAGTTTGGTATTTCATGTATGGATGGCCCGTTCTGTCGCCGCAATAACCCGAGCGGCTGCATGAGGCGGTTCCCACGCCTATGAACATCAAACAGGTCGTCGTAGGCGGGGCCGGTGGTCCCAGGGAGGGATGTTTGCGCAGTGGCGTGCCTCGCGGGTCGGCTGAATTCATTGGCGGTATGCTGTTCTAGATCGATGGTAATTATACAAAGCCCAGGTACGTGTCCTGCTCCTGAAAAGTAAGTGCCCTCTACGTAGTACTAAGCCTATATGACAAACATATATACGTTTAGTTGTCGATTGTGCTCAAATATGTGTATAGTACTTATAGTGTTTCGTTTGTACGACGGTATTTACAAATGGGCAAATTTACACAGGAGGCAGATATTTGCAAATAAACGCAAATACCCTTCCCTGGCGGGCCAAATCACCGCCATGTCTGGAGATAATCTAACCTCGTGGATATTCAATGTCATACGAGGACAATGATTTGCCCCCGGGGCTATTCTGATTTTGGAAGGGTTTAACAATAAACGATTGACAAATAAAACTATATAACGGAAGAAAATTGTTACTTATACTGCTTTATTTATTATGCTAAACTCTTACGAAATGTCTAGTGGTCTATATTATATTGTGTAAACTATCCACAAACTGAGCCAGCCTCTGTTTGTATCGACCTCTTCACCTGATTAAAATCAATAAGGGCTGACTCCTGATTTATTAAATTCAATGTATTGTTAAACTTGAGAAAAACTGCCTTCACATTGGACAAAATGTAATGTTTACCACTAAGTTTTTGTCTCATAAAATATTTTGTTTTCGAATATGGCAATCTAAAGCTGTCGCACTTCTATTTGAGCGGATAGTTTTGATGTGGACAACTTCAAATAAATCCTTGGTTCCTGGGACCAATAACAAATCCTACTCCCAGTTGGTTCTTATATTTTTAAGAATGAAATGGACATGAATACGCTCAACCTCTCTGGCAGTAGGACAATTTTGTTTATTTGAAATACACAGATTTCTCAATTATTTTCCTGAAACAACTGCAAAATAATATTATAAATCGCAAGTGAATAAGATATAAGGTATTGATACTATACGTTAGTAATATTAGCTTCATCGTGACTTTCCAACACAAACTATTGGCAATATTACGGCACTTATTCGAGACTGGTATATGAGGCAAATTGGGCGAAGTGTAGGGTATTTAGTTACTGAATTCCATTGAAGCTTATTGAAATGGCTTCACGCCAAAATGCCGGTGTAACATTAAATTTTGACCCCGTTGAAAAGTGACCGCATGGGTCTTTTTTCAACGGATTGTTGATCAATTTTCAACGTTAAAAAATGACCATGCCCGTTATTTAATGACCCCAGCCACGCATTAAAAAATGACCCCGTTGAAAACTGATCAGCTGTATGCAAGTCATATTTCAACGTTTAAAACATATCCCAACAAGCTTATGCAATACGCCTTTTACCATACAGTTGTAAGATAAACATGTCCCAATAGGCTTATGCAATACGCCTTTTACCATACAGTTGTAAGATAAACATTCCCAACAAGCTTATGCAATACGCCTTTTACCATACAGTTGTAAGATAAACATGTCCCAATAGGCTTATGCAATACGCCTTTTGCCATACAGTTGTAAGATAAACATGTCCCAATAGGCTTATGCAATACGCCTTTTACCATACAGTTGTAAGATAAACATGTCCCAATAGGCTTATGCAATACGCCTTTTACCATACAGTTGTAAGATAAACATGTCCCAACAAGCTTATGCAATACGCCTTTTACCATACAGTTGTAAGATAAACATGTCCCAATAGGCTTATGCAATACGCCTTTTACTATACAGTTGTAAGATAAACATGCCCCAATAGGCTTATGCAATACGCCTTTTACCATACAGTTGTAAGATAAACATATCCCAACAAGCTTATGCAATACGCCTTTTACCATACAGTTGTAAGATAAACATGCCCCAATAGGCTTATGCAATACGCCTTTTACCATACAGTTGTAAGATAAACATGTCCCAACAAGCTTATGCAATACGCCTTTTACCATACAGTTGTAAGATAAACATGTCCCAATAGGCTTATGCAATACGCCTTTTACCATACAGTTGTAAGATAAACATGTCCCAATAGGCTATTGCAATACGACTATTACCATACAGTTGTAAGATAAACATGTCCCAATAGGCTTATGCAATACGACTATTACCATACAGTTGTAAGATAAACATGTCCCAACAAGCTTATGCAATACGCCTTTTACCATACAGTTGTAAGATAAACATGTCCCAATAGGCTTATGCAATACGCCTTTTACCATACAGTTGTAAGATAAACATGTCCCAACAAGCTTATGCAATACGCCTTTTACCATACAGTTGTAAGATAAACATGTCCCAACAAGCTTATGCAATACGCCTTTTACCATACAGTTGTAAGATAAACATGTCCCAATAGGCTTATGCAATACGCCTTTTACCATACAGTTGTAAGATAAACATGTCCCAACAAGCTTATGCAATACGCCTTTTACCATACAGTTGTAAGATAAACATGTCCCAATAGGCTTATGCAATACGCCTTTTACCATACAGTTGTAAGATAAACATGTCCCAACAAGCTTATGCAATACGCCTTTTACCATACAGTTGTAAGATAAACATGTCCCAACAAGCTTATGCAATACGCCTTTTACCAAACAGTTGTAAGATAAACATGTCCCAACAAGCTTATGCAATACGCCTTTTACCATACAGTTGTAAGATAAACATGTCCCAACAAGCTTATGCAATACGCCTTTTACCATACAGTTGTAAGATAAACATTTCCAACAAGCTTATGCAATACGCCTTTTACCATACAGTTGTAAGATAAACATATCCCAACAAGCTTATGCAATACGCCTTTTACCATACAGTTGTAAGATAAACATGTCCCAATAGGCTTATGCAATACGCCTTTTACCATACAGTTGTAAGATAAACAATCCCAACAAGCTTATGCAATACGCCTTTTACCATACAGTTGTAAGATAAACATGTCCCAATAGGCTTATGCAATACGCCTTTTACCATACAGTTGTAAGATAAACATGTCCCAATAGGCTTATGCAATACGCCTTTTACCATACAGTTGTAAGATAAACATGTCCCAATAGGCTTATGCAATACGCCTTTTACCATACAGTTGTAAGATAAACATGTCCCAACAGGCTTATGCAATACGCCTTTTACCATACAGTTGTAAGATAAACATGCCCCAATAGGCTTATGCAATACGCCTTTTACCATACAGTTGTAAGATAAACATGTCCCAACAAGCTTATGCAATACGACTTTTACCATACAGTTGTAAGATAAACATGTCCCAATAGGCTTATGCAATACGACTATTACCATACAGTTGTAAGATAAACATGTCCCAACAGGCTTATGCAATACGCCTTTTACCATACTTGCATACGCCTTTTACCATACAGTTGTAAGATAAACATGTCCCAACAAGCTTATGCAATACGCCTTTTACCATACAGTTGTAAGATAAACATGTCCCAATAGGCTTATGCAATACGCCTTTTACCATACAGTTGTAAGATAAACATGTCCCAATAGGCTTATGCAATACGCCTTTTACCATACAGTTGTAGGATAAACATGTCCCAACAAGCTTATGCAATACGCCTTTTACCATACAGTTGTAAGATAAACATGTCCCAATAGGCTTATGCAATACGCCTTTTACCATACAGTTGTAAGATAAACATGTCCCAATAGGCTTATGCAATACGCCTTTTACCATACAGTTGTAAGATAAACATGTCCCAACAAGCTTATGCAATACGCCTTTTACCATACAGTTGTAAGATAAACATGTCCCAACAAGCTTATGCAATACGCCTTTTACCATACAGTTGTAAGATAAACATGTCCCAATAGACTTATGCAATACGCCTTTTACCATACAGTTGTAAGATAAACATGTCCCAACAAGCTTATGCAATACGCCTTTTACCATACAGTTGTAAGATAAACATGTCCCAATAGGCTTATGCAATACGCCTTTTACCATACAGTTGTAAGATAAACATGTCCCAACAAGCTTATGCAATACGCCTTTTACCATACAGTTGTAAGATAAACATGTCCCAATAGGCTTATGCAATACGCCTTTTACCATACAGTTGTAAGATAAACAATCCCAACAAGCTTATGCAATACGCCTTTTACCATACAGTTGTAAGATAAACATGTCCCAATAGGCTTATGCAATACGCCTTTTACCATACAGTTGTAAGATAAACATGTCCCAATAGGCTTATGCAATACGCCTTTTACCATACAGTTGTAAGATAAACATGTCCCAATAGGCTTATGCAATACGCCTTTTACCATACAGTTGTAAGATAAACATGTCCCAACAGGCTTATGCAATACGCCTTTTACCATACAGTTGTAAGATAAACATGCCCCAATAGGCTTATGCAATACGCATTTTACCATACAGTTGTAAGATAAACATGTCCCAACAAGCTTATGCAATACGACTTTTACCATACAGTTGTAAGATAAACATGTCCCAATAGGCTTATGCAATACGACTATTACCATACAGTTGTAAGATAAACATGTCCCAACAGGCTTATGCAATACGCCTTTTACCATACTTGCATACGCCTTTTACCATACAGTTGTAAGATAAACATGTCCCAATAGGCTTATGCAATACGCCTTTTACCATACAGTTGTAAGATAAACATGTCCCAATAGGCTTATGCAATACGCCTTTTACCATACAGTTGTAAGATAAACATGTCCCAATAGGCTTATGCAATACGCCTTTTACCATACAGTTGTAGGATAAACATGTCCCAACAAGCTTATGCAATACGCCTTTTACCATACAGTTGTAAGATAAACATGTCCCAACAAGCTTATGCAATACGCCTTTTACCATACAGTTGTAAGATAAACATGTCCCAATAGGCTTATGCAATACGCCTTTTACCATACAGTTGTAAGATAAACATGTCCCAACAAGCTTATGCAATACGCCTTTTACCATACAGTTGTAAGATAAACATGTCCCAACAAGCTTATGCAATACGCCTTTCACCATACAGTTGTAAGATAAACATGTCCCAATAGGCTTATGCAATACGCCTTTTACCATACAGTTGTAAGATAAACATGTTCCAATAGGCTTATGCAATACGCCTTTTACCATACCCTGGTACAGTTGTAAGATAAACATGTCCCAACAAGCTTATGCAATACGCCTTTTACCATACCCTGGTACATTTGTAAGATAAACATGTTTGCATCCTTTTCATATTTTTAAATGATTAAAGGGCTCGTTCACTGATTGCCAAATTGCATTTTTTAAGATTTTTTTTTTATATTATAAATTAACTTATGCAACGCATTAGTTATGTTAAAATATCGTTTGCTTTATGAATTTATTATTTTCATAATATATACATATATATATATATATATATATATATATATATATATATATATATATGTCAAACAGGATCATAAAGGGTAGTTTTATTGGTTAAAACTTAAAAAGAAAGTCAGCGCATGCGCTAAATCGAGCGCGCAACCACGCCGCTTCACTTTTGTCCAGGCAGTCGAACCGAAAGGTCAGTTTTTTAAGGGCTAGGATTGCTATTTAAGAAAAATTCCCTCCCTCCGACCCAATTGCCGCGCCTTTCTGCTTCTTAGCTCTTAATTAGTTGATATTAATGTTCATGAAAAGCGGCATGTGTTGCAGTTGTCTGCGCCCGTTTTGCATATCTGTTTTCAGCAGAGCTAAAACATCCATGGTCGTTTAAAGCCACCACGACGAACTTGCAAAGTCGCTGACCACTACGCAAACACATGTGCACATTCATCGCTCGTGGGACCCAAACCCTCATCGGATGGACAACTCGTGAAGCTCCTATTAAAATCGTGACATTCTGAGTTTGTTAAGTATTGAATGCTTATTAGTTGTGATTAGCTTTCGGCAGCACTTAAATTATGATGTTTTATTAAGCTATTTGAATTATGTAAATACAGACAGTATAAAATGCTAACTTGTGAGTTCCGACCATAGTAAACCTTGACGAAATTCACGTTCATAACTTAAGTTTATTTCATAATCAAACTTGTAAAGCTTATTAGGGGCTATTAAAAACTGCTGCTTTGCCCTTTGGGCGGTCGCCTGTAATACGCCAAGTTGGCAGGTGACCAGTTTGCTTCGTTCGCTGTTCATGCTTGTGAGTTCGTGCTTGTTTAAATAACATGGAGCCACGCCACTAAATCCAAACCTTGAATGTAAATAAAACAAAATAAAATTCTCACAAGTTATTTGTACTGTTGTTTTATAGTCATATAAGAAGGAAGGTTATGGTTATGGTTGAGTTGACCTTCGAGTAAGAGAAGCTAAGAGCTTCAATCGTTTTTGTAAGTTGAGGATTTATCGATAACTTGACGTCTTCTTCACAATTGTAGATACCGTTGGTGTAATTGCAAAATGCGTCTTTCGTTCGCTATGCTTTATTTATGAGTGTCTGTATTTGAATGATGGTGCAAATAAAGATGAAAATATAATTTCGTAATTAACTACGGATTAAGTCGCAACTACTCATAACAAGTCGCAAACACATCATAACGTACAGTACTCGTAAAGGCTAAATTTATCATAATAACTCAAAATATTTGATCGCAATTTGGTCGTAAACAACTCCTTAATATCTCATTAAAGTGGTCAAATCGTATGAATTTCCTGATGAAATAATTCATGGAGGTCATCTTGGGTCTTCAAAATAATGTACCTTCATTTGAAACCCTTCACTTTTCGTACGAGTTTTGTATTAAGATGTATAATTATAATGAAAGATGGTTGGGGGTTCGTTTAGTCATTATCAAGGTCATATCGCAATAGCCAACCGATGGACTGGATAGAAACGTCTCATCGGCCATCACAGTGATCAGCCTTTTCAAAATAAAAAAGTTACTCTTGCTCGAATTTGACCCCTAATCGACTACAGAAGTTGTGTTTCAGAAACCATTTGATAATATAAGTTGAAACATCATTTACAAGTCTTCCTAGACAACTGTTATATATTTAGTTTCCTCTAATAATATTAAATGAGTATATAGAAGAATAAATAGTGTGTGCAGTTTGATAAAATATTTGTTTCGACAACAGGTTTTGATTCATTTTCGAGACTTTCTGTTTTAAGCCAATTTGTGCGAAATCGAATCCACTCCCTTTCATAGCATGGCCTTGGGTGATAACAAGCTTATTTTGTAATTCGAACATGTGGCTTAGCCGTTTAGCATGCACATCAAATGTGTAAACAAGCTTTCCCTTCGATTTTAACAGATGACCTATATTTTTCAATGCTACCATGTTTCGCACAACGCCTATGACGACACATGCATTTTGAAAGTTGGTATCCAATATAATATTTAATAGATTATATATGGCTGCAAAAACCAGAATAGCAAATTCGCTCTTCAATGCGTAGTGACTGAAGAGCCCGTAATGGGATCTGACCAATTACGCCTTAGTCACTTTAAATTTATTATATTATAGTTTTGTTTACAAACACCACACCCCTTTCGTGGAGAACTATTCTTTATGGTCAATGTTTTATCCTGACGCTGTTTGACATAGAAATTATGAAAATTAAAAATGTAAAAAGCAAAAATATAATGCTGGCGGGGTTTGTGAACGAAACCCATTTATGTCGTTAATGAGGAGTTAATGCTGACATATTAAAAATGAAAGTTTCATGACTCTAGATCTTATACTTTTGTAGTTGTGAAGGACACAGATTAAAATGGTCTGGAGGGTAAATTTATATGCCCCTCTTAAGTGAGGAACATTTTATTACTCCTCTCTTATGCATGGAAAAGTACAGAAACGTCACCATGTGCCGTAAATGATGTAGTGGCGAGGGGTCGGGCCCTTGAAATTTGACAAGCCCTTCTTTATATATGTTCATGCCCCCCGCACTCTCAAATTTAAATTGAACCCCTTTCGATATAAAGGTTCCCTTATTGGACGCATTAGAGACCAAACATCCGTGGTAAACATGTTCTCACGTTCGTAAAAGAATAAAGAGACACTTTTGGTTGTCAATATTTCAGGATGAGTTTGACACCCCCCCCCCCGGCATTGTAGTCTGGATCCGCGCATGCTTAACGTTGAATAATGATGTTGTTGTCATAGCTTTTATTGACTTGCGTGAAATATACGAACGCCTCTATGCATACATATACTTTTTTCCACCTGTTAAAAATGACCCCATTTGTGATCAATATTTAACGACTGATCATTTTTCAACGATTTTTCAGTCAAAACTTAACGTTAAATTGTTAGCAGGGTCACTTTTCAACGGGGTCAAAATTTAATGTTACACCGGAGCTGCAATTTTTCCGGTTTGGGAATTTTTACATCATTAAAATTATATAGGCGAGCCGCATCTTATTGCAAATGCCGAATAAATATTCCAATGTGAAAATGGTGTTAGAGCATGTGATCAAAATGTCGAACAATGATTAGACATCTGACAGAGAAACAGAAATGCCAAACTTTCAGATATTGTTACTTCGGCATTTTGTAAAGGAAGTTCAAATGTGTGATCATGTTCCCAAGAAAATAACAAAAACGGTGCTACTGAAAACTTGGGATTTTGTAGCTTCTGTGTTTGGAAGAGAGGACATCGAATTAAAGAGTGTATCATTTCAAAATTTAAAGGTTCATTACTGAACGTTATGACAATTTGACCATGTTAGCACGTTCATCTGGTTGTGAGCAAGCTTGCTTCTCTCTCTTGACACTCGATAAAGCACACGTACTGAACTGGGCGCATTGTTAATAGGCATGTGGTCACCAAAGTGGACTTCCACGTTGTGTGCTCTGCAAGTGGTGGAATACCACATATTGTGCTCTGCAAATAGTGGAATACCACGCTGTGTGCTCTGCAAGTGGTGGAATACCACGTTGTGTGCTCTGCAAGTGGTGGAATATCACGAGTTGTGCTCTGCAAGTGGTTGAGTACCACGTTGTGTGCTCTGCAAGTGGTGGAATACCACGTTGTGTGCTCTGCAAGTGGTGGAATACCACGGTTTGTGCTCTGCAAGTGGTGGAATACCACGTTGTGTGCTCTGCAAGTGGTGGAATACCACGGTTTGTGCTCTGCAAGTGGTGGAATACCACGTTGTGTGCTCTGCAAGTGGTGGAATACCACGGTTTGTGCTCTGCAAGTGGTGGAATACCACTTTGTGTGCTCTGCAAGTGGTGGAATACCACGTTGTGTGCTCTGCAAGTGGTGGAATACCACGTTGTGTGCTCTGCAAGTGGTGGAATATCACGAGTTGTGCTCTGCAAGTGGTGGAATATCACGTTGTGTGCTCTGCAAGTGGTGTAATACCACGTTGTGTGCTTTGCAAGTGGTGGAATATCACGAGTTGTGCTCTGCAAGTGGTGGAATACCACGTTGTGTGCTCTGCAAGTGGTGGAATACCACGTTGTGTGCTTTGCAAGTGGTGGAATATTACGAGTTGTGCTCTGCAAGTGGTGGAATACCACGTTGTGTGCTCTGCAAGTGGTGGAATACCACGTTGTGTGCCCTCAAATGGTGAAATACCACGTTGTGTGCTGTAAAAATGGTGGAGTACCGCGCTGTGTTCTGTGCAAATGGTGGAATATCATGAGTTGTGTGCTGTGCAGTTGGTGGAATACCACGTTGTGTGCTCTGCAAATGGTGGAATATCACGTTGTGTGCTGTGCAAGTGGTGGAATACCACGGTGTGTGCTGTGCAAATGGCGAAATATTGAAATTAACAATGACGTCAAAATACCTTTCGTTATATCTACATAAAGGAGTAGGCAAATATAAATATTTATAAATAGCCAAATATCACACACACACATCTATGGCTATCTCAGCCAACTATCACTAAAAGGCCCCTAGCTCTGTCTATCTAAGGCAGCTATAACTAAAGAGCCTCTAACCCTGTCTATCTTAAGCCAACTATCACTAAAGGGCCTCTAGCCCAGTCTTCAAACCCAACTATCACTAAAGGGCCTCTAGCCCAGTCTTCAAACCCAACTATCACTAAAGGGCCTCTAGCCCAGTCTTCGAACCCAACTATCACTATAGGGCCTCTAGCCCTGTGTCTAAGCCAACTATCACTGAAGGGCCTCTAGCCCTGTGTCTAAGCCAACTATCACTAGAGGGTCTCAAGCCCTGTCTAACTAAGCCAACTATCACTAAAGGGCCTCTAGCTCGGTCTGTCTAAGCCAACTATCACTAAAGGGCCCTAGCCATGGCTTCCTAAGCCAACTATCACTAAAGAGCCTCTAGCTCTGACTGTCTAAGCGAACTATCACTAACGGGCCTCCAGCCCTGTCTATTTTAGCATGCTATCACTAAAGTGCATTCAGCCCTCCTTATCTAGGCCAACTATCAATGATGAGCCTCAAGTCATGTCTATTTAAGCAAACTATCGATAGAGGGCCTCAAACCCTGTATTACTAAGCCAACTATCCCTTAAGGGCATCTAGCACTGTCTAAATAAGCCAACTGTCACTAGAGGGTCTCAAGCCCTGTTTATCTTAGCCAACCTTCAATAAAAGGCCTAAAGCCCTGTCTATTTTAGCCTACTATCACAAGAAAGGCATCTAAATCTGTTTATCTAAGCCAACCAACACTTAAGGGCCTCCAGCCCTGTCTATCTAAGCTAACTATTACTAAAGGGCCTCAAGTCCTGTCTATCTATGCCAACTATCACGTAAGGGCCTCTAGCCCTGTCTATTTAATCCAGCCACCACTTAAAATAATCAGACCCTGTCTACCATAGCCAACTATCACTTGAGAGCCTCATACCTTCGCTTTCTAAGTGAACTATCACTAAAGGGCTTCTAGCCGTCTGCCTGAGCCAACTAACACTTAAGGGCCTTTACCACTGTCTAAAAAAGCCAGGCCTTAGGTATGTTTATCTTAGCCAAGTTTCAATAAAAGGCCTTTAGCCTACTATCACTTGAAATGCATCTAGACCTGTTTATCTAAGCCAACCATAACTTAAGGGCCTCCAGTCATGCCTGTATAAGCCAACTATCACAAAAGGGCCCGTAGCCCTGTCTATCTAAGCCAACTATCACTTAAGTGCCTCTAGCCCTGTCTATCTAAGCCAACTATCACTTAAGGGCATCCAGCCCTGTCTATCTAAGTCAACCACCACTTAAAGACATCAAACCCTATCTATCACAGCCAACTATCACTAGAGACTCTCAAACCTTTGCTTTCTAAGCGAACTATTTCTAATGGGCCTCTAGCAATGGCTACCAATGACAACTATCACTAAAGGGCCTCTAGCCCTTACTGTCTAAGCAAACTATCACTTAAGGGCCTCAAGCCCTGTCTATCTTAGCCAGCTATCACTAAAGGGCCTCTATTTCTGTCTGTTTAAGCCAACTATCACTAGAGGGCCTCAAGCCCTGTCTGTCTAAGCCAACTATCACTAGAGGGCCTCAAGCCCTGTCTGTCTTAGCCAACTATCACTAGAGGGCCTCAAGCCCTGTCTATCTAAGCCAACTATCACTAGAGGGCCTCAAGCCCTGTCTGTCTAAGCCAACTATCACTAGAGGGCCTCAAGCCCTGTCTATCTAAGCCAACTATCACTAGAGGGCCTCAAGCCCTGTCTATCTAAGCCAACTATCACTAGAGGGCCTCAAGCCCTGTCTGTCTAAGCCAACTATCACTAGAGGGCCTCAAGCCCTGTCTATCTAAGCCAACTATCACTAAAGGACCAATCGCACTGTTTAATAAAGCCAGCTGTCACTAAAGGGCCTCTAGTCCTGTCTATCTAAGCCAATTATATCCCTAAAGGGCCTCTAGCCCAGTCCGTCTAAGCCAGCAATCACTAAAAGGCATCCAATCCTGTCTATCTAAGCCAACTTTCACTAAAGGGCCTCTAGCCCTGTCTGTCTTAGTTTCTATCACTAAACGGCCTCTAGCCCTGACTGTTTAAGCCAGCAATCACTAAAGAGCCTATCTAAGGCAGCTATCACTAAAAGGCATCTATATCTGTTTATCTAAGCAAGCTTCCACCTTAGTGCTTCTAGCCATGGCTATCACAGCTTAGTATCACTAGAGAGCCTCAAGCCCTCTCTATCTTAGCCCACTTTCCTTTCAGGGCCTCTAGCTATGGCTATCTAAGCCAACTACCACTAAAGGGTCTCCAGCCCTGTCTATCTAAGCAAACTATCACCAAAGGGCCTCTAGCCCTGTCTATCTAAGCCAACTATCACTAAAGGGCCTCCAGCCCTGTCTATCTAAGCAAACTATCACCAAAGAGCCTCTAGACCTGTTTATCTAAGCATCTAGATCTAGAATCCTGTCTATCTAAGCCTCTAAAGGGCCTCTAGCACTGTCTATTAAAGCCAACTGTCACTAGAGGGCACAAGGTCTGTCTATTTAAGCCAACTATCAATACAGGGCCTCAAACCTGTCTATCTAAGCCAACTATCACTGAAGGGCCTCTAACACTGTCTAATAAAGCCAACTGTCACTAGGTGGCCTCAGGCCCTGATTATCTTAGCCAAAAGTCAATAAAAGGCCTAAAGCCATGTCTATTTTAGCCTACTATCACTAGAAAGGCATCTAGATCTGTTAACTAAACCAACCAAAACTTATATGGGCCTCAAACCCTGTCTATCACAACCAAATATCACTAGAGAGCCTCAAATATTCGCTTTCTAAGCGAACTATCACTAAAGGGCCTCTAGCCATGGCTACCTAAGCCAACTCACACTTAGGGCATCCAACCCTGTCAACCACCACTTTAAGGCATCAACCCCTGTCTATTACAGCCAACTATCACTTGAGAGCCTCAAATATTCGCTTACGGAGCGAACTATCACTAAAGGGCCTCTAGCCATGGCTACCTAAGCCAACTCACACTTAGGGCATCCAACCCTGTCTATCTAAGCCAACCACCACTTTAAGGCATCAACCCCTGTCTATTACAGCCAACTATCACTAGAGAGCCTCAAATATTCGCTTACGGAGCGAACTATCACTAAAGGGCCTCTAGCCATGGCTACCTAAGCCAACTCACACTTAGGGCATCCAACCCTGTCTATCTAAGCCAACCACCACTTTAAGGCATCAACCCCTGTCTATTACAGCCAACTATCACTTGAGAGCCTCAAACCTTCGCTTACGGAGCGAACTATCACTAAAGGGCCTCTAGGCATGGTTACCTAAGCCAACTCACACTTAGGGCATCCAACCCTGTCTATCTAAGCCAACCACCACTTTAAGGCATCGACCCCTGTCTATTACAGCCAACTATCACTTGAGAGCCTCAAACCTTCGCTTACGTGGCGAACTATCACTAAAGGGCCTCTAGCCATGGCTACCTAAGCCAACTCACACTTAGGGCATCCAACCCTGTCTATCTAAGCCAACCACCACTTTAAGGCATCAACCCCTGTCTATTACAGCCAACTATCACTAGAGAGCCTCAAACCTTCGCTTACGGAGCGAACTATCACTAAAGGGCCTCTAGCCATGGCTACCTAAGTCAACTATCACTAGAGGACCTCAAGCCCTGTCTATCTAAGCCAACTATCACTATACGGCCTGAAGCCGTTTCTGTTAAAGCCAATTATCACTATCAGTGCCTCTTGCCCTGTTTATCTAAGCCAGCTTCGACTTAAGTGCCTCTAGCACTGTCTCTTTAAGCCAACTATCACTTGGGGGCCTCAAGGTTTGAAAATGAATATCCTGACATATTTACGTCTTTTTCTTTACACATACATACCGTATTTCCCTTTACAGAAATTATTGCTGCTTTCCGATATTAATTGTGACGTCAAATTGCGTACATGAAACTCGTGCTTTTTTTAATAAACTTCGTGAACTAAAGGACAACCTTGTCCATCCTCGCTGTGTCCGTTTGTATTGTGATAATCTGATAATTAACTAATATTGTTTTTTGAAACAGTAGATGAAAAACTAAAATGTACTAAATTGTTAACTAAATATATTAATGTTGTCGCTGCCAAATATAAACTTCAAATGGCGAACCACGCCTTTAATCTTCTAATTTACCATAGCAAAAAAACGTGCATTCCCGCCAACCGTCTAACTACTGAAGCAGACGACAAATCGTCATTTTTTGAAACGATTTTTTTTTAATTTATCTTTACATTGACACAACACTTATTAAAATCCGCTAATAGATTAAATCATTTTGCGAATAAATTTTTTACAAGCTCGCGAGAAAGAACACTGAAATGACTTCCACATCTCTTTTTCGGCTTGTTTCCATTTCGTCACCCGATGAACCAATGCAATCGCGCGCGCGCTGGGAAGCTACTATTCAAATATCCGAGTGTAAAGGAAGTACATAACCCGCTGATGCCAAGCGTGCGCCGAATAAAATAGCGTATGCAGCTTGAAAACTTTTTTGAAGGTGTCATTTGAAGTGAGAACTGATTTATTTTGATTTTAAATATTGCCACAATACAAGGTTTCCATGTCGTACAACAGACGACGGTTTTCAACAAGGAGTGTAATTGCGTGATGACAATAAAAAGAAGTTGCAGTACTTTTTATCTTTGCCCGCAAGCAAGAAAAGGATTTCAAGCATGGCCAAATATTTGGAATTTCTTATCTGGGTTGGGAGTATAATGCTGTCTGGATAATGATGTTTACATATGAATTTTTGGAGCCAAATTTTAGTCATCAAAATATGATATTTACGGGTCTTGGATTGGCTTGGTTCTTCACTTCTCTCATTTATAGCTACCAGTATCAGGTATGTATGTTTCTATTGCATAATTGATGATTTTTCAAAAGTAGTTCTTAAAGTTGATATAATCACACCTTAGTTTGCAGCTGTTGTTATTTCACTGATATTGTTTCCATAGTTCATCGAAAAGCATGAGGGAAGTTGAAATAACTTGTTTTCATAATCGTTGTACAACAAATAAGTACTGGTAGGTTGCAACGAAGGTAAATGATCACTACAAATTAAAGTTTACAGCAGAAGAACATGTTCAAGTTCAACATATAAATGTCCTTGCGACATATAAAATATAAACATACATAAAACTCATAAACGATTCAAGTGCCATATCATAAATTTGGCATAGATATAGTAAAAGAAACAAGTAAACTACCAGATTAGAACAAGTATATACAGTATCCATGCAAACGATGGATACAAGTCCCCCATTGGCCTTAGTAGAAAAGACACCTACTTCTACGTCTGTTTTTGACGGCCTTGCAGCAGCGACAGATCAGGTAATATATGATGACGAGCGCGATGAAGCCGCCCACCATCGCGCCAAATATCCACATGATCCTTAAAGGATGAACTATAACATTGGAGCACGACATCAGTACATATGTTACAGTAGCAGAATAAAATGTTAATTCATCTTAATTATATGTATTAGCATAATTTTACTTTAGTATTTTCTATGTAATTCTTATAAAATTAAAACCTGTGTGTTACTTTAGAAAGCCATAACAAAATGCATGTATGATATAAATGTATTTTTTTTAATTAAATACTCTTCATTCATTTACCACATTAAGTTAACCAGCTCTTAAAATTATTATTCAGAGGTTTAGACATTATTTTACAAATAGTTGATGCAGTAGTAAGCCTTATTCAGTTATTATAGTCACTAGATAATTTTCTTATAAAGCTGTTTGTAGGGTTTATTCCTGTGGTATGCCCCGATCCAGGCATACCGTATGTTCGGAAATACTATAGGAATAATACACAAACAAAAACTAATTGTTAAGCTTTTTATCATGTTGTGTTTGAAACCTACACAAGTTTATACTCCCGTGATCAATACTTATTATATCTCATGCAATATGCTAATTTAAAACCTTATTCGCGGTGCTGTACCTAAAATGGAAGTTCATGTCTGCTTTATATATTTATAATTATTGAATCCCACTTAATTTTTAAAGTCTGCGTCATTCCTCTGTGACTGTTTAATTATATAGGTCAGACACCACTAAACAATTTTCCTAACTCCGACTCCCACCCCCGAAACCTAATAATAATAATAAAATGCACTCAAATGCAACATTTCGGACTAGAAAATGTATAGAATTCTAGGGGAGGACCTGATTTATACGAAAGGTAGTCAATAGTCTGTGATGGTATAACAAGGCTTTGATTCACTGTCATGTGTTAATTAAAAGAAAAAAGTAGTGTACCAATGAGGAGGCGTGTTCAAATTGGTGTTATTTATCCTACAACACCCCTACACTGTGTCTTATCATGTCTGTTTTATATATATTTGATGACTGTATGTCACTTACTGTTTGTTGTCTGCGTCATTCTCCTCCGACTGGAAAATCCAATCTACTTGAATTATATTAATTGATAGTAAGCCACTTACTTTTTGTTGTCGGTGTCATTCTGCTCCGATTGTTTCTGTGTACAACACTCATGCACTGTGTTGAATCATATCTACTTTATTCATATTAGCTGACTGTTATTTCACTTACTGATTGTTTTCTGCTTCATTCTCCTCCGACTGGAAGATCCATTTTTAACTTAAATTATATTAATTGACAGTAAGCCACTTACTTTTTGTTATCGGCGTCATTCTCCTCCGACTGTTTTTGTGTACAACACTCATGCACTGTGTTGAATCATATCTACTTTATACATATTAGCTGACTGTAATGTCACTTACTGTTTGTATTCTGCTTCATTCTGCTCCGCATGATTCTGTGTACAGCATCCATGCGTACAGCATCCAAACTCGCACTCGGTAGTGTTGATAAAAGTGTATTTGCAGTAAACCATCTTCTTGTTGCCCAGCATAAGTATCGTGATTATATGTCCTTGTTTAACGTTTCCAGATCCATCCCATATTGTTGATTTGCCTTTAACAGAAAACCTTACCATTGATAACGGACTGAATAGATGTTTTGTGTACCTCTTATTAATTACTAGGATCACGATTTCAAAATCGCTAGATAAAATAAGGGGTAAAGACCTCTTTGATAGCGGCTGATAAGCGGAAGAGTTAGGCCTAAAAAGAATATATAATGTTACCGCTCACACGACCGAAAACATTGCTCGAACCTAAATATTCTTATTGCTGATATTTTTTTATATTTTGTACAATACAGCTAGGAACAAAACTACTTTGTTTCAACAACGTATTAGTCTAATTGTTTCACGCTCGCCTGCACAACACCTTTTTAAGTATGATGTAAATAGTCGTGCTTTTCTTCGCCATACAAATAATTAATCTCATGACAATATATCGCATGGTATGACTTGCTTCCTGTTCGTTCTGCTCTCACTCATAAGATAAACCATTTGACTTGATTTGAAGATGTTGTCTGCACTATAGATGTGTCTAGGAAATCAGATTTTAAATTATTTCTATGGCCCTATTTCGATTCTGGTTTTAAGATGAAATCTGCTCGAAATTGAGCAAATTACGTTAAAAATGCTCGTTTTGCTTTATTTTGACATATATATAACAGCAGGGAGATCGTGTTCGTTTATATTTACTTCTAATATCTATCTTTGAACGACAGAATTGCTACAATCGGAAACAAGTTTTGAAACGTTGGTGACGCCGTTCCAGAGCCATAATAATACTTTAACTGTGCAAATGTTTACTACAATTCGAAGCAGTTTTAGTGTTGCATTTCAAGAATAGTCCAGAATGAAATGACATTGAATCATTCTAAGCAGCATTTCTTTTATTCTTCTGAAATAGTCATGACAATTTATGTTTAAAATTAATTCCTAATAAACATTCACATATACATTTTACAATGATAAGTTCTATAAAAATTCTTGAAAATAGAATGATAAAAAAATAGTTATATACTAACCGAGCAAAACAAAATATTTAATGTGTGGCCTTACAAAAAAAAACTCTTTCAAGAGTTTTTCAAAAATCATTTCCCTTAAACATCGATTCTGATTTGGATACAGAATCTTAAAAAGGTTGGTGAACACACAATTATTATTATATTTACAATCATAATAAAGTATTGTAATATTATATCTTCCTATTAAATATCAAACTATAGTCACTCGAATTCTTGAAATAAAATGTTTTTATTGACAAAATTGTGTTGCAACCATGATCGAAGTCATTGTTCATTATTCCATCCAAAACTTAATAATTAAGTATGCAATATAAAGAAGCCTTGTAAAAATACCACGCAATTATTGTAAATAAAACATTTTATTTCGAAAGTTCGAGTTGCTGAAACAAAAACGGTCTACACTGACCTCGACTGACTTAAATGTATTGTGTGAATGTTCGTGAAGTCAGCGGCATGGCGGCAAAGCGGTCTGGGTTCCGTTTTAATAACAGTTCGTAAGTTTTTCGTAAGTTTCCACGTACATTTTCAACTTAAAAGAATACGAACTGCGTACGTGCGTTTTCGTGTAAATATTTGCATAGGGCTTAATAATTCGTTGCTCTCCGATTGGAGGTAACACGCGCGCACCAGTCAAAAAAGTAAACAATCGTCTGCAAACAATTGAGCCGACTGCCAAAACAGAGAAGGAAGGAAAATTTGTCTAGGGCGGAACAATAAACGGTTTAAAAGTGTCCTAGTGGCGAGTAGTTAGTTGCCTAGCGGCGTGAAGATGACGGTCTGGCGGTCTAGCGCTAAAAATTGTTTTCTGTTTCAAAATATTTTCTTTATTCTTCAGCTGTAACAGTAACACGTTAAATTAACGTTCAAAACATAAGTAGATATTGGTCTAACTAATCAGTTTAGAGCAATACACTGTAATAATTGTAAAAATAAGTAATACTCTAAGCTTTGAGTTTTCATAATTTGGAGTTAAGTTTAATATACACCAATTTAAAAACAGATGCATGCGAGCTTCGGAGGCAATTGTGTGGACTAATATTACTCTCTAAGCACCCCTATTCGGCATCATTGCTAGAATGTGTACTGGGAACGAACTCCTGGTCATCAATGAATAATTTGTCGATTTTTTTTCCTCAGATTTGGCCTTTTTGAACACACCCATAATTGGCCTCCTCTTGTCGACGATGTCTTTCGGTAGATGTTGTCTCACACCTACTGCAGTGTTCTTTAACTTCGGACATGCCCGGCGTACTTTTTCTCGGTCTTCGTATTTGTCGAATTTCACGAGAACTGGTCTAGTACTTCCGGCCTTGTACCGCCCCATCCGTTCGGTTTTGAATGACATGTTCTGCTTTGCGCCCTCTATTTGCATAGTTTCCTCTACAATGGTTAAAATGTTATTTGTACAGTCAGTATCTGACTCTGTACTTGAGTCTTCCACCCGAAAAAACAAAAGATTGTTCTTAAGGATGCGTTTTTTTTGTAAACCAACCGTTATATGTAAAGGTATATATAACATGATATATATTCACATGTGTGTATATATATATATATATATATATATATATATATATATATATATATATATATATATATATAGAGAGAGAGAGAGAGAGAGAGAGAGAGAGAGAGAGAGAGAGAGAGAGAGAGAGAGAGAGGATATTTGTTTATTTCAGTGTAAGATTGTATTTTATTTCACGAGTGTCATAGAAAAACATATTTTCACGAGTGGCGAAGCCACGAGTGAAAATGTAGTTTTTTTATGATCACGAGTGAAATAAAATACGATCTTACACTGAAATAAACAAATTTTCTGTTTCTTTTATGCTTTTTTTCGGAGTTTTATTTGTTTTTTTATTTATTTCTGAATTACCCCCTTTTTTGAAAAGGGTGGGCTTTACGCCGCTACCCGTGGTGCGCCCCTCATGCATAGTTATAGCTGTCAACTTTTCTACTTTCGGTTTGCTGAGAAATAGTTCTCTGCTATTCATTCCTATAGCTTAATATTCGCTCGTTTATTATTACAAAGCTTTATGAACAGTAAACAATGAAGTATTATTAGTGCACATATGTTCCAAAAAATAATGAAAACACTTTTTATTTTAAGATGGTCATGAATACAAAACCAAATTACTACGCCGCTATTTAAAGAATGAAAATTTGGAAGGTCAAATGTGTTAGCAAAACAAATGTGGATACTCATTGGATTTTAACCATTCTTCTTAGTTTAAGACTGCATGTACGGTGTTTTTGTAGTAAGTTAATATTCAGTCATCTTACTGTCAGAGACCAGTCTGTTTCGATTTAAAATGTTTGTTTTCCAGATAAAGAGTAAATGCCACGCTAGTTTGTTGACACATTTTGAGGTGTGGGTGGGGTAAAAAATATCGGATCTATCTGTAAATTGTGTGAATTCTCCAGGAAGCTCATTTTACTTACTACAACAGTTAACAGTTCAAAATACATTTGAACGAGGATATAAAATTTTATTTATGTTCGAACAGTTGTTTTTGTCTGTAATTTGTTTGGTATGAAAGCAAATGTTCGAACATTCAGCTTCAAAGATCAGTAAAATGTTTGATAAACGGGATAACCGGTAATAAATGGTAAGTTGTTAATTTCCAATTATATATTTATTTAAATTTATAAAATATTTCTTTCTTTTTTAACATTGTTTTACATAATTTACTGAAGTCCAATGTTCTGTTTTGATCAAGGCAAGTACATGTAACAACAAAGGAATTTAAAAGTAGTTCTGAAAGTTGATATTTTCACTCCTTATTTTGCAGTGAAAATATCAAATTGATATTTTCACTGTTGTTATTTCACTGTTAAAACCCCATATTTCATTGTAAAGCATGAAAGAAATATATATATATACCAAAATTCTGCAACTGCTTCTAAAAATCCGTTGTTGTTTTACATTCGGAACTCCTCGGCCATTTTTATCGAAAACAACCTCGGATGTATGCCGGTACATCAGTTGAAGTAGTTCTTATTTTTTTGATTATATCATTTTTTAAATGTAGTGTTTTAGAGTTGTATTCATTGATCTAAGTTTAAATTGATTGCCAGTGAAGTGAATTGCAAACATATTTAAGATTCCCAAGAGTTAAGTCATAAAGTTTAACTGCTAAATATAATTACTACGCGATCGACTTGCAGCAGACTTAAACGTACCGCTTTTTGAGTATGTAAAACGTCCAAATACATCCTTGTCTGGTACCCAGCGTACTCTGCTCAACAAGAGTACGATAATGAAATGGTAAGGGCAGGTTACCCAGGCTGAATACATCGGAGGTTGTTTTCGATAAAAATGGCCGAGGAGCTCCGAATGTGTTTTTTTCATGAATGTCAAGGCCACGTTTTAACCACAACGAAAACATGTTAAGTACAGTTTACAGAATTACTTGCCCTTAACTAGGATATCAGTTGAACTTTTTTAATACCGTTCGATTATTGAAATAATAATAATAATAATAATAATAATAATAATAATAATAATAATAATAATAATCATAATAATATAATCATATAATTCGTAATTTGAAACGTTCAGATGATGTAAACAGTAGAAAAAATATTATTTAATATATAAATTGGATTTTAAACTGTACTTGTAGTGGCTTCCTCCGCTTATGGTAAACTACCGATATTGAAATAGGAAAGTGAGTTGGTCTACCACACTTGTCACATTGACAGTGCATTTGTGGAAGCCCAATCTGTCATCATGGAGATATTTCACCTCAGGGTCATTTATGCAGGTAAATATTCTGCAATTATTTGGTAACCATATTCATTTCATGGCCTGTTTAGAATTACTGATTCAGTTGGTACTGTTAATACATGTGTAGGTAACATAGAATCAGGTACTTAAAAATCACTGAGCTTGTTGTATCAAATGTTTCGACAGGTTGTTGGTGATTCCACTTGCAGTAACTAGTCAGAGGATAGTATCAAATGTCAGGGACAGTATGGTCGACATATCTAATCAATTCACCATCTCAGAGCCAAGCACACTTGCTCGCTCCCGGACTGACACCGCTTCTGACCGTTATGTCTTACGTTGAATGTCTTGGGCACGCAGCTGTACAATTGATTCATTGATATCAAAACAGTAGCGGCATCGCATTTCTAAGTCATCACTTTTCATGTGGATCGTAAGAAATAATTAAATCCTCTCTTTTTTCTGTTGTTGAGAAAGGAACCAACTGTCTCAGCCATTTTAACGTCGACTGATTATTTAACGTTGACTCTAACGTTGGTCCAGACCAACGTTAGTAGAGTCGTTAAGTTAACGACTACTTTATCGCCGTCAGCCTAAGTGTTAAGTTTGAACAACTCATTTTTGTCAACGTTAAAGTTAACGTTAATTTTAACGTTGACAGCGTAACATTTAACGATGATAGTAAACGTTAAATCCTTAACGAGAGTTTTGAACAACGGGGCCATAGTGTTATATACTTATCTCTCAGCATAACAAAGTTTATGTAAATAATTATCTTAAAAACTGTTTGTTTGTTAGTATATTCTCACCGTATATTAGAACAACAGTTTTTAATAACGTGGTAACCTTAGTAAACACTGTCAGGACGTCCGAAATATCAGCCATTGTGTTCCACTCTTTCTCACTAGGAAAAAGATGTGCATCGCCCTTTTTGCTCTCTTTCCTGTCTAACATGATATCCATCACCACACGCCTCTGCTCGACCAACCGTTCCAGCATCATCTGGGAAGAATTCCATCTGGTGATCGCGTCCTAGATGAGCTCATGATTTGGAAGGTTAAGTGGCCCCTGGCGTTTCCTCATCTCGGCAGTCAATGTTGTCGAGTGCTTGAAATGACGGACTAGTTTGCGAGCTTTGCTTAGAACACTGGCAACGCTAGGTAATTCTAATGCAGGTTTAATGCACAACTGCAGAGTGTGTGCATATCACCCCAAATCTGCCCAGTCACACAAAATACCAGCGCAGTCCATATTCCTTGCATTCGCCTTATTCCAGAAGCCCATAATGCTTTGCGACAAAGATGACTTCCGGTTTATTTCCGCATTCAATTTCCTAGTTATCGATACGAGTGAAAGGAAGAGCATACTTGGTAAAATAGATCGATAGGTGAGTAACACATGTTAGGAACATCAGGTTATACATTCTTCTATAAATATCTACCGTTTTTTGTAAATGTCAATGAAGTTTTTGACGTTTATACCCAACATCAATACACATTTAAGTGGGTGGGGTAAAATAACAAATATAATAAAGACTTTCATAGTAGTTCTCAAAGACTTCAAATACATATTGGTTGTTATAAAGTATGCATTCAATTGTGGTTTGTTGAGTTTGTTATTAAATTAAATGAATGATATGTTGCAATTAGTGTGAAATTGTTAAAATCTGCAACTTCAAAACAGTCAAGTAAATGAAGCTTAATGTGATTAAGAAGGGCATTTAAATACTGACTGCTGTGCTGTATGTAAACAAATATGCAGGTCTTAAAATAACAGCTTATTAATATTGTACTAGTAAATTGTAACTATTTAAATATCTGACTGATATTAAAGCTGCACTCTCACAGATTAAACATTTTGACAACTGTTTTTTTTGTCTTCGACTGCCAATTTATGCAAACGTGCAAGAAAACCAGTGATATAAGACTGCTAACAAAACATGGGATCGCAGATTTTCATTTTTAAGTAAATAAAATAATTTTTAATGCATTTTTCTTAAACCGTTAGTAACGCTTTTAAAACTAGCCATAAAATAATAATTTTTAAATGGAGATATGAAAATCGGTGATCCGTTTTTTTTGTCAGCAGGCTTATATCACTGGTTTGCAGATATTTACGCAGAAATTGCCTCTTTCCAAGACAACAAATAAAAAAAGTTGTCAAAACGGTATATCTGTGAGAGTGCAGCTTTAACAGTTAAGAGTCTTTTATATTTTATTTTTTTCTGGCTAAGTTGGATGATGATAAAACTATTTTATTTCAGAGATGTCCATTCTGGATGTTTGATTCCGCCAAGTTGATGCTCAACAGGAGTAGGCAGTTGATACCACTGATCTGATAGCACCTGCTATATCAGTTTTACAAGAAAACAATTGTGCAAAACACAAGAGACGGAATCGGTTCAAGAACAGAGATAAAATAAATGAAGTGTGTCAATATGAATGAAAACTTTCCTTGACTACAAGGACTAAAGAAATGCACACAAGTGACATAAATTTAAATGTTTGGTACAAAAAGTAGACATTTAGAACTTAAAATTATGACACAGGATGTGAAACAACACTTTATAGCCGATAACAGTCGAACAAGAGATTTTTCAAAAAGAAGCAAGATGTGGTTTTTTAACCTTTGGCAAATGAACCTTTAAAGGGATTATTGCATACCAAGGACAATTTATTGTTATTGAATTATATCATGTTTAATGTTATTATTAAATTGTAAAAAATACCGTTGTTATTAATATGATTGTCTATGATCTTTTTATTCCAATGACTGTGTAAACTCCCATGGTTAATATTAAAAAGACATAAAATCGAGTTAACGTTTGTGGGCAATAACTAGCCACCAGGTTAACTTAGTTTGTAGGAGCACTGTGCTTTTTCTGGCAGCCCTTGGTTCGAGCTTTTTCCTATCACGTTACTTTAGTATTGATATAGTCAATAAGCCTAGGTGTCGTTAGCGCAGTACTGTAGGCCGAATATTTTCTTGGCCCAAATTCAAACAGCCTTGAGATTTAAATGAAACTTGGTACACATGCAAATTTCCAGAAACCATAGGCTCATGTCCAGCAAGATCATACATAATATTTCAAGACTTGAATGATTCAACTCATCTGCTCCTATGTATTTTAATTTTCATAACTAAAATTGTTCATCATTGTAAATACAGTGCTCAAGTTTAAAGCTGCATTCTCAGACTGACCATTTTGACAAAAAAATGTCTGAAAACCAGTGATAAAAGATTGCTGATAGAAGATCAGATAACATTTGTACGTATCTTTGTTTGAAAATGGATATATTTATGGTTAAAAAGCGTTTCTAACGCTTTAAGAAAATGGAGTCTTTTGACAGTGTTTCAAACAACTGAGATCTGTTATTTTGTGAATCATCTTATATGACTGACTGAATTGAAGGCAATGATATCAAAATCAGTTAATCTGTAAGATTGCAGTTTTAAAGGTGCATGTCCCTAAAGGTCAATTGGCAGGAGATCTCATCAAATTTAATGAAGAATCATACATTCAATGATGCAATTCAACTTATTCATTCTGATGAGAATCAGCATTTAAAGAAGTTACCATGAGCTCTGATTTTTTTGCTGTGCTTTTTTTTATGACAAATTTATCATTTCTGTAGAAAATGTCTGACACTATCATACAAATTGTAGCAAAAGAAACAAAAAATGGTTGTACAGAATTAATGTTTATTTAAATATCTATAAAAAGAGTTGTTCATATAATAAAACATTATGATGCGCATTGTAAATGTAAAACATAACTAAAGTACAAGGACATAAAAAAGTATTTAATTTTATATATTTATATGATTTTTGAATAATAATATTTCTTATGATAACAATAATAATAATAAGTGTTGAATACTTTAGCACTTAACATATTATACATGTATGAATATCAATAATAACAGTCAAAAAACAACAGTTTAACCAACAAAAGAGATCCAACAAGTACTAGCAATGGGAATCAAACCAATATGACCCAACAGTGATTCAAATAACACTAGTTGTCTATCACACATTCTGTCCAACAAGCAGTCCAAACAACACTGGTGGTCCAACCAACACTTCCAGTCCAACCATTTATAATTGTTCAACCAACACGTATGGTCCATCCAATATAGCGGCCCAGTAAGCAAGAGATGCCAAAGCAACAATAGCATGTCAGGTACTAGCTGTCCATCACGTTGCTACCAATCTAGCAGCCCAACCAATTGTAGTGATGTTCTTCATTGAAAGTAATGATCTCAGAAGGTAACATCAGCATATTTGAATCATATCTGTAAAGAAAGGAATGGAACATAAAAAGCATATTTTTATAAAAAAGTAAGTTACTCTCAGACTTATTTATGAATGGGTTTTAAGACAATCTGGAACCCGATTTAATTCCAGGCCTGGGGGTATGCGACTAGTCCGGTGGCCATCATAATATTTGAAAATAACAAATCATTCAGAAGACTACACAGGTGACAGCATGACATAATTACTCTAAGTAAAATGTTTATTACATAGTAATAAAATACACACAGCAGTATAAATATCATAATTTATATTGATGATGATTTATTTATGTTCATTCATAAGACTATATTAGTTATACCTGGTAATGTACATACAGATTCCTCATTAGATTGTGACTGTCAGATAGTAAAACAGACTAATGTATTATTTGTGTTAATTTTCAAAACAAATGTTTTAGAATAGATGAGAATTTGTTGTTTATAATACTCCAATAAGAATAGTAACTGCAGTCTTTTCTGAACCATCTACCCCACCCACCAGAACTAACTGTCCAAGTAAACAGTCAAGCGATTTATAGCTCATGACATTCAAATAATATCACAATAATGTAATATAAACTCATTAAAATGACAAATCTAATAAAAAATAAATAAATTATAACAAACCTGGAATGATAATTTGTCCGTATTTATCGCTGTTATTGTACTTCGTCATAACCCGGAAATAAACCGGAAGTCACCATGCCGGAAAGGATTATGGTCTATTGGAAAGTCGAGAATTGTCATGCACGCAACCCTCTATTTTCCCCTCTAATCCAAACTCCGAAACACAGTCAATAAGTTTGGTGGCAATGTTCGACCCAGTGTGTCGCTCTGGCATCGCGCGTGTCATGAGGACATTACTTTTCATTTCCAATGAATTAGTAATGTGGTGCTCGGTGACGGTGATGTATGGATGAGTCGCCGTTGATGTCCAAGTGTCTGTGGTTATTGAAGCTGACGTAACATGGTCCAGGTCGGTAAACAGGGAAGACTTCTGTTCCTCGTACTTCCTTGTAATCCTTGCACGCAAGGTATTCCTGCAAGGCACTTTATAATCCGGGCATGCTGCCTGCATAAGATTACGGAACCCCTGGCCTTCTACAATGCTCAGAGGTCAGACACAACCATGTCTGCAATGGATTGTGTGACCTACTCACCCATGCTAGAAGGAAGCTTCCGTCTCAGAAAGCCAGTCATCTTTTGCTGGGGCTCTTCTGGCTCCTTCTTTGGCGTTGTTTCGGATTCATGCTTCAACCGCAGGTGGTTTTACATGCTTGTAGTTCCACCATTATACGCTAACTCGACACCACACAGCGTGCATTTACACGACTTGCCGTCGGCTGCTCTTTTGAAGTAATTCCACGCTGTGGACTTTGGGGCGGCATTATTAATTGCGCTATATGTTTGTTTACTCTACAAAATATTTTTTTAAAATGATAGTAGATCGTACTGTGTAATTGTTGTTTACCTCATTAATATTCATAATTCTTGATTTAAAATACCAACCAATCAATTGTGATAATCATTGCAAAAATAGTTAAAATACGCCCATTAAGAAATCAATTCTCGTAACGGTCGATACACTTTCGCTCGTTAGCGTCCATTGTTTGGTGAAAGGTCTCTAATTGGTATACAATAGAATTGTGTAGGTGGAAGTACCGCTATCAAAACTTCGCTAATTGACATCCGTGCTAATTTGAAAGGCTACCAGACAAATCGGCCCCTTACCAAATCGGCCCCTAGCTCAAACGGTTACCTTTTCGGCCCCTTACCAAATCGTCCCCATCCCGTAGACGTTTCGGCCCCTGATTACCGAGACGTTTCGGCCCTTATTTTTATTTTATTTTTTATATCTAAATACATTGTTTAAGTAAAAAACATGTAATTTCATTTTTTTTTTAATAGACAAAGCTATATACATGCATACAAAGGTATAGATAAAAATAGATTTAAAGAAAATATCTGTACACTTGAAAACATATTTTTATTTTATTTCTAAATATAAGTAAAAAACATGTAATTTCATTTTTTTTATTTTAAGAGACAAAGCTATATACATGCATACAAAGATGTAGATAAAAATAGATTTAAAGAAAATATCTGTACACTTGAAAACATGTAAAGATTTATTCACGAGATATTTTTATAAGACGAAATAGAGTTGAAGAAGAAATGTTTAAACTTCATTTTTTTTTAAATAATCTTTAAATATTATACATAACTATGTTGCTAATATTATGTATAATGACATGTCCATTGTCTAACATCAGTCTTGACCAAACACCTATCGCCCGCCGTAGATGGCACCAACATTTTTCAGGAACTCCTCGCAGGTGACCTTATGCGAATCGTATGAGTCCCACTCATCCATGATCCCGGCGTTGATGTCCCTGTAACGCTCTCGATATAAGTTATAAATTTTATGAAATTCAGTTATTTATATTCAAATCAGGTATATATAAGGATGAAAAAAAAAACTATTATTAATCTTATATTGAATACGTATGCAAAACCATACTGGCTTAAACGGTGATTTTAGACAGACGGTCTTATGGCGAATTGTCACATTCCACAGAGGTATCAGGCGTTGAAATTGTGACCCTTTGTGTTTACAAGCTTATAAATACGTCTACAAGGTTTGTTCCGACTTTCCCAACAGCTAATTCTCACACTTAAAGATTAATACCAATTATCTCTTCGCACCTCAAACAGAATATTATTTCACTTTTTTTATTACGTATATATTGGTTTACTCTTGTTAAAATGCATTTGAACTATCAAGTTGTATCTACCCATTCGGCGAGCACGCTACGTTTTACAGTATTTCTACAGATTTAATAACATTTAAAACATCTCGTCTTTAATCGTAGCATGGGTGCTTTGGACTGTATAATATAAAAATATGCCTACACAGTATGATTGTATAAATCTCTGGTTAAAAATTCAATATTTAAATAATATCTTAAGTATCTATCACATACGCATTAAAATCAAACACTTCAAATACATCATATACAAACATTTTAGGCTCAGCCTACATTTTAAAAAAGATACAATAGTACCCACTTTTAGAAACGATTTAATATATATACTTACGTTGTTTATATTACTCAAATCTTCTTCAATCAACTCTAAATAACATTAACAAATTAAAGACAATTATTCATTCACACGTCTTTGAATGTCTTTTTCACACCCACAACACTAACAGTTTGCCTTGCAAAAAAGAACGCATGGTTCAAAGACAAATTTTCTTTGAAGTCTTTAATGATCAATTAATAATTAACAGTTATAACAAATAAAATTTCTTAGATTTTCTAACATTTTATATTAAAAATCAGGGTTAATAGTTATTTAGATTTTAATCATATTTTTATATTAGTCATATCAATGTTTTTCATGCATATCTGTCTATTTTTAAATTTAAAGATTTTATTTACAACTTATTTACAGATCTCATTGACATTTATAAGACGACCTACAATGTTTTTCTTTATACTCAAGATAAAAAATAAAATTAAGGGGCCGAAATGTCTCTATTGAAAATCACTAAGGGGCCGAAACGTCTCGAGTCATTTTAATTAAGGGGGCGAAATGGCAGGGCCGAAACGTCTTAGGGGCCGATTTGGTAGTTGGCCGATTTGGTAAGGGGCCGATTTGTCTTGCTCCCATTTGAAATAGGGGTCCTTTGTTGACAGTTTGCAACTAACAGAACAACTGTCAACTAATTGATTGAGGTCAATTGTGCACACAGCGGGGATTAGAGGGACCGTAAATTGTCCTCTTGGCAACTAACCAGATCTGATATTTTGTCTGTAAATCGTGTATTTGGTGATTTTTATAGATTTTTTATTTTCTTTTTCCGAGTACTCGAGTAGTGATTTGGAACTCGAGTACTCGGACGTTCGATCGAGTACTCGGGTACTCGTTGCCATCCCTAGTTTTTATTGATAATATAGTATACTTCTTTTTAAATTCAATTTTGAACCATGTTATCAGTGTACATATTGTTACGACCTAGCCGTGTGGTCCGTCGACGCTATCATGTCAAAATCAACAAAGTCAAGTCTAGAAAAGAAGACACCATGAATGAATAAGGGATAGATAGGCTTCATATATAAACTTAAGGTAAATTATTAGAATTTGTTTGACAAAAATGTCGTACCATCCGTTATAGTTATTTGAAATACTTATAAATTAGTTGATTTCATATTGGCCGAGTTATTTGTCCTCGGTCAGCTGTATTTGCCTTCGCAAATGTTGTATCGCGAGTGCGAGTTTCAGCTGTGGTTTAGTGTTGTCAGACCCTTTATTCCAGGTAGTGTTGTGTCTGGGTGCGAGTTTCAGCTGTGGTTTAGTGTTGTCTGACCCTTTATTCCAGGTGGTGTTGTATCTTCGGTGCGATTTTGAGCTGTGGTATAGTGTTGTCTGTCCCTTTGTTCCAGGTGGTGTTGTATCTTTGGTGCGAGTTTGAGTTGTGGTATAGTGTTGTCTGACCCATTTATTCCAGGTGGTGTTGTGTCTTGGTGTGAGTTTGAGTTGTGGTATAGTGTTGTCTGACCCATTTATTCCAGGTGGTGTTGTGTCTTGGTGTGAGTTTGAATTGTGGTATAGTGTTGTCTGACCCATTTATTCCAGGTGGTGTTGTATCCTGGGTGCGAGTTTGAGCTGTGGTATAGTGTTGTCTGACCCTTTATTCAAGGTGGTATTGTGTCTTGGTGCGAGTTTGAGTTGTGGTATAGTGTTGTCTGATCCATTTATTCCAGGTGGTGTTGGGTCTTGGTGTGAGATTGAGTTGTGGTATAGTGTTGTCTGACCCATTTATTCCCGGTGGTATTGTGTCCTGGTGAGAGTTTGAGTTGTGGGTATAGTGTTGTCTGACCCAATTATTCCAGGTGGTATTGTGTCTTGGTGCGAGTTTGAGTTGTGGTATAGTGTTGTCTGACCCATTTATTCCAGGTGGTGTTGTGTCCTGGTGAGAGTTTGAGTTGTGGTATAGTGTTCTCTGACCCATTTATTCCAGGTGGTATTGTGTCTTGGTGCGAGTTTGAGTTGTGGTATAGTGTTGTCTGACCCTTTATTCCAGGTGGTGTTGTGTCTTGGTGTGAGTTTGAGTTGTGGTATAGTGTTGCCTGACCCATTTATTCCAGGTGGTGTTGTGTCTTGGTGTGAGTTTGAATTGTGGTATAGTGTTGTCGGACCCATTTATTCCAGGTAGTGTTGTATCCTGGATGCGAGTTTGAGTTGTGGTATAGTGTTGTCTGACCCATTTATTCCAGGTGGTATTGTGTCTTGGTGCGAGTTTGATTTGTGGTATAGTGTTGTCTGACCCTTTATTCCAGGTGGTATTGTGTCTTGGTGCGAGTTTGAGTTGTGGTATAGTGTTGTCTGACCCTTTATTCCAGGTGGTGTTGTGTCTTGGTGCGAGTTTGAGTTGTGGTATAGTGTTGTCTGACCCATTTATTCCAGGTGGTATTGTGTCTTGGTGCGAGTTTGAGTTGTGGGTATAGTGTTGTCTTACCCTTTATTCCAGGTGGTGTTGTGTCTTGGTGCGAGTTTGAGTTGTGGTATAGTGTTGTCTGACCCTTTATTCCAGGTGGTGTTGTGTCTTGGTGCGAGTTTGAGTTGTGGTATAGTGTTGTCTGACCCATTTATTTCAGGTGGTGTTGTGTCTTGGTGCGAGTTTGAGTTGTGGTATAGTGTTGTCTGACCCATTTATTCCAGGTGGTGTTGTGTCTTGGTGTGAGTTTGAGTTGTGGTATAGTGTTGTCTGACCCATTTATTCCAGGTGGTGTTGTGTCTTGGTGTGAGTTTGAGTTGTGGTATAGTGTTGTCTGACCCATTTATTCCAGGTGGTGTTGTGTCTTGGTGTGAGTTTGAGTTGTGGTATAGTGTATCTGACCCATTTATTCCAGGTAGTGTTGTATCCTGGGTGCGAGTTTGAGCTGTGGTATAGTGTTGTCTGACCCTTTATTCCAGGTGGTATTGTGTCTTGGTGCGAGTTTGAGTTGTGGTATAGTGTTGTCTGACCCATTTATTCCAGGTGGTATTGTGTCCTGGTGAGAGTTTGATTTGTGGTACAGTGTTGTCTGACCCATTAAATCCAGGTGGTATTGTGTCTTGGTGCGAGTTTGAGTTGTGGTATAGTGTTGTCTGACCCATTTATTCCAGGTGGTGTTGTGTCCTGGTGAGAGTTTGAGTTGTGGTATAGTGTTGTCTGACCCATTTATTCCAGGTGGTATTGTTTCTTGGTGCGAGTTTGAGTTGTGGTATAGTGTTGTCTGACCCTTTATTCCAGGTGGTATTGTGTCTTGGTGCGAGTTTGAGTTGTGGTATAGTGTTGTCTGACCCTTTATTCCAGGTGGTATTGTGTCTTGGTGCGAGTTTGAGTTGTGGTATAGTGTTGTCTGACCCATTTATTCCAGGTGGTATTGTGTCTTGGTGCGAGTTTGAGTTGTGGGTATAGTGTTGTCTGACCCTTTATTCCAGGTGGTATTGTGTCTTGGTGCGAGTTTGAGTTGTGGTATAGTGTTGTCTGACCCTTTATTCCAGGTGGTGTTGTGTCTTGGTGCGAGTTTGAGTTGTGGTATAGTGTTGTCTGACCCATTTATTCCAGGTGGTGTTGTGTCTTGGTGTGAGTTTGAGTTGTGGTATAGTGAATCTGACCCATTTATTCCAGGTGGTGTTGTGTCTTGGTGCGAGTTTGAGTTGTGGTATAGTGTTGTCTGACCCATTTATTCCAGGTGGTGTTGTGTCTTGGTGTAAATTTGAGTTGTGGTATAGTGTTGTCTGATCCATTTATTCCAGGTGGTGTTGTGTCTTGGTGTGAGTTTGAGTTGTGGTATAGTGTTGTCTGACCCATTTATTCCAGGTGGTGTTGTGTCTTGGTGTGAGTTTGAGTTGTGGTATAGTGTTGTCTGACCCATTTATTCCAGGTAGTGTTGTATCCTGGGTGCGAGTTTGAGCTGTGGTATAGTGTTGTCTGACCCTATATTCCAGGTGGTATTGTGTCTTGGTGCGAGTTTGAGTTGTGGTATAGTGTTGTCTGACCCATTTATTCCAGGTGGTATTGTGTCCTGGTGAGAGTTTGAGTTGTGGTATAGTGTTGTCTGACCCATTTATTCCAGGTGGTATTGTGTCTTGGTGCGAGTTTGAGTTGTGGTATAGTGTTGTCTGACCCATTTATTCCAGGTGGTGTTGTGTCCTGGTGAGAGTTTGAGTTGTGGTATAGTGTTGTCCGACCCATTTATTCCAGGTGGTATTGTGTCTTGGTGCGAGTTTGAGTTGTGGTATAGTGTTGTCTGACCCATTTATTCCAGGTGGTATTGTGTCTTGGTGCGAGTTTGAGTTGTGGTATAGTGTTGTCTGACCCATTTATTCCAGGTGGTATTGTGTCTTGGTGCGAGTTTGAGTTGTGGTATAGTGTTGTCTGTCCCTTTATTCCAGGTGGTATTGTGTCTTGGTGTGAGTTTGAGTTGTGGTATAGTGTTGTCTGACCCTTTATTCCAGGTGGTATTGTGTCTTGGTGCGAGTTTGAGTTGTGGTATAGTGTTGTCTGACCCTTTATTCCAGGTGGTATTGTGTCTTGGTGCGAGTTTGAGTTGTGGGTATAGTGTTGTCTGACCCTTTATTCCGGGTGGTATTGTGTCTTGGTGCGAGTTTGAGTTGTGGTATAGTGTTGTCTGACCCTTTATTCCAGGTGGTGTTGTGTCTTGGTGCGAGTTTGAGTTGTGGTATAGTGTTGTCTGACCCTTTATTCCAGGTGGTATTGTGTCTTGGTGCGAGTTTGAGTTGTAGTATAGTGTTGTCTGACCCATTTATTCCAGGTGGTATTGTGTCTTGGTGCGAGTTTGAGTTGTGGGTAGAGTGTTGTCTGACCCTTTATTCCAGGTGGTATTGTGTCTTGGTGCGAGTTTGAGTTGTGGTATAATGTTGTCTGACCCTTTATTCCAGGTGGTGTTGTGTCTTGGTGTGAGTTTGAGTTGTGGTATAGTGTTGTCTGACCCATTTATTCCAGGTGGTGTTGTGTCTTGGTGTGAGTTTGAGTTGTGGTATAGTGTTGTCTGACCCATTTATTCCAGGTGGTATTGTGTCTTGGTGTGAGTTTGAGTTGTGGTATAGTGTTGTCTGACCCATTTATTGCAGGTGGTGTTGTGTCTTGGTGCGAGTTTGAGTTGTGGGTATAGTGTTGTCTGACCCATTTATTCCAGGTGGTGTTGTGTCTTGGTGCGAGTTTGAGTTGTGGTAGTGTTGTCTGACCTACTTATTCCAGGTAGTGTTGTATCCTGGGTGCGAGTTTGAGCTGTGGTATAGTGTTGTCTGACCCTTTATTCCAGGTAGTATTGTGTCTTGGTGCGAGTTTGAGTTGTGGTATAGTGTTGTCCGACCCATTTATTCCAGGTGGTATTGTGTCCTGGTGAGAGTTTGAGTTGTGGTATAGTGTTGTCTGACCCATTTATTCCAGGTGGTATTGTGTCTTGGTGCGAGTTTGAGTTGTGGTATAGTGTTGTCTGACCCTTTATTCCAGGTGGTATTGTGTCTTGGTGCGAGTTTGAGTTGTGGTATAGTGTTGTCTGACCCTTTATTCCAGGTGGTATTGTGTCTTGGTGTGAGTTTGAGTTGTGGTATAGTGTTGTCTGACCCATTTATTCCAGGTGGTGTTGTATCCTTGGTGCGAGTTTGAGTTGTGGGTATAGTGTTGTCTGACCCTTTATTCCAGGTGGTGTTGTGTCTTGGTGCGAGTTTGAGTTGTGGTATAGTGTTTTCTGACCCTTTATTCCAGGTGGTGTTGTGTCTTTGTGCGAGTTTGAGTTGTGGTATAGTGTTGTCTGACCAAATTATTCCAGGTGGTGTTGTGTCTTGGTGTGAGTTTGAGTTGTGGTATAGTGTTGTCTGACCCATTTATTCCAGGTGGTGTTGTGTCTTGGTGTGAGTTTGAGTTGTGGTATAGTGTTGTCTGACCCATTTATTCCAGGTGGTTTTGTGTCTTGGTGTGAGTTTGAGTTGTGGTATAGTGTATCTGACCCATTTATTCCAGGTAGTGTTGTATCCTTGGTGCGAGTTTGAGCTGTGGTATAGTGTTGTCTGACCCTTTATTCCAGGTGGTATTGTGTCTTGGTGCGAGTTTGAGTTGTGGTATAGTGTTGTCTGACCCATTTATTCCAGGTGGTATTGTGTCCTGGTGAGAGTTTGAGTTGTGGTATAGTGTTGTCTGACCCATTTAATCCAGGTGGTATTGTGTCTTGGTGCGAGTTTGAGTTGTGGTATAGTGTTGTCTGACCCATTTATTCCAGGTGGTGTTGTGTCCTGGTGAGAGTTTGAGTTGTGGTATAGTGTTGTCTGACCCATTTATTCCAGGTGGTATTGTGTCTTGGTGCGAGTTTGAGTTGTGGTATAGTGTTGTCTGACCCTTTATTCCAGGTGGTATTGTGTCTTGGTGCGAGTTTGAGTTGTGGTATAGTGTTGTCTGACCCTTCATTCCAGGTGGTATTGTGTCTTGGTGCGAGTTTGAGTTGTGGTATAGCGTTGTCTGACCCATTTATTCCAGGTGGTATTGTGTCTTGGTGCGAGTTTGAGTTGTGGGTATAGTGTTGTCTGACCCTTTATTCCAGGTGGTATTGTGTCTTGGTGCGAGTTTGAGTTGTGGTATAGTGTTGTCTGACCCTTTATTCCAGGTGGTGTTGTGTCTTGGTGCGAGTTTGAGTTGTGGTATAGTGTTGTCTGACCCATTTATTCCAGGTGGTGTTGTGTCTTGGTGTGAGTTTGAGTTGTGGTATAGTGTATCTGACCCATTTATTCCAGGTGGTGTTGTGTCTTGGTGCGAGTTTGAGTTGTGGTATAGTGTTGTCTGACCCTTTATTCCAGGTGGTATTGTGTCTTGGTGCGAGTTTGAGTTGTGGTATAGTGTTGTCTGACCCTTTATTCCGGGTGGTATTGTGTCTTGGTGCGAGTTTGAGTTGTGGTATAGTGTTGTCTGACCCTTTATTCCAGGTGGTGTTGTGTCTTGGTGCGAGTTTGAGTTGTGGTATAGTGTTTTCTGACCCTTTATTCCAGGTGGTATTGTGTCTTGGTGCGAGTTTGAGTTGTAGTATAGTGTTTTCTGACCCTTCATTCCAGGTGGTATTGTGTCTTGGTGCGAGTTTGAGTTGTGGGTATAGTGTTGTCTGACCCTTTATTCCAGGTGGTATTGTGTCTTGGTGCGAGTTTGAGTTGTGGTATAATGTTGTCTGACCCTTTATTCCAGGTGGTGTTGTGTCTTGGTGTGAGTTTGAGTTGTGGTATAGTGTTGTCTGACCCATTTATTCCAGGTGGTGTTGTGTCTTGGTGTGAGTTTGAGTTGTGGTATAGTGTTGTCTGACCCATTTATTCCAGGTGGTATTGTGTCTTGGTGCGAGTTTGAGTTGTGGTAGTGTTGTCTGACCTACTTATTCCAGGTAGTGTTGTATCCTGGGTGCGAGTTTGAGCTGTGGTATAGTGTTGTCTGACCCTTTATTCCAGGTAGTATTGTGTCTTGGTGCGAGTTTGAGTTGTGGTATAGTGTTGTCTGACCCATTTATTCCAGGTGGTATTGTGTCCTGGTGAGAGTTTGAGTTGTGGTATAGTGTTGTCTGACCCATTTATTCCAGGTGGTATTGTGTCTTGGTGCGAGTTTGAGTTGTGGTATAGTGTTGTCTGACCCATTTATTCCAGGTGGTGTTGTGTCTTGGTGCGAGTTTGAGTTGTGGTATAGTGTTGTCTGACCCATTTATTCCAGGTGGTATTGTGTCTTGGTGCGAGTTTGAGTTGTGGTATAGTGTTGTCTGACCCTTTATTCCAGGTGGTGTTGTGTCTTGGTGTGAGTTTGAGTTGTGGTATAGTGTTGTCTGACCCTTTATTCCAGGTGGTATTGTGTCTTGGTGCGAGTTTGAGTTGTGGTAGTGTTGTCTGACCTACTTATTCCAGGTAGTGTTGTATCCTGGGTGCGAGTTTGAGCTGTGGTATAGTGTTGTCTGACCCTTTATTCCAGGTAGTATTGTGTCTTGGTGCGAGTTTGAGTTGTGGTATAGTGTTGTCTGACCCATTTATTCCAGGTGGTATTGTGTCCTGGTGAGAGTTTGAGTTGTGGTATAGTGTTGTCTGACCCATTTATTCCAGGTGGTATTGTGTCTTGGTGCGAGTTTGAGTTGTGGTATAGTGTTGTCTGACCCATTTATTCCAGGTGGTGTTGTGTCTTGGTGCGAGTTTGAGTTGTGGTATAGTGTTGTCTGACCCATTTATTCCAGGTGGTATTGTGTCTTGGTGCGAGTTTGAGTTGTGGTATAGTGTTGTCTGACCCTTTATTCCAGGTGGTGTTGTGTCTTGGTGTGAGTTTGAGTTGTGGTATAGTGTTGTCTGACCCTTTATTCCAGGTGGTGTTGTGTCTTGGTGCGAGTTTGAGTTGTGGTATAGTGTTGTCTGACCCTTTATTCCAGGTGGTATTGTGTCTTGGTGCGAGTTTGAGTTGTGGGTATAGTGTTGTCTGACCCTTTATTCCAGGTGGTATTGTGTCTTGGTGCGAGTTTGAGTTGTGGTATAGTGTTGTCTGACCCTTTATTCCAGGTGGTGTTGTGTCTTGGTGCGAGTTTGAGTTGTGGTATAGTGTTGTCTGACCCTTTATTCCAGGTGGTGTTGTGTCTTGGTGCGAGTTTGAGTTGTGGTATAGTGTTGTCTGACCCATTTATTCCAGGTGGTGTTGTGTCTTGGTGCGAGTTTGAGTTGTGGTATAGTGTTGTCTGACCCATTTATTCCAGGTGGTGTTGTGTCTTGGTGCGAGTTTGTGTTGTGGTTTAGTGTTGTCTGATCCTTTATTCCAGGTAGTGTTGTGTCTTGGTGCGAGTTTGAGTTGTGGTATAGTGTTGTCTGACCCATTTATTCCAGGTGGTATTGTGTCTTGGTGCGAGTTTGAGTTGTGGTATAGTGTTGTCTGACCCATTTATTCCAGGTGGTATTGTGTCTTGGTGCGAGTTTGAGTTGTGGTATAGTGTTGTCTGACCCATTTATTCCAGGTGGTGTTGTGTCTTGGTGCGAGTTTGAGTTGTGGTATAGTGTTGTCTGACCCATTTATTCCAGGTGGTGTTGTGTCTTGGTGCGAGTTTGAGTTGTGGTATAGTGTTGTCTGACCCATTTATTCCAGGTGGTGTTGTGTCTTGGTGCGAGTTTGAGTTGTGGTATAGTGTTGTCTGACCCATTTATTCCAGGTAGTGTTGTATCCTGGGTGCGAGTTTGAGCTGTGGTATAGTATTGTCTGTCCCTTTATTCCAGGTGGTATTGTGTCTTGGTGCGAGTTTGAGTTGTGGTATAGTGTTGTCTGACCCATTTATTCCAGGTAGTGGTGTATCTTGGGTGCGAGTTTGAGCTGTGGTATAGTGTTGTCTGTCCCTTTATTCCAGGTGGTATTGTGTCTTGGTGTGAGTTTGAGTTGTGGTATAGTGTTGTCTGACCCATTTATTCCAGGTGGTGTTGTATCCTTGGTGCGAGTTTGAGTTGTGGGTATAGTGTTGTCTGACCCATTTATTACAGGTAGTGTTGTATCTTTGGTGCGAGTTTGAGTTGTGGTATAGTGTTGTCTGACTCTTTATTCCACGTGGTGTTGTGTCTTTGTGCGACTTTGAGTTGTGGTATAGTGTTGTCTGACCCTTTATTCCAGGTGGTGTGTTGTATCCTGGGTGTGAGTTTGAGCTGTGGTTTAGTGTTGTCTGACCGTTTTTCCAGAGGTGTTGTATTACGAGTACGAGTTTGAGCTGTGGTATAGTGTTATGTGACCCTTTATTTCTGAAGGTGTTGCATCATGGGTGCGGGTTTGAGCTTTGGTAAAGTGTTGTCTGACCCTTTATTCCAGGTTTTGTTGTATGACAGGAGCAGTGCTAGTGATGTCTACGACTAGCTATGTGGAAAGGGAGGACTGGGTTCTCTGCCAGTACTGGAGTGTGTTCGACCTTGAGAACATTCGGTGTCAGGACGCCTGCTGTGAACACGCCGCCTGCTGTGAACACACCGCCTGCTGCACCAAACAGGAGGCTGATGAGATCGCCGCAAAAGGAAATATGTAAGATATCGTTAGATTCGTTTTCAGAGTAAAATACAGCTTTTAAAGTGGCTTAAAGTTAAGGGAACTAAATGGCGTTTCACTAAAGACATTGGTGATTTTTTGTCGTAATTTGAAGTCATCTTAGTGCCGTTGTTTCATTATTTTGCAACTTTCGTTTGAATTAAACTTCAGATAACATTGAAATTGAACACGAAGTTTAGGGAAAACATCGATGTATTGTCATTTGTGATGTTCATATAGATTTAAGCTTATTGGAGTTACGACTAAAAAAATTATTGAACCACACCACCAATGTCGTTGTATTCGGGTTTTATCAGAAAACACCACGATCCTTACTTGAACCATCTTAGGCCATACCAAATTGATTCTATATTTAGCGTCAAGTTCAATGTCCAAAACCTACTATACCAGCACGGCAGGAAGAAACCCAAATGTTGTTAGAAAGAAATATATGCATATTATACTGAATTCAACTTCTTTGAGATATGAACACCCTGTTGCGGAAAAGAGTTGTCTAGTCTTAAACTGTGCATCTTGTTTTGCCTACAGATCTCCCGGACAGATAGCCATGATTTTCGTCATACCTTTGGTGGCTGTCATTCTTCTATTTGCATTTGTCTTATTTGTCAGAAGACGGCGAATTAAGAGAATAAGGAAAGGTAACACAATAACATCCTGAAGTAAAACAATAAGATCAAAGAGCGTTTTGTACGACGCTTGAATAATATGTGGTACTCTGAAATAGTTTTGAATATTTAATTATTAATTCACTGACAATTAAAGACGGGTTTATTTAATACTGTTCGCTCAATTGTCAAACAAAATAACATCCTTACTGAATTCATTGATCTGACAAGACGATTTTATCGTTTGCTCGTTGATAGATGTTATCTTTGAATTTAACTGGCAGATGTTATGTATATGTTTATAAGTTATCCTGGTTAATGTGTACTGTCTGCTGATATGTTGTTATTTAGACGTGGACCTCTATATAGGGTGTACTATAAATATTTTTTTTATTAAAGCTCTGGAGGCGGAATTACTGAGGAAAATAATTGCAGAAGCGTTAGCGAATGCGCGGGTAAACGCACGAATAAATGATTTGGCTGCGGAGCGAAGGGCGCGGGAGAGTCGGGGTCCGCAGTCGCCAGAGGACACCATGCTAGATCCCCCGTATGATGGGTCTCTAGCGGAGTCAGGCCTGCCCACCAGACGGGAGGATCCTTCAGACATAACACAGTCCCACTGTTACCGGAACCCTCTTGATGACTTCGATAAACGCATTGACAACCTTTACTGAACAGTTTCTGTACAGATCGTTCTGACTATTAAACGTAAATGTTAAAATTGTGTGAATAAATCCAACAACAGCCGATAGACTCTCGCCTTGAATACAGAAATTTATTATGTTCGCACAATAAATCTGCAGGCAAAACATAAAGCTTTATATATTTAGCCGTATTCAACCTAGTACAAATCTGCCGTATCCACTTCGCTGGCGTCACTAGAAGTATCACTGCACAGTGTTTAAATGCCGCAATACAACAAAAGAGTGCGTCGCTAAAATTATGTAACATCGTTCCATTTAAACTATAATTTTATATACATTATACAACATTATATCTACTTACCATTTTCAAATTGTTTTGTAAAATGTAGTCTGTCGATCTGGTCCATCCGTGCAACTAGAAATAGCTTAAGGAGAAAAGGCTTTGATTTCGTGTTTACGTATTTTCGCGGCGAAAGGACAAACATGCGACGATTGGAAAATGTGAAAAATTGCGGCATGACCGCCTTTCGGCCAGCCAGTAGGCCACTTTCCCATCGAAGCATCGCGTATTCCCGCCTTTTCGCCAAGCTACTTGGTGCATTTTCTTATTGTGGCACATTTTCGCCCCGCCTCTTTGCACATGTTCGCCCCGCCATTTGACGCACTTTCGCAGTGTTACTTTCGTTTATCCACTTTTCGCCTTCCGGTAGGCATGTACAAAAACGGTACCAAAACAGATCACACCACTGTTTTTTGAAACCTGGATGTGTATCACGGTGATGGTGCATGGCGGATTCTTTCCGTCATCATTCGGCAAATGTGGGTTCTATCCGACGGCGATGCGGAATCTTACCGATAAAATCGTAACTTAGCTGGGTACAGCTCTGCAATTTTTCGATTTCATTCTATTATCATCCTAAGGGTTTTAAGAAAATATCTTTATTTTAATGAAAGGCTAGATTGTTGGTGTCTGTAAAATTAATTGTATTAAAGATATGTCGTTTTACTATCGTATCAAATGAATTTAAGCAATGTCATTTGAAAATCGTAGGGGGCGAGCAGAAACTGTGTGTTTTTCTTTCTCTTTTCAATTATATCTCATTTTAACATGATGTACACACACATGGTAGTTTAATAAGGAAAAGGACTCACAAATGGAAAGTGTGTCATTAAATCAGCTATGAGATTGCTACCTGTTCTCCCAGATGATTTCGAGTTACCTGGAGTATACTTGGAATATAGACTTGTTTTGTCCGATGAGTGCAAGCTCCGTACATATTATTTCAAAATATTTTCAACATCTATTCAATGGTTTGGTATCCGAAATATTAAAGCTACAAACGCTCCCTTCCGATAATGTGGGACTAATTCTAAATCGGTTAGGACTCGCACTGACGTAGAACATGTTTATATTAGGGATAACCTATATTGTTCAAATATTTGGAGATGTTCAAAATGATCATGTCCGTGATGTTGTTAAGTGTGGACCTAATGAATGGCTTGCCGATCAATAGTTAAAATACTTATAACCGCACTTCTATAGAACATACACTAAAACCACCAGGGGTAATATTTGTGACTATCACCCCGCACTATCCCCCTCTGTCGCACTGTTACCCTTTGACGTCATGAAAATGACAATTTTAGCTTTTGTTCGACATAATAAAATCATCCTCGAGTATGAATAAAATAGACATTGACTGCTTTGAGGGTTACAGTATATAAATATCATATGGCAGGATGTGTGACATTGATATTGTCAACCCGAGAGCAGAATGTCACCCGAGGCGTCAGCCGAGGGTGACATTTTGTTTCGAGGGTTGACAATAACAATGTCACACATTCTGCCATATGATATTTATTTTATTATAACGAACAAAATTAAGTACATAAAAGGTTTTAAAATGTTTTTAATTCATTTAATTAAACAAGTTTAACAAGGTAAACAAAATATAAGATAATAAAATAATAATATCTAGAACAAATTTCCACCGTTAATTATGCTAAAATTCCTACAAAAAAAATGACAGTTCCTGTCGTCTGATGTTTTTGTGTACACTTTGAATAGTGACGTCACTGCTGTATGTGTATAAGGGAGGCAATCACGTCATGATTTAGCTAAAATATTGAAGCAGTTATTTGCCCTTATATGACATTCAAAATGTCACTGCGGTCACATGACATGGCAGTGAATTTTCGCTTGGTCACGTGTCAAAAAGGTTGAAAATGTTTTTGACAGTCAAAATATCTCTTATTCGGGTAATGGGATTTTACCATTGTAGACAAAAGTGAGGTATAATAATATATAAATATCATATGGCAGCGTGTGTGACATTGATATTGTCAACCTGAGAACAGAATGTCACCTCGTTGTTTTTATATCGAACAAAATTAAGTACATAAACAAGTTTTAAAATGTTTTTAATTCATTTAATTAAAAAAGTTTAACAAGATAAATAGACTATAACACAATCAAATAAATATCACCGTATCATTATCGTATCATAATCGTAAATACTTGCAAATCGAGGCATATTTACTTGCTGACAGTTCCTGTCGTCTGATGTTTGTGTGTACTGATTGAATAGTGACGTCACTACTGTATGTGTATAAGGGAGGCAATCACGTCATGATTTAGCTAAAATATTGAAGCAGTTATTTGCCCTTATATGACATTCAAAATGTCACTGCGGTCACAAGACCTGACAGTGAATTTGCTTGGTCACGTGTCAAAAAGGTTGAAAATGTTTCTTACAGTCAAAATATCTCTTTTTCGGGTAATGGAATTTTACCATTGCAGACAAAAGTGAGGTATAATAATATGCACTGTCATTCTCAAGTCAGTCAATATATACTCTTTGCTCGAGGACGGGGTAAGACCAGTTTTGTACTGTGATAAGTGTGAATCACGTGGTACAAAAATATGAGACGGTATGTTAAATTTTAATATTTTTCACCCCATTATCACAATTTAAATTCCCCTGCATCGAACATGTTCCATTGCCCAATATCAACTGTAAAGTAGTAACTTCATTATGCCGAATAGTTCTGTAGTTTACAAGGAATGTGTGGCACAAGTTTTGACACGAGGCGAAATGTGCTGCGGAAATCTTTTATAATCTTCATACGGCATCTCTATTTAATCTAGTACACAAGTTTACATAAACTAAAATAATTTAACTGACCCTTTACTTCGTGAACATAACATGGGTCAAAATTGGCTTCTTAGTATTCCTAGTTTATTACAATACCACTGACATCATTATTTAACAATATTACATGGCTTTCTATATAATTCACCGGTCAATAGTTTTATATGACCGGTCAATAATTCGGTAGCCGGTCAAGAGTTCCGAGTTTTCTTGTGGCTAAAATAATGCATGTTTAATGCATGTTTTAAGACAGGCGTCATTTTACATGCTGCCTATAAACAAGGAAAGTCAATCGAAAATATAGTGTACCGTTCTACTTGCCGATGCCTGGTTCAACTTTAGCCGCAACATTATAATAATGTCATGTTATTAAACACTGTCGTTCAAGAGTCAAAACCATATGCCCTCGTACCAGGGTCGGCCTTCTGTTTACTGGTCTCCTCATCTGTGAAAAACACGAATATTACATGACCGGATGCATTCCTTGCCTTGCCGGTGATATTGGCATCTTCATTGTCGTAAACATCTGAAGGGCGAGTCCCTTCCGGAGTGTCAAGAGGGTCAAAACGACCATAAGACTATTTACCTCCCGGCTCGTGCGAGTCCCTCCTGGAATTTGTATCGTCTGGTATTTTGCGGATGGCGAGCGGCTGCATGAGGCGGTTTCCACGTCTTTGCACATCAAACATGTCGTCGAAGGCGGGGTTTTCGATACCAGGACGGGATGTTTGCGCAGTCGCAGGCCTGGCAGGTTGGTTTGCTAAGGGTCGCATTGTCTGTCGGGCGCGTTCGTGTTTGCACTTCACCGTTCTATATTGATCGTAATCATACAACCCCTTGTACTTCACCTTTGATTGGCAGCTGCTGCTGCTGCTGCTGCTGCTGCTGCTGCTGCTGCTGATGCTGCTGTTGAATAACTGGTCCCGCCCCTGATAAATAGATGCCCATTGCGTAAATTAAGTCCTATGTCAAACAACAAATGCTTGGATATCGCTTGCACTAAAACATTCCTATTATACTACTAGTGTTGCGTTTATATTACGACATATTACCAAAAGTATTGGCAAAAGTACATCAGAGGCTGCTAGGTCGCCAGCTTGTCGCTGGGCTGGTAGATCGCCTTTTCGAAAAGACTAATAATAGTTACAGGATGTTAATTTGTGCATAAAATGTTGAACTGTTATTGTTTTCGAAGAAAACTTTTCAAATTTGTTTTGAAATAGAAAGCAATTTTAGACCGCTATATGTTTTCTGGCAGGATTACAATATTAATTGTTTGAAACATATAGATTTATTTTTTATTTTTCTGAAACTACTGCAACATGATATCATAAATCACTTGAAGTGAATAAGAATGGTATTAAAATTGAATATGTGCATATATTGATACCATGCGTAAGCATTATTAGCTTCATCGTTATGTCTTATGTATTTTTCAACGCAAACTATTAGTATTTTAGCAATATTATAAAATTTTCTCAATTGCCATAAAATCTTTAAAAATACCTCAGGGACAAATATGTGCACTTGTGTATCTTTACCCCCGGCAGCAAATTTGCGGCATATAAACACAACATTGAAACAGTAGTAATCAAAGTGATTAACGGACATCATAACGATCGTTAATAATTTGGACGTATTGGAGGTTTGTTGGTAAGCTCGGTAATGGTGATAGACTGGTATGAGCTATATTGGGCCAATTTCTAAGGGTTTTGTAACTGAATTACATTGTAACAAAAAGTGTATCATTTCGAAATGCGATTGTAGCATGAGAGTGTATCATTTCAAAAGACCAAGGCAAGTTACTCAAGGGTATGACAAATTGAAGAAATATGCAACTTTAAGAATGCTATTTGTTATCAGTAGCACGTGTATTAAAAGGAGTATAGTTTCCTTGTGAAATCTTGACAAATGTTAGAATGTCCATTTGGTGGTTAACGCACTCGCTTCGCACCCTTGACACTCGATCAAACACACGTACTCAACCGGTCCGGGCCCTCCCGGGTTCGATTCCCGGCCTGGGCGCATGGTTATTTGGTCTGTATTCACCAAGCTGCACATGTGAGTTGCCTCCGAAAAGCAAATAATAAAATAAAATCAAAATGCACAACCGCAACAAAAGAACAAGTTCAAACATATAAATGTCTATGCCATGAAGTCTCTTCTCCACCGGGAGCTTAGTTGAAGAAATATAGTAAAGGAATGTGTAAAATAGTGTTTACATTACTTTGAAGTATTGTTTTAGTTAGTGTCTGGACAAATGCATCATAAAAATGAACAAGGGGCGTATACTTTGCAATTATGTGTCCAAGTTTTAAATATCGCTAGGTGCACAACTTCATATCAGTAACTATCCATGTTCGAAGATTCAATGATTTCGAATTCCTTCAAGTTGTTTCAAGTGTCTTGACAAAACTGCCTTACTAAAAACAGCGATATAACTCTGCAATAGAGTACTCCAGATATATAATTCTTCACAACTTCTCATTACCCCACATCTATGTCCATAGTTTCCATCAAGTCCGTCAAGCAGTTTTCGAGAAAGTGCCAGAACAAAATGTATATTATAAAACATGAACAAGTGCAGATAACTCTGAAATCAAATGCCCCAGAGGTATTATACTTTCGAGGTAACAACTTGGAATTACTTTCTAGAACTGTGCCAAGTTTCAAACAATTGCTTCAAACAGCTTTTGAGTATGTTACTGGACAAAGTTTGCGAAGACAAGATTGTGTATACAAGTATCGTTAATGGCGTATATTGTGCGTTGATCGTATTATTGGTCATTTTCACCTTTAAAGTAAACTTTCATTACGTATTTTAACAAATAATGATATAAAACGAAAACAAATGTTGTTTCAGCCTTTTAATTTGTTTTATTCGTTTCATTTTATACAAGTATGCACTGCAGAAATGAACAATAATCAGAAGCACAGAATTACAATCAACGAAAATTAATAGCATACATGAAAAAGTGAACGATATTCAATTGTTTACTCTACAAATTGTTTTTTTTAAAATGATAGTTTTTCGTACTGTGTAATTGTTGTTTACCTCATTAATATTCATAATTCTTGATTTTAAATATCAACAAATCAAGTGTAATAATCATTGCAAAAATAGTTAAAATACGCCCATTAAGAAATCAATTCTCGTGAATTTTGGGAAAGGTCTCTAATTGGTATACAATAGAATTGTGTAGGTGAAAGTACCGCTTTCAAAACTTCGCTAATTGACACCAGTGCTAATTTGAAATAGGTGCCCTTTGTTGACAGTTTGCAACTATCACAATAACTGTCAACTAATTGATTGAGGTCAATTGTATACACAGCGAGGATAAGAGGGACAGTAAATTGTCCTATTGGCAACTAACCAGATCTGATATTTTGTCTGTATCGTGTATTTGGTGATTTTTTGATTTTTTTCCGAGTACTCGAGTAGTGATTTGGTACTCGAGTACTCGGACGTTCGATCGAGTACTCGGGTACTCGTTGCCATCCCTAACATATAGTGATCAGGGTAGATAACTTTGCGATTGAATGCCCAATCGTTATAATTCCTGCAAGTTAAACAACTTCACACCGGTATCTTGTGAATCAATTTTGAATCATTTTCTTCAAGTTATTTTAGAATTCTGCTCCGGACAAAATTTTGTTGAAAAAAAAGAATAATACTAAGAAAAAAAGTGTTGCAAAACAGACGTCCTTAAACGGAAGCTCAGTCGAAGAGGGATTATTTTGCAGGAGGGTTTAAAATAGTTTTTGCAATATTATTATTGTTATTGTAATTATTATCTGGACAAATGCAATATAATTGAACAAGAGAAGATAATTATGAAATAATATACCCCTAAGTTATAACTATTGCATGGTGCACAATTTCACATCATTATCATTTATAGATGTTTCAAGCTTCAATACATTCCTCCTTGTAGCTTATGAGAGAGAGAGAGAGAGAGAGAGAGAGAGAGAGAGAGAGAGAGAGTGAGAGAGAGAGAGAGAGAGAGAGAGAGAGAGAGAGAGAGAGAGAGAGAGAGAGTAACTCGGCAATATAGTATCCCAGAGTTAAACAACTCCACATTTCTCTCTATGTTTGGTCCATATAACAATTTATCCCTGCAAGTAGTTTTGGAGTAATTGGTAGGACAGATATTATATTATTATATTACATTATAAAAATATAAACAACGAGAGGAAACTCTGCAATAAATCCATAGCAATAAGTATTGCAGTATGAAAAATAACAGTATATCTCCCTTTCAGTCGAAGTGTAGCCATGATAGAACAGTATTCCCCCCCCCCCCCCCGAAAATAAGTTGACGTCTTTTCCTGGCGGCTTTGCAGATGCGAGAGATCAGGTAATATATGTTGAAGAGCAAAAAGGACGCCGTCCACCTACCCGCCAACCACCGACAGGGCGATCGTCAATGTACTGTACCATTAAAGCACAACATCAGTACATACATAGCAGTAGCAGGATAAACTATACAATATCTGTAGAATGTATTAGCATGAGTTATGAGTTTAGTCTTTGGGTGAACATGTTGCGTTTGAAAACTACACAACTTAATACGCTTGTTATATCAAATGCAATATGCAATACCTAATAATTATGCGGTTCTCGGTCTGTACCTGTGTAAAGGGAAGGAGACCAGTGCAGAATCATGTGTGTTTGACTGTTTGCCTCCTACACCCTATGCCATATCATGTCTCCTTTATACATGTTTGGTGTACATATATGCCACTTAATGTTTGTTTTCTGCGTCATCCTCCTCCGATTGTCGAATCATTTTTGCTTTGAGGTTATTAGTTGACAGTAAGCCACTTACGTTTTGTTGTCTTCGTCATTCTCCTCCGCCGAGCCTCAACCACATTTTTGTGTTTCTGTGTTTAACGCTTTCTGCTCCATCCCATGTGTCTCTGTTTTTAAGCTTCCAGTTCACTCCTATGTTTTTGGAGAAAATAAGGATATCTAACAAAACGTAATGCACTGAACAGGTTTCTTCCCATCAAAAATAACGATTTCAAAACCGCAACATGAAACAAGCACATAAGGGGAACCCCTATTTGATGATAATGTTTATTTAGCGGCTGATACGCGATCGAGTTAGGCCTAAAATGAAATATTAATTGTTTCTCTTCACACGAGAGAAACATCCAACCAACCAAAATACACGTACTGTTACGTGTGATGATGTTTGTAATTTATACAATACAGCTTGCTCAAAAATTTCACAACTCTGCTATACATAGTTGTGCTTTCACATCCTTGACCAAATATGAACACATGTAACATAATATGCTCACAATAAACCTCTAAATAATATACGGGATGAGAAAGGCAGTTCTGTAAGACTAGACTCAATGCGTACATTCCGTTGAAGTGTTCATGGAAAAAAACATTAGAGAGTAAGTTTTATTTTAAAGAACTTGAATTAAAATCACTTTATCGAATAGTCAGTGGTTACGTTCAACTTATGTTATATTTCTTATCAGAAACGTAACTTTTTTTCTTACTTTGGTCAATGTTTAGTACACATGTGGAACTTTCTCTCCATATATGGTGTTGAGGGGTAGCGAAGCACTTGAAATCAATGTTGTTGTTTTTCGCGTGCGAATCGATCAATTGTCTATAGAATATATTGGGAATTTACTTAGTAGTCTGTGACCTAAAGACCAAGCAGCATAAAAAGCTTCCAAATGAAAATCGGGATCGACAGACGCCCTATAGTTAGAGCGACTTAAATTCTCTGTAGTAACAACCATCAATCGTCGTTTGTTTTCTAATAAAATGTCTTAATGTTGACATAATCTGACATCAATTACTTTATAATATTTGGAATAATGACGGTATAGAAGTAATTTTAAGTATAGTCTAGATTGGAATGATATCTAAGCGTTCGTAGTAGTTTATTTGTCTTTTTATCTTCTGACATAGTAATGAAACATTATTTTTCACAATTAATTCCAATAACCATTCACCTACACACTATAAATATTTATATTCTGGAAAATAGAATTATAAAATAATATCCATCAATTGACCAACACCAACTCTTTAAGTCTGGCCTGACAAATATTTTCTTTCTATAAGATTGTTTCAAACCTTGTTTTGCTAAAACGATTCTGACTTGGATATAGAAACTTAAAAAGGTTGGTACGGATATAAAATAGCCGGCGTGAAAACACCGTCAGCATGTAATATGCGTCATAATAGATTGTTGTTACATTAAGTCTTCATATTAATTATCGAACCACTACTGACAATAATGTGTTGTAACCAAGATCGAAGTGATTGCGCATCGTTCCATCCACGAATACATGATAAATTATTCAATATAGAGATGTACTACACATTTTTGTCAAAAATAACATTTTGTTTCCAAAATTCGAGACTCTGTATAAAACGTTCCAGCCTGACATCTCTAACTGAAATGAACTGTGTGAACTTTTTTAAAGACATACCTACAACACAAGGGCTCGTATTCATGAAACAGGTATAACATGTTCAACTTAGTTCAAACTAAACATTTTTAGAAGTTGAATTGATCAAAACTGTAAATGATTGTAAACTGTATAAAAAATTTAAAAAAAAACTAGTAGCTATTGGTCTTATTCCTCAGTTTATATGTTATATTTGTAGACATTATGAATACTATTCCTAGTGGTCTGGCATTTTCCACTTTGTTAAAACTAGATATATACGTCAAGATTTCTGGTCAGATATGGTAGTGACCCTTCATTTCAGGTTGTATTGTATCAAGTGTGTGATTTTGAGCTTTGATATATATATATAATATATACATGTATACCGAACTACTTGGTAGTGACCATTTATTTCAGTTGGTGTAGGTTAGGGCTGTGGTAGTGATGTCTGACCCTTCACTTCATGTTGTATCACGGGTACGATTTTGATCTGTGGTTTTGATGTCTGACCCTTTATTCCAGGGGGTGTTGTTTCATGGGTGTGAGTTAGGGCTGTGGTTGTGATGTCTGACCCTTCATTTCATGCGGTGTTCTTTCACGGGTGTGAGTTAGGGCTGTGGCTGTGATATCTGACCCTTTATTTCAGGTGGTGTTGTATGACGGGTGCGAGTTTGAGATGTAGCAGTGATATTGAGCTGTGGCAGTGATGTCTGACCCTTTATTCCAGGGGCTGTTGTATCACGGGTGTGAGTTTGGCTATGGGAGTGATGTCTGACCCTTTATTTCAAGCGGTGTTGTTTCGCGGGTGTGAGTTAGGGCTGTGGTTGTAACATCTGACCGTTCATTTCATACGATGTTGTTTCACGAGTGTGAGTTAGGGCTGTGGTTGTAACGTCTGACCCTTCATTTCATGCGGTGTTGTTTCACGGGTGTGAGTTAGGGCTGTGGTTGTAATGTCTGACCCTTCATTTCAGGCGGTGTTGTTTCACGAGTGTGAGTTAGGGCTGTGGTTGTAACGTCTGACCGTTCATTTCATGCGGTGTTGTTTCACGGGTGTGAGTTAGGGCTGTGGTTGTGATGTCTGACCCTTTATTCCTATGGTGCTGTATCATAGGTGCGAGTTTGACCTTTATATCAGGCTGTGTTGTATTAAAGGTGTGATTTTGAGCTTTGTTATATATATACCAGATTACTTGTCAAATATGGTAGTGACAATGTATTTCAGTTGGTATTGTTTCCCTGGTGTAGGTTCGGGCTGTGGCATTGATGCCTGACTCTTTATTTCAGGTGGTATTGCATCACGGTGGCGAGTTTGAGATGTGGCAGTGATGTCTTACCCTTTATTCATGGTGGTGTTGTATCAAGGACGCGAGTTTGAGTTGTGGCAGTGATGTCTGACTCTTTATTTTAGGTGGTGTTGTATCACGGGTGCGAGTTTAAGATGTGGCAGTGATGTCTGACTCTTTATTTCAGGTGTATTTGTATCACGGGTGCGAGTTTTAGATGTGGCAGTGATGTGTGACTCTTTATTTCAGGTGGTGTTGTATCACGGGTGCGAGTTTAAGATGTGGCAGTGATGTCTGACTCTTTATTTCAGGTGGTGTTGTATCACGGGTGCGAGTTTAAGATGTGGCAGTGATGTCTGATTCTTTATTTCAGGTGTATTTGTATCACGGGTGCGAGTTTTAGATGTGGCAGTGATGTCTGACTCTTTATTTCAGGTGGTGTTGTATCACGGGTGCGAGTTTGAGTTGTGGCAGTGATGTCTGACTCTTTATTTCAGGTGGTGTTTTATCACGGGTGCGAGTTTGAGTTGTGGCAGTGATGTCTGACTCTTTATTTCAGGTGGTGTTGTATCACGGGTGCGAGTTTGAGTTGTGGCAGTGATGTCTGACTCTTTATTTCAGGTGGTGTTGTATCACGGGTGCGAGTTTGAGTTGTGGCAGTGATGTCTGACTCTTTATTTCAGGTGTATTTGTATCACGGGTGCGAGTTTTAGATGTGGCAGTGATGTCTGACTCTTTATTTCAGGTGGTGTTGTATCACGGGTGCGAGTTTAAGATGTGGCAGTGATGTCTGATTCTTTATTTCAGGTGTATTTGTATCACGGGTGCGAGTTTTAGATGTGGCAGTGATGTCTGACTCTTTATTTCAGGTGGTGTTGTATCACGGGTGCGAGTTTGAGTTGTGGCAGTGATGTCTGACTCTTTATTTCAGGTGGTGTTGTATCACGGGTGCGAGTTTGAGTTGTGGCAGTGATGTCTGACTCTTTATTTCAGGTGGTGTTTTATCACGGGTGCGAGTTTGAGTTGTGGCAGTGATGTGTGACTCTTTATTTCAGGTGGTGTTGTATCACGGGTGCGAGTTTGAGTTGTGGCGGTGATGTCTGACTCTTTATTTCAGGTGGTGTTGTATCACGGGTGCGAGTTTGAGTTGTGGCAGTGATGTCTGACTCTTTATTTCAGGTGTATTTGTATCACGGGTGCGAGTTTTAGATGTGGCAGTGATGTCTGACTCTTTATTTCAGGTGGTGTTGTATCACGGGTGCGAGTTTAAGATGTGGCAGTGATGTCTGATTCTTTATTTCAGGTGTATTTGTATCACGGGTGCGAGTTTTAGATGTGGCAGTGATGTCTGACTCTTTATTTCAGGTGGTGTTGTATCACGGGTGCGAGTTTGAGTTGTGGCAGTGATGTCTGACTCTTTATTTCAGGTGGTGTTGTATCACGGGTGCGAGTTTGAGTTGTGGCAGTGATGTCTGACTCTTTATTTCAGGTGTATTTGTATCACGGGTGCGAGTTTTAGATGTGCAGTGATGTCTGACTCTTTATTTCAGGTGGTGTTGTATCACGGGTGCGAGTTTGAGTTGTGGCAGTGATGTCTGACTCTTTATTTCAGGTGGTGTTGTATCACGGGTGCGAGTTTAAGATGTGGCAGTGATGTCTGATTCTTTATTTCAGGTGTATTTGTATCACGGGTGCGAGTTTTAGATGTGGCAGTGATGTCTGACTCTTTATTTCAGGTGGTGTTGTATCACGGGTGCGAGTTTGAGTTGTGGCAGTGATGTCTGACTCTTTATTTCAGGTGTATTTGTATCACGGGTGCGAGTTTGAGATGTGGCAGTGATGTCTGACTCTTTATTTCAGGTGGTGTTGTATCACGGTAGCGAGTTTAAGATGTGGCAGTGATGTCTGACTCTTTATTTCATGTGGTGTTGTATCACGGGTGCGAGTTTGAGTTGTGGCGGTGATGTCTGACTCTTTATTTCAGGTGGTGTTGTATCACGGGTGCGAGTTTGAGATGTGGCAGTGATGTCTGACTCTTTATTTCAGGTGGTGTTTTATCACGGGTGCGAGTTTGAGTTGTGGCGGTGATGTCTGACTCTTTATTTCAGGTGGTGTTGTATCATGGGTGCGAGTTTGAGTTGTGGCAGTGATGTCTGACTCTTTATTTCAGGTGGTGTTTTATCACGGGTGCGAGTTTGAGTTGTGCAGTGATGTGTGACTCTTTATTTCAGGTGGTGTTGTATCATGGGTGCGAGTTTGAGTTGTGGCGGTGATGTCTGACTCTTTATTTCAGGTGGTGTTGTATCACGGGTGCGAGTTTGAGTTGTGGCAGTGATGTCTGACTCTTTATTTCAGGTGGTGTTGTATCACGGGTGCGAGTTTAAGATGTGGCAGTGATGTCTGACTCTTTATTTCAGGTGGTGTTGTATCACGGGTGCGAGTTTAAGATGTGGCAGTGATGTCTGACTCTTTATTTCAGGTGGTGTTTTATCACGGGTGCGAGTTTGAGTTGTGGCGGTGATGTCTGACTCTTTATTTCAGGTGGTGTTGTATCATGGGTGCGAGTTTGAGTTGTGGCGGTGATGTCTGACGCTTTATTTCAGGTGGTGTTGTATCACGGTAGCGAGTTTAAGATGTGGCAGTGATGTCTGACTCTTTATTTCAGGTGGTGTTGTATCACGGGTGCGAGTTTGAGTTGTGGCGGTGATGTCTGACTCTTTATTTCAGGTGGTGTTGTATCACGGGTGCGAGTTTGAGATGTGGCAGTGATGTCTGACTCTTTATTTCAGGTGGTGTTTTATCACGGGTGCGAGTTTGAGATGTGGCAGTGATGTCTGACTCTTTATTTCAGGTGGTGTTGTATCACGGGTGCGAGTTTGAGTTGTGGTGGTGATGTCTGACTCTTTATTTCAGGTGGTGTTGTATCACGGGTGCGAGTTTGAGTTGTGGCAGTGATGTCTGACTCTTTATTTCAGGTGGTGTTGTATCACGGGTGCGAGTTTAAGATGTGGCAGTGATGTCTGACTCTTTATTTCAGGTGGTGTTGTATCACGGGTGCGAGTTTAAGATGTGGCAGTGATGTCTGACTCTTTATTTCAGGTGGTGTTTTATCACGGGTGCGAGTTTGAGTTGTGGCGGTGATGTGTGACTCTTTATTTCAGGTGGTGTTGTATCATGGGTGCGAGTTTGAGTTGTGGCGGTGATGTCTGACGCTTTATTTCAGGTGGTGTTGTATCACGGTAGCGAGTTTAAGATGTGGCAGTGATGTCTGACTCTTTATTTCAGGTGGTGTTGTATCACGGGTGCGAGTTTGAGTTGTGGCGGTGATGTCTGACTCTTTATTTCAGGTGGTGTTGTATCACGGGTGCGAGTTTGAGATGTGGCAGTGATGTCTGACTCTTTATTTCAGGTGGTGTTGTATCACGGGTGCGAGTTTGAGATGTGGCAGTGATGTCTGACTCTTTATTTCAGGTGGTGTTGTATCACGGGTGCGAGTTTGAGTTGTGGCGGTGATGTCTGACTCTTTATTTCAGGTGGTGTTGTATCATGGGTGCGAGTTTGAGTTGTGGCAGTGATGTCTGACTCTTTATTTCAGGTGGTGTTTTATCACGGGTGCGAGTTTGAGTTGTGGCAGTGATGTGTGACTCTTTATTTCAGGTGGTGTTTTATCACGGGTGCGAGTTTGAGTTGTGGCAGTGATGTCTGACTCTTTATTTCAGGTGGTGTTGTATCACGGTAGCGAGTTTGAGTTGTGGCAGTGATGTGTGACTCTTTATTTCAGGTGGTGTTGTATCATGGGTGCAAGTTTGAGTTGTGGCAGTGATGTCTGACTCTTTATTTCAGGTGGTGTTGTATCACGGGTGCGAATTTGAGATGTGGTAGTGATGTCTGACTTTTTTATTTCAGGTGGTGTTGTATCATGAGTGCGAGTTTGAGTTGTGGCAGTGATGTCTGACTTTTTATTTCAGGTGGTGTTGTATCAGGGATGCGTGTTTGAGTTGTGGCAGTGATGTCTGACCCTTTATTTCAGATGGTGTTGTATTACGGGTGCGCGTTTGAGATTAGCAGCGATGCCTGACCCTTTATTCCGGGTGGTGTTGTATCACGAGTACGAGTTGGAGCTCTGGTAGTGATTTCAGACCCTGTATTCCAGTGTGTATTGTATCACGGGTGTGAGTTAGGGCTGTGGTTGTATGGCTTATGTGGTGTTGTAATACGGTTGCAAATTTTAGCTGTTGTTGTGATATCAGACCCTTTCTTCCAATTGGTGCTGTATCATAGGTGCGAGTTTGACCTTTTTCAGGCTGTGTTGTATCACGGGTGCGAGTTTGAGCTTTGATAGTGATGTCTGACGCTTTAATTCAGGTAGTTTTGTATCATTGGTGTGAGTTTGAGTTGTGGTATAGTGATGTATGACCCTTTATTTCAGATTTAGTTGTACCACGAGTGTGAGTTTGAACTTTGTTAGTGATGCCAACGACTATGGATGTGTGGAAGGAAGACTGGCTAAACTGCCTGTACTCCGTCGGCTACCTTTTAGGCTCGGTGAATATTAAGTGCCAATACGACTGCTGTGAACACGCCTGCTGCACCCAACAGGAGGCTGAGGCAAATGCCGCGAAGGGAAAATTGTAGGTTATCATAAGAATTGTTTTTAAGAGTAAAATTCAGCTATAGAATAACAATGATAAGGGTTATTAAGTCATTATATCAAGTTTTATCAGAAAATATGAAGATCCTTACTTGAGTCATCCTAAGCCATACCAAATTGATTCGAGGTTTAGCGTCAAGTTCAAATTTCAAAACCAAACTTTAGCCAACAATCAGGTAAAAGCAAATGCCGTTAGAAAAAGAAAATGAGCATACTATAATGAATCACCCCCTTTGAGATTTACAGCTGACAAACAAAACGTCCCTGTTGCGGAAAATAACTGTCTAGTGTTAACACAATATACGGAACGGTGTTTTCAAAAGACAACTTGTACGGTCAACATATATAGCACCATATTAAGCATATTACATATGCAATAAACACAATAACATATTTTTACAGGATGGCATAACATTTAAGAAGAAAAATACCTCATTGACAAAAAAGCACTGCAATTTCAAAAAAAATATGATCCTTTATTAACAAGATCAATGAACAACTTGAAATATCGCAACATACGACAGTTACGGCGTTCCATTTACCCGTATACCTTGTTTTGCTTAAAGAGCGTCGTGGAAGATTGCTTTGATTGTCGTCATACCTGTGATGGTTGGCATTCTTGCTTGTATGCTTCCCTACTTCATCCGCAGACGGAGAATGAAGAGATTAAGGGCAGGTAACACAATTACATTCTTAAATAAAACAATGAGATCAAAGAGCGTCTTGTAAGACTCACTCTGATAATATATTGTACTCTGAAATCCTTCACAGGCAATGAACACATACACACACAAACAAAACATCAACTGAATTCATTGATCTGACAAGACTTTTTTATCGTTTGCTCGCTCGTTGATATATGTTATCGTTGAATTTAACTATCAGAAATAATGTATATGCTTTTACGCTATCCTGGTTGATGTGTACTGTCTGCTGATATGTTGTCATTAAGACATAAAGTGTAAAATAAATCGCATCTTAACCTTTTTTATTAAAGCTTTTGTGGCGGCTTAACAGAGGAAAATAATTGCAGACGCGTTAGCGAATATGCGGGTTAACGCACGCCTGAACGAATTGGCTGTGGAGCGAAGGGTGTGGGATAGTCTGGGTCCGCAGCCGCCAGAGTACACCATGATGGATCCCCTCAACATTTCCGGGTCTCTAGCGGAGTCAGGCCGTCTCGCCAGTCGAGAGGATCCGTCAGACCGCTAAATGACAAAGATTAACTCAACCGTAACTGAACAGTTTCCGAACATATCGTTATGGCTATTAAACGTAAATGTTAAAAATCTGTGAATAAATCCTACGAAAGCCTTGAATATGGACATTTATTATATTCGCAAAAATAAACCTACAAGTAATACATTATGCATAATATAATTATCCGTATTCAACCTAGTGCAATACTGCCGTATTCCACGCAATGTTCAAATGCCGTCATAAAATAAAACAGTGCGTCACTAAAATGTTTTCTTTTATGAAACAACGTGTCATCTTAACTATAATTATATATAAAACAATATATAAACTTACTCTTTTTTTCAAATGTTTTTGCAAAATTTAAAAATTAATACTTCTTGAAAATCTTAATAAATGTAGCACATTAGCATGCCTGTCAGTCTGTCTGCCTGTCTGTTTGTCTGCCTGTCTGTCTGTCTGTCTGTCTGTCTTTCCGTCCGTCCGTCCGTCCGTCCGTCCATGCAATTTGGATGACCTTAAAGTGTGCTTCATGAGAAAACGCCGGACAAACATTTTGGGCGACGTAAAGAGAAACAATAAAAACAAAATAAATAAATCTTTCGAATCATTTAAAGAAAAATCGATTATCCACAATAATTGATGCAAATGGCGGTCAAAGTTCTTTACCCAACAACATTAAGGAAGGACAAATGAGAGACTGGTGGCATTTTGTCTGTTTAACATACGGTGAAATTCTGCCATTTCTTATTTACGCAATTTGGCGGCGAAAGGGCAAACATGTGACAGTTAGAAAATGTGAAAACCCGTCACAATTTCGCATCACAGATTGGTGCATTTCCGCACCTGCCACACTTGGCGCAATTTCGCCCCGGCACTTGACGCCATTGCGCAGTGTTACTTTCGTTTATGACATTTCGCCTTACGGTAGGCATTTACAAAATCGGTACCCAGCAGATCACACCGCTGCATTTTCAAACCTGTGTAATTTTGTATGTACTTTCTCAAAGACGTAATTTACCGCACAAAAAAGAAGTGGCAAATACTTGTACATGCATTTACTGAATTTCATGGTTGTATTCGTGGAAAGGTTTAAACCACATCGGATAGATGCGAATACCTACCCAAATGCGAAAGTGCGAAGAGTATATGCAACAGTGCAAACTTGCACCAAGTGGCGAGGCGAAAAGGTGCAAATGCATCAAATGGCGGGCGATATATTCGAATATTCACCAATTGGCGAGGTGAAAATGCGTCAATTGGCGGGGAGAAGAGGCGCAAATGTGCCAAGAGGCGGGACGAAAATGCGCTAAATGGCAGAGCTCAAAGGCGAAAATGCGCCAAGTGGCAGGGCTCAAAGGCGAAAATGCGCCAAGTGGCAGGGCTCAAAGGCGAAAATGCGCCAAGTGGCAGGGCTCAAAGGCGAAAATGCGCCAAGTGGCGGGGCGAAAATGCGCTAAATGGCAGAGCTCAAAGGCGAAAATGCGCCAAGTGGCAGGGCTCAAAGGCAAAATAAGCCAAGTGGCGGGGCGAAAGGGAAAACATGCGCTAATGCAACAATTCATAAAAACACGCTAAAATGTAACTTTCTTTCTATTCTGTGGACAAGATATGCTATAATCGTTTTCTTTTGACTTGCATATTGTGATAATATTGCCAGTTGAAATAAATCCTAGAGGTACATGTTTATAAACCATAGCTGTCGTGTTTCATACTGCTTCAAACAGACTTATCCCGGTCACTCTACGGCAATATGGGGTCCGCATCAGATTTGTTAAACCAGCTAAAAATGCGTCAAATAATAAAGCGCAGTTAGGCAATTAGAGAAACAAATTTGTTCTGACGGACAACCTCGAGTAAATTTGTCTCTACTGGTAAAGGATTTAATGTTGTACAAGACAACCATAAAAAGTAGGAAAGAACAAAAGATCAGATGAAAATAGCACGCATTTTTATAAACAAAAAGACTGATATAACGTTTAAAAGTTAATTACCAAACAATACTTGACCAACCTTAATTGCGGATATATCAATTTAAGAGAGTTGTGCTATAGGTTCAGTTAAGACTAAAAGTAGCTCACGTTTTTGTATACCAGTCGCAGCGCAGTGCATACAATGCAAGCGGGGAACCAAATCGTAAACGGTTACCGCAAATACCAATAGTTAGCTAAACTGTATTCGGGTGATCCCTTCGTTCTGTTCAGGTAAACTGGCGACCACGTAAGCTCATACACTGCAAACCGCCTTAACTGAACGTAGTGCTGATTCAGACATTTAGGCATCGGGGAATGATAACAGGTTTAGCTATTCCGCGATTTCTACATTATTTATTATAGAACAGGGTTAAAAATGTACTTTAAAACCTACACCTTCATGGATCATAGCTGATTAGATTCAGAAATAGGTTTCTTAAACACAGGTTTGAAGGACATGAGGCTAGATGTTTACTTTAAAATACATAAACCGTCACGTATTCTCACTGCATTCCAATTTGAAACCCACATTGTCGGTTGTTTTTATTTATTTGACCATGACCTATATTTTCAAAATGAGGCTATTGGATACATTCAATCGCATTGATCATTTGGTTTTTATTGTATGTCTGAAATTTTTTCACTGACTAAGCCATAAATTAAACAACTTAATTAACTTGAAAGATAAACACATCATCAGTCATAAAAGCAAGTTTAACACGTGTTTCACCAGGTAGTTTAAGCGCATGTAAGCTCACAGCTCGCCATGGCAGCCATTTTGACTTGACAGCTGTGAGCTGACATGATAAAGTCAAAATGGCTGCCATGCAAAAGTAAGCAAACGGTCTTGCAATCTCGGCAATAGAAAAACCTTCAAAATCAGTGCGCTGTGAAAGATGAAATTCCTTTGTTTCGCAAGAAAATGTCACTAACCTAATCGTAACAGGTTCATTTATTTGCAAATTTCCTCAAGGGCCGTGGTTGTCAGCAATAACTCCAATACCATCAATGCTTTTGGTTGAGGTGGACATGAGAACACCATTACTGCTGGCCTCAATTTCTCGAAACATCCAATGTCTCTAATTACAGAAATAAGTTAAGCTCGCTGTTTTTTTTTTGTTTTTCTATAATTAGCGTAGTATTTACTTTTTAAGATATTTTAGTCCTTATTATAATCAAATTTAAGGATGTATGTTGGCTAATTGAAATAAGCTACTGAAGCCTGTCAAGCTTGAGAAGTTTCAAGAATTTGGGGCCTGGTCACCACCATGTCAACACTTAATTTTACATGCAATTTTGTATATCTGAAAATGAAAACAATTTTGACAGAGTATTAAGTAAGAATTGCTTTTTTCTTCGTACGTTTGGGCAGTATGTACACTCGAGCGCGATCTTGCAAAGTAACCGCATATTTGCACGATTACCGCCCTTTGTTATAAATTGGGCATTTGTAATTCAAAGTTAAATGTCTGGCGGTGTTTTTCAAAGGTTAGTTTTATATTTTAGACGTATTTATTCCATACAAATATTTAATTAGCGACAATAATAATTAAAGGAATCATGTTAAACATTATTTATTAACCGGGAGTTGCTTTTATGAAGAGCATTAGTAAAAATAAAGCTGTCTCCCTTCAAGTTTTCGCAAAACGGAATATACCCGTTTTACACATGTTAGTAATGAGCTCGTCTGCCCGGGGAGTATATAATCGCGTTGCTCAGCTGAAACATTCATTCTATGTTTGACCGCCGTCGAGGTAACATCAAACAGTAAACCGGAAATAGTCTTTTGAAGGCAAATATTAGATTCTTGACCTTCTGGCTGTTAAGTATTGAACACAGAGCATTGCGATCTGTGAGATATAAAGACACCAGGAACTTGACATCTATAGGGTTGTCTAGCGTTCCAGTTCAAGAAGCCGGATACATAGAGCATTGCGATCTAGTCTGGTGAACGGAGCTGGTGGCTAGGAACTCTAGTAAGCCTCAAACCTGGCATCTGCGTTGGCCACAGAGCAATCTGTGCGCTGACAAAGGTTCAGGTAATTTGCATCGCCAATAAACAAGCTCCCGTAGGAGAAAGCCATTCATCATTAAAGTGATTGAACTTTATATGAACCAATGCATAATCTTTGAACCTTGATTATTTGGTTGATTATGTTTTAACTTACCAATCATTTTTCGAATCATTTGTTTCAATCAGGCAAACGAGCCTGAGGAAAATTTATATAAGAGCGAACTATATAAGCTCTACGACACCGATTGAGCATACGTTACAAAGCGCACTTCTTGGATATGCATGATGGCACTGAGCATAACTAGTGCATAAACGAAGGAAAATTAGGCATCAACCATTAAACAATAGTAATAAATAAATAAAAGGCATCTTACATAATTGTGACCGCATACCGGGAAATGCACTTAAAAGGGAGGCACAATTCTGTAACACAAGAAATAACATTCAATAATGAACCTCAGTGGTTCAGGCTTGCGGTGGGAACTTGCTGTTTGACGGTGTGATTTTTGTCACAGAATATTGGAATTAACTCAGTTACACGCATCGTAGGCGGCAAATCTGACATGTATTCTGTATTTCTTAACATTTGCCAAGTTTTTATTAAATAGAGTAAATTGGGCAAATATAAGGCTTTCCTTCGGGCATAAAAACGCGACAACTGAGAGCGACCAATCTGCGCACGGTCTCCGAGGCTATTGTAGAGGCTTCGAGTACAAGCAATCAATACGGGACCAAACTCCGATAGGAATTGTTACTTTGCTCAAATAACTATCTGGAAGTATTAAGGCCACTTCTAAAAGATGCAACAGTGACTTAAATTCCTTGGATTCAAATTTGGACAGTTATTAAACTGTTTGTCGTGAAAATGTTTTTTTTAATTTAAATGCCGATTGTGGTTTCATTTGATTTATCACATATGGACGTGAATGCTACCTGTATTGTTTGAAGTAAATTTAGAAAAAAAACATCCTAGTGACTGTGATCTGAAACAAAATCATGGCCCAGTTATTTATTTCTCTTCTTTGCCTCACATTCGGTAAGTATTGTTGTTGAACGTTGTGTAATTAATTAATACCGTTTTGCTTTTGTAGAAGTTTCTTTCATATGACTACAAAATATTGTTAAGATTTCAGAAATAGTTAATTAAACTGAATTCGACTTTAAAACTGTGTTGTCTGAGAGTTTTGTGTTGTTGTTTTATGTTGTTGTTTTTTTGTGTTCAATGTCTTTTACGTTTACCGTTTGCCATTAAACAGGGTTTATGTTTAAACTTTTGGCTACTGAGCTTGTTTCTGTAGATATTCATATGAATTAGGTTTTAGCAAAACATAGATACACTAGAACAACCGTTCTGCTGATGTGAATGTTGTGAAAATGTTGAGGGAATGTAGGCCGCGGTCCGAATCTAGTCACTAATTTGGTTTTAAACAAAGCAAAGTGGTTAATTACATTTTATGTCACTTTTGTAGCAAAGCGTAATCTTGCGATAAGTGTGTTTACAATTTGGAAAGTAGATTGAAAGAAATAACATTTTTATTGAAACATATTACATTTCAATTTTAATATAACTTTATAAAGTTTGTTGTGCAGATGTTGAAAACTGCTCTATGTCAATGGTATGTATCATCACAATGACTTCTTATATAAAATCGTAGACGGAAAAGTACACAGTTTGAACAAAGACTATACCTACTCATTTTTCGATTGAATGTTATTAATGTAAAGATATTGCCATGTTGTTGTTTTGTTGTTTTAAATTAATTATATTACGTATAAATGAATTTCTCTTTAACTAACTTCCGCCCTGCAAAAAGAATTATGGGTGCCTTATAATAATTTCTTTATCTGTATGTCTGTCCGTCTTCATTGTTCATGTTTTTTTCTAAATATCTTTTTAACCATCAAACATATTAAAATACAAAATTTATACATTTGTGCAAAGTACCGATGCAATCTTTTATGACAAGTTCTCTTACTCCAGCTTAAGTATTGTCAGATTTAAGGCCCTTTGTAATACTTCAAATGCAGCAAATATATTAAATTTCAATCAGAACTCTACAATTTGTAGAAGAAGTAAGACTTAAATTAAATGATTAACAAACGACAATATAAACTTGTGCGATGTACAAGAACCATAAATCTGTAAGCCATTGTTACCAAATCACATCCCTTAATTAAAAAAAAAATCAACAATGTTAAAACATGTTTATGTAAAATAATTAAGTCAATAAAAATAACTAAGAATAATTTTAAAGGTGTACATAAAAGGTTTACATTTGATAGATGCACAAAAGAAACGATGTTTGGTCGTGTTTCATCTGGATAATTTGAGGCAATGTAGCTATTAATTTAACACTAAGTTTATAAAGGCTACTAGTTGTTTAATTTCTCATAAAATGAATGAAAACTGAAATTAAAAGATTCGCTAATGATATTTTTTGCCGATTATCAAACAATAACTTTGTTATGTTGTTCCTAAATTTTCTCCCTTTACAAACAAGTATAGTTGGTGCAAAATACTTGAGAAAGAGAATGGGACTCAGGAAATGGTTGATGATGTCTTTGGACCCAAATGGAGAATTAATTTTAATTCGTTGAACCATACATTCAAACATATATACTGATGTCAACTAATCTCCCCTTGGTCAATATCAATATATAATAAGTTTGGTGTATTTGAGATATGTGTTTACAGTTCAACGTAAAATGAAAACGTTTCAGCTATGAGCTGATATACATCATCAGTACTGAAGCCACGCGAACGCTACCCTTGTGTGCATGACCACATGTATGATACGTATTTTTATGTATACTGATTTTGAATATCTCTTGAGAGTGAGTGTGGTTGTAAAATCTTCTTCCAGCCGTATACTTTACAAAAATGTATTGGTTTGACGTCCAGTTTGAAGTTACGGATTTGTGGGGAAATGACCAGCAGTTTTGAATAATGACAACGATAAACTTGGGTACTTTAGGCAACTTTTGAAATATCTAAGAGAGATAATCAGCCTTGGTCGAAACAAAATCGATTGATGATGATTTTTTTTCATTTAAATGGGTACACTAAGGCCTCCACCAAATTAATAACGAATTTCCCGCACCTATTCCTACAGAAGGACAAAAACATTTTTTTTTATTTCTTTTATATCTTGCGCGCGCACCTTCTTATAAAAGGAGTGTTTTTTCGAGCGCGCATTTGTTTAGTGGAATAGGGCCTTCTCCCATAAACATTTCGGCGCCGCTGGGTACTCCAGTCGACAGCGTACGTGGTAGAGCGCCATAGGCGACTGCAGTGGACCTTTACTGCTCTCTAACCTGAACCGCAATGTTCGACTACTTATTTGTTGTTTTGCTGCTTATGTTGCAAATTCGATATATATTTTTTGTATTTTTTTCCTTCATAAATGTACATTTAATGAGTGATGAATGTTTGTTTTGTATTTGCTAGAGATTAAAGTATAGTGTTTATTTAATTCATATGCAATACATGTACGGCAATAGAAACATAAAGTTTGGATCAGAAATGAGAACCACTGGTATTCCTTTATTCTCATTTTTTATTTTATTCTTGTGTTATCATCAGACTGTTTCAGTAATGCATAATACGTATACTAAACAGAACATAAAATAATATTCCAAATTAAAATTTCAAATTTCTCAGACGCAGGGGATCATGAAATTCCTGTCCCTGTGAGGCAACGAAAGCGTGCTCGTGTTGGAGGCATTGGTCGCGCTTTTTTTCTATGAAAGAAATATTGTATATTTTCTGCTGTATATGAAAGTTGACCCAATCAGTATTTGCAGTTCGAAAGAAATAAAAGTGTTGTTATTATATGTATGTATGTTTTGGTTTCTATTAATTGTCAAAATTTGAAAAGATACCTAAAAAATCAGAAAAATTTGCCAGTTTAAAATAGATAACATGAAACAAACCTGGCGCTGGCTGAATTTTCTGTGACATATTTGGCGCCCAAAGGGTTAACAGTACGGGGTAGGTGTTTTTGTTAATTATCTACCGGAACTTAAATGGCTACCAACGCTTACCGTGTAGTCATTGCAATAGTGATATGTGTAGTTTACATTTGATTGCAAATGCCTAATGTCATTAGATTTGGGTATGTCGTTTGGCCGGCAGGTGGCTGTGACCATTGACGCTCTTGTGTTCAGGCTTTAACTTAGCCGTACATAGGGTATTTTGAAATAACTTTGCAAATGTTCAAATGCTTAACAACTAGAAAACTGTGGTTTTGAATTCTTACATTTATTAAATTGTTAAAAGCAATACATTTGCTTAATCTCAAATACCATTTGTTTGATCTCAAAACTAATATTTATATAAAATTACCCTGAAGTGTTATCATTCTTTCACTCGGATGTTATCCTTGTACTGTTTACAATATCATTGTTTAGTTCAGTAATAAGTGAAAATGAAAATGTGAGTAAAAGTGACTAAATATATTTATTCGCTCCTCGCTCGCTCCTCTTTTTTGCTAAACGCAAAACAAATATTTTTATTATTATTTCGCTCGCTTGCCCAATTATTTTTTGTAAAAAATAAGATGAACAAGTTATCAATTTAGTGAGGCCTAGAACATAAATAAACTATTCCGATGATACGTAGCAAATATAGTTGTTACAATTGACACAAAGTTGGCGTATTGAATAGTTCCAATTATCATATTATTCCTTATTTAGGCAAAATAGGTGCGATTTGATTCTCATTTGTCTACCACGCAGAAGGTTTTTCTCAGCATTTAATAACACAACAAGAATGATTGATGGTGGTGTATGTTTGTTTGCATATTAAGCCAATTTCTAGCTTCATGGATCCAGTTAAAAACATTAATCATTTGGATATGAAATATGTTCGCCTTTATCCTACGTTATTGAAACTGCATTAGTCTTTTATATACAGAAGTTTTATACAACTTGATAGAGTTACTTTTAGCTTGGCAAATTGTCTTAAAGCCCCGATTAACGAACTGCTCACATATTTCTTACTCACGGGAACTTCTTAATCAATCAAGCTCGGTTACGCGTGAAAAATAAAACACAAGCAACTAACCGTTAAAGCATATTGTGTGCCATCAAATGTCATTTATAACCATGGAATGATAAAGATACCATTTCCCCTTAGTAATTAGCCTGAATAAAATAAAATGAATAAAATATATTTTATTTTATAAATTTTATCAGAAAATTAGAAATAGTAAACCTCTATTCGGTTTGCTTTTGTTTTAAATTCTATACCTCTATCAGTATCGGATGAACATTATAAAAAGCCAAATTTCAAATCATGAACTTGATGTGTTCAATTATATAAAACTATGACATATTTACATTCTAGGGATTTGGTGTTCATTTTCGTATAACAAAAGTCATGAACACGGACGGATGTAAACTTGGTGTAAGAGTAACACAGAAGGAACTGGAATTCGGTGGCAACGAATAATTTGCTCTTTGGGGGGGGGGGGGGCAAATACATACACTACCGAAGAACTTCCAAACGTCTCTGTTTTGCCATTACATCTGGAGAGTAGACCTACATGTGGACGTCATTGTTTGCCCAGTTATTTTAGACTCCCAATATCTGATTCTTTTTACCAAGAAACGACAATAGCATATTAATAGCGTCATGACATTAACAGTCGTGGCTAGAGATTTCCTCGCCATATCAGAGATATTTTGTCCTTAATTGGGCCGACATAGAGCTGACTTGATTACAACAGGATCTCCCTGTGCTATCGGCGGTTGACGCTTAATTAAACAATGAGGTTTCTTGATGCAGATCGCATGTTTCTGTCAACAGTGTCCACGATTTCTTCAGAATACGTAACTCGACTGCACAACTTATTGGAACACATGCGTGTTTTATTTTCCTGCCTGATTTCTCCTACTTTTAAGTTTTACGCCATATTGTTTTTGAAGGAATATTTAGGTTCAACGAAAGTGAAGCCATAACATAATCATCTGAGATGATCTCATATGTGCACAGAACTAGTAGGGAGATACGCAGTTAAAAAGTAATTGCTTTCATTCTTTACACATGTTTTTTTGTAATATAACATATTGTTTGAATATACAATAGAAGTCCATTTTAGGTCGAGATGTTAAGTTATAACATCAGTTATGAACATATTGGTCTCTTACTTTGAGTATATCTCAATTTATTTCTCCATTTCTGCAGAGAACAATACATTATCAAACATTACAATACATAATTCAATCATATATAATACAAAGTAAACATATGTTTAAGGAAACGTCTAGACCAAAATAAGAATTTGATGAATAAGCAACATATGTGATTTAAGAACAATACCATGTTTTGAATATACATTATATGAATGATTCACATGAATCGCTAAAGACTCGCTTACTTACATATTTCCTGAACTCTTTAAATAAAATTGTGTATTATATGACGACTCGTGACAGATCCTATATGAATTATATGAAGTCCACCATAAAAAGTCAAGACTAACAAATTCTACATATCAGAATACCACATATGTATTCTTTGTCGGCGGATATAATCGTTATTGTTACTACTTTATTGTTTTGTAAACACTAGGTGCATTTATAAACACCAAGAGCAAGTTAATAAAACATTAAATGGAGTTTGTCTAACTCACTATGTACATTAGCACCCCAGATCACTGATCCATATAATAAAATAGGTCTTATAATAATACTTATTCTCAAACAGTGATAGTTTTATTCTTATAACTAGTAATCAACTAAATACAGATAGTTAACGGTTATATGCTTATATGCATTATTTTAACAGCATTTTTTCATTCACAAGTTGTGAGAAACGGTTTTTGTATTAATCAAGTTATAAATAAAGGTTCCTGTACAGCGAAATGAAAACTATACACATGCAAGTAAATGAATTATTAAAGATATCTTGCTACGGTTTAAAGTTTATTTTCCAAGTTACTTTATTAATATATTACCCTTGTAAGTTTTATTTGCAATATTTTTTATACTACAAATCTGTTGTTTTTTCGGTTGGCTTGCTCATATGAGTAACGGTTCTCGCGCAAAATATCATAGCCTTTATTCACTGAGATCTTAAGTGTGAGTTTGTGACTCTGGCTCAGAAACGTAAACTATTAAATGTTTTAAATACGTTTAGTATAACTCTTTTTAACAAAAGGTGTGTACCTGTTTGTAACAGATACAGGTAAGACCTAGCTCACTTTCTATATAAATCTGCCTATAACACCCTTTCAATTAATTGGTAAATTGGCACGGCAGAGTTGCGCCCCTTACCGGAAAGACGTAAGTAGGGGATACAAAGTTTCCGATTCGGCAATTACTGCTTTGATAATCGCGGAGTATTACAGAAAATCAATCATATGCGCATTATTTCTTGTCGCAACTGGTATTTTGCTTTTATTTTACGCTTATATTGTTCTTAAAATAAACCACGTCTCCAAATAAGATGAATACCGTTTTTATCAGAAATCGTTGTGGGTTTTGGCTTTCGTTTAGTTTCTAGACCATTTATTTTCAATTCGAGTTCATCGAAATAAATTTAATACTTTCGAGTGAAGCGGGTTTTATTATTAGATAAGTATGAGTTTACACATTTGTTAAATCTACAATACAGTGTGTCATTCACGTACCAGTATATATAACGTGAACACATTTTTAATACATCATTACGTTTTACAGACCGCCAATGCACTGCAGAACCACAACGCTGTAGAGTGCAGTGTGGCAAATTTATTCATGTTGACAATATGTACTGTCACACTGGAAGCCATGCAATATTTATATATTGTCACACTGAATATATTTAGTACAGAACCGGTGATGTTATTAACATTTTGCATTTAATTGAAAGCCATGGCAAATGCATCTATATAAGAAAGGGCACTTGTTCAATTCAGCTATTTCAGCAAATCAGTATTTTAAATATAATTATAAATAATAGTAAATAGCTGATTAAAAAGATGTGCACTTCTGGTTTGCTTGTTTAAGAAATTTTGATATATATGTGTTTTGTAAATAGTTCAATGAAATCTAAATGTACTGTTATTAGTTTACCGGAATCTCTATATGAGGTTATTAGTGAACGGAATTTTTATGTTCTGTGTTTGTTTCACTGAATTTTGGTTTGTATTTATTGCACTGAAACGTTTGATTATTATGTTACTGTATGTTTGAATTAACTGTGTAATTGCTAATAAGCTGTACATGCTTACATCAGAATAACCTGTATGTTATGTTATTATTTTACTGTCAGTGCTTCTGTCTCCTCATTATTTTTCTTGTTTTCAAGTTAAAAATATATGATTTTTATAATATATTTTTATCACGCTTTCGAAAAGAAACCAATGTTAGTTATGGCACTGATTTTATTAAACTTCTCCATATCCATAATCCTATTGTCTTTCTTTCATATTTTTAACTTGTTAAACTTACATGTACATGTTTGTGAACTGTTAATCACTATACTGCATTGTAATGAAAGTGTTGCGTGTTCATGTTGTGTAAATCATTTGCATTTACCTTTTCTTTTAGTTCTTGCTTAATATCAATCTAATTTCCATTCTATATAAAAGCTATATTGCTACTGAAGTTCTTAAATTCATCTAAGTATAACGGTTTCATATCTATGTATGACTTATAAAGCGCGTTACTTTAGCAGAACAGAATATTTATCAGATTATAAGCATAACTTGCTTATCGTCATAATAACATATATACATACAAAACCATATAGCGTAAATAATAGCAAAGTTATTCTTCTCTTTTAGCCTGTCTCTAATTGAAGAAAATCAAGCTTTATGAGATACTCATAACACTCTCAAACACAGGTCAAGATATCCATATGAAACTTGATACACATGTAGCCAGAAAACATATGCTAAGGTCTAACATGTGTGTAAAATTATTGCTTTATTTCTTTTCAATAATGACCTTTTTTACTTTGAAATGTGTACAAACGTTTAAGGAGCATAACTTGAAAGATATTTGATGTATAATGTCTTCAAAATTCTAAGACATATAGATCTTATGGAGAGAGAAGTGAAGTCTGTGACTTTTCTTGTTAAACATGACGTAAAGGCGCACGTTTCATTCCCCACAGAGGTATGTAAAAAACTAAAACTGAAAAGAATTGGGTATAACACGTCATATTTAGCATCGTTAACTTCAGTACCATAGGGCAGATATATGTCTGTAAACATAATAAAAACACATGTAAACAAACGATCTAAACATGTACATTGAAGACCTTTCAATATAAATAAACACAGTCTACCAATTGAATCGCCAAAACATGTGAGATTAAAATCATAACATTTTAAATCTCCGGTGTGCACATTTCAATTTTGCTAATTGACAAGATACAAACGGTTCTTAAAGTTATTAATTGTTTGTTCAACAAGAATTATTTTAGCTGCAAAACTTTAAGGCCTTTTCACTTCAATGTCAGTCATGTGTAAGGTATTTCATCATAGCCAGTTGTATTGCTTCCAGCAACAAAACTGATTCTGTTACACTGCAAAAATGAAGAAATTAAACAGCTCTTATTTTTAAGCGGTACCTAACAATCCTTGATAAACACCCTTAGTCTTTTATACAATGTATATCAATTACATGTACTCACTTGTTTGTAGAGTTTTTGTTGTAGATCCATGTTTCTGGTTTGTGACTGTATTTGTGTTTCATGTTTTTGGCGTTTACCCAGTGCAATCAAACCGGGTTTATGTTTAAACTTATTGCTACTGAGCTTATTTCTAAAGTTTTTCAAATAAGTATATGTGTTAAAACTTCATATTATAACATTGAACTATGGTCTGCAAACATAAATTGGCGACTGGTCTTGATCAACGTTAATTACTAAACAATCACGAAAGTCGCGAAAATATGTGACAAACGATTATTTGCTTCAAAGCGCTATTATTTCAGTTAATAAATACGAGAAACGTTTTCTAAATTACTAAATGTATACATTGTGAAAGAAATCAACTGTTTCGTACCTTTTATCGCGTCCATTGCTGAAAAATGACCAACCAGCGTAAAGAAGGCTTTGTTATCGGCTATCCTCTCGTGATGTCACTAAAGGGCAGATAATTTCAAACACGGTATAAGTGAAAGGGTTTTTTATATACTTTTCCATGTTCCAGTAATACATAACTCCATTTTTAGAGTTCTTAGAACAACCTTTTTTCTTAAATAGCATCACACCGCCGTATATTGCAATGCACTTGAAAGGTCATGTTTTAAATAATAC